>NW_027328667.1:900000-2223858 GCF_047496725.1 Anoplolepis gracilipes
ACACCGTAAATCATGTAAATAATTGTTATATTTTTTTAGGTTTTGCATTTATAAAACTTTATGGCTACACTTCGACTATATTTAGTTGCTGCTTTAACATTAATATCACACAGTTAATATCACTATTTTTCTTTTTTAAGGAAAAGTGAATCCTTGTTATCATAAAGTTTTTTATAAGCTTATAAGCGATATTATGACATGAAGGAATGTGTATTGAACATAATTGCAAAAATATGTTAACAAATTCAGTAGCTGTTAACTTATTAAAAATTAATTTAACTTCATTTTTTTTAAATAATAATTTACACTTATAAATAAAATTATATATATCCATAGTTGGAAAAAGTAGTATATTTTCTTTGTACTCTCTTAATGTAGTGTACAATGTTAAGTTATTATTAAAATCATTCATACAATTTGAATCACTTACAAGACTATTAAAACAATGATCGCAATGTTTTAAATTTTTAGAATCAAATAAGAAAAGTAGTTAGAATAGAATAAATAGTTAGATAGAAGTAGTTAGAATTAGATTAGGTTAGAGAACCGCTGCCATTTTTCCTCTAACGAAGAATGGGGAAAATAGTTTGCGGTACTTTATAATCTCGTCGCTCCTGCCTGCCTTCTTTACTCGACGCGTGATTTGCTAACTATTTTTGCTTATAACTAAAAAATTACGCTTCAAATCAAATTTTGGTAAGAGAAAAATTGTCTTAAAATTGTGTCAGGAATACGTCATTTTACGGACAGAAGGTTGTTCTGGGACACCCTGTATATATATATATATATATATATATATATGTATATATACAGGGTGTCCGGTAATAATCGCCTCACCGCTCATATACAGGTAGAGCAGGTCAAACTGAGTAGAAAAGTCCTCTACCATTTTTCGATTTTCGAAATAAATATCGAGAAATTAATTACCAAAGATTGACAAATCTGGGCGAGAACAAGCGCACGGCGAGAAGGCCCATCCTACTGCTAAGCGGTTACTAGGCGCTCATTGAATGATAGGAGGAGCGGTCTACGACTGAAAATGGATGCGTATGAGTAGCACGCCTATTAACCGCGTAGCGGTGGGACGGCCTTCTTGCCGCGCGCGCTTTACTCGCGCGGATTTGCCGATCTTTTTTAATTAATTTTCTTTGCATCGTATATACCCTAGCTTAAGCCTTCCCCATCCTCCTCTTTTCATCTTAGCCTCCAAGTCCGCAATCAAGAGATTAAACATACACAAGTTTAACAGGCAACCCTGTCTCATCTTCCTTTTCCATCCCATTATCGGACACTTTGTACATACAGTCGGACCTCTTATCCTACGACAAAAATTTGTGAGGGTATAATTCTCTTTTCGCGGTCGTAGCATGAGAGGATTTTTTGTCGTAAGATAAGAGGTTTCGTAACATAAAAGGGTCGTAGGATAAGAGGTCCGATTGTATAATATTGTTCGCTGAGTGTTTTTAATTAATAGTGTAATAATTATTGCGCAAATCGCAAAATGGTAGAGGACTTTTCTACTCGGTTTGATTTACTCTATCTGCCCATGAAAGGTCGGGCGATTATTACCAGGCACCCTGTATATACATATATATATATATAGGATGATTTAAAACAATCTGATGTCCTTAAAATGACATATTCTTGAGTGAATTCTAAGACGATTTTTACTTTTACAAAATTTTATCTAAAGCTTAGTCTCTGAATTATAATTGAAAATAATTAACCATTTACGAGTCGGATACAACGGGCATGCAGGGACGGCGCAACGGGTCATGAAACAAATGGTACCTCTAGACGGTTAATATTATATAATCATTATTATGTAATATTTATTATTACACAATATTATCGTTTATAAACATGATGATAAGATATACTCGGCAATGAGAGCCCATACGCGGATGTTGATGCGTAAAGAAATTAATTCTTTTCCCGAAAAAATTAATTTCTTTACGCATCAACATCCGCGCATGGGCTCTCATTGCCGAGTATATCTTATCATCATGTTTGTAAATATTGGAGTCGTATATATTTTCAAATTATTATCGTTTATTTAAAGTTTATTGAATTATTATTGCATTCTATACAATAGTATGTAATATTATTGACCATAGGAAGGCCAACTATTTTCAATTATAACTTAGAAACTGAGATTCAGACAAAATATTGTAATAGGAAAAATTGTCTCAGAATTTGCTCAAGAATATGTCATTTTAAGGACATCAGGTTTTTTTAAATCACCCTGTATACGAAATCCTAAACTATTTTTTATTTGAGCTTTCTACTCATTTTTATATAACATATATACATTATTCCAGGAAACAGGAAATATTTTTTATAAACCATATACTATAGACTGCGCAGTGTACTATGGACTCCATTATTTAAACTGTTGACGAATTATGGCAAAAAGACGTATTTGACGTGTGTGACAAAGAAACTTAAAAATCCCTTAAGGAACTAGGCAACAGCTTAGACAATGGAATACGCAGTTCAATATAGTAAAAAGTATGGACTATACATTTTTCATACTCTAAAATGTTGGGCATTTTCAAACACCGGCGAAAAATCATCGTCGACAAAAAATTTATAAAGCATTTTGAAGTTTCTTTAACGAGCTATCAGTTCTAAAAAATTTTTATTTTCTTTGTTCTTAAAAAAAACACATTGTTTTATTCCTTATAATTACTAATTTTTTAAACTTTGCAGTTTAATAAAAAAATTTCTCTCGAAATATTTAAATCAAATTCTATAAACTACAATTTGTCTATAAAACGCTTTTTTTTAAAATTTTTCTATGATTTTTTTTATCAATTTACACCTGATTTTGAAATTAAACCTGTATTCTTTAGAAATGAAAAAATAAAAATATTTTAAATTAATAGCAAAAGTTAGTTTTTAAACATCAAAATAGTTTTTAATTTTTTGTGTGCAATGATTTTTTGCTGAGTACTAACGTTATTTAAAAAATACAAGTTTAATTTCTCATGTAACTCAGCAAAAAAAATTGTAAGAGATTTAAAAAAAATTGTTTCGTATAGGTAAATGTTATATACTTTTTAACATTTGTGCTACATGTCTCAAAAAACTTTTTTTATTGAGCTGCAAAATGTTAAAAATACCTATTTTAAAGAAAAAAAATGTATCCTTTTTTACAAAGAAAAAACGTATTTTTTTTTAAGATACTAAGAAAATAGAAAAATTTTAAAAACTACATTGATAACGTTAAAACTTTGTCTCAAAATTTTTAATCTTTTGTGCGTTAATTTTTCACTATATATCAACATCTAAAAAAAACAGGTTTAATTTCAGAATCATGTAACTCGACCAAAAAAAATTGTAAGTAAAAAAAACCGTTTTGTAAAACGTTTAATTTATGGAACTAGACGTAAACTTGTGACAGAAATCTTTTTATTGAGCTGCAGAATTTGCAAAAATATTAATTTTAACAAAACAATATGTTCTTTCTTAAAAGAATAAAGAAAATTTAAAAATGGTTTCAACTGCCAATAGCACGTTAAAATTGAAACTTCAAACTTTAAAATGCTTTTTTAATTTTTTGTTCATAATAATTTTTTGTCGAGATTTTCACCGGTTTGAACATAGTTTATTTTCTTAAAGTTGTAGGATATGAAAAGTATTCTCTATTTTTTAAAAGCGTGCTCGTTGTGTGTGTGTGTGCGTGCGTGCGTGCGTGCGTGCGTGCGTGCGTGCGTGCGTGCGTGCGTGCGTGCGTGCGTGCGTGCGTGCGTGCGTGCGTGCGTGCGTGCGTGCGTGCGTGCGTGCGTGCGTGTGTGTGTGTGTGTGTGTGTGTGCGTACGCGTGTGTGTTTTTTATTATGTGTGTGTGTATATATATATATATTTTGCGATTTGCGCAATAATTATTAAAATATTAATTAAAACGCTTAGCATATGAACGCGCGTCATATATATCACTCAACTTATGCTGAGCATTTTTAATAAATAAAATGGTAGAGGACTTTTATGTTCAGTTTGACCTGCTCTATCTACCCTAGAGAGGTGGGGCGGTAATTACCGGACACCCTGTATACATATATGTATATATAATATAAACGTACGCACATAAATGCATGAGCGTTGAAATGAGCGTGAACGAACATATACGTAACGTGAGCGGATGTGTAAACGTGCACATGTATGTATATGTTTGCATTTCCGATCATGTATAACAACGAAACACAATCATTTGCAAAAATAAATATTGCCAAGCTTTTCAATAGTATTCGACAGAAATTAAAAATAAAGCATCTTATATCCTAACATTAAAAATATTTTAATATAATATTTCAATACTTTTCTTGTTACTACTCGAATTAAATATTTCTTTACATGCTTTTTTATCACACATCTCTGTCTGCGTTTTCAATGCACAGTAATTAGGTGCATTTTGGGTTAGATGCAAACTCATATATAAATGCACAAAAGAAAAGAAATTTATCTTATCATTTCATAATGAACGAGTAACAAACAACTCATGTTGCGCAAATTTAATCTCTTTTTGATACAGTAAAACTGATAATGAGTAAAAGCTACATCCAAGATATCATGTTTTCAAATTTAAAAATATGATTTCATAGTTGCATTATGAAGTTAGCAAATCCCTGTGCATTTATATGAAATAAATAATTTGACTACATAGAGAGGAGGGAATTATTCTCTTGTTTTCTAAATTTTCCTTCTCTCTTCACCCTTATTTTACTTGCATGCATCTGATTTGCATTTTATATACAGGGTGTCTCAGACCACCCGTACACCCCTTTTATCTCGGAAACAGAGCGTTTTAGAGAAAAATGTTTCAGACAAAAGTTGTATAGTTTCGAGGGATACGTAAGATTGTGTCATTGATTTGACCTTGAATTTTTATTTGAAGGTCATGTGAAGGTCACGTCCATTTTTTTAAATGAAAGACTCTATTTTTTATTGCATATTCTTGTAGCTTACCTCGAGAGCTTTCCAAAACACTTATGATAAAGTATTTTTCATTAAGTATTTTCTGAGTTATGAGACTTGAAAATTGCAATATTTTGACATAAAATATTCATTTTTTGATTATCTTATCTTAATAGTTTTATGCACAGAATAATGAGACAAATCAATTGGTGTAAAGAAGACACATAGTTATCTTTAAGAAAAAATCTGAATTTGCAACTAGCAGTTACACATTTTTACTTTAACATAATTATGTTTTAATTACGTATTCCATTTAAAAAATCGACGTGACCTTTACATGACCTTCAGATGAAAATTCAAGGTCAAACCAACGACACCATCTTATGTATCCCTCGAAACCATGCAACTTTTGTCTGAAACATTTTTCTCTAAAACGCTCTGTTTCCGAGATAAAAGGGGTGTACGTGGTCTGGGACACCCTGTATATTGATGATGAAAAATCATTAAAATGTAGGTATTGTGCATGAAATGCATGAGAATGTGCAAATGTATCGGTGCATGCTACAATTTTAGTCAATGCTTCATCTGATATTTCCATATTTTCGATGCTTTAACGATTTAATATCATCATTTATAAATCAATTTATGCAATAATAAAGAGAAAAAAGTGCACTTAATTATTTTTTAATCGTGTAACATAATCTAATCACTAGTAAAATGCCAACAACAAACAATTAATAAAGAGTTTCTGTTCGATAATAAACCATAAACAAAGAAATTGATTATAAATTTATTTAGAATGCAAAATTTAAAATAGTATATATTTGTATACATATAGGGTCTCATTTTAAACAATGCATTTTGATATCTTTGTTGTAACTCATCATAAGCAAAAATTTTTCAGGCTAAAGTTGAATGGCTCCGGGGACACATGATAAAAATGTGGACTTGACCTTGAGTGGTCTTCTGAGGGTCATTAATGTTTTCTTAAATGGAACTTTATATTTTTTAATATAGATTATTGTAGCGATGCTCAAGACCTTTCCAACGACCTATATTAAAACTATTTTATCAAATATAATTATTGAGATTTGAATTTTTTAAATTCACTTTATTTGTTATCATGCGAATAGTTAAAAAGGTTTATAACAGTAGTAGTTTTTCTTGAAAATTACGATTATAATTTGATTGTAAAATATAAATGTCAAATCTTGTTAAAGTACTTGTTTTAAATGAGTCCCCTTATCTCTCACATCAAGCATCATTTTACGTGAGTCTCGTCGCCTCTCACATCTGAGTTATCTATCTGCATTATTAAAAAAAATTTAAAGGTAAACGCATTAAGAATTTAACAAATGCTCAAAAATATTTCCCTGAATCAAAGATTAATTCAACGTTATCGGAAAACAAAATGAAGGATTCAAATTTAATAACAAACTAGCAATTTTTTTACAGCGAGGAGACTCATGTAAAACAAGTACCCCAATGTAAGAGGGGAGAGCATTTAAAACAAACAGTTCAACAAAATTTGACACTTGACCGTAAATCCTGAATAACGCAAATATTGGCTATATACACACATTTACAAATATCAGCACCCATTACCAGTTAAAAATGGCATTACATTTTTCCTTAATTGTGAACAATTTTTTTTTAAGTACTTTTATAAAAAAAATGCCAAAATGCATTATTTAAAATGGAACATCCACTCAAAACATTCATAATTTTTAACAATTATTATTGTTGCAAACCTTCTCAACTAGCCACGCAATAATAAATAAAGTGAATTAAAAAAATTCAAAAGTCATATTTGCTAAAATAGTTTTAATATAGGTCGGTGGAAAGGTGTAAGCATCACTACAATAATCTACATTTAAAAATATAGAATTACATTTAAGAAAGCATCGCTTTCTCATCTTAACAATTACTCAAGGTTAAGTTTATATTTTTTATCATGTATTCTCGTCAAAATCATATAACCTTTATCTGAAAAAATTTGGTCTATGATGAGTTACAAGAAAGATATCAAAATGCATTGTTTAAAATGGGATATGCGCGCGCACCCCCCCCCCCCCCCTACACACACACACATGTATTCTGTATTAAAGTTTTGCAGGTCTAATAAATTTCTTAATAAATTTATTAAGGATCTTAATTTTCTTGTTTATGTTTCATTATCAAAAAAAACTTTTTTAACTGTTTGGTAGTAAGTCTGATAATTGGTTTTATTCGTTTCGTAAAATTTAATAACTGCTATCCTCTTGTTTGTCTGCACCGTGAAAGCGTTTATTAAGAAATATCGATGTCTCCTTTTATGATTGTTTTAATTGCTTCCGCTACATCACCAGCGACCAGGATTTTTCGCGCAAGGTAATTTCTATTGCACATCATAAATCTCTCTTCAAACAGCAAAGCGTTGTTAAATATTTATATTCTTTATTAATATTTCTCTAATTTTATTAATTAATGTTATAATATTGAGTTTTTCGGAAAGTTTTCTCTCACTAGTCCTTTTTTTCTTATAAAATATATAAAAATATACACAGTCAGGAAAGATTTCTGAATAATGACAAAAATAAAAAGAGAAAAATATTCCAAATAGAAATATCATGGCCGCTGGCGTAATAAAGACCATCACTTGCGTAGAAAGCATTTTTAAAATAAAAAGTTTTGAAAGATGAGCATGCGGTCGAAAAAAACAGAAAAATACTCTTGTAATAATTATATTTATTTTAAATGTTTTCTGCGTTTGATACTTTTTGAGCATAACTTTCATGCTCAATAAGTCTTAATTTTGATTAGGAGAAACAAAGTAGAAAAGTGGCTTTTACAATATCATAACTCATCAAGCTGCATATATAACAAATCCTTCTATTAATATAAAAAACACAAACACGTAATAATAGACAAATTATTTCCAATAAAAAAGTAAAATTAAGATTCTATGTGAAAAATAATAAAACATGGAACTAATTACAAGTTATCACCTTATTATATACAACTTATATATCATGCCTTAGTTGTGGTATCAACAAATTGCTTCTGCTATTAAACTAATTCTCATTTAAGCTTGACACATATCATAAGCTTGAGTCGAGATATCTTTTGAGATGCAACAAGGCGGTGCGGGAAATCCGTTCAAAATTCATACAGTTTTATCGCAATTATTTTCAAGCGAGATCATGCCAAAAAACGTGCGGAGAAGTAAGCCACTTTGTATACTAAATTATATTTTATAAATTATATTTTTTTAAATTATATTATCCAAAAAATGTTGTTATTGTATTTAAAAATATCCAGAAACAATTTTAATCTAATTGATTCTATATGAGCTATCTAAATATAATAAATACAATTTAATAATACAATACAATATAATTAAATACAAAAATAGATTGCGTTCTTCTCTCATCGTCTTTTACATAAAATTAAAAAAAAAATAGAGAATTGCAGTAACACCAACGGTTTATTTTGCGAGGAAGATGTGTATTTGAGGAAATATTTTATTAAACGAATCGTTTATAGAAATGTACAGTTATTTATACGAGAATAATGTTCACATCGGATCCGTATCTCCCATAATAAACCAATGTTATAATCTTCCGAGTGCAGCGTTTTTTGAATTCAGTAAGAATTGTATCGGATTCGAATTTAGATTGCTTCATGTTAAAATCCGAATATACAAATGATAATAACTTTTTGTGTAAAAAAACTCGCGCATATATGATTCAAATTACTTTTTGTGATAAGAAGTTAATCCAGGTCCGATGTGAAAAAAGTAGATACATATTTATATGGCATGTAATTTTTAAGTTATATACTGCATAGGCACGAAAAAGTGTTGATTAATATATATGTATATAATAATAAATAATGTTAAATTATTACAGAAAATAACGATTCACTCTTTGAGAATTTCCGCAGTGGGCAATGGACATTTTTCGCGATTATTAGTATTTAATTACATCTTTTTATTAGCACAACAAACTTTATCATAAGTAATCTTTGATTTATCAAAAATTATTGTAATCACATAGCAATTGGAAAAACTTTTTTGTATTTTGTATTTTTTTACATTACATAAACAGAAAAAATGTTTGTTAATGGTTGTTGTTTCCATCATTTTCTTTCGATGTATTATCAGGAATATTCGATGGATCCAACTAGTTTAAAATAGTGACGATTGTATGTAAGAGAGTTTTTAATAAAATTACATACCTATTTTTATTATATTTTTATAAAAATTTTTTTAAATTAGTATGGTTATGTTATTATTTAGTACGTTTATTTAAATGAGCTATCGATTATTTATTATTATGTATCTCTCCAGAAAATAAATTATTTTGCTATTGTAAGAGCTTATTAAAAAAAAGAAATAGAGAACGTTTTCATTCGTTTATCAATCACTTGAATTAAATATTATGTATAAAAATGATCAAAAAACCAATATATAGGGTGTCTCATAACTAACGAGCCAATGCTCGTGAGCAGGTAGAGTACAGGGAACTGAACAAAAAAGTATTTTCATTTTGCGATTTTCGCAATAATTATCAAAATATTAATTAAAAAAGATCGGCGAATAAGCGCGCGTTTCGCGCGGCTAGACCATGGGCCGTACGCTCTAGGCGTGCCGGTGGTGAGTGTCGCGCGGATTGTGTAGCAACGAAATCTGCTCGCTCGTTGCTCATGCATAGGCCGGCTCTCTTCGCGCGACCATACATTTCGTTGCTACTAGAGACCCTCTAATAAGAGTCTCGCCATAAGGCAATCTGGGCAAAATTCTGCGAGAGAGAAAGATATATATTCACTATCCTTCTCTCTCTTACCTAACCTAACCCTAACCTCTTTTAACGCGCTGACCGCTGATGTTATAATGTTTGTGATAGTAGTTTATGTTTTCTCATGACATACATAAATATTATATATTTTAGGTTTTTATAATGCTTGTGATAACAGTTTGTTTTCTCATGAAAATAAAGCAATTTATTATTTCATGTTTTATGTATTTATTTATTTATTTTTATTTTATTTTGTTAATTTTTATGCAATTAATAAGGATTAAATTTAATTAAGGATTTTATTTAATTACTAAAAATTAAATATAAACAGTTTTTATTATATATATTATTTTGATGTTTAACATAAAATGATTATAATATTTAGTTCTAAAACGTTTATTTTTTATTTATGTTACTGAAATATAATGTTTATGCTAATAGTAAAGTTAATATAATTCAAATATGAGCGGGAATTGCCCAGATATAAAGGACCAATCAAAACTGGATATCATATGGCGAGACTCTTATTAGAGGGTCTCTAGTTGCTACGCGACTTGCGCGACACTAGTCGCCGGTACACCTAAAGCGTATGGCCCATGGTCTAGCCGCGCGAAACGCGCGCTTATTCGCCGATCTTTTTTAATTAATATTTTGATAATTATTGCGAAAATCGCAAAATGTCCTAATACTTTTGTGTTCAGTTCACTGTACTCTACTTGCTTACGAGCGTTGGCTCGTTAGTTATGAGACACTCTATATATTGGTTTTTTTATCATTTTTATACATAATATTTAATTCAAGTGATTGATAAACGAATGAAAACGAAAATATTCTCTATTTCTTTTTAATAAGCTCTTACAATAGCAAAATAATTTATTACGATATTTTGAGGAAAACCGGGAAAAAGAATAACCTGAAAAAGGGAGAATAGGAAAAAATCTAAAGGATGAATCGTTGTTTAAAACAACATATTATTGAAATTATAAGTTTCTTCTACGGAGACCCTGTCGCAGGGTAAAAAGAAGCGGGAAGGCGGAGCTACTACTGGTGCTACTACTGGAGCAAACGAAATCGTCACTTGCACCAATTGTGGACCTAATCCTTGCACGCACACGGCAACGAATGGTTGTACTGCCGAAGTAAGTAAATCTACTACGCATTATATGCGCGTACTACTTATAGTAATAACTCATTATTATATTATACATATTATAAGTATAAATATAAGGTGACCAGGCGTCCCGAATTGTGCGGGACAGTCCCGGGATTTGAGCTCTTTGTCCCGCATTAAAATTGTCCCGAAAAATGCTCTGGATTGGATCAAATTGTCCCGAAGAGAGAGAGATTTAACCTTTTTAATTTTTTAACATATTTTCACAATGATAAGTTACTGTTTCCTTCAGATGACGCTATTGTTTTTTCATAGACAGCGCTAGTTCTCTAGCGTTAGTTACTGACTAGAATTTCATACTAGATGGTGCTCTTAGGCGCGTTCCGATATTCACTGCCAGTACTGAAAATCTATAGTGTACGTGACGTAAATTATAGATTTTCAGTACTGGCAGTGAATATCGGAACGCGCCTCTTGTCTCTTGTTATTACTGGTAACTGACACCAAAGCTATTTGTCTTGTTATGAGTTTGGGACTTAACTTTAGTGTTTAAGTCCTAAATCTTAAGCTAAAATTATTTTATTTTTATTATATTTAGTGTTGTACAACAAAATGTATTCATTTTTAATGTTAATTAAAATAAATTCTAAATAAAAAAAAATAATTTCAGATAGCTATGTTGAAGAAACAACTCTGTACGTTTACAGATGAATTAAAAAAACAAATTTATTTTTATAACAAAAATCAAACTTGAAAACAACGTTCACTGTGATATTTGTAATAGTGACTTTTCAATTGGGTCAGGCGGTAAAAATGACATCAAGAGACATATTTCGTCGAATAAACACAAACGAGCATTATTAGTTGCAACTTCTTTAACAAAATTAAGTAGTTATTTTCGTAAAATTGTATTCGGATCTAAAGAAAAAGAATTAGCAATTGCCGAGGCAGTCTTTGCGTATCATACTATAACTCATAATCAAACATTTAGATCAATGGATTATACATCTAAACTTATTCGTACATTATTCGACCAAAAGTTTACTTGCACTCGTACAAAAACTGAAGCAATTATAAAAAATGTATTTGTATCTTATATGTATAATTGATAAACTTTTGGAAACTTTGAAAAATATTGATAATGAATTGATTTTATAACAATATTTATGGATGCATCAAATCATAAAGAAATTAAATTATTTCCGTCATTAATTCCTTTTTTTGATTATAAACTAGGGATACAAATAAACTTTTAGAATTTGTATCTCTTACAGAAGAAAATTCTGAGATAATTGTTCAATTATCGAAATATTAAAGAAAAATAATTTAGAGAATAAAGTTGTAGCATTTTGTGCTGATAATGCAAATACAAACTTTGGTGGTCTTCTTAGAAAAGGAACAAATAATGTATATAATAAGCTAAAGAACTATCTTAAAAAGCCAATTATTAGTGTAGGATATGTTGCACATATATTGCACAATACTATTCAGTCAGCTGCAGATCAACTTTCTATTAATATTAAGGGCATTATAATCAAACTTTATAGTTATTTTTATATATTTACGATAAAGGTAGAGTTATTAAAAGAATTCTGGGATGCAGAATACATGCGCTTGCTAGGATACAGTAAGACTAGATGGTTGGTATTAATGCCCGCGATAGAAAGAGTTTTAAAATTGTATTCTCCTTTAAAATCATATTTCTTGTCCATCGACAACTGTCCAAAGATTCTGCAAAATTTTTTCGAAGATGATAGTTCAGAAGTATGGTTGTATTTCATGCATAGTCAGGCAGCAATATTTCACAGTACAGTGACGAGTATTGAAGGCGATAAAACTACTATTTTAAGATTGTGGCAGAAATAGAAAATTTAAAATACAAATTAAGAGAAAAAATCGATATGCAGTTTCTACTACTGTACGCAATCAGTTAAAAAATTTAGAAGAGAATGATTGGTCCAAAACAGATTCCTTCAAATCCAATGTCAAAAGTTTTTATGAAAAATGTATTCAATATTTAGAACTTCACTTATCACAATTTGAACACATTGTGATTGTTTTAAATGGATTAATCTTAAAAGCGATATTAATTGGCTAAACATGCAAAATAGTTTTCAATACATTTCAAAATTTGATGATCAAATGGAGCTATTACATGCTGAAAAGGTAAAAATGAAACTTTTTAATGAGGTAACATACGTAAAAAAATATATATATAGTACAAAAATAAATGTTTGGAATGGACAAAAAATACCAATTGATGCAAGATAGATAGAAATATTTAATCACTTTGATACTAACCACGTACTATTCAGGATTATTAAGAAGATAGTAGAATTTGCATTATGTTTACCAGATACCAATGCTGCAACGAAAAGAGTTTTTTTCGTTGGTGAATCAGTTTTGGGCCTCAGAAAAAACGCAGCTGAGCATAGAAACGTTAAAAGCTATATTACAAGTAAAGTATAATTTTTCCAATTCTTGCAAAGATTTTTATAAAAATATTTCAAGTAATGACGATTTATTAAAAAAAATTCATTCTGCGGAAAAGAACATATAAATAATAAATACGTATAAATAATAAAAAATTATTTATTTAATAATGTTATTTATCAATATAGTAATATTTATTTACAAAATTATTAAAGATGTAAGCGTGCAATGTACAGCATACATAGTTATTTTTTTGCATTAAGCATTAAGAAATTAATACCCATATTCATAGTCCTTTCTTATCTTAAGAGCGGAAGAAACCTCTATGGATTCTTTGAATATCCAAGGCCTTATTTCATAGATGGACCTCGAATCTTCCTTCTAAAAGGAAGGAATATTTTAGGGATTTTTATTAGTGATTTTTAGCAGCACCGTTTTAGGGTACCCACAACTAATTTCAAATGTATGCAAACGTTATTAAATTTAATGATTATTTAATTAATCCTTAAACTGAACACGGGTCACATAGATTCGCCAGCACTTTGCACTGAATGAACTGTAAATTATCCTTTCAGTTATAAGTCCCTTTTGACACAAACTTTTTTTGGATAAGTTTCCAACCTCGAGATTTTATTAATATTTTTTTAAAACAATAGATTAAAAATGGTACAGACACGAAAGATCCACTTGTTCAGTTTGAGGGTTAAATAAGAATTAATAATATTAATAATATTAATGATAATAATTTATAATTATAATATTAATGATAATAATTTATAATTTATAAATATTAATTAATTAATAATTAATTTAATTTTAATCTATACTTTTGTTCTGAAATCCTTCTCAGAATTATTTAAAAATTCGTTATCCATCATATGAATAGAAGGATTGAAAACTTTCAATTTGAATAACGCGCGATACCACAAAAATTGAAATGTGACAGCTACAGATGACAGCTAACTTTGAAAGATATATTTGGTTATACTTTGAGCATCATCTGCTAAAGAAAGTTGAATCTCTTCCTTAAGGAAGCTCGTAACCTTCCTTGAAATAAGAGAGTCAATAAGGTTTCTTGTTTGGTTAAGAAAGGATTATGAAACATGGAATGAGAAACAAGGAATCCTCAAGGAAGGACTATGAATATGGGTATAAGACTGACGTTATGTTTAATTTTAATTTTGATTTTAAGTTTGATGTTTATTTCATCAAAAAAAAGTATTTAATTTTGTGATATTAATTTTTATTAATTTATAAAAAATTAAGAAACACCCCCCTCTCTCTCACTCTCTCTCCCTCCCTTCCCCCTCTCTCTTCCCCTGCCCCTCTCTCACTCCCCCCCTCTCTCTCTCTCTCTCTGAATGAGTGAAGACGTCTGAAACATCGCTTCATAAAAGTGCTAACCTTTAAATGGTTAAATAAGCAGGAAGAGTGATCAAAAGTTATTCAAATCATAGTTGCATAAACCAGGATTAATCATAAGTGTTATCGGGAGCGTCCGAAATGACCACGTTCGAAACAGCCACATTCGAAACGGCTACGTTCGAAAGGGCCACGTTCGAAATTGCCACGGGAAATATTGAATAAAGTTCGATTTGACCACGTTCGTGATGGCCACGTTCGAAATGGCCACGTTCGAAATGGTCACGTTTGGAATGGCCATCGGAAATATTGAATAAAATTCAATTTGACCACGTTCGTAACGGCCACGTTCGAAATGGCCACGGTCCCGATTGACCACGTTGATATTAATCACGTTAATATTGATGTACGTGCAATGTACGTTGCAAGACAAAACAAAGTTCACATGGGTTTGCAACTTTATACGCGAAGGACGAGGTGGGTGTGGGAGGAGGAGGGTCGGAGGCCTCCCCCTTGCATCCCCCCGCGCGCGCGTGTGTGTGTGTGTGTGTGTATGTGTGAGTATTTTAATCGCGGGTGTTACATTAATGCGGAGGACATCAATCAGAATAAAGAAGAGAGAAAGACTCAACTATTAAATTCTGATTGAAAGTTCACAATGATCTTTTAAAATAAAAAAGAAAGAAATGCAAAATGAAAAAGTGTGTAAGCGTGTTAAGAAGTGGATTTAAATTCATTGGAAATGTTATTCGTGTTTAGTGGGCAGTACGCTTCGTCTGGCCGACGTTTTTGATACGGTCGTGAAAAATGGCGACTTGAGTTTACCTTTAGAATACCTTAGCTGGAGCTTTAAAAAATCTGTTGTGGCCGTTCGAGAGGGTGAGCCAATGGAAGTTAAAGCTTTGGTTTCGCTGACTCTAGCCGTGAGTTGAGTGATAAATTCATAGATGTTGTGATCAGGGTTCAACAGGGTTAGGTTAGGTTTCTTTCAGTAGCGTTAGTTACGCCTCCGAGTCTGCAAAATCTTCCGTGGTCAAATTGCACCGTCGGAGTGTTGTCGTTAATTTGTTAGACTTGAAACGTTAGTCCGGGTGGTTCACCGATAGACTTCCACTGTTCACTTTCACTGGGTGACAGATTAAAACAGACTGATGAAATCCGAGAGAGAGCTTGTGTTTCTCTTTTCCCAAAAACCCTTCTTTTATATAGTTTTTGGAGCATGATTATCGCTCATGTGACTCTGAATTATATTCATGTGATTCTGTATCATATTATTCTTTATGCTCTCTACTGATAGATCTATCGGTTCCAATTAGAAACTCTTCTAACGTTGTCAGAAACCCTTTTCCTGTTTTCTGGTGCATTTGGAAGTCATATGAAAACTTGTTATCGTTTTTATTATTCAGGATGTTCATGGTTTTATGAGAAGACTTGGTATTAAATACGTTGGGTATAATTTTCCAATAGATTAGAGTCATACTGCCCTTTTCCGTTTTTTATGATAACAAGTTGTTATCGCGCGCTCGGTCGTTACCATGACTCCGCGAGAGTCGTTGAGGTTGTATGCCCTAGTGAGTGTCATAGTGTAGACGGTCAATCTTAAAGTTCCGAGGAAGGAAGGAATCGTGCAGTCGAGACGACGTAACATATATAAGGGATGGTTTCACTCCTTAGAATCGTTTTTTGGCAGCAACTGAAAATTTCTAAATTCATCTATTTACTCTTCTACATGTGTGCAAAGTTTCATTAAAATTAGAATTTTTGGGTTTATGAGGTTTCCTTTATGAATATATAAAACATATATTAGAAGGCATATTATTACTTTATAAGATAGCTGATTATAGGATAAATTTTACAATATGAAAAAGGATTTGCTTTTCAGTTATTATACGTATCTTTCTATGTATTTGAATTGAAAATACATTACGCATTAAACGTACATTATATGTATTGAAAATGCATGTAGAACTGTATAATGGTTCAAAAGAATAGAGGAGAATGATTATTTGTGGTTATAAAACTTATAAACAAAAGAGTTTCTGGATATATTTTTCGGGCAAGGATTAAATTGAGATTTTACATTGAAACTTCCACGCAGTCCTGTCAGCTTTGATAGTTTTCACAGTTTCAAGTTTTGTTATATTTATTTATGTGAGAGGGTAAAGGCCCGTCCCTCCTACATAAATAAATATAACAAAACTTGAGAATGTGGAAACTATAAAGGCTGACAGTATTGTGTGTCGAAGTTTTAATGTAAAACTCTTAATTTAATCCATGTCTGAAAAACATATTGAAAAACTTTTTTTTCTTTATAATTTTTACTTTATAGCCACAAATAATCATTTTCCTGTATTTTGTTAGATTATTATGTAGTCCCACATGGGTTTTCAATACATATAACCTGCAAAAGATGCGTGTAATAACTAAAACTTTTTTGTTTATAACTTTCTAATAAACAATGAATGACGCTTAAAATCTTCTACAGGGTACTCAAGACAGTGACCTTGACAACATATGTCAAGATCAACGTAATTAGCACAAGCTCTGTTATTTTAAATATTTAATATTTTTATTTATAACTTTTTAAAAAAGACTTGCTTCTTCCTAATAACTTTGCTACATTTCATTTTTATAGTAGTTTTGTTTATATTTATAAAAAAAATTTGAATTTCCGCTGGGGTAACACTTATACACATTTACCATATTTTGTCAAAGGTAGATTATTTATAATGTTGATTCTTTTTCTTAATTGATTTTTTAAAAATACATCTTCTAACCTTATAACGGTCCCTCCCGAGCGATCGCCGGACAACTCGGTCGGAATCAGGATTTGAGATAGAGCCGAGTCGTGACGCGAGATTCTGTGTTTGAAAGTCGTTTTATTGTATTGCAAGTGGTGTATACAAATAATATGTGTGTATGTGTGTGTATGTGCGCGCGTGGGCGTGTATGCGCGTGTGTGCGTGCGTGTGTGCGTGTGTGTATGTATCCATATCTTACCGCGGTGTGTGGGTAGTACGTTCGGTGTCGGTGTGTGTGCGCGTAGACTTATAATTAATTCGTTTCGTTTTATTTTACAATTACGGTGTATTTTGTTCACTGATGTTGTTACAGTTCTCGATGTCGGGTGATTGTGTCGATATATCGGTGAGCGGCGGTATCTATTTTCGGCTCGCTGTTTTTGCTCGACGCGTCACCTCAGCACGCATGTGTTTTTGTCAGCTGGCGCGTGCCGGTGTTTAATGTTTCGCGGTGCGTGTGTTTTGACAACTGTTTCGTACTCTCGTGATTACGAGCGGGACTTCCTGGACGATGGAGGATTCCTGGACGGAGGATCGTATACGGTGACGAGAACTTGTGACGAGTGACGGCGCACTCTTCACCCCGTGAAGATTTTCCGGCATATTATGAACGGTGGGATTAGAACCGGTATTTGTACTGAAAATTCTCGGTGGAGACAGAGTACGCTCTACCACGTTGTATATCCGGCTGGGGTATTTGATGGGGAAAGCGTGCCTGGTCGAGACGCTCGACGTTCTTTTCGGGAATAATCACGGTGTTTTGTGTCGGTTTGCTTTTTAAAAGCCAGTGTAGTTTGTCTACGTTCGGCGGAGCTCGACTCCCGGCGGTTCGGTATGTTGCGATGATAGTCGGAGACGATCAAGTGGGACTTACAAGGGGACCTTACGACGTGATACCAATCGATTTCAATGAAACTCATTGTAATGATAGGTCATCATGTCGAGTAGTATTGGGTAAAGAGAAAGGTAAAGATGCACTTTTCAACCATTCGCAAGAAAATAGAAATTAAAAAATTTTGAGCGCTTTATAAACCTACGAAATAGAGCGTATTTTCGAAGAGCGCGTGGCACAGCGACAGCGCGTCAGACTCATACTGTCGACCTTGCTAGTTCGAGTCACAATGAGTAAACATTTTTTTCCAAGTATATTTTTTTTAATAAAATGCAATCGTTACACAAAATAAATACATATATATGAATTTAAACATTTTTTCGCATCAAGCAGCAATATATATCATTAATAAAAATTAATATCAAGTGGTTTATTCAGCAGAAAATCGCATATTAAATAAATAAATTTGCAGTAATAGGGTGAACTTTGACAACATGTGTCGCATACATTAGTAGGACGTAAATAAACCTCACTGTTGGTATTATCAGTTTATAAAACCGAAGGAACAGCATGAAAAATATGAAATTTCATTTTGTTATATCTCCTAAACCAATCCCGTCCCCCATTTAATTCTTGCGGGGAATTACTCAGAACAATTCCCCGAACAATATATGTAAGTAACAAGAAAATCGGAGAGGTGTTACCTTTTATGTATTTTTACCGAATTTTTATGCAATCTTCACGAGATGCTATTTCACGTTTTTGCTCTATTAAAAACAAACAATTCTGCAGACGCTTGATAAAATTTTTCACCTGTCTATAAACATCACATGGTTGGCATAATGGTGTGCACTTTGGAGGAATTACTTTAATGGTATACGTTCCTACACCGTCATCATCCAGAAAAATTTCGTCATACATTGTAGGATTTATTTGACTGCCCCACGAATCTATTAATAAGAGAAATTTCTTCTGTCTTACATATGATACTAACACTTCTTTTAAAAATTGAATATACAGATATGGTGTGAGTTTTCCGGATTTCGAGAATGTTACTACACATTTGTATATATTTTGACAAATTCGTCGACAGCTTTTTTTACGTTAGGACCAAATACATCTGTTGCTTTTTGCAAACATACAAATACACGCAATAATAATTTTCTTGAGATGATAACCGCATATTATGCAGTATATGAATGACTGATTTTATTGGTACTTTTCCGTTGTACAAGGACTGTTTTCGTCCCTTGCATAAACAGAGTTTTATCTAATCTGTATAGCTATTTTATAAACAAATTTTCTAGGTAAAAAATGCAAACAGAAAGATGCATTTTTGTAATAATAATACATATATTTGTAATAGTAATTGATTAATTATAATAATAATTGACAGATTGCATTTTGTAATAATAATAAAAAAAGTTTAAATTTATATATATGTATTTATTTTGTGTAACGATTGCATTTTATTTAAAAAAATATACTTTGAAATAAAAGTTTACTCATTGTGACTCGAATCAGCAAGGTCGACGGTACGAGTCTGACACGCTGCCGCTGCGCAACGCGTTCTTCGAAAATACGCTCTATTTTATAGGTTCATAAAGCGCTCAAAATTTTTTAATTTTGATTTTCTCGCGAATGGTTGAGAAGTGCATCTTATCCCTTTACCCAATACAACTTGACATGATGACCTATCGTTACAATGAGTTTCATTGAAATCGATTGGTATCACATCGTAGGATCCCCTTGTTAGTTGAATATTATAAATATATTTAAGAAAAGTAAACTCCTTTTTTTAATTGAGATACTTCTACACCCAGACAGACATCTCCGAGATCCCTGATCACAAAAATCTTGGCAATTCTTTCCTTTAAACATCTGGTAGAAATATCATCACAGAAAGCAATAAGAATATCGTTCACGTAAATGAGTAAGATAGTATATTTCTTTTTATCGAAGTATACGCATGAGTTGCCGTTGATTGGAGTCAGAACTCTCTTAGGATGTCAAGTCCTATGTGCCATTACCCATCAATCTGACAAAGACAAGATTTTTATTTAATCTGCAAATTTTGTCATTTTGAACATTTCTTCGGCCTTCTTGATAAGTGTAACGTTGATCACAATCAGTCACGACTATTGACATTTCTTGAAGCATGTCCGATTTCTCCATATACATTAATACATCCATTGTATCGTTTAGATAAGCAGTTATGATGTCAAGCTGTGTGACTTTATTTAAGAGCTACAACTATGAGTATCCTTAGTAAATTGAGTCTCGCGACTAGGACAAATGCATGACTTTACTTAAGAGCTACAACCATGAGTATCCTTAGTGAATTGAGTCTCGTGACTAAGACGAATATGTTATGGAAGTCGATGCCCAGATGTTGAAGAAAACCCTTTGCGACCACCCGGGTCGTCCTTCGCTCAAGTTCCTCATTAGCCATAAATTTATTTTTAGGACGGTACAACATTCGATCACTCTCTTGTTGTTGGGTCTGTCAGCCAGCTTTTATATGTCGTTGTTTCTGAGAGATTTGATCTTATTATATACAACCTTTCGCCATTCGTCTCTAGATCTGAAACAGTCTGAAAAAATAGTATTTCTAATGCACTCATTGCGAATTCCGCGTCAAATCATGTCAGATTATCATCAATATCATCTTCCTCGGATAACAAATTTCCCTCGGTAGTTATGGGTTTGTTTGGAAGTTGAGTGGAACTCTTTATGTGATATAACTTTGCAGAATGACCGCGTTTTCCAATGAGTATTTTCGTAAACGTCTTAGTCCACGTAGCTAACTCATCCTTGCTAATATCGTCATCTTTGCTGTTTGATAATTAAAAATTGGCATTATATTTCATTCTAATATCCTCTACTAAGTCGGGCAGCTGATGATCGATCATCGATTGATCATCGATTCTATCATTGTTGGCGATATCAATTTCCGAAACAGGTTCTCGAAGAGCTTGTCTCTCATTAATGATTTTGGCGCACGAAAAGTTTTTGTAATAATTGTGGATGTCGAATTTATCTAGGAATTTTACGTCTTTTGCGACGGCAATCTTGCAATTTTTTGAGAACTAAGGCCGCGAGCACACACAAAAAAATTTAAGCATAAGATTTAAAATCTAATAACTTCAACCATACGGAATTTTCAGCGCTGCTTACGTTTCAAAATGGCTGCTTAAGATCTTGATCGTGATTGGTCGATTTGTTTACTGTTCACGTCTTATAGCTTAAGTTTTTTGTGCACTTTTAACCTTACTTTTGTAGGTATCCGCATAACTGATAAAAATATCTTTGACAGCTCCGGCTTTAAATTTTTCTTTGTTTGAATTCTTGTTGAAGACGAGTCGAATGATCGAAAATAACTAATATTAAACTTTTTTTTATTTAAAAAATATTTTAGTATTTTGCCTAAAAAATTTTTTGGTCTAAACTTTTGGTGATGCAGCGATTTCATATAATTTGTATTAATGACCAGCCTAAAAACATTCAGAATAGCCGGATTGGCAAGCAAGTAAGGAGGCATTCTGATCAGTGTTCTGTTTCTTCGTTTAATAACTTATTACATATGTCTAAAATATTAACTGCTCTGAATTTTGATCAGGAGTGTGCGACGTTGTGTATAGTTAACCATTGTTAAATTCTCCTTTAAAACTTGATCCATGATAGAGTTTTCAGAATTTCTTTCCGTTATCTGAATGAAAAGCTTTTCTTTTACTCCGAAATCATTTAATTTTCGATGAAATTTTTTAATTCTACTTTATTGCTTCATCTTTAGTCCTTAAGAAGTAGATTTTTATTCTTTAAGTAGATTTGTTGTCGATGAGTATCATGAAATAATGCGCGCCTTCCATCGAGCTGGTTTGCATTGGCTCGCAGAGAATACACAATCTCGAGCCAAAATTGAGATCTGCTAAAGATAGGAAACAGAAATGGAAAATTACTGAGTTTTTGCATATCTTGCAATTTGAGATATCAGAGAGATTCTTGATTTTGAATTCAGAGGCGATTAATATTTTAGACATATGTAATAAGTTCTTCAGATTCAGATGGCCAAGACACTTGTGCTAAATTTTGATATTGGACCGTTTCTTTTGTGTAACTATATGTTTGCTTGTTGGACGGACATTTAGAATATATAAATTTCCGTGGCTCTTGATGATAAACTTAATTCTGTTGCAATCTCGTACGGATGCCCAGTTCGAATTAAATACAATTTTATAACCTTTGTTCATGATTTTCGCTATAGACAATAAGTTGTCCGGTTGTAGTTCTGAAAGAAGAACCCCTCCGATTAGGATGAGTTTTTGTAGGTGATATTGTTATAATATCTAGAGATTATTTATCAAGGTCCTACTTTCGGGTTATTTAATTTTGTGGTAAAAATGCCGAATAGGGATCCAGCCCCTTGACCTTGACATATGTTGTCAATGTCATGACCTTGAGTAACATTTAAAAGATTTTAGCCATCGCTCGTTGTTCATTAAAAAGTTATTAACAAAAAAGTGGAAAAATATTCACATAAGGTCAACTATTTCAGAAGTTAATAACCTTGACATATATTGTCAAGGTCACTGTTCTGAGTAACGTTTAAAAGGTTTTAACTGTCGCTCGTTGTTTGTTAGAAAGTTATAAACAAAAAATGTTTTATTTCGAAAGGCCATAATTATTGTATTTGTTGCTTTATCTTGATATATATTTTCAATATTTTTATAATCACACACACACACACGCACGTACGCACGCACGCACGCACGCACGCACACACATATACACACGCACGCACACACATACACACACGCACACACATACACGCATGCACGCACACACATGGGGGGTAGCAAGGGGGGGTTTGGCCCCCCCACCCGCATCCACCTTGTCCACCTCGCTTCGCATGTTTTATACGTTGCAAAACAAAGCAAAGTTCACATGGGTTTGCAACTTTCTACGCGAAGTAAGATGGACGGGGTGGGTGCGGGAGGGGAAATCGAAAGCCCCCCTTGCGTGTGTGTATGTTATAAAAATATTAAAAATATATATTTAATTTAGTTTAGGTTTTTTTGTTTGTATTTTTTTAACTATTGAAAACCCACATGTGAGACCTTGACAGATTGTCTTAATATAATTTCTTGAAACTACTTGTTAAAGTTCATCAAAATCAGAGGGAATCCCCTTTCGGAACAACACCCAAAAGTTCGACATCCTCTTTCCTATCTGCTGAATTAGTTGCATTGTTAGCATTTTAATTTTTTAATTTGATATCGTTCTGCATGTATACAAATTTGGTCATCATTCAAGCATCTTTGTAAATAAATAAATGATAAATATGATATGTATCTCCTGTCAAGACACATTAGTTCACATTCATGTTTCTGAAAAGAGTAGATGATGAATAATGGACGATCTCTGCGAATAATTCTCCATCTCTATATTATTTGCTTTTTCGGTATCTTGCTTCTTTCTCTTACGATAGTCGACTTGTATATGTCCGGTGATTTTGCAGAAAGAACATTTGAATAATATCTTTGTATCGGCTTTACTGCACAATATTGATATGTTCTGTTGAATTTCGCGTTTAGTTTATGCTTATGTCATGATAAGCGAGTATTGCTGTTTCGTTGCTTATTGTTCTTATTTTATATTTCGTACTCTTATATAATCTTTACTTTTAATTGCTTAGTATGTCGCAAGATTTAATCGCATCTAAAATTCTCAAAATTACTTGATTATAAATAAACATTATATAAAGAAAATCTTCATTTATTTATTGGATATCCATTAGTTTTAATTTGTCAGCGACATCAAAAAATTGAGCAATGTGTCCTTTTACACCTAGGATGATATTACACAGAGTTTCTATATAAAGTCTGTCCCCAACCCTATATTTCGGATACGGTTCAAAATTTCGAAAAATCGAAACACATGTTTGATTATTTCGAGGAGCTACTCTTTTAAGGGAATCGGAGAGATTATTCCCTTAAGAGGGTTCAAGGGGAACAACGTCTCTTGAAAATTTTAAATGAAACCCTCTTTTTTATTGCATATTCTTATAGCTTATCTCAAGAGCTTTTCAAAACACAATAATAAAATATTTTTTTGTGAAGAACTTTTCGCGTTATGAGACTTGAGGAGGAGGGCGTTTCTTTTGAACCCTCTTAGGAGAGCAACCTCTTTGACCCTTTTAAAAAAGTAGCTCTTCAAAATAATCAAATACGTGTTTCGCGATTTTTCGAAATTTTGAACAATTTCGAGATATAGAGGTGAGGACAAACTTTATACAAACCCTGTATATAAATCCATGTATATGCGTGTGGATATAAACGTGCGCGCGCGCGCGCGTGTGTGTGTGTGTATTCTTGTTGATCTTTCGAAAAAATGGTTTAACTTAAAAGATATTTTATTTTTAAAAAGCATTCTAGAAAATAAAGCGCTGTAACGTTTTCTTAGTGAGAAGAGTTGTGTTGAAAAATATTTTTAACGTGAAATTCTACATTGATTTGCGATTCTCTAGCAAATCGAAATCTAGTTTACATCGATACTTTTGATGCAAAACAAGACATATAATTCACATAGTTTGCAACTTCTCAAAGAGAGGTTTATTTTATATCGACACATGTATTTGGACGAAACAAGGCCTATGATTGTATCTATAGTTTCACAATAATTTTATAATTTTCTGCGCATAAGGAAGTTTATTGCGCGTTCGGTACTCTCAATATGAAACGAAGTCGTGTAGTTATAAGGAAGAAGATAGTAATAGTGGATCATTTGTCATTTTAAACAAAACATCTAATTTTAAACATAATTATTACATCAATAGTGTTAGCAAATATCTTTTATCATGTATTATTAATAATTAAAAAACAATTTGTTCATAAAGAGAAAGTACAAAAATTTTTGCTAACTCATTGCAAAATGTAACTTTTGGAGAATGGAGTAAAAATATGAAACATTCAAATAAATAAAAGCAAAATTCTCATTTTTTAGTTAAACCTTTTATTATTAAAACACTCATTTTATTAATTTTTTTTAATTTAAAAGAAAATATTATATTTTAAAAATAAACATTAAAAAACTGCCTTTAGAAATTATAAAAAGTAGACTTAGGTGTTGTGCTCATAGCCGCTATGAAAGGGATTTTTTGGGGTTTTATCCGACCAAAGAATTAGAACCATGCACTAAACGGAAACACTTCGTACTTTTAAAAGAGTATGTTTCATCGAAGTTTTACACAGACTTACATCACTTTATGTTAGATATTCGCGGTTATAATGTTCGGTCGCGATACGTGCGAAGTGTATGACAATTAAGAACGACGACGACCACGATGCTTCTCGCGATCAGTTTATATATCGATAATTTAATTGAGGGAGAATGCGGTGACCCTGATGTCTCGTGCTCCGCGGTTCTTTCTGATATTTAGCTTCGGCACTTCTGACTGTGACCTGCTTTCTTTTCGTCACGTCTTACTTTGTTTTATTATCTTTCCTTGTTTGATTTCTTGTATAATCTTTTTTTATTAATTTAAGGTTCCCTAATTTTATTAATTAAGGTTTCTTAATAACTTAAGTTTAGTTGCTTTTCTTTGCTTTATATTTAAGAGTTTTAAATTAAGTCGCTCTGCGTTAGCTCTGCAACACTTTTCTTAAACTTTGTTACTTCATCTATTCTTGCTTTGGTTTTGTATAATATTTACTTTTACTTTTAGTATCTTTTATTATTAGTTCGGTCGGGTTACCACAGTTCAAATTGCTATTTTTTATTTACTTGTAATATTATCTTTTATAAACATAAGTTACAAAACCATCAGGTTTACATCTGCACTATACATAAGTATTTTTGACACATGACACATTAAACTCAAAGCTTTTCCAATTTTAATTTCTTGAATTGTAAATGTTATATATTATATATTACTCTCAACGCTATTTTCCAAATAACTCCATGAATCTCAACACAGGAAAATTATTTTCGAATATCTAACTTTGCCATTTTGAAGTTGTCCGGAATTTTGATTCCGATGCAATGTTAGTGCAGTAAATTGGATGATGATATAATCAATTTCTTTTTATTAGCAAATCGTTACAAAGGCTGACCATTAACTTCTTTTCTTTTTCTCCTATTCAGATTGCGCACTTCTACCAACTTATTGTTAGTACATAGTTATCACCAGTATATAGAGGACATCAACTTAAGACAAATAGTTACTAACGATATACAAAGTGCGCCAATTTAAAGACTAAATAGAAGTTAAGCTTACTATCCGACACACACTACAGATAATGTTAGTTTATCTATATTATTTAACAATAATAATAAGAACAAATTAAAAATTTTTTTTATCAAACAAAAAATTTAATGATTAAAAAACACAACTTGTTCTCACGATTGTGATATTGTACTTTCTAAAATGGAACCTCGTAATGGTAATTATACTGATTACAGTTCTAAAAATCATGTCCTGTTTCATGTTTTCGTCCTTTTCTATATCGGTTTATGTAAGTTTTTAAGTAAAGAGAAATCTTATTCTTGTATCTATTATGGAACTTTATTGTCATAAATCTCGTTTCGCATTGAAAAAAATTATCTACCATTTTGCAATTTTCGCAATAGTTAATGAGATATTAATAATAAGAGATCAGCCAATCGGTAGGAGCGCGCAGCACAAAGAAGTCTCCCACTGTTACTTGATACTAGACGCGCCGACGAAGCGTGTGTGCCTCTTCAGGTTGTCAATGCAGAGCGTTCCTCCCACCGCTTCGTCGGTGCGCCTAGTATCAAGTAACACTAGGAGACTTCTTCGTGCCGTGCGCTCCTGCCGGGCGCCGATTGGCTGACCTCTTATAGTTAATATCTCATTAACTATTGCGAAAATTGCAAAATAGTAGATAATTTTTTTACTCAAAATTAACCTACTCCTGCACCTGACGGGTGGTTCGCGAATTATGGGACACCCTGTATATTAAAGTAACACACTCTTAAAACAGGCATGTGAACGTAACACTTGTTTTATTTTTTATTAAAAAGATAATTTTTTTATTACGCGTACTACACAAGAAGGTTTAAAGTTTTATTTAGTTAATTTTCTAACAGAATCTGATATGAGCAAAGATTGAAACTAGTAGCTACGAAAATCATTCTGTTATGAAGAGCGATACAAATATTACGAGAGGCATATTGCATGTGTTTTATAACACATATATTGGTACCCAAAAGCTTGTATTAATCTTGTCGTCATTATTCTCAGTGGTTAGGATTTAATTACATTCTAATTTATATATATACATTACATATACAGAATTTTAAACATAAAACAACGTCATACACGTGGATAATACATGTATATACATATATTTCAAATTTGCGGCATTTGACACGTATAAAAGAAATAAAAAATAATTTTTTATACTTGTGGTAAATCAAATATCGATTTTTTTTTGTATTTTTAATATAATGATGAATAATATATTCTTATTATGATAACATTTACTTAAAATGTTTTTTTCATATTTTACATAGTTAAAAATTGTTGTGCCTCGAGGTGTAAGGCACGGGATTTGTCGGGATCATTCGCCGGGAAGTCTTAGGATGTGGGGCGTAGCGCAATGACTTTTATTCACAGCGATAGTTTTATATTGAACTCTTACTTTATTAAACTCTCAAAAACATATCTTGTTGTCAAATTGTCACTTACTCTTAACTAATATCGTTTAGCTATTCTCTGCAACGGTTGTACAATAATTTGACTCTGAATTTAATATTCGTGACTGATTAACTATTCGACTGCTCGATGCAGTTACTATTAGTTCGATCCTTGATTTACGACTGCTCAATGCAGTTATTATTATTCAGAAATCTAGTTCGCGACTGCCTGTGACGATTGTTAATCGTTTTGACAAGGAGTGGGTACGAACTGCAAAATCGCTTTTCGAATGAAATATATACCATTCGATAGGGGAGATTGAGAGTAGTAAAAGTGTAAGAGGGTTTGAGTGAATGGGCCTCCGTTTCCGCGAAATTTGCATGTAAAGTTGAGCATTGACCAGCAGTATGTTAACCACCGTAGCAACTTTAAAAAAGCGTGTAGCGAAGTGGTTGGGCAGACTAAGACACGCGCGTTACTCTTTTTATCTCCGCGGCCGATGAATGATCGGGGCTCGAATCCGCTGCTGAGTTATTTTTTATCTCTATAATTTTTTTTTATATCTTTACTTGTCCTTAATATTTTTTGTGACACAAAATATTAATATGCTATTAATACATTAATGAATGCATATTATATATATAATAAAAGTAACAAAATTACATATGTCTTATTATTCATTTAGTGTGAACATATTATAATATTGTTGATACAAATTCAGATACGAATTGACCAGTAAAAATACCTACTAGTAAATAAAAATATTTCTTTATATTTTGAACGTCAAGGCACAACCAAATCGAATCTTTTGTATGTTTGTTTAAATAGAGATGTTATTATAAAACTGATATCTGCATTTCATTGTTAATATGCGCAGATGCATTTTATGATGCAATTGTTAAGTCCTTTGTTCCATGCGTCTTTCGATCAGAGTTCTTACGAATATCGATCAGTGAGGAAGCCTCCGTTTATTCTTTGGTCATTCGTATGAATTTGTATCTACAATATTGTAACATGTTTACAATAAATAAATAAAAAACATATATAATTTTGTTATTTTTAATATATATATATATATGTACAATATATATATATATATATATATATATATATATATATATATATATATATATATACATTAATTAATGTATTAATAGCATATTAATATTTTATTATTAATATTTTGTGTCACAAAAAATATTAAAAACAAGTAAAGTTGTAAAAATAAAATTATAGGAGTAACAAAAAAGTCGGTACGCAGCGGATTCGAATCTCGATCGTTCGCCGGCCGCGGAGGTAAAAAGAGTAACGCGCGCGCCTTAGTCTGCCCAACTACTGCGCTCCACGCTTTGTTAAAGTTGTCTCCAATAGTTAACGTACCGCTGATCGAATATTCAACTTTACATGCAAATTTCTCGGAAACGAAGGCCCATTCACTCAAATGCTCTTACACTTTTACTATCCTCAACCTCACCTATCGAATGATATATGTTTCATTCGAAAAGCGATTTCGCTGTTCGTACCCACTCCTTGTGAGTGACGACTGCCCGTCGCTTAATTGCAACAGGGGGTTTTATTACGAATTGCACGCCTTTCGGAGAGGATTCCTTAGCAATATGACCAGTCAAATATATCCGAGTCAAGTGCAGGCGAGGAAGTTCAAAGTTAAAGTTCCTCGCTTGCACTTTTTGCAATTCAGCGACACCTTTTCGGTACATCTTCGAGAGCGCTTTCCAATCTCGCGTTCGCGCTCGGCCTTGGGCGCGCGTGGCTCGCTATGTCAGCAGCTGGCGCGATTATCGCTTCGGTCGCGGTGCATTCCTGCATCGTTTCTTACCGTTTTATATTATCATATATATATTTATATAGTATATAGCCTTTTCAGGGGCTATAACAAAATTATGACGAAAAATATTTTTTTAGTAATTGAAAAAACTTCCAGTAATTGTTTCCCAAACTATATTAAGTTTGTTTATACTTTTTTCAATATTCCTTTAAAGCATATAAAGTTATAACTACACTTCCAATAAAAAAAAATAATATGAAAAAAATAATTTTGGATGCTTATACTACTGTAGCTCTACAAATTACTAATTAATATTTTTAAAAAATATTAAAAAAAAGAACTAATAAATGTTTGAAAATTAAACAATAAAAAAATTTTGAACATTTATTATAACGTTTATTAAATCATTTATTTATTGTAACATTTTTTTTATAAAAAAAGCTAATGGGCTCTCAATTCAGAGATAAATTAATCAAAAAAGGGCTTTAAGAATCGAACGCAAGATGTAAGAGAGTAAATAAAAACACTTTAAGAGTGAGATCTCTTACAATTACTTGATTACATTAGATACGGTTCCCTAGCGGTCTACGGACGGGATCCGATAGCGTACAATGCTAATTGGCCAGTAAACATTAGGACCTTCTGGCTAACCGTGCTGGTTACTCTAGGCATCGGTGAATATGGTTGTGTGCTATCGAGATGTGTGCTAACGGAATTCTTCCGTGATCTACACTGTTAAAATGCATACTCAAATACACTCCCAAATGCAACGTTATAATGTCGAGATTAAAAAATACCAAAAAGCCGAAAAGAGACCCATCATAATCACAAGTATACGAGACAATGCGCATACAACAGGAACGTCCAAATTACCCACATTCGGAATAGTCACGTTCGTTTTACACACATTCGGAATGACCACAGAAAATATTGCACGAAGTTCAAAATAGCCACATTCATTTTGCTCACGTTCGAAATGGCGAGATTAAAAAATACCAAGAAGCCAAAAGGAGACTCGTCACAATCACAAGTATATGAGACAATGCGCACACAATTGTCTCGCACCGAGTCAGACAGGATTAATCCTTACTCTCCCTTTTTTATGAGAGTCGAGTTTTATTACTGATAAGTAGCTTCTGACTTCCGATCTTATGGTCTTCACTTATGCATTTGACTCGGTGCGAAACGGTTGTTAGCGAGTGGATACAACTTGCCCACGTTCGAAATAGCCACCTCCTTCTTGGTATTTTTTAATCTCGCTGTTATAACGTTGCATTTAGGTGTATTCGAGTATGCACCTCTACATTTTTAATGGTGCAGTGGTAAGCTGTTAAGGAACTCACTATATCTAATGTAATCACGCAATTGTAAAGGACCTCACTGTTAATTTATTTACTATTTTTTATGTATTATGTATCGCTCAATATGTATTTATATATCACTGAGAATGGTCTGAAGAGTGATTGAAACGTCTGAATAAATTTGAATTTTTTTTCTTTAAACTGTGTTATTATTTACGCTCCTACATCTTGCGTTCAGCTCTTAAAGCCTTTCTTTATTAATTTATTTTTTTAGAATTTTTGCACTAAACTTTGTAATACAATTAATATAATCAATGTATATGTCTTAAGAAATTTCAAACCTAAGCATAATAACGAAAACTTTTTTCTTACAGCTAAGGAAAAAAGACCCGCCGCATCCAATTAGGGTGGCAAAAACAATTGATGTGATAGCCAGGATCACTTTTCCAATCGCCTATTTCATGTTTCTCACTTTCTTCTTCATTCACTATAAGGGCACTTCGTAGAGCGACGCACAACGATCCTCAGAATATCTCTCATCGTTCGTATGAGCGACAACGAAGCCTCATAATAGGCAACAACAATGCTCAGGACATGGGGATTGAATCTACACTGAATTCAAGCATTCTCTCAAGAACAAAAATACCTCCAAGTGTAAATAAAGATATCGATAATGACTGAATTTGTGATGATCAGATCTTCGCTGAACACACAATATTATTATTACCGATAACGTAACACTCAACATCAGAATTTTTAATGAGAAATTGTGAACTTATTCGTGATATTACTAAGTCGTGAAATTACTCACCTATAATAAACAAGCCAGATCAAACCAATTAACTCTAAATGTTTAACAAATGAGGAGGAAAGAAAGCATGCCGATGATTCCATTCGGCGCGACGTAAGAAAGAAAAGAATATGCACGATTAATTCGTCTTCAGTATTCTTCATTTTTCTCACGTGTGATAAATTTTGATAGCACTTCTGTATGAAGAAAGTATATCCGCTCCACAACTGTAAACAGCCGTCATGTATTCTTATCTCTTCGTTTTTTTTCTTGTCTTTATCTAGAAATAAATAAAAGGCCACTGGTGAACGCTTCACTCAAACAATAAGAATGACGCTTAAGTTTAGTCGATGATGAATGATCTCTTTCACACATACTAATATATAAAATATTATCATTGCGCCTAATTTGAAGATCCTAACCAAGCATATGATAGCGAAATATCTGAATATTGAATGTAGAAAGTAAGATAGAGAAAAGCGAGAAGTACAGAATATTTCAGGTAACGTGATCCATTCATGTTCTTAACAAATATTGAAACTAATAAAGTGGATAAGCGGTTTAAAATGATTAAACTAGATAATTATAGATATAGCTTTCATTGTAAATTTACATTTACAGATAAGTAAACGGCTCATTTTACGTGTCAAGTATTCTATCAAATTGGTTAGATAGTATTAACGAAAAGCTGAATCAGAAGCAAAGATTCTTTTGTGAAAATATATACATACACAATTTATCACACGTTATACGTTGAAGCCCAGAGAAATTGTCGTTTATTCAATCTGATGAAAAGTAGAAGACATATAGAATGCGAATCTTGCTCACTTTATAAGAAAAATACGCTGAATGCTGGAATGAAAAAAAGCGATTTATAGTTGGTTTATGCGTCATATGCACTGTGGAAGAGTTATCACTTTGACATTACTGAAAGTAGTAACACGCAAAATTCTGATGTGTTTTCTTCGTGGAATACATTGATGAACTATTTCTATGACACAATCGAATGCTGTCAGCTAATTCGAAATTTCTACTTGTAGCCTGCATACTATTTTAAGTACAACATTGTTATGCTACACTACTACTATTATTATTACTACTACTTTTATTATTATTGTAACTAATATATTATTATACTGTTAGACAATTGCTAATCTATTATCGTACTATTACCGCTATTACTATTACAAATCACTGTTGTAATATTACAGTTCTTAGAAGAGACGCAATGTTGGAGGCGCTTTTAAGTGCACATTCTCCATTTGTACTGATTATACCTATCGTGTCCAGCAATATCAAAAACCAACAGACCAAGAAAATACGAATCGAATGTATATACGGGAAATTTCAGTAATCCACCTGATTACTCGAGATACACTAAATATTACTTATATTTATATAAGGAGATACGACCGTCTTGCTGTTGTTATTGCGCTATTCGCTATTGAATACGTGGAAAAATATTTCTTAATATAGTGAGACATATAGATACACAATACAAACGCACGCACGCACGCACACGCGTACATACGAACGACGCGAATGCGCATTTAAATTCAAAAGACATGTAAGGATTGATATCTCTGATGGCGGTTAGCACTAATCTTAATTCATTACACACACACAACACACACAACACACACACACACACAAAAGATATATTCAGTTAACATACAGTTTATAAAACTCGAATTATTTTTTCTCTTATTTATCTTATGTTTACATAATAAGAAATCTTACATTTTTTTTAATACTGTATTGATGTTGTAATTACTGTGATTTAATGTTAGGAAAAAATATTTAGATACTTCGTATATATTGCTAACTGACGTCCAAGGAATCAACCCTGAATAATAGATACTTATTAATACAGATCTCGCCTAACTGCCAAAGGATTTTCAGTCTTACTGGTATATAGATATATGTATTTTTCTCTAACTTTAGAATCTTTTTTCGCACATTGTAAAACAGCAAAATAGAATCGTCTTCTGAAAGATTATGCAACTAACTATCGATGTCATTTTCAGTAAAACACCCAAATAGAAATTTAATTTAATGTCGCTTAATCTTTAAATGCATTTTCTTGTCGTTCAACAATGTTTACCACCTTATTGATTTTTATGAGAAAAATATTAAAAAATAAAATAACAAACATACAATATCACACACGCGCAGCATTCTAATTTTATAATAATTAATTTGAATAGTTGCTGATAAGCATCGTTATCAATGACAAAATTAAAGAAATTAAAGTAATTGAAATTAATTGTTACAGTTCTTTAATAAATAATTAAAATTATTATGTATTTCCCAAAATTGCATACAATTTTATTGGATTACCTTAAAATAAACCTTAAACAATAGCATCTCGTTAATTTTGGTCTTAATTTTGGGAGTAAAAAATGTTTGGAAAAAATTAAAATTAATAATATATTCCTAGTACGGGCTATAATACAAGCTACACAATCATTGCATTTGCGCAATTGCACATAAAAAGTTGTCTACATATAATGATTTGTTCATGTGATTATTCATGTGATTGTTCATGTGATTGTTCATGTTTATTATGACAGAAAAGATCCGATATTAATGTTTTTAAAAATACGTATAAAGGAATATCAAAATTAACAAGACTCTACTGTATTTTCCTGTTATCATATTGATATTTATTAATATCAATATAATCTTCAGAAAAATAAATGTAATAACAAATGAAAAGAATGCATTTTATGGAAGACATTTTTTGATTAATTTACATAAAGCTATTTCGAGATCTTTGTTATGTAATTTTTTTTAGAATAATAAAAATGATTCGATAGTATTTTACGAAATCGTTGTTTAGATAAACCGTATTATAAAGTTATAAGCAAAATATACTTAAAATAGAATAAGAGAAACATGAAATAAGAAATAATAAGAAAAAACGATAAAATAAAGGAATATAAAATAATTTTAAAAAAATACTTATATTCGTATACGAATATTGCACCTCTTTCAGGAGATACCTGCAATATAAAATGTAGATTATGTATGCAAAAATAAATAAAAGTTTTTTGAACACATATATGTAAGGTCAGAAAAGTAAGCGAAAAATAAATGTCTTCAGTATAAAATTTCCAAAATATATGAAAAATTCCCACTTTTTTACTCTATAATACTACGAGATCGCGAAGGACAAGAGAATAAGGGAAATAGTAACATGATTAAATTACTTCTTGTCTTTTCTTACGCAAGCAAGTTTAACCCTTTCACTACTACGGGCAATTATAGTCGTTTGCGACAAAACGCTGTTATGTTTACAAATATTTATTTCAATGTTTAATTAAAATAAAGATAAATTTATTACAAAATTATAAATACCTTATTTTAAAGAAAAGCTCTTTCTCTCTCAAAAAGCATTATAAAGGAAAGAAAAAAGAAAAGACAAGAAGAAAATAATGGAAAGGGAAACATGGAACAAGTGTATGTGTGTGCGTGTGCGCGCGCGTGCGTGTGCGTGTGTGTGCCTGAATATGTGCGTGTGCGTGTACGTATGTGTGTGCGCGCGCGCGCGTGTGTGTATGTGTGTGTGTAACTATATATAAAATATAATTATAACATAGATAAGTATTGTAAAGCTCAGATTATTAAAGATTAAAGATTGAAGATTGAAATTTGATTAATCTAAACGAAAGGAGTTAAATTTTTTTACTCTTATTGATCAAATTTATTCAATGTTCAGTCTTAATCTTTAATACGTAATCTGATATGAGCTTTATGATTCATATAAATTATATTAAAAATAATTTTAAAGCGCAGCCGTTATGCCAAAAGAATTGCAATATTTATCAAAAAGGTGAAAGAATCAAATAATTAAATCGTGAATTGACTTATAAAAATTCTAAGATGTTTTTAACTAATTTGAATATAACTAAGCAAATGAATATAAAAGCAAAAAATAATAATAATAATAATTTCACAGATGTCAACGAAACAGTTAATAAAATTAATATTTTATCTCAAGATATTAATGAAAAGAGTGAGTCAAATGTAAAATCACTGTCTGATAGAGCAAACAACGAGGAGCATAATGTTGAAGCACAAAATTATATTTCTGATATAAATAATATTTCTGATTGTAGCAATAATACAGGAATATACAGGAAAGTTTACAAAAATTAGTTATAGAAAGAAATATTGTACATAATACTGTTAACGAATTACTTAATATTTTAAGGAAACATGACCATGTAAATTTGCCTAAAGATGTGAGGGTATTACTTCAACGGTCACGAAATGCATCTATAAATTTTAAATCTCTGGGAAGTAACCGCTATATTCATTTTGGTATTTCCTCTAAAACGATCCATACAATTATATTCTGAATTTATTGTAAGAAATAAAATAAGGTAATTATATAGTTTAGGAGAGGCACCTTCAATGACCTTGACATATGTTGTCATCACCCTGAATAACCTTCAAAAGGTTTTACCGCTCGTTGTTTATTAAAAAGTTATAAATAAAAAAAGTTTCATAAATAGGACATAATTTTCCCATATTATGTATATTTAATGAAGTGTACTTTTAATGAATCTATTTATTTAAATGTACGCTTTATTATTATGTGTGAAATATAAAAATTCATGTAGTAACATTTTCTGTTTACTTTCTAACAATAAAATTTAACTAATTCAACCCAACCTATGTTATGAAACCAAATCTCTTTCATACCTCAGATACTGGTTCGGTTGGGTTAGTTTCTTGGAGTAGGGGTGCAAAGGAACGGAGCCCTTCCTGCGCCCCTGTATTTAATATATCAAATAAATAGATCCATTAAATATACGCTTTATTATTATGTGTGAGATGTAAAAATTCATGTAGCAGCATCTCCTGTTTACTTTCTAACACTGAAATTTAATAAATAATTGGGAATAAGTAGGCATCAAGAGCTAAACAACCATTGTTATGTACAAAAAGTAAAAGTATATTAATGTTCCGTAGATGTAGAACCTAACCTAACCCAAATTTAAAAATTATAAACATATATACAAGAATAATAAAATTAACATTTAGAACTTAAAAATTAAAAAGCATGAAAAAATTACATCTGTTTGTTAACAATATGTATGTGCGGACGTTTCGACTCATCTTTGAGTCGTCCTCAGCGCAAAAGGTTGACATAATTATAAATAAAAGCTATAAATCTCGGAAAATCTTCGCAAAAGTAAATTAGAGATTAGATCGAATATCGATAAGAAACTAATGAGTGTATAATCATTTGTGCAATCTGTCGGAGAACATTTAAAGAGCGACAATAGTTTATTATTAATTATGATGAGTTCGCGGTTCCCTTAGAGTTTAGAGCATATTGCACCATGTCTAATTTGTGAGTAAGGAGGCTCGAAGCTGAGATTGGCTCAAAAGATTGTCTGTAAAAACCGCGTGAGCAATGTAAGCATCATTCAAGACGGTCCATTTCCAAATTAAAAAATTAAAAATTAAAAATTTTTTTTTGTTATGTAAAGGTTAACCATAAATTTTATGGTAAAAATTAAGAAGTAATGTTATGTCAATTAAAAATCATGTAAAAAATTAAAATATGTGTAAAAGTCATGATGTAAAAATTGGAGTCTAATAAGTTAATGAGTCATAATATTGTATGTGCAAAAAGATGTTTTAATTTGTCAAAAATGATATGTAAAATAGAGAATTTTGGAATTAATATTTATGGAATCTGTATATAGAACCGATAAAGTGGACGAACGTAATAACTTACGTTGCTTTGTGGAACATCTTTGTTGTAAATGAATGCCGTTAACAGAACTCTTCAAAAATTTTTTTATCACTAGCTATTCTCCACGAAGATTACAAATGACAAAAATAACCGTTTAACTGTATTTATTTTCACTGAAATTTAACTATTGAAATTTACAACAAGTCATGTTGATGAATGAAAATTAACTGACAATGAGAAAGATTCGTTATAATGTGTTTATACGCAGCATGAATTATCATTTTACACAGGTTGGGTTGAGTCAGTTTTTTCTTGGGGTGAGAATGCGAAGAAAGGGATGGAGTCCCTCCTCCCCCCACGCATTTGTTAACTATCATTACACGGTATCATATGAGTCCTTAACTTCAAAAATTACGAATTCCATTTAAAATCAGAATTAAGTTTTGGAGGTTTCAATTTTTCATGTATTTCAGGTACACATGGATATATATGTGTAAGCCACATATTCTCTGCTATAATAAGAAATACAAACTCTTTCATAAAGCTTAACTTATAACAGAGAATATGTTCTTGATTAACTGAAAATTATGTCCTACTTATGAAACTTTTTTGTTTCATAAAGTTAAGCTTGTTATAAGTTAAGCTTTATGAGAGAGTTTGTATTTCTTATTACAGCAGAGAATATGTGGCTTACACATATATATCCATGTGTACCTGAAATACATGAAAAATTGAAACCTCCAAAACTTAATTCTGATTTTAAATGGAATTCGTAATTTTTAATAAACAACAAGCGACGGTTAAAACCTTTTGAAGGTTACTCAGGGTGATGACCTTGACAACATATGTCAAGGTCAAGATCATTGAAGGTACCAACCTAAACTATATAATTATCTAAAATAAAATTAAATATTAATATTAATGGTCTGCCACTTTCTGAAAGTTCAGGAAGTCAATTTTGGCCCATAATGACATTTATTGAAGATGTAGATATGTATACATTACCTTTTATAATTGGTACTTATCATGGTATGTGCAAATGACGTAACCATGTTTTATTTGATCTTGTTAATGAATTTACTCTTCCTTTTCAAAATGGCATCATTGTTTATAATAAAAAATATATAGTAACTCTAAATGCAATATTATGTAATGCTCAGGCGAAATCGTTTATTACCTACACAAAAAATGATATAGGCTATTTTTCTTGCTCAAAATGTATTCAGGAAGGTGACTTTGTACATAATAGAATAATTTTTCCAGAAACTGGCAACATTTTACGTACAGACAACACATTAAAAAATCGTATACATATTGTACATCACACAAGTGATTTCATATTAAAACAACTTGGCATTGAAATGGTATCTCAAATCCCATTAGATTATATGCATCTTGTCTACTTAAGTGTTGTTAAATGATTGTTGCAATTATGGGTTAGAGAAAATAAAAATATTAGATTATCTTCATAGGCTGCAAATTCAATTTCACGTTACTTAATTGCATTAATATCCTTAATTTGTGAGAAGACCTAGAGGTTTAGATGATATTGATAAATTAAAGGCAATAAAATTTTGCCAATTTTTGTTTTATACAGGAATTGTTGTTATAAAATCAGTATTGCTTACCAATTGCTACAATGACTTTCTTTCTCTTAATATTGACATCAAAATATTAACTGATCAACAATTATGTATGCCATTCAATACTTATGCGAAATCGTTGTTATTGTATTTTGTTTCAAACTATGAAAATCTTTATGGCGACGAATATGTCGCATAACATTCACAATCTTCTACATCTTTCCATTTCAATAATGTATAAAGTTTTGCTTTTTTAGATAACTTCATTTATTTTAAATTTGAAAATTATGCAAAAAATAAAAAAAATTATATTAATCAAGTGTATTCTTAGAGGAGTTTCCTAATCGTATTTTTAAAGAATTAAAGCTTTCAGTTTGATCATATAAAAGGCAACAATATCCAATTGTTCTTTATAAGAAAAATCATTTCTCATGTCCAATTTAAAATTGCAGTCAATCATACTGATAACTGCTCTGTACTTAATGATAAATCTATAATATTTATCTTAGATATAATTAAAGAAGAGTATGTTTGTCATATTCGTGCAAAACGTTTTTTAAATCTAAAGTTTTTTTTTTATATATCTTGCTCTTCAAAAAGCTTTAGAATATTTAAAATATCAAATACTACTACTGCAGATATAATTAAAATTTCAGTAACACAAATAAAAAAAATGTTTAAAAATGAAATGTTTTGATGAATTTGGTTCTTATATTGTAATACTATTGCAAGCCTAATAATTAGATGTTATAACTTTGGTTGTAGTTACATTTTTTTCATTTTTGTATGCGTACGCATTATATGATAAAATTTATGCATCGTAAATAACAAGTTTCTTTTACCTTTACATTAAATATTGCAAATAGAAAGTCCTTATTTACGGATTTCTAATTCACGGATAACAATATTACAAAGGTGAGTACAATATTTTACTTTAAAAAAACTATGCTTTATTTTATACAAAATGAATGGAAAACAAAAATTTAGAACTGATTTTGTCAATATTCTGTTTGGTAATCTTGTTTTTTATAAATTTGCAATATATTTATAAGCAAAATTAAGTAAAGTTTCAAGTTATTAATATACATATATCAAGTATGTAACAAAGTTAAAACAAGTTTGGCATGAAAATTGAGTTATTTCATCTCAATTAGAGTTATGTCCATTGAAAAATGATATATTTAACACTTCCTTTTTGTTATTGAAATTATTGATGTCATTATAAATTAATTCATGTTTTCAGTTTTTGAAATATTGGATATTTTCCATATTACAAAAGATGTGCTCCAAAAGTAATAAGTACGTGATGATAAAATTTTTATCTAATCCTACATACTCTAAAATTCCGACAACATGGCTTTTTAAAGATAATGATATTTAGCAATGCTGGTAATCACCTCGATTGGCAATTAATGTAGGGAAGAGTGGGGTTAGTTGTTACAAATTTTACTTAATAATTTTTAAACCGAATATTTTGAGCCCAGAGATGTTCCGGTCTTGCCTTGACCGGTTAGATCATGTCCAAATCTTGCCTTGACTAGTTGAATCATGTAAGATAAGACTATCGAAAAGTGAATATTTTACGAGATATTTTGAATTTTTGCAAACTGCAACTTTGGAGCTTTATAACTCGAAAAGTACTCAATGAAGAAGCATTTGATTATAGTGTTTTGGAAAGCTCTCGAGGTCAGCTACAAGAATATGTAATAAAAAATAGGGGATGCCATTTAAAAAAATTGAGGTGAATAACATAAAATTACATAAAATTAGAGCTGTCTTATACATAAGGAATTAGCAGTCTAGTATTATATAGAAGACTGTGACACACATACACACACACTCACACACACACATATAGTAGTAGTAGTAGTAGTAGTAGTCGTTTATTTTGGGTCCCCTTGGGGTTTCTAACTCTTACAACTTTGCAAGTGTTTTCTGGAGAACACCCACCCCTTACAATCTCCTTCTTACTCTCACTTCAGTACATTCCTCCGTCCTATTAACATCTCTCGCAACTTAACCTATGTATTGTCCTTTTTTCCTAAATCCCCCTCACTCCTTACCCCCTCCTACTGTATACCCTCTCTCTCCTTTTCTTCTCTCTCATACCTTCTTATATCTAGCCGCCACTCTCACTCATAACCCTCTCCATTCCTCTCTCTCCCTCTCTCTCACTCCTATTCTCCTCCTTCTCTTATTCCACACTCACTCTCCTCTATCATCCTGCCCTCGATACCACATCCCTCACTGAACCCTTGCTCTCCCCTCAATTCACTTTCCTCTCCTGAACTACCTAACTCTCCCCCCTTTTCTCTCCGTGCCTGGCCCTCTTCGATCTTACACACTTCTTCCCTCTCCCTCTCTTCGGCCCACCCTTTTTTTTTCTCTTCTCCCTGACTTTCCTCTACTTTCCTCCCCCCTTTATCATGTTTCCCTCTTCTCTCTTCTTTCCTTTTTCTTCTACTTCCTCCCGTTCTTACCGTCCCATCCTTTCCGTTCTCTTATCTTCTTCTCCTTCCTTTCTCTCCTTTCGCTCTCACCCTCTTCTTCCTTCCTCCTTTCTGTTCCTTTTCTCTCCTCTTCCGCCACCCTTCATTTCTTTCTTCTTCTTCTTTTTCCCTTCTGTCCCCCTTCCTCTCTCATGCCCTCTTCTTCTCTTTCTTACTCTCCCTCGCTGCATCCGATTCTTTGATAATCCTCTTCATCCTCCCTCTCTCCTTCCTCTGTCATCATCCATGCTTCTCTCCATCTTAGCCTCTTTCTTCTGCTTATTCCTCTCTTCACTCTGTCTATCGCCCTTCCTTCTCCTAGCCTTTCACCACATGTATCTCCAATTGCACCTGTCAGCTCTTTGAAACATTCTTCTTCCCCTTCCTTCCATTCCTTACTCTCCTCACTCTTCTTGCTATTCCTCTCCAACCTTCGTCTCTCCCCGCTTTCTGTTTCTTTTCTCTCATCCACCGCAACCCCTCATCTCCTCGTTCCTCTCTCTCATCTGTCCCCCCTCCTCTCTCTTCGCCCTCTTCTTCTCCTCCTTACTCTCTCTCGCTGCTTGCTTGTGGTCCTTTAATAATTCTCTTCATCAATTCTCTTCATGTTTTACAAACAATATGACCATATGAACATAGAAATGTTCAAATAACTTTGCGAAAAAAAATCGTAGAGACCTCAGCGACCTCGCGTTGTTTTCGTCTCGGAAAGCCCTTTCGAACAAGCCTTCACTCAACCCCACATGCCATTTAAGATTTTGTTGCTCCCTCCTCCCCCCGCCATATTGGATCCGCCATTTTGAATTTCAAAACGGGCCACATGACTTTCGAAAGTACTAGTAAAGACTAATTTTTTGAGCTATCGAAGGTCTTTGTAGGTCGCTTCAAATTTTGGGCAGACAAGTGATCCGGTTGGCGCAATTCGTCCCATATACAGGGTGTCCCCGAATTGGTGGATCAACTCTCGTGGGTAGATAGAGCGTGTTAAACTGAAGAAAAAAATCTTATATTATTTTGCTAAATTCGCAATAATTAATGAGATATAAATTAATAAAAATCGGCCAATCCGTGCCAGTATAAGCGCGGCACGAAGAAACCTCCCAGTTGTTACTTGATACTAGGCGCGCGGCAAGATATAAACGCAGAGCACACTGTACATGTCTCTTTCAGTACGCCCTTTGTACGTCCTTTGTAGAGCGCTCCGCCTACTGTCTCGCCGCGCGCCTAGTATCAAGTAATAAGTAGGAGGCTTCTTCGCGCCGCACGCTTATCCTGGCGCGTATTGGCCGATCTTTATTAATCTATATCTCATTAATTATTGCGAATTTAGCAAAATGATATAAGATTTTTCTTTTCAGTTTAACACGCTCTATCTACCCACGAGAGTTGATCCGCCAATTCGGGGATACCCTGTATATATATATATATATATATATATATAATCGCGGTAAAACTTATGCCGAAACCAGTAAAGTTCGACACTACGTTTTTAATACTTTTCATAATAAATTATAAATACATTTATAAATTATAATTTATAAACTTATAATTTATTATGAGTGAAAGCATTAATAAAGTCACAGTATTGAATTTTTACTGGTTCCGGCCATAAGTTTTATTACAAATATTATGGATAGAGACAGAGAGAGAGAGAAAGAAAGAAATTCCACAAACATAAAAAAGAATATATTTTTTTATCCAAATAACCTTTTATTTTGTAATATATTATTTTTTTAATATTTATTTTTTTAATATTTATCTTTTTATATATTTTATTTATTCTTACATACGTTATATGTTACATATTTTATTCATTTTATTTAAAAAAACAAAAAATAAAGCAATAAACAAGTGTCAAAAATTGCTCCTTCTCAAGAAATCTCGACTTATTTTTTATATTGCCACAATCCTAAACAAGAATAAAAAGAAGGAAAAACATGCATTGGCCTCTTGTACAATATATCACGATGTTTTACATTTGATTTTAATCTCTTGGCTGTATACGTTACTGATATCGATGTCTCTTTAGCTGATCGTAATGCTTCCGATATGTTTTTAAACTCAGCAATTGTTAATTTATTTAAATGTACAGAAGCAACATCTAGAATAAAAATACTTATTTTAAATAAATACTTTATTTAGTTATAAATTTATTATAAAGATTTATATAAAATATATCTTAAAATATAAAAATTTTCGAAGTACGTTCTTTTATGTGGAGTATCTCGAAATTCAACGACAATATATAGGTTTGTAATATAAAAATTCTCTTTGAAAAATTAAGTAAAAGTATATATTTATGGTTTTTTGTTCCAAGAAATAATTTCTAAAATATAAGGATTTAATTGTGACAAGGATTTAAAATTAATTATAGACTCATTACATTTATGTGAATGAATTGAATATGCTATAACAATATTATAGTGCAATTCAGAAACAAAAAGACCGCCAGATTATAGCAATTGACCATGAAAACTCTCTTTAAGTTTTTATGTCTAAATAATTATTATTTATAAGATAAAAAATTCTAAATAGTGTTACGTCCTGTAGACTTCACGATTCTTTCTTTTCGAAAAGAATGCATAAACATTTAGAAACAGTAATTCTGAGAACGCTCTACGGCGAAATATCAAACCGTGAGAACTGTCACCTTAGTCACACTCCACGAATCTTACGTTACGTGGACAATAAAATTCTAACAAATCTCTGAAAGGCGAGACCCACTCTAAATAAGATAACTAAAAAAATCTTATAAACTGAATCGAGCATAAACACCAGAACGGCTCTCTAACTCTAAAAGAATTTTAAATAAAACAGAATCACCGTAACTCGAAGCAGATAATTAGAGCTGCAACCGTAGAATTGAAACGGCGATGAAAAACTTAAGAAACATTTAATAAGAAAGCTCGCCTGACGGACCATCTAAAGTGACAGCTGTTTATAATAAATTTCTAAATAGCGATAAGGTACTCTGTACAGTACTGTTACGCTCCACATTTTTTCCTCCTACGAAAACGAAGCAATAATCGTCCGATCAGTCATAAAAAAGAAGGGTCGCGTAATAAAAGGGACCGTTATTAAACACGATGCCGGAAAGGATCGATAGCGAGATTCTTTAAATAAATAAACAACAAACACAACTGCATAATTTCAAGAACAATAAACAAATGAAAAACCTCCAAATCTCCCAAGAGACTGTACAGAGCTCACCAATCAGCGACAATCAAAATTAAGGAGAAGAAGAACCTCACCAAACGACAACTTTTTACACGTCGAAATCTCAAGAGTACTTCCGCCCAAAAATGTTAACACGCCCTCAAAATTCAATATAAAAAGGGAATACTCGCGCACTAACGGACATAACATTTTTTCCGATCCATTCAGTATTACACATACTCGATTCCATCTTCAGTATTTCGGCATCCACATTCATTCTTTTTCACCAGTTAATTCAGCACCGTTAAGTCTCGCTCAATTGTACTTTGATTCATTTCGGTCGTTCGTTGATTCTAACAATTAACTTCGCATATCAAGAGTTCTGCATAAAACCTAAATAATTCGAGTCAGTGCGAAACGTCGACCACCCGCCGAACAAAGTACGGGAGCCGCAGCCGAACCACGACTAAATCAGCTGCCTAACCACGACTAAATCCGCCTAAATAGTAAGTCTATTCGAAATCGCGTCGTAACACTTATCACACTTTTCGCAAATTTTTATTATTTTCTAATAAACTATTGTAACAAATACCAACTAGAATAAAATCTTTAAAATCGCACTCGTTCCTCTTCTTTTCTGGTTGATGACCTCCGTACTTATGTAACACCCGCGATCCAAACACACACACACACATACTCATACACAAATAAATCTAAGGCCGATACTAAAATTATAAAATAATAAGATCTTATGTATAGCGTTAATTGAATAAATGTAAACCAAAATAATTAAATGATAGATAAATTTATTTAACTCCCTCAATCATCTCCGCATAAGATCACACTTGGTCCCGTCCCGTGTAAAAGAGATTCGATTCTCTTACCAAAAAGGGACCACCGAGAGAGCGTTCGCATAAACAGAGTAATAACGACACCCATCGTTTACCTGCTTTGCTAACCTTCAGTTCGCTCGACCGAGTCATTCGTCGATAAGACTTTTGACATCGGAACAGTTCCTGTTACGCCCTTCCTCTGACCTATCCTTTCCACGGGCCTGGACGTAACAATAGTATATATTCAAAATCTTTGTCTGATGTAATCTTATTATTCTTGAGTATTGAGAGATTTTATAAAATATTAAACATATAAGAAATAAAAACAAAATAATAAAAAATAAAAATATTAAAAAGACATAAGACAATTTTTATTTACTTATTTAAATATAAAACAAGTGTAAAACATAATTACAATAAATTTTATATTATTTTAAAAATATATTTCTTATTGACATACCATATAAAGCATATCCATTATTCGCATATCTAATAAGTTTTCTTTTGTAGAACGGTTATTATTATCTTTGCCTGTCCATGTGAATGATAAGGCTACATTTGTAGTAAAAATCTCTTTAAAAATCAAATATATGATTTCCTTTACATTTCATCCTTCAATAGATACAAGATATTCCACCTATTATAGAAAGCATGCATATTAACATAATGAAATATTAATTCATTAAAAAAATAAGATAAAAAATTATTACCATTTCAGTATATTTTGTGTCATTTGATTGATTGAACTCTAATGCTGTTTCAACCATTTGAAACGGGATTATTTTTGGTTTCACAGGTTTTTTATTTATTCTTTGATACAAGCATTGATCATTTGTCATCCTGTAGAAATGAAAAAAATTTTCTTCAAAAAAACTTTACTTTAAAAAAAACAGATAAGCCATTTTTAAAACTGTAAAAAATTGTTTAATTACCTAAATTCTGTCATTATGTTTCTCATACATTCTGTTACTTGTATTTTAATGGCATTTATAATGTTAATATCAGTATTTTGTTGCAGAGTATTTTGGCATGTTACGGTAGAATTAAGATGCCTATGATTAGAAGTGATTATATCATCATTAGGTTGTCTATTGTAAGTGACATCATTACGAGTTCTAGTAAAGTCAATGATGAACTCTGGGATTTATTTGATGTTGAAGATGAATAAGATTGAGATGAAGGCACATAAGAACGAGAAGAAGTTACTGATGATGAAGATGATCTGATTGTATCTTCAAAATGTGTCATGTTGTGATCGTGTAACTTTCTATTGAGGTAATATAATTGCATTAACCAAATTATTTAAAGTTAATGATGAAATATTAGATGCCCATGATTCTGACCAATATTCGTCTGTAATCGCCCTAGTCGCATTTTGACGAGGTATTTCTACATTTTCAGGCATATGACATTCTGTATTATTATTTATTATATCATAATTTTTATTATGTATTCCAGAATCAATAGTTAATGGTGGAAATAAACTCCAATATTCAGATGCTTGAACATGTAAACATGATGGATGTTCAATTGAACATGAAGATTGACATATCGCATAAAATAAAGATTTAGATTCAACAGGTGATAATATTGGCGTTGGTGTTGATGATAAAACTGTTGATAAAGCTTATAATTGATGATAAAGTTGATGCAGATACATTATTAGATGGTTCATTTGTTGATGCTAAATCTGTTGACGGTTTATTTGCCGATAAATTTTTTGACGAGTTATTTGTTGATGATATCAAAGTTTTGGGTAATTCTATATGTGAATCTATCAATTAAGTTGATTTAACAGTTGACGGCAATGTTTGTGCAAAACAATTTTTGGTTGTACTGTTTTTTGTTTTCCTTTCAATATTTCCTTCATCAATCTCATATAAATTATTTCAAATATTATTAATCTTATCAGTAACAGAAACCTTTCGCTTTTTTTGTATTGTTTAGTTGAATTCTCTTCACTGTCAGAAGATTCAGTTGTTTTGTAACGTAAAGGTTTTCTTATATTTTCTCTTCCTAGTCTTTTTTTATTCATGTTAAAGTATATCTGCAAAATTATATAAGATTTCATTGTTACATGAACTTTAACAAAAATATGTTAAATATGTGTAAAATAAAACCATAAATATATTTAATAAGTTAGAGAAAAGATAATGTTAATAAAAGAAATATATAGACTTTGATATCAATAATAAATTAATTTTTACTTATTAAAGTGGTGAAAAAATTTGTCGTATTTTTCAAATTAAGTTGAAAATAAAATTAAGTAGATAAAGACCCGTATTCTGAGCGTACATTTAGTGGCACATTTATAGATCACTTTTAGAGGCGCTGATAAATGTTCTGGTAATACGACTAAAATCTATCATATTCTCACCGCACATTTATAGTGCCTTTAGCTTAGAGGTACATTTTGACTATCATGTCATACATCATGCGAATTGCTCATTTATGGCGGCACTGTGATTGGTCGTCGCGTGGTCAATTACGCGCCATAAGATAAATTTACAACTTCATTATAAATTTCAAAAGCATCTATTCTATTTCGAAACACTCGCGACTCACGTTCACGTACTGCATTTATTTACCGAACTTCAATCGCATGAATTAATATTTTCCAAAATACATCCATGATTATGTACTTTCGTACTTTTGTATATATTTTTGTATTTATTTTGTACTTTTGTATGTACTTTTCTAGTTTAGTACTATTGTATTAACTTTTCGCAATTTATATACTTCGCTTTACACACTGATGCACTGTTAAGATAAAGAAAATTTTTAAAGTCCAAATATCCTAATTATTGTTGTGTAAAATCTCTATTAATTGTAAGAAACTCGATATATATCCATTTTATTAACAAAATCAATCATATAACATTAATAAAATCAATTAAACTTGTCAATCGTACCGTAACTGTTACGTACAGAGCGCTTTTATCTTGCTAAAATGTACCTCCGACCACATTTAGAGGCGCATTTATCGATATGGCATAAATGTGCTATAAATGTGGCTCACAATAGGATTTTCACCATAAAGTGCGCTTTTAGGCTAAACATGGCGGTCCTCTAAATGCGCTGTTAAATATGTGCTTAGAATACCGCCACATTTAGCGCGTCATCTAAAGCACATTTAGAGGCACATTTAGCGATAAATATAAGTTCAGAATACGGGCCAAAGTGTTTTACAAAGAAATTATTAATTAGAAATGTTTTGTAAAGAAACTGATATACATATGTATTCTAGAAATATTTTTCCAGAAATCATATTATGTTTATTAGTCTATTCAATGAGAAACTATTGAAATATTTTAATAGAAAAGCGACAAATCTTTTGCATCGTACTAATATCAGTTGTTTTTTGTGTTTCTTTAAAACAATTTGTAATTATATGATTAAGTAAAAAATAAAAATCATCTAAAAATAACATGTAACAACTATTTAAATGATAAAATTAATTGTTGTATACGTAAAAACATAACAAATATATATAAGCATGTTAACAATTAAGGAAATATACAAGGTGTCACTTAATTGGCGCCCACTATTTACATATATAGCGATATTCCTCGTGGAAACCTGAGTCGAAAAGTCCGGAACCATTTTTTGTATAATGCATAATAAAGTAGTAATTATTGAGTAATGTTAATCCAATCAGCGTGGACCTTTAGCTGGACGTGAGCGACACTGCCAGATGCGCGGCTCACTGACATACGTATATAAAATGTTTCATAATAAATGGTATAGTTGAATATATATACATTATGCATATTAAATGTGTTATTTTATTTACAATATGATCTGTAAATGTACCATATAATAAATCTTCATTGACAAATATATTAATTAAAAAAAAAATAAAATTCTAAAGATGTATGAAATACGCATATATACAAAAAAAAATATCTTTTCAAGTCACAATTGAAAATAGCACAAAAATATTAAACACTCAGAAAATTTATTAAAAAGCTACTATATATTTATAAGTGTCCGTGCCTTCATTATTACTATTAAAACTTTCATCGGTTTCAAAAAATGGCATTCTATAACATTTTGTTACAACATTTGTAAAACCAATAATGTCATTACCAAGTAATTCCGAACATATAAAAAATCTTATTTTATCAGATAAAATACCAACATCATACAAATGTAGGGGCCGAAGGCCCCCCCCCTTGCATCCCACCCTGTTTGTGGGTGTGTGTGTATGTTATGAAAATATTCCCTGGCCCATATTTATATTATTCCATGCAAAGTTTAAAGTACACGTTACTTTTTTTTTTTATTTTTTTTAGGAGTGTACCTTCTACAAGATATATCAAGGTCGTCATTGGCGAGGTATCCTTTAAAGTAATTTTTTTTTACATGTATGTATCACTCCGCTCACGCGATTGATTTAATACACCTAAATAAATAAACCCGCTTTATTAAATATATATGAGGTGAGGGAATTATGTCCTATTTATGAAACTTGTTTGGTAATAAGTTTTTGAGAAACAACGAATGACGGCTAAAACCTTTTAAACATTACTCAGGACAGTGATCTTGACAACATATGTCAAGGTCAAGGTCATTGAAGCGGTTTCCCCTATAGTAAATAATTACCCAAATGTTTAACATATTTAAATTTTTTTACAATAAAATAATATTGTTTATCTGTTACAAGAATGTTTTGAATCAAACAAATTGATGAACATTTCAGAAGACAACAGTTATTATTAAGACGAAGACTAAAAATCATGTTATTGTATTCTAATTTTTTATATTGCTTACAATAAAGGCATATTAGATTTTAAATTAACTCTCTTGCGGCTCTATTTAATGACAGAAATCATATCAAAATGGTTAAATTTTTCTTGCGAAGAAAAATATTTACTTTCAGGTTATATAATAGGTTTTGATGGTGCTAATTTCAAATTTGTGATCAAAATTACAAAAATTCAAAATGGCGGATTTAAAAGTAATAAATCTTAAAATACGTGTCTATTTGCGTGAAACTCAGTTTCTGTAGGTTTCTATAAATTTTTGAGAATGTTTTGATAGAAATATGTTTTTACTATAAACTATAATAATTATAATTTATTTTAATTTGTAATTACTTGTTAAATTATTTTATTTATCGCTACGCCATTTTGAATTTTGCAGCAACAAATTTTGCCACAAATTTAAAATTAGATGCTCAAAAACTTCCAAAATATCATTCTTAGTTAATATATGTAACTAATAACTGCTTTTTTACATTTTTTGTACCTTTCAAAAATTCATATTTTTTCACAATTTTTAGATGAGCACAACTTTGCAAATAGTAATTACCATTAGTATAACTAATTACTGAAAAGTACAATTCTTTAGCTTTAATTTTCACCTTGGTTCATGTTCCTACGATATCTGGTTCTTAAGTTATGAAAGAAAATGTTACTCCCAATCTAACTCGAAGTTAACCGTTTGGCACAGTCCGCTTACCCCGAGTCAGACTCGGGTTAAATCGCACGTCCGTTAATGGACCAGATTCATGTAATTGTGATGCTCGAATATGATTATTCATTGTTAATTTTTCATAGTATATTGGTTGTCCATGATATTCGCTCATTCTTCGAATAAACTGCTGCAAAGGAAGATGTGGCTTTCTGATATATTTTCTAATAAATGGAATTTTATTCTTAAATGGAAATGTAAGAATGGTGTCTAAAAGTTCGAATCTTTTGACGTCTTCTGTTAAATGTAATAAATCATGAATGTTGTAGGATATGAAATCTTGGCCACAAATAGTCTCAGATAGTGTAACAAATTTTTTTAATGCAATTTCTGAGAAATGCAATAATTTTTGCAAATATGTTGGAGATATTAATATACGTATTGATGCATGAAGCAATAAAAAATACAAATAAACATCTTCCTGCAATATTCCACTCAATACCATAAGACTTGTATATAGTAAGACTTGTCGAAATTCTGTGGCCTTATACTCTCTCCAATCTCTCAAAGATCTTGGTAGTCGAAAAAATTCTACCGGGAAATATTTCCGTATATTTTCTAATCTCGAAAATATCAAGTTAATTTGTTCAGCAGATAATTTAACTGTTTTTGAAAAATTTCCAATTATCCATGCCTTGCAAAATCTTTTTACTACGCCTAGGCAAACCAAATGCATGTAATCAAATGGTACTTGAGATACTGTATTTAGTGGAATTTGTAACAGAGGACTAGGTGTCTCATTATTATGATGATTATATATCCATTGTGCGTATTCATTATCTACACGAGGCTCGTGAGTTGTACCAAGGAAAGACATTGATCTATTTATATAAAGACCTAAAACTTTACATTTAGGACAAGGATATGTGGCATTGTGAGATTTATGTTTTAAAATAAATACTCTAGCAGGAGCATCGGCTATAAAACTCCTATAAGCAATAGCTACTACTTTAGTTTTGTAAACAATACCTTACGCATCTGAAATTTTTTTTACTTCTTCAATAAAATATTAGAAAAATAAATTTGAATTCTTAGGTTTTTTATAACCTTATATATTCTAATGATTCCAGGACTATTATCAGTTATATTATTAATTCGGAATTGAATAGGCCAAATTTGAATTTTTCCATTACAATGTAATTGTGCTCCATCAGTACTAATATCTATTTCCAAAAAGAATGGAAGTGTATGAGACTGAATGTTAGATAACTTTGCAATAATACTTCGAAGTCAATGTGAAGATATTCTCCATCCTCAAGTTTTACAATTTTTCCAGTATTAGAATGGGTTTTTAAAATAGTGCATACATGCTTAGGTAAATATGAAAAACAAGAATGTGAAGCTAATACTTTCAATATAGCATTTTCTTGAACATGAGTTAAATTATTTTCTACAAAACAAGAAGCTAATTGTTCTTGAAATTTGTCAATTGATTCAATACAATCATTATCAGAATAATCATATTCGTCATCATCATTAATATAATTATGATTAACCTATGCATTGTCAATTAATTCTATATTTTCATTTTCAGAATAATCACAATCTTTCAACATAATCATAATTATTCCATACATCTTTAGAATCTATTCTACAAAATTTGTTTATTTCATCATTTTGAAATAATTGATTATTTGAGGAATTTACACCTAACCTAACCTAACCTCTATTATATGTTTTTCCATGTATTGTTTTTATATTATTGTGGTCATTGACCTTAATTATCGTTTTTATTCGCTGTTGTTGACGAATAGAAAGACAATAAATTGGCTTTTGACATGGACAGTTATATATCATTTTCTTCGCTGTAAAATAATGTAAGCTGTAATTTTAATTTATAAAAATAATAATTTGTGATATTTTTTAAAGCTGACAATTGCAAAGCTTTTTAAAAGGTTATCAAACATATTGCATTGCAGATTATATTTTATTTTATATTGTAACATATATTAAATTTTAAAATAAAATATAACTATTTCCAGTGAATATTTTACTATATAAATATTTTACAATATGGGACTTTCGTTTCCGGTGCGACAGAGTGGGATACGTGGCGTTAAAGAGAGAGTTTGAAGAAAGTAATAGGAGGTGCAAAAAAGGAAGGACAAAGGAGTGAATGAGTATGAGGAAGGAGGAGAAAGGGCAGAAGAGTGTGAGTGGTAAGGCGAGTGTGAGAGTTAATCAGAGAGAAGAGGATAAAGGGAAAAGCATAGTGCGGGAGAGTTGACAGTTGGGCAGAGAGTAGGAAATATATAGAAGGTAGACGCAGGATAGTAGAAGGAAAAAAGCGTGTTGCGGTAGAAAGTATAGAGGGCACGGTATAATATGGAGATATGGAGCTTGGGGGAAAGAAATTAAAGAGTTTGAAAGAAAAACGTGTTACGGAAATATGGAAGAACTGTTAAAAAGGAAAAGGGAAAATAGGAAAAGGGAGGGAGACAAAGGAGAAGGTGATATTTTCAATAGATGCAAAAAAACATCGAGATCGCCAGTGAAGGGGAAGGCAGAGAGGGAGGAGGTGGGAGAGGTTATGAGAAAGTGGAGAGAAAAAATGGAAGAGTTTATGGAGGAAGTAAAAAGCATGAAAAAGTGGAAGGAAAAGCTGAGATTAATAAAGGAGGAAGTAAAAGAGGGAATAAAGAAACAGGGTAAACTAATGAGGGAGAAAATTGAAGATTTGAGGAGGAAATTTAGGAAAAGAAAAGGTAAATGGAGGGAGGAGAGAGATGAAATGAAACGGTGTATTAAGGATTTGGAAAGGAAAGTAGAATCCGTGAAAAGGGAAAAAAAGGGAGGGGAGGCGAGTAAGAGGGAAGAAGAAGAGGGAGATAAATTGGAGGAGAAATTAAAAGAGTTAAAGAGAAGGATAGAAATGAAAGAGCGGGAAGAGAGAAGTAGGAATGTGATATTGAGAGGAGTAGAAGTAAAAGAAGAGGAGAGAAGTGAAGCAGTGGAGGGAGTAATGAAGTATATAGAAATGGAAGTGAAGATGATGATGGTGAAGATTAAAAGAATTGGAGGGGAAAAAGGAAAAATGGGAGAATTGATGGTGGTGAAGTTAGAAAATGAAGAACAAAAAAAGGAAGTTATAATTAAGAGAAGGACTTTGAAGGGAAGAAAAGAAAGAATTTTGGAAGACTGGACTTGGAAAGAGAGGAGAATGAGATGGAGATTGGAAGAGATTGCAAGAGAAAAGGAGAGTAAAGGGAAAAGTGTGGATTGGTTATGGAAAAATTAGGTTGGAAGAAAAGGGATTGGAGGAGAAATGGAAGAGAATGGAGAAAAAGGTAAAGAAGGTGGAAGGGGAGAGGAGAAAAAGGAGAAAGGTAAAAAATGGGATGGGATGAGGAAAGTAAAAGGGAGAAAAAGAAGATAAGAAGAGAGCTAAGAAAGTGGAGAAGAAGGGGAGGAGGGGGAGAGGGATATAGAGAGAGGAAAAGAGAATATAAGAGATTATGTGATAAGAAAAAGATGGAGAAAAATGAGAAATGGAAGAAGTGGGCTGAGGAGGTGTAAAGGGAGAGGGAGCTATGGAAAATAGTAAATAACGAAAGGAAGAGAAAGACGAAGATAAACAAAGGAATAAGTAGAGAAGATTGGAAAGAGTATTTTATGGGAGTGTTAGGTGGAGTAGGAGGGAAAGTGGTGAGGAGGGAAGGGGGAGGAAGAGGTAGAAGGATAGGGGTAGAAAAGGAATTAAGTAGGGCGGAAATATAGGATTTGAGACAAAAGCTGAAGGATGAGAAGGCAATGGGATTAGATGAAATCCCAAATAAAGCATGGAGATATGGAAGAAGGGAATTAGAAGATTGGATATGGGGTTTTTGCAACAGGATTTGGAAAGGAGAAGATTGGCCGGTAAAATGGAAGGAGGGGACGATAGTACCAATTAAGAAAAAAGAAGAGGTAAGGGTAGTGGAGGAATATAGGGGCGTAACTCTGGTGCCAACATTATACAAAGTGTACGCGAAGGTATTGGCAAAAAGACTAAGGGAGGACTTGGAAAGAAAGGAAATAATACCGCATAATCAAACTGATTTTAGGAAAGAGATAGGGACTATAGATAATATTTATATATTAAATTATTTAATAGGGAGGCAAGTAGAGAAGAAAGGGGGGAAATTAGTGGCCATGTTTGTAAATTTAAAGGCAGCGTTTGATTCGGTAGATAGGGGGTGCTATTAGAAATGATGAAGGGAAGGGATGTAAGGGAAGAGTTGGTGGAAAGAGTAGATGAGATACTTAAGGAAACAAAAAGTAGAGTAAGGGTAGGGATGGAGGTAGGGAAAAGTTTCTGAACAGCGAGGGGGATTAAACAAGGTTGTCCGCTGAGCCTTGCTGTTTATCACACTGATAGCAGATTTAGAAGAGGAAATAAGGAAACTTAAATGAGGAGGAGTAATGTTACCGGGAGAAAGAGTGTATACATTAGCGTACGCGGATGACATAGTTTTATTAGAGGAAGAAGAGGAGGGGATGAGAAGTATGGTGGAGAAGGTAGAAAAATATTTAGAGAAAAAAGGACTAGAATGTGGGTAAAATAAAGATGATGAGGTTTAGGAAGGGAAGAGGGAGAAAAAAAAATAGAGTGGAGGTGGAAGGGGAAGAGACTAGAGGAAATGAAAGAGTTCCGGTATTTAGAGTACACACTTCAAAAAAACGGGAAGCAGGATGCACATGTTAGGGAGAGGGTTAAAAGGGCGGCAGCAATTATGGGACAAGTCTGGGGAATAGGAAAAAGTAGGTTTGGTAAAGATTGGGAGAAGAGAATATGGTTATTCGATAGGTTAATATGGACAGTAATGAACTACGGAGCAGAGATTTGGAGATGGAAAGAGAGGGAAGAAATGGAGAGGCTAAAGAAGAGGTATATGAGAAAGATGGAAAAAGATCAAAGAATCACAATTTAATAGGTGGTATGGAGAGGTGAAATCGGAGGGGGTGCCGGGTTATTTAAGAAAAAAGGATTGAGGAAAAGTAGATGGAAAAGAGTAGCTAGGTTCAGACTGAGAAGTGAATTAAAAGGGAATAGATATTGGGAGGAAGAACAGAAAAGGAGGTGTAGACTATAGTGGAGGAAGTGAGACATGGGAACATATTTGGGAAGAATGTAGAAAATGGGAGAGAGTAGGGGGAGTTGGCAGGAGGATGTAAGATAGGTGCTAGGAGAGGAGGAATAAGAAGAATGGTGGATGAGAGAAGTGGAAAGGGAAAGAAGAGAAGTCTTGGGAGGAAGAGAGAGAGGAAAAGAGAGAGGAAGAGAGAGGGAAGAAGAGAGGAGAGAGAGTGAGAGTGAGTGATCTTTTGAGAGAGTAGAGAGAGGGAGAGAGAGAAGGAGAGTGAGAGAATGAGATAAGGTGGGAGAGAGAGAGGGAAAGGAGAGGGGCGGAGACAGTTATGGAAAATTTCGAAAACAAGAGGAAATGAAAGTCCCCGCGCTTGACGTGTGTTTGTGTGTGTGTGTGTGTGTGTGTGTGGGCGCGCGCGCGCGAATAGGGAGGTGGATGTGGGTAGGAAGAAAATAACTAGCTTCATGCCCACAGCTGCGCCCCATTTTAGGATATAAGCATTGTTCATAGATTTATATTTAGAGTAAGTTTGTTGTAGAATGTACAGTGCTATAAAAAAGACTGTAACCCCAAGGGGAACAATAAAATTATTCATTCATATTTCATAATATGAAAGAAAATAATTTCTGTTTAATTAAAATAGATTGGCTTGTAAGAGCAGTGAAAGAAATGAAAGATGAGACAGTATGTAAAAAGATGATTAAAAAAGAAGTTCAAGAAGGAATGGAAAATGTTAAACAAGAAATACTGGAAGATATAAGAAAAATGATACAAGGAGGGATGTCTGGTCCATCAGATGGAACACATAGAAGCTATAGTGAAGCAGCTAAAGAGTAGAAAAAAGAAAATGTTATAATTATTAAACCTAAAGTGGAACAGAAGAGTGAAACTACCAAAAGATTAATAAGAAAAAAGGTAGATATTAAAAATATGGCAATGGGAATAACGAAACTAAGAAAAGGAAGTAAGGGAATAGTGATGGGTTGTGAAACGGGAGAAGAATTGGAAAAATTAAAGACCGCAGTACAAAATAAGTTGGGTGAAAATTTCAAAGTTACTGAGTTGCCACAAATGAAACCTAAGATAGTCAATATCGATGAAGAAGACATAAAATTGAATGATAATGAGTTAATAGATATAATCAAGAAGCAGAATAAAGTTGCAGTAAATAAGGAATTTCAGATACGAATAATAAAGAAAATAATCAAGGAGAAAAGAAGCTACAGTAATCAATCGGGAAGAAGAGGGCGTCGTAATAATTGAAACAGATGAGAAAACCCATGAGTTATTGTTACAGTCAGTCAAGTAAGAGCGTGTTCGGCATAATTACCAGTTGGTAAAAGAGATCGCCTTAATTCTTTCGCGAGTAGATAGAGTGGGCCTTTGTTTTCCATACATTATCAAGAAAGATTCAGTTTACATTGAATTTTCGTCAGAAAAACACGTAAAGCGTCATGAGTGCCGCGTACGCATCGCGCGAGGCTGTGTTCCTCTATACCTCTATAGTTCCTCACCCGAAAGGTTCGAAAATGTCTCATGCAGCGGCTGCTAAGTATATGGGGAAGTCGAAATCATTCGTCAGGAAGTGGGTGCAGCGATATAAGGAGACAAAAACTGTCGATGACTTGCCGGAACGTGGCTCGATAAGCAAAGTGTCCCCTAAAGTCGATAAATTGATACTGAACTTGTTTTCGCGGAATCCTTGCTTAACACTGCGTCAAGGAGCAGCAAAATTGAAGCAGAAAGGTTTTGATTTATCATTCGAAAGTGTCCGAACCCATCTCCGTGCTCATGATATCAAATGGCGAAGTACAGTGAAGAAACTTTTGTTAAGTGAAAAGCACGTGGCGAAGCGACTCGCTTGGGCGAATGAAAATATCGACCGAGATTGGAGCAATGTAATTTTTACGGACGAAGCTTCTGTTTGGGGATATGTTATTGCCCCACGAGGCTGGTCAACCTCCACCAACAGGTTGGTACAGCGGACCGTTAAGCACCCAATAAAGGTGCATCTTTGGGACTGCTTCTCAAAACTGGGTTTGCACCTGTTCACCTACAATTTGAATGCTCCGAAAATGCTCGAGATTTACAAGAAATCATTGTTACCGACTGCCCAACGTTGGTTTATCAATAAAAACGAGAAATGGATCCTGCAGGAGGACAACGATCCCAAACACCGCAGCAAGCTCTGCATCGAGTGGAAGGAGCAATCTGGCATCACTACACTTGATTGGCCGTCGCAGTCACCCAATGCCAATCCAATTGAGAATGTGTTGGCATACATCAAGCACAAGCTTCGTGGAAGGAAAGTATTCACTTTGAAGTAATTAACCAGAGAAATTCGTCGCATTTGGAGGTCCTTGCCGCATGAATACACCGTTAACTTGGTCGAAAGCATGCCTAGGAGATGCCAGGCAATTATCGACGCCGGTGGTGACTGAACACATTACTAATACAATTGTATCTTTAATCTGATCGAGTACAATGAACCCACGCATTTAAAAATTGTATTCAATAAATTTTTCTACAAATTAACCCGAACACGCTCTTACTTGACTGACTGTAAATAAAGGAAAAATAAATGTAGGATGGAAAAAGTGTCCTGTATTTAATCATATTAATGTCAAAAGATGTTTTAAATGCTGGGGTTATTATCATATTGCAAAAAATTGTACAAGAGATGAGACATGCCACAAATGTGCAGGAAATCATAAAGCAGTTGAATGTAAGGTGACTAAGAAAAAATACGTAAACTGTATGTTTAAAATTCAAACACAATTTGAAGATAAGTGATGAGCATGACGCACTTGATCCAGAATGTCCGACATATAAAAGAGTGATACAAGAGGAGAAGAAGAGGGCTGGCTGGGAGGACAACAAATAGCAGTTACAGAAAGAAGAGGAGCTGATATTGTATACAAATGCGCAAAGTTTGACAGCACATAAAGATGAGATACAACATCAGATTATGAAGAAAGTAAATCCAGCAATCATAGCACTGTCAGAATCTAGGCTGACGGATGAAATTGAAGATAGCAAAGTGAACGTGCCAGGTTATTCTATAATTAGATGTAACGCAGAAAATAGAAATACAGGAGGAGCAATTATATATGTAAGAGACGATATTAAATATGAAATAGTATTGGTAAAAAAAATAGTGTCGAACTGTTGGTGTGTTGCAATAGAGGTAAAAGAGAAATTGTATAAAGGTGTGGTAATGGTACTATATCATTCACCAAGTGCATCGCACGGTGATCTTGTGATGTTTCTTGAAGATATAGTAGAGGAATTAGTAATAAAAGGAGACTGCATGGTAATGGGAGACTTTAATATAGATTTCATGATTGATTCATTTTATTCTAAAAAGTTGCAAACGGTAATGGCAAATTTAGGTATGAAACAGTATGTTAATAAACCGACGAGAGTTACAAAGGACAGTCAAATAATTATAGATTTATGTTTTGCTAATAATAACGTTCAAGTACAAATAATACATGAATCTAAAATAACAGATCATGCATGGTTAAGAGTTGTATTAAGCGCCTATAAAACCATAAGTAAATATAGAGAATTTAGCGGTAGGAACTTTTACAGCAAATTTAATGCAGATGAGTTTAATAGATTGATAGAAGACAAAATAGAGCAATGTCAAGGTTTAGAAGTTAGTGAGAGAGCAAAGAAATTTGTCGATATTATGGTAGATGCATTGGATAGTACAGCACCTAGGAAAAAATTAAAAATACCAAAAGTATGGGAAGGTAAAAAGTGGTTTTCAGATGATATAAGAGTAGCATCTGATAGAAGGGATGTAGCATACAATAACGCCTTGTTCAATGATACGCAGCAAAATTGGATGCAATTCAAAAGTGAAAGAAATGCAGTAGTCAAATTAATTAGAGAAAAGAAAAAAGAATATTATGAAAATATGATAGATTGTAATAAGAATAACCCGACAAAAATGTGGAAAACTTTAAAAGAAATAATCAGAGGTGAGCCAATGCATGGAAGAGAAATAGAAGATGTAGATTTTGAAATATTAGGAGACATAAATGAGTGCAATAGAGCTGATAAATTTAATATGTATTATATACATAGTATTAATAATATACTAAAATCTATAAATAGTGAAAAATTTACAAGTGCAGGTACGAGTGGAAGTCCGGGCAGTAAGAGAACTATTTATGTTATTGAAAACAATTATAATATTATAGAAAAGTTTGAAATGATTAAAATGGAGGATTTAGAGGGAATTGTTACGGGCATGCCAAAAAAAAGAGGTACGGAAGAGGGAATAACTAGTGACATACTTAAAGTAACATCTTGTATAATAAAAGAAGAGTTTGTCGATCTGATAAATAATTCTATGAGAGATGGTTGTTTTCCAGAGAGTTGGAAAACATCGACAATAATACCGATACCAAAAATAGAAAAAACTAAAAAAGCAAGTGAATATAGGCCTATTAATATGCTACCAAATTTCTAAAAAGTATTAGAATTAGTAGTAAAAAAACAAATTGAAATGAACCTTGAACCTAATGATATTACAATGGAACATCAATCGGGCTTTAGAAGACAGTTTTCGTGTGAAACGGCGATTCAAACTGTTATCGACGAATGGAAATTGATAGTTAGTGAGGGAAAAATGGTAGGGGTAATTTTTATGGATCTTAAACGAGCGTTCGAAACAATAGATAGAGAAAGATTAATAGAGAAATTATATCAATACGGAATTAGAGGAATGGTACTAAAATGGTTAAAATCGTATTTAAATAATAGGACACAACAGGTCCGTTTCAATAATAAATGGTCAAAACTGATTGATACAGAATATGGCGTGCCACAAGGGTCAGTTTTAGGACCTTTATTATTTATTGTATATATAAATGATATAGTTAAAGTCTGCCCGGAAAAATGTAGTATAAAAATGTTTGCAGATGATATATTAATATATGTAAGTGGAGTAAACAGTGCGGAATTAGAGAATAAAATGAATATGGTATTTAAATAGAATAGTAGAAAAATGGATGAATGTAAATAAATTGAAAATGAACGCAGGAAAAACTAAATACATGATAGTCAGGAGTATAAGGAAAGAATTGAAAGGAAATATTGCGTTGAAATGTTTGGATGGAACTGAGATAGAGCGAGTAGAAACAATTAAATACTTGTATAATTATTGATGATAAACTCCGATTTAAAGACCACTATGATTATATGTTAAAAAAATAGGAAAAAACAAGTTTTTTAAATAGAATAGGTAAATTTATATCAATGTATACCAGGTGCATTGTATATAAATCAATTACAGCGCCTCACTTTGAATACTGCGCAACGTTGTTAATAGATATGGGGGAAACACAGCTGGATAAATTACAGATAGCGCAAAATCGAGCCATGAGAGTTATATTGCAATGTGATAGATATACCAAAGTGGAACACATGCTGCAAACGTTGCAGTTCATGTCCGTAAGACAAAGACTATATTATAACGTGTGCATATTTATTTTTAAGATTTTAAAGAATATATTACCAAATCAATTAAAAAATAGAATAGAAATAGTAGGAAATGAGAGTGAAAGACAAACACGACAAGCCGGGGACATTGCAATACAACTACTTCGTAGAACAAGAAGCGCGCAAAAGAGTATGTTCTACGAAGGAGTGAAAATGTATAACGCGTTACCAGCCAAAACAAAAAGTAGTGAAAAAATTGAATCATTTAAGCGTAGGTTAAAGGAATATATATATAATAATGGAATTTAATATGTAATTTTATGTACTACAAATAGTTGAGAAAGCTAATAAAGATCAATCAATCAATCCCTCCCTCTCTCTCCCTCTCCCTCCCTCTCTCTCCCTCTCTTTCCCTCTCTCCCTCTCTCCCTCCCTCTCTCCCTCTCTCTCCCCCTCCCCCTCTCTCTCTCTCCCTCCCTCTCTCTTTCTCTCTCTCTCTAGGAGTAGAGGTAGGAGAACGGTTGTGTGTTGTGTATACTCTGGATGAATAGTGGATAAATACGTAAAGTATAAGTATTTTTGGATGATGGCTGTATACAGTAAGGAGTGAGTGGTGCGGGGCACATTATGCATATATAAGAAAGTACATAGTTTAGCGGTCTGGGTATACTCGGCTAGCATTGGTATATGAAAAATGCTGAATAAGCGATAGACTGGCGGACATATTAGTCAGCAGGGATTGTAGCACGAAGTATGTGGGACACAGACGTGTGACTTAGTGAATAATATCAATATGATTGATTCTGAATGTGTGGAGTATCGGTGCTCTGCATGTAAGAAAGAGATAAAGAGCTTGATTGTGCAATGTAAGGCTTGTCTTAATTTGGTTTTTCACCCTGGTTGCTTGAATAAACAAAATATTGAATAAATAAAATATATAATAAAAATAAGGAATTGGTAAAATGTGAAGGTCCTTTTGATCAATTCTCAGTTGAAATTGATAAAACAGAAATGAGGAAATCAATAACAGTAGGTAGCAAAGACAGACAGAGAGCAATGAACTCGACGGGTTCGACTCCGGATACTTCAGGAAATGCAAGTAAGCTAAACATTGATACAAAAATTGATGGGCTCATAAATGTGATGAAGGAGATGAGAGGTGCAATGTTATGTAAAAACGATCTAAAAAATGAAATAAAAAAGTTAATTAAAGATATTGTGCAAGAGGAATTAAATGATCTTAAGCATGAATTAGCTGAGCTAAAGGAAATTATGCAACAAAATACCACTAAAACTGTTGATAAAGTACAGAAAAATTTTTCTGAAGCGGTAAAAGAGAAGAAGAAAGAAAATGTGATAATCGTAAGACCTAAGAAACAACAAGCTAGTGAAACTACTAGAAGCAAGTAAAAGAGAGGGTAGACATAACCAATTTGGCAGTAGGTATATCAAAATTTAGAAAAGGAGGTAATGGATAATCGGTTATTCTTGGTTGTGAAAGCACGAGGGAGTTAGAAGAGCTGAAAACCTCAATGCAGGTTAATTTAGGTGAAGATTTCAAAATTCGGGAACCAAGGAAGCTTAAACCAAAGATAAAAATTGTTAATATAGAAATGGATGTAATGAATATGGAAGATGAAAGTTTATTGGATACTATAAAAAAGCAAAATATCAGTAATGTAGTAAAGGATAGTTTCTATATAAAACTATTGAAAAGAATAGTTAAGGTAGATAAGGACGATACTAAGCGGCCCATTAAAGAAAGAAGAGGAAATGAAGGCTCTCTGATACTTGAGGTAGACGAATTGACTTGTGAGGTATTGCTGAAAAGAGGGAAAATAAATATAGGTTGGAATAAATGCCCGGTGTTTGAGTATTTTGATGTTAAGAGATGCTTTAATGTTGGGGTTTCCGGCACATAGCCAAGTATTACATGAGACAGGATACATGCCACAAGTGTGCTGGTAATCACTTAGCCAGGGAATGCACAACAGAAATAAGGAAATGTATAAACTGTATGCATAAAAACAAGTCATTTAATCTGCAGTTGAATGTTGATCATGATGCCTTGAGTGCCGATTGCCCGACGTTTATGAGATTAATGGAAGAAGTAAAAAAGAAGACTAGCTGTGAAGGGATAAAATAGCAATCAAAGACTGAAGATGGTGCAATTATACACACAAACGCACAAAGCCTCTTGGCGCATATCGATGGACTTCAACAACAGGTCATGAAGACAACAAAACCTGCAATACTGGCGCTATCTGAGACTAGATTAACGCCAGACATAGAAGATAGTGAAGTGTTTACGCCAGGGTATAATATAGTTAGATGCGATTCTGAAAGTAGACATACAGGAGGGGTTTGCATGTATGTACGAGACGACATAAAATACGAAATAGTCTTGGTTAAAAAAGTTAATATTGAACTGCTGGTGTATAGCCATAGATTTAAGAGACAGCTTGTTTAGAGGTATAGTATTGTTAATTTATCATTCTCCAAGTGCAGCGGATGGTGATTTTATAAGTTTTATAGAGGATATTGTGGAAGATTTAATAAATAAACGCGAATGTATAGTGGTTGGTGATTTTAATATAGATTTAATGATTGATTCATTTTATACGAGAAAACTGCGTATGTCAATACTAAATCTAGGCATGAAACAATATGTGAGTAGGCCAACGAGAATAACAAAAGGCAGCCAAACAATGATAGACTTGGTTTTCGCTAATAAAGACGTGGAAGTACAAGTATATGATAAACCGAAAATAACTGATCATTCTTGACTAAAGATTGATGTGGGTCTAAATAAGTCAATAGTTAAATACAGTGAATTTACTGCCAGAGATTTTAGTAGTTTTAAGGTAGATGAATTTATTAGATTACTAGAAACAAATAAGGAACAGAATCAGCCTATAACTGGAAATGCAAGCGTTAATATGAAAGCGAATAAATTTATCGAGAAAATATTAAATGCACTGGAGATGCTAGCTCCTAAGAAAAAATTCAAAATTCCGAAAATATGGGCCGGGAAAAAGTGGTATACAGAGGATATAAGAATAGCTGCGGATAATAAGGATAAAGCTTACTATAGAGCAATATATACTGGTGATGATCAAGACTGGGAAAACTTTAAATCAGAACGGAATGCTGTGGTTAGGCTTATTAAAACTAGGAAAAAACAGTACTATGAAACAATGATAGATAATAATAAAAATGATTTTAAGACATTATGGAAAACTTTAAAAGAACTTTTAAGGAGGGAGTTAAAGACAGACAATGATGTACATAACATTAATTTTGAGATATTAAGTAACAGTAATGTAAATAATTTAGCGGATAATTTTAATTTGTACTATATACAGAGTATAAATGATATTGTCAGATTTATTGATGAATGTAAAGTAAAGGCAATTGTGGAAGTTAAATCTATTTGTAATAGTGAAGATAGTGATTTAAAAATGGAGAGCTTTAGCGCAATTGACTTGAATACATTAGAGCAAATTATTACAAGATTACCTAATAAAAAAGTACTGATGAAGGTATAACCAGTAATATATTATAGATAGCTTTTTGTGTAGTTAAGGAAGAATTAGTGGAATTGATAAACAATTCTCTTAGTAAAGGTCAATGCCCAGATGAATGGAAAATATCTACAATATTACCGATTCCTAAGATAGATAAACCAAAGAAAGCGTGCGAGTATAGACCAATTAATGTACTTCCAACCTATGAAAAGGTCATAGAGTTGGTAGTAAAAGAACAATTGGAAAGGTATCTGGAAAGCAATAATATTCTAACTGACCACCAATCGGGGTTTAGAAGTAATCACTCCTGTGAAAAACAATCCAGGTAGTTATTGATGAGTGGAAATTGTTAGTTAGTGAAGGCAAAAAGGTAGGAGTTATATTTATGGATCTCAAACGGGCTTTTGAGACTGTAGATAGAGATAGGTTATTGGAAAAGTTGTATCAATATGGTATAAGAGATATTGTTCTAGACTGGTTAAGGTCATATCTAAGCGACAGGAAATAGCAAGTAAGATTCCAGAATAAATACTTTTGAAATACTTAATTGCAACCAAATACGGTGTACCGCAGGGTTCGGTATTAAGTCCTTTATTATTTATTATATATATAAATGACATAGTCAATGTTTGTACGAGTGAGTGTAATATAAAAATGTTTACTGATGATACGGTATTATATGTAACAGGTGATAGTTGTAAAGAGGTGGAAAGGAAAATGAATACAGGGTTTAATAGAATAGAGGATTGAATGCAAATAAGTTAAAATTGAATGCGTGTAAAACTAAATGTATGATAGTCAGGAGTACAAGAATGATATTGAATGATAATATTGTATTAAAATGCAGGAATGGAACTGTGATTGAGTGTGTAGATAAAATTAAATACCTTGGAATAATGATAGATAGTAAACTGCGCTTAGAAGATCACTGTAATTATATGCTAAAAAGATAGGCAAAAAGATAAGTTTCTTAAATAGAATAGGTAATGCTATATCTATATATACGAGGTGTACAAGTCGATTATTGCGCCCCATTTTGAATTTTGTGCAACATTGTTAGTATGTATGAGTGAAACGCAACTGAGTAAATTACAAATAGCTCAAAATCGAGCTACGAGAGTGATTCTTCAATGTGATCGAAGTACCAAAATTCAATCAATGTTGTATGCCTTGCAATTCATGTCAGTGAAGCAGAGGTTGCATTATAGTGTATGCTTGTTTATTTTTAAAATAATTAAGGGTATACTGCCGAAACAGTTAAAAAACAAAATTATAAGAGTGAATGAAATAAGTGAGAAACATACAAGACAGGTAAATGACATTGTGATACAGTTTCATAGAACAAGTAATGCTCAAAAAAGTCTGTTTCATAAGGGTGCGAAGATGTATAACGCTTTACCGTTAGATATAAAACAATATGGTGGTTTAAATGTATTTAAGCGAATATTAAAAGAATATATTGTGTCAGCTGTTCCGGCAGTGTAAGTGCTATGTATTGTGTAACATAAATAGCTGTGAAGGCTAATAAAGATTCATTCTCTCTCAATCTCTCTCTCTCTCTCTCTCCTTCTCTACCGCGTTGCAAATGCCTATCGTACCATGCGAACGCCTATCGCGTCGTTACCGTGGGGATATTATAAAAATTTTATATATATTTATTATTATTAATCTAATTATTTACTGCAAATATACATTATGGGAAAACAGAGGAGGATAAATATACCTATAAAAGTTGACATTCCTCTCTCTCACCATCAGACCTCCACAATCAGTCGGAGAGGACACTCCCTCCACCACCCTCCACCTGCAGAACCATCTGTACCTCCCCTTCCCCCTCCATCCGGGGACACTTGGTACCTCCCCTTCTCCACTCACGGACACATCAGTACAGGGGGGTGAGGTAAGCGGTTTCCCCGCTTTCCTCCCCCCTCAGATCCCTGAGTTAGAACTCTCTGTATATACCTACTTATATATATATTTTTTTATTTGTATATTCTGTATATGTTTTTTATACATTGCATTTTTCGGGATAAGAATATAAAATCTTTTAGCGCTTCTGTTGTGTTTCCGACAAGTGCAAAGAATTATGTTTTTATTCTAACAAATTAATAATTTAATATAATACAAATATAATTGATGTATTTTTCAGATTTTAAAATCGATAATTTTAGCACAATTTCTATCATTACTTTGATTAAATTTGTGCACAGCATAGTTACTTATTGCAGATTGAGAGTGGAACAGTGTCTGAAGGGCAGATCAGTTGAAGCACTCTATGCTTTTATTGAATGGAGAGGCGTATAGGTAAATACAGAATCAGTGCCATTTTATATTGCAGCAAGTAACGTATACGATGGACGTCCATGCTGACAGTGGCTGATAGGGAACTGAGGTACACGAATGGACTTTGGATAACATGTAGTGTAGGCCTCGTTCGTTTAGGTCTGAAAGGAGAGTGGTTTTTAGTGGCTGCAAACCCCACATACCCTGCGGGACCGACTAGCGGGGATGCAGTAGGCATTTTCCACTTCCCTCGTAAAAAAAAAAAAAAAAAATAATGTATATGATAATGTATATGTCACACATATTTGTTAAAAATGCATTTAATTATATATTTAATAAATATGATTACATTTTTGGTAAATTAATTAAAAAATAATTAAAATATTAATTCAAAAAATTATTACCGCTCGTATTTTTATCTACAAATAATTATTGAATAAACGACCAATGATCGAGCAATTTTAAATATATGTTGAAAAAATATTATATTTATTATTCTAAATTTTTAACGTATGAAACGTAAACGTTTCAGCTGTACGCAGCCTTTTTCAATACAATTGTGAACGTGTAACCAAAACTAAAGTAAAGCTGAATAGCATGTCGAAAGGGTCACATTTTTAGTATTATAACGTCAAAGTACAAATAAAAATTAACAAATATTGCAAATTTAACACAAACGATGTCAATACGATAATTAAAATATTGATTTAAATTAAAATATTTTTGTCAATTTTTATAATTAGAAAGTATTATTGTACTTAAAAAGTATGTTGAAGTAATGTATTAATTATAATTTATAGTTCACAATTAATGTATGATTTTTAATAATAATACATTTAATAAATATTTATATAAAATAATAAAATATATTTTTACATAAAACTATTAAAATATATTTTTGGTAAAAGCTATTAATTTAAAAAGAATATTTCTTAGAAAATATCTTTTCATATAGCTATTATCAATTTATTACAAAATACATATAAATAAAGCATACATAAAATAAATGTTTTATTTATACACATGTATGTACAATATATGTGTAGTAATAAAATGGTAGAAATATTTTTAATATTTTAAGTTATTCTTAAATTTATTCTTTAAAAAAGGAATTTTTATATTATAAATAAATTATTAATTTTTGTTTATGTCTGTATTTAAACATACATGTCTACAATGTCAAGTAAGAATTGACAATCATATTATTTTCTATCCGTTGATATGATACACGAAGTGTCGATAGTAAGAAAGTAACATATCACCAAGTTTATTAGGCGCCCGTCTTACATACTGTGTATAGTAGTTCACTTTGTTAGCTACTATCCTACTGTTATTATTCATCATCGTACAATATTTTACCGTATATATAATTTTAACTACAATTTAGATATATATGTATATATACATATATGTACATATGCAAATATAAATTTCATAAAAAGTGAGTGCCCGTTAGCCTTGTTACATTACTGCTTTTTGCCACAAGAGACCAGAAAGCATTTTCAGGTCGCATCTCGGTAATCCGATATGTTTGAGGAGGAACAAGAACAGCGCGATTTGTTACATGCCGCAATTCGCATTCCTAAGCATTTATGATTTCTGTTCCTAAACTATATAACTTACAACAAATAACGCCTAAACTAATACCAATAAACCTTATCTTTTTCATTTCCTCAAATTTTCCGATTCATAAACCGATAGGAAGATTCATGAGATATGTTTAGTCATAGTAAGTTGTGTTTGTGTTTCAATCTCCCGCGCTCTTCTGCGCTGTTAGCTGCATGCCCTCTATTGCTCATTGGCGTTTAGAGATGTCGTTGCGCGCAGCCCCGAGACGGGCTCGCTTCGCTCTCTTATGTGTGTGTGTAAAAATTCTAGTGAGATAATGTGTCGTACTAAGATCGCTGTTCCTTTCAATATTCATTACCACGAAATATCAAGTAAGATTATCGACCATGGTAATACATTAATGTTGGCAAGTGAAAGAGCGTGCTTCTTACTAGCTATTAGTGTCTTGTGAGATCCAGGACTTCAAAATATTGGCAATACCTTGTGAGATCCAAGGCGTTTAATTCTTACCATTAAATTAATACCATTAAATTCTTCCTCGTAAGATCCGAGACTCCCGTGTGCACGGTGGTTTCAATAACCAGTCAAAATCCTAGTTTTGGACATCACATACCTGTTGAGAGCACAGGCTTTTTTATGCAAGAGTGGCAAAACTATTGAGAGCAACAGTTTTGATGGCATTATCATGTACAACCTACAGACTATTGAGATCAAAGTCTTACTCGCATGATCCTATACATCCTACTGAGATCGTAGGCAGTACATCTTTTAACATATCGGCATTAAGGAATGGAACGACCGACAAGATTTTCTTAACTTATGTTAATACCATAACCTTACCCGTAAGTTATTAATTAATCTAGTGGACTCTAAATATTTATCTTTTTAAAGAAAAGTTAACCTGGAATATTCAAGCTATCTCTCTATAAAAGCATCTTTCTTACAACGGTTAGCTATTATCTGTCACTTAACCTTTTTCTTTTTTTTATAACATCATTTAATTTACTTTAATAATATCATTTAGTGATATCATATGCATTTATTTAAAATATGATATATTTGTAATGACACAATAAATGGTCAATATCTTTCATATTTAGTTTTGCATTAAATATATATATTGTTTTATTTACTTACAACCAAGTCCTTCATATATTTTTATTTTGACCTTTCTCTTATTTGACTTAACATTTGGTCCTTCGAGCCGGATTCAGTGCAAACGCATCTGAGAACGTCATTACATTTACTAAATTTGTGTCCTTCTGAAATATAATTTGTTTTGTCTTTGTCTAATCCTAACCAATAATTATAGTTTCGTTTTCAGTTTTATTTTTAGTTCTATTTTTAAGTATTATTTTAAGTCTTATTTACAAAGAACATGGCAAATCCGAGCCATCGTATATCACTGCAATTACGCAGATTTTTACTTATTCAAAATGCAGTTGAAGATGCATTGGAAAATAATGCTGAAACACTCACTCGTCACTTAATCCATACTCGACTAGAAGTTTTAGAGGCTAACTGGACAAAATTTCAATCTGAACAAAATAAAATCTGATAAAATATGTCAAGAATTTACAGAAGATTTTGAAGATCATATATTAGAAATAAGACATATGAAAGATGCCAAGAATTCTATGTGCAAGGTCGTTCAGCACTTCTTAATCGTCAAAAAGAATTAGAAGTCTCTAATTCGTCAATTCAATCTGCTGAATTACCAACAACCAATTTAAGAAATATAAATATCAACAAGACTGCCCCGAATTGAAATTCCTAAGTTCAGTCGACTACGACTCTTGAAGGTTATTTCACGATTTGTTCCTGTCTATGGTCGGTACCAATTTAAGAAATATAAATATCAACAAGACTGCCCCGAATTGAAATTCCTAAGTTCAGTCGACTACGACTCTTGGAGGTTATTTCACGATTTGTTCCTGTCTATGGTCGGTACCAACATTAGGCTCAGTAATGTAGAAAAAATGTATTATCTGAAGACAAGCTTACGCGGTGATGCAGCCAAGCTCATAACTAATCTTCCAGTATCAGAAGGTATATTTTCTGTCGCCTGGGATACTTTAGTTCATCGTTATGAAAATCAAACAAGATTCGTGCATCACGCTCTTCTAACAATCCATCCGATAATAGTTCACGAAGCCTCATAGCTTTAACTTCACAAACGGCTAGTGAGCTATCCTGTCATTTGTGCAAGTCTAAACATTATCTATCAACATGTAAAAAGTTCTTAGCCATGGATGCTTACCGCCGCAGAAGAGCTATTATTCAGTATAATCTCTGCTTTAATTGTCTGGGAAACCATATGGTAAATCGTTGCCTCAGTACGCGACGCTGTAGAAAGTGCGGTAAAAAACATCACACATCTATACATGACGGTTTTAAATCAAACACTTCAACCTCTGCTACTAACGCTACGAAATGCACCAGCAAAGATAATTCTACTTCTTCTACTACTAAGAATGTGGATTCGGAATGACAATAACCGCTACTCTCCCATCATGTACGACCAACAGCAACAACGAGGCCATTTACTCTACTCGCCACATGTCAAGTATTGGTACAACTTCGCGATGGAAGTTTTAAACCTGTCCGTATGTTAATCGACTCAGGCTCCGAGTTATCTTTTATAAGTGAAGAACTTGTTCAATTTTTAAACTTAACTCGCATTAAGGCCTCCATTCCGTTACGTGGTATTGGTGGCATTCATTCAGGATAAGAGGCTCCGTTAATGTAAAATTACACTCGATACATGATAATTCAATATCATACGAACTATGAGCATATGTCTTTCCACGTTTGACCTTCGAATTACCTTCATTTTCGATCAAGGAGGATTAGTGGGCTCACCCTTAAGGACTTACATTGGCAGATCCGAATTTTGGACGGCCTAAACCGGTCCATCTTATTCTTGGCGCAGATTCTTATCTTCAAATCATCAAATCTGACATAATACAAAGTGATCCGTCATTGCCAGCCGCGCAGCGAACCATATTCGGATAGATAGTCTCCGGGCCTGTTGATGCAATTCGAACAAATACCGATGTAAAGAGTTATCATTGCGCTGTCGATCATGATCTACAGGAAATGCTATTACAGTTCTAGCTCCAAGAAGAAGTATCGCAGCCTTTAACCAAAGGATAAAGTCCTGACGACAGCAAATGTGAAGAACATTTTTGTTCCACTTTCTCACGTGACAATTCAGGTCGATATATGGTATGGCTTTAAATCATCAGCCTCCTCTTTAGGTAACTCCTCTTCACAAGCATTAAAATGTCTTTCACGAATAAGACGACAATTCGAAAAGGATTCCTCCTACAAGGAGTTGTATACAAACTTTTTCCAAGAATACGCAGACTTAGGACCTATGATCCCCGTTCCTAAGTCAGACATTGACTGTTCTCATTCTTTTTATTTGCCACACCATAGAGTACTTCGCCAAAATGGCTCAACCACAAAATTACGCGTGGTTTTCAATGGTTCCAGCAAATCTGATAATGGAACATCTTTAAATGATATTTTATACTCTGGAGCAAAGTTACAAACAGAAATTTTCGATGTTTTATTATGATTTAGAAAGCATCGCTATGTCTTCACGACAGATATGATTAAGATGTACTGCCAAATAAGAATACATCCATCTAATTGGGATTTTCAGCGGATCTTTTGGTACAATTCAGAACAACAACCATATCCTTACCATTTAATAATTATAATATACGGTTTAAAGTGCGTTCCTTACACTTCGAGTTCTTCAAGATCTAATTGAGACCGAAGGTCAGAAGTTTCCTTTGGCAGTACTCTCATTAACTCGCGGACGTTACGTAGATGATATATTTGGAAGAACAGAATCAATATCAGAAACCATTGAGATTATTGAACAACTAAAATCTCTATGTCTGGCGGGCGGCTTTCCATTGCAAAAATGGAACTGCAATGATTCAGATATCCTACCTTTTTCGTCAATTCAACCGAATGAAGAAACCACAATGGTGGAATTTGAAAAGACACGAGTGAAAATTCTAAGATTAAGCTGGCAGCCAATCACAGATGTATTTAAATTCACCTCATTGCCCATCCCTAATCGGATTATCACAAAAAGAACTATTCTTTCAGAAATTGCAGTTTTACGACCCGTTGAGCTTTATGGCTCCTATTATAATTCGAGCAAAAACATTCATACAAAAGTTGTGGCTAACTAAAGTCGACTGAAATGAACCCCTATCCAAAACATTTCGAGATTGTTGGAGCAATTTCCGACAACAGCTATCTTCCCTAGATCAGATTATTATTTCTCACTGGATTAATTTCTCCTCTTCGGCTAATGAGATTGAGCTTCATGGCTTTTCTGATGCTTCGAATAAAGCCATGGCTTTATTTCGTTCACATTACTCTTATATGTGCCAAGACGAAGGTAGCACCATTAAAAGGTCTAACAACTCCTCGATTTGAATTAACAGTAGCCGTAATACTATCATAGCTCGTCTCCAAAGTTCAGCATACACTTTGCTTATCAAATTGCCCTACATTCCCATGGACTGATTCCGCTGTCACTTTGCACTGGATCTCTTCACATCCATCAAAATGGAGGGACTTTGTCCGTAATCGCACAATACTCATTCATGATACCGTGCCATCTGCCATGTGGAAATGTGTACCGGGGAAGGATCATCCTGCTGATTGCGCAACTAGAGGAGTTCCTGCCAGTCAATTACCACAGCATCTTCTTTGATGGACAGGACCTTCATGGTTAATTTAATAAAAAAAATTCTGGCCCGAACTGAACACAATGCCAACTTCTAACATAAATTTAGAAGAAAGATCCATAAATACTATGACTGTAACTCAGAATCCAAAACCCCTATATTGGGAGCTATTGGAACGATATTCCTCTCTAAGGAAACTTTTACGAATTACTGCTCTGTGTCAACGTGCCATCACGCGATTTCAAGGTATCAAATGCTCTCAGTGAGCCGCTAACACCGATAAATTTAAGGAATAGTTGTCAATTGTGGATCCTATATATACAGAACGTTCACTTTCATCAAGAGATGAAAATTCTGTCAAAAGGACAAGCTCTGTCTAAATCGAACCCTTTAATTCGTTTGACACCCTTTATAGATGAACATGGACTCTTAAGAGTTGGCGGAAGGCTTCATCATGCACGCTTAGATCCAGATTTTAAACATCCTTACATTTGACCAAAATCATCACCGTTCACTACTCTTGTGATAGCCGATGCACATCTACATACATTACATGGCGGAACTCAAGTTACATTAGCCTATATACGACAAACATATTGGATTTTAGGAGGACGGACTCCAGTCAGATCATACATCTTACGATGCATTCGTTGTACCCATTATCGGATATTAAGAGCTCAACAGTTAATGGGTCAACTACTATTAAACCGAGTTACTCCGTCACGTCCTTTCCTTCATGCAGGACTAGACTATGCAGGCCTATTTTCAATAAAAACTTGGCAAGGACGGGCTGCCAAAGTCTACAAAGGATATCTCGCAATATTTGTGTCTCTCCACATCTGACGTACACTTAGAAGTAGTCACTGAGTATAGTACTGAAGTATTCCTCGCCGCGTATAAGAGATATATTAGTCTTCATAGCATTTGTGCAATTTTACAGAGTGATAATGGCAATTTTGTTGAAGTCGAAGCTGAATTAAGATTATACACTTCGGCTTCCAAAGAACTGAAGGAACTTGCAAAATTACTATCCGATTCCAGTATAGAATGGCTATTCATTCCTCCTGCTGCTCCACACTATGGAGGCAAATGGGAAAGAGCAGTGAAATCAACATAGTTTCATCTTCGTCGTATTCTCGGAAACACGATTCTAACTTACGAGGAATTAACAACTCTTGTCACACAAATTGAAGCCATCTTGAACTCGCAGCCTCTATGCCCATTATCTGAAGACAATGATGATTTTTCCGCATTAACACCTGGGCATTTTTTAATTGGTGAACCATTAAATGTCATCCCTGAACCGAATCTATTAGATCAGCCAATTTCTCGTGTAACGCGATAGCAACTTATCCGTCACAATGTAGGCCTCTTTTGGAAACGCTGGACTTCAGAGTGTCTACAACATTACCAAGCCATCACCCAATGGCATCACCTTTCTACTAAAGGAAATTAAGAAAGGTTCCTTAGTCCTTATATGTGACGAACGTTATCTACCTACAAAATGGCCATTAGGCCGAGTTACAGCATTACATCCAGGCCAAGATGATTTAGTCAGAGTGGTCACTCTCCGAACAGCTATGACTAGCTTTAAACGACCTATAACCAAAATTTGTGTACTATTGCCCGATATAAATTGACAAACTATTCAGCAACTTTGTTCCCAAAGGCGGGCGGGAAATGTTTAGTCATAGTAAGCCGTGTTTGTGTTTCAATCTCCCGCGCTCTCCTGCGCTGTTAGTCTGCATGCCCTCTATTGCTCATTGGCGTTTAGAGATGTCGTTGCGCACAGCCCCGAGACGGGCTCGCTCTCTTATGTGTGTGTGTAAAAATTCTAGTGAGATAATGTATCGTACTAAGATCGCTGTTCCTTTCAATATTCATTATCACGAAATATCAAGTAAGATTATCGACCATGGTAATACATTGATGTCGGCAAGTGAAAGAGGGTGCTTCTTACTAGCTATTAGTGTCTTGTGAGATCCAGGACTTCAAAATATTGACAATATCTTGTGAGATCCAAGGCGGCCATTAAATTCTTATCCTCATGAGATCCGAGGCTCCCGTGCGCACGGTGGTTTCAAAACCAGCCAAAATCCTAGTTTTGGACATCACACACCTGTTGAGATCCGAGGCTCCCGTGCGCACAGTGGATTCAATAACCAGCCAAAATCGTAATTTTGGACATCACACATCTGTTGAGAGCACAGGCTTCTTTATGCAAAAGTGGCAATACTATTGAGAGCAACAGTTTTGATGGCATTATCATGTACCAACCTACAGACTATTGAGATCAAAGTCTTACTCGCATGATCCTATACATCCTACTGAGATCGTAGGCAGTACATCTTTTAACATATCGGCATTAAGGAATGGAACGGCCGACAAGAGTTTCTTAACTTATGTTAATATCATAACCTTACCCGTAAGTTATTAATTAATCTAGTGAACTCTAAATATTTATCTTTTTAAAGAAAAGTTAACCTGTATTCAAGCTATCTTTCTATAAAAGCATCTTTCTTACAACGGTTAGCTATTACCTGTCACTTAACGTTGTCTTTTTTTATTACCATCGTTTAATTTACTTTAATAATATTACTTAGTGATATCATTTGTTTAAAATATGATATATTTTGAAATGACACAATAAATGGTCAATACCTTTCATATTTAGTTTTGCATTAAATATATATATTATTTTATTTACTTACAAGTCCTTCATATATTTTTATTTTGACCTTTCTCTTATGGTTTGACGTAACAAGATAGTATATATATATAATTACTTTTTACCTTTTTCCTTTTTTTTCTTACTCCCGAAACACGTTCTAATCATAACTTTCAAGATTAAAACATATTCTATCATTGGTCGTTATTTCTACGGGTTCCGAAATTTTGTTCAACCCCCACAAAAGGCCTTTCTTGTATTTTATAGTTAGTTTTACAATTATTGAGCAATTCTAAGTCGTCAGTTTTAGAGAAAACACCTTCGATTTGTAATATTGCGCCAAATAAAGTCTTGTAACTAGATAACTGTACCTTTTTATTCATTACGTCGCGTTCAGCACGTAATAGATTGCGCGATCCTCTACTATCGTACAAGCGTCTGCGCGAGCAATACAATGTTAGTACGTATACAGACATACACTAACACATTGACTAAGAATTCATTTTTGTAATGTTGGTAACAGTGACGTTGGAATTTTCTCGCCGGTCCTATTGACCCTTAATTGAATATTTTCTTATATTTTCTCTGCAGTTGTGGTACACATGTTCGAAAAGAACATTAATTCACTAAAAAAGAGAGAGAAAAGTCCTTTCTTTGTTTATACAATAAACCAAATTGGATAATTTTACAATAGCAAACAATTGTTATCAATAAGTATAATTAAATAAAAATGGATCATTTTATAAACTTTTTCGAAGACAGTGACAGTGATGATGATTGTGAAATTATAGAATTTCTTTTTTTTTTTTGACGAAAGCGACGATGAACAAGATTTAACAGTAAATATCAGTGCAATTATAGAAGACAATAGATCTGAATTTAATGCAATACCTAAAGTGGAGAATTATATAGAAATTATAAACCGTTTGAATGCTGAAGATTTTAAAACCAATTTCGGTACATAAATTAATAAATTAGCAATATAAAAATTACATACATAAATATATATATATATATAGAGAGAGAGAGAGAGAGAGGACTTCCGCTTCCGGTGCGTTGAGTAGTGACACGTGGCGAATAAGAGGCTGTGGAAAGTGAACGGGTGGATAAAGTGAAAGAGGGAGTTTGAGAGTGTGAGGGTGAAAGAGAGAGAGTGAGAGTGAAGAGCGAGTGTGGAGAGAGTAGAGAGAGGGAGGTATAGAGAGGAAAGAGAGACAGAGAGGTAGCAGTAAAAAGTGACAGTTGGGGCATAGAGAGTAAAGATATTGAGAAGGGCAAATAGACAGGGAATTAGGCATAGAGGAGAAAGCTTTAGAGAAAGGCAAGTGGATAGGGAGCGACTAAGGTGTAGACGTAGAGGGCGTAAGTGGATAGAAAGAGAATTGGAATGGCTGAGGGTTTAGGGAAAGGCGGGAAGTTTGGGAAGGAGAGAAGAAGGAGTGAAGGGAATATGGAAAAGTAGATAAAGAGGAAGAGAGAGGATTGAGAGGGAAACGAAGAGAGGGCATTTTTAAAAAGTAGGAAGACGATTAGATCGTCGGATAGAAAAGAGGAGAGAGAATGGGAGGAGATGAAGAAATGGAGGGTTGAGATGGAGAGGGTGATGAAGGAGGGAATGAAGGGGTGGATTGAGGAGATGAGAAAGGAGCTTAGAGAGATGGAAGAGAGGTGAAAGAAGGAAAGGGAAGAGTTCAAGAGTTGTATTAAGGGGTTAGAGAGGAGGGTGATGGAGCTGGAAAAGGATAGGCAGAAAGGGGAAGGAGGGGACAGAGGGAAGGGGAAAGAGGAGGGAGAGGATATGGAGAGAAAGATGAAAGAGGTGGAAAGAAAGATGGAGATGAAGGATAGAGAGAAAAGAAGGAGGAATATAATAATAAGAAGAGTGGAAGTGAAAGAAGGAAAAAGAAAAGAGGTGGTAGAGGGGATAATAAGGGACATAGAGACAGAGGCGAGGGTTAAAGAGGTAAAGAAATTAGGGGGAGACAGAGAGAAAGATAGGGAAATGGTGTTAGTGAGGTTGGAGGATGAGGAACAGAGAAGGGAGATATGGAGGAAGAAGAGTGGGCTGAGGGGGAGGAAGGACAGAGTATTTGAGGATTGGACATGGAAGGAAAAGAGGATGAGGTGGAAATTGGAGGAGATTGCAAGAAAAGAGGAGAATTCGGGAAAGAGGTAGCCTCCATGCGCCATTTAATGTAAAAAGAATTCAAGTCCATATCTCCAATAATTTCGAAGAAAATAGTCTGTCACAGGTTATTTGGCTCCTGTATACAGGGTGTTCCCGAATTGCCAGATCAACTCTCGTGGGTAGATAGAGCGTGTTAAACTGAAAACAAAAGTCTTATATCATTTTGCTAAATTCGCAATAATTAATGAGATATAAATTAATAAAAATCGGCCAATCCGTGCCAGTATAAGCGCGCGGCGCGAAGAAGCCTTCTACTTATTACTTGATACTAGGCGCGCGACGAGACAGTAGGCGGAGCGCTCTACAAAGGACGTACAAAAGGTACTGAAAGAGACACGTACAGTGCGCGCTGCGTTTATGTCTTGCCGCGCGCCTAGTATCAAATAACAACTGGAAGGTTTCTTCGCGCCGCGCGTTTATACTGGCACGGATTGGCCGATCTTTATTAATTTATATCTCATTAATTATTGCGAATTTAGCAAAATGATATAAGACTTTTGTTTTCAGTTTAACACGCTTTATCTACCCACGAGAGTTGATCTGGCAATTCGGGGACACCCTGTATATAATAAAAACATCTAATACAATTTTGTTGATATAGTTTATATCCAACATCATGTGAAGTAATATTACTTTTAATAAGTCCAATGTTGGAACAAAGAAATAACGATTTTGGAAATAAATCCATTCCAGCTAAAAATCAATTATATTAATGTCGCTATGGTTTATGGCCACACCTGAAAGTTTTCAGTATACTTTTTTAATAATTTATTTACATTGTTTTTTTTTTTAAATAAATAAGGTAAAGATAAATTTTTGTTTTCAGATCAGTAAGTGATAGATTCGGGGTTGGCAAAGCAACTTGCTTTAAATCATTAAGAAGAGTAGTATCTGCTCTTTTCCAAATTGCACATCAATTCATTCAATGGCCAACTGAACAAAGAGCTGTTGAAGTAATGAATGAATTTCATAAAATAAGTGGATTACGTGGTGTTATTGGAGCTATTGACGGAACTCCTATTGAGATCAATAAATCTTCAGAAAATGGTGATGATTAAATATGCCGCAAAGGATACTCTGCCATACATCTACAAGTAAATTATGTTCAAACTTTACACACACACACACGCCCGCTCGCACGCACGCACGCACGCACACGCACATATGTATATATATATGTGTTAAAACTTAATTTATTTATCTATCAATTTATTGATTTATTTATTTATTCATTATTTAACACGAAAATTTAAAATAAAATTTTAATGGAGAAAATGTACGGTAAGCACCAAGGGTCCCATGGCATGCTACGCTCCTAAGTACTCCGGCCGCGCACCGTCTGATTAGTCAACTTTAATTGTTAATAACTTGGTAAATAATGGTCTGAGCCAAAATCGGAAAAGAAACTTTTTACTCAAAATTCCACCTTCTTTCACCCCCTAAAATATTAATTGAAAGTTACGAGACACCCTGTGTATATATATATATATATATATATATATACATATATATATATTTTACTTGTTCTCTAGTAAGATAACCATTGTTTTTAAATGGCACCATTAAATTTAAATTGAGTGGGTATGCAATATCTCCTACAAGATAACTGTCATTAAGAAAGTAAAACTCTGGTTTTTCCATGTAGTCATTTATTTGCGAATTACGCAATACCCGAGCATTGTGTACACTGCCCGCATGGCCTACTAGTACACTTGTAAATAATAATTTTTGAGTGCAAACTGCCTGCAAAATAAGCTATTATTAAAAATTACACAAAGACGGATATCACATTGTTAATTATACATATATTAATATGTAACATATATATAGATATAGCAATACATTTATAACACAATAAAGCTATAATATATATATATATTATATAAATATATATATATATATATATATATATATGTATATTTTTAACTGTTGTTTGTCGGCAGCTCGCGTTGCTATAGAAAGAGCATTTGATGTATTAAAAACAAGGTGGAGAAGAATATTCGACAGATTGTCACTAATAGATCTTAAAAAAATACCAGAATATGTAGTTGCTATTTGCGTATATATATATTGCACAATATTTGTATCTTACATAATGATTTTATAAATGATGAAGCAGAAAATATTGACAATCAACCTTATTTTGTATGGAGAGAAAATATACAAGATGCAAATATTGAGGCTGCCAAAGCAAAACGTAATGCAATAATGAATGATTTGCAAATGCGATTTTAATTTAATTACATTTTATTTTATTGTCATTAAATATTGTAATAAAGAAGATTAAATGTGATATGTATAACACTTTTATATTAAAACAAGCTATAATAGAAAAAAATTGGAATATTATATAAATTATACACACGCACACACACGCACGCACGCACGCACGCACGCATATATTATTACGAAATTGTTTAGTTACAATTTTATTATGATTATTATATATATTATAACATCATTAAAATAAACAACATTAATTTTTTAGATGTTATTTTATTAATAACAAAATTTTTACAAACATTTATACGAATAAGATTTTATTTTTTTATTATGTTTAATATCAAAATATTTTTGATAATTTTTTATAATATCACAATTCAATATAACTTTATTTACCTCATATTTGTATAATTTTAACATAAAATAAACTGTAAAGTTTAAAATAAAAATAAAGCTTTTTCATATTATAACATTAACATAAAATAATGACAATCTTGCAGTTTTAACTTAATAGCTTCATTAAATAGTTTATCTAAACAAAAAGAGATCGCACGCGTTACATCTTTCAATTATATGTAAAATAAATTTAATGTTATTTGCGAAGAATATGTGAAGAATTTAAATAATTAACTGAAATGAACACTTTAAATATTAGATATTACAACTAGTGAATTCTAAATCGAAATGGCTTATAATTTGTAATCATCATCATATTTTATGAGGAATTATTAATCTTAATAAGAATTTTGTCAAAAACTCCAATAACATCACGTAATTCACATGTAAATCCAATATTCACATTATAAAACTCATTTTCTTCAACAACTCTTTGTTTAGTTGGCCACTGAATGAATTGGTGCAAAATTTGGAAAAGAGCAAATTTCATTCTTTTTAATCTAATAGCATTTTCGAGCGGTACGGATTAACCCAACTCGGGTTCCAGGTTTTCCAATCACAGTCATTCCATTCTTCTGGAAAATGATTCTCCAGAAGAATGGAATGACTGTGATTGGAAAACCCGGAACTCGGGTTGATCCGTACCGCTCGAAAACATTATAAAGTAAGTTACAATATATAGCATAGAGTTCACTGATTGTAAGCATAACATAACATTTTGAAAATTAAATGTAATTATATTTTAATAAAAAAAGTAAATCAATATTTTAATATAACTAATAGAAATTATAATTCTCTGTAAAACAAATATTTAGTGCAAATCTATAAATCTATAAACATAATGAAATTTATTAATATTTAAAAGTAATTTAAACTTTATTTTATCTTTATTTCTTTGCTAAATATAATTTTGTCATTACGTCCAAATAACTTTTGTTACATTCTGATTTTTTCTTCGTGCATCTCGAGTCTTTCTTTCCTGAATTTGTCAAACATTTCAAGTTTTTTCTCCTCTCGTATATTTCTTTCTTTCTGATAAATTTTACTTTGGCTTACTAATTCTTCTAAAAGATGCTCTCTTTTTCTCTTAACCGATTTTGTAGAACTTGATGGCGATGATGATGTTGAACTGGATGGTGACAGACTTGACCCAGCTTCAGAAGCCAAACATTTTGGTGTAATCCATGCTCGATTACCAAATATCTCATTCATATCCTATTTAAAGTGTTTAAAAAGTATAATGTCATTTTGTTATAAATATAAAATAGTATAATTTAATATAAATATAAAAATAAAAGTATAATTTAATTTTTTTCAGTTTAAATTTAACAAAGTAAATAAGTTTTCCAAGTACATACCTTGTAGAATTGCCACGTTTTTCTATCGTTCCCTGATTTGTTGTTGTGTCTTTTATATTTTTGTAGGTACGTTTTAAACAAGATATTTTGTTGCTGTATTGAACAGAAGTTTTTTTACTGTTTGAATTAATTTTGTTTATTTCCTTGGAAATAGTTTCCCAAAATTCTCCCTGTCTTAATCGTCCCTTTTTTAGGTGGTCTTCTTTTTCTTTATATAATGTGATAAGAAGTTGTGTGTGATTTGGTGCTCAAAATGAAATATTTCTTTCTATACACATAAACAAAAAAATTTTAATAAAATGTAAAGTATTAATTTATAGTTATAGAAAGTAATAATAAGAGAGCCGTAGCACAATGAAAAATATAAGGAATAAGAACAGAGAATAACGTTGGAAAGAAAGAGAGAAATATTTTCTCTCTTTCTAAGGTTATTTCTGTTCCTATTTTTTATATTTTTCATTGCTAGAGCCCTCTTATTATTTTACATTTGCACCTACAGATAGCTTTTTTATAAATGTATTCAAGTTCTATCGTACCTTCATTTTGACATTGTTCAAAACAATTTTTTTTCTCGTTAAATTGACCTTGTGACACATCTATTTTATTTGCTGTTTCTATATTGAGTTTGTTTAATTCTTTATTGGTTAATTCTTGTAAATAGGCATTATTTAAACAAATATATAAAAAATGTAAAAAAATATATTGTATTATTATATACAAATATATAATATATTACGTATAAAAAAAGAAACTAACCTATAGAAGCTTTTTCAACAGATTCTTGATCAGTTTCAATTGTTATAGTTGTATCTTCATTTATATACACATCGAAATTAACTAAATCCATTTTTCTTTAAAAAATATTACAAAAGAACTGTTTCAACTGAAACCCGCTTCAACGAAAATTTAACTACTGCCGTAAAGTCACTAGATTTAAAATTGCCGCGTCTGCCGCATTAACTGCTTCTACCCGGAATGAAGCAGTTTATGAGCACATTTTTGTCAAGGACTGCGTTCCATAAAGTACATATGCGTACATATGGATGCATATGCGTGCATACGTGTGATACTTAAACGACATCATGCGCGCATATGTACGCATATGCACTTTTCGGAACGCAGCCAAGGATTAATGATTTCTTTATCACACGCGTGATCGATTATGTCTGTCTCTTTTCCGTAATTCGCATCTCGGCAATATTATGCGCGAGCCAGTAGTATATGGTCTACGGCCTTATTTACACCAAGCACTGATACGCGTAGTAAGTAGTATACTAGCCAATCATAGCCATTCTTCTAAAAAATGGAAAGATTGTGTTGGCCAGTAGTATTTAATACGTACATCAAAGTATGTCGGTGTAAACACTGAGCTCTATCACATACTGGAGCGAGCCTTCAAGGAGTGGAGGTGTCAGCCGAAAAGGACACATATACATATAATGGTCGGCTAGTTTTCTTTATCTCAGCGATTCACTGATTGGTTAGAATTATTATAATATCTTAGCTAAAAAGAGACAGAGATCCAATTACTGCTATACAGGATATTCCAGAACAACCTTCCGTCCGTAAAATGACGTATTCCTGACACAATTCTAAGACAATTTCTCCTTTACCAAAATTTGATTTGAAGCGTAGTTTTTGAGTTATAAGCAACAATAGTTAGCAAATCACACGTCGAGTACAGAAGGCAGGCAGGAGCGGCGCGGCGCACCGCGAGCGCGGGCGCAGCTGACCGTCCGACGAGTGATTACCGCCGCATAAATCAAAATCGCTAACTATTTTATCTTATAACATAAAATTATGCTTTAAATAAAATTTTAGTAAAGAAGAAAATGTCTTATAATTACGTCAGGAACAAGTATTCCTTAAAATAACGTCGGACGCTGCGATCAGCTGATTGCTACACGCGATGTGTGTATGCTGAGTGTGTGCGTAAAAGAAAGGGACAGAGTGAGTGAGTGAGTGAGAGAGGGAGAGGGGGTAAGAGAGAGGGAGAAGGGGAAGAGTGGGGGAAATGAGAGGGAGGGGAGAGGGGAGAGAGGGTGTAACAGTACACCTTTCCCGATATCTCGGATAAGCTCGTCGGTTCCAGGATTCGGGAGAAGGGGAAGACTCCAATTGACGAGAACGGGTTTTCGTATGACAAACATTTATTTAGCGGTCGTATTTACATGTGGTAGGGTCGTGTGCTATATACATGTGTAGTTGTATACGTGTGAGATGTGTATGTGAGTGCGAGCGCAGGCGGACGCGGTCGGCAAGCGGTTAGCGGCGCGGGTGACAGCGGTGCGTATTACAAGCGGGCTGCGCGGGTTCTTACAAGCTAGGCGAGCGGTACATGCGTTTATCTACAAGCTAGGTGTGCGGCTGTCTATAAGCTAGGCGAGCGGTACATGCGGTTATCTACAAGCTAGGCGAGTGGTACATGCGGTTATCTACAAGCTAGGCGCGAGTTGTGAACGTGTCGCAATACAGTGCGAGTACCTACAAGCTAGACGGCGCGGGTTGCGAGCGGGTCGCAATACGAGCAAGCTTCTATGAACTAAGCGGCGCGGGTTGCGAGCGAAGAGTCGCCGTATGATGCGACTATCGCCGCACGGTTATTTGTTAGCGGGCCGCTGGGGCGGCGATCAGGCGCGCTGTCGTCGTTCACCGGGCACACCCGGCAGAAGAAGGGAACACCCTCCTTCCGGATCGCATGGTCAGGAGCGGAGTCGGTCACCGGGAACACCCGGCAGGAGAAGAGAACACCCTTCTCCAGGATTGACGGTCAGTCGGAATCGCGGCCGCCGGGAATACCCGGCAGAAGGAGAGCACACCCTCCTTCCGGATCGCGTGGTCGAGAACGGAGTCGGTCATCGGGAACACCCGGCAGAAGAAAAGAACACCCTTGTTCCGGATCGACGGTTGGCTGGGATCGCGATCGCCGGGAACACCCGGCAGAAGGAGAGCACACCCTCCTTCCGGATCGCGTGGTCGAGAACGGAGTCGGTCATCGGGAACATCCGGCAGAAGAAGAGAACACCCTTGTTTCGGATCGACGGTCAGGAACTTGGAGAGAGGATTGAATCTAGCTGCTGGCTTCGCTTCAGAGCTTAGCTCTGAGGCTCTTACCCGGTCGGATTCAGAATCAGGACAGGTACCTGGTCGTCGGTCGGTCGGACTTATATACCCGGGAGCCTTCCCTCTTTCTCGCTACGTTCGAGAGAGAGGGAGATCTCAGTGGCGTGCGCGATAGTTCGCGCAGTGGGGGCGCCCATTGGCGCCGAGTCGTGATATCGGAGCGGGTGTTCGGCTCTGTGATCGCTAGTGACGGCGTGTCGTCACAAGGGGGAGAGAGGCGAGAGAGGGAGAGAGAGAGAAATAACCGTCTCCGCGACGGCGATGCTCCTTCGATTGTCATCGACATTGTCGTCGACGACTTCAGACCGATCGATATATTGATTTTCCTGCTCAGCTGACAAACACATTGCGTGTAGCAATCAGCTGATCGCAGCGTCCGACGTTATTTTAAGGAACACTTGTTCCTGACATAATTATAAGACATTTTCTCCTTTACCAAAATTTTATTTAAAGCATAATTTTATGTTATAAGATAAAATAGTTAGCGATTTTGACTCATGCAGCGGTAATCACTCGTCGGACGGTCAGCTCCGCCCGCGCTCGCGGTGCGCCGCGTCGCTCCTGCCTGCCTTCTGTACTCAACGTATGATTTACTAACTATTGTTGCTTATAACTCAAAAACTACGCTTCAAATCAAATTTTGGTAAAGGAGAAATTGTCTTAGAATTGTGTCAAATACGTCATTTTACGGACGAACGGTTGTTCTGGGACACTCTGTATATGTCTCCCTCTAATTTGCGGACACAATGTTCTTTGAAACAAAAAAGGGTCGTTCCAGTATGTTATAGAGCTCAGTGGGTGTTAATAAGACATATGCTGTCATCTTTACGTTCTTTTATTCGTATTGAGCATAGACCTTAAGACCTGGACCGAGCCATCTATCGGTGAAAGTGATCGGAAGAAAAGAGAGAGAAAGGACACAAAGACGGCCACTCTCTATTTCTTTTTATTCAACGCCGTAATACTAGGAGAACCAATCACAAATCTTAGAAAGAGAGAAATATATGTCTGCATGCTAGAGTTTCTCTCGTAAGAGTATGAAGTAAGAGTAAGGCATATATATAATAAAGCATATATTGCTAACGGGTCTCAAAAACATGAGAGAACAGTACGGTGCAGACGATATATCGTTCTCCTTGTTTAGCAGGACTCGATTTGTAATACGCATATGCAAGGATTTTACACATATACATATATATTTAAAAAGCATTTGAAGGTTAAGAAAAATAGGTAAATTATGTTACTGATGTGACCGAAAAGCATCACAAAAAGAAAATATTTCATTACATAGATAAGAAATATTGATATTATTTAATAAATATCTTATCAATGATACAGTACATGTATAATCAATGATAGTAATGTACGTATAATCAAAATTTTAGTTTTCCAAAGGATTTAACTGTACGTCAAAAATGGATAAATGTAAATGATGATGTATTACATATTTATATTCTATCCACTTTACCGAATTGAATATAAAGACAAGTAACATTTTTGGGAAAAATAAATTTCTACTTAAACGCGGTACAATTCCTTCAATGTTTATTACGAATCCTCTTGTCATACAAGATGAAGTTGATTTGTCACTAAAAGCACTAATAAACATGACTATGAACGAGAATTTGGATATGAATATGATAATGAAAAATATCGAAATAAAGATGAATTGTCATCAGAAACATCGACAAACATAATTATAAATAATAATTTTGTCAGATGTGAATACAAAAATGAAGATGATTTGTCATCAGAAGCACAGACAAACATGACTAGAAACAAGAATTTAGTCGGATATGAATATGATAAAGAAAATGAAAATAAAAATGAAAATGAAAATGGAATTAAAGGTAAATCTAAAAGTATTATTTATATAATATTATAAATGCTTTCATTAGAAATAACAATAATTTGTTCATTGGCTTATATATTTTCTTTTATTCCAGTCTCTGATGAAAATTGTAATTCCATTACTATTGTAACGAGGCACCCCCCGTTACTAACGACAGCCTCGTTCCCGATCACCAGTCGGAAGTCCGTTGCCCGGTGACCAACAACCGGGCAAAAGCGGAGGCGCGGTGCGCTCTTTTTAGATTTCCAAACTCGCGGCCTTTGCGACCGAAGGATCTCGGCGAGCGAGAGACTAAGTCCCGCTCGGGTACCGTCCGACCGGCACCATAAACACCCGAGCGGCGACACGACGCGGCATTTTTTGCATATTTATTTGATATAATTTTTACATTTTTTACATATTTAATTAATATAAATTTTGCAGAATCCTGTCTGAGAAGTTAATTTTGATGTTATTAATTTTTCAATAACATCAAAAATCGAAAGCAAGAGTATATGTACTACATAATTAATTTTTTTGTAGAACATGATGCCTCATTTCAATAATATAAGAAAATTGAAAATAAAGGAAAATGGAGCTTATATCTTTTTTTTTTGTTCACGCAGGGGAAATCTACAAGGAGATACCTAATGCCCGCGGGGACGGTACATTGGGTTATGTGGGTTTTAGGGGCGCTAAGATGGTGTTTGCGCCCCCGACCCACTAAAACCCCTGCGGTGATCTGGCCCGGACTTATTCAGGGCCTCCGGGAGCGAGCAATTGTATTACTTCCGGAGGGCCCCTTGCCTTATTCTGCCCGTGGGGCCAACGTCCAGCTTATGTGTCCGGACGTGGCCTTATTTCCTCTCCTTTGTATGGCAAGGAGAGGAGGCTTTCTCGTTGTTTAATCGTGGCGCAGGGGGGCCACACCCCTTAAGAAAGGGAAAGGAGTATTCGCCCTGGGGGAGGACGAGGGCTCGAGTCACTCGCTCGAACCCTCGTCCTTGTGCCCTTGCCCCAAAATTTGTTTGGGAGGCCTACTTCCTTTAGTGACGGCGGCCGAGCCTTCGGCGGATTCTTCCACATCTTCTACGCCCGCCGCCGTCTGCCTCGTCGTTGCTACCATCGCTGTCACTGCTCAACGCGGCAGCGGCAGCCTCTCTCTCTCTCTCTCTCAGCCACCTCCGTCTGCGTCATCACTGACTTGCAGAAGGAGGTGACTGCATCCCAGGCCTCGTCGTTTTCGACCATGTGGGTAACAACGGTCGGGAGCGACAGGTCCTTCCCAATTATGCTAGTAAGGACACGGTGCTCGTTTGCCTACGCTGGGCAATGTTCCAGTGCTGCGCCGTGTCGCTCTCTTCCTCATAATAGTGGCATGCTGCCGTGCGCTCTTTCCCGATTTTCCTCATGTACTCGCCGAAACATTCGTGTCCGGCGAACACCTGAGTTAAGTGGAACGACATCTTTTTGCCGTGGGATCTACTAGTCCATTCTTCCTTAGTCCCGTCTTCAGAACAGTTAATGTGTGAGCCGTTCCCACGAATGAGAAAGGCCCGTGCTACCTCGCCCTTTCAGGCATACGCCACATTTTTACATCCGCTGTCTATCGGAACCGCCCCGAGACGGGCGATGGAAAAATCCAGTAGCGCCTGCTGGTTCGTTTGTGCAGGATGGACAGTTTGGCCACGACGAATAAGCCCATCTTTCCTTTCTTAGGGTGACATAAACTCCGCCGGCTGGCATTCGCCACTATCCGACTCCTTCACCCCGCTATCTTATCCGTCGTGCCCACGGGGACCACGGGGAGGTCTGTCCATTTGCATCCCGACCTGGATGAACGCTTCTGACCCTGTCGGGCGGAGGGAATAGTGGGATAGGTGGGCGTATCAAGGTAATGGAGTCCTACCTAATTTCATCTAACGCGACGCGAACGCTGCTCGAGAGCGTGGTTGTCCTGAGAAGATTACGGGGTCACACCCCCATACCCAAAGGCTCCAACCTCTTCGGTTGAACAACGGACCTACCTAATATATAATCTACGATTCGTATCCCTTCAGCCAAAGGGATTCTCGGCAAAAATCGGTGAACACGGAAAGGGCCTCTGGGCTTGACACGAAGAAGCGTGCCACATCCGGCCATTGCCATTCACCTTCCGGTTCACGACGCTTCGCAGGATCTCTCTCTGCGCGTCAAAGAGGGGACATTCCAGCAAGAAGTGCTGAACTGAGTCAACTCCACCTCCGCAAATGCACACTTCACTTTCCACGAGACTTAACGACGCGAGTCTTTCCCTAAAATCTCCGTGTCCAGTGAGGACCTGTGTGCTCCAATGATTTATTTCCAACGAACGCGCAACTAGTCTATCTCGCATGTCCCTAAAGAAGGCGAACGTGGTACGACCCTTACTTGAAGAGTTCCATCGGGTCTGCCACATATTTATCGCCTCGTTTTTAATTCCTACAATCGCGGTTTTTCTTTCGGTTCCGGCGGGGATCTCAATATTACCGATCTTGGTGTCTTTTCCCGACCTAACATTATAACGCGCGGCACCTTCGCGAAGAACTATATCTACAGGAGTCGCTCCTCCGACGACGCAAAGTGATTCCCACGAGGCCGTGCGGTATGCACCAGTCATTGAAATTAAGACTCGACGCTGCAGGGCTTTCAGAATTCTAATGTCTTTCTCCGTACACAGGTTGGCCCACCCCGCAGCGGCATAAGCCACTGTCGGTGCGAACACGCCCCGGTAGATTGTGGAGTGTCCTAAAACGCAGGCCCCAATGGGCTCTCGCTACTCTACCTAACTTCTCGAACAGCGGCCCGACTTTGCTGTTTAAATATTCGCAGTGCGATCTAACCTTTAAATTTCTATCCAGGTAGACGCCAAGATACCTAATCGTTCGCTTAAACCCTATTTTTGTTTCTCCGATTTTAATAATTGGCGGTCTATTCTCGAAGTCGACGGTTTTCTTATTTGTTTTTCGCTTCCTATCCGGTCGTGCTCCTCCCCGTCTACCTATCGGGTTTTTCGCGATCGCGTCGGATTTCAGAATGATGGCTTCAGTTTTACGCTCGAAAATCTGAAGTTTCGCGGACCTACACCATTCTGTTATTATGTTAACTACACGTTGGCCTTCTGTCTCAAGTTCCCTTCGCGAGTTTCCGTTTATGACGACCACGAGGTCGTCCGCGTACGCGGCGAATCTATCTGGAATCACGTCTTCCAGTACTCTCAATAGGCCATCGAACATGAGGTTCCAGCAGGCCGGGCCCAAAACGGAACCCTGAGGGCACCCCCTCTCGGCCCGCTTGAACACTTCCGCGGAGCTAAGAGAAATTTTTACACTTCGATCGCTGAAGTAACTCCGGAGTACTTCGAAGATATTACGCGGACAATCCCGTTTCTTAAGACTATCTAACACAAGGGGCCACCAGACATTGTCAAAAGCCCCGGAAATGTCGAAGAGAAGCGCAACGGCGTACCTCCTTTCGGAGGTAGAGACCATCCGTCGCAACTCCACGACAGCTTCCTCCGTCGACCTTCCGGGCATGAACCCGAATTGTCGACCGGAGACCTTCCCCGGTGCCAGTGACGTGTCTAGCAGACGAGTTTTTATAAGCTTTTCGAAAAGTTTTTCTACTACGGAGAGGAGACAAATGGGTCTGTAGGATTTCGGGTCTCTCTCGTCCTTGTCTTCGCCTTTCAGGAGGACTCGGAGTGAACCCTCCTTCCAGACAGAAGGAAAGACGCCCCACTGGAGACACCCATTGAAGAGCCTAACTAACTGACCGGGGATTACTTTACAGGCCGCCTTGAGTACGGCGACTTCGACTAAATCTAAACCCGGAGCTTTATTATTTTTAAAAGTTTTTATCGCGCGGGCCATTTCCGTCTCCGTGAAGAGAGAGGCGTCGACTGTATCGGGGGCAACTCTACACGCGTTTCTTATTTCACGCTGTTCAAGCGTGTCTTCTATCTCCCGGTCATCTGGGATGTGCACATCCAGGAGGTAACTAGCGGTCTCCCCTAGTGACTTTGTGGAATATTCGCCACACCGGAGTGTGCTTAGCACCCCCTCAACCTGGAGTTTGCTCGCCTGTTGCTTGTAAACGAAGCCCCAGGGCTCCCGGTTGCCGTGCGATGTGACGAACTTCCGCCAGCTCGCGAGTTTCGCCCGCTTCACCCCCCTACAGTACTGCCTTCGTGAAGAACGATACTCCAGCAGTACCCGGAGGTAAGTAGGGTCCTCTCGCCCTCCCTGAAGGTCACGACGCAACCTATATACCTGTTTCTTAACTATAGTTAATTTTTTTGTCCACCACGGGTTGGACTTCCTAAATTTGCGCTTCCTGGGCATTGACGCAACACAGGTCTCTGTGAGCACCACTGTGAGCGTTTCTGCCATTTTCTCTACTTCTATTGTGGAGCACAGATCGATAGCCTCCAGTTGCGATCTTGAAAGATCTGTCAGGGTGACAGAGAACCGTTCCCAGTCGGCCCGACTTGTGTCGAACCTCGTGTTCCCAGCGCCCCGATCGGCACCTGACTTTTTCGGCAATCTCAATCTTATGTCCACGGCCCTGTGGTCACTGGTGGTCCAGTCACACCTTACCTTCCAGTCACAGATGAACTTGTTCATGGAGGGCGACGTCAGGGTTACGTCGATGAATGACGAACCCCTTGTCGTCCAAAAGGTGGGCGGCTGTCCAGCATCGTTGACCACTGACATGCCAAATGCCCTGATGAGGTCCTCGAATCTGGCACCTCTATCGTCTGTCTCTTGGGGACCCCAGAGTGACGATCGAGCATTGGCGTCTACACCTATAATAAGTCTCTCCCCCCTCAGTGAACGAAGCACCGTTTCGAGGTGGCTGAGGTGCTTCTCAATCTCGTCGCTGTACTGGAAGTAGCACGAGACAACGTAGAAGGAGAAGCTGGAGGCCTGCACTTCCACACAGACACAGTGCGTAGTGCTAAGCTGCGCGACGAAAACCGTATCAAAATTGGGATTACAGATTGCTACTGCTGCCCACGGACGTTGTGAGCGCACTGCGGCAACCTTCATCCCTATGCCTAATCCTACGATTGTGTAACCCGAACCCTGTTTCCCGACGTGTGGTTCCTGCAATAACAAAACGTCAAGTCGCTTTTCGACTACGAGCTGACGTACCTCACCCGTTACTACAGCCGAACGTCGCATGTTCAGCTGCAGCATCCTAACACCCGTGGACGCACTACCTAAGCTAGAGTTTATCCTACCTAATTCCTGTGGCGTCGGGCCACTCGCTGTGTGGGGTGGGGTTGGGTCCGCGAATCTAACCGTCTTTCGCACCGTTGTCTCAATGTTCGCGGTTCTAAGCGCGGATCTAATCGCGGGCTTCTTTATTTCGCGCGCTGTTTGTTCGACGCCTGTTTCCGATTCTCGCGCTAAATTATATGTCGCCGACCTAATCGAAGTGACCAAACAACGTTCCAAAACGACGCACGCGGTTCTAGTCACGGTTGTTTCGCGATTTTCTAACGCGGTTCTAGCGGCAGGAAGGCTGCAATCCCAGGGCTGTGCGCCATCGCGTAATGTGTCACGGGCCCGCGCGCGCACAGCTCGGTGAGGCGCTCTCGAGGAGGCGGAGGCCGCCACCGAGCACGCGGTCGAGCAGACCCGCGACTCAACGACGGAGACACCCCGCGCTTCCCTACTCGCGGCCGCGCCAGACCGGAAGCGGTCGGCCAGGCGGGCACTCCTCTTCACCACGTCAAAGATTTTGTTGCAAACTTCATTTCTTTTCCCACGAGTACGGTGGAAGGGGTGGTCGAGCGACGTAGAGCCACCTTTACGCCGCCAAGCCTAAATACACCGGGAGGACGGCAGGTATCCCGGGACGGACCGTTCGCGACCACGACGTTTTGCGTCTACGCGATCATGCAGACCCTAAGCACGGTTCCTAACACCTTAGCCTTTAGACGTTACGCGGGCCCAACTTCGACGAAAGCGACCGCGACGACGACGACCTAACGACCGCCCAAGCCGACAAAGCCACAGACGGCAACATCCAGAACCCGATTTTACCTGAAAATAAAATTCCTGAAAATAAAGAACGTATTAGAACTCACGCACACACACACTCACACGTGGGAGTCACTAGGATCGGGGTGGTCCCCGCCTCTGGCCCGGTGGATGACTGAGTCACCCATCCAGTCCTTCGGGCGAGGGTCCCGACCGGCTCCCACTTTTCCCCACTGAGGGACGTTTCACGGCAGGAGCACCCACCGCTCCGCACCCTCATCCCGCGGGAGCACCCGCATAAAAATTAGGTGGGAGGAAAAAAAAAGGGGGGGGGACGGCCGTCGACCGTCCAAACAACGCACGAAGTGCGCTCGCCACATAGGAGCCATTTGTTCAGCAAGCTGACGCCGACTCGTGGCAATGCTGTCTGGGCACGTTGGCTTCACCTTTCGGTTACTAGAGCCCCCTTACCACGTCAAGGTGTGCCCACGAGGGGGCTCGTATTCAGGATAGGTCCCATGGCCCCGGCGACCCTTTTTCCCGATTCTGTTAGAGGAATGGAGGTTATGTATTCCTCCCATTTCTCCATCATTTGTCGCCGGGCTTGGAGCCTTGCGACACCTCTCACTCTGGCAGTTATTGTTACTCTCATCTCTGGAGCTCTTTGACTCTGGCGTAAGTACGGGCATGTGCCCCAGCCAAAAGCTCCATGGGGGGGGAGACCCGCCAGTATAGAGGCCGCTGCATGAGACACCGTTCTATAGTCTCGGACGAGACGAATGGCCACTCTGCGCTGTATCCGGTGCAATATGTCACGGATGCGCTTCGTGGCCATCGCCTCGTCTGCCCATACCAGGGCCCCGTATAAGGCCATTGAGTTTACGGTGCCTGCATACAGTTTATGCACTCGGTCGTCTGGCCTTCCTAAGTTGGGCATTAAGCGGCACAGTGCCGCCGTTACCTCACCGATCTTCTCGGTGCCGCCGTTACCCCACCGATCTTCTCGGTGAGGTAACGGCGGCACTGTGCCGCTTAATGCCCAACTTAGGAAGGCCAGACGACCGAGTGCACAAACTGTATGCAGGCACCGTAAACTCAATGGCCCTATACGGGGCCCCGGTATGGGCAGACGAGGCGATGGCCACGAAGCGCATCCGTGACATATTGCACCGGATACAGCGCAGAGTGGCCATTCGTCTCGTCCGAGACTATAGAACGGTATCTCATGCAGCGGCCTCTATACTGGCGGGTCTCCCCCCACCTATGGAGCTTTTGGCTGGGGCACATGTCCGTACTTACGCCAGAGTCAAAGAGCTCCAAGAGATGAGAGTAACGATAACTGCCAGAGTGAGAGGTGTCGCAAGGCTCCAAGCCCGGCGACAAATAATGGAGGAATGGGAGGAATACATAACCTCCATTCCAGTCGACCGAAGTGGTCGCAAAAGTTCCACTTTCCGTCCAGCTGTAGTCCTAAGTATTTGAGACTGTTGCTCAGCTGGACGGGGATGTCGTCGACTGTTATCTGGGCCTTCGGTGGTTTCCCCCTGAGGCCATCGTGGAAAAAGATGGCCTCTATTTTTCTGGGGGCCATCTTCAGGCCCGTCTCCTTTATAGCGTGCACGGCCCACGTCACCCCTATCTCAGCCGTCCTAGCGGCTTCCCACCAGTCATTTTCCCCGGCCAGTAACAATGTGTCATCAGCGTAACACACTGTCCTGCAGCCGGGGAGGAGGGCAATCCTCAGCACACGATCGTATGCGATGTCCCATAGGAGGGGTCTGACACCTGAGGGACACCGCAATATACAGGGTGGACCATTTTAATCCATCCAGTCGAATATCTCGAAAACCAAGCCCGGGAGAGAAAAATGTTTCACATAAAAGTTGTATGGTTTCGAGGGGGCCATAAGATGGTACCATTGGTTTGACCTTGAAGTCATTTGAAGGTCACTTCAAGTTTTTTAAATGGAACACCCTATATATTTTTACATATTCTTGTAGCTCAGCTCGAGAGCTTTCCAAAACACTTGTGACAAAGTATTTTTTATTAACTATTTTTTGAGTTATAAGGTTTCAAAGTTGCAGTATTTTGACATAAAATACAAGATATCTCATAAAATATTCATTTTTTTATTATCTTACTCTAATACTTTTATGCACAGAATAATGAGACGAATCAATTGATGTAAAGAAAACACATAATTATGTTAAAGTAAAAATGTGTAACTATTAGTTGCAAATTCAGATTTTTACTTTAACATAATTATATGTTTTAATTATGCCAATTGATTCGTCTCGTTATTCTGTGCATAAAAATATTAGAATAAGATAATCAAAAAATGAATATTTTATGAGATATCTTGTATTTTATGTCAAAATACTGCAACTTTGAAGCCTTATAACTAAAAAAATACTTAATAAAAAATACTTTGTCATAAGTGTTTTGGAAAGCTCTCGAGATGAGCTACAAGAATATGTAAAAATATATAGGGTGTTCCATTTAAAAAACTTGAAGTGACCTTCAAATGACTTTTCAAGGTCAAACCAATGGTACCATCTTATGGCCCCCTCGAAACCATACAACTTTTATGTGAAACATTTTTCTCTCCCGGGCTTGGTTTTCGAGATATTCGACTGGATGGATTAAAATAGTCCACCCTGTATATCTCGCCGGCAGTGAGTATCGCATTTGTCGCGGTACTCTAGGCCCCTGCTCTTAAAATATTAGCCGATCACCTCCACGAGGTATTAGGGAACGCTGTGGTGTTCTAGGGCGCTCCCCACCTTTCCCCAGGGCAGGGTGTTAAAGGCGTTAGTTATGTCCAGCGACACAGCCACAACCACCCTGCCCTGTTCGGACTCCACGAGGGTCCTGACGCGTTTTATAGTGTCAGTGGTTGAACGCCCCTCGCGAAATCCGAACTGGTCTTCGTGAAGATTTGGTCCAGTCTCCCTGAGGTGCTGGACGAATCGGTTCGCTATTATTCTTTCAAGCAGCTTGCCGACCTCGTCTAGCAAGCAGATGGGCCTATATGCCGACGGAGTACTCACAGATTTGCCCTCTTTCGGGATGAGAACCAGCTTGGCCCTCTCCCAGACTGGGAGGAAATATCCCTTCCTGAGGCATCTCGAAAAGATGTCTCTGACTATTTCTAACAGGTGGGCCAAAGCCATTACCCAGACAGGGCCAGGGATCCCATCAAGACTCGGGGCCTTGTTTCCCCGAGTCCTTAGTCTCTTGATCGCCCCGGCCATTTCGTCGCTGGAGACCTTGAGGTTTTCGTCCCACTCCATCCTCTCGCGATTGACCAAATGGGGATGGTCCCCGGTCCTCGGGAAGAAGGTGAAGAAGGTGTTCTCTAGTACCTCAAGGTCCACGAGCTTATACTCCACAAATACGCAATTTTGCGTTAACTTTACATTTTTATTCGCCTAAGGCGTATAAATATCCCAGAGGGCACATAATACTAAATGATGACGAAAGGATGTCTTTTTTAAGTCATCTTTCTGACAAGGCTTAAAGATGTCTAAAGGATATTTTTCTGCCTACAAAAAAAGTCATCTTTTGAAAGATGTCTAAAGGATGTCTTATAAAAGTCATAATTAATTTTAGTCGATGAAAAGATGTCTTTTTTGGTCATCTTTTTATTCATCTTTTCGACAAGACAAGAAAGATCTGTTTTATAATATACGTGTTCCTTTGTTTGCTGCTACGTGGCGTGTTCAGACTTAACTATAACTCATATTCAAGTTTTCATAACATGTACACTAAGGGTCATTATAGCCTTCACGTCTGAAAGTGGCCGTTTCCGGTGCCAATAACAGCTATGCGCATCGCATCAAATTATTTGTGATCTGTGACTGTTGATTCATGGAAAAATCGACAACGTTGTTCGGAATTCAGAGTTGTGTCAATAAACTCCAGAGAGAGGTTAAATTACAAAAAGTCATCTGAAAATAAAAAGTAAAAAATAGAAGAATATATTATAATAATAATTATGAGAGTGATAAATAATTATTACGACATAAATTTATTAGATATATAATTTCAGGTGAAATGCCATTAGATAAATGTTACCTGCACCCCGGAAGAATTTTTCAAGTTTCAAGAACGAATTATTCCACCTACCATTCAAAAGATCAGTATATATTTATATATGTTATACTCATTGATAGTTTTCTACATTATTGTTAAAGAGTATATTTATTACAGTTATCGATGCAGGAACTATTTTCAACACATATAAAAAGAAAACTTGGAGGACATACAGAAGGAAACAAATTACAACAGTTATTACAGAGTGAAAACAATTCAAATACACTTTTTACAGAGGGTATTATTTTTTGATTAATATAAATATATAGTTAATTATGGTGAGGATACAATAATATATAATACATTAAAATGTATAAGTGATATATTAATAAATAGTTTTATAACATTATCGAGAGTCTTAGAATCATATTATTTAAATTATAATTTATATTTTTATTATATATTACTTTATATATATCATTTTACATATTTTTATATATTATTTTGATATTTAATCATTTTTATACATTTTTTATTTTGATTAATTTACATTTCCATTAATATTAATAATAAAAAGAGAATAATAAATTTTATATATAAAGCATTTAGAAGAATTACATTTATTGATATAATATACATTTATTATTGATAACAAAGAAACATGTATTTTTTATATAATACTTATATTTATTACCAATTAATATATAAAATAAAGATCATTTAGCGAAAATATTGGATATATGAATAAGAAACAAATATCGTGAAAAATCGGATGTAGTATGAAGACAATATCATTGTGAATTAGAAAAACGAACGCAAGATCAAAAACTATAGTGCAAGGTGAGAAAATTTTTCAATTAATTGAAGTGGATTTTTTTAATTCTGTTGCAATTGTTCTTCAACAGAAAATGATTACACAATCTCGACAAGTAGAATGAGACATTGCTTGAAATCAGTTAAAGTTCGTGGAATGTTATTAGATGATTGAAAAAAGTATGTTATTTAGTCAAAAATACTATATAGTGACCTGATTTGAAGTACGCATGAATCCAAAATATGTAATTCCTTCTGGACATAACGGAAGACTTTCAGTAGATCACTACACATGAATGCTGAAGAATATATAGGTGAAAATTTTAAAGGAAATAAAACTTAATACCAGATTAATATATTTCGAAAAATATTATGATCATACAAAATAACAATGCACACTTCAAGATTGGTTGAAGTTTGAAGCAAACCCCGATTTGAACTAGTATAACAATAACTTCGTAAAATCATCTGATCTAATTGTCAGTTCAATCGAGAACATTATTTAAAGAAGGAAAAAAAGGATCTAAAAAAAGATTTTTCTGAAAAAAAAAAGATTTGTGATTATTTCTTTTGATTATCGTGATCTTTTTCAAGTTGTTAAATTTATACTTACCAATATGGAATCCAGAAGTCATCATTTTCAATTATTAATTGCAATCGTCTTGATATTGAAATAACTAAATTATGGTTATAATCTGGTCTCAATGCCAATTCGTTCCATATTTGATGAATGTAATTTCTTAGTGCTTCTTTAGTTCTTAATTCATCAGATATCCATGATTTTTTCATTTGGGCCCAAACGTTCTCAATTGGATTAAGATCAGGTCATTTTGCAGGCCACGGTAATAGTTTAAAATCGGGATTTGTTTCAAACCATGCTTGAACCATTCTTAAAGTGTGTACGGCATTGTTATCTTGTGCGATTATAATAGTCGGGTATTGGTCTTCGGGGAATATTTGCATGGCATTAGGTTTCAAGACTTCCTCTAAAATTCCTACATATTCTTCAGCATTCATGTGTAGCGTGATTTCTATTATATCCATTAATCCTAAGGCTGACATGCTCCCCCAAAATCCTAATGAAATTCTTCCACTATGTCCAGAGGGAATGACATATTTTGGATTCAAACGTTCTCCATCTGGTCGCCACAATTTGAATCTTCCATCTTCAGCTGAAGAAAATACTTTTTCGTCCAACCATATAATAGCATTCCATTCTTCTGTGGTATATTTAAATGCTATAATGCAAATTGCACTCTTTGATTTCGATGATTTTCTGTGAGTGCAATTTTTTTTACAGGTGGATGCGATCGAACTTTAGCTGATTTCAAGCGGCGTCTCACCGTACTTGCTGAGATTGGATAATTATTCTGTAGAACTAATTCTGCAGAATTAAAAGGATTGGCGTCAACTAATTGAACAATTTCTTCATCTTTTTGCACTATAGTTTTTTGGGGTTTTTTGTTGGTTTTTCTATGATCCTTTAAAAAAGCGAGACCTCCTTTTTTATATTTTCTAATCCATAATGATACTGTTCTCACACTGTGCATCCTATTATTTGTGTGATAATTGTTCTATTTATACCCGATTCATATAATCCAATAATACGCCCTCTGTCTCGTTCTAAAAGATTTGCAAAAATAATGCGTTGCATGGCCATGTTTATTAGCTATAAGTGCGACTAAACAAATGAATAACAATGTCCCCAAAGACCAATACCCGACTATTATAATCGCACAAGATAACAATGCCGTACACACTTTAAGAATGGTTCAAGCATGGTTTGAAACAAATCTCGATTTTAAACTATTACCGTGGCCTGCAAAATCACCTGATCTTAATCCAATTGAGAACATTTGGGCCCAAATGAAAAAATCATGGATATCTGATGAATTAAGAACTAAAGAAGCACTAAGAAATTACGTTCATCAAATATGGAACGAATTGGCATTGAGACCAGATTATAACCATAATTTAGTTATTTCAATATCAAGACGATTGCAATTAATAATTGAAAATGATGACTTCTGGATTCCATATTGGTAAGTATAAATTTAACAACTTGAAAAAGATCACGATAATCAAAAGAAATAATCACAAATCTTTTTTTTTTCAGAAAAATCTTTTTTTAGATCCTTTTTTTCCTTCTTTAAATAATGTTCTCGATTGAACTGACAATTAGATCAGATGATTTTACGAAGTTATTGTTATACTAGTTCAAATCGGGGTTTGCTTCAAACTTCAACCAATCTTGAAGTGTGCATTGTTATTTTGTATGATCATAATATTTTTCGAAATATATTAATCTGGTATTAAGTTTTATTTCCTTTAAAATTTTCACCTATATATTCTTCAGCATTCATGTGTAGTGATCTACTGAAAGTCTTCCGTTATGTCCAGAAGGAATTACATATTTTGGATTCATGCGTACTTCAAATCAGGTCACTATATAGTATTTTTGACTAAATAACATACTTTTTTCAATCATCTAATAACATTCCACGAACTTTAACTGATTTCAAGCAATGTCTCATTCTACTTGTCGAGATTGTGTAATCATTTTCTGTTGAAGAACAATTGCAACAGAATTAAAAAAATCCACTTCAATTAATTGAAAAATTTTCTCACCTTGCACTATAGTTTTTGATCTTGCGTTCGTTTTTCTAATTCACAATGATATTGTCTTCATACTACATCCGATTTTTCACGATATTTGTTTCTTATTCATATATCCAATATTTTCGCTAAATGATCTTTATTTTATATATTAATTGGTAATAAATATAAGTATTATATAAAAAATACATGTTTCTTTGTTATCAATAATAAATGTATATTATATCAATAAATGTAATTCTTCTAAATGCTTTATATATAAAATTTATTATTCTCTTTTTATTATTAATATTAATGGAAATGTAAATTAATCAAAATAAAAAATGTATAAAAATGATTAAATATCAAAATAATATATAAAAATATGTAAAATAATATATATAAAGTAATATATAATAAAAATATAAATTATAATTTAAATAATATGATTCTAAGACTCTCGATAATGTTATAAAACTATTTATTAATATATCACTTATACATTTTAATGTATTATATATTATTGTATCCTCACCATAATTAACTATATATTTATATTAATCAAAAAATAATACCCTCTGTAAAAAGTGTATTTGAATTGTTTTCACTCTGTAATAACTGTTGTAATTTGTTTCCTTCTGTATGTCCTCCAAGTTTTCTTTTTATATGTGTTGAAAATAGTTCCTGCATCGATAACTGTAATAAATATACTCTTTAACAATAATGTAGAAAACTATCAATGAGTATAACATATATAAATATATACTGATCTTTTGAATGGTAGGTGGAATAATTCGTTCTTGAAACTTGAAAAATTCTTCCGGGGCGTAGATTCACCTGAAATTATATATCTAATAAATTTATCTCGTAATAACTATTTATCACTCTCATAATTATTATTATAATATATTCTTCTATTTGTTACCTTTTATTTCCAGATGACTTTTCGTAATTTAACCTCTCTCCGGAGTTTATTGACACGACTCTGAACTCTGAATACAACGTTGCCGGTTTTTCCATGAATCAACAGTCACAGATCACAAATAATTAGATGCGATGCGCATAGCTGTTATTGGCACCGGAAACGGTCAACTTCAGACGTGAAGGACGCCTAATGTATATAAGCCTAAAAGAACTAGACGAAGATTAGATACTACTAAAGGCTGATTTATGCAGGCCGTAACCGTATGCCGGTAATTTATATTCCGTTAACTTATGCCGTAAATTTTGATGTCTGATTTATGTTTGATGTATATCGAGAACTATAATATATATATATATATATATATATATATATATATATATATATATATAGAATGGATGAGTTATCTGAGTGATTAGACTGATTTGAGTAATATTTTTTTTTAATAAAATGGATAAAGCAATTGTGTGTGCGACATTTATAACAATTCTTGGCTTGACTTATACTATGAAATCAACATAAAGCATACAGAAGAAAACGTCGTTAGGCTGTACGCCCAGTAAATAGAAAAAAAAATAACTAAAGGACATTTTCATAATTTATTTTATGATATGAAAAGAGTTGATAAAGCGTATTTTGTAAAATATACGAGGATGTCACCCGAATGTTTTTACGCATTGTTAAATCTTAAACGCAAATTAGTATATATATTAGTATATTGACGTTACACACAACCATAGATTATATAAAGATTGAGATTGTAACCAATCTCCACATTTTCTTTCAAGATAGCTTGCCATATTCTCCAAAATTTAAAATTGAGTTAACTTTACAATTACGGCATAAATCACCGGCATTCGAAAATTCATCATAAACGAAAGCATTGAAATCCCAGTGTTGAACTTTACCAGTTCCAGCATAAGTTACGGTTACGGCCTGCATAAATCAGCCTTAAAGGTATAATTTAAAAAATCTTTTTTGTCAGTTTAACTTCTGATATAATCCCAATAAGGGATACCAATAAAAATACAAAACATGAAATATAATATATAAGAATAACCTATAATTAAGAAAAAGACATTAGAAATGACTAAAAAGATATCCTTAGAAAATTTTTTAGAAACTAAAAAAATGTCTTAAAGACTACCGAAAATGTCTAGTAGTAGTAGTAGACGTTTATTTGGGTCCCCTTGGGGTTTCCAACTCATACAACTTTACATGTGTTTTCTGGGGAATACCAACCTCTTACAACCTCCTTCTTATTCTTCCTTCTATACATTTCTTCGTCCTATTTACATCTCTCGTAACTTAACCTATGTATTTTCACTTTCTCATAAATCCCCCTCACACCTCATCCCCTCTTACTATATATCCTCCCTCTCCTTACCTTCTCTCTCATACCTTCTTATGTCTAGCCGCCACTCTCTCTCATAACCCTCTCCGTTCCGCTCTCTCTCTCTCTCTCACTCCTATACTCTTCTTTCTCTCATTCCACACTCGTTCTCCTCCATCCCCCTGCCCTCGATACCACGTCCCTCTCTGATCCCTTGCTCTCCCCTCAGTTCACTTTTCCTCTCACCAACCCCTTACAAAAAACTCCTTACAAACTCCCTCTTTCTTTCTCATTCCCATACCTATTTACCAATATTTACAATTGCACATCCAAAAAATAATCCTTGTCCCTCTCTCCGTAACCCCTTTACTTTCTCATTTCCTCTTATTACCTATCCTCCTCCCCTTCTCCGCGAACCTGGCCATATACCTGGCCTTACAAAATTTTTCCCCTTCCCTCCCTTACGATCCATCCTTCTCGAACTGTCACTCCTGTATATATACATACGTTTAAAATCTCCCCACGCGGTCCTGGTCTTGAGCGACCTCACATTTTGAAAACTCCTCTCCCTACCCCACGCTCCGTCCTGTTCCTCTCGCTCTTCCGGCCCTCTCTCCTCTCCCTCCCCCTGCATTACCCGCTTCTCTACCAGAAAACCTCTCTCTCATATCCCATCTTCCTCCTCTCTCTCCCTCTCTCTCTCTCTTTCTCACCCTCTCTCACTCCTTTTCCTCTCTCTCCTTCTCTTCCACATTCTCTCACTTTCTTTCCCTCTTACCCTAGCTCATCCTCACGTTCACCTATCTTGCCCATTATAAACCATAATTACGCCCCTTTCCTCTCCGTACCTGGCCCTTTTTCGACCTTACATACTGATCCCCTCTCCCTCCCTTCGGCCCACCCTTTATCTCTCGTTTTCTCTATCCCTTCCTTCTCCCCTCCCTTCTCTCCTCTTTCCCTCTCACCCTTTTTCTCACACTACCGCTCCTCATAACCTTTTATCACATGCATCTCCTGCTTGCGCCTGTCAGGTCGCATCGATACGATATCTCGACGATCTCTCTTATCAAAAACCATCTGTCCCCTTCTTTGCTCGCTTTGAAACACTCTTCTCTCTTCTTTATCCTGTTCTTCCGCTTATCCCTCTCTTCACTCTGTCTTATCCCCTTTCCTTCTCCTAACCTTTCACTACATGCATCTCCTACATTGCACCTGTCAGCTCTTTGTAACATTCTTCTTCCCCTTCCTTCCATTCCGTTCACTCCTTACTCTCCTCACTCTTCTTGTTATTTCTCTCCATCTTTCACCTCTCCTCGTTTTTCTGTTCCTTTTCATGAATCCCTCTTCTATCCTCGCCTCTCTGCCATACATCTCTCTTTTCGCTTGCATTCTTCCACTCTCACTCTCTCTCCCTCACACACACACTGTCTCTCTCTCTTTCTTTTCCCCTTTCTCTCCTCTCTCTTTCTCTCTCTCTCCTCCCTTTCTCTCTCCCCTCTCTTTCTTCTTCTCCTGCTCCTCTTCTTCATTCTCCATTTCTCCATCTCTTCCCCTTCCTCTCCTTCTTTCCTCTTCTTCCTCCGTCACTCTCTTCTCTCTTCTTTCTTCTCTCCACGTTCCTCCTTCCTTGTCTTCCTTTTCTCTGCCCTCTCATCACCCGCCCTTAACCTCCACCTGTTATCGCCCACTCTTCTCTCCGTCCTAACCTCTCTCACCTCCTATCTTTCTATCTTCCATCTTTCTCCCCCTGCTCTTCTTCCTACTCTCCCGCTCACCGTGGATCTTCCTTATTATCCTCAGTTATTCCGTCATGCAATCTTTCACTGCGGGTCTTCTTCACTGCCCTCTGCACTTTCATCCTGTAATCCCTCTCTCTCCCATCTCCTTCCTTCTCCCCCTTTGCCACTTCACCATCCTTCTTTCTTCTTCTTCCTTCATTACCCCTCTTCCATTCCATCTTTCCTCTGCGCTCCTCTTCACTTGATTTCCCTTCTCTCTTCCTATCCGCTACCCGCCTCTAACCTCCAACTGTCACCGCGTACCTCCCTCTCCACCTGCACTCCGACATCCCCTTCACTTCGCTCCTCATCTGCCCTGATTCCTTCACCACTGTCCGCACGTCCACCATGCCCTCCTTCCGCTCCTTAATTTCGCTGCCTCTACGCCTCAGCTCCTCCAACTCTCCCTGCCTTTTCCTCTTCAACCCCATTTCTCTTCACCCTCCTTCACCCAGTTCACTCTCTTCCTGTCTTTCCAGCCAGTCCTCCACCTTCACTCTTCTCGCTTACTTTCCCTTCTCCTTCCTTCGCTCTGTCCACTCGCTCCACTGTCTCCTTTACTTTTTCCCCAACTCTCCTTTAACCTCTCAACACTCAACACACGTGCCTTAGTCCGTTCATTCGCCCTTATCTTAATCGATATTCCTGCTCGCCGCCTTCCTCGATATATCGGGATCATTTTCACTACACCTTCTAACCGTCTCCTGCCGCCATCTGCCGTCTGCCGTCGGTACTCCGCCTCCTCTCTCTCTACCGCACCGTTCCTTCCTTCTGCTCTCTCCTTACCGACCCATGCCCGCCATCCTCTCCCCGTTCCTCTCCGCTCCCTACTTCCACTCGTTATCCCCGTACTTCTTTTCTTCCCTTTCTTTTTTCCTTCTCTTCTGTTCCTTCACTCCTCTCCGTACAGGCTCCTCACTATCTTCCCTCTTCCTTTGTTACTCCCTCGCTCTTTTCCACGTTCCACTCGTTTTCTTGACTTTCTCCTGCTGTCCATGACACTTCACGTCATCCTTCTCATCTCGTTCCAACTTTCTCATGCTCATATTTCCTTATTCCATTTGCCCTTCACCTCCACTCCATTTCCTCCCACGGCAAGGTCCCTCCTCTTATCTCTCTATTCCTTCTTTTCACTCAATACTGTCCCTATTGTTACGTCAAGCGGGGTCGCGGCTCCTAAGAGTGGTCGGACCCTTCGCCTGACCGGTCGCATATTTCAGAAGCTAAGCTTCTGGGTATTCCCCGCGACTAGGCTTATCCGGACGATGGATGTTTTCCCTTACCAAAGGCGAAGTAATAGGGATATGGCGGTGGTGTTACCGTGTATATAATGTTGCGGCAGTATCAAACGAAAAGGGAAATGGCGATTACCGACTAAGGGAAGTCGCGTGATGTGAACTTCTCGGGAATGGTTCCGCTAACGAAGACTTTAATAGGGTCCGCTAACGAATAGTAATAGATGTTTCTATTTCTCAAACCTCTGAGGAAGTCGGCGTAAGTGTTAACGCACCGGTCGCAGTCGAACGAAAAAACTCTGCTAGATTACGAGAGCAGGCCGTGCAATACACGCCGGAATAGCGCGTGCTGTCGATCGCGAGGTGTACATTGAAGTACGCGTAATAATCTCTGTCGATGTCGTCGGAATTTACAAGGCAAGATGCGCAATACGGGGTAAGTTCTTTTTTGTGAGCGAATCCCGAGATGTAGATGCAACGGACGTTTTCTAATCGGTGACGCGCTTCGACGAGAGGAGCGGAGGGGTGCCCCTTCTGTGTGGGGCGCAGTTGTCCGTAACACATGTAGGTGTGTTGTCAATAAGTTATGGTTAAATACTATTATTATTGCTCGTATAAAGTGTTGTTATTAGTCGTGGTCAGAATAAAGAGGGAGTACAAATAATTGAATAACGAGAGATAGGTTTCTTATATTTATTCAGTTTAAATTTAAAGTTGTAAACAATTAATAATTGTTTACAACTTAATGTATAAAATAAAACGCGCGTTATACAATATTTGAAACAAGTATTAATTTGGAAGCAAGTATTATTTTCGGGAAAATCTCGACAAGAGAGAGAGTGGTCAACGCGAAACGCAGGAAATGAAAAAAAAAGGGTCGGTCGTAAACCGGCCTCGGCAGCGCGGAGCGAAAATACTATTTTGGAAGGGTTTAGCTGAAGGCGAGCTGGCCTAAGCAAAACGCAGGAAGCAAAAAAAAAGGGGGTCGGTCGTAAAAGTGTAGACACGAGAAAACTCTGGGTTTTCCAAGCTTCGTATTTTAAGTAACGCTGCTACGAGATATTGTTAAATTTCGTTCCGCGTAATATTAATCTATTATTATCGATTGTTCCGCGGAACCCCAGTGCTCGGGGGTGGAACACCCGTAATTTAGGTATAATATTTCGTCGCGTATCTGGAGGTAGCAGGTCTTCCTCGGATCTCCCGGTACGTAATTCGCGGGCGGCAGAGGGGGGAATAGTAGCTGCGTGTCCAACGGTATCAGTTTGCGCGGCCACGGAAAATATCCCACAGACTTTATGCGGATGTCCGTCCTCAGAGGTTCGACCTGCTTTGTTCGTAGCGCCGGGTTAAAGTATTCTAAGTCAAAATATAGACGATCCGTCCCGAGGAATTCACTATCCACTTCACTGACGGGGGCGTATTTGTATTCGTAATATAAGCGTCGCGCGTGGAATTTGTGTCCGCCTCTTCTTATTTTTGGCATCTTCAAAAAGATCAAATTAGTTTCGCGTGTTCGCTGGGTTCGACCATTGGTTTTGAGGTAGGGAGGTGGCATGTGCAGAATATTAGCACGATGCTATCAGGAGAAGGTATAAGTTTGGTCTTAGGGTTGGAGTGCCGTATGTGCAGAGTACTAGCACGATATCGGCTGGGTAGGGGTAGTAACGAGCGTGCAATTGTTTGCACCGCTACATCGCTGATTTGGTTAATGGTCGAAACCAGGTCTGTTGAGGGTCGGATTGAAATTTAATATGACGCCGAAAACGTAGAAAATGCGGACTGGGTTCAGGTACGTTTTGGTGTTAATGCACAATGAGATTTCGTAAATATATGTATATTTTGACTAAACTTACATTGGATGGTTACAGTGGTGACGCGTGAATATGAATCGGAGAGCTATCGGCGCGGAGAACTGACGCAGGGTACGGACGTAGTATAATGAAGTAACGATATAACAGGCGCTCGCGTGAGATAGAATGACGTTGAAATGGAACTGTATGGAATAGGATCGCGTACTGAGATGGAAACGAATGTGGATATGGAAAGCGAGAAAGTGTTGACTTGGAAATGAAATCGCGTATAGAAATAGAATTTCAAGGATGAGGAGCACTTCTAGAGAGAGAAGTACATCGCTCAGAGTCTCGAATTGATGTGTCGATTTTTGGGACTGTTCGAGGTCCCTCGGTTTGTGCGGGTCAGGGTTGAAAAGATGGGTGGACGCGTAGGAAGGGTTATCTAAGGGTTCGGAGTAGCGGGAGAGTCTTATGGTGGTGGGAGAGCAGCTATTTTATGATTAACGTTTCGTACTGTCGGCTAGAGTCGGTAACGGTTATAATGGGTAACTTGTCTTAGTGAATAACTTATCGGCTAAAATGTAGTCGGTAACTTGTCGTTTGGCTTTATATTATAAGTTTAGTGTTTCTTAAAAGTAAATGAGAAAAATTTTGATGCCAGGACGTAACACTATCTATTCAATATTCCGATCTTTCTCCGGACTCTCATTTCACACGTACACTATGTCCGCCATCTTACCCCCTCCGAAAATGTCTAGATTTAGTCATTTTTAGTCATCATATGGCTAGGCTTATTAGTGACACAAACGGGGTCATGAGCTAACTTTTAGTCATCTTTTCGTCGTCTATATCCTCTTACTAAAAAATGTCTTTGACAAAAATATGTCACGTTTTAGCCATCTTTTAGACGACTTTTGCCTTCGGGGATGTAAGCAAAACTTTTAATAATCATTTACCAGCTGTATCAACTATTAGATCATGGTATCGAGTTGTTAATGGCTCTCCCGGTTTTACGGAAGAATCATTCAAGGTACTTGAATTAAATTGTAAAAATAATGTTGGTATAGTTAATATTGTAATGGTCGAAATGTCTATAAAAGAACAGATTATTTATGATAAGAAACAATTCCATGGCTCTGTAGATTATGGTACTATACAAAACATAGAAGATGATAATCCTACTATAGCAAAAAATGCTTTGGTATTGATGGCAGTTTCATTCAGTGTTGTTCTCAGGGCCGCTTTTTTCGCGCATGCGCGAGATATCCAGTAACGTATAGATTACAGTTACAAATGGGCGCGAAAGTCTTGGCGGGATCTGGAGTGATCAGGGTAGGTCGGTGATGAAATGAGACGCGGACCGCGGACGTGTAAAGTGAAAATAAAGTTGTGATAAGTGAAAAGTTTTTTGTACAAAGCGTGGTATATAAATATTACCGTAAAAAAAAATTATTTAACTAAATGGTCTAAGAGCTACCCCTATTCTACAAGTTATGTACATTACTGAAACCATATTCGCCGTGCATGCGCGAAAAAAAACGGCCCTGAGAACAACACTGGTTTCATTGAATGAACATTAGAAAATTCCAATCGGATATTTTTTAAATCGTTCATTAAACGGAATAGAACGAACAAATTTGCTAACACTAGCACTGGAATTCTTAAACAAAGTTAATTGCAAAGTATACTCAATAACTTTCGATGGAGCTAATTCTAATATTAGTATGTGCACTACTTTAGGTACAAATTATTTAAATTATAATTCAAATTTTAAGCTATATTTCACAAATCCAACAACATCAGAAATTTATTATATTTTCTATGACATTTGTCATATGATCAAACTTATTCGAAATATGTTAGAAGATAAAAAAATAATTAAAACTACAAATGGGAAATCTATGGTCTTATTAATTTTATGGTCTTATATCGAGAAATGATACGAACTGTGTAAAGAAGGTTTAAAAGTAGCCAATAAATTAACTAAAAACATATATATTATCAAAATAATAGAATGAATAAATTAGCAATACAAACGCTTACAAGGAAACCTCGCGAACTCAGAAATTCTGATTTTAATGAAACTTTGCACACATAGAGAGGGTAAATACATGAATTTAGAAATTTTCAGTTGCTGCCCAAAAACGATTCTAAGGGATGAAACCACCCTTTATATAGGGTGTCCAATAGTTCGCGCAACACCCTTTACTTAGAACGTATAACAATGTTAATGGACTATTTTGAATTAAATAAATGAGATGTTGATGCACACCAATATGTGTATACCTTTATATTACGCATTCAAAAAAGTAAGTCTTGATGGAAAATAAATTAGTCGTTGGGAAAAACGTCAGTGTAAACTTAATTGCATCGGACGCATGTACTCAGTTAATTCAACTGAAATCGAATTATTCCATTTACTTATCCTTTTATTGAATGTTAAAGGAGCAACAAGTTATAATGATTTAAAAACAGTCAATGATCTATTGCATCGAACATTTACTTCTGCATGTTTGGCTTTGGGTTTAATTGAAAATGATGACGAATGGAAACGTGCAATAAACGAAGCTTCTATATGGATGATGCCAAGACAACTTGGTCACTTTTTGTTCAAATACTAATGCCAACCATTCCATCGAAAAGAATTATGGGATGAATTTCCAGTTGCAATGTCCGAAGATTACATACGACGATTTGAACGAGTCACAGAAATAAAAAAAGCTTATTCTCAAATCGATCAAATTACTTCGCAAAGAAAGTTGGGAACTTTCACAATTTTCAGAAATGGAACAAATAAAGATAAAATATGAAGAAGAAGATGCGGAACAATTACAAAGAGAAGCTTTATGCGGTCAGCAACAGTACAGTCAGTTAAATTATGGTCAAAAAATGTTGTTGATTATGTTTTAACTCTTTTGGAGAAAATTTATAGTCAACAAAAAAAATGGTTATACATTAACGGTCCAGGAGGTTCAGATAAAACTTTCGTTTACACAACATTATACTATTTACTCAAATCTCAAGGCAAAGTTGTTAATGCAATGGCTTTCACTGGTATCGCTGCAACATTACTTCCAAATGGAAGAACAGTACATAAAACTTTAGGTTTGCCCGTGCCTCTGTTTAATGACAACATCGAATATAAAAGTTCAATCCAAAGAAGCTGATTATTTAAAAAAAAAACAGTTTTTATTTGGGATGAAACACCAATGGCACCACGATATGCCCTTGAAGTAATGAATCATCTCTTACAGGATTTAATGCATAATGATATAACATTTGGAGGAAAAATTGTCATTCTTGGTGGAGATTTCAGACAATTATTGCCAGTAAAACAAAGAGCTACATGTTCTGAAATTGTAAATTTATCAATTAAATTCAGTTCATTATGGCAACATTTCGAAATCTTTTCATTAACGGAAAATATGCATATTTTACCACATGAACAGGAATTTACTCAATTTTTATTAGATTTGGGTAATGGTACTCTAAACGATCAATTTAATAATGTTGAAATTCCACTAAGATGAATAGCAGATTTAAATACAAATATAATAAAAGATACATATGAAGAAATAAGCAAACACAATTCCACTCGAAATGTATGGCTGCGCGAGGAGAGCCGGCCTACGCACGAGCTACGAGCGAGCAGATTTTGTTGCTACGCGACCCGCGCGACACTCGCCGCCGCCATGCCTAGAGCGTACGGCCTATAGTCTAGCCGCGCGAAACACGTGCTCATTCGCCTATCTTTTTTAATTAATATTTTGATAATTATTGCGAGAATCGCAAAAAGACCTAATACTTTTTTGTTTAGTTTACTGTACTCTACCCGCTCACGAGCGTTGGTTTGTTAGTATATACAGGATGTTTCAAAACGACCGTATCACCTCTTGGGTGCAGGTAGAGCGGGTTAAATAGAAAAGTCCTGTACTATTTTGCGACTTCCGCAATAATTATTGAGAAATTAATTTATAAAGATCGACAAATTCAGCGCGAGTATCAGTGCGCCGCGAGAAGGACGGCCCACCGCTAAATCGGTCGCCAAATAATAATCGCTCATCTATTGTTCTTATCAGCGTTTCTCGTCTATGCCCCTAGTAATCGTGAGACAATGGTACCTATTTACGCCGCGCGCGTTTAGCGACCGGCTTTGACGGTGGGCCGTTTTTTTTTTTTTTTTTTTTTTTTTGCGGCGGGCTAATACTCATGCCGGATTTGTCGATCATTGTAAATTAATTTCTCAATAATTATTCCGAAAATCGCAAAATGGTACAGGACTTTTCTATTCCATTTAACCCGCTCTACCTACACCTGAGAGGTGACACGGTCATTTTGAGACATCCTGCATATATATACATGTGTGTGTGTGTGTGTGTGTGTGCGTGCGCGTGCGTGCGTGCGCGTGCGTGCGTGCGTGCGTGCGTGGGTGTGTGTGTGTGTGTGTGGGTGCGTGTGTGTGTGTGTGTGTGTGTGTGTGTGTGTGTGTGTGTGTGTGTGTGTGTGTGTGTGTGTGTGTGTGTGTACAGGGTATCCGGTAATTACCGCCTCACCTCTCTAGAGCAGATAGAGCAGGTCAAACTGAACATAAAAGTCCTGCACTATTTTGCAATTTGCGCAATAATTATTAATTAAATAATTATTAATTAAAAACGCTCAGCAAATGATATTATATATACAGGATGTCCCATAACTCGCGAACCACCCGTCAGGTGCAGGTAGAGTAGGTTAAATTGAGTAAAAAAGTTATCTATCATTTTGCAATTTTCGCAATAGTTAATGAGATATTAATTATAAGAGATTAGCCAATCGGCGCCCGGCAACAGCGCGCGGCACGAAGAAGCCTACCATTGTTACTTGATACTAGGCGCGCCGAAGTGGTGGGAGGAACGCTCTGTATTGACAACCTGAAGAGTCATTCCTCAAGAGTCGTTCCTCCCACCGCTTCGTCGGCACGTCTAGTATCAAGTAACAGTAGAAGGCTTCTTTGTGCCGCGCGTTCGTGCCGGACGCCGATTGGTTGATCTCTTATAATTAATATCTCATTAACTATTGCGAAAATTGCAAAATAGTAGATAACTTTTTTACTCAATTTAATCTACTCTACCTGCACCTGACGGGTGGTTTGCGAGTATGGGACACCCTGTATATATATACATATATATGTATATATATATATATATATATATATATATATATATATATATAGAAATGACATTTTATATAGGTATACTTACAGTATTATATGACTATACAGTCATTCTTAAAACGAAAGTGCTAATAATAAATAAAAATATCGCGATAGTTTTAAAATGAGAAAATTATATTTTATGAATGACAGGGCTGAGGTTGAACGTGCTCAGGCACGACGAAATGACAAGTAGGTAGTAGCATATATAATAATAACCATTTTCATGATAATATTGATTTAATTACAGCTGAAATCAACATATCGCAAATTGCTTGTAGAATCATTTTTTATGTGTTTATACATACATTATTTGTAAAAAAATGTACTATTTCATACAATTCGAAACGTGGAAAAACATATAATGACAATGCTATTATAAAAGAAACATATTATAAAATGAGCACTATTCATAAATTTTATTACTTGTCATTTCGTTATATCTAAACACACGAAATTTCAATCTTGTCATTTGTGAAATATGATCATTTCTATTTAAAAACTATGTAGCTTTATTTTTGTATTAGAATTTTTGTTTAAAAATATTCTAAAGAATTTGCCGTAAAAAAAAAATGACAGCACTTTAAGATATATCCTGTAAATGAGATGAAGAAAAAAATTAGTCCTTTTAATGTATCAATGTAATTATAAATAAATTATTTAATTATTTTAATTAATAAATAATGAACAATTCAACGAATCGATTTAATTAGAAATTATGATCGATATATGATCGAGATGGATATTGTAAATAAATTTGAATAGATGTAAAATAAATGTTCCTAATAGATTTGAATATATAGATTTGAAAAGAACAGTTGAAAGCGGGAATTAACTTCCAAACAGAAGAAACACGCATTTGCGTGTTGTTTCATTTATCGCTTGCTTTCGCTCAACCGCTCGACGCTCATACACGTTCTCGAGTGATCATATCGAGTGTCTTATTGTTAGAAGTGTATTGTGCTACTGAGCTTTAATTTAGTGATTTTCAGTATCTTACAATTTTTTTATTGTAGTTACTGAAAAGTTACTGAAAATTATTCTTGTGATTTTTCTAAGTGTGGTGAAAAAATCACGAGATTAATTCGCCTAAATTTCTTTTTTGGTGTTTTCCTGTTCGCGGCCGGAGAGGTGTTTTTTTTTCAGATTATTTCCGGTATTTTTCGTGAATCAAAATGGATAGTGATAGTGTGAAAAAGATTACGGTATTTGACAGATATGCATATAAAAACTGTAATAATGTCAAATCAGAGAATTGTAAACTATTTCGTTTTCCACAAAGGACTGATATCAGATTTGACATTTGGATAAAAAACTGCGGTAAGTAAAAAATCAATACCAAAAATATTTAACAATAAATAAATAAGACTGAATTTTATTTTTAAAAAATAAAGAAATGACTGATAAGTCTAAAAAATTTCAAGCAATTTTATGTAATAATTTAAACTTTTTAAATACATTTTAATAAAATAACAAACAATATAATTTTGTTAAAAATGTTCTTATTTCGGATTTCTGTGGTAGTATCGTGTAGGATTTAAATATAATTGCGTTATACTAATCTTTAATTGTACTAAATTTGTTCATGTTGTACATACTGAGGAGATGTCGCGAAATATGAAATTGAATAAGCTGTAGTACATTCGATAGGGGTAGTCGAGGGTATAAAAAGTTGGAAAGGATTTAGGTGCATAGGCCTTAGCTTCTAAGAAATTTGCACATAAAGTTAAGCATTCGCCAAGCTCTGTTTCAATACTTTTGACAGCGTCGTTAAAACGTAAAGCGCGTGACCGACTAGTCTAAGCCGCGCGATCATAATTTTATTCTTTGCAGCGAGTGAATTCAAGACTACGCGGTATCAACTTTTTTTTTAACAACTATTTTTCTATATTCCTTATTTTTCTATTTTCCTATGTGACTTGATAGCACTCAACGTAAAGGTGATGTGGTTCGGATATTTGGGTCCGTATCTATCACGCTGCGAACTGGATTTCCGTCGCTGCAATTTTTTTTCTCGTTTTTTTATTTTTTGTATGTAATTTTACTACAAATATTTATTTATCTAAAAACAAATTAATTTGTTTTTAGATAAATAAACATTTGTGGTAAGATGTTGTAAGATTATGGGAAATACTACAATTTTCGTATAATATGTCATCTTATTGTAAAAAATAAAATTTTTTTATTGCGCATTTTATCGGTTTGGAAATAATTTTAATGAAATTTTTGTGATTAAAATGATACCAAATATAAATCGGATATTTAATTAGAAAGATATTCATAATTATGACTATTGATTAATTAAAAATTATCCGATGTATGTCGTGTTTGGTGTCATTTTAATCGCAAAAATCTCATTAATCCATTAAAATTATTTTCAAATCGATAAAAGGCGAAATAAAAAAAGTTTTATTTTCTGTAGTGAGATATATGATACGGAAAACAATGGATAAAGGAAAGCGAACAAGACTTCGAAACCCTTCGATGTCGTTCATCTCGCTTACTCCTTATTTGTTCTCTCTCTCGCTTTCGACGACTCACCAGTCTCGTGGAGATCTTATCTTATCTATAATATAAATATCTTATAAAATAAAAATTCAAACTTTTGTTTCGTATTTTATCGGTTTGAAAATAAACTTAATGGATTAATGAAATTTTTGTGATTAAAATGACACCAAATACGATATAAATCGAATAATATTTAATTAGAAAGATAATCGTAATTATGACACTTGATTAATTAAAAACCATCCATCATATTTCTTTTAAATAAATTTTCTTGAAAATGGCTGAAGGTTACGCCTTTACTCAAATACTGTCCTAATAGAGTACTATACTAGAAAAAATCCCCGATCAAAATCAGTGACTTTAATTTCGCGCCTTCTCCTTATCAGCCACGGCAATCCATGCTTTAACGACGCTGTCAAAAGTACTTGAGCAGAGCTCGGCGAATGCTTAACTTTATATACAAATTTCTCATAAATTAAGACCAACCATATATGGTTGGATGCAATAAATTGCACCCAAACCATCTTAGACTTTTTATATACCCTAGACCCCCGCTCTCTTCCTATCAAATGCACTGTAATTCATTCAATTTTGTATTTTGAAGTTCGCGGCATTTTCTTGAAATTCTATTTAAATCTAAATCTCTTTATGGAAAATACAAAAATAATAATTTGTTTCAGACATTACATATTTATTTATATATTACAATACAATAACAGAGTGTATGCACATATTAAAAAACAATAAAATTTTTAATTAATTAAGTTTCAATGACATTTTTTAATAAAAATTATTTTATTAATAAAATTAAAGTCATTTACGCAATGTGATTGGAAATGTGTAATGTTGTTTCCCAGTGTATACATCGTACATAAATAATATTTAAATAAATCTGATGTATTTAAACAGGTGGAAAGTTGCTTAAGTGGTTCCCGGCATCAATTCAGAAAGCAGGATTATGTGCGGATCACTTTAATAAAGAAGATTTTATTAGCCGTACAAGATTGCATATTGGAAAAAATCCCATACCATGGGTTTTAAAGGAGACTGCAAATTTTTCTGTCATTTCTGTTGAAGACAATGATAAAAGCATTGCAGAAGAAGCTGGAATTATTTAAAAAATTATGCAGGACAATGTCGTTGACCGAATCTCATCACAATCAGATAATCGAGATTGCACTCCGATGGAAGTCGATTACACCGACTTTCAAATAGACACAGCAGAAAGTACTAGAGACAACACAAATGAAGAAGTCGCAATAACAATGACAACTAAAAAGTGTTACCCTTCTGGAAAGGAACTTTTATGCAATTTTGGTAGTAACTTCACAGACGACGAGGAATGGCTCAATAAGGAAAATCTATTTCTATTATTTATTGACAATTACTCTCAAGGAGAAGTGGAAATAAAAACAAATGTGCAAAAAAAGCGAAAAAAACTGCAAAAGAAGTCTGCCCATCAAAAAATGTATAATGAAGATGAAATCACTGAAATCGAAAAATTAAAGAAAGAAAATTTGAGATTAAAAAAACTTCTTGAGAAAAAAAAGAAAACAAGAAAATATCATTGCTATGTTGCAACGTCGCAATTCTGAAGTTCGAAAAAAAAGAGTGTTTGCAAACATAGTGTTAATGAATTTTTGGATGGAAAGAAGTGTCAAAAGCCACTTGCGAGAACAATGATTAAACTTCAATTACATAAAGGAACGTCAGAATATACAAAAGAAGAAAAAGATCTTGCGAAACAAATGTTTTATTATTCAGCAAGTGGATATTCACGAATAAGAAAGGCTGGATTAAATCTGCCATCAGTATCTTCTGTCAGAAATTGGATTTCTAAAACAGAAATTCGACCAGGATTCTGCGAGGAAATATTTTCCAAAATTCAAGAAAGTTTATCTAAACTACCATCTTCTCAGACAGTTTGTTGTTTGAAATTTGATGAGATGTCGATAAAAAAATTTGAAGAATATAGTCGGAAATATAATCTCATTAAAGAATTAATAGATCTCGGACCTTTGGGACGAAGCAATGAATCAGCGGGACATATTCTACTGTTTTGTCTTGATAGCATTAATACAGAAAATCTTTGGCAGCAAATAGTAGCATACTTTTTGACTAAAAGTTCAACACATAAGGAGATTATTGAACTCACCGAGATATGTTTACAAAAATTAAAAAAAGTAGGGGCAAATGTACAGATAATCACATGTGACCAAGGTGGAGCAAATAGAAAAGCTTTTAAAAATTGGAAAATTTTTCCACATGAACCGTCTTTTTCAATGAAATTTATTTTGCTTCTTTTGATTGGCCTCATCTTATCAAACGGTTAATTAGCCAGTTGAGATCTCATAAGTATATTTATATAAATAGCGAAATCATTATGTCTTTTTACGATTTATTTGCAACATAGCAATTTGACAGAAAATTAAATACTTCAAATTTATTGAATCACATTACCTACGCACACTTTTACCCAAACAATTTTGAAGTCATGAATGTGAAAAGAGCATTTCAAATGTTAAGTGCAAGATTTGCTGCAGCAATATCAACAGCAGGTCAAAGCAATACGTTAAAAAGTTCTTCATGGAAAGCATCTGCGGAATTTGTTTGCAAAATGAATAAAGTAATAGATGCTATGAATGTATATCACATAAATAATTGGAAAGGAAAAAAGGGTCCGTTATCAGATAATAATGCAATGGTTGAAGAATTATTAACGTCTTTCATTGAATGGTGTTCGAAGTGGAGTACTTCCCCCAACAAGATATCGAGACCTCCGTGTTTTGATGGAATGATTACTACTATGGAAGCAATTTTATCAACGTATCGTTTCATCAAACAGCATTATCCGGATTTCAAGCTTGCTATTGCATTATGCAACCAAGATTCTGTCGAACATACATTTGGAAAAATTAGAGGACGTGGAGGATTCAACCGTAATCCAACTGCCAGAATGATACGATTAACGTTGCGGCATATTTTATCAAGTGCATATATTTATGGAAGCGACAGAGGAAATGTAACTTGTCAAGAAACGTTTTCATTGACGGATGGTATACCGGTAGTTCATGATGAAATAGAAAACAACAATATTCCATTACAAGAAGAATTTATTTGTTTAACTGAAATGGATGACGACTCTGATAATATCATTGCGACAGCCTTTGAAGAAATTATTAAATATTCAGAACAGAATTCCGACTCTTCAGATGAAATAACAAATAAAATTAATTCGTGTAAAAGACTTAAAGAGCTAAACAATTTAGTGTAATAAAAATATTTAATTTAATATTCGAAAATCACAAAAGTAATAGATAAAAAACGGCATAGTGTGGTAATAAATAAACAAATTTTAATTAAGGTTGGGATGTGGCGGACGTTTCGACCCTTCTTTGGGTCACCTTCAGCGCTATAATAATACTAAAACATAATTGATAAAGCCGGAAAAGAATTTAACAAATATTGACCAAGATTGAATAAGTAATTAACATATACATAATCGCTCAATACGGAAAGTCACAACTTAAAAACGCAGTCAATTTGATGTGTGTAGTAAGCACAAGTTGTAAAATCAAGTTAAAGAAAGTCATCGAGAGCAAAGATGCACAACTCCAAAGCACGCATAGTGAAAGCAAGTTCTGTAAGAATGTAACAAAAAATTGTGCATAGTCAAAAATATAGATATCGCGTTATTAATTGAATAACTATGATGTCTAACGAATTTAATCAAATTATGTCAGTCGGTGACATTGGAAAAAAGTCAAGTTAAAAAGCAAATTTAAGAAAAATAAAAAACAGTTAATAAACAAGTATATGTTAAATTTAGTTTGAGCACAATTATAAATTTACGAGGTGGCGGTACAAAAGAACTTAAATAAGGAATAATATATAAAGTTAACTCACTATGTAGCAAGATGAGATAAAAAGGTCAAGCAAAAATCGGCAACACTTTTCATTAAAGCTATTATAAAAATTGACTGATCGTCTTGACGGTGTCAAAAGGAATGACAATGTTGTTATAAAAATCTTTCCACGTATGACCCCTAAACCTTAGGAAGCTTGTTTATTACTTCGTTATAAATTTCAGGTAAACAATATGTATCATTTTGAGCGTTTAAACCGTTATGTTGTCTCTTTATATATAACATCTCTGAAATCAATCTTTTGTTAAGACATGTTTCCCTATCCAACACTCTAACGTCGTCCCACTTGAAACCATGATTATAGTGTAATCTATGTTCAGTAATGACGGATTTATTAGTTGTACTGCTTGTTATATTTTTCTTGTGTTCGTTTATCCTGGTACTAAGCTTTCTACTTGTTTGTCCTACGTAGGATGCATCACAATTGGCACAGTCTATTTTGTAGACAACATGTGTATTAGAACCTGTCTGTAACGAATCTTTATGAACTTTAATGATAGAGTTCAGTTTATTGATATTACGATAAGCCAACTTAGTATCAACGTCCCTCAATACGTTTTTTAATTTGTATGTAAAGGAAAGTATGAAGGGAACAGTGAAAAATGACGAAGTAGATTTCTCTTTAATAGTTGAACAAATTTCCCCATTGCAAGGACGGTGCAACAAATATTTAAGTCTAGAGTTAATGTTCTTAAAAATGAAATCAAGAGGGTATCCATTCGAAAGCAAAATTTCTATAATTGTCATAATGTTTTTTTGGTGAAAAGAAGGATGGTACAGTAAGAAGGCCCTGTCAATAAGATTAAAAATTGTTCCTCTTTTTTGGCATTCAGGATGCCAAAAAGTGTGAATAATAATTCAAATATCTACCCGAAAAAGTAGGTTTATGGTAACAGTCAAAATATGTATTGAGTTGAAAACATCTAAAACGTCATTAATTAAATTGCAAGGAGACGCAGTGATAATGTCATCGACATATCTACAGTAAAATGGTGGAGTAAAGGTCAACGTATCTAAGGCTCTCTTTTCAATGTCTTGCATGACCACGTCAGCTATGATCGGGGAGAGTGGCGAACCCATCGGTGTGCCAAAAACTTGTTTATAAAAAACGTTGTTAAAAGTAAAATATGTACTGTCAAGAATAAACTTGATACAGGTCATAAATTCAAGTTGTGGGATGTCAGTATATTCTTTAATAAAATTCCACCTATTGCAGACATTGAAATAACAAAGACCAACAAGGAGAACAACTTAAATTCAGAAGCATATGAAAGAAATGCAATTTCATATTTCACAGGATATATTGCTCGTTACAGTTACAAGAATACAAAGTGCGACAGCTGCCGTGAAAAAAATTTGAAAACACCGATGGAAGAATTAAACGACAATGAAATCTATATTCAGCTACGTGAATATGAACATCAAGACGAAGATGATCCTGAAATAGAATGGCTATCAAGGCTAACAGATTCATTTTTGAAGATTATTACTCTACAACTTGAAGCAATACATTTAAGTTACAAGACGTATTTTAAAGATGTAAAGAAAAAGCTCTTTGAGATTTGTGTAAAGCACGTCCAGCATGCTGATGAAGATTAGTTTAACCAGAATAACGAGTGTTATCCACATAGAATTCAAATGTTAGACTTTATATTAAGAGTCAAGATATATGCAATTACAAAAAAGAATAACAATGGAGAAAGAGAAGAAATAAATATAACATCTAAAAGATCAAAAGGAATAAAGACAAAATGTCAAAAACTGAAGAACATAAAACATTTGTAAAATCATTATTACATATATAAATAGATCGCGGCTCTTCGAGCGGTACGATTCGACTTATTTTACATTTACTCGCGGCATTTAATGCGGAACGAGTAAAACGATCGCGGCTCTTCGAGTGGTACGATCCGACTTATTTTACATTTACTCGCGACATTTAATGCAGAACGAGTAAAAAATATGTAAAAATTCGCGGCCTTATGGCAGATCGAATAAAATGGGAGACAGTTAACTCGGAATTTTTTAAAATTAAAACATAATTTTTTACTTCTTTTATATATTAATTGTAGGTGCAAAATATTTACATTTTTACATTTTTTTATCTTAGTAACTATTATGTTCATATTTTAAAGAATTCCGAGTTATGTGTCAATTGGCCTCCATGTGGCATCTCCTGGAAATGCTCTATGAGCATCAGCTAACAATTGACACTTTAAGATTATTGTGTGTGTAATATTAGACATATATATATATATTATTATATTTTAGTTACTTTTTTTTATTATTTCTTTGTACTTAATATTATTATTTTATTTTAATATATAAAATGTTATTTTTATAAATAAATAAAAATGTGATTTTAGAAAATAAGGATTTGTTTTATATATTTATAAAATAAATTGTTTAATTTAAAAAATCACATTTTTATATATTTGTAAAAATAACGTTTTACAATACATATTAAAATTAAATAATAATATTAAGTGCAATAAAATAATAAAAAAAAGTAACTAAAATATAATAATATATATATATATGTCTAATATTACACACACAATAATCTTAAATTTCACGCACGTGCGTGCGTGCGTGCGTGCGTGCGTGCGTGCGTGCGTGTGTGTGTGTGTTTTTAAAAAATGAAAATATAAAATCTAACATATAAAGTAAAAAATATAAAAAAATCTAAAATATAATATAAAATATAAAAAGATACGAAATATAATATATATATATATATATATATATATATAATATAAAATATAAAGAAGAAAAAACTAAAAATTAGTCGGAGAGAGGCGGAGGGGGAACTCGCGACGGCTGCTTCTGTAACAGAAAAAATGAACATTTATATTAGTACCTTAAAAAATACACAAACTTTTGAGCGTATTATATAGATACTTACAGTACGAGAGGCTCCTGTCCGAACAACCTGCGGAGACAGAAAATGTCCACGTATAGGTAAGGGAAGAACCCGTCTAAGAGGCGAGCACGGGGGCCATTGCCCCACAAATCCTCATATTCCGCATATTCGCGGTTGAAGATCCGACGCACCTCTTTCATGTGCGTGATGTTGATATACCTCGGGATAAGGTGGTAACATAGATATTCCTGTAAAAGAAAAAACATAAATATATTATAAATAAAAAAAAGCACATAAAATAATAATGAAAATTACTTACATCACCAAGTGGGATGTGGTAGCACTGATATTGGTAACATTGTAAAAGATAAAAGTGTATAAATATAAATATAAATATAAATATAAATATATTATAAATAAAAAAGCGTATAAAAATAATAAAAACTACTTACATCCTCGAACAGTACATCCAACAACGCTCGGAATAGGTTGCGAGCCAAATTCTTAACTCAGCGAAGTGCACGGCGATGGCTTCGTCTGCCAATCCCTTCGGAAAGCCGAAGGCGACGATACCCCGTCTCGAACATCGCGTCAAGAAATGCCATAATTTGTGACATTTTAAAAATCTTTACTAAAATGAACTGCACTTCACAAATCAAATGTACTCACTGGATCACAGTCAGATACTTTATGCTAGCTCCAGCGAGAGCTAGGTAACGTCTCGGTGAAAAAATAGGTAGGGGATGTGCATGACATAAGAGTTAGCAACAAATGCTTACTCTTCACAGCTGACAAAAAAATTAAAAGCTGACGCGGACTGTCGCCCCACACAGCATTCATACAGATAATTATAATTAAATAGCGACACAATCAGATAAGCATCAGACATCTATTGAAACATTGATCAACATGGATCTAAACATTGATCAACATCGATCTAAACATGTTTAAACTTTATTATACATCAAATAAATATCTTAATATCATGACTTGAAATATAATACCAGATGCAGCTGCACCATGAAATGTAATATTCACCACAGATGTATACATGGCTAAGAGATATAATACTTGCTATAGATTGATCCAACCACTATCATACATCAAACAAACATCTATCAAATCACTATTAAACCACTATCGTACATCAAACGAACATCTATCGAACATCAAACGAACATCTATCGAACATCAAACGAACATCTATCGAACCACTATCGTACATCAAACGAACATCTATCGAACCACTATCGTACATCAAACGAACGTCGATCAACATCAAACGAACGTCGATCAACATCAAGCGAACCATGAACGACATGAATTTTACTATTTTTTCGCGTTTAAAGATGTCAAGTATTCCACGCCCATTGTCTGCTAAAATGCAGACTAATAGAAAAATGCATCACGTACTGTAATATAATACATGCTACAAGGAGAGGATAAAAAAGATAATAACAGACATGTATTGTAACAATAGTTTATTATAAATATGGATTGATCGAACCTTTATGATGATGATTCGACCACCAATTGAATAATTTAAATACATTTGTAAAGCACAATTTCATACATGTCTATCGCAACGCAGAGTAGCATCTAATTTATCTAAAGCAGGAACGTCATCATAGTCGTTATCCAATGTCTCGATAATAAGACCGATTCTCTCATCGTCTTCCAGTAAATTTGCCAACCATTCTCGTTTTTCATGTCCTTTGACATACACTCGAGAAGATGCATCTTTCAACGTCACGGCGTCAGTGATTAAACGTTTGGCTCTGTAGTACGGAATGTTTCCATCTTCCCATTGCAGATTGTGATGTTTTCCAATCAACCATGCAACTTGAGACCTCTCAGATCTCGTGAGTAAACGGAATGGTGTAAGACTCGTAAAAATATAATGAGAGAGTACAGAGTCCTTTATCAGAATCGCAATTTCTTTCACGATAAACTTTCCTCCAACGATAAATCCTTGGAGATTCACAAACGTTAGCACAACCATAATGAAATGATATTGGCGAGAACTACGACGGACAACTAATGTCAATCATCGAGTATCGCCAGTTTTATAATGTTATAATGTTATAACATTGAAGGGGATTATTCCTGATTCATGTAATTTTGCGGACATTTGTCAACGGGTTATATTCGACAATGCGATCGTGCAAGATGAGGCAATATGCGGTAGTATTTGCGGGTACATCTAGCTTACATTCAAATTCTATTCTTACGTCCACGGTAGCATTTTTGACAGACTCGTTTTGTCGCGAGCAGTCAATGATTGTGAGAGGACCGCACTCTAGAAATTTTGCCATGGTAAATAATACATTATCATTATTGCATCCGTAATAAGATTTACGAAAACGCGCATACATGTCGAATAGGATAGCGTATCTCTTTTTATCAAAATCCAAATTTAAATCATCATACGGATAAAAATCAGAGTTTAGATAGAGTTTAACGTTTGTCAATTTGCAGTCGTCAAATTTGGTAATATCTTTCGACGCGACATTTTTTCTATCAGTCTGTAGTGCAAAGATTACGTATCGCGGTTTCTCCAGCTGAGAGGCAGTTTTCACAGTCCACGAATGCTTAGTCGTACTGTGTAGCAAAGGAAATTCGTATAGATCCCACGAGCGAAAACTCATGTTCAAATATCTACCGCTCTCCAACGCTCGTAGCAAGGACAGTTTACTAATTTCGTTCAATATTACGTGAGACATACGCCATTGTATTTTGTGTAATTCAATCTCAGCTTCAGCAACCTGAGCTCCAAATAGACAATTGTTATTGTTGCGTGAACGTATTAGAATCAATGACGAGCGTTAATCACAACGCGCTTATAATCCTCGCAAAATCTAAGCAACATGTTGAGCGGCACGCAAAAATTGAAGTAACCTTCACCACCATTATTTTCAATTATATTCCACGCAGCATTGTGCAAGATTTTACTTCTCTCGTGTGTAAGAGAAATGTAGTTTTTAATCGTGCAAGTTATTCCAACGTTTCTGTTGCGATCAATTTCCACACGTTGAGTTCATATCGAAATTCATCAAACATGAATGCAACGCAATTATTTCCCAATATCATTAGTTCATCCTTTTTTCTTATCGTCAATTTTCCTTCGACGTAAAGGAAGCTTTTGCACGGTAACGTGTACAAATCCTGATGCTGTATAGGTATCCGTATCTCATCGCTATATCCAAGTGTTGTATTTGCGTATGGATTGTACGTATGAGTTTCAATCTTTACTATACGGTCGTCAAAGATCGATTCGCTTCCAATGTTCAAAATGTCAATCATTCTTTCAATTATTTCGTACGACAAATCCCAAAGACTTTAAAAATTCACGATTCAACGCGCTGAGTTTCTTTTTAGCGTAACCAGACACCTGATTATTGTCACCAGACACCGCTCGCCTCCTCGCAAAAGTATTGTCCCTCGTAAAGATATTGTCTCTCGCGTGCTTCGTTTCATTCAACACGAGCTACAACACTATTTTTGACGTCGTCGTACGTGCAATCGTACGGTAATTTCCTCTCCTCGAAAACCGAGCAATCGACCCTCCTGATCCACAACACGTATCGTTAAATCAGTAATGCTTCGCACGACGATCGGTAGATAAATGATTTGCGCGGACGTTTCCGATATCTTATATCCCGGTGGTACGCTCGGAGAAAATTCATGTATCGTGTGTACACGCACTGGCATAAGTAGTGTTATAGTGGGGATTCTAAGCCATGGGGCGCTGAGGGGGGTGCGGGGGCGGGGGTATCTGGGAGGCGCGAGGGGTCTGATGTTAGGGAAAGGGGGGTGGGGGGTGGGGGGAAGGGTCCTACACACGTTCGAAAGTAGATGTTTATCTTTGCGGTTGATTTTATAGCCGGGGGCATTTTAGAAGTCATAAAATTGTTTTTTTTCTAGTTTTATGATCATTTTATGGTCATTATATCATTAGGATTTTAAGCGCCAACGTTCGGCAGCTTTGCACCCTCGCGGAAAATCTTCCATAAAACTGGAGCAAAACATCTTCCATAATTTTTAGGGAAAGAACTGCAACTGCAAGGTGTTTATCTTTGTGGTTGATTTATAGCCGGGGGACATTTTAGAAACCATAAAAGTGTTTTTTTCTTTTTTTCTAATTTTTATGATCATTTTATGACCATTAGAATATTATGGAAAAAGAGATTTTAAGCGCCGGCGTTCGGCAGCTTTGCACCCTCGCGGAAAATCTCCCATAAAACTGGAGCGAAACATCTTCCGAATTTTTAGGAAAAGAACTGCAACTGCAAGGTGTTTATCTTTGTGGTTGATTTATAGCCGGGGGACATTTTAGAAGGGATAAAAGTCGTGGGAAAACAATAGAAATTTTGGCCGACGCTGCGACGAACATGTCGGAACGTTTTTATAGATGCAAAAGCGTTGACGTTCGGTAGGATGTGTTAAGACAGCATTAGGCGAAATATAAGAAGAATGAGAGCCCCGTCAAACCATAGTACGATTTGAAAAGGCATACAGGAAACTGTGGAAAAACAAAAAAAAATTTGAGTGGTTACTATCAGGCATTAGAATTGTTAGTGACAGTGAATAGTGAATAAATGGAAAATATTAATTTTGAAGCGATAATAGACGAGTCGTCAGACGAAGAGCATGCGTTGTCGGACGATAGTAATTATATTAGTGATTGCAGTAATACCGATTTTGACGACAACGTAGTAGAAAATGAACAACTCCGTGCGCAAAATCAACGTAAGATTTGCGCCATACACTTTTATTATTCAACGGGTGGTGCTCTAGCTCTCTGTGCTTCGTGTATGGACACCTTTCGAGATGACATCGGATTAATATACGAAATACGGAGACATAAAGTTACATCGCCCGATGAGGTGGATATGCGATGGTGCAGTAGCTGTCAAATTTTATTACATATAATAATGTCGCGTAATATGTGTTATGTTTGCACACAAAAATAGAGAGAGAAAAAATGGAAAACGTGCAGCAGAAAGAACGCGACTTGTTGGAGCGTTCCCACCAAGTCACCACATTGGGTGAATATTTTGGATGGCTGCAGCATTGCGAGGAGTTTATCGAAGAGCTTGAAGAACGCAGCCGTGTCAAGCGTCCGCGACTCTCAATCGGAAATAGACAATTTTTGGTGACAAGAATTGCGCGACTCGAGGGTGCAAAAACTCGATTGCAGAGACAGTTTATACCCAGTGGTGGTGATTATAGTAGTGAAAATAACTCGGAGAGACTCATATGGCGAGAGATTGATACGGCGTTTGAGAGCCGCATCTTGACTGGTGCGGTTATAAATTATAATCACATCGAACCTCGTCAATTTTTGGAAGATGCGAGTGACATTGTGCTCGAGCACGTGCGAGACGTTATGCAAAAACATAACAGTGTGAAAGTGAATACAGTGTTTAACGGCGAGTTTGTGGCGGGCGATAAGCATGCCAATAAATCAATCAATACGAGAAACTGTGAACTCTTACATACATCCGATTTACGCGAGTGGTATGAGCGGCGAGTCGTCGAGCCAATCCTTGCATCGCTCGAAGAATTTCAGGAACGCGATAGCGGATGGGCATTATCGCGTATACTAAATTTGACTGTAAATATAAATAAATATAATCCTATGCGCGCCGGATGTTACGTGCAATTATCGCGAAAGATAATAATGAAACGAGCAGTGGTTAACGTGCAATCTAAAGACAATGCATGTTTTGCGTGGGCGGTAGTGGCTGCTCTGTATCCAGCTGAAAGATGCACACACCGACAATCATCGTACCCGCATTATACAACAGTACTAAATCTCCAAGATATTGAGTTTCCAGTCACTCTTAATCAAATTAAAAAATTTGAAATTTATAATGACATTTCAATCAACGTGTACAGTTTTGAAAACGAAAACATTGTCCCTATTCACCTTACGGAGCAAAAAAGAGACAAGCACATCAACTTGCTGCATGTGCAAGATGCGCAAGATATCGGACATTTTGCATGAATCAAGAATCTATCTAGACTTGTTAGTATGTAACTCAGCAAACACAAGACTAAAAAATATATCTGCGATCGGTATGTATATTTAATAAAACTGTCTAAAAATATTTAAAACAAGGATATAAAAATTTTAACTTTTATTTTACAGATGCATGCACTATTTTCACTCGGTCGAGAAATTGCAATCACATACAGTAGACTGTGGAAAGATGAACGACTGCGCTATCCGATTACCGAGCGATAAGGATAAGTGGCTCGCATTAACCAACTACAACAGGAAGGAGCGACTACCTTTCGTCGTGTACGCCGACCTGGAGTGCGTTTTGGTGAAAAAAGAAGAAGAAAATTTTTATCAACATCACCAAGTATTTAGTATGGCTTATTATGTACATTGCTCGTACGATAATTCGTTATCCGCGTATCATTCTCGTCGCGAAGCCAATTGCGTTGCATGGTTCACCGACGAACTTAAAAATTTGGCGCAACATGTAGAAAATATTTTAACAACCAATGTCCCCATGGTAAATTTAACGCAAAATGAATGGAAAGAATTTCGAAGTGCGACTCAGTGTCATATATGTGAGAAACCATTCGTAGAAGATGATACGCGCGTACGCGATCATTGTCATTTGACCAGGCGGTACAGAGGTCCCGCGCATTCAAATTGCAATCTAAATTACAAAGAATCTTTTTGCATTCCAATAGTATTTCACAATTTATCTGGTTATGATTCTCACTTTATAATCGAGGAAATAGCCACAGCGTTCGAAGGGGGAATCGATTTACTTCCGATAACAAAAGAAAAATATATTTCATTTACAAAACATATTAAAGATACGAAAGACAAACCGGGAAATCACATTAAATTACGTTTCATAGATTCATATAAATTTCTCACAACAAGTCTCGACAAATTGGCGTCTTTTCTGAGCAAGGATAAACTCAAAATTTTACAATCGGAATATAAAAATTTATCCGCCGAAGATTTCAATTTATTAACAAGAAAAGGTGTCTTCCCGTACGAGTACATTGACTGCGTAGATAAATTGCAAGATGCGTGTTTACCATCACGAGAATCATTTTACAGTTCCTTGACAGGAAACACAGTATCTGAGAGCGATTACGCGCACGCTGAGATTGTGTGGAAGCGATTCTCCATTCGAACGCTAGGCGAATATAGCGATCTGTATTTAAAAATCGATGTTTTGTTATTAGCAGACATTTTTGAAAATTTCCGAGAGTTGTATCAAGAGTTATGGGCTCGACCCCGCGTATTACTATACTCTTCCCGGTTACACGTGGGACGCCATGTTAAAGTATACGAAAATTATATTTGAATTACTCACAGACATTGACATGGTTATGTTTATCGAACGAGGTATACGCGGTGGTCTGAGTCAATGTTCCAACAGGTACGCGCGTGCTAATAACAAGTACATGCAGTCGTATGACTTATCAAAACCATCAACGTACTTGATGTATTTCGATGTTAATAATTTATACGGATGCGCAATGTGTCAACCATTGCCCTACGCCGATTTTCAGTGGGTCGATAATATTTCCAATTTTGATGTATCATCGATCGCGCTCGATTCGTCTACAGGCTACATCCTCGAAGTCGATCTCGAGTATCCGCAGCATCTTCACGATTCGCACACTGACCTACCGTTTTGTCCGACACACGACAAACCACCCGGCAAGCGCGAGGGCAAGCTTCTCGCAACCGTATACGATAAGAAGCGTTACGTGATACACTATCGCAACCTGCAGCAATGTTCACGTCACGGTCTTCGTGTTACAAAAATTCATCGTATATTACAATTTACTCAATCTCCGTGGCTCCGTACTTATATAGAACTCAACACAAAATTTAGAACACTAGCAAAAAATGATTTTGAAAAAAATTTGTACAAACTAATGAATAATGCAGTGTTTGGCAAAACGATGGAAAATGTGCGCAATCGCGTAGATGTTAAACTTTTAACAAAATGGGACGGAAGATACGGCGTAGAGACATTGATTGCAAAACCAAATTTTCATAGCAGAAGCATTTCTTCGGAAAATCTAATCGCTGTAGAATTACGTAAACTCGAGGTGAAATTCTACAAACCAATTTACGTAGGTATGTGTATTCTCGATATATCTAAGACATGTTTGTACGAATTTCACCACGATTATATGGTACCAATGTATCGGGAGAGATGCAAAGTCATGTACACTGATACGGATAGTCTTATATATCACATTGAGTGCGACGATGTGTACGAGAATATGAAACGCGACATCAGCAGATTTGATACGAGCGACTATGCGATAGACAATGCGTACGGTATACCGCTCGTGAATAAAAAGGTACCGGGTCTAATGAAGGATGAAAACAACGGTACCATAATGATTGAATTTGTCGGGCTTAGAGCAAAAATGTATGCGTTGCGCGTGGATGGTAAAAAGGATACGAAAAAGGTAAAAGGCGTCAAGAGTAACGTTGTTGCGAGAACGATAACGTTTGACGATTACACGCGGTGTTTGAACGAAGAGATTGAATTAACGCGTAGTCAATCGTGTATAAGATCAAAATTACACAAGGTATACACCATTCGCGAAACAAAAATTGCTCTAAGTCCATACGACGACAAGCGGTATATCGTACCTACAACTATTGATACGTTACCGTGGGGACATTATAAGATATCTTTATAAAATATAATGTGTGTGTGTGTGTGTGTGTGTGTGTGTGTGTGTGTGTGATTTTTTTTTTCTTGTATGTATATTTCATATTTTATATATTGTAATGACTATTGGAAAGGATCTATTAATAAAGATTTTGTATATTTCAAATATTTCATATATTTTTTATATTGAATACATTGTATTTCTTATAAAATTAAATTACATGATCCTTATGTACCCAAGAATTGTGCGAGCTATCAAATCCCAACCATTTCATGTAAACCTCGTCACCCCTCCTGCGCAGTATTTTCTCCACGAGATACACATCTGGATAATTCGCGCGATGCAACTCGTGCTCGTAAAATGCTCCAGCGATAGATTTTTTGCGATAATCCTCGAGTAGATATGTTACGGGATTAGTATGTTGCACTTTAACAATCTTAAACACCTCGGTTGTCCAATTTGGTGTGTAACCCTTTTCGAAAAGTTTTTTGTATTTGCTAACGCGTACCAGGTCACCTACTTTAAACTTTGCAAGAGCAGCAATTTTTATACTGTTGTATACAGTATTTAAAAGTCTATCAGCGATCGTGGGAGTAACATCGATAGGTCTCATATTGATAGTGCGATGTTTTCGCGCGTTATATTCTGCAACGAGTCGGGATAGCGCGTCGATCCACTTGTAAGTTCCGTTCAGCGTAAACATCTTCCACATGTCGTTCTTCAGCGTGCGATTGAATTGCTCGACGACAGACGCCTTCAATACCGAATATGTGGAATAGTGATTAATGTTATGTTTCCGTATAAGCCGTTGCACATCGGTATTGTAAAATTCCTTCCCGTTATCAGTTTGTATGTTTTTCGGGCATCTCTTGCTATCTCGAATTATTTTGGCGATTGCATCAGCCGTCTCCCTTCCACCTTTACTCTTGAGTGGTGCAGCCCATGCATACTTGCTCAACACATCGATGACGGTGAGTATGTAGTGGTAACCTTTGTTGAAACGAGAATACGGACGCATCTCGACGATGTCGGCTTGCCACAGATCATCGTATCCCCGCACTATGACGTGTCTTCGGGGAAAATTTTTTCTCGCTGGCGCATGCAGTTCGTTCACCAACTGTCGTCTCTCCAAACTATGTTGATTCTTTGCTTTGTCAGTTTTTCTCGATGTCCGTTTGTTGTTCACATTTTTTTCACTCATTTTCGTTTATCGCCTTTAATAGCCTTCTTGACCTGTTCTTGACCTGTTCTTGACCTGTTCTGACCTGTTTTTAACCTGTTCTTGACCTGTTCTTGGCCTGTTCTTGGCCTGTTCTGACCTGTTCTGACCTGTTCTTGACCTGTTCTTGACCTGTTCTTGACCTGTTCTGACCTGTTCTTGACCTGTTCTGACCTGTTCATCGCCGTCCTTCACCCATTCGAAAATCGTTCTTGACCCGTTCGCAGCCTTTTTCACAGTCGTTTTTGACTCGTTCGTAGCCGCTTCTGACCCGTTCGTAGCCTCGTTCACAGACGTCTTTTGACCGATCGTAGGAGTTCTTGAGTTGTTTGTAACCTTGAGTGTAGCCGTTAAGAACGTGTTCGTAGCCTCGTTCGCAGCCCTGCTTGAGATGCTGATAGCCTCGTTCGAAGCTGTTGCAGCTGCTGCTAGGTCGTTCACTGCCACTGCCACTCATTGTAGTTTAGATAGCAGTTCGATAATTCTTCGTAGCTGTTCGATAATTGTTCGCAGCCGTTCTATAATCCTTCGTAGCTGTTCGATAACCGTTTGATAGCCGCTCCTAACCCGTTCACTGATGCTCATTTAGGTTTGATAGCTGTTTCTGAGTTAGCGTTAGCCGGGCGTTGAAGTTCGTTTAGCACAATCTGTATTGCTCGCACGTCCTTCTCAAGCGAAATCAGCTTCTCGTCTGATTCTTTCTGTTGATTCATTAATCTTTTAACGCAGGACTCCACGTACAGTTTGTTGACGGCATCGGTGTCAGCCTCTGGTTGCGCTACACGGCAAATCTTACGTGACCTTGCATCGAAGTCTGTAACGACGCGACACAAAGCGTTTTCGTGCACATAACTTTTTACCAATCTATCCCAAGAACCGTTGTTGTGCCGGTTGCATCATTTCTTGGATCGAATAATCCAAATTTGTTGATAGGCATTTTTTCTGATGCTTTGTAAAGTGTCACGCAACGCTGATCGACTGATTAGTTTTGTCGAGACACCATTTAATTTATAATAATTCCTGCTTCACGAAGTTCCTCGATGATCGACTGGATCTCGTTGTCGTGAGCGTTGTGACCAGCTTGGCGCGAAGCGTTGAGCAATCGTAGCCGATCCACTAGTTCGTTGGGATCGTCCCAGTGCACGTAATCAATCATATTGTTGGTTAGCGTCATAGCGCGAGGCATAGATATCTCCCCTCCAAATTTTGTATTTTTCGATTCGAGCGACATCAACGGTGCAATTATATGTTTGTACTTGTACCCCCTGTTACCCTTCAAATGGCCCTGCGCATCATAATCGCGTCTATGCGCGTTCGTCACCAATAATATGCTCTTGTATTTTTCCAAATCGTCCCCCCTCGTGTAAAGTTCGTCATCGGGAATTCTCTTGAAGATCAACTCGTACAATCCTGGCGTTCCAATGTACCGCACGTCGTCTATGATAATAGAGTCATCTTTGTTGATGTTGAATTGTTTGTTGCCGAGTCGCAGTTCATTCTTTCTGTCAAAATAGACTCCATACACATGATCAATCTCGTGATTTTTGTCGCCACTAAACAAAGCGCCTATGTACTTTTGCCCAAGTGGCCCAAAGTACTCCCGCAACGTTTCTTGAACTTCCGGCGTTTGTAACTTGTTTCAAACAAACGATGATTCGAGCATGTTGCCCGAGGTTTCGAAAACATCTTCGTTTACGCTTGTTGGTGCGGTTAACGGCGTAGAGGCTATCGACGGTTCATACAGTAAAACGTCCGATCGTTTCCTTTTTTTCGGTGTCGCATCTTCCTCTTCCTCTTTCTCTACCTCCTCATCTTTAGCCTCTTCCTTCTCATCCTCCTTGTATCGCTTGATTTTAATCTTTGCGCTACTCTCCGACTTATTTTTCACCGCGAACGAGTTGTCGACAATCTTTTGCAGCGGCTCGATAATAGGTTTAAAATGGGTCTTGACCGCGATATCGTCATCGATGTTACCGGTCTTCAAAGCGCGATGTTTATTGCGGATCGATTCGCTCGTTTTCGCAATCTCCTTCGCCATCTTTTCACGCTCGCGAATATTATCGCTCCCAGCCATATCGATAGAGAGTGTTGAACGCTCGCGTTTCACCCCTCACGACAGAATGTAGGCAACGACTAATCATTTTGTGGTATCGCAAACACGTTAAATCCGTTTCTGTATCGCCCGTTTGTAAGCAAGCTATCCTTGTCTATCACGAGAAATCCATACTTTTGCTGCCAACAAGTACGACATAACTTACTGAAATCCTCGTATGACATGTCGGTATTCACGTGATCGTTGTACACGTGTTTCAAGTTGGTGCCATCCTGTTTAAACAAGAGTAGCAGGTTCGCATTGTCGCGTAAAAGATGTTTCGGTATTCTCGCGTATGTCTGGCAGAGATAGAAGCAGTCGACGTTCGAATGGCGTCCCATTGAGAAATATTCTCTTATCGTATTTTGTTTGTCGCACGCCACGTCATCGAAAACGAAAATCAAGTTTGGACGTGCTTCGCTCGGTGGAATGACGTCACTGTTATTGGAGAATGTAAAATAGCCGATTTCATCGATCGACGTTAACAAATTCTCCAAATATTGATATTTTGGCTGTTGCAGTGACTTTGAATACACGTACACATTTTCAAAGCGGATGCCGTGCGGGCTTTCTATCAAACTAATCAACACGTTAGTTTTACCGCAATTCGAGGGGCCGCAAACGATTGCGCGTATAGTATTCGGCAGCATCGTACCGTGTCTACGCATCTCCGCATTGTCACCTATCGAGCGTAATCTGACGTCGTAATTTGTCACGCGTATCGCGAAAGGTTGTCGCACGAATTTCATTTTCCCACTTCCGATTCGGATCGCACGCCTGTCTATTTATAGCTGCGCGGAACTACAAAGTGTTCAGTAACGAAAAAATGTTTGTCCTGCTATCAAGTCCTTACGATATTCTCGATTTGAGTGCCGAACAGCTACAGTTTGTATCTAAAGCAGTTTTATTGCGAATGTGTGGCAATCACGTCCACTACGTGTGGAATAAACTTCCGGAATACATAAAGGCGGATTCGGAGGTTCAGACCTATCGTCGCTGTTTCGAACATTACAATCAACCGTGGCAACAAACGCACATTGACGGTCCAGCGCCAATGATAAAAGATTGTCGTGAATGTCAACGCAAATAAGCAGAGGTCTATTAAATCGTGCAATAAACGCGCTTCCTATCGAATTACATATTCCTGGATACCAGTTTTGCGGTCCGGGCACGCGGCTAGAAGAACGATTGGCTAGAGGTGATCGAGGTATCAACCCATTGGACGCAGCGTGTCGTGAACACGATATAGCGTACTTTCGGAGTAACGATCTTGCCGAAAGACACGCGGCGGATAGGATACTCGCCAAAAAGGCGCAAACTCGCATCACTGCGAAAGATTCGTCTCTCGGTGAGAGAGCCGCAGCCACAGCTGTCTGGATAGCGATGAAAACCAAAACGAAGTTCGGTATGGGTCTAAAGACGAAAACGATGAAAAAGATGGTGAAAAAACGAATACTTCCGGTAGCGAAACGCGGGGGTGTATTACCGATTCTACCAGTGTTGGGCGCTCTCGGATCTCTGATTGGTGGAGCGGCTGGTGTAGCAAAGATGGTGAACGATGGAAAAGCTACACAACGTCAGTTTCAAGAGATGCTACGTCACAATCGTGCCATGGAAGGTCGCGGATTGTATCTCGCACCATACAAATACGGACGAGGAGTCTCAATGAAAAAGAAGAAAAAAAAACGTCAAAGAGACGCTAAAAATGCCAGAGGGCGTAACTACCAATGTACAATTGCTGCAACTAGCAAAACGTATGCACATTCCATATTTTAGAGGTGTTTTTATGCGTAACTCATTACCGATCGGTGGTATATATCGAAACGAGAGCGGGATCATAAATTTGGATAACGCTAAAGGCTCGGGTACTCACTGGGTAGCGTATGCAAAGAGGGGGAATTGTGCTATATATTTTGACAGTTTTGGCAATCTTCGACCGCCGAATGAATTGGTGCGATATTTAAATGTGACAAAAATAGAATATAATCACACATCCTATCAAACTTATAATCAAAGCATCTGTGGACAATTGTACTTGCAGTTTCTCCGAACGGTCGATGCACGCGAATTTAAAGGCATACATTGCGCTATTTAACTTAGTATTCATTAAACAGTTTGGCCAACATGTCTATGACATTCACGCTGACTGGAAAGAGCAGCGTTCTCGCGGCAAACTACTTTCCCAACGTAGATTTAAGCGACGGTGAATACGAGCTTGGTCTAGCGGATTTTGAAAGTTATCACACAATATCGAACGTGAATTCCTCGAATAATAAATTTTACTTTGGCAAAGATGATGCGGAAATTACGATTCCCGAGGGATCATACGAGCTGCAAGCGATACATGAATTTTTGAAACATACAATTTTACGAAAACGTTCGCAACACACAGTTCGTGATGGTGATAAAAAACACACTGACGACGACGATAACTTTGAGCCTGGAGAATGGCCTATAGTGCTCCGCCTATAGTGCGCTAATTACAATACGATGAAGAGCGAGATCAAATGCGCCTACAGATTAAATTTTAGCAAGCCTAACAATATTGGATCGCTGCTAGGATTCTCGAACCGTATACTGCAGCCGCGAAAATGGTACGAGTCGGACGTGCCGATTAACATTATCAACGTGAACATTATCCGCGTCGAATGTAATGTGACCGCGGGTGCGTACAACAACGGCAAACTCGTTCATACGATACACGAATTTTCACCGAGGGTACCACCAGGATATAAGATATCGGAAACACCGGCGCACATCATTTACCTACCGATCATCGTGCGGTGCATTACGGATTTAACGTTACGCGTTGTCGACCAGGAAGGACAATTACTCGATTTTCGAGGAGAAGAGATCACCATTAGATTGCATGTACGGCGGCGGCGGTAAAATTAGCGTGTGATGCTCGGTGTGTTGAACGGATCGAAAGACGTGAGAGACAATATAATCTTTACGACGTCAGCGACAACAACATCGACATTTGCTAATATCCAATCATCCGGCACTAAGAAAAAGAAATTGAACGCATCAAACGTTGCGTTTTTACAATCTTTGGGATTCGTGGTGCGAAACATTTAAACGATGACTGACATTCTCGACATCGCGGATGAGCCAATCTTCGACGATCGCATCGTCAAGATTGAGACTCACTCCTATAACCCATTCGCCAACACAACGTTCGGATACAGTGATGAGATAAGAATACCCATACAACAACAGGATCTGTATACATTGCCGTACGAGAGTTTCTTATACATCGAGGGAGAATTAAAGATAAAGAAGCCAGCTGGAGAATTCAATGTAGTACTGCAAAATAATTGCGTTACATTCATGTTTGACGAGATTCGATATGAACTCGATGGTGTGGAGATTGATCGAAATAGAAACGTGGGAATAACAAGTATGCTCAAAAACTATGTAACAATATCATCCGTTAGAAGCGTGATTATGAGAAATGCTGGCTGGAGTGAGCCAACTATTGTGGATGGACACTTTAATTTTTGCGTACCGCTCTACATGTTATTGGGATTTTGCGAGGATTACAGACGCATAGTAATTAACGCTCGTCACGAATTGATCTTAATACGATCGCGCAATGACAACAATTGTCTGCTTGGAACTTCGACGCTGGAGCCTGTGATCAACATATTCAAGATACAATGGCAAATGCCACATGTGTTGTTGAGTGAAATTAAAAAGCTGTCTATGCTGCGCGCTCTGGAAAGCGGACGCTACCTCAGCATGGGTTTTCGCTCGTGGGATCTGTACGAGTTTCCGCTGTTGCAGCGTACAACCAAACATTCGTGGGCCATTAAGACCGCGACTCAGCTGGAGAAACCACGATATGTTATCTTTGCTCTGCAGACAGGCCGGAAGAATGTTATGTCCGAAGATGCGAGTAAATTCGACGACTGTAAATTAACAACGTGAAACTCTATCTGAACTCGGAATGTTATCCGTACGATGACATGAATCTGGATTTCGATAAAAACAGATGGTCGATTCTGTACGACACGTACGCGCGTTTCTGCAAAAACTATTACGGATACGAGTACCTCGAACCGAGTCTCACTGTCTCACTGTTTCTACAGTACGGTCCGTTTGTGATCATCGATTGTTCTCGACAAAACGAATCGGTCAAGAGTGCAACCGTGGATGTGCGATTGGAATTTGAGTGTAAGGAGAATGTGGCTAATAATACGACTGCGTACTGTCTCATCATACACGATCGCGTAATCCACTACAAGCCGTTGACCAACGTTGTGCGCAAAATTACCTAAGTGTTTGCGACAATAATTTAGAGAGAGGGAAAGCTGGATATAAATCCGAGTGTTACGAGATGATTGTCATTCTTCTTAACTGACGAAAAGAGATCTCATCATGTCTGTACCAACGTTTGTCGATCTGCAAGGATTTGTCGTTTCGAATAAATTCATCGCAAAGGAGGTGGCGGTGCTGAGAAGAGGAACTGTTCTCGCACACTACATTTTTCGGAGTCCTATACCATGGCATCTCCTTACAAAATCCGAAAAGTGTCAAGCTTCATGGTTGATTGCGAATCATCATGGACTACAATGGGAGGATGGAATCGTTGCGTACAGCATGGCGAAACGATTGATTACAACAGCTGTAGTTGAAGAAGAAGAAGATGATAAAATGCAGTGTATCGTATACGTTAAAGAATGCCAGAAACGAGAATGGCTTGCTAATATGCTCGGCGACGATGCGAGAGAAAATTTAATCATTGAGACCTTGGATGCTGATTACGACGATATCGAATCTCTAAATAATCTAGATGTTAAAAATACTATACGATGTGAAAAACATGTTAAGAATTGCGCATTACAAAATGTATTCGAAATATTTAACTGGTGGTCACAACGCCAGAAAGAATTGCAAGATTTGGAAAAATAAAATATTTAAACACTAATATGTTTTATTTCTTATTCCCCCTCCTCATTCCCTCCCTCCCTCCCTCCCTCACGAGTCATTTAAGAATTCTTTTTATCCGAGTATCGTCTCTCTCTCCCTTCTAAAAATTTCAGAGCACTAAAGTATTCTAGAATCTCCCACCACATTTACCACTAATCTCCCACTACTTTGAAAAACGGGATGTCACGTATATTTGATTCTTCATACGGTCAGTGTTGCGTTAACCGTTCGTGAAAGTGGTCCACTTTTGAAATCTGGAAATATGTACTACGTCGAAAGAAGCAGTGGCGGCCCCAGCAGAAGCGTGAATAATTACGTACCGAATCGTTATGAAACTCCATTGTTTGAGAACAAATGTGACAAGTAAGTTTTTGTTTAACTTCTTTCTATTTTTTCACAAATTGTTTTTAAACTAATTTTTTTTTATTTTATTTTTTCTACAGCATTTCGTTGAAGCGTCGTGCGATTCGTATACTAAGTAGACGATACGCATTGACAACCACGGAATTCAAATTCCTTGAAATTGGTATCAACGTGGGTACACCGAGTTACGTGGAAATTGTCATAGGAGATCATCAAGGAAAGGAACTGGTATTATCTCTCGAAACGTGGAAGGGACTCTACGAGCAACGTCGCAAAATTCACGATTTACTGCGAAAGGACTCTAAAGATACCTATAATTTTATAAGCGTTGGACCGCTAACAGTGCGAGTTCATACGATTAACGATACTAAACTTATAAGTCTCGAATCTTTAAACGTACGCATGATGATGATTGAACCGACGTTACACCGTATGTTTAATCTCAATCAATGCATCGATGTAACCTTTGATCGATTGGTTAGAATCACCGAGACAGTCGATACTAAGTTTACACAATTCTCCAATATCGCGTCCACTATAACGGATAATAAAAAAGTGTTAAATGTAATATGCGCCAGCGACGCCTTCAATAAACATCAACTCGTCGATTGCGAACTGGTAGCTTTAGTTTTTAGTCACAATATGTAATAAAAAAAAAATATATATAAAAGAGAAGAATAAAGTTTTTTTAAATTTAAATCATGATATAATTTACTCGCACGCATTTCCCATCCGTGCTTCCTCCCACCCGTAAACAGTCCCAGTTCTCATATGTAGCTCGTTGCGGGGAATGACGTCATGCTGGGAAGGGAGATGCGAAGCTAGGGACCGCGAGAGAGTAAGCGCTAGGAAAGAAAGAAATAGCGCGAGGCAAAGGAGAGCGAGAGAGTAAACGCTAGGAAAGAAAGAGATAGCGCGAGGCGAAGGAGAGCGAGAGAGTAAACGCTAGGAAAGAAAGAGATAGCGCGAGGTGAAGGAAAGCGAGAGAGTAAACGCTAGGAAAGAAAGAGATAGCGCGAGGCGAAGGAGAGCGAGAGAGTAAACGCTAGGAAAGAAAGAGATAGCGCGAGGTGAAGGAAAGCGAGAACGCAAACAGTAATTATTTTTCTTTTTTCTTTTTATAATTTTTTTTTTCTTTTTATTATTTTTTTTTCCTTTTTATTATTTTTTTCTTCCTTTTTATTATTTTTTTCTTTTTTTTCTTTTTATATTAAAATATTAAGTTATTATATCTAATTATATCTAGTATATGAAGGAAGAAGGATGGGATAGATGAAGGAAGTGCAAGCAAGCAATTATATGTGTTTTAACATAATTTTTTTTATTTAAAAAGTGTGTGTGTTTATTTACAGAAATCTGTGTGTGTGTGTGTGTGTGTGTGTGTGTGTGTGTGAATTTAAAAATAAAAATAAAAAGAAAAAGATATAAAAAAAAAAAAAATATATAAGAGATTGCACGCCGATGGTCGAGCGGTACGGCACGACGGCGACTGCTGCTGCGAGGCGCTGGAGGGGATGACCGGGCGGTCGTGGTGGCGTCCAGGTAGGGCTCCTGCATAACAGAAAAAAAAAATTTATTAATATTTTCATAATTTGAAAAAGAATACTTACACATCAAGGATTACTTACAATTACTGATCAGAATCAGTATCAGAATCTGGATCATTGTCGATAACATGTTATAGATACAACATGTTATCGATATGTTGACGGATTTCCCGATGGATTTCTTGTAACTGCTCAGGACATGCTTGCCGATTTCCGCCTGGTAAACAACAATTCTCGCAAGGCTTTCCCCTTAGTCTGTTGTTTTCATTCGTCCATATATAACTTTGTAGTTTAAAGATCACTGTTGAGGAATTTTTTATGTCAAGTTCGCGATTTCGTTGAAACTCCACCACCGCATTCAATAGTTTTTTGGTCACCATTTTTTTCAGCACTTAATCCTAGTAAATGTCTACAAAAGTTTATTGCTGCGCACAAAAACGGCACACACTACATGCTATTACTTGGCACAGTGAGTGTCCACAATTATTACACGAGTTCCAACCGTGATAAATATATTGTCCTGTTTCATGTTTATACACAATTTTACCTTGTGTATATGAATCTTGAACTTCGATGAAACATCCCGAACAAAATTTTTCACTATTTTCCTCGTCGTTGTCATACTTTTTTACTTCGTAATAAAATATGATGTTACACATTTCCTGCCGTTCAGTTATAATTCGTAAATCTTCACGCACTAACGGCACTACTTGTTCATTCAAATAGTCTTCCGGATCACTCTCATAATCAGAGTCATTTACTATTTCCACTTCTTCATCGCTGTCGTCGATAATAACCACATCTTCATTGTCTTCATTGTCTTCGATGACAATCACATCTTCTATATCCATTTTAGCACTAAATCGAAAGACACTCGACGACTGTTGAATACGTTTTAACGCGGAGACAGATTCTCAAATTCGAGCAGCCGAATGTTGGCGCTGGTGCGTTGCATTCTTTCCTTAAAAATTATGGAAGATGTTTCGCTCCAGTTTTATGGGAGATTTTCCGCGAGGGTGCAAAGCTGCCGAACGCCGGCGATTAAAATCTTTTTTTCCATAATGGCGCTGATGCGTTGCATTCTTTCCTTAAAATTATGGAAGATGTTTCGCTCCAGTTTTATGAGAGATTTTCCGCGAGGGTGCAAAGCTGCCGAACGCCGGCGCTTAAAATCTCTTTTTCCATAATATTCTAATGGTCATAAAATGATCATAAAAATTAGAAAAAAAGAAAAAAACACTTTTATGGTTTCTAAAATGTCCCCCGGCTATAAATCAACCACAAAGATAAACACCTTGCAGTTGCAGTTCTTTCCCTAAAAATTCGGAAGATGTTTCGCTCCAGTTTTATGGGAGATTTTCCGCGAGGGTGCAAAGCTGCCGAACGCCGGCGCTTAAAATCTCTTTTTCCATAATATTCTAATGGTCATAAAATGATCATAAAAATTAGAAAAAAAGAAAAAAACACTTTTATGGTTTCTAAAATGTCCCCCGGCTATAAATCAACCACAAAGATAAACACCTTGTAGTTGCAGTTCTTTCCCTAAAAATTATGGAAGATGTTTTGCTCCAGTTTTATGGAAGATTTTCCGCGAGGGTGCAAAGCTGCCGAACGTCGGCGCTTAAAATCCTAATGATATAATGACCATAAAATGATCATAAAACTAGAAAAAAAACAATTTTATGACTTCTAAAATGCCCCCGGCTATAAAATCAACCGCAAAGATAAACATCTACTTTCGAACGTGTGTAGGACCCTTCCCCCCCACCCCCCCGACCCCCCTTTCCCTAACATCAGACCCCTCGCGCCTCCCAGATACCCCCGCCCCCGCACCCCCCTCAGCGCCCCATGGCTTAGAATCCCCACTATAACACTACTGGCATAAATGGTATCCGTCGGTAAATGTGTATGTACGTACGTGTATGACAACCGAAAGCGTCACATACACATGCAGCGCGTACATACGTGTCACTTGAAGCGCGGCGGAATTCATGCAACGGAGAAGAAAAAAGTGGGAGGCAATCCGATGTTGCATCCTTAGCGCAAGACGCACGATCGAGAGAGAAAGCATGACAAGACGTGATGCCGATTAGTGGTGTCCTATAACTCTGTCTCACTCACTCTACGCATGAATGAGCGAGAGAGCTATAGGACACCGCGTTGTCTTTATATTCGTCTCGTTCGCTCTCGCGCTTATGTCATGTTTTTTTTTTTATTCCTTCAAGAAACGTGGCTGAGTCTTGCGGATCGAATACCGGCATTCATAAAATTTTAATTATATCATATATTAGAAATTGATCGGTTTCATATATATAGCAAAGAAACATATTCCATAAAAAATGGGTGCAAATTTACAATTACTGTTCTAGTGAATCGGTTGTCATACACGTACGTACATACACATTTACCGACGGACACCATTTATGCCGGTGCGTGTACGCGCTTACTATTGCTATATGCATCAGCGGTCACACTGCATTCTATACGAATAATGTTTACGTTAATAATATTTATCGGCACATCTGATTCGTACCATTTCCGCGGCTGCAATACACGATTCGAGAATCCCAACAACGATCTTATGTTGTTGGGCTTATTAAAATTTATTCCGTATATGCATTTAATTTCATTTTTCAACGTATTATGATTAGCGCGAATCACTATTGGATATTTCTCATCATTGTTATTAACAATGTTGTGGGAATCGTATTGTAAAATTGCATGCGTTAGATATTCATTTATACCATGCAGTTCATACGATCCTTCGGAAATCATAATTTCCTTGTCGTCGTTGTCAAAGTAAAATTTATTATTCGAGGAATTCACGTTCGGTATCGTATGATAAGTTTCAAAATCCATTAAACTAAGTTCGTAATCATCATCGTTCAAATCTATGGCTGGAAAGTAGCTTACGGCAAGAACGCTACTCTTACCAGTCAATGTAAGTGTCAGTGACATGTCGAATACTGAGTCACGACAGTAGAGTGTTAGGCTTTAAATTTAATCGTTTGAAGAAATTGTAGACACAATTCTCCGCAAATACTCTGATTATAATTTTGATAAGACGCATGATTGTATTCAATTTTTGTTACATTCTGTCCAAAATATTGCACCAATTCCTCGGGCGGTCGAAGATTTCCAAAACTGTCAAAATACGCAACATTATTTCCCCTCTTTGCGTATGCTACCCAATGAGTACGAGGACCCTCAACGTCGTCCAAATTGACAATGCAACTCTCGTTTCGTCGCACGCCGCTTATCGCAAAATTATTGCACATGAAAACGCCTCTAAAGAAAGGTATGCGCATACGTCTTGCAAGTTGTTCCAATTGTACGTTAGTTGTTACACCTGCAGGCATTTTTAACGTTTTTTTAACGTTTTTTTTTCTTAGCAGTCGTTGAGAACCCTCGTCCACGCTTGTATGGAGCGAGATAAAGTCCACGACCTCCATAGCGCGATTGTGACGTTGCATTTCTTCGAATTGGCGTTGCGCGGCCTTGCTATCGTTTAGTCTTTGCGATTCCCGCTGCTCCACCAGCCAAAGAACCGACTACTCCCAACAATGGTAAAATCGGTAAAATACCATCACGCTTCGCTACTGGAAGTATTCGTTTTTTCAACATCTTTTTCTTTTTCGGTGATTTTTTCATCTTCATTCCCATACCAAATTTCGTTTTTGCCTTCATGGCCGTCCAAACAGCCGTAGCAGCCGTTCTTTCACTAAGAGTCGAATCCCTCGCGGTAATACGTTCTCGCGCCTTCACAGCTAGTATACGATCCGCAACGTGTCGTTCGCCGAGGTCGTTGCTTCACGAGTAAGCTATATCGTGGTCGCGACACGCAGCGTCCAATGGATATCAATCCATTCGAGGTATCAACCTCGCCTCTAGCCAATCGTTCTTTTAAACGAGTTCCCGGTCCGCAAAACTGATATCCAGGAATATGTAATTCGATAGGAAGCGCGTTTATCGCACGATTCAATAGACCGCTACCTCTTATAATTCTCGCTGACATTCGTAGCAATCTTTAATAAATGGTGCTGGACCGTCGATATGTGTTTGCTGCCACGGTAAATTATAATGTCGCAAACATCTACGATACCGTTGTACTTCAGAATCAGCCTTTATATGTTCGGGAAGTTTGTCCCATAGTCGTTCCACGTAACGGCTAAATTGTCTCAATAAAATAATCTTTGGTATATATTGCAACTGTTCAGAGGTAAGCTCGAGAATATGACAGTCGTCCGACAGATGAAAAAACATTTTCAATACTGAGCGGTTTCGCTTCGATGCGCATCTATAAATAGGTCCTCCCATGACTCATTCTCAAAATGCGGTTTGTGCGGCAAGCGACGATAATCAAAGTTACAAACTTTGATAATAGACTAATGCTTGAAAAAGAAATACGCAAGCATGGAAACATGTTACCAATTACTATACGCGGTATTATTTGCGGTCCTTCGAATTGTGGTAAGACTAATGTATTGATAAGTCTAATTGAAAGTCCGTACGGTGTTCGCTTTGAGAACCTGTACGTATACTCAAAATTGCTTCAACAACCGAAATATCAATATTTGGAAAATTTATTGACACCGATAGACGAAATTGGTTATTTCACATTTTCTAATAATAGTGAAGTCATTGCTCCAAGTGAGGCGCTTCCGAATTCCATTTTTATCTTTGATGACGTGGCGTGCGATAAACAAGATACGATAAGAGAATACTTTGCAATGGGTCGACACTCGAGCGTCGACTGTTTCTATCTTTGTCAAACGTATGCCAAGATACCTAAGCATCTTATACGCGACAATGCGAATCTGTTGATTTTATTTCAACAGGATAGTACAAACCTGAAACATGTGTACAACGATCATGTAAATACTGACATGTCATACAACGATTTTCACGCATTATGCCAGAAATGCTGGCAGCACAAGTATGGATTCGTAGTTATTGATAAAGACAACTAGCTGACCAATGGACGATATAGAAAAGGATTTAATTAATTAAAGGATGAATTTGCGATACCGTAAAGATGTTAGTCGCTGTCAACACATCAGTCTAACAACGTCTACAAAATATCCATCATGATAAACAACAATGATGCTGATGATGAACGTGAAAAGATTGTGAGAGAGATTGCAAAAACGAGCGAATCAATTCGCAAAAAATATCACGCTTTAAAAACTGGTAAAATTGAGGAAGACGTCGCTTTGAAGAGACATTTTAAGCCAATCACTGAATCTCTAAAACAAATTGTTGAGAATACCATCGATGTAGAATCTGATGCATCGAAAGTGGAGTCGTTTGGTATACCTAGAGAAGAACAAGAGAGCATAAAGTAGAAACGATCAAACATTTCACTGACTTATGAAAAAATATCAAATGGGGGACGGAAACGATCAAACGATTCATTGATAACTTCTACACCAAGTCAATCAAAGCGAATGCACACAAACAATCGACTCCGATAAAAGCTGTACAACAACCTCAAATAATCTCGTCTTCTTTCGTCGAAAAAATTTTTGAGACACCCGAAGCGGTTGTGACGTCGGTTCAACGTCAATTACAAACATCCGAGGGTCAGAATATGTTGTGAGAACAACTTAGTCCGCTCGGACAAAGATATATCGGAGCAATTTTGGGCCAAGATGTAAATAACGAGATGGATTACGTATACGGTGTTAAATTTTCCGACGAAGGAATGATGCTCGGCGATAAACATTTTGAAGTGGATAAGAATGATAATATAATCATCGATGGAGTAAAATATGCGGAGATGCCGGGCCTCTACGAATTAATTTTCAAGAGAATTCCCGACGATGCTGTATATACAGAGAACAATATGCATAAATATAAAAGTATATTACTGGCGATAAACGCGCATAGACGTGATAATAATGTGCGTAATCCAGTATTAGGCAACAAAGAATACAAATATAAATATATAATCGCTTCATTATTTCCTATCAAAAGAAAAATTGGAAAAGATATAAACCTACCACGCACTATGACACTGAGTGAGAATAAAATTGAATACGTGCATTGGAACGATCCCAACGAATTGGTAGATCGTTTGCGGCTGCTGGAAACTTGGCGTCGAGCAGGTAACAATGCTCACGGCAATGAAATCATGTCAATTATCGAAGAGCTTCGCGAGGCGGGTCTTATTATAAATTAAACAACATGTTGACGATACTAATCATTCTGTCAAAACATTTCGTATTGAAATGTCAATTAATAAATTTGGAGTATCGCTCGGTATGTCGAATAATGCATACTATGAATGGAACGGATTACTAAGAACATATGTGCGAGATAACGCTCTGTGTCTGACTAGCGCCGGCTTTGACGCAAGATTGCGCAAGATACGACGTGTAGCGCAACCGGAAGATGATAACGATGCTGCTAACAAACGGTACGTTGAAACGAGTGTTGAACTTTTGAGGAATAGGCAGAAAGAAATTGAGAAAACAATTATTGCGCTCGAAACGCGCGTGCAAACGCTTCAGATAATGATGCATGAAATGCAGAAAATGCTTCAGACACGTGTGCAAACTACATCCGACTCAGGAAAAGATACATAAAGAATTATACATGAACTTTTACATTATTATGAAATATGCCACGATCAAACATGCAAGAAAAGAAAAACAACTCTGAAAAGCGACTGCTCGTGGAAGAATTGCACGCTCCGGCGAGAAGAAATTTTCCGCGTAGACGCGTCATAGTACGCGGATACGATGATCTGTGGCAGGCAGACGTGGTTGAGATGCGTCCTTATGCACGAGTCAACAAAGGTTTCAATTACATACTCACTGTTATCGATGTGCTGAGCAAGTATGCGTGGGCCGTACCGTTCAAAAGTAAGAGCGGAAACGAAATGTCTGAAACGATTGCGAAACTAATTCGAGATGGTGGAAGATGTCCGAAAAATTTTTAAACAGACAGAGGAAAGGAATTTTATAATGCAAATGTGCAAAAACTCATGAAGAAACATAACATTAATCATTATTCAACGTATTCCATCATGAAAGCCTCGATCGTGGAACGATTAAACCGCACTTTAAAGAACAATATGTGGAAATTGTTTACACTAAATGGTAATTACAAGTGGATCGACGCTTTATCCTAACTCATTGCAGAATATAACGCGCGAAAACATCGCACTATTAATATGAGACCTATCGATGTCACTCCTACAATCGCTGATAGGCTTTTAAATACAGTATACAACAATGTAAAAATTGCTGCTCCAGCGAGATTCAAAGTGAGTGATTCGATACGTGTGAGTAAATTCAAGACCATTTTTGATAAAGGTTACACACCAAATTGGTGGGCCGAAGTGTTTAAAATTGTCAAAATACAGAATACTAATCCCGCGACATATCTACTCGAAGATTCGTGCGGAAATCCAGTAGCCGGAGGATTCTACGAATACGAACTACAACGCGTTGCTAACCCCGACGTGTATCTCGTGGAAAAGATGATACGTAAAAAAAGGAGATGAAGTTTTTGTGAAATGGCTGGGACTTGATAAATCGCACTCTTGGATACATAAAAATAATTTATTATAAACATATAACATAATAAAAATATACATAAATTTACATGAATGAATATATATATATACATATATATAATTTATATTTACAATAAATAAATACAATTATTTACAATAAATACATACAATTATTTACAATGATATTTTATAATGTCCCCACGGTAACGTATCAGTAGTTGTAGGTACGATATACCGCTTGTCGTCGTACGGACTTAGAGCAATTTTTGTTTCGCGAATGGTGTATACCTTGTGCAATTTTGATCTTATACACGATTGACTACGCGTCATTTCAATCTCTTCGTTCAAACACCGCGTGTAATCGTCAAACGTTATCGTTCTCGCGACAACGTTACTCTTGACACCTTTTACCTTTTTCGTATCCTTCTTATCATCCACACGCAACGCATACATTTTTGTTCTAAGCCCGACAAATTCAGTCATTAAGGTACCATTGTTTTCATCCTTCATTAGATCCGGTACCTTTTTATTCACGAGCGGTATACCGTACGCATTGTCTATCGCATAGTCGCTCGTATCAAATCTGCTGATATCGCGTTTCATATTCTCGTACACATCGTCGCACTCAATGTGATATATAAGGTTATCTGTGTCAGTGTACATGACTTTGTATCTCTCCTGATACATTGGTACCATATAATCGTGGTGAAATTCGTACAAACATGTCTTGGATATATCGAGAATACACTACGTAAATTGGTTTGTAGAATTTCACCTCGAGTTTACGTAATTCCACAGCGATTAGATTTTCCGAAAAAACGCTCCTACTATGAAAATTTGGTTTTGCAATTAATGCCTCTGCGCCGTACCTTCCGTCCCATTTTGTTGAAAGTTTAACATCTACGCGATTGCGCACATTTTCCATCGTTTTGCCAAACACGGCATTATTTATTAGTTTGTACGAATTTTTTTCAAATTCATTTTTCGCCAGTGTTCTAAATTTTGTGTTGAGTTCTATATAAGTACGGAGCCACGGAGATTGAGTGAATTGTAATATACGATGAATTTTTGTAACACGAAGACCGTGACGTGAACATTGCTGCAGATTGCGGTAGTGTATCACGTAACGCTTCTTATCGTATAAGGTTGCGAGAAGCTTGTCCTCGCGCTTGCCAGGTGGTTTGTCGCGTGTCGGACAAAACGGTAGGTCAGTGTACAAATCCTGAAGATGTTGCGGATACTCGAGGTCGACTTCGAGGATGTAGCCTGACGAATCGAGCGCGATCGATGATACATCAAAATTGAAAACATTATCGACCCACTGAAAATCGGCATAGGGTAATGGTTGACACATTACTCATCCGTATAAATTATTAACATCGAAATACATCAAGTACGTTGATGGTTTCGATGAGTCATACGACTGCATGTACTTGTTATTAGCACGCGCGTACCTGTTGGAACATTGACTCAGACCACCGCGTATACCTCGTTCGATAAACATAACCATGTCAATGTCTGTGAGTAATTCAAATATAATTTTCGTATGCTTTAACATGGCGCCCCACGTGTAGCCGGGAAGAGTATAGTAATACGCGGGGTCGAGCCCATAACTCTTGATACAACTCTCGTGGAAATTTTCAAAAATGCCGGCTAGTAACAAGACATCAGTTTTGAGGTATAACTCACTATATTCGCCTAGCGTTCGAATTGAGAATCGCTTCCACACAATCTCAGCGTGCGCGTAATCGCTCTCGGATACTGTGTTACCTGTCAAGGAGCTGTAAAATGATTCTCGCGATGGTAAACACACATCTTGCAATTTATCTACGCAGTCAATGTACTCGTACGGGAAGACACCTTTTCTTGTCAGTAAATTGAAATCCTCGGCGGATAAATTTTTAAATTCCATTTGTAAAATTTTGAGTTTATCCTTGCTCAGAAAAGATGCCAATTTGTCGAGACTTGTTGTGAGAAATTTATATGAATCTATGAAACGTAATATAATGTGATTTCCCGGTTTGTCTTTCGTACCCTTAACATGTTTTGTAAATGAAATATATTTTTCTTTTGTTATCGGAAGTAAATCGATTCCCTCTTTGAACGCTGTGGCTATTTCCTCGATTATAAAATGAGAATCATAACCGGATAAATTGTGAAATACTATTGATATGCAAAAAGATTCTTTGTAATTTAGATTGCAATTTGAATGCGCGGGACCTCTGTACCGTCCGGTCAAATGACAATGATCGCGTACGCGCGTATCATCATCTTCCACAAATGGTTTCTCACATATATGACACTGAGTCGCGCTTCGAAATTCTTTCCATTCATCTTGCGTTAAATTTACCATGGGGACATTGGTTGTTAAAAGATTTTCTACATGTTGCGCCAAATTTTTAAGTTCGTCGGCGAACCACGCAACGCAATTGGCTTCGCGACGAGAATGATACGCGGATAACGTATTATCGTACGAGCAATGTACAATACATAATAAGCGATACTAAATACTTGGTGATGTTGATAAAAATTTTCTTCTTTTTTCACCAAAACGCATTCCAGATCGGCATACACTACGAAAGGTAGTCGCTCCTTCCTGTTATAATTGGCGAATGCGAGCCACTTATCTTTATCGCTCGGTAACCGGATAGTGCAGTCGTTCATCTTTCCACAGTCTACTGTATGCGACTGTAGTTTCTCGTCCGAGTGAAAATAGTGCATGCATCTGTAAAATAAAAGTTAAAATTTTTTTATAGCCTTGTTTTAAATATTTTTAGACAGTTTTATTAAGTATACATACCGATCGCAAATATATTTTTGACTATTGTGTTTGCTGAGTTGTGAATTCACGAGCTTGGATAAATTCTTGATCCACGTGAAATGTCCGATATCTCGCGCATCTTGCACGTAGAGCAAGTTGACGTGCTTGTCCCTCTTTTGCTCCGTAAGGCGTAACGGGATAATGTTTTCATTCTCGATGGTGTACACATTGATTGAAATGTCATTATAAATTTCAAATTTTTTAATTTGATTAAGAGTCACTGAAAACTCAATATCTTGGAGATTCAGTACTGTTGTATAATGCGGGTACGATGATTGTCGGTCTGTGTGTCTTTCAATTGGATACAGAGCAGCCACCACCGCCCACGCAAAGCATGCATTGTCTTGAGATTGCACGTTAACCACTGCTCGTTTCATTATTATCTTTCGCGGTAATTACACGCAACATCCGGCGTGCATAGGATTATATTTATTTATATTTACAGTCAAATTTAGTATACGCGATAATGCCCATCCGCTATCGCGTTCCTGAAATTCTTCGAGCGATACAAGGGTGGGCTCGACGACTCGCCGCTCATACTACTCGCGTAAATCGGATGTACAAAAGAGTTCAAAGTTTCTCGTATTGATTGATTTATTGGCGCGCTTATCGCCCGCCACAAACTCGCCGTTAAACGCTGTATTCACTTTCACACTTCTGTGTTTTTGCATAATGTCTCGCACATGCTCGAGCACAATGTCGCTCGCGTTCCACAAATTGATGAGATTCGATATGATTTACTTTATAACCGCACCAGTCATGATACGACCTTCGAACGCCGTATCGATCTCTCGCCATATCAATCCATTTTCTCGCGAACTGCATCCTGCACCCGCGTGTACGAAACGCCTGCGCAACACATTTTTCAGTCCTTCGAGTCGCGCGATTCGAGCAATCAGCGATTGTCGATTTCCGATCGATAATCGTGGTCGTTTAATTCGACTTTGTTCTTCCAACGACTCAATACATTCGTTACATTGCGCCTCCCACACAATGTACTCCTCCACTGAATTTACCCGGGTGGATTGCTCCCACACAATTTGCTCCGCCATGTTTTTCAGACCGAACAAGATGCACGAGTCGAAAATAATGGAGGTGCACCTCTTTGCAGCGATTTTATATCGCGATTCATAGACGTTTCTATCACGCATGTCGCGATTTGTCATCTAACGATGACGTTATGTCGAAAAAATTTTTTTGCTGTATTTCGAAAATTAGCAGCTGCACATCGGCGCTCGAAAGTTTTGCAGTTTCAAATTACATGCAGCTGCAGATTTGTCATATCTCGTTGGATTGTCATCTATGGGTCACGTCATCTAAAAAATTTGTCATATTTCGAATATTAGCAGCCGTATATCGACGCTCGGAAGATCCGCGGCTTCAAATTACATATAGTTGTCATTTCGCGATTTGTCACGCACACTTTAAACATTTTAGTAAGATTCATTAGCGCATGGATAATTTGTAGTTTCAAATTACATGCAGCTGCGGATTTATCATCTAACGATGACGTTATGTCGAAAAAATTTTTCTTGCTGTATTTCGAAAATTAGCAGCTGCACATCGGCGCTCGAAAGTTTTGCAGTTTCAAATTACATGCAGCTGCGGATTTGTCACACTTTAAACATTTTAGTAAGATTCGTTAGCGCATGGATAATTTGTAGTTTCAAATTACATACAGCTGCGAGTTACTTTTTGATAATTTGTCACGTACATTTAGAATATTCAGGTGTGATTTCATCAGAAAATGTTGTCGCACCTCGACGCATGGAAAATTTTAAGCGCATTCAGCTAAAATCTTTGGAATGTAATTATTAATTAGCAGCTGTATATAGGCGCTTGGAAAAAAAAAACTTGCTGTATCAACAATCACTCCCTCCACATTGCAATTTGTAGTGCTAAATTGTGAACAATAACCCCCTCCACATTGCAGTGTGTAGTGCTAAATTGTGTTTTAATACTTAAAATAATTTAGTATCGTGTCAATCGTTTGTGGTCTCCGCTAAAGGAAGCAACATGAATTATTACGTCCTGATTATGAACACTCTGCCAAAGAAAGAGTAAGTTTTATTTTTTAAATATTTTTATTATTTATATTAGTTTTAAATAATATTTTTAATATTTATATTAATATTATATTTTTAATAACATTTTTCTAAAATTTTGTAGCATTTCATCCGAGTCTCGTCGCGCGGGTCGTATCTTGGGAAAAAGATATGCTCTAACCCCGACATCATACAAATACTTGGAGATTGGAATAAGCGTCAGAGCTATGTCATATGTGGAATTACTTGTTGGTGATAACCGAGGCAATCAAATAGTATTGCCTATCGTTACCTGGCACTCATTGATGCAGAAACGTGCCGATATTGAACGACATGTACAATCGACTGAAAGTGAGCTATTATGGATCTGCGATCTATCTATCCAAATGATTACATTAACTGATTCCAAGATTGTTAAATTAACATTGTCTAATAATTCTTTGTATATGCATCCGCAAACATTGGTGCATTTATTCGATTTTGAAGACTGGTATCGATCATATGCATTTCTGGTTGTGTCAGAATAAAATATATTGTTAATGAAAAGTTTAAACAATTTGTTAGCGTTTTGCAACGCAACAATATCATTAATGTTTACGATGCGGTAAAAGTGATATGTGAGAGTGACACGTTTGACGGCAAATCACTCGTAGATTGTGAATTGTTAACATGTGCTGTAAATGATTTACTCTATGATGTTTGCAATAAATAAATTACCGTTTTTATTACTAATTTTTATTATTTTTTTCTTCGCCTATTCTTTATAAAACGTATGATGTATATAGTTGGATCTACATTCATTCTGTTAAAGATGTTGAAAATGCTGATGTAAATGAGACGTGATACTCGAGTTAGAGGGAGATGAGACGTGATACTCGAGTTAGACGGAGATGAGAGATGTGACATTAAAATATATATATATATATTTGGGAGAAGCGTGTGCTATAAAAAAGTTTGCGACCATCCTTGTGACAATCTTGTCGCATCTGATAAAGCGAGTTTGGAAGAAAATGCGAGTTTGCGGTCATCCTTGTGACATTTTTTTTATATCTGAAAAAAAAAACTTTGTGTTTATAAATGACTTGATGAACATTTCATCCGATTCGTTCGAGACGTCCGATTCTTCCGAGTCGCCTGATTCACTCTTGGTGAACATTTCATCCGATTCGTCCAATTCGTTCGAGTTTACCGAATCGTCCGATTCAATGGACTTTTCGTCCGAGCATTCTGATTCAGATCTAGAATCCTTACACGATAGTGTTCTTGACGGTAATTCTAGTGATTTTAGTGATGTTGTGGAACCTATTATTCATACGTTAGATGATGTACAAGTTCGTACATATAATGAAATGAAACGGCTGTGCATATCTTTTTATTATAAACCTGGGATTTCTGTTAAACATTGTATGTCGTGTTTCATGCTATTACCGAAGAGGTCACAGATTGGGAGTGATGTGGTGCGCACACATCAAAGTGAAATTTATCAGCAAATCCATGATTTATATGAATGCGCTAGATGTCTGAGACCGCTGTATCAATTAATACCGTGCAATTTTTGTCCGTTTTGTACAAAAAAGACTAATGCGTGAAAAATAAAAACTATTATTGTGTAAGTGTCGCGATAAGATGCAGTGGAGAGAACACTCCGACGTCCTCGGTGGCTCTGTGACTTCTGTGGTGCAGTTTTTGCGAAATCGTGAAATTGGTTTACCAAAGACTCATACGAGATCGTTAACACTGTTTTTCAAGATCTGTGACAAAATAGATTTTTTATGTGATGTGGTCAAGGAAAATACCGATATAGAACTTATGCAATTTGAAGATGTTCCGGAAATAAGGTATCTTCGAAAAGTAAGGCTGCTATTGATAAAAAGAATAAGAAGGATAGACTTTTTAGAAGAAAGAAGAAAGCGACTTGTCTCTCATGCAATTAATACACACATGTAGTAAACAAAAAAGTTCTGCATGATTTGTGTATGTATTTATCATTTTTATAAAATTTTAAAGATATTAATAATGATGTTTTTTTTTAGAAGACGCTGTGGTGTGCTCTCCCTCCCTACCCTTATTTTAATTTTTTATCTTTTATATTACCTATCTTATATTGTATATTTTATATTTGTTATGCTATTCAATTATAATTATCTATATGAATGCTGTGTGGAGCGACAGTCCGCGTCAGCTTTTATTTTTTTATCAGCTGTGAAGAGTAAACATTCGTACTAACTCTTATGTCATGCTCATCCCCTACCCATTTTTTCACCGAGACGTTACCTAGCTTCCGCTGGAGCTAGCATAAAGTATTTGACTGTGGTGCAGTAAGTTTTATTGTGTGAAGTGCAGTTCATTTTGTTTTAAAGATTTTAAAAATATCGCAAATTGTGGCTTTCATGCATGCCATGTTTGAGACAGGGTACCGCCACCTACGGGTACCCGAATGGGTGCCATATCACCGGTACTATCGCCGCGCACTCCGAAGAGCGCGAAATATGGCCCGCGCCCTATTCCAGGCGCTACTGGAGGTCCTATTTGGAAATGTAAGTAGTTTTTATTATTTTTATACGCTTTTTTATTTATAATATATTTATATGTTTTTTTTTATAGATTTTCAAAATAGGTGTTGATCCGATCCCTGGGTACATCAGCATAGCGCACATGCAGGAGGTGCGCTGGGTGCGGGCCTATCGCAAGGAGTGCGCGGAGTGGGAAAATTTGTGGGCCGATGGTCCCCACTCCCAAGAATTAGACGCGGAGTATCCGCACATGTACGCGGATATTTTCTGTCTCCGCAGATTGTTCGGAGAGGAGCCCTATCGTAAGTATACTCAAATTTTAAATATTTATTTTTTAAGGTACTAATAAAAATGTTCATTTTTCTTTTCTGTTACAGCCCCTGCTCCCGCTTTTTTAGACACGGAGACAGAAAATGTCAACGTATTTCGGATACTCCACAGATTGTTCGGAGAGGAGTCCTATTGTAAGTATCTATATATAATACGCTCAAAAGTTTGTGTATTTTTTAAGGTACCAATATAAATGTTCATTTTTTCTGTTACAGAAGCAGCCGTCGCGCGTTCCCCATCACCCTGCCGCCCGTTATTTTTAGTTTTTTATATTTTTATAATTTTATATTTTAAATTTTATATATATTATATTTCATATCTTTTTATATTTTATATTTTATATTATATTTTAGATTTTTTTATATTTTTTACTTCATATGTTAGATTTTATATTTTCATTTTTTAAAAACACACATACACATACACACACTATATGTATAAAAATACACATTTTTATAATTAAAAATTTTGTTTACGATAAATATGTGTATTGTGTTTTGCGCCTTCATTATCTATCCCATCCTTCTTCCTCCTCCATTTAGTATTGATTAGATTATATTTAATATATATAATTAGTAATAATAATAATAATATAATATATAATAATAATATAATAATATAAAAAAAAATTTAATCTGCGTTCTCGCGTATGCCTTAGCCTCCGTCTTATCGCGTTCCCGCTATTCTTTCTCCTCATCCTCATTCTTTCTCTCTCACACTATCTTCCTATTGTAATCTTCTCCTTTTCCCACCACATCATGCTCTCATTGTCCTACGCTATGTACAATGCACATAGCGCTCTCCTTATCCTATCCTATACCACGCGTCTCCGTCTACCGTGTTGCGAACGTCTATCGCGCTGTCTCTCTCTATCCATCTCCCTACTCGCGGACCTCTCTTCCCTCCCCGCAAACCCCTCGTCTACAAACCGCGTCGCGGACCTGCGTGACGTCATCCCCCGCGCCTGCGGTTCCCCCCCGCGCCCACGGTTCCCCCCTCGAGCACCTGGGTTAGAACTCTCCTTATATCACTACTCAGAAAGATGCATTTTTGTAATAATAATACATATTTGTAATAATAATTGACAGATTACATTTTGTAATAACAATAAAAAATGTTTAAATTCATAATATGTATTTATTTTGTGTGACAGATTACATTTTATTACAAAAAAAATATACTTTGAAAAAAAAAGTTTACTCATCGGGACTCGAACCAGCAACATTGTTAGTACGAGTCTGACGCGCTGCCGCTACGCCACGCGCTCTTCGAAAATACCCCCTATTCCATAGATAGATAAAACGCTCGGAATTTTTTAATTTCAATTTTCTGGCGACCGCTTGAGAACTGCATCTTATTCCTTTACCCAAAACCCCTTCACATGATGACCTATCGATACAATAAGTTTCATTGAAATCGATAAGTATCACGTCGTAAGGTCCCCATAGTAAGTGATGACAGAAGAGCGATCATCGCGGGGAGATAAGATAATATATAAGAGAATTAAGCTGAGATAGAATAAGAAAGATTTTGATTCTAATGTGTATTTTTTTATGAATTACTATATTAATTATTTGCATAAGGTTAGTTGGCTTTTTCAGAAAGTATCAATTATAATTGCTTGTGCACGAGTTGAGTGTAGAAGTTTGAAAGTGAAAACGAGATATAAAAATGGATCCGCGGATGCAATACAATTATTTATTTATAATACTATTATTTATTTATAATAAATCACAAATAAACTTAAAAATAAGTCACTTCTACAAGTAATCTATAATAAAAAATAAAAAATAAAAGATAATAAAGGTACATTTAAAAAATAATAAGGGAGAATTTTAGTTTAAAATTATTTATTATATATATATATATTAACATAATATATATATATATATATATATATATATATATATATATATACATGTATACTTTATTATATGTAAAAAAAATATTGTGTAGTGTATATGTATACAATATAAACTTAAAAATTATAAAAAATAAAATTGTTTCTTCCTCCGCCTCTTTCTCTCATTTCTTCTTCACTTCCTCTTCCCCTTCCTTTCATTCCACCATTTCCTCTTCCCTTTCCTCTCATTCCTTCATTTCCTCTTCCCCTTCCTCCTCTACCTCTTTCTCTTCCTTCTCTTCTCATCATTCGTCCTCCTCTTCTTATTATTTGTCCTCTTTCTCTTCGTTCTTCTCTTTTTCTATTCGATTCATACGCTTTTCTGCGTGCTGACCACTTATATCTATAAAAAATAACAAATATAAAAAGAGGAATATTAGTATGTGTATAAATCTAAAGCTCGTTCATATAATTATTTAAAAAATCTTGAAAGATATGTATTCAGATATATATGTATATATACATATATATACATATATATATATATATATATATATTATATATATACAATATAATTCGAAATTTAATAAACATACCTCGCATCACGTTCGGTGCGCCTTACGCCAGCCCGATGTTGGCTGTTGTTTTGCTGCTGCTGATGCTGTTTCGGTTCTTCCGATTCCTGTTCTTGTGATTGATTGTTGTAATAAATTTTAAAAAATTTAATAATAAACATAAATAATATATAAATAAATATAAATATACATATATATATATATTTATTTATTTATTTATTTATTTAAAAATAAGATAACCATTTTTGCAAAAGATATGCCCAGTTTTATAAAGCATATACCCAATTTTTTGGGAATCTCTGATCAACAGCGTTAGACATAGCTATGATTGTAGGGCATCAAAAGAAAATTAAAAAGTTCTATGAGCATAATCTTGTAAAATGAATCTCCTGAGTTCTAAAACTATCTAAAGTTCGTTATTATGACTATTTACCACTGATCTCGCTCAATTTTTCTGCATTAATTAAACAATTAAAATCTATTGTTTTGTACTTTGTAACTACGTTTCTTAATCGATTAATATATGTATAATTCATAACTATTCACTCGGGGCGAAAACAGGGCATAGTTTTATATAAATTATATTATTAATATTTTTATTTTCAAGTAAAAAATATATTCATATATATATTTTATATATATGAATATATTTTTTATAATATATGAATATAGATAAAAAATAAATAATATTTAAAATATAATTATTTTAATATTATAGCATAAATACCTTTCTTCGATATCGTCTGCCTCGTCATCGGCGCTTTATTCGTTTAATAAGGTTTCTAATTCCTTTTTTCTCTTTTTTATTTTTTCTTCTCTTTCCATCAGATCTTCTAATTTTTTTTTAATATCTTTCTTATCCATTCTGTAATTAAAAACACTTATTATATTTCTACTAGTATTTGTATAACTTATTTGTATACGTACATGTATAGTATTATGAAACGCTGATAATAGAGCAACTATTATATAAGTTTGTATAAGAATTCTTTTATGAAAAGAAGGTTTGATTGATTGGAATACGTTCTCGAGATAGAGTTAATAATCTGGTTAATGATCTGGTGTTATTAATCAATATGTAAAAATGTAGAAAAGTTGAAAAAACTAAATGTAATTCATGTAACATTATTCTACATTAAAATGTAAAATTATACACATATTTTAACTTGAGAAAACTATAATATTAGATAATATATAAAATATTAAACATCTCTGGAATATACGAAACTGAAAATGTGTTTTTCATTTTTAACCTTTGTGACGTTAAACTTCGTACATTAGATTAAAATAAAATTATAAAACTACTATATTCTGAGAAAGATGAAAAACGTTATCAAAATTTTGTTCAACTGCATATATATATTGTTTTCTTTTTACGAAAATTATTCGAGAATCATTCATGTCGTCAGACTGATATTTTATTTATAATGATCTAATCATATACAAAAATAATGTAAGACTAAAAAGATTTCATAGAACTTTTAATTAATATATTCTATGAATATATGAACAAATATGTGAGAAACAATATATGATTTGAGAATGTTAAGTGTTAATATTATCTGTTAATTGATATCTTATCAGTTTCTTAATATTCAATGTGTATTATATTTTAATTAATTTTTTCTTCTTTATAAAGAAAGAATAATTTAATTGCTTTTGAAAATGAAAAACTTGATAATTAAAAAAGTATTTGATTTGAAGACCGTTGCAACGTTATCGCTCAAAAAATATCAAAAATAAAAATGTCAACAGATATAGAGATTATTTGCATAAGTGTATGCGTGTGTGTGTGCGTGTATATATAAATATTAATAAATATATAACAAACATTATATAAGTATATAATGATGTATTACTAAATTAATAATGAATATTACTTACTCAACTTCTGTCAATTTTCTTTCTAAATTCTCGCCGTCGATACTGCTTCATGGTCTCGGACAGACTGATATAACTCGTCTCACAGGCAGAGTATTGAAAGGCAATGTATTAAAATTGTTTTGATTGTCTAAGTCGCTAGACACAAAAGAGCGACAAGTACACAGCGCAATGATCTTTCATCAAAGAGTTCCGAAATTTTGTCCGAAAGCCGATAATTCTTAGGACTGATGCTTATATCTTTCCGAGCTGCGACTCGCCGAGTATGAAAGCGAAACAGAGTAAAAAGCGGCGACAGAAAGAGAGATCATATCATATCAAAGGGTTTCGAACTTTCTTACAATAGAGTTTTCCCATCCATAACAATCCGAACATATAGAAATTTTACATAAATAAATTATACATATATAAATAAAAATAAAAGCTTTTTATTCTTTATTTTAGCTTTTTAAAAGTAATTTTAATGAATTGTTGAGATTTATGCGATTGAAATAACATATGAAACACATGACACAATTAGATAATTTTAATTAAATTTATTATGTAAAAGAATTAATTATGTGTAATCCCACATTTTACTAAACATTCTTATAAACTTCAAGAATACACACACAAACACACACACACACACGCACACGCACACGCACACGCACACACACACACACACACAATAATTAATAGAAGACAAACACGGGAAAGAATTTAAAGGAAGACAAAAAAGGAAAAGAATGAAACTTTAAAATGACTATAAATATGTTTGTTATTTAACTTATATTGATTATATTTACATACGAAGAAAAATTTATATTCAGACGTTTAATACAAAAGTGCAATATGCTACACGTAGAATCATCTTTATCATTATAAATCATTGATTTATTACAGTGGTATATATATATATATATATACATATATATACCAATGACAGTCAAGCATTTTCGAAAATTGGTCATTGGTCAATTTGCTTGCGACCTTACGTTCTACGGCCATTGTAGATGACCCATTATGCGTTATGAAAGAGTGTGTGCATGACATATAAGCCGTAGTCGAAAAATTGCTACAGATGGTTTAAAAAGTACTGTATTAACCAATCAGGCTAAAGAAACCTTTACTTAATTTATTTTGATTGATCAATCAAATGTTTTAAAACATCTGACGTTTCTCCTGGATCGCAATCATATTATCATATAAAAACATTAGAAATTCTTTACTCAACAGCCAATTGCCAACGCGAGTTTTGATTGGCTTTTGCTTTCTGTTTTTCTGCCAAAGTGTGAATCAGCCTTAAAAGAATTTGGAATTTTACCGCACATGATTTTTTTCATTTTTTTCGGATAAACTATGGACCTCTAAACGTTGTAAAGAATTTATTCGTGACCACCTAACGATTCTGCATTGAATAAACTCTTGTTTAACTAGATTAGACGAAAAATAAAAATGTTCGGCAAACTTTACATCGAAATTTTAATTATTTAATTAAAAAAAAACGATGAACCTCCAAACGTTTTAATTAGACTTCCGGTCATCTCCACACGATTTCCAAACAAATAGTTAATTTTAATTATAAAAAAATTAAAGTGGTTCGGCTAACTTTACGGAGCTCCTCAAGAGTCACGAAATAACTTAAAGATTAGGTCGGTGCCCAAGTAGCACATATTCGTTTCAAAAACGTTTCACAAATGTTTCTGCGAAACGTTTTAAACCGGCTTTTAAAAACGTTTCTGATTGGTTAAAATGTCCACTTAAAAAACGTTAAGGGAAACGTCATTTTCTAACAAAAAAAAACGTTTAAGAAACTGTCAAAATACGATTTTTTTCCTTTATTTGTAAAAAATTTGTTTATCCACAGATTCAATAAAATAATGCAAATATGGATATAATCCATCTATTTTCATGTTCTGAATCTCTTCTCGAGATTACATCAGAAGTCAAACTGACAAAAAAGACATAATTTAAATTATACTTTTAGTACCTGTTTTTTTAGGTTTTATATACATGTTATGAAAACTTGAATACGAGTTAAGTCTGAACACGCCACGTAGCGGCAAACAAAAGAATACTATATTATAAAATATTATAAAATATTATAAAATTATATTATATTAGTATATTATAAAATAGATCTTTTTTGTCTTGTCGAAAAGATGATCAAAAAGTCATCTTTTCGTCGACTTAACGTAATTATGACTTTTAGAAGACATCTTTTAGACATCTTTTAGTTTTCTGTGCTATCTGGGGATCGTTTTAATAAGTACAGTCTTAATAATGTGTATATATATAATTTTGAATTAAAACATTAATTTTTGTTCTATTTATAGAAACGTAAAATATACGTTTCTTAAACCATGATTTTAAAAATGTTTCTGTTGAAACGTTTCTTATTGGTGTTTGACGGTTAAAAAATATTGGATACGTTTAGAAAACGTTTATAAAACGAACATGTGCTACATGGGTGACGCCATGTTTCAACTAAAATATCTATAGTATGAATGTATATAGTAGTGTGTGAACGCTCACTGTGTCTCGCATAACTTTTATATGTAAAATAATAATATAATAATAATAATAATAATATAGAAATAAACATATAATAATATAGAAATAATATAAAAATAAATAATAATAATAATAATAATAATAATATATAATAATAATTTCTTAATAATCCATAGCTTGTTAAAAACCTCTCTGTTATGTAAAAACTGTATTCGTTCCGTTTGTAAAAAAAAAAAAAAAAAAAAATGAAATACTAAATTATTCGAAACTAGTACCAATATGTTGTTTTAAAGAAAACGCATTGTTTTTTGTCAATCAAGCAACATTTAATGCATTTTTACAAGTGAAACGTATATTCCGACAATGTGACAAAAAATGTACGATTCTAAACCACATCTTAACATAAGAAATAAATTACAAAAACTATTTTTAACTTATATACAGTGCAATTTCATACCCAATTGTCATAAATTAAAATTAAAAATTTTTCGAAGATTTGTTTTATTTAGATGTAAGATCGCATGTAAAAAACATAAAAAAAAAAAAATATTTTGATAGCAAAATAATGGCGATGAATTATGATATAAGAAATAAAATTTATTATTTATATAACTCGTATTTTTTAATTTAAAGCCTTACAAAGGTTAATTTCGCGGCATTAGCTGAAACATGGCGGCACCAATCAACATCGAGGACCTTATTTCGCGACTCTTATTTGAGAGTCTCTAATTTGGTTCTATCTTCATATGTAGTATTTTCGAACACAACCTTGATGTGAAAAAACCACGTGACCTTGCTGACGACCTCTGGTTTAGTATTTAATATCGTCCGTCATTTGGTCATTTGCTCTTATAATTTCACGATAAACTTAGATTATTGTCGAACAAATTATCGTCATATTTAAGATAAACTCGAAATTGGATTTGTGCGCGCACATCAAGAGTTTTAGATTGATTCGTAACATCGTTAAGAATTTTGACAGATATGATACGAATCATATCGAGCATACGGTTGGCCCGTTCTGTCTGTGGTTCTGTACGAACCAACGCTGTGAGATCTATAGTTATCCGCTATCTTCACAGAAAACATCAACAAAGGTATTTCGTTTGAGATCTATAAGTATTTTCGTATACAAAACTTAATTATAATTATTTACATTTTGCAATTCGAAACAATTTTTTTAAGGTTATTTTATTAATTCCAATATAATCTTGCACAGAAAATCGAAGCTTTTATAATGTAGTTATTTGCATATTAATTTTTTGTCAAGAGATAATAATGTCAAATACAAAAAAAAAAAAAAAAATTCATATATAACCACTATTCATTATACACAAAGAAAATTCTGCAAAAAATGTTTTTCTTTTTTAGGGTTCTTATTCAGCATCATACTGTTTTACGTTGTACATTAACACCATGGCAACAACAACTCAGGTTTTACGTGGATTATCCTGATCATATCAAAGTCCCACTTCCAGCATTGTCTCCCACTATGGAGACAGGAACAATAATCAGTTGGCAAAAAAAAGAAGGTAAAAGGAATTGTCTCTATTCATATTATAATATAACAAGTATAAGATCATGATTATAATAAAAGAGTATAGATTTATTTCTTAAGTTTAAATCTTTTATATTTAATCTCTTAGGTGATAAATTAAATGAAGGTGACTTACTAGCAGAAATTGAAACAGATAAAGCCACAATGGGATTTGAAACTCCCGAAGAAGGTTATTTGGCTAAAATTTTGATACCTGCAGGAACAAAAAATGTGCCCATAGGCAAACTAGTTTGTATTATTGTACAAGATGAATCAAGTATAATTGCATTTAAGGACTTTAAAGATGATACTCCTGTGGGTGCTCCTCCTCCTGTACCTCCTTCACCGGCAGTCTCAACACCACTGGTACCATCGACACATATACCATCACCTGCACCAGCTGTGGCAAAAGCTCCTTCTATTTCACCACCTTCTGGAGAAAAGATATATGTTAGCCCATTAGCAAGAAGATTAGCAACTGAGAAAGGACTTAGTTTACAAGTACTATAAAAATGTTAATTTATATTTGAAACTAATGAGCAAGTGTATAAGCTAATTTGTCCATTTGTCTTTCAATTTGAGTTTTAGCCTTTAATAATACTTTTTTAATTAATAATTTCAAAATTAGTTATGTAGTGCTTAAATTAATATATTATATATTTAATTTAGGCACAATAGTATTTTTACGGTTAATTTGTAAATATATGTATAAAAGATATAATATATTCTTTCTTCTTTCGTTTATAGGGTTTGAAAGGAACAGGGTTATATGGTTCTGTAACATCCAAAGATCTGGAAGGTGCTGTTGTACAACCAGGAATAACAACAGTTGGGGCACCAACTGGAATAGATATCCCTATATCAAACATACGTCTTATTATTGCTAAGCGTTTGTTAGAGAGCAAGCAGACAATTCCACATTATTATCTTTCAATGGATATAAAAATGGATGCTGCATTGGCAATGCGAGAACAATTTAATAAATTATTAGAAAAAGACAAAGTAAAATTAAGTGTGAACGACATTATCATTAAAGGAATGGCTATGGCTTGTAAAAAAGTCCCAGAAGGCAATAGTTCCTGGTTAGGAAATGTAATCAGACAGTAAGTATATTATTACATTTATTATTATAAATATAATCATATATAATTTATAAGATATTTGAATATTTTATAATAAACACAAATTTTGAATTTTTTTTTAGATACAATAATGTAGATGTTAGTGTAGCAGTTAGCACAGATAGTGGTCTTATTACTCCCATAGTGTTTGGTGCCGATACAAAAGGTATAGTTCAAATTAGTAAAGAAGTGAAGGCATTAGCTGCGAAAGCAAGAGAAGGAAAATTGCAACCACAGGAGTTTCAAGGAGGAACAATTACTGTGTCTAACTTAGGCATGTTTGGAATTAAGAACTTTGCTGCCATAATAAACCCTCCACAATCTATTATTCTTGCTGTAGGTGTTACAGAGACTAGACTGATACCTGCCAAAAATGAGAAAGGGTAAATCTTTGTAATATTTCCATCAAAAATTTATTTATTATATATAACATGCAATTATAATGTAAATATTATAAATATGTTTACAGATTCACAACTGCCCAATATATGTCTGTAACTGCTAGTTGTGATCACCGTGCCATTGATGGTGCGGTAGGTGCACAATGGTTAGTTGCCTTTAAGGATTTCATAGAGAATCCATCGACGATGCTCCTATAAAAGTTGCAATTGCTATTAATTTATCAATTGAGTAATTCGAGCGGCACAAATAACAGGTAAATATTATTTTTCAAAAATTTAATACTATTAATTTTTATATTTAACAAATAATACTTGAGTGCCCACAAAACTTCCTTTATTTATTATTTAATTTATTGATTAATTAATCAGGAAGTAAGAATTTAAGTAGTTGGTAGTTGTAAGCAATCATACTATGAGCAAACAGGATGTTTTTTATTTAACAATACAATATTTCTCATATTTTTATATAAATTTTATGTATGTATATGTGTGTGTATATATAATTGTATTTATATATAATTCTTAACCTTTTAATTCATAAGTTAAAGTACAATTTTTTTGGATATATCTTGTTTTTTGTTTCAGAAATGTTAACTTCAAAGAAGTACAATGTATTTCAAGAGATATTTAAAAGATATTTATGGATTATTGTTTCACCAAGATTATTTCAGTATCAATTAAAATTAAAATGTTATGTCAATATTATTCAAAACTGTTAAAAGAGTTATATAAAATGTTTTATGTTATAAATTACTATAAATACAAATAAGAAGACTTGTTTTAATTCAGCAAAATTAAAATTGACAAATAATTTAAGTTTGCTGCTTTTTTTTTAATAAGATTGGATAATTTTTTCAAATTAATTCTAATCTAAATTATAACATCTGCCTCTTAGTGGCCATGTGTACATATGTATATTTATAATAAATAATACAACTGCAGTATGTTGCAGAAAATATGATGACGATATTTAAGGAAACTATAAAAGTTAAGAAGAATATAGTATGTATACACATGTATATTATATTTAATAAATTATCTCACGAATTTTGCAGATCTTTTATTTACTTTGAACAAAGTTTTATTTTAGAATCCTCATTTTTTCGCGTAAAAACAAAGATTTAAAAAATAAGAATTATCGAAGATGACATTTCCAAAGGTTAGAAAATTTGTTATATCCATAGATGTATAATAAATAGATTGCGCAAGGCCTATGTTTTCAGCTTTAAGGATGTACAAACTTTAGAAAGAGAAAGATGCTGTGAGCTCCTTTTTATCATAGTATAACTAGTAGGGGCACTTCGAGCTTTTTCGGGGTTTGCGTCGATCCGTTCTGCGCATCCGCCATGTTTTTGGGAGGAACCAATCAGACAATTATTATTATTATTGTATATGTGGTAGTGTGAAATCTGTGAGAGTGCATCACAGAGGTAACAATATTATATATTTGTGAATATAAAACTATAAATTATTTTTATTTCTTTTATTTTTTACATAATTTTGTAACTTTTTCTTAATTTTTTAAAATTTATAAAATTTTTATACATTCCTTTCACGGCATAAATGTAACGCAGATTCTTTGAACGATTGATACACCACTGAATATTAGTCCAAAAACATGGCGAAATACCACGTGATCAAAGACAAAAAGATCAAAGTACCGACCAACTCTGCGTTCGAATTTCACTGCCAGTAAACTGCCAGTACTAAAAATCTATAATTTACGTTACATACACTATACATTTCTTAGTACTGGCAGTTACTGGCAGTGAAATTCGAACGCAGAGAAAGAATGCCCCTACTAGTTATACTATGTTTTTATCCTCGTTTAACAACGCGTTGATTGGTGATCATAAGTAATAGAAGGGATAAAAGGGAGACAATAGATTATAAGGAGTGGTAAATGTCAAACGAGTTGACAATTGAGATTATATTAAAAAATGTTCTCTCGGAGGAAAATTTTACTCGAAATATATAATAGCGTATACTATATACTATATTATATCAAATAAAATTTACTTTGAAGAGGACGTTTTAAGGGTCTACCGGAGCGACGAGAAAATTCCAGCGTCACTGCTACCAACATTGAAAAATGAACTCTCATTCAATGTGTTGGTGTACGTCTGTATACGTACCAACACTATTGTATTGCTCGCGTGGACGCTTGTAAGATAGAAAAAGATCGCGCAATCGCGCTGTTCTTGTTCCTCTTCAAGCATATCGGATTACCGAGATACGGCCTGAAAATGCTTTCTGCTCTCTTGTGGCAGAACGCAGTAATGTAACAAGGCTAATGGGTGCCCACTTTTTATAAAATTTATATTTACATATGTATATATATGTATATATGTATCCAAATTGTAACTAAAATTATATATACGGCAAAATATTGTACAATGATGAATAATAACAGTAAGATAATAGCTAACAAAGTGAAGTAATATACAGTATGTAGAACATGGGCGCCTATTAAGGCCAGTCTACAATGGCAGTAAGCGCTACAGAGTAAGGAGTAAGAAGTAACAACTGACGAATTAAAAGCTGGGAGTAACGAAATGGACAAATCCCATTTTATACTCCTTACTTCTTACTCCTTACTCTGTACCGCTTACTGCCATTATAGACCGGCCTTTAGACTTGGTGATGTGTTGCTTTCTTACTATCGACACTTCGTGTATCATATCAACGGAATAGAAAAATAATATGATTGTCAATTCTTACTTGATATTGCACACTGTAGACAAATGTTCGAGTATAGATATAAAAAAAATTTTTATTATTTATTTATAATATAAAAATTTCTTTTTTAGTGAATAAATTTAAGAATAACTTTAAAAATATTAAAAATATTTCTACCATTTTATTATTACACATTTATTGTACATGTATATAAATAAAACATTTATTTTATGTATGCTTTTATATGTATTTTGTAATAAATCGATGATAGCTATATGAAAAGATATATTTTCTAAGAAATATTTTTTTTTAAATTAATAGCTTTTACAACAAATATATATTTTAATATTTTTATATAAAAAAATATTTTAATATTTTATATAAATATTTATTAAATGTATTATTATTAAAAATAATATATTGATTGTGAACTATAAATTATAATTAATACATTACTTCAGCATACTTTCTAAGCACAATAATACTTTCTAATTACAAAAAATGACAAAAATATTTTAATTATTTTTTAATTAATTTACAAAAAATGAAATAATATTAATTAAATATATAATTAAATGCATTTTTAACACATATGTGTGACATATACATTATGACATACATTACTTGTTTTTTTTTTTTTTCCCGAGGGAAGTGGAAAATGCCTACCGCATCCCCGCCGGTCCCGCAGGGTATGTGGGGCTCGCACCCACTAAAAACCACTTCCCTTTCAGGTCTAAAAGAATGAGGCTTACACTACATGTCATCCAAAGTCCATTCGTGTACCTCAGTTCCCGGTCAGCATGAACGTCTATTGTTACTTGCTGCGATATAAAATGGCAGTAATTCTGCAGTATTTACCTATACGCCTCTCCATTCAATAAAAGTATAGAGTGCTTAAAATGATCCGCTCTTCAGACATCTGTTCCATTCTCAATCTGTAATAAGTAACTATATGCTGTGCACAGATTAATATCAAAGTAATTATAGAAATTGTGCTAAAATTATCGATTTTAAAATCTGAAAAACCATCAATTATATTTGTATTATATTAAATTATTAATTTGTTATAATAAAAACATGATTTTTTGCGCTTGTCGGAAACATAACAACAAAAGCGCTAAAAGATTTTATATTCTTATCCCAAAAAATGCAGTGTACAAAAAATATATATAGAATATACAAATAAAAATATAAATGTAAATAAAATTTAATAATATAATAGATATATTAATATAAATAAGAATAATAATTTAAATTTAAAAATGATACAAATAAAAATATTATTATGTACAATTTTTTCAGTGTAATTTTATTTTGACATTTAACGAGATAAGAATATGTATACACTTAACAATGGCAAGCAATGCATATATGAAAACATGTATGTGTGTGTGTGGTGCATGTGTCAAATGGTATTGTTAATTTAATAATTATTTTAAAGTTAATAACAATTCAGAGATAATAAGATTGCCATTGTTTCCGTGCATAATGTTATATACAGTACAACAAATTAATAAATTCGACTGGATCGCAATTTAAACTGAGTTAAATGATTGCATCGCAAAGTGACTTCAACCACATAGTGGGAAGTACTATAATTAATATACAGTATATTTAAAGTACTTTTAATTAATATACATGTCTCTCAACGTAATTTCTTATATATTTATAAATATTTAATATGCTTCATTTTTATCTGCTTATTACTATATATTTTCAAAAACAATGCACTTTGCGACGCAATCACACTTGTCAGTTTAAATTGCGATCTCGATTCTGCAATGCATTATTTTCATTATTTAAAAATTAAAAACAATAACATAAAATAAATTGCAACAATAAAATATATTTTAATTATTATAATATTTTAATTATTATACTAATATTTATATATTTTTTAAAATAATTTCTTTACATAATAGTAATAAGCAGAATTTTCTCATCACCTATTCCCAAGCGACTCAGGATGTCATTGATCATTATATTCAGAAAAAATTGATCATTTTTATTATATTATATATATGTATATATAAATATTTAATATAATTACATATTTTTAATAGTTCAATGACACTCTTTCTTTTTCTGAGTCGCTTTCTGTGCTTCGATGACATACTGCGGTTCCCGAATTGGCATATTTCTTTACTATCAATTATTTCAGGAACCAGGCAGTCCTCGTAAAATCGTTTAAGCAGTGGTAACATTTTTGATTCCCAAAATCTGTCATCACGCTCGACAAACGTGTACTTTAATCCAAAGGGTGTCGACACAGCAAAAATGCAATATTTTCTTTGCGTTATGTGGAGCTGCCCCTGTATTTGGAAATAGTACGTCTTTGATTCATACGAATGTCATCCGTTTTATCGAAAATTCGATGAACATCTGCAATCTTATTAAGCATTGTATCGGTAGAAGACACTTGCCGCGCCGCATAAGGACATTTAATCTCAACGACAGTATCGTTTCCGATAATGCCGTCAGGCGTTGCAGCAAGATATGGAATTTCTTCATCAATAAATATTCCACAATCATTGATTTCTATTCCCAACTCTACCTGCAATTGCTTTCGTGTCACCATCTCTTTTTCTTTACCCCACTCAACAGCCGCATTCGTCAGTCGAGGAGGATAAAGAATTACTTTTAAAAGATTTTGGCACGAAGTTGTTTCTCTTCTGCTGTAAACTTTTCCAAAGTTTGAAGCAGTGAGAAGATTTCGCCGTATGTTGTGCCACTCCGGGTTTTCATGCTGACCCCGTGTAGCACATTCCAATACAGCATGATTGCATTGTTGATCTTTTAACATTTGATAATGATTAGATCTCAGCTGTTCGTACATATGATCTTCTATATCTGGTCGTTTCGCATTTGGTCCGTAATCTTTATCGGCCGTAAAAGTTTTAGCAAAATATTTTGATGTACGAATAGAGAAACCTAATTCTTTTGCCGCACGCGCGCGTTGCTGATAGTTTTTATTTTTTTAAATATTCCGTTTTTCTATTATTTTTGTACACGCAAATGGTTCTTTACCTATTGCGTGACAAGTAGAACTTAATGCTTGCGCAGTATTAAATTGTATTACAGATGCTTTCACGCAGACTTGATAAGAACCTTTTTTTGCAAAATTAATACGTTTGCCACCAATAAATTTACTAATAATTCCATTGCAACTTTCCACGGAATTACTTGTAAATTGATACAGTAAACTATCAGCATTCTCTATTACACGTTTCATTACAATTTCAATTTTTAATAATAGCCCAGCCTTTTGTAATTGGGGCACAAGATTTTCTTCACCTTCTTTTTGTTCTCCGGTACAAAAATATTTAAGGGAAGAACAACCTTTATGCTCACCGAATACATGGCTGGGTATATTTAATAAATCTTTTATTAATCCTGCGACATTTTAACCTCGAGATCTTTTGCAATTTCGACAAAACTTTACAGCTTTTACTACAGCGTTCCGAATTTTCATTATGCTGTTCGTAACGACTTTTTTTAATTTGGAGATATTTCTACCACCACTACTACCCGCTTCGCGTATTTTATTACACATATTGCGGAGAAGATGATTCGTGCATTCAATCTTCTCCACAACAATATTTGAATACGGCGGGAAATCTCTTAATTTTTTTAATACATTGCTATCACCGTCACCAATATATTTAGCATAAATCAATCCATGCATTTCTAAACTAAGTCGGAAGTCTTCGAGGATTATATCACTTTCCATACTTGTAGAGCTTTGATCATTTCTCCAATTCTTAAAACATTTATATTTTTTCGGTTGTAAAGACAATTTTGCTACTCTTGCACAAACAATACAATATTTGTTTCTAACCCCGACAAATAAAACTTTTTGAGAATAATATCTCGTAATAATAGCTGCTCCAGACGGAGAATCATAACTACCACTATGGTAGGATCTTTTCATCCATGAGCCATCTGTTATTACGGGTATATGCGGAATTCCATCTATGACATCCCCTCTTTCAATTGCTAAACGTCTTTCCTCTTCGCCAGCTACGCACATTTCTTCTTCCGCAGCGGCGGCGAAGGCTTCCGACATTTCATTATGATAATTAATATACGTTTTGCTACTCATACATGGAACATCCACAGCAGCAAGAAATTTTTCAAGTTGCTTATGACCAGTCCCTGTCAATATAGTACCGCATACGGCATCTCTATTAACATCCAATATTTTATCGTCTATCGGTTCACTCCAGAAGTTATCTCTGAAGTGACACATTCGACATTCGACAAAAAATTGGGTTTTCAGACCCGTGACGCGTCGTTTTAGTTATTATAAGATCAGTGAAACAACATTCGCCGATCCAATGAGTAGACAGTCTCTGCAATTCAGTAAAAACATGCCCGAAATCGATGATACACATCGTCCATTAATCTCTACAAAATATAAATGATCTGCGTCGATGTTCTGATCAACATACAAAGCAATATTTTCGATATCTTCGATATTATCCATATTATTTTGCAAAGCAATATTTTTGATATCTTCAGTATTATCCATATTATTTTGCAAAGTAATATTCTCGATATCTTCAGTATCATCCATATTATTTTGCAAAGTAATATTGTCGATATCTTCGATATCATCCATATTATTTTGCAAAGCAATATTTTCGGTATCTTCGATATCATCCATATTATTGCTTTGTATTGTATTATCTAAATCTATCATCGCGCATAGATTTACAGAATTTTTCGGAAATGCATTCAATAATGACTGCGGTGTCAGCGTATCATTATCTATTATATTTCTCTCATTTGTATATGCGTTAGTCTCATTCGACAAACTTTCAGTTTCGCAAAATTGGCAAACGTCCGACTCAGATCCAACAGAATCTTCATTGAAAATGTCAATGACATTTTCTGCTTGGATTTTATGTGTCGAGTCGCATGCATCAACAGATAATTGAGAAAATGTATTTGTGAAAGATAATGATTGCGATTCCAATGTATTATTGTCTGTATTTCCTATATTATCTCGACATATATTATAAGACGTACCTGGTAATTCTGATACGCATCTCGAGGTTTCTTCTACATCTGGAGAATCCTCGATATTCTTCTCTTTATGAAAAGGATTCTTATTAAATTGTTGTATGTAACGCATTTTCTTAGTGAAAGAAATGCGTTTTAACGACGTGCATATCTTCTTTTTACCCTTTTTTTTGAAACTATTCACTCGCGTAAATTACTCGTGATGTACAAAACAATAACGCTATCAATAATACTTATGATCGACAATTGATAATCGCGTATGATCTATGGCTATTATGCACAGCTGTTATTGGTACAGACACCCAGTGAGAAAGGACCTATCGAATCGACATCGAATTATCGTCGAATTGATGTAAATTGCATCGATTCGATATCAATTTGATGTCGATTTGATGGTCATTTCTCACTGAGTGGAGTACAGTGCAGACGAGACGAAATGCCACTCAACGAACACGGTAAAATAATTATACTTTTGATATATATTACACACATATATATATATATATATATATATATATTTAATATTTTATCAACTATCAAAATATTTATCATGTAATAATATATAAATTACATACATACAGCGATATAAAAAGACTACTTATAAACATAACCTCTATTTATTTAATGTACAAACAATACATGTAACAATATCGATATATATAATATGTTTATATAAATGAATATATATATATATAATTTCATGTTATTTTTTTTCAGCAATCCCGATGCCACCTCCGGGATGGATAATTCCGCAGTCTGAGGTGCCGGGGACATCACGGGGCTCATACATTTTTATCGTGCCACAACCAGTAGTAAGTACTATAATTTTAAATATACACACACACACACATATATATATATATATATGTAATCAATTGTTTCTAAATAAAAATTAACTAAAATTAATTTTTGTTTAGAGTCCCCAGAGCGAGCGACGACGGCGTTATATATAACGTTATTATAACGTCGTCGGCGATAAACAACAACAACAGCAGCAGCTTCAACAATTATCACCGCTGCCGCCACTGCCACTACCGCTGCCGCTGCAAACACCACCACCACCACCACCACCATCGCCGCCGCCGCCGCCGCCGCTCCAGTTACAGCCACCACAGACGGCACCATTATCACCACCATTACCACAACCACAAATTTTAAAGGAATGGGGTCAAGGAGGATGGTCAGGAAGGATGGGGAGGAGGTCTGGGTGCATGGGGAGGAGGTCAGGGTACATGGGGAGGAGGTCAGGGAGGATGGGAAAGAGGTCAGCGAGGATGGGGAAGAGGTCAGGGTAGAGGAAGACGCAGCCGAGGAGGGAAAGTTCAAATATTTTATATAAATTAAAAAAATATAAATAATATAAATAATGTATAATAAAACATTTATACAATTATAATTATAAAATAAAATATATATACATATATATACAAAATATTTTTATTATTTTTCATAATTATTTATTAATTAATAATTTAATCAATTTATTACTATATTGAGTAGAAGTAAAGAGACAATAACAATGTACGATTGTCGTTTTTTAGTATTATATCTACCACAATCGCGTGTATTCAATATATTGGTGGCTGTGTCTATACGAATGCTACTATACAGGGTGTCCCAGAACAACCTTCCGTCCGTAAAATGACGTACTCCTGACACAATTCTAAGACAATTTTTCCTTTACCAAAATTTGATTTAAAGCGTAGTTTTTGAATTATAAGCGAAAATAGTTAGCAAATCGTCGAGAAGACAGGCAGGAGCGGCGCGGCGCACCGCGAGCGCGGGCGCAGCTGACCGTCCGATGAGTCAAAATCGCTAACTATTTTATCTTATAACACAAAATTATGCTTTAAATAAAATTTTGGTAAAGAAGAAAATGTCGTATAATTACGTCAGGAATAAGTGTTCCTTAAAATAACGTCAAACGCTGCGATCAGCTGATTGCTACACGCGATGTGTGTATGGCTGAGTGTGTGCGTAAAAGAAAGGGACAGAGTGAGTGAGTGAGTGAGTGAGTGAGTGAGTGAGTGAGTGAGTGAGTGAGTGAGTGAGTGAGTGAGAGAGAGAGAGAGAGAAAGAGAGAGAGATAACCGTCTCCGCGACGGCGCCGCGACGCTCCTTCGATTGTCATCGACCGCTCCTTCGATTGTCATTCACATTGTTGTCGACGATCTCAGACCGATCGATATATTGATTTTCCGGCTCAGCTGAGAGAGTCAATCAATATTTTTAAAAAACGCGTGCTACATACGTTTTTGAAACTATTGCATTTATGATGCGAGGGAAAAAATTTGGGAAAATTTATTTTTATTTTGCTCACAATAAGATGTTTCAACGTAAAAATATTTGGTCGCTCTGAAAAGAGCGGATTAATTAAAAAAAATTTTTAGAGCAGATGCTCGAAATGCCTGCTGTCTATCCTAACGCAAGCTCTCATGCGTTTTCTCCGCGACGGCGACGCTCCTTCGATTGTCATCGACATTGTCGTCGACGACTTCAGACCGATCGATATATTGATTTTCCAGCTTAGCTGACAGACACATCGCGTGTAGCAATCAGCTGATCGCAGTGTCCGACGTTATTTTAAGGAACACTTATTCCTGACGTAATTATACGACATTTTCTTCTTTACCAAAATTTTATTTAAAGCATAATTTTGTGTTATAAGATAAAATAGTTAACGATTTTGACTCATGCGGCGGTAATCACTCGTCAGACGGTCAGCTGCGCCCGCGCTCGCGGTGCGCCGCGCCGCTCCTGCCTGTCTTCTGTACTCGACGAGTGATTTGCTAACTATTTTCGCTTATAACTCAAAAACTACGCTTTAAGGGTCAACAGGACCCACGGTGGAGACCTCATGCGGAGACTTCAGAACTACAAATTCTTTTCGGCGATATTTCGGCTATAAATTAAGAAAGAATCATATTTAACAATGATATTCTTATTCAGGAGGATTGCTCGCAGCCCGCTAAGGAGCGATTTTTTGGAAAAAAGGCTTAAAATAAAATTTCATAAAATTGACACGAATAAGGTATACTGATCGTGAATGAAGTATATAGACCAGGTGCACCAATTGTAATTATTATAAATTTTTTAAAAGTCAAAATGCAAAATCCGGCTCTTTAGCGGGGTAATAAACTTTACAAGGAATATAGCAAAAAAAGTTTTATAAAGAAATATAACTTCTTTGAGGCAAAATATTACCGAATAGAATATTGTATCTGTACCTAAGGTGCAAGTGCAGCTAATTGTAAGAAATTGAGTTGGCAGCACCGCGTGATGGAGAGACAATATACGTCATCTCTGTCTCTCTTGTATTATTTATATGGCTGCGTTCGTTTGGGCGCTCGCACGCTGTAAACGTCATTTTATCTCTGTTACTCACTATATGTCAAAAAGAGATAGAATGACGCTTACAGTGTGCGAGCGGCCAAAACGATAGCAGCTTATGTAATATATTTGTATATATGCAAACACTAACAAAGTGCATGACATTAATATACTACGCACACACACACATACACGCGCGCGCACACACACATCCGCATTAAAAAAAAATTGGAAATAATTATAATAATTGAAATTTAAAAAAACAAACTAAATAAAAGTAATTAAAATAAATTATTGTAGAAAATTATGAATACAATCGCAATAAATAAAATAAAATAATAGAAAAATAAATAAAATAAATTAAGAAATAATAGGAAAAAATAAATATGTAGACATATATATATATATATATATATAAATATAAAATATTTATTAATATTATATTATATATTAATTATTAAATAATAATAATTTTTGTTTTTATTTAAAATAAAAAAAAGTTCATAATAATTCCTTCGCGAGAAGAAGGATTCATCCTCCCCTTTCTTCCCCTTGGAATCCATTTTGCTGGACCCGGAGCCGGAGCCGGTGCTACTGCCGGTGCTTGTGCCCGTGCCGATGTTCGTGCCGGTGCCGCTGCCGGTGCTCGTGCTGGTGCCGGTGTTGATATCGGTCCTGGTGCTGGTATCGGTCCTGGTGCTGGCATTGGTCCCGGTGCTGCTGCTGCTGCCGCTGCCTGACGCCGTTCGCGGCGTCTTTGGCGATAACGCCGGCGTCTTTCCGCTTGAGAAAACTAAAAATATAATTTTATAATTATTTTAATTTATAAGAAGTAATTATATAACATGAAAAAATTTCTCTCTTTTTCTGTTTTGTGAAGTTTATATTTTATTATAACTATTATAGCTGTTATATTATATTATATTATATTATAACTATTATAAATAAGGAAGCATATTATTATATAAGCTATGTAATATTACATACTCTTTTGTATTATACAGGGTGTCCCCGAATTGGCGGATCAACTCTCGTGGGTAGATAGAGCATGTTAAACTGAAGAAAAAAATCTTATATCATTTTGCTAAATTCACAATAATTAATGAGATATAAATTAATAAAGATCGGCCAATCCGTGCCAGTATAAGCGCGCGGCGCGAAGAAACCTCCCAGTTGTTACTTAATATTAGACGCGCGGCAAGACATAAACGCAGAACGCACTGTACATATCTCTTTCAGTACGCCCTTTGTACGTCCGTTGTACAGCGCTCCGCCTACTGTCTCGCTGCGCGCTTAGTATCAAGTAACAAGTAGAAGGTTTCTTCGCGCCGCGCGCTTATCCTGGCACGTATTGGCCCATCTTTATTAATTTATATCTCATTAATTATTGCAAATTTAGTAAAATGATATTAGATTTTTCTCTTCAGTTTAACACGCTCTATCTACCCACGAGAGTTGATCCGCCAATTCGGGGACACCTTGTATATAATTTCTTATTATTTTTATAAAAGAGTATAATTATATATATATACACACACAATAATTATACTCTTTTATAAAGATAATAATAAGAAATTATTTATAATAATTAAATATATATATTTTACATATATTTATATACATATATAAATATTTTATATTTATTATATATAGAACAAAGAGAGAAATATGTTGTGTAATATGAAATCACATAAAAATATCATATAAAAATCATTAAAATACTCACAGTTTGCGGTCTCTGCATTAAAAAAATGCAGGCAGGAGCCAAGGGACCAGGCATGTAGGTGGGGGGCGGCACGTAGTCGCTCGGCAGGAGGCCGGTCGGCATGTGGTCGACCGGCAGGAAGCCGGGCGGCACGTGGTTCATCGGCAGGTAGCCGGGCGGCACATGGTTGACTGGCAGGTAGCCGGGCGGCACGTGGTTGACCGGTAGGTAGCCGGGCGGCACGTGGTTGACCGGCAGGGGGCCGGCTGGCCCGTGCTCGGCCAATACGTACCCAGGTTGGAGTATTGCTGTAAAAAAATAATTATATTTATTTACATATAATTATTTATTTATATAAAACATATATGTATTTATATACATAAATGAATATACCATGTAAAAACTCATAGATTATAAAAATGTATATTAGAAAAAAATTTCTATATATATTCTTACATTATAACATCTAAAATTCCCAATTACATATTTTAATTACATATACTACATATATATATGTACAAATATAAATAAATAGAACAATAACTTACCGTGGTCACGATTTTCCATTGTTGATTTTCCACTGTATGTCAGTGATATCAGACCAGGTACGCGGCTCACGCTCTGTATGACGCACAAGCGCGAGCCGTGTATATGTGACGCCGAGTATGCGCAGAACTCACATCTACACGGCTCGCGCTTGTGTGTGCGTTATATGAGCCGTGAGCCGCGTACCCGGTCTAGCATCACTGCTATATGTTACCAACTGTATGTTACGAGTAGCGAATGCAATAATGTTTGCACAGTGTAAAGGTTATAGTTGTACCACGCAACCAATGAAAATGTATGTATCATAATTGGTTGATTTTGGAGCGTTTATAACAAATGGCAACATTATTATTTTGTGTGTGCTGCATATCTACTATATACACAGTTTAGTTTTGTTTTCAGTGTATTGTAGAGTGAAGTGTATACATAGAAAGTCCGTAAGATTTTGTTATTATTTAGTGTTATTGTTTGTAGTTTATTGAGACATACGATATATTATATATCAGTATGCCAAAATATAATAAAAGTAAACCCACGTCGATGAGACGTATGTCTACGTCAAAAAAAATGCGTCTCATAAGACATGAGTTAGATAAAAGTTGTTCTTTCTTAGAGAGCGGAAAGATCGCCGAGAAAGAACCTAAATGTGAAGTATCGGAATGCATGAAAATTCCAGGTACGTTACATTTATATGCATGCAAAAATAAGAAAAATGTAGATAAAGTCTCGTTAACATCGTTATCTTTATCAGATGCATTTCCTCAATTATCTGTCGATGCAAAAGCAGTTCAGTCAGAAAAAGTCATTGATATTTGCGATGATGATTCTGTTGGATCTGTGTCGGACATTCGCGAATTTTGTGAAAATGTAAATTTGTCGAACGAAACGCATGCATATACGAATAATAGAAATGCGATAGATAATGATCCGACACAGTTATTAAATACATTTTCTAAAAATTCTGTAGATGCATGCACAATGATGGAATCAGAAAATACAATGCAAAGCAATGATATCGAAGATATCGAAAATATTGCTTTGCATGTTGATGAGAACATCGACGCGGGTCGTTTGTGTCCTGCAGAGATTAGTGGACGACATATCGTCGATTTCGGACATGTTTTTGCTGAATTGAAGAGACTGTCCATTCATTGGATCGGCGAATGTCGTTTTACTGATCTTATAATAACTAAAACGATGCATCACTGAAAACCCAATTTTTTGTCGAATGTCGAATGTGTCACTTTAGAGATAACTTCTGGAGTGAACCGACAGACGATAGAATATTGGATGTCAATAGAGATGCCGTATGCGGTACTATATTGACAGGGACTGGTCATAAGCAGCTTGAAGAACTTCTTGCTGCTGTGGATGTTCCATGCATGAGTAGTAAAACGTATGTTAGATATCATGATGAAATGTCGGAAACCTTCGCCGCCGCCGCAGAAGAAGAAATGCACTTGGCTGGTGAAGAGGAGAGACAATTAGTAATTGAAAGAGGAGATGTCATAGATGGTATTCCACATATACCTGTAATAACAGATGGCTCATGGATGAAGAGATCCTATCACAGTGGTAGGTATGATTCTCCATCCGGAGCAGCTATTATTACAGGGTACTATTCCAAAAAAGTTTTATTTGTCGGTGTCAGAAATAAATATTGTATTATTTGCGCAAGAGCATCAAAACTTTGTTTAAAGCCTAAAGATCATAAATGTTATAAAAACTAGAGAAAGTAATCAGAGTTCTACTAGTATGGAAAGTGACATAATACTTGAAGGCTTCCGACATAGTATAGACATGCATGGGTTAATTTAAAGTAAATATATTGATGATGGAGATAGTAATGTATTGAAAAAATTGAGAGATTTTCCATCGTACCCGAATATTGTTGTGGAGAAGATTGAATGCACGAATCATCTTTTCCGCAATATGTGTAATAAAATACGCGAAGCGGGAAGTAGTGGTGGTAGAAATATCTCTAAATTAAAAAAAGTAGTTACGAACAGCGTGATGAAAATTCGGAATGCTGTAGTAAAGGCTGTAACGTTTCGTCGAAATTGCAAAGGATTCCGGGGTCGCAGAATTAATTGAAGATTTAATAAATATACCCAGCCATGTATTTGGTGAGCATAAAGGTTGTTCTTAAATATTTTTGTATTGGAGAACGAAAAGAAGGTGAGGAAAATCTTGTACCCCAATTACAAAAGCCTGGATTATTATTAAAAATTTAATTTGCGATGAAACGTGTTATAGAGAATGCTGATAGTTTGCTATATCAATTTACTAGTAATTCCGTGGAAAGTTGCAATGGAATTATTAGTAAATTCATTAGCGGCAAACGTATTCATTTTGCAAGAAGAGGTTCTTATGAAACCCGCGTGAAAGCATCCGTAGTACAATTCAATACTTGGCAAGCATTGAGTTCTACTTGTCACGTAATGGGTAAAGAATCACCTGTATGTACACTAATAATAGAAAATAGAAATATTTAAAAAAATAAAAATTATCAGCAACGCGCGCATGCGGCAAAAGAATTAGGTCTCTATATTCGTACATCAAAATATTTTGCTAAAACTTTTATGGCCGATAAAGATTACGGACCAAACGCGGAACGACCAGATATAGAAGATCATATGTACGAACAGCTGAGATCTAATCATTATCAAATGTTAAAAGATCAACAATGCAATCGTGCTGTATTGGAATGTGCTACACGGGGTCAGCATGAAAACCCGGAGTAGCACAACATACGGCGAAATCTGCTCACTGCTTCAAACTTTGGAAAAGTTTGCAGCAGGAGAGAAACAACTTCGTGCCAAAATCTTGTTAAAGCAATTCTTTATCCTCCTCGACTGACGAATGCGGCTGTTGAATGGGGTAAAGAGAAAGAAATAATGGCATGAGAGCAATTGCAGGTGGAGTTGGGAATAGAAATAAATGATTGTGGTTTATTTATTGATGAAGAAATTCCATATCTTGCTGCAACGCCTGACGGCATTATCGGAGACGATACTATCGTTGAGATTAAATGTCCTTATGCAGCGCGGCAAGTGTCCTCCATCGATGCAATGCTCAATAAGATTGAAGATGTTCATCGAATATTTGATAAAATGGATGACACTCGTATGAATCAAAGACACACGTACTACTTCCAAATACAGGGACAGCTCCACATAACGCAAAGAAAATATTGTATTTTTGCTGCGTGGACACCTTTTGGATTGAAGTATACGTTTGTCGAGCGTGATGACAGATTTTGGGAATCAAAAATGTTACCACTGCTGAAACGATTTTACGAGGACTGCCTGGTTCCTGAAATAATTGATAGTAGAGCAGAAAGAAATATGTCAATTCGGGAACCGCAGTATGTCATCGAAGCGCAGAAAGCGGCTCAGAAAAAGAAAGAGTGTCATTGAGCAATAATAAATGAAATTTATTATTGCTAAAAGGGGTTTTTAGTGGGTGCGAGTCCCACATAACCCCTCCGAAGCGGCCGATGGGGTATGCATAAGGCATTTTCCCCTCAAAAAAAAAAGGAAAAAAGGTAATGTATTGTACTCAATAATAGATTTATATATATATATTTTATTCATAAATATTTTAACGCTATTAGTAAAGTAAATATTGGCATACAATATCATTATAATCAAAAGTAAATATGAAATATAGGTATTATTCTTGTCTTTCTATCGTGCAGATAATACATAAAGTATATTGATAGCGAAAAAGTAGTAAATTGCCAAGTCTAATAGGGGCCCGTGTTTTACTTATTGTATATTAATTCATTTTGTTACTTATTATCCTACTCTTACTATTTATCATCATACAATATTTTATCGTATGTAATTTTAACTACAATTTGGACAGATATATACAGGTATTTACATATGTAAATATAAAATTTACAAAAACTGGGCGCTCGTTAGTCTTGTTGCATTACTGCTTTCTGCTACGAAAGGACAGAAAGGATTTTTAGGCCATATCTCGGTAATCCGATATGCTTGAGGAGGAACAAAAACAGCGCGATTGCGCGATCCTTTTCTATCTTATATGTGTCCGCGCGAGTAATACAGTGGTGTTTGTACGTATACGTACACACACCTATACATGAAACTCAGATTTCATTTTTAAGTGTTGGCAATCTTGAAACCAGAGTTTCGCATTGCCACCGCGCGAGGTCTCCAATATCAATTCGGAGTTTGCTCGTCGGTCCTGTCGACCCTTAAATCAAATTTTGGTAGTTTCTAGGCTCTCAAGTTTTGTTATATTTTTTCATGGGGACGGGGCGAAGCCCTGCCCCCTATGCACTCCCATCTAAACATGTACTTTGCAATGCATATACGATTCCACATGGGTTTGCAACTTACATAGCAACATAAAAAGGATTTATAAAAATTAAAAAAGATTTATTTAAAATTTTGTGTAAGTTACTAAAACGCATGCGCGCGTGACCGCAGCGCACGTCCATGTCACTATACGTCGCCCAAATGACAGGTTTCATAGTCTCAAAAGTGATCATCTTAAAAAACTTATATCTCGCTTCGCATGGCAGAGCGACGATTTTTTCTGCCAGATACTTTCGTTTCGAGCCAAAATCTATTACTAAAATAATTTTCAATAAAATCGGTGAGGAGGACCGCTTATCTTCATATTTACCTGCTTTTCTGCCACAGTGTGAATCAGCCTTAAAAGAATTTGGAATTTTATCGCACATGATTTTTTTCATTTTTCGGATAAACTATGGACCTCCAAACGTTGTAAAGAATTTATTCGTGACCACCTAACGATTCTGCATCAAATAAACTCTTTTAGTTTAACTCAATTAGATGAAAAATAAAAATGTTTAGCTAACTTTACATCAAAATTTTAATTATTTAATTTAAAAAAAACGATGAACCTCCAAACGTTTTAATTAGACTCTCAATCATCTCCGAACGATTTCCAAACGATTAGTTAATTTTAATTATAAAAAAATCAAAGTGGTTTGGCTAACTTTATGGAGCACATAAACTGCTTCAAGTTCAGGGTAGAAGCAGTTAATGCAGCAAACGTGATAATTTTAAATCTAGTGACTTTACGGCAGTAGTTAAATTTTCGTTGAAGCGGGTTTCAGTTGAAGCAGTTCTTTTGTTGTGATATTTTTTAAAGGAAAATGGATTTAGTTAATTTCGATGTGTATATAAATGAAGATGCAACTATACAATTGAAACTGATTGAGAATCTGCTGAAAAAGTTTTTACAGGTTAGTTTCTTTTTTTATACGTAATATATTATATATTTGTATATAATAATACAATATATTTTTTTATATATTTTATATATCTTTTTAGATAATGTCTATTTACAAGAATTAATACCAATAAAGAATTAAACAAACTCAATATAGAAACAGCAAATAAAATAGATGTGTCACAAGGTCAATCTAACGAGAAAGAAAATTGTTTTAAACAATATCAAAATGAAGGTACGATAGAACTTGAATATATTTATAAAAAAGCTAACTGTAGGTGCAAATGTAAAATAATAAGAGGGCTCTAGCAAAGAAAAATATAAAAAATAGAAACAGAAATAACCTTAGAAAGAGAGAAAATATTTCTCTCTTTCTTTCCAACGTTATTCTCTGTTCTTATTCCTTATATTTTTGTGTTACGGCTCTCTTATTATTACTTTCTATAACTATAAATTAATACTTTACATTTTATTAAAATTTTTTTGTTTATGTGTTTAGAAAGAAATATTTCATTTTGGGCACCAAATGACACATAACTTCTTATCACATTATATAAAGAAAAAGAAGACGACCTAAAAAAGGGACGATTAAGACAGGGACAATTTTGGGAAACTATTTCTAAGGAAATAAACAAAATTAATTCAAACAGTAAAAAAACTTCTGTTCAATGCAGCAACAAAATATCTTGTTTAAAACGTACCTACAAAAATATAAAAGACCACAACAACAAATCAGGGAACAATAGAAAAACGTGGCAATTCTACGAGGTATGTACGTGGAAAACTTATTTACTTTGTTAAATTTAAACTGAAAAAAATTAAATTATACTTTTATTTTTATAATTTGAAAATATATACGGCTCCAATATTTATAAACGTGATAAGATATACTTGGCAATGAGAGCTCATGCGCGGATGTTGATGCGTAAAGAAACTGCGTAAAGAAACTGCGTAAAGAAACTGCGTAAAGAAATTAATTCTTTTCACGAAAGAATTTTTAATTAGTGCACAGAGCACATATTTAGATTCTCATTTTTGAAAATTCTAAAAACCCCTCTATACCCCCCTAAAGAGATGTGGACGAGAAAAAATATCGGGGCGAAGTCGCTGAATCGGGAATTGAACCCGAGTCTTTCGCTTGCCGGGCGACTGCTCTTACCACTGAGCTATTCAGCCCCACGCCGATACTTCTCTCGTCTATTTGTTTATAAACCTCTTGATAGATAAACTGAAGAACGCGATTTTTCAGCCCCGCGTGAATTTTAATACTTTGAAAATATATACGGCTCCAATATTAAAATTCTATCTATGTTTCTTTATTTAAAAATTATATTTGAAAAAAGTATAGTATATTCAAGTATATTTGAAAAAAAATCCTAGACTGCACAGAAAGGTCAAAAGACATCTTAAAGATATTGAAAAGATAATAAGACGTTTTTAAGTTGTCTTTTAAGCATTTTTTAAAAGATATGTACTGTCTGAAAAGTAACGATAAAAGTAACTCTTAATTTCATTACTCGTTATCGAAAAATGTAACGAAGTTACTTTTTCCGTTACAAACAAAATTTGTTACTTTTTTCGGTAAGTGTAACAGTAACGACGTTACTTCTCAACCCTGGTTTAAAACTACCTGTTTCTGTTTTATCTAATTACCAAAAGCCTTTCTTGTACCATTTCCGATTGCCAGATCGCACAAGGTTCTGTCCTGTGTAACAGGGATTTAATTCCCTTATCAAAAAGAGACCATCGAACGAACAGGCTATTGACGTAGTTAAAAAGACCTTCGAGGTCATTGAGGTCTAAGGCTTTGCATTATTTATTCGAGTCGGAAACCAAGCGCGTTCTGACACGGGTAAGCAGTGTTCTCCTACAGACTCATTTTTCTTGAACCTGGACGTAATAATTTATTTAATGAGAACAAGAAAAAGGTATAAAAAAATTAATAAATGTTTAAGTAGACAGTATTTACTTTTTGTATAATTACATTTTCATAATACTTTTATTTACAAATTTTAGAACATAAATTATAAATTATTATAAATTATTATTGAAGGATTAGAGAAGGATCATAAAATTAATTTCCTTGACTTAACATTCATGACGGAAAATAATAATTTAATATTTGACTGGTATCACAAACCCACCTTTTCAAGGAGACACCTTAACTACTTCTCACATCACTCACTCCACCAAAAACGAGGCACAATCATAGGGCTAGTAGACAGAGTAATTTTTCTCTCAAATTCTAGATATCACAAAAAAAAATTTTGAATTGATCATCAGAATTCTGTTAGACAATAGTTACCCATTAAAACTGATTTTTAATGTCATCCGACTAAGATTAAAATCTATTATTAATAAAAAAAACCCTCACTAGTAACACATCAAATGTAGTGAAACTGGTTTATTTCACGATTCCTTATATACAAGGATTAACAGAAAAATTCAATAGTATAACTAAAAATTCGAGAGTGAAAATCGCACAGTATAGTCTTAACAAAATAAATTAATTAATTAGAGCTCACAAAGACATCATTCCCACTGAATCAAAAACTAACGTCGTTTATAAAATAAACTGTCTTCATTGTGACGCCTCATATGTTGATCAAACGTCCCGCAAGTTAAAAACTAGAATCACTGAACATAAAAGACATATACATCATAATACGAACACAAACTCGGTAATTACTAATCATAGGCGGGAGTTAAATCATGATTTTGCCTGGGATGATGTTAAGATACTTGATGAGACTCCATTTTATATTAAGAGGCTTATCTCTGAGATGCTGTTCATCAAAAGACAAAAGAACGGTCTAAATTTACAAATTGACACGGAAAATTTACCGAGTGTCTATCATGATGTTGTTAATGCTCTTCCTAAAATCTAGTGGTGAGAACACATTATATATATACGTAACTTATTGTTATTTGTCATTATCCGAGCGAACTCCATAGAACACGAGTCAACAATTTTAATACCAACCGTCACTATATATTGTTAATGAGTGAGTGAGCGCCTATCAGTTACTGATTAGTGATTATTAAGTCATAAGTTACTTTAGTTAAAACATCACTTATTTGCAGATTTCAACGACCATTGCTATTCACATACAATATTATAAGGTCAGTGATTTTTTTGTAATGGTGACTCTGTTGTCTGCCACATCTTTAAAAAACACCCATCGGAGATGGTCCTAACAATCAAGTTAATAGCTTTATTACACTTACATTTATAATTTATTATTAATATTTCTCGTTTTACTAAAACTGTACATTTATATTTTAATTATTGCGCTGAAGAAGACTTAAAAATGAGCTCGAAACATCCGCATTTGAAATATATTTAATTGTATTTTAATTTTTCTGTAAACATTTATCATTTTAATATATCTGGTTAGGTAATAATGCGAAAATGCGATACATAATTACGATATCAGTGATTTATTATTAGAGTTTTTGCGACATATGTATGATAAAGTTAAAATTTCTGATATTAATTATAACACATCTTACTTTGTTGAGTAATTATATGATTTGTTACTTATCACCTAACTTGTTTTATCAGTACACAGTTTTTGCTCTCCATTGTCGTTTGTAATTTATTGTTCTTAATTTATATTTAAGAGAGCACTGATTTCATTGATTTCATTTATTTATTTAATAAATTATTATAAAAACAAGAAAAGCAAAGATATTTTTGGCAAATGAAACATTGAATAACAGGTTTATCGCATTCACATTTTCATGTCGACATGATTTCTGCAGAAAGAAAACTTGATTTATATTTAAGAAAAACGTACATTTATTAATAAAACCTAACATAAATCGGTAATTTAGATTGATGGTGAAGCAATGAATGTATTCGAAAATGTATTTGCTGAAAATATCTTTGTTTTCTTTGTTTTTATAATAATTGTTTTTCTTATTTTTTTTGTTTCGATAATTTTTATCCTAAAATTTGTAAATAAAAGTATTATAAAATAAAATATAATTAGATAAAAACTAAATATTGTTGATTTAAAAATTTTTTATTTTTTTATCTTTTTCTTGTTGTTATTCTTTAAACATTTTCCTCTATAGAAATGTTTTATATTCTAACATTTTAAATTCTAACATTAGATACTTTAATTTATACATTACATATGAAAAATAGAAAGTAAAATTATAATTAAATAAAATTATATAGAGAAGTAGTTGAGTGATGAAATGGTTGAGGAATTCTAAATATTCTGGAACAAAATTAAAAATCAAAATTATTAACAATAAACAATAAAGAGAGAAGTGTACATACTATTGTTGTGCCTCCAGGAGGGGGGCACAGGATTTTTCAGGATCCGTTAGGGAAGGCCGGGGATACGACGGGCTGTGGCCACCTTTTGTTTTAATATTAGGTTTAATTGTTTACCTCCTCCATTTTTTTTATAATAAATAACAGTTTAAAAGAAATCAAAAGGTTTGGTATTTTATCACTACTCCCAGCGTACGTATCTACACTCGTGTGTATTGTCGGTTAAAGGGAGAGAGCGGTATCTCTCATATACTCTGTCGTACAGATAGTCTGATACGCGTCGGCTTATCTCAGGCGCGCGTATATCTCTTAGTTATTCATGTATCTCGTTCTATTTAATGACTCTCCGTGACGATTATTCCTCGTTAGGATCTAATCAACGACTGCCCGTCGCTTCATCGCAGCAGGTGCTGAGCTTCCCTCCGAACTGCATGGTTTTTCGGAGGGGGTCCCTTAGCAACATGACCAAATATGGTTATGTTGCTGAATTCGCGTTTTAGTGCAGGCGAGGAAGTTCAAAGTCGAATTTCCTCGCTTGTACTTTTAGCAATTCGGCGACACCTTTCCGGTTTCGTTTTCGCGCTCGGTCTCGGGCGCGCGTGGCTCGCTGCGTCAGCGGCTCGCGCGATTATCGCTTCGCTCGCGATGCATTCCTGCATCAATATAATTATATGTATATATATATGTATATATTCATTAAATCTGTAGCCTTTTCTGGGGCTATAACACCCCTCCCCCGTTGGAAAAGAAAACGGAGGTACAACGTTTTCTGTTTTAGGGAATTTATTTCTTTTTCTTAAGTTTTAAGTTTCCCGATATATATATATATATATATATATATATATATATATATATATACTATATGTTTTCTTTTATATTATTTTCTTATTCTAGTTTACAATTTTGTTTGTTTTCGCGTTTACAATATTTAAATATAATCGTTTTTCTTATCTAAAATCGCGTGCTTAGGCTACGTTTTAATATTGGTTTCGGGAGTCGATCGATCGGTTCGGATCGCTCTTCGTCGTATATCCTAATTAATGGTCGCTTCCTTCTTTTATTTTTGTTTCGTATGACTATGTAAAGTACAATTAATATTATTATTATTGTTATCGTGATTGTTCCGCTTGTCGCCATTGGATATACGAATTGTTTTTTCGCGAAGAAATTTTGTTCGTTACTTTTTAAATTGTTGTCTATTTCTTCTAGTTGTAATTTTAATTTTGTCAGTTCCATTCGGTGTTGACCTATGTCTTGTATCGTGTCATTATCGTGTGTTATCGTGTTGCGTTCTCGTACCAGTGTCAAGTTATATTCAGGCAGGTACGTTTCTATATCCGTTTCATAGATTGTCTGCTTTGTCTGTATAGTCATGTCTGGAGTTATTAATTTGCATTTTCCCTTTAGCGTAATTTTCCTAGTGTTTTTAATCACTGTTTTGTATTCTTGTCGTTTGTCGTATTGTATTGTTAATTGTTGTTCTGTAACGATCGAGTAGAGCCATGTTTGTGGCTGTTGTAATGCGATCCATGTGGTACGCATTGATATAATGTATTTCATCTTACAGTTACGTTGACGCTGCTGTGTATAAATTTGTATTTCGCATGGTGCATTTAAATTTACTCTATATGTCGGTGTCGCTCGCCTTCTCTGACTTCGCGGGGTTCGCGCTAATCCAGCGGGTGATACACCGGTAATATTATAATGTTGGTTTAGTCTCTCAACGACTTTTGTTTGAGGCAGATCATTAAGATGCTGCGATTCTTGCTCCAATGGAGCCTGCCGATTTGTCGCCAGTGCGATGGATATCGGGATGTTATTCATCCCGATATCTGCCGCGATTGTTTTCGGGGTCGCCTACCGGTTGTGGGTCTACCGCCGCCTGTGGACCCCGTAGTGCGGACGCGGAGCGCCGTTCTCCGAAGTTCCCCGGTCGCGGGGGGCACATTGTCCCTCCGCGTTACGTTTACAACACCCGGTGTGAGGTTTGTGCGGGCAGTGGTGCCCGCCCTAGACCCGATGCATCCCGTCCGCGTGGAGTTGATAAAGGTCCACGACCAATTTGACTTCTTCGAGCTGAGATGTCGCCGGGGGGAGGAGAAGGAGGACTAGGACACGGATCCTTGAAGAAGGTGAGTACTAGTTTTCTATATATGGCTTAAGCTTGTTTGCGTGTAAGCGGGTGCTTTTCCTTCCTTTCTTTACCGTGTAGTTGATATTCGAATGCTTTTCGATTATTATGTACGGTCCGATCCATAGAGATTCGAGTTTTTTCGATCTTCCGCGTCGTAGCGTTTCATCGTAAATGAGTACTTTATCGCCGATTTTGAACTTTGTTTCTTTTGCGGTTCGATCGTAGTGTTCCTTCGATTTTAGTTTTTTCTCTGTGAGATTATCTTTTGCAACTTGATTCGTGGCGCGTAGTCTTTCTTTTAGCTCTTGCGCGTAATCGTCATAGTTGTATGTCGGTTGTGGTGGTTTCGTTAATGCTGTCGGTATTTCGGCTTGGTGTCCGTATACTAGCTCGAAGGGCGTGTATCCTGTAGCTGTATGTGGCGTAGTGTTGTAGGTGAACATCGCGAACGGAATCCATTCGTCCCAGTCAGTCTGATCATTATTAATATAATGTCGTAGATATTCTGTTAATGTTCTGTGCGATCGTTCTAACGCGCCGTTACTTTCAGGATGATACGCGGTCGTCTGAATTTTATTTATTTTTAATAATTTACACGTATTTTTAAATATTTCGCTTAAAAAATTTGTGCCTTGATCGGTTAAAATTTTTTCCGGTATTTCGTATTCTAAAATTATTTTCGTGGTAAATTCTTTACTCACGGTGTTCGCTTCTTGATTTGGTATCGGTATTGCTTTACTAAATTTTGTCAAACTATCTTGAAAAGTTAGTAAGTATTTATTTCCAGTATTAGTTATCGTTAATGGATCGACTATATCTAATGCACATTTTTCGAACGGTTTACTCGGTGTATCGGTGATAACGAGGGGTGCTTTAAATCGTCGCGATAATTTATTTTTTTGGCAAGTGTTACATTTTTTAATGTATCGTTTGACGTCTTTCGTTAACCCGGTCCAATTGTGCGTGAGGCGAATTCTGTTTATCGTCCTCTCGATACCTTGGTGTCCTCCTGTGGGTGCATCATGATATTCATATATTTGTTTCTTTTCATCTGCGCTATAGGCACGTGTCGCATCGTTGCTATCTTTCTCGTCCTCTTCTTTATCTCTTTCTTCGCTGCTGATATCATTCATCTCTTCGTCTTCGGCGGTGAGGATCTTTTCTCTCTCTTGCTCGTCGTCGTCTCGCGTTACGTTGCGGCTTAGCGCATCGGCGTTCGCGTTCGCACGTCCGGCCTTATATATTATCTCATAATCGTACTCTTCTAATTTTATTCGCCATCGAATTAATCGTGATCCTGGATCGTTTACGTTAAATAACCATATTAGAGGTTTGTGATCTGTAATGACCTTAAATTGTGTTCCGTACACGTAGGGTCTGAAATGCTTTACAGCCCATACAATAGCTAATAGTTCCTTTTCGGTAATGCTATAGTTCTGTTCCGCGCGGTTCAGTACTCGGCTGGCATAAGTTATCGGTCGCTGCCTATCTTTCCTTGCAATAAGACCGCTCCGATCGCGTAGTCGGATGCGTCTGTAGTTATATTAAATTGTTCAGCGAAATCTGGATATTTTAATACGGTTGCCATTATTAATTTATTTTTAAGTACTTCGAAAGCATTTTGTTGCTCTGCGGTCCACACAAATTTTTCGGTTTTCTTTGTCAATTTCGTTAATGGTTTAGCTATTTTCGAGAAATCTATGAATCTTCGATAATAACCGGCTAGATGATAAAACCTATAATCTATAAATGATTGGATATCTTTCACCTTTTTTGGCGTCGGGAAATCTCTTACCGCTGTTAGTTTAGACGGGTCAGGAGATATTCCATGTTCCGATATTATATGGCCCAGGTACATTACTTCTTTGCGTAGGAATTCGCATTTATCCGGCTGTAATTTTAAATTATTAGTTCGAAGTCGTTGCAGCACTTCCTTGAGTCGCTTGTTATGATCTTCGAGGCTTGCTCCGTAAATGACGATGTCGTCTAGATAGACCAGGCATTTGAGTCCTTGTATTCCTGTCAATACAGAGTTCATTAATCTCTGAAATGTCGTCGGTGCGTTTTTCAATCCAAAGGGCATTCGGTTGAACTCGTAATGTCCATATGGAGTTGAAAAGGCAGTTTTAGGCTTGTCCTCTTCGGCCATTGGTATTTGATGATATCCAGATGCTAGATCTAATGTTGTGAAGTATTTTGCGTTTCCCAGCTGGTCCAGTATATCCGTAATATTAGGCAGAGGGAAGGAATCGCCGATCGTCAAGTCGTTGAGCTTTCGAAAGTCTATAACTATTCGAAGTTTCGGTTTACCTGATACGTCGGTCCTTTTTGGTACTACTAATAGCGGAGCATTCCATTGACTCGCGCTGGTACGAATTATTCCGTCTTCCAACATTTGTTGCACTTGTTTATTTACTTCCGTCTTATGTTTCTCCGGAAGGCGATACGGTCTTACATTTACCATTGAGGCGTCTATGCGCGTATTTATCTCGTGTGCTACCGTCGCAGTGCACGACAGTGGTTCTCCATTCAGGTGAAATATGTCGCTATATTCATCACATATCCTTGAGAGTGCCTGTCGTTCTTCAGAGTTGAGATGCTGTGTTCGCAACAATTGTCAGATGCGCTCGTTACGTGGGGTATTTTTATCGTCCGTCCCCACGGCTATTGTATAGATACCGTGCGGGTTATCTTTATCGATGTCGTCTATAGTTGCAACAGGTGTACGTATCTCAATAGTCTCGTCTGTTGTGTTGATAACGCTGATTGGGCAGAGAAAGTTTTTCGGTTCTACCAGACATCTTCCTATATATATTCCAGGGACTGTTTCTTTCGCGCGTACTATTCCCGTTTCGTTTCGATTAGTCGCGGCTTGCACGATGGTTTCACTGCGTGGTTTCAAGATAATTTTATTATATGGTTGCATCTTGAGTACATCCGTACCGATTTTTAACTCTTTATTTTTGTAATCGCAGGATACCTTTTGCTTCCTTAGGAAATCAATTCCTAGTATCCCGTCGTATTCCATGGGGAAGTCGTCTTTTACTACGTAAATTGCATGTTTAATGTCTTGTCCGGTTAGATTAATTGTTGCATCTTCCCTATTGTATATACTTTGTGTCCGGTTATTCCTATTAACGCTAATTTTTTATTGTATATCAATGTTTCGCCTTTTAAATGCTTTACTTTTATTAGTGATATGGTCGCACCGGAATCGTATAGCATGTTTATGCGCCCTGTCTTCGTTTCGCGTATGGGCATCGTTACGACGTCGAGTCCTTGTTTATCTCGCGTCTGTCGTACGTGTGTCACCTGATATTCCAGCGCGCGCTTTGCCTTGCTATCGCTTCTTTCTTCTTCGTTGTTACTACGCTCGGAGTCGGAACTCTTTCCTCGCGTCTTATAACGCGTTCCTTTTGAATTATTTTGAATATCGCTCGATTTATTCGCGTTATTCGGGTTTTTTCGATTCTGGTTTTCCTTGCGGTCGGCCGTTTAAAGACCAACACTCGTCGCGATTATGTCCGCGCTTTCTACAATACTTGCAAAATTTTTCTACCACATTGACGCGTGGTCTTTCGGGTTTTGGCAGAGCGTATCTGCTCATTCGACAATCTCGTCCATAGTGTCCTATCTTGCCGCATTTAAAACATATTGCATTAGTATCTCGAGGCGGTCGCGAGTAATTCGAGTCGAGTTTATTTTTATTTTGATAACTGTTTGTTCTCGCTCCCATCGGCTTGATAAGTTTTTCTTCCGAGCTCGCGCCGTTTATCGCCTCTTGCAATGTCGAGAAGCGTTGTGACCGTACGAGTACTTTCAAGTCGTCGCGTAGTCCGATTTGATAATTAATTAACGCTTGGTCTCTGATAGTTTGCTGAATCGTGCGTTTTTGTTCTAGAGTATGCTCTTTTCCTTCGGTCATAGAGTCATATAATTTCATAGCTACTAGATCGACTCGCTGTCCAAACGCGTAGGCGGTTTCGCTTGTTTTTTGCTTTAATGAATTAAATTCGACTTGCAAGTGTGTCGTGCTTTGTTTCGTTTGATAACAAGCTTCGAGTTGCGTCCGAAATTCATCGAAAATGCGTATATCGCGCGTTTCAAAATCTTGTCGCGCTCTTCCGCGTAACTTTGTATATAATATCGCCTGCATAAGAGATTCTTCGTCTGCCGGATTTGTATTTTGTATTGCGTATGTGCATGAATTCAAGAAATCTTGCAACTTGTGTCGCGACATTCCGTCAAATTCCGGAATCATTTGTCTCGCTTCCTTTAACGTCAGGAAATTGGGTGCCATACTACGTCGGTTTCTAACGTCGCGATCGGTCCGTTCGTAATATATGCTTTCGGAAAGTTCTTCTTGACGGCTTGTATTTTGATCGCGTTGCTGTAGTTGAGCTACTTGCTCTGTTAAGAATTGTATTGCGTAGCGCATTTCTCTTAACATTGCGGACGTAGAGTCGTTTGTCGATTCTTCTCGCGGTTGTATCGGTTGATTAATTGTTCGTCGCAATCGTGCGATCTCGTCGTCTACCGCGTCATTAGACACGTTTGCGGACGTAGACGCGCGGGGATTTTGAGCTTCTGCCATCTCGCGCGTTCGTGCGTAGATTTCTTCGGGATCAAAAATCTCGCTCTCGTAAGATGTCAATGAAAATTCTCGCCGGAGTGATACCTGGCTTGGAGTTCGACTAAGATACGGTCTCGTTCGTCTGGTTGAGTCGTGTAAATCGTCAGTGGGGTCAGTCGGATTATTTTCAACAAGACTCAAGTCGAAACTCGTAAATGGAAATTCGCGTTCTGTTATAACATTGCTCGGTAGCTCTGTGTCGCTATCACTCGAGTATCGAGTTTCGAGGTTCCGTCGGACACTATCGCGTATGTCTCGGAGCGCTTCTACGGCTACACTCGCGGGACTTAATTCGCAATATTTTATAGCTCGATTTGCTCGTTCGCTAAGCAACCACGACTTATTTGCTATCGGTTTCGGTACGTTTCTTCCTTCCGACATTCACACAAATTTAATTAAAATTAATTTGGTTCGGACTTACAGTAGTAGTATCGCTCGCATATTCGCTCGCTGTCTCGGTTCTCGCTGACGTTGCGTCCTTCGCTCGGCGGCTGATAAGGCTGGCGGTCGCGTTCCGGCGGCGATGCGTCGTCGATGGAGTTGTCGTAGGTCGGGCGGCTTGGCGGCTCGCGTCCTTGCTCCAATCCTGCGATACTCTGTTTATCTCGTAGCCCGTAGTCATCTGCTCTGCATGTAGTTTTTTCTTGGCTTCTTGATGTCCGTCAGTGTTTGCTAACTTTCTGACGTGCCTGCCTGTTTACACACTTTTTATTTTATTGCAGGTCTTGCACGACGGTCGGGGTGCCAACTCCGTGACATCCACCGGGGGTGTTCCCTGAATCCCACCGCTGCCACCAGATTGTTGTGCCTCCAGGAGGGGGGCACAGAATTTTTCGGGATCCGTTAGGGAAGGCCGGGGATACGACGGGCTGTGGCCACCTTTTGTTTTAATATTAGGTTTAATTGTTTACCTCCTCTATTTTTTTTATAATAAATAGCAGTTTAAAAGAAATCAAAAGGTTTGGTATTTTATCACTACTCCTAACGTACGTATCTACACTCGTGTGTATTGTCGGTTAAAGGGAGAGAGCGGTATCTCTCATATACTCTGTCGTACAGGTAGTCTGATACGCGTCGGCTTATCTCAGGCGCGCGTATATCTCTTAGTTATTCGTGTATCTCGTTCTATTTAATAACTCTCCGTGACGATTATTCCTCGTTAGGATCTAATCAATGACTGCCCGTCGCTTCATCGCGGCGGGTGCTGAGCTTCCCTCCGAACTGCATGGTTTTTCGGAGGGGGTCCCTTAGCAACATGATCAAATATGGTTATGTTGCTGAATTCGCGTTTTAGTGCAGGCAAGGAAGTTCAAAGTCGAATTTCCTCGCTTGTACTTTTAGCAATTCGGCGACACCTTTCCGGTTTCGTGTTCGCGCTCGGTCTCAAGCGCGCGTGGCTCGCTGCGTCAGCGGCTCGCGCGATTATCGCTTCGCTCGCGATGCATTCCTGCATCAATATAATTATATGTATATATATATGTATATGTTCATTAAATCTGTAGCCTTTTCTGGGGCTATAACACTATTATACATATAAAATTAATAAAGTAATACGTATACATATCATGTGCATATTTTTGAAAAAATAATAGAAAAAAATAATAAAAAAGTGTACAATAATATAGTTGAAATAAGTATTAGATGTATGAGTAAAAATAACATGTAGTATATATACAGTACCGGCCAAAAATATATCACCTTTAGGATTTTTGAGCATAAATTTAATTTAATTTACTTACTTATAAAATTAATTTTTTATATTATTAAAATTAAGTTTTTATATTATTTTATGAAAAATATTTTATTCGCTAAGTTATATTTACTATCGAAACATATGTTATGATATTATAAATATCCATGCACTTTGAATAAAATTATACTCAAAAATACTAAAAGGTGATATATTTTTGGCCGGTACTGTATTAATAAAAATAATTAATATTTAAATAATAAATATTTTGCTTAAACATATTTTTGTACAAAATAAAATATAATATTATTTTGGTATAATTAAAAATACACTCTATACTACAATAAATATATAAGCCTTACAAGAATACAAATATTAATAAATATAAATAAATATTAATAATTAGTATTCAATTAAAAGTACATTTATAAATAACAAAAATATTCAAATTATTTTAAAATATATTAAAATAATGTATATAATATAATTACAAATATTAATTTATTTAAACAACTAAATTAGAAAGAAGGCAATTAAGAGCTGAACGCGGATGATTGTGTGTCGGTTTTGTAGAAATTAAATTTTTTCCACGAAACTGATTGGTGTACAGAGCACGAATTTTTCTTGGTGTATTCACAAGTATAATTATATCAATTCTCATATTCGAGAATCTTAATATAATTAATTCTCATATTCCAGAATTTCTAATAAATCTCCTTTTACCCCCACCCCAAAGAAATATAGGTGAGAAAAATATTGGGGCGAAGTCGCTGAATCGGGATACAAACCCGAGTCTTCGGCCTAATATTTTTCTTACAACTATCCGCGTTCAGCTCTTAATCGCCTTCTTTCTAATTTAGTTTATATATAAAGAACTTTATTTATCTTAATTTGATTAATTTATTTATTCTTACTTAATTATTTATGTATATAATACTTTTATGTATAAAATAATGAAAGGAATTAATTAGTGTAAAGAAAACATATATTGTCTTAAAGAGAAAATATGAATTTGTAAAAAACGAGCAGTTATATGATACACATATACATATATACATATACAGAGTATCCGGTCGCGACCGCCCCATAGCTCAAGGACAGATAGAGCAGGTCAAACTGAATATAAAAGTCCTCTACTATTTTGCGATTTGCGCAATAATTATTAAACTATTAATTAAAAACGCTCAGCATATGCTGAGTGCTATATACAGCGCGCGCTCACATGCTGAGAGTTTTTAATTAATATTTTAATAATTATTGCAAAAATCGCAAAATGATAGAGGACTTTTATGTTCAGTTTGACCTGCTCTCTCTGCCCTTGAGCTATGGAGCGGTCGCGACCGGACACCCTGTATATATAAATCTAATATACACGTCCCTCATGGAAAAACACTCAAATTTTGAATGTTATATTCAATTTTCAGTGTAAACACTCAATTTTGAGAGCTTACTCTTAAATTTGAGTATATACATTTAAACTTTGAATGTTTACACTGAAAATTGAATGTTTGTACTGAAAATTGAGTGTTTATAATCAAACATTTCAGTAAAAAACCTTGGGTTTTAAGTCCCTAGCTTAACGCCAAAGAGACTTTTGTCCAACCTTTATTTTTTATTTTTCCTAAATACATTTTACCTATTACATTATTATCTTATACCTATATATTTAAAACTTAATTCGTCTGGGTGTGTTCGAGTCTGTGTTTCCGCCCTACTAGTTATCACAGATAAGCTTTGGCGGCGCAGCGTGCACAGCCACCTTACGACTAAAATTCTCTTATTCCTACTGGGTTTGGGTGGACTCGAACCTGCGTTTACGCGTACTCATCGCCTCAGGCGAGTTTCAGCGCCGCAGCGTGCACGACCACCGTCCAACCCCTCAAACATTTGAGTATTTATACTCAAAGATTGAGTGTTTATACTCAAAATTGAGTGTATACATTACAAAATTAAGTGTGTACAGCCATAGACTAAATGTTACACTTTTGAGTGTAAACACAAAAGATTATTCTTTTATTTCAATACTGGAGTATGACACTCAATAGATGAGTGTAAAGCCTAAACCACTGAGTATTAGTCTCAAGATTGAGGTAAATAATTATTTTCATAAGAACATTATTCAATTATATTTTTATTTAATGAACGCTTATAGCAATCATGGCACAGAGAGTTGCGTGTCGGTTCACTGTGCTAGATTCCGGGTTCAAATCCGATTAGAAATTTCGAATTTGTTTGATTTTTATTTGATCGCCACTTTTTGGAAAGGCAGCGGCAACCCATCGAAAATATCTTGCTATGAACTCCCTCAAATCAACCTGTACAGAATTGTCATTAAAAACTGTAGATCCCATATGGCTGCATAAAAAACATACTCTGCAGGTATATGTTGAGGGACATTATTCTCGAACAGCAGGAGGATTAAAACCATTAAAGACAATAGTGGGGATGTCGGTAATCCATAAAGCCTGGCAGTAAATGCTGTGCTCGGATTATGAGCACTCTCAATAAAGAAAGCGGGATCACAGTAGAACTTATATATAGATCTAGGTGACAATTTGCAGGGACTACACTAGTCCCCTCCCGCTCTACCCCAAACTGCTACTACTACTAATGAACGCTTTTATTTAATGTATATATATATATATATATATATATACATGATACATTTTAATATTTCTATTTAATAGTCACAATTAGTTAACAAAAATGTTCATTGATAGTGTATTATTCATTTGTGATCATTAAAGAATAGCTTAAACTAACATTTTCTTTCAGAGTACAGACTTAGTTCTACAGTTCATTCATTGAACTGCGTATTCAATTTATTATTACTCTTTTCTTGAATGTTATTCTCAACTTGAGAGTTAGTGTGAGTGTTACTCTTAACTTAAGAGTATCTTAACGTATTCTTTTGTTTGCACTATGCAGCGCGCTCAGACTTAATTAACTCATATTCAAATTTTTATAAAATGTATATAAGCCTACAAAAAACAGGTACTAAATCTGAAATTTAAAGTATATCTTTTGTATCAGTTTAATTTCTGATATAATCTCAACAAGAGATTCAAAACATGAAATAGATTATTTGCAACTGGTCGGATAAACTAGAAATAATGTCTCCACCTTGACATATTGCGAGCAGTTATTAATCCTCGTCATTATGCGTTCTTCGCGTCTCTGTTACATCAAATTGTACTTAACTTTCGGTCTTTGTATAACGTCAGTTTTTTATATAACCGTGTAGAATTTAAGTTATTTTTTGCGCTGAAAATGACCTGAATGATTGGGTCGAAACGTCCGCCGTTATTTTAATTTTTTATTTTTATTTATATTTATGTTTATTAAAAATTCTCCTATTTTGTTTGGATTATAATCTGTATACCGCCTCTATTCATATTTATTTATATTTTAAACCTTTTTACTTTTTATTATTCGTTATTCGATATTATTATGACAATGTTACTTCTTTATTCGATTATATTATTGTGACAATGTTACTCAATTATTTTGTTCTGATCTAATTATATTTACTTTATGAATAATAACTTGTTTTTAGTTAAGAATCCATTACTTTCAAGCTCCTTTATGCCTTTTATTGTAATGTTTTTTAAAAATTGTATGGAGCTATTACTTAAATTTTAGAAATAATGTGTTGAAAATAACACTCAAGTTAACTCTCAAGTTGGGAGTTACACTTAAGTTCAGAGTTATACTCAAATAACACTCAAATTGAGTTTTATTGTTAGTGTTATTTTTAGGGTGTTTTTGAGTATTTTTTTCGTAAGGGGTATAAATATATATATATATATATATCCCTTTAAATTATTTAATAAAACTGTAATTATTACCTTATTTTTGGTTTATTCGTTTCTAGTTTATTTGCCATTTTTGTAAAAATTGCGTCATCGAAATTTCACTCTCAAGCGTTATGTTATAGCCTCTAGAAAGTCAATAATATTGTATAGACAATGCAATATTAATTCAAAATATAAAATGTTTAATAATAGTGTGCAATATCAATTATTGTACAATAAAATTGATCATCTGGAGGAGCCAGTCCCGTGACGCGTTGCGCCGTCCCTGCCTGTCCGTTGTACCCGACTCGTGAGTAGCTAACTATTTTTAATTATAACTCAGAAATTAAGCTTCAGATAAAATTTTGTAAAAGGAAAAATCGTTTCAGAATTCGCTCAAGAATATGTCATTTTAAAGACATCAGAGTGTTTTGAATCACCTTGTATGTACGTATATGTATGTATATATATGCATATATATATATATATATATATATATATATATATATATATATAATTATAGAAATAAATACAGAAATATTTAGACGTATATGTATGTATCAGATGTGAATTTTAAACCGTTTTTTCTCATTTTTGTAAAATTCTGATTTTTGGCTTACGCCTATGTTATGAAATCTATAATGTATATTGAAATATAAATAAGTTTTGTAATGACAATATAAAGAGATTAAATTTTATAAAATACAAAATGTTTTATTGCTTTACAACTTTAATCTTCTATCATTTTTATATCTCCTCTATTACTTTTCATCACTTTTGTACAAGAAACACGAGAAACATTTAAAAAATAAAATATATATTAGAGTAACATTAAAACTTTTTTTTATAACAAGAAAGAAATCTACAAATTTTTAAGTTATTTTTTGATTCTAAAAATCAGGCGTTTATTTTTTTAAAGATTTTGTATTTCTCTTGTTTTTCATGAGAACGTAGTAATTATTATGCATCGAAGAAATAGGGAGACCAAGTCTTAATCATAATTATATAATTCACAAACGCTAGCGTTATCTAGAACGATAACGATATCTTTTTTTTAATTATTTCGCAAACATGCTAACTTTTGTAAATGAAGTTCTCATATAGTTCTGGACATCAGTAGAGTTATAAAGTACACATAATAATGGAAAGAGTTATATCACAAGTAAGTCAGAATTAAATTAATTATATAATTCTATTATATTATTTTAGATTTGTAATGATTTATAATTATATTTAAAGAAATATAATTATAAATAGTACACACACACACACCACACACGCGCACGCACATACATACACAACACACACACGCGCGCGCGCGCGCGCGTTACGTAACCATATTCTTAACCAGTGTTCAACTGTTTTGTTTCATGTGCGCAATCGGGACGATCCCGTAATATCGGTCTTATTCGTCTATTCAACATAAATGTCTATTTTTTTTTATTTTGATAAATATAGAATACATTATTTTTCTTAAATTTATTAAGAATAAGTGTATTATATTAATTTTTTAACGCATTGAAGTAACATTTCATTCGACTGTACAGTCTGAGCTGATATTACATTTGTCGTACGACAAATTTTTCGAGCATGTTGATTGGCTTTACGGCCCTTAGTCTCGAAACCATGAAAAAAGTATCATATACAAAAATGACTCTACGCGATTTCTGATTAGTGCATTTAAAAGTATACACCAATCAAGGATCGCAAAGAATAATTTTCACATGCGATAATTTTTTTCACGGTTTCGAGAATAAAGGCCCTGAATTTGAACATTTTACATTAAACATTATTCTATTAAAGAGAAAATAATAAAAGATATTGTTAGATAAATAATGTTTTACATTTCACTTCAATATATATTAATCACTTATTTTGCACGTAAAGATTGCATTTGTTTTGTTACCAAAATTTTTTACCGGAATATCACCAAAATCTTTAATGTAAGACATTATATTGATATTGATGTATGATATGCTTTGCGGTAAACCTTCAGAAAAGGGGACCCATCTCCTATAACCTTGACCTTGACGTATGTTATCAAGGTCACTGTCCTGAGTAACCTCCAAAAAGTTTTAACCGTCGGTCATTGTTTATTAAAAAGTTATAAACAAAAAAAGTTTTATGAATTATACGTAGAGATTTATTTATTTAAACATAATATAAACAAAACTTAATTATTGTTTATTGGATACAATTGTTTCGTAATATCAAAAAAAAATCATCAATTCTCTTATCAAAAAAATATAGTCTTTTAAACAAAAATTCAGACAAAGATTGGGTTGACCTATTTCCACTCAAAATCGGAATTTAGTTTGGATTAGGTTATTTTTTTTGGAAGTGGAGACCCCCGCAGGGAGCCGGAACCCACTGTATCCACACGTACTTTTCCACTTGCACAAGGTGGGGTCTCTACTTTTGATAAAAATAACTTAACTCAAACTATAGACATATAGATACCGAGCATATGATTGAGGGGGGGAGCTATTGCGGGACGATGCGAGGAGGTAAATTGTGTTTGAATTTGTTTGGCTAGTATATATATTATATTATATTATATTATATATTATATTATAGTATATATTATATTAATATATTATACAATATTATATTATTGTTGTTAGAAGTCGCGCGAAGGAATTATCGCCCTTCGCCCTGAGCCTTTGATTATATTAATATTAATATAATTATAATATTAATATTAATATAATAATATTAATATTATAATAATAATATTAACATATAATATTATATAATATATTAATATAATATGTAATATTAATAATATTATTATTATGTTATTATTAATATATATATATATATATATATATATGTATATACATATATATATATGTATATAATATAAGTATATAATATAACTTATATATATAAAGTTCTCGAGATAAGCTACAAGAATATGCAATAATATATAAGGTGTCCTATTTAAAAAATTAAACATGACGTTCATGTGACCTTCAAATAACTCTTTAAGGTCAAATCAATGGTACCATAAACCAGTTGTATGGTTTCGAGGGGGCCATAAGATGGTACCATTGGTTTGACCTTGAAAAGTCATTTAAAGGTCACGTGAAGGTCACTTCAAGTTTTTTAAATGGAACACCCTATATATTTTTACATATTCTTGTAGCTCATCTCGAGAGCTTTCCAAAACACTTATGACAAAGTATTTTTCATTAAGTATTTTTTGAGTTATAAGGCTTCAAAGTTGCAGTATTTTGACATAAAATACAAGATATCTCGTAAAATATTCATTTTTTGATTATCTTACTCTAATACTTTTATGCACAGAATAATGAGACGAATCAATTGGTGTAAAGAAAACACATAATTATATTAAAGTAAAAATGTGTAACTGTTAGTTGCAAATTCAAATTTTTCTTAATGATAACTGTGTTTTACACGCTATTTATCAAAAAAAGAAATTAAATCACCGGAGGAGATAATGAACTCTGCGATACAATTTCAAACTTTAATACAGTCCATTTCAAGCAATTATAATTCCGATTTTATTATTAATACGGATCAAACCAGTTGCGAATATCGAACAAATGTCGTCAGAACTTATACACATACAGGTGAAAAATTAGTCGAACTTTTCATAGGTGATTTAAATAAAATCACACACTTAATACACCGCTCAATATTCCTTAACAAAATCAGGAAAGTTATTAGAAAAAGTATTTGTGTGTTTACAAGAACCAGGGGACACATTTGGAGTGCGCGTTCAAAAAGAAGTCGATAAACTTTTAAAATTATGTAAAAACATAAATGTTGTCTGCTCAAAGTCAGGTAAATTGACCTCATATTTATGTAAACATTATTTAAAAACAATAATAAAACCTTATGTAGACAACAATCAACTTTTAATATTTGTTGACCCTTGGGGAGGTCAAAAAAACATTTACACATACAATGAAATATTTAAAGATGATGAAAATAAACCTACATGTAATTTACAAATAATACCTCCAAAGTGCACTCTAATTTGTCAACCTTGCGACGTATATTTTTACAGACAAGTAAAAATTATAATTAAACGTATTCAAAATTGCCTAGATATTCTTATTAGCGGAGAAAAGATAGAATTAAATTCGCGATATGATGCAATAAGAATTCAATCACTAACCATTATATGTTATGTGCCCGAAATTTAAAAATATGTTACAATATGCTTGGTACACATCAAAGTTGGCAAGTGAACGCGAAATTTTTCAAAATGTTAGTTAATTATGTTTTCCTGTAAATATACACAATTTAAAATGTTTGTATAAAACGCATAATAATTTTATAAAATGTTCGTGGTGCGCGTCGATTATGTTTTCAATGTTTCTATGTTAATTTTTATCCAAAAGATTGTACAGCGATGTCCGAATTGTATAATAAATAAAAATAAATACATATAAAAAAATATACCAAAATTATGGTTAATTTATATATAAATATGTAGATATATTATTAAAATAAATATATGAAAATTATGACACACACACACACACATATATATATAAAATTATTGGTATTTAAAAAGAATAACAAAATTAATAAAAAAAAAATTGTTTGCACTGCGTAGTTTTGAACTCCACGACATTCACTCGCCGCGGACGACAAAATTAGGAGCGCGTCTTAGGCTACTCAGACACCGCGCTTCACACTTTGTTGAACCTATTAAAGGTACTTAACACAGAGCTGGTCGAATTCTCAACTTTACGTGTAAATTTCTCAGAAACTAAGCCCCATGCACTCAAACCCTCTTAGGCTTTTTATACCCTCGATCCTTCGCCCCCCCCCCCCCTATCGAATGAACTATAGCTCATTCAATTTTGTATTTCGCAGTTCGAAGCATCTCCTTGTGAGTAAGGTTCTAAAGGTTTTAGTCGACACTCGTCGTTTATTAAAAAGTTATTAACAAAAAAAATTTGAAAAATGAGATGTAATTTTTCATTCTTGTCGAAAGTGAAGTAACATTTAACAATGTACATATAATGACTTTACAGTAAACGCAGGGGAGGGGGGGGAAAGTCCTCTTCCTGCAGCCCCACCCACAAAAAACTAACCCAATCCAACCTGTGTTAGAAGCAAAATCTATTATATACTTCAGACACAGGTTGGGTTGGATTTGTTTTTTTGTGGGGGGGTGCAAGGGGAGGGGCTTTGCCCTTCCCCCGCTCACGCATTCAATGTATCACATTTAAATTAATAGATCCATTGAAAGTACGATTCATTATTGTTCTCAAAAGAATTTGGTAAATATTGACGTTAGCGGACTCAGCCCCGATGACCTTGACCTCGACATATGTTGTCAAAGTCACTTTCCTGACTGACCTTCAATAGGTTTTAGCTGTCGTTATTTATTAAAAAGTTATTAACAAAAAATGTATAATGAACAATATATAATTTTCGGATACCGTATGTTCCATGTTTTCGTATTATATTGTTATATTATATCGTTGCATTTATCGTATTTATACTTTCCTGGAAAACAAAATTGACGTCTTTCGGTATTTTTCGCAAAAATTAATCGATTACAAAATAAAGACAGGGTGGAAATTTTTTAAATAAATACTCTGTATAATAGAAAAGTGGCTACCTATCGAATTGTATGAAAATGCAATATCTTGTAGTTGATGACCTCCTGATCAAAGTATCAACGAAAATAAACAGTTTTCGAGGTAGAGAGCGTTAAAACTCACTCATAGGACATTGCTCCGAAGCTTTATCTTTTAAACAGGAGAATATTTGAAGACCATGTATATATATGTGTGGGTGTGTGTCTGTGTCCGCGTTCGTGATGTGTTTATTCATAGTCATTATTTGTGTGGGAGTAACTGAATACACACACTCACGCATGCCTACAGACTCATATCAGCATACCATGATATATATATATATATATATATATATATATGTACATATACTCACACACGCGCGCACATACAATCACATCTCCATACGTACTAGACCGTACGTACAAACCAGACACATTCACATTCTTATAAACACATATTAACACACATACATACATACATACATAAATACTCACATGCGCACAAATACTAGAGACGCAGGCACACAAATAAATTATGTCCAAGTGAACAGCGCGCATTTTATTTCGTGTCCAAACAGTGTCCAAAATTTTCTGTCCAAGTGCATCGCTTCCTCCCATTATTATGATCCGGTCTTGTGGAAGTGTTGCAAGTTTGAAGTTCTTACAAGTAGAATTCCGCCGCTTCGTCTTCAGGTTTACTATTACAGAGCGTATACTGCTAAAATGTGCAGCGATTTTCCTTATATCTTAAAGATCGCTGTAGCAGTTCTATCGTTGCTGTATTCTATTCTGTTTTTTATGTTAGCTTCGTATTTTCCGTGCATGAGAAAGCTCTGGATATTGTTGCGCTTCTTATCTTTCCTACTGTACATTAGGATGTATTACCTTGTTGTGCCCTCATCCTTCTTCCTTGTTTCAGACAAAGCGCAGATATCTATACTGTAATCGTTCATTTCTTAAAAAATTATCTGCTTCTTGTTGTTGAATGTTCAAATGTTCCAGCAAGCGATGTGTAACTGATTCTTTTTCCTTGCCACAGTCGGTGTACTTATTGTCCGTTCGAGTTCCGAGACTGCGTTTCCAGTGTTGTAAGCATAATACATAGACTTCTCATAGGTTGCTAGCTTCGTCGAAGGATTTTTTATCGATCTTCTTTGGTCTAGATTTGATATGTTCTGCGTAGACAGTGGTACCTCTGATTGGATGTGGCTCTTCACCATGCACGTCAGTCTTGAATAGATGTAAACTCTGGTCCTGGCTGCAATTAGGTTTCACTATTCCTACTCCTGGGGCAATGTGCCACCTTACGATCAAATTACAATTTTTGATATCATTATTTTCGTAAGAAATTTACAAAACTTTTTTTAATATAACAGGTTTTTTAAATTAAAATATGTTTTTCATATCTAGTACGTGTACTTGGAGTTTTTAGGGATTACACGTGTACATATAAATATTAATAAATATAAATCTTACATTAACATAACATAATTTCAAATATTATTATAATTGCTTTTAAAATATAGTTATAACGTCATAAAATAGATTATTACTGTATAAAATAGATTGTAACTTTAATTTTATGTGTTTTGACTTTTTAGAAACTGTGGGGAGGTCGATTTGTGGAAGATATTGATCCTGACTTTCATAATTTTAATGCGTCAATCTATATCGATAAGCGATTGTATGTTGAGGATATAGAGGTAAATATTTTTGAAATATATATATATATATATATATATATACATACATATATGTATATACATATATTTATATATATATATATGTATGTATATATACATATATAAATTTTTATGTGCGTTAAAACATAAGCATATTAACATATTAAGTAGTAGATATTATTAATACTTCTTAATTTGGAATTTAACATTAACATTTTCGAAATAAATTGTATTTAGATACATATTTGTGATCAAAATTATGTGCAAGTTTAATATGTATATGTTAAAGTATTTGATAACTGTAAAAATTGAGGACGAATGTGCCTATGTTTGCTACGAACCGACGAAACGTGAGTTCAAGCCAACTGAGGCTCATGTGCTTCATTTGAAGTTTTTATTAGGTATAAGAATGTATTGTAAATAGGAACATGATAAATAAAGGTATTGAAATCTTTCTTGGCATGAAACTGAAGGAAAAAACGAGTGTTTTTGATAACTGTAAAAATTAAATATGAATTAAAAAAAATAATAAATTGTATAATATTAATACATAATATGAATTAAACGCATAAAGGCAACAAAGAGTCAACGCGGGTGAAGGGCGTGAAAAAAAAACTGTCTTTATGCGTTTAATTCATATTATGTATTAATATTTAGAGTTTTATTTAAGCTTATTAAGATTGTTAATTTTTGTTAGTATAATATTAAATTAAATAATAAAATATAGTTTCTCGTAATGTTTAATTAATAGTTATCATGAGTATCGAGACTCATTAATTTGTATTTTTATTATTTTTTATCTTTACATATTATATTTCAATAAGTGTTCTTTAGATGACAAAATATTTTTTTTATTCTGTGTGATCAGACATTTGTTAAACTTTTATTAAAACTTTTAGAAATCGACCATATTGACTTAGAAAATGTATCTAGAAATAATGTTAAAGATTATTTTTAATTTTCTTATAAGGGAACCTCTCAAATCTAAAAGTTCTGATTTTAATGAAACTTTACGCACATGTAGGCGAAGCAAATAGATGAATTTAAAAATTTTTAGTTGCAACTGCTCTCCCTTTTCGAGGAAACCGGTGCACGCGACGTCAAATTCTAAAACATGTCCGATATTAAACAACAAAATTAAGAACAAAATTGTCAATATAAATTATGAATAATCCTGGATTTGATCCATGCCTACGTATCTGTTACGTTAATTGCCAGTCTTTGACAGCGCACGAATTTTGTGAATTCTTTACAAATTTTAAGTATCATATTTACTTATCAGAAATCTGGCTGAAATCTAAAGTATTGGATTGTATGGTGAAGGTATTTAATTACTTCCTAACAAGATATAACAAAATTAGGCGAATAGAAAGAGGTATCGCGAGTTATTTACAAAACTCCTTCAGAGTGACTGAAAGAGTTCTAAAACTAAATCAACTGCTATCAATTATAGATGTACATTATTATAAGCTGGAATATCTTATAGTAGAAATCATTTCGATAAAGCATGTAAACTCCTTTTCGTTGCAGTCTATCGACCATCAAATTATGGATACTTACAGAAGGTTAAAAACATTTTTCTAGATCTACAAGTCACATATCGGCACTTAATAATGTTCGACGATTTTAATGCAGACACGATAATAAACATAATACGGCAATATGTAATTAAAAAACTTTGTGACGTCCTCTGGTATGTATCTGGCACCATACGGCACCATGACCTAATGTGTTTGAAAAACTTTAACACTTTTTAAATCTATGTATCATTGATGACGCTGAAAAAATCATAAAATATAGAAAAATATCTTTCGTGTTTGCACATGATCTTATTTATGTAATACGATATAAATATTAAATGGCGTTCGGATAGGCTTGTTTTATGCAAGAACTGTAAAAATTTTAGACGCAAGACTTTCTGGGTGAAATTGGAAAATGTGACTAATCTGAGTTACTGTTACTAATGTAAGGATGGTTGAGTCAGCGATCGTGAATTTTCGCGTATAATAGAAGTCGGAAAAGGAATAAAATAATGACTAGCGAGAATTTTAAATTTAATATGGTTTAATGTTAATTAGCGTTACGTTGAGGTTAACAAACAAAAAAAACTGATCTGGTGAGAACGAATCTCTCGTACATAAAAATCAAAGTCACTCGAATATCAGAGCAGTCCCTCGCTCACGACACTGCACAATTTGGGAGCAGTCCCTCGCTTACACTATAATAATTACTAACGAATAACGTTGGGAAAGACGCAGTCCCTCGCGAAATTCCACAATCAATATCGGATCAGTCCCTCGATGGCAACAGCCTTTTTACTTATTGAAATCCGCAACCGAACTCAACTCGCGCTCGCCTTTTCTCTTCTTCGAAAAATATTTACCTTCGCAAAAAGATCTACAGAGGGAGCTAATGAGATCCAGTACTGAGACGGTTCCCTGTAGCGATTGATTCTAGTTCGTTTTCTTTTCTAGGCGCTTACACTACTATACAGTATTGAGTTATGTGCTGACTGCATAGATAACAAGAATGTAAATTTTCAATAACCGACTTTTAGATACTGTTTAGATAAACATGCTCCACTGACGAGGATCTATTATAAGAACTTTCCGACTCTGGCTCACGGTTGACATCAAAAGTGTAATGCGAGAAAGAAACCGATTGAGAAGAGTGTAGTGTAAAACCAGGAACCACAAACTACAACAAATTTAAAGCAATGAGAAATAAAGTATAGAATCTAGTCCGAACATTTAAATACAAGTATTATTTGAATATATTTAGTCAAAATAACAAGCTGGCATTGGTATGAAACAAATTGAGACCTTAAATTTATAAAAACCAAGGATTCAAGCAAGAGTTTTACATATTCAGTGGAGGAATTAAATATGTTTTTTGCTAAAACTTGATCGCAGCAGACTGATATCACCAATAAGATGTTGGATGCTTTTGAACTTTTGGGAGAGGGTTTCAATAATGAAAAATTCTACTTCGTTTATGTGTAGCTATCTTAATTTGTATTGTTGACGTATTGAAATTTTGGAGCTGAATTCAAAGTGCAAAACGGCATGCAAAAAAAAATCTAAAATTTAGTCTTACTACTTGAAAGCTGATACTTTAAGTTTTAAAATGCTTTTTTTCATTCCTATACGATGATTTGTTCACCTAATATGGCCTATTAAAATTTAAAAAGAGTTAAAAATAGTAAAAGTGTAGTACCAAGGTGTAAAAGAGCCGAATATGTGTAATATAAATTAAAAATAAAAAATAAGTTATTGATACGGTTACATGAACTAAATAATATTACGAAGTTTTCCTCTTAACTAACTAATTAGAGAGGTATAACACATTTTAACACATCGTGAGATTCGGTCATTGTTGGATCAGGACGGCAGATTAGGAATTTCACAAACTCATAATAATTTTTATACCTTTGACTATAATTTTTTATATACAATAATTGGTCTGTTGCACCCCTTATTTATTGCGCCGAAGAGGGCTTGAAAAGTTAAGCCGAAATGTCCGCTATATATATAAGTTTTTTTATTGTATTTTATTATTTACTAATTAATTTGAATTTAGATGTAAGTTACTACCGCTACGATTATTTTTATTATTTAATTGCGCTTCGATATTGTAATTTTTGTGTGCGTAATTGACTTTGTAATAAATAACTTATTTTTTATTTTTAATTTATATTATACATATTCGACTCTTTTACGCTTTGGTACCACACTTTTACTATTTTTAATTTTTATGGAGCTTTTTTACTAACTATTTAAGGAGAGTTATTTTGTTTAAAACTTTGAAATAACTTTACGAAAAATAAAGCTAAAAGAATAGCTTTTCACTTGAAATTGGTTTACAGAGTCTTTTAAATAAAAACTCTACAAGATATGCTTCATAGTAATATGTACGCGTGCCGTATCGTGATATATTTGTTCTCCTTTCATGTACAGGGTGCTTCCGCAACATACAGTAAGTTGGGTAGTCTATCTGACGATAGTACTGTCAGCCTTTGTAGTTTCCACACTCTTAAGTTTTGTTATATTTATTTATGTGGGAAAGTATGGGGGAGGAGGCAAAGCCTCGTCCCTCCTTGCACTTCCACCCGCACGTTCTTTTCTAGCATGTACTTTCTATGTATAGGGTGTTTCCGTAACAGACAGATCAGTAAGTTGGGTTACCTATCTGACGATCGGCAAAGGCATGCTTTACCGACCTCGCATAATAAAAAAATAAAATCAAGAGATCGATCATGTAATTTTTTCTTTATGAAAAGTGAAAAAATTATATGATTGATACCTTAAATGCAAATCCGGTAGAAAATGAAGAAATTGAAATCGGCTTTTAATATACAGTATAAATGTAATATTTAATAATATAAATAAAATAACATAGATAACACAATTAAAATATAACACAGATAAAATAAGAAATAAAATATAAATTTAAACAAAAAACCTTTTTTTATGCTTATATAATATGTTCAATGCAGAGCATAATCTACATTGCATAAAAGAAACATTCATGACAAATGGACTGTGAATGTGTAGTTCAAAATTATAGAGGATTATATCATTTGAGTGCACCAAAAGAGACGAGGCTTTGCCCCCTCCTCCATACTTTCCCACATAAATAAATATAACAAAACTTAAAAGTGTAGAAACTGCAAAGGCTGACAGTACTAGTGGAATTTTTAATATAAAAACTTAATTCAATTCAAGTCCGAAAAATATATTGAGAAACTTTTTTTCTTTCTCAATTTTTACTTTATATAGTCACAAATAATCATTTCCCCGTATTCTGTTGGATCATTATACAATTCCACATAGGTTTTCAATGCATATAATATGCGAAAGATACGTATAATAACTGAAACTTTTTTGTCTATAACTTTCTAATAAACAACGAGCAACGGCTAAAACCTTTTGAATGTTACTTAGGGCCATAAGCTTGACAACATATGTCAAGGTCATTGGCGCTAAGTCCGTTAATGTCAATATTTACTGAAAAACGAAAAAAATTTAGTTTTCTTCTAGCAGGCAACCAAGCTATAAAATAATAATAAAATAATAATATATTTTATGTGTGATATATTAAAGTTTAGAAAAAAAATCGATGAAGAATAATCTTTTTTCGATCGCTTTCAAAACATAGTTAGTTATGTAATACATACAATACTGCCGTTTTTATTTGATTACTATATACAGGATGACTTATATGATAATATGAGTTCTCAAGCAAACATCGAAGAAGCAAATAAATTACAAAAATTTGCCTCTATTTTTACCATATAAAAGCACGATTGTGCACAGCATAGTTTATTTTAGCAGTTTGAGCTCAAAAGTCGCTTGTTTTATTTATAACTTTTAAAGTTGTTAGTTTTAGTAAAGTTTGGCTTTGCTGAACTGCAATATTAACAACTTAAAAATTTATTTAATCGGATTTAACAGAATTTAAGCGGACTATTCTGCTACTATTTTTTTATAACAACACAATTAACGCTCGCAACAAAACTCATAACATCTTTTGCAGTAACTGCAATCATTTATTGTTATAAATTTAATTGTTGGCAATTGCCCAGTGATACGATTCAGTTGCTCAGCATCTTTGTAGAAAAAACAGATTTTACTAATAAAATATACATTAAAATATTATCTTTTTATATAACAATTTTTATGTTTGACGCCTTTTTTATCTTTTTGAAAAAGTGATTTAAGAAAAGTTATCATTGTCATCATTATTAGTATAATGTAATTTGTGTAAAGTTCTAATTTATATGAAAATTATCATCCAATACATATTTGCAATTTCCCATATAAGAATACCTTAAGCTTTCTGCTGTTAATAGTATTCTATGATATAAGTGAGCTGTCATGTTGTAAACGACATTAATAATCCATCTAATTTTAGGGAAGCATAGCTTACGCACGTGTTCTTTGTAAGGCAAAACTTATTTCACAGGAAGAGATGCAAGCTATAAATACAGCTTTGAAACAGGTATGATTATTTATATTATTTACATTTTTACTCTAAAAAAAATCTAATATTGTTAATGTGTTGCGCGTGTGCGTGTGCGTGTGTGTGCGTGCATGCGTGCGTGCGTGTGTGTGTGTGTTAAGATAGTTTATGTAAGTTTTAAACATCCAAATACTGAAAAAGTACGCAAAATTAAAAAAAATGTTTTAGACAAGATTGTATACTTCAAAGCGAGTAATAATTTATTTTGACTTTGAATGGTTACACCAAGATCAAATCAAAATTACTTTAAGATTTTTAATAGAACATGTTATGTTCTGGATTTCTGTAGCTATCATCAAGATGGTTTTAAAACAACATGATTAAGCCTTTTCATTTTTAACTGAGATTTCTCTGAATTATTTTAGAGTTTTAAAAGCTTATATATCGCTGACCTTAGCGTAAACTAAAGTACACTAGTGGAATTTGTACGGTCGACTCTATCCTGCGTACGTGCGTGTGTAAAGTAGATGTGGATGTTTGTATGAGTATAGATATACATATATGTGATGGTTAAACTCTTAAGATTGCATATTTTGCAGTCTAAATCACCACATATATATACTACATGCATATGCGGACGAACTGTAGCGCGTTATTATCCAATAAAAGAATCTGTTTTATATAAAACTTGTGTGGTGATCGGTAGACCACTTCTATAATTTTGCTGATAATTTTCGAATTTTTACAAATTTTTTTAAATTTCGGTGGAGAAAAAAATATTTCTTTTCCTCTTGCAGATACTTACAAATAGTAAAAGTCAATGTGGTATCTGCAAACATTAATTGACTTTATTTTCCACTTTTTTTTCACTAAAATTAAGCAATTTCACAATTTCTTGTGCATTTTGCTCTATAAAAATATAGTAGTCACCATGAAAAAAATCTTATAGCAGTTTTTTGTCAAATTTAGTGTATTTCAAAATATAAAAAACCGTGAAGAACAAATTTTTATTGTTGTTCCATACAATTGTTTTCTGAGTTAAAATAAAAAAAAGAAAAATTGATAACTTTTACGTTATTTTTTTTTATCCATTTGTAGTATATAGTTTATGTTTATATGTTTGTTTAAAAAATTTCACAATTATTGATGGAGGAAAGTTTCTCCTTTAAGAATCTTGTTTGCTCATTGCAGTATGATGATTTTTAACGGAGTTATGAGCGATCAAAATCAAAATGTCCATTTTTCATTTAATCGATGGCAACTCAGGAACAAAAAATTGTAGATAAATTTTTAAAAAACGATTTTATAGGGAAAACTTTAAACTTTCACTTTAGACGGTTTAAATTTTCACAGATTTTTTTAGATACGTGACAGGCCCACAAAGTGAGAAAAAAATTTTGCATTTTATCCAGCTCATAGTTTTCTATATGTAAAAATTACCAAACTCACAGAAATATAAAAATAGTAGTAAGCTTTCGAAAGTAGAGATTTTAGCTTTAACATTCTTTTTTTTTAATTTAAATTTTATTCATTTTTAACGAAGTTATAGCTGATTGAATTTTGTCTATTTCTTAAGAAAATTTAGATATTCCTCTAATTGTCATGCGAAATGTATATGAAAAAAATTTTTAAGATGTTCGAGAAAGTACGTTAATTTAATATATTCTGTTATAGTATAAGATTCTCGAACGTTCTAGAGAACAAACAAACGAGATGACGAAGTTTGTTTTCTCTTCAAACGGTTGTTCGATCTCTACGTCACATTGTCAATAGCTAAAATCGAGACAAATAACTTGGTGTCAAACTATAATTCGTTGTTGAAATTAAACAGTCGAAATGTGTTTGTTATAGGTCATACTTTTCAAATGTAACGAATATTATCAGCTGATAGAGATATCACTCGGACTTTATCGAGAATTCACACGTTCGAAATCTATCTTCGTCTCTCTAATCGATTGTCGTTCGAAGTTAGTTGCCGCGTAATTTCGGTCCATACGTATACGAAATGTATTTTTAATAAATCAATTTAAATTGAACAATATTTACGAGTTTTTGTCCTCTCACGGCGAATCAAATAAATAAACTTTAATATAGCCGTATTAATCGAAGATGTGGTTGCAATGTAAGAAGTTTGATAGTTAGAGTAAATTATATTTTATTTTTGTTACATATGATAGTTAGTAACAATATTTTAAAATAAATTTTATATTATTTTGTGGTAAAGAAAGAAAATAGTAATATAAGTGATCATATTAAAAACAAAAGTGTTATATGTTTTCTATATAATCTGAAAATCTTAACGCATATCTATGTATTGTTTGTTACTGTAATGTATAACTATAATGTAATGTATATATTGTTTATTATTTTTTATTATATTATTTATTATTTTTATTTTTATTTATTATTTTTGATATTATTCATTGAAAGTTGAAATTAACTTTTTTCTTATTCTAATAAGAAAAGCGGCCCCCTTCGATTTTACTGCACTTTGAATATGTTGTAGTCTAGGTTAAAAACACAAAAAATGAAGGGGAGGAAAAGGGATTTAAAAAAATATGACATTTTAGAAAAATCTGATTATGCAGTTTTAAAGTACATTAAAAATCATAAAAATTTTATTGGAAACTTTTTTTATGTCTTTTATCGTTTCGATGGTATTTGCTCAGAAATATAAAAACCGATATTTCTCAAGAGGATATTTCACCCCCTTAATGGCTGTATAGGCATGTATAAAAAAATACGTGTCTCCTATTTTGACCTAGATTACAACATATTTAAAGCACATTAAAATCTGATACTTCCATACCTTTCCTTGTTAAGCGGATTTAAAATAACTTTTTCTGTTGATTTCAATATGTAATTTTTTTATTTAATAACGCTATTAAAATATATCTGATACTAACTGCTATCTACGTATATAACTGCAATAATTTTGCAAAAAGTAATTTTCTCATGCTTTCTCATTTAATAATTTTATACATGTAAAGTTATAAAATTAATATTATTTTCATATATATTTATGTTCATTAAAGATTTAAATTAAATTTTTTAATTTAGATCTTTATTTTGATTAAACTCTGATTAACTCAATCGTTGATTAATTTAGAGAATGATCAATAATAGTATTTTAAAATTTATATTATATTACATAAGAGATTTACATGTATAGAACATTATATATATATATATATATATATATATATATATATATTGTCTTATAAGTTAATCAACGATTGAGTTAATCGAAGCTTGATCGAAGTAATCCTATGCCTACTTATTAATTATCGTACAGTTTGACACTTAACAAACAAAAAGATACTAACACTGCCGTTCCCTGCTACCGCCGATAAATAATCGATTCCGCCACCGCGAAAAGTAACATTTTGGCAATACCGCTTGCGCTGGTATTAAATACAACGGCGCAAACGTCTATATGTATGCATGTACGAATACATGCATACTTGACACATAGACAATACGCGAAAGAGAGAGAACATAACAGCATTTTAAAGTGTATTATCTTTACCCTTCAGAATGTACCTTTTTCTACGTTCACTTACCCTCACTCTTCGAACGCTCGGTCTATACTTACTATGTCTATGGTTACACATAAACGAGGCGCGTACATTTGTGTACACATGCACGCACGCACGCACGCACACACACGCTAAATTTTTAAAAATCAAAATTTTTTAAAAATTATCGATAGCGTGTTAAAACTGAAACTTTAAGCTTCAAAATGCTTTTTTTTTCTTTCATTTTTATCAAGTATTGACAATATTTCTGAAAAACGCAGGTTTAGTTTCAAAGTCATGTAATTCAGTCAAAAAAAAATCATAAGAAAATTTAAAAAAAAAACATTTTGTAGGTAAAACATTATACTTTATAAAACTTGACTTAAATTCTAGAGAATTTTTCTTATCAAGCTACAGAGTTTCAAAACTACACAATTTTAAGGAATAAAACAATGTGTCCTTTTTAAACTATAGAATAAGGAAAACACAAAAATTTTTAAAAACTATTGATAATGCGTTAAAGTTGAAACTTCAAGCTTCAAAATGCTTTTTTGAAAACTTTTTTACGATGATTTTTCATCGAGTTGCAACAGTTTAAAAATAGTTTTTCGAGTTATAAAAACTGTTTTTTATATTTTTGTGCGTAGTATGTGTGTATATATATATATATATGTATATATATTTACACATAAAATTTATTTTATTAACAATAAGAGCTCAAAATGACAACCATCAACTTCGATACACTTCACTAAACGTTTACCAATCTTTCACTTAACATGTTCATAAGTTGACCTTATATCTTTTTATGCAGAATATTGCGAGAAATTGATTTATACAAAAATAGGATGGTTTCATTTAAAAAGAAAAACAAAGTTGACCTTGAAATCTCCGAAGCGTCTCCACCCAAAGTGAAACCAATAATACCATCTTATGACTCTTTTAGAGACAAACAACTTTTGTCTGAAATATTTTTTTTCATTTTGGTTTAATTTTTATATATTTAGGCGTCTCAATGTGAACGTTTAGTGTTCTCTCTTCACTCACCCTGTATATATATTAAAGCGAAAATAAGAAACTCAAATCTTTAGGTGCAAAGCGAATGGGAAAATAACAAGTTCATTATAAATCATGAAGATGAAGATGTACATAGCGCGAATGAACGAAGACTTTCGGTAAATTTATAATATTATATAATAGCATAATCTTCTAAATAGCAAAGTGCCAGCAATATGTCAGCAATATAACAGCAAATATAATCATGACTTTACAGTAGATTTCTATCCATTGCATCTGCAACTGTTTATTTTCTCAGCTACCGTATAAAAGTAAAATCAATAAAAATTGAGCGTTATCTGCTATTACGATATGACAACAAATATATCAGCAAATATCGAGCAATGTCTGCCATATCCAAAATCGACAAAAAAACGACATGATATGCTTGATATCATGTAGTAACGGTAAAAAAATAACAAAAATGCAGTATGATTTATTATAAAAACTAAATATTACAAGCATTATGGCAGAAATGTTACTGATAAATTGCCAGTTACTTAAAAGTTTCCATCAGTCATAAATATAATATATAATGTAATGTTATATTCTATAATTATATTCTATATAATATAAGTAATTGGCATAGTTAAATAATTTTTAAAATAATAAAATTTTAATAATTAGTTCAATATTTTGAATCTTCTGTTAAAATCTTATCAAAAATTAGAAACCTAATAGAAATATCCTACACATTTTTTCAGCCGTGCTTGCGGCATCATAATCTTTATATTTTCCCGTGAAAAAACTGAAATATGAGATAGATAGAAAAACAAAATGCATTGATATATACTGCTAAATTATGTTTTACTGTCATCCTGTTAATATATGTTATATATATATATATATATATATATATTGCTAACATTTTGTTATATGAATCAATATGTATTGCATTGCAATCTTTTACATTATTATATACTGCACACTATAAGTTTTTTATTGTAATGTTGTTATAAATATAGAAATATTGCAATAATTTTGCGCGGTATACATTTGCAATATTACAATATTGTAGCATAACAACATTAAAACACAGTACCGTAACATGTACTGTAAAATTAAATATCTTTGTTGTCTTTAAAAATACGGACTTTTTTCAATGAAATAATATGATATAATATTTACTTCAATTTAACAAACTTAAAAAATTTAAAAATTTTAAAAACAATGATTTTGAATATTTTTCTCTATTAGTTCACTATAGTTATTTCTTTAAATCACACATACACGTAGTGTTATTTTTAATATTAATTTATACAAAACAATAAAACTATAAACAACAAAGATATTTATGTAATTTCCTGAGAAAAAAGTGGTTATAATGTAGTTATATATAAATATACATAAGATATGAAAAGATTTGATAACATATGTAATTTATGATCATATATGTATAATAATATCCGAAATTTGGCACAATATGATTTTATATGAACGTATCTTTATATAATCATATTTGGTTAGATCTAATATAGGAAAATAGATCTAGTCGAATATGATCATATAAAGATCATATCACGCCAAATTTCAGATATTAGGGTAAAGTAGCCTATTATGAAAGGGATTCCTAATATGAGACCTCCAATTATTTTACAAACGCAATTATTTTTCTTTATAAATGTTACTATTTCATGTTGATAATAGATAATCATGAAATCGTATGTAAATAACAGCAGCGTAGCGCACATGTACAGAGGAGTGTATGACGATTTTATAAATGACGCTAAGGGGAGTTCTTGGATGTGCTATTTAAAAGGGATGTAAACAACATAATTTAATAGCAATAACTTGATATTCACTTTTATTATGTTATTAACGTCAAATGCAACAATTATATCTTGGTGTTTGATCATTACTTTGAATTCTTATACGTGCAACTTTATTAATGTTTTTTAGTGGTAAAACTTGAATGTACTAACTATAATACCACTTAAAGTTTTTTAGTTAAAAATTACATTTAAAGAAAATATAAGTGTTTAGAAAAAAGTATCTCATAATTGGCACTTTTATCCTATTATATATATATGGTCAGATCATATCATGTCAAATTTCAGATTTAATTATACATGGACAAATCATATTACATGTGGCTAGATTGCATTAAATTTCGAATTTAATTATATATGATCATGTATAATCACATAACTCTATTTTTCTTTGGGTACTCTTAAGGGGATTCTACAATGCGTTGTCAATGTCCAGTTGCTAGTTGCTAAGGATGGCAACTCTTGCTACAAAATGCTATTTTCGGTTGCCTAACTTTTAACTTTTTTTTAGCAACCGGAAATAGCATTTTGTAAAGAGTTGCATCCTTAGCAACTGGCAACTGGACATTGACAACGCATTATAAAACCCCTTTTAAAAATACTCCATACATTAATAAAAAAATAATTAATATTATTACAAATGTTTTAAATGTTTTAATATAGGAATTAATTGGCGATATAGCAAAGAAACTACATATTGGAAGGAGTCGCAATGATCAGACTGTGACTGATACCAAATTATGGCTTCGAAAGTCGATTGATAAGCTTTTGTTTAGACTTAAGAAATTCATCGAGGTAAATAAAATATTACTATTTATACAATTTAAGTTCTGACAAAACAAATAAATATAAACAATTATAAGCACATATTACTGAACAAACTTGAGTCGTCCATTATAAAGGACCACACACACATATAATGGGAAAGTGGCTACCCGGTGAATTGTTTGAAAATGCAATATGTTATAGTTGATGACCTCTTGATCAAAAGTCCCAATAGGCTCGAGACCCAGATAGACCAAAATAAAGTTTCCGAGATAAAAGGCATCGAAGGTCACTCACAGGGCATTGCTCCGAAGCTCCGAAGACCGTTCGTGTGTATGTATATGTACGTGTGTATGTGCGTGCGTGCGTGCGTGGGTGTATGTATGTGTGTGTGTGCATGCCTGTGTGTGCATGCGCGTGTGCGCTTGTATATGTGTGTATGTGCGTGCGTGCGTGCGTGGGTGTATGTATGTGTGTGTGTGCATGCCTGTGTGTGCATGCGCGTGTGCGCTTGTATATGTGTGTGTGTGCGTGCGTGCGTGCGTGCGTGCGTGCGTGCGTGCGTGCGTGCGTGCGTGCGTGCGTGCGTGCGTGCGTGCGTGTGTGTCCGTGTCCGTGTGCAGGTTTGTGAATACACACACTCATGCATGTCCACACATCCACACCAGCATAATACATGCACATACATATACTCACACACGCGCGCACACACAATCACATACCCATACATACGAGCCACCAGACACATCTATACTCCCACAAACACATATTAACACACATACATACATACATAAGTAAATACTCACACGCTCACAAAATACCATTTACCCATGTGCACACACATACATATTCACACACCCACACACGCACGAGCGCACACATACACATACATATAGATACACACGAGCGATCTTCAGATATTCTCCTGTTTAAAAGATAAAACTTCAGGAAAATGCCCTATGAGTGACCTGCGACGCCCTCTATCTCGAAAACTGTTTATTTTTGGGTCTCGAGCCCATTAGGACTTTTGATCAAGAGGTCATCATCTACAACATATTACATTTTCAAACAATTCGACAGGTGGCCACTTTCCCATTACATGTGTCCTTTTAGTTCTTTTATAAAATTTTTTTATAAAATATTTTTAAAAAATTAATTAAATAATACTTACTCTTCTGATATGAGTTAATATTTGTTCATGATTATTTATATTCATTTGGTTAGATTTACGGATATAATATGATCTTATCTCGGCTAAAAATATGATCATATCGCGACAAATTTCAGATATTATTATATATGATTTGTCATATCTTGTATTTTATGTCAAAATACTGCAACTTTGCACCCGAAGTGCAAAGTTGAAGCCTTATAACTCAAAAAGTATTTAATTGAAAAACATTTTATTATAGTGGTTTGGAAAGCTCTCGAGATAAGCTACAAGAATGTGTAATAAAAAATAGAAGTTTTTATTTAAAAAAACATTAATGACCTTGACCTGATTTTGACAAGGTCATTCAAGATTAAGTCCACATTTCCATCATGTGTTCCCTTCAAACCATGCAACTTCTATCTGAAACATTTTTCAATAAAATCATCCATTCGCAAGATAATCGACGATATCACTTAAAATGAAACACCTTATACACATACACATATATATATATATTTTTTTTCTTTTGTAAAAAGTGTGAAAGTTGTTAAACAAAAATTGCTCAGATGAAATACGTTCACAAAATTGCTATAGTTGTTGAGTTTATTGTTTAGAAAACTTTTATTTTAACGTTTTTGTCCAAAAGAAAATATTACTGCCTTAAAAATAAAATTAAAATTAAAAACTTAATTTATTATTACATATTTTAAAATAACATATAAATTATAATATAAGAAAGAGGATGCTAAATATTAATTTAATATTAATTTTGAAAATAGGTTCTCATTGCTCGAGCGGAAGAAGATATAGATATAGTTATGCCTGGATATACACATATGCAACGGGCACAACCTATTAGATGGAGTCAGTGGTTACTGAGGTAGAACAATTCATTTATAAATTTTCAATAGAATTAAATAATAAAAAATTAAAATAACTCTTTCAAAATATTCTATAAAACCAAACATTCTATAAAATCAAATATTTTATAAAATCAGAAGACACAGCAGTGTCTAGCGCCAAAGTTCACGCACAGCGAAGCACCCCGTGTATTTATATGCGAGTCGACTAGTTAAGAATTTTTTATTATCAATCCTTAATAATAGTTGAACTGATCGAATTCTTAATAGACTTAATTGATAGCTTGAATTTGAAATGTATAGGATGAGTCAAACCTGACTATTTTCAAAATGTTTAGACATAATTGAAGTGCACGAGAGAATGTTTTCTATGGCACTGAACTTTTACTTTATCATAATTTTTACTTTTACGACAAAAAGAGCTCTCAATCTTATGGAAATTGGTCCGCGGTTAAATTGGCTCAAATTTTGATAAAAGATAGTTTTTAACCTCTTGAACAATAGTCTAAATGGCTACAACTCACAAAAGTTTATAGATGTTTGTATACGTGCCTTTAAAGTGAAGTCTTTTGAGCACTCTGTAACTTACCAACTCGTTTATTTATATGCTATGTGTGCCTGTATATTTGTAGGCGTGTCCGTACTGTTCGTTATGTGTGTGCATATATATGTTTCTGTGCGTGTATGCGCGAGTATGTACATCTGTGTATGTTTACATACACATAGTATATCGTGTAGTAGAGTTGATGGTTTTTGCATCTCAAATTCAACCTTATGATGGAAAAGAGGTCGAAAAAATTGAGATGCAAAAACCATTAACTTTGCTACACGATATACGTGTATGTGAACACACACAAATATACATATTGGTGCATGCACGCACAGAAACATATATATGCACACACATAACGAACAGACACGGATATATATACTTATACCCACAAACATAAACAAACAGACACAAGCACGCCTACAAACATACAGGCATACACAGCATATAAATAAACGAGTTGATAAGTTACAGAGTGCTCAAAAGATTTCACTTTAAAGACATGTACACAAAAATCTATAAATTTTTGTGAGTTGTAGCCATTGAGACTTTTGTTCAAGAGGTTAAGAACTATTTTTATTATAATTTGAGCCAATTTATCCGGGGGCCAATTCCCATAAGATCTATGCGGCGTCCTTTATTTAATATCGCAATTACAAGTATACAGTAATTACTTACTAGAAAATTGCAGAATCACAATTAAATATGTCTGCGCGCTACAATCGCAAAGGACCACGCATACATATAATGGGAAAGTGGTTACCCGTTGAATTGTTTGAAAATGCAATATATGTATGTTATAGATGACCTCTTAACCAAAGTCCCATTGGGCCCAAAACCTAAAAATGAATAGTTTTCGAAATAGAGGACGTTGATCACTCATAGGGCATTGCTACGAATTTTTATTTTTAAACTTTTCAAAAAATAAAGCGGGGGAGATGGATTTTAAAAAAATATGACATTTTTGACAAATCTGATTATTTTAAAGTACATTAAAAACCATAAAACTTTTATTCGAAACTTTTTTTTATAGAAATATAAAAACCGACTTTTTTCAAGAGGGTGTTTCATCCCCTTAACGGCCGTATAGGCACGTATAAAAAATTACGTCTCCTATTTTTATCTAGACGACAACATATTCAAAGCGCATTAAAATTGGAGGGGGACACTTCCATACCTTACCTTGTCAGTTTTGTAGTAATCTCTAAACATGTTCAATTAAGAGAGTTGACAGCTCCAGTTCCTTGGACCCTTTTTTATGGCTCTTAGTTGTGAGTGAGTCATGAAGATTCTATTCGAAAGAATTGATGTTTTCTTTTTCATACGAGACTAAAAACTGATAGAACCTAGTAATAAGTCTTATAAAGAAGCTTGACGAACCGTAACTGTTCGACTAGTTTATTCTTGTCAGAGTGACAACAGCAGTGATTTCAAGGAGTTATGGAATACACATGGTAGAAGTTTTACATTAGAACAAGGTCGCCACTCGTTAAATTCTTGTTAGATTCTTTCTATTTTAATTGTTGTTAGAGATTATTCAGATAACCGTAACTCCATCGTCTCCAGAAAAGTTCCTCCTTTTGTTAAATTACTATTATCGATTTAGTATCAATCTTATTTTTGGTTTCAATTTTATTAGTTGAAATAGGACTTTCTGGAGAGTTCAAAGTCGTAAATACTGCACATAGTAGCATTACTACGTTTTTTGGATTAAACAGCATTATTCTCTAAAAAAAAGAATTTTTAAATTAAAATTTACTTTATAAATATTGTATTACAGTTATTAGCAACAAAAGTAATATTTTATTACTTATTGTTAATACAACGTATTAATACATATTTGTTACAAATATTCTCCAAGCTCCATAAAAAATAATATATTGTTTTATCACATAATTTATAATAATTTAATAAAAAAGATGAACACCTAAATTTTGAAAAAAGTTTAAGTATGTAAAGGCAAAAACAATAATAAAAATGTTTATTAATTGATACATACATAATATATGCACACGCAAGATATTAACAGAACGAAATCATATACTGCTGATTAGTTTCGAGATACTTTTATATAGAATGCGTAATAGTATGTGTTCCACTACACGCCGTTATAAATATAAATATCCTAATGCATCAATTACGGTATGCATTTATTTATGTATACTATCGAATGATCTATGATAATTGACTTTAGACCTCTCGTCAAAGAGATTTTCCTTGCTCGATCAGTTTTATTTTTAATTTATAAAAATATATTATTTTTATCCTATGAGTAAAATATTTATTGCTATAATATATAATAACATAATTGAGAGTACGGTAGCGCGCACAAGGCGAGAAAAAGATCGAGGGATCGATGTGTCAGAGATATCACGGAGAGTTCGACTGGAGACGGAATGGCGGACAAGATCGAGAGATACGGTGAAAGGAGTGAGGTTGAGGGCTAGGAACGAAGAAAAATGAAGGGAGGATTGGACCGGAAGGACAGGAGGAACGGAGCGGGGTTAAGGAAGAAGAAGGAAGTGGAAACGAAGAGGAAGGTGCAAGGAGAGATAGAGGATTTAAGATAAAAGAAGACAGATAGGAAGGAGAGGAGGAGTGTATAATGAGGAGAAATGAAGGCGGTGGCAGGTGGAGGTTAGATGCGAGATGTGAATAGATCGAGAAAGGGGAAACCAAATGAGTGGAGTGCGGAGGAAGGAGAGGGGGAGGAGGAAGAGGATTGTCAGGGAAAAGGAAACAGCGAAGGAAAGTGAGGAGGAGAAGAAGAGGGCCAAGAGAGAAAAGGGGAGACAGAGGAGAGAGAAGATTGAGGAGATGAAAGGTTGCAGGGGGTGAGAGAAAGGTACAGAAAATCGGAGAGAGACGAAGGAGAGATGTAACAAGAAGAGTGAGGGGAGTAAGAAGTGGATGGAATGGAAGGAAGGGGAAGAAGAAATGTTATAAAGAGCTGGCAGGTGCAGTTGGAGACGCATATGGCGAAAGGTTAGAAGAAGGGGAGGCGATAAGACAGGGTGAAGAGAGGAGTAAGTATGAGAACAGGCTAAAGAAGATAAGGAAGAAAGCGGAAAGAGGAGGAAGAGGACAGGCAGAGATGGATGAGCTGAGGCGGGAAAGGGGAAGAAGGATAGGCAGCAAGAGGAAGTGAGGTGTAAACGAGGAAGCATGAGAAAATGAAGAGAGAGGTAGAGAGAGAGAAAGGAAAGAACTGGATATGAGAGAGAGAGAACGGGATATGAGAGAGAGAGACTTGGCGGTAGAAGTGGAAAATGAAGGGAGAGGGGGAGGATAGAGGGATGAAGGGCGAAAAGAAAGGAAAGAGGCGTGGGGCAGGGAGCGGGGTTAAGATGTGAGGTCGCTCAAGGCCAGGATCATGTGGGGAGATTTTGAGAATAGAACTGTGTATATAGTGGAATGAGGTGCGGAGAGAGAGAGAGAAAGAGGAGAAAGGAGAAAGAGAGAGAGAGAGAGAGAGAGAAAGAGTGAGAGAGAGGATGAGAGAGAGTGAGAGAAGAGAGTGAAGGAATGTTTTTATTTTTATAGTTAGACTATGCATAGTGTGAGAATGCGAGGAGAAAGGAGAGCGAAGGAAGGTGTTATAACATAGATGAGGCTACATATAGTGTAAGAGTGCGGAGGAAGCGAAAGGGGAAGAAGAGGAAGGAAGGGAAAAGAGGAAGAGGAGAGAAAGTAGAGAAGGATAAGAGGGTCAGAGATGAGATGGAGATAAGTGGAAGAGGAAAGGAGAAGGGAGAAGGAGAAGAGTAAGGGAGGAAGAAGAAGGTTGGAAGGAGAGAGGCAAAGAGGAAGGCAAAAAGGGGGAAAGAGGAAGAAGGAGAGAGGGGAAGAGGAGAGAGGGGAAGAGAGAGGAAGAGGAGGAGAAATGGAGAGGAGGAGACGGAGAAATGGAGAGGAGAAGCAGGAGAAGAAGAGAGTGAGAGAAGAGAGAGAGAGAGAGAGAGGGGGGGAGAGAAAGGGAAGTAGAGAGAGTGAAGGTGAGAGAATGTGAGCGGAGAAGGTAAAAGAAGAAGAGCGAGGTGCATAAGAAGAGAAGATTGGATGGACTGGGGACGTAGAAAGGGGTGTGGGTTGTCAATAGAAACGAGGTTAGATTGTAAGGGCGATGGAAGCACTTAGGTAATTAGTGAGGTAAGGGAGAAAGAAAGAAAGAGAGAGAGAGAGAGAGAGAGAGAGAGAGAGAGAGAGAGAGAGAGAGAGAGAGAGAGAGAGAGAGAGAGACGAAATTCCGCCACGAACGATAGAGCGAGATACCGAGCGAACGCCGAGGGACCACGGACTCCGAAGCCGCATCCCCTGGAGGATCCTGTTGTCAGTGAGGTCGCTCTCGTCCACGAACGACCGCACGCGAACGACTCGGGCTTTTCGTCTCTGGCGACGTCGCCATTTCTTTGTATTAGATTCCGGTTTTGCCACGTGCCACCCATTCGCCCGGGAATTAGTGAATTATTAGCGGTACTGGCGACGTTCATCAAGTGGATAGAGCCATTAACGCCTTCGTAGCGACGGCCTCGCATCTGTGATTCTCGCGATCTATTGTGTTCCGACTCGATATTGCGTCTCGTCTTTCGGGAGGACTCGCGCCCCGCGTATCGCGCTCGCCCGTCGTGTACGTGTAAGACGTAGGTGCTAGTGTGTTGTCGCGCTGAAAGGGTTTGGTGCTCGACGTGTGAGTACGTGTTCGCGTGTGCGTGTGCCTTACGGGTCGCGCCTTCGTAAGTCTTGTATATTTCGCGTGTATTGTTTGTCCGCTATCATATCGCGCCCGTTGTTGTAAATTCCGCGCGTTTTTGTACGTTGTGTGTCCGAACTATCGTAGTGCGTGTGGTGCGTATGTCGGGAATCTGAAGCGACGGTAGCGTTAACGTAAAGGGAAGTGAGAGGACGTACGACCGTCCGCGTGCGAATCATGGTACCTTGCGCATATCGGTATGTCTTCGAGCAACTCGTGTCCGCTACGAGCTTAACAACTTGTCACCTCCGGGAGAAAGTTCAGTACCGTATCGCATGCTAGCTACTCATAATTTTGCGCCCTTTTCGGCGGCTTTCGTTTCGCGTTTCCTTGAATCATCGACTATTCTTTCGGGTACGTTTTCTCGACTGTATGATTTTGGATTCATTTTGTTTTCTGATCACTTTTCATGTCTCAATATTCACGGCGGCTATTAGCGCATTTTCTGTTCTAATAAACCATATTATTATACTTTCCTTTTATATTGCACGTTCTTATTTGGTGTCTGTTCATACGTGTCGAATTGTGTGTCGAATACCTCTTGTATATCGCGTCTCCAACACCGCCCTGCCCTTCTACCGTTAGGCGAGCTAGCCCGCCTGTGAAGGACGGAGAAACTTTCGGCGGTTTGCGACTTTTTCGCGTTTCGTGAACTGGCGCGTGAAAGATCCGCGTCTGACGCCCAATTTCTCGGGTTCGCATTATTTCGCCCGTCCGTCACGGTGCGCACGGACCGTTTCCTGATCTGCACGCATCATCCCATTTTGACCCCTTTTTTTGACGATAATTTAACAAGTATCTTCACGCTCCATTTTCCTGTCCCATCGTCAACCTCGGGAAAATCGTCGCAGTACTCTTACGGCCGTTAAGGGGATGAAATGCTCTCTTGAAAAAAATCGGTTTTTATATATTTCTGAACGTCAAAACGATGAGAGATATAAAAAAAAGTTTCCACTAAAAGTTTTATGGTTTTTAATGTACTTTAAAACTTCATGATCAGATTTTTCGAAAATGTCATATTTTTCGAAATCCCCTCTTTCCCCTTCTTCTTTCAATTTTTGAAAATTATTAAATTTTTTTTATAGCATATTTAACGACAAAATCACTCATATATGATAAAGTTGTATTCCGAGATTACATTTTTCAGAAATAGGTTAGCAATACCTCTATATTGCTATACGCGTGCCCCATTCGTATGCTTATGGTACTCACTATTCACTGACGCAAAATCTTTCTTTGCAATATCAGAGACAACTATGAATTGCAATAAATAATTTATATTGAAACTTTCATACAATATATTGAATAATTATGTTATTATAGATAGATAGTCAGTTTATTGCATACCAAACAGGTTAGGTTAGGATTACAAACAGGATTACAATCTATTTTCACAAAAAAAAAAAACTTAATACATTTGTACACACTAACAATACCTCCATTACATCCCCGATCCTGGCCATTTAGCGACTTCACAAACTATATCCCTCTCCCTACCCCACGTATTTTCCCTTTCCTCTCTATCCTTCATGCCCCTTTCTCTATTTTCTCTCTCTCTCCCCTCTCTCTCTCTTCCCCCCTCCCTCCCTCCCTCCCTCCCACCCTCTCTCTTCCCCCCTCCCTCCCTCCCTCCCTCCCACCCTCTCTCTTTATAGTTCCGCTAAGATCGGCCGTGTAAGTCTCCCTCAGCCGAGATTTTTCCGGCGCCGATCGATAAGCCGCTCGATGTCGCTCACGAGGGATGGTCCTTCGCACAGCCAATCACATCGCGGCACGCTATCGCGCCGCCGGGTCGCACACGCACAGGTATATCGAGGATTTTCACGCCCTTCGTTGCGATATCGCCCTCGGACCCGGGATTTCGAGACGGTCTATTTTCGTCTCCCCTGATCCAGGGTGGGAGGCTCCCTTTGGGATGTCTCGGGAGTATCCTCTGCTGCCGTGATCACACCGTGATGGGCTGATCAGTCAAAATACCAATCTCATCTTTCAAGGTCGTGAGGCGTCCTTCGATAGCCAGGTGTTCGGCGATGTTTTGCTCCTTGCCGCCGTCGATCTTCGGTGAGGTCCCTGACTTAACGCGTATCGCTCGAAAAAAAAAAATACAAAATTAATATGATAATTCTATCGCGCGCGATAATTGCCCCTCTGGAGGTCGCGGTACGTTCCTCGTCCTCAGCGGACTTATCGCAGCCGATCCGTTCTCGATCCGCGATCGTGGAAGGCGGGCGGACGCGCGAGACGGCCACGTCACAGTACATATAAAAAAATACGTGTCTCCTATTTTGACCTAGACTACAACATATTCAAAGCGCATTAAAATCCGAGGGGGACACTTCCATATCTTTCCTTGTGAGTCGTCCAGCACGTATGGAAGGAATAATATGCGTTATTTCGAAGTGCGTGGTTTCATTGTATATAATTTAATCTACTTTTAATCTCCCAATCAGTTCAATTATATTTGGATTCAAATAATTGGAAAAGTAATAAGACTTTTTCAGATTTTGATTTGTACTAACTCTAATACGATTCACATCGTTTAAATATATCTAATTTTATTATTAATTTCAAATTTCATAGCTATGCCTGGTACGCGAAGCAAGATTTGGAAAGACTACTACAAGTACGTAAGCACGTTAACATCTTACCGCTTGGTAGTGGTGCGATAGCAGGAAATCCTTTCGCCATTGATCGTCAATTTTTGGCTATGGAACTTGGTTTCGAAGAAATTACCGAAAATAGCATGCATACTGTCGGAGATCGAGATTTTGTTGGTATGGTTTATAAATGTATTTCTATGGCATATGTGCGTGTATATATATATATATATATATATATATATATATATATATATACATGTATATATATGTATACACATATATATCACTTACAGTTATATGTATATTATTTGGATATATGTGTTATCTTAATGTCTCCAATGTTGAATCGTTTTTGTATCATTGAATAAATATTTTATCGGAAGACAAAGAAAGGCAATGTAACTATGAAAGACATAGAATATTTAGGCGCGCTTTCCTTTATATTTATTTAAATTAAAGATTCTTTAATTAATAATAAGTAATTGGATTATTGAGAAGCAGACGTGATTAAACGCAATTTTTTCTTTTTCAATTTGTTTTTAATAGTTCAGTTTTGTATGTTTTAGTCTCTAATAATAAGTTAGATCATCATCACAACTATTATATAATATTAGATAAAACTTAATAATTGGATCATTCGAATATTCAATTGTAAACGCTTACATAATATGTAAGTTAAGTATCGCACACTGTGTTAAACTTACAATTAATAACGTGTGAAATTATACTGTTAGAAATTATAATATTAACGAAAACGCCTGAATGTCACACGTGTATTTCTTTATTTTCATTGTAACGAACTATGCGTTATATCACCGATGAGATAGGGTAAAATCACACGGTACGGGAATCATTGTGCGGGACAGAGGATGCGTGATTCGAGCAGCCAATCAGCGCTCTTCCGTATTTTTTATCCCGCATGTCTTTCATGCCCTGTGCACACAGTGCGTGAAAGACCTGAAAATGACACGTTTCGGGAAATAAATACATAATTAAATAAACAAAACATAACAAATATTATTGTTCTGGTGAAATAATTTTAAAAAATAATTATTTCATCAAAACAGTAATATTTGTTAATTTTATTCAAGTATACTATTTAAAATGTTGAAATAAACATTACTGCGGCAGTATTGAACAAATTTTATTTAAAATTATATTATTAAAAAAATTATTTTTGAATTTCTGACGCATTTTTGGTCATTTTTTCGTATTGTGTGCACAGGGCATGTTAAAATTATGCGTCATCATTGATCTGTCTCTAGAATTTTGAAACAAAGATTAAAAATGGATAATAAATTGTTGATGTTACAAAAAGCTATTAAAATTTTAATGAAATTGTATGTGAAAACTATATCTACAATAATTTTTTATTTAGTTTCAACCGACACTCTTTTAATTCTAACTTTTATAGGTTAGACTAACAATAAGTAAGGTCGGAAACACACAAAAAAACTTAAGCCATAAAACTGAAAGTATAAGCGAATGGACCAATCATGGTCGAGACAGCCATTTTAAAACGTCAGCAGCGCTGAAAATTCCGTATGGTTTAAATTATTACGTCTTAAGTCTTACGGCTTAAGTTTTCTTATGTGTTTCCGGCCTAACGCAAACGCATACAAGAAAGGTACAGAAAAATGCGAAAGAGCGCTGATTAACTGCTCGAATCACGCATCCTCTGTCTCGCACGATGATTCCCGTACTATGTGATTTCACCCATATTATTGAAGACCGTCGGCCTTACGGGGTTTAGTATGACAAGAAAAAACCGACAAGGCAAATATTTTCTTGCTGAAGGGGACCTTAAAACGGTTTTTTTTTACTAAACATAATTTATTTTGCCTTGAAAAATATTTTTGTTGAATACACAAATTAATAATTGAAGCATTTTCATAATTGTAGCATTCATAATAACAAAGAGCGCCTGCTATATTTCATATAAAAAACAAAAGAAAAGTTAAACACGTTATCTTCTTACATCATAACGTAACAAATATTTATAATATAAAATTTCAGCAGTTTGTCTATGCACAAAATATAGCTGGCACAATCGAGAAAACATCTAAGAATAATACTAAACTAATAAAAATAACCTCAGAAGTCCAAGAAAAAACATTTTTCCATTAAACTTTCGTACATATGTGCATATGTAAGATCGAGGTACGAGACTAAAGCAGAGCATAGATTTTAGTTGCCTCATATCACAAAAAAATAGAGCTGTAATTTGTTTGTGTGATAAGGAGAATTGCCGAACGAACAGAGAGCGAGAACGTCTTAGAAGCAAGCGAGATAACTAATATAAAAGAGTCAATTTTTATTTTATAAGATGTTTATATTATAGATAAGATAAGATCTCCGCGAGACTGGTGAGTCGTCGAAAGTGAGGGAGAGAACGAGTAAGGAGTAAGCGAAATGAACGACATCAAGGTGTTCCGAAGTCTTGCTCACGGGGATTCCTTTATTCATTGTTTTTTATATCACATATCATCTTACTATAGAAAATAAAACTTTTATTTTGCATTTTATTGGATTGAAAATAATTTTAATGAATTAATGAGATTTTTGTGATTAAAATGACACCACACACGACATAAATCGAATAATATTAATTAGAAAGATAATCATAATTATGATTATTGATTAATACGAAAAGTAATGGATAAAAGAATTCTCGCGAACGAGACTTCCGAACACCTTGATGTCGTTCATTTCGCTTACTCCTTACTCGTTCTCTCCCTCACTTTCGACGACTCACCAGTCTCGCGGAGATCTTATCTTATCTATAATATAAACATCTTATAAAATAAAAATTGAAACTTTTATTTCGCATTTTATCAGTTTGAAAATAATTTTAATGGATTAATAAGATTTTTCTAATTAAAATGACATATCAAACACGACATAAATCGGATGATTTTTAATTAACCAATAGTCATAGTTACAATTATCATTTTAACTAAATGTTATCCAATTTATATCGTGTTTGGTATCATTTTAATCACAAAAATTTCAGTAATCCATTAAAATTATTTTCAAACTTCAATAAAATCCACAATAAAAAAATTTATTTTTTATAGTAAGATGACATTATATAATACCAGCGACGAGATACTATTAAAGACCGTCAGTCTTACGGGGTTTAGGGTGACAGAAAAAAATTACCAACAATACAAAGATTTTCTTGTTGTAGAAAGAAAATCTTTGTATTGTTGGTAATAAAATAATGGGGGTCAATATTTACGTGGTCAATCGAGACCGTTGTCAATATTTACGTGGTAAATTGGGACCGTGGTCCATATTTACGTGGTCAATCGGGACCGTGGTCAATCGGATCTGTGGTCAATCGGGACATACATATATATACAGGGTGATTCAGATGACTTGTGCCAGCCGTTTTTCTCAGCAATGGAACGTCACAGGAAGTTAAGGAAAAAATTTTCATTACTAAAGGGCACCCAAAGTATTCATTGATGATAGTTCCAACTTCTGGTATAAACCGGAAGTAGGTGTTACTTGGGTTAACTTTAAAATTTCAAATGGGAACATAGGTCGAATGGGGTATCATTGGATAGAGCTTCGAAAAAAAAACAACTTTTATTAGAACTTAATTTAATTATCTCTTACAAGTTTCTCAAAAGAAACGTTTAATGTGTGAATGTCTGCAATAACTTATAAATGTTCAAAATGCCTGCCATTTTGATGTACACATTTCCGCAAACGTGATTTAACACTATCCGTAGCTCGTAAAACTTCTTTGGAGCTTAGCGACTGACAGGTGTTTCGAATTCGCTCCATCATGTCTTCTCTTGTTGTTGGACGATGTTGATAAACAATATCTTTAATCTGTCCCCAAAAAAAGGTCCAAAGGAGTCAAGTCTGGAAATCGAGGTGGCCACGCCACAGGTCCTCCTCTCCCGATCCACCGTCCAGGAAACAAGTTATTTATTGCGCGTCGTGCTAGCCTAGAGAAATGCGCTGAACAACCATCTTGTTGCATCCACATCACTACTCACTTTGCTAGTGGGACATCTTCCAAAAGCTGGCACAGGAAGTTTTCTAGGAAATTTGCATATTGGGTGCCGTTCAGAGCCTCATCGAAAAAATAGGGTCCGATGATTTGGTCTCCGATTAGCCCACACCAAGTGTTGACGGTCCACACATGCTGATTATCTACTTCTCGCAACCAATACGGGTTTACTGGTGACCAATAATGGGCATTATGGAGGTTGACCTCGCCGTTGCTTTTAAATGTGGCTTCATTTGTCCAAAGAGTTGATTGATAGAAGTGATGATTTTTTTGTCAACAACCATTGACAGAAATTCGATTTTGAAAATCGTATCCTCCAAGTTCCTGGTGCAAGTTCAAGTGATAAGAATGGTAGCGATTAGTATTCAAAATCCTCCAAACTATCATTTGACTCAGTCCAGAAACAATTGATATCCTCCTAGTTGAATCATGAGGATTCACAGCAACGGCAGCAAGGACATCGGCTTCTCTTTTATCTCTCACAGGTCGCCTAATTTCCTGGTTTCGATTGTGTTGCGGATAAAGTTTACCAGTTGTTCGAATCCGAAAGGCTAAACGCCTAAAAACTTCCCGAGACTGAGGAATACGACTGGGGGTACTTTTCTGCATACAAACGCTCGACTGCTCTGTAATTTTGGCGACATTCACCCAACACTATAAGTATATCAAAACCTTCCTGATTGGAAAATATGTTTGCTTTGTTGATGATAAACCAAAACTGAAGAATCATCATGAATTTGACTTAAATTTCTGTTTGTATCAAAGGAATGTCTCTCTTTGAACGGTGTTTTCAATAACACGTGTTTTCGTTAATTTTTCTAATTGTTGACATTGACGTCGTACAATTATGTGTAATGTAAATAATACGTGTATGTGTAATGTGTGAGCGATGTCGATTGCCCATTTTGAACATTTTGCAGACATTCACACATTAAACGTTTCTTTTGCGAAACTTGTAAGATATAATTAAATTAAGTTCTAATAAAAGTTGTTTCTTTTTCGAAGCTCTATTCAATGATACCTCATTCGACCTATGTTCCCATTTGAAATTTCAAAGTTGACCCAAGTAACACCTACTTCCGGTTTATACCGGAAGTTGGAACTATCATCAATGAATACTTTGGGTGCTCTTTAATAATGAAAATTTTTTCCCTAACTTCCTATGACGTTCCATTGCTGAGAAAAACGGCTGGCACGGGTGGTCTGAATCACACTGTGTATATATATATATATATATATATATATATATATAGACATTTTCTTCTTTACCAAAATTTTATTTAAAGCATAATTTTATGTTATAAGATAAAATAGTTAGCGACTTATGCGGCGGTAATAACTCGTCGAACGGTCAGCTGCGCCCGCGCTCGCGGTGTGCCGCGCCGTTCCTATCTGCCTTCTGTACGCGACGTGTGATTTGCTAACTATTTTTGCTTATAACTCAAAAACTAAGCTTCAATTAAATTTTGGTAAAGGAAAAATTGTCTTAAAATTGTGTCAGGAATACGTCATTTTACGGAAGGTTGTTCTGGGACACCCTGTATATATGATATTGTATTGTTTTTCTATTACAATTAATAAATTCTGTCTTTGTCTAATGCTTTGCTTATAATATATATAATATATATATATATATATATATATATATATTATTTCTCTCTCTCTCTCTTTCTTTCACTCACTCTGTTCCTTCCTTTTACGCACACACTCAGACATACACACATCGCGTGTAGCAATCAGCTGATCGCAGCGTCCGACGGCCGGCGATTCGGAACAACTTTTGGTCATTAAAGTAATGTTATTTTAAGGAACACGTATTCTTGACGTAATTATAAGACATTTTCTTCTTTACCAAAATTTTATTTAAAGCATAATTTTATGCTATAAGATAAAATAATTAGCGACTCATGTGGCGGTAATCACCCGTCGGACGGTCAGCTGCGCCCGCGCTCGCGGTGCGCCGCGCCGCTCCTGCCTGCTTTCTATACTCGACGCGTGATTTGCTAACTATTTTTGCTTATAACACAAAAACTACGCTTCAAATCAAATTTTGGTAAAGGAAAACTTGTCTTAGAATTGTGTCAGAAATACGTCATTTTACGGACGGAAGGTTGTTCTGGGACACCCTGTATATATATACAGGGTGTCCCAGACTTATCAAATCACCTGTTAATGGTGGATTCCTGAGGTCATTTAGAGACGAAAATCCTAATACCAAAATGTCGAGGCTACAATAGTTTTCAAATGGTAACAGTTTAAAGTTGACCAATTAGCATGACAAAACTTCGCGCGCTCAGGCACGTCGCATATTAAAAGTGTCACCGCACTAAATTTAATTATCAACATTGAAATATTGATAAATTATGTATTTAATTTATTGTTAAGTTATTGTTATGTAGTAATTTTTCTTGTTATTAAAATAATTTTATAAATTTATCTCCTTCATGTGCGGGTAATAAATTTCGATATTAGAATATCTCTGCAATGACAGAAAATCCTCGTAACCACCTAATTAAATTCAATGTCGATATTGCGCGTGGAATTACGAGGATTTTCTGTCATTGCGGAGATATTCTAATACCAAAATTTATTAACCGCACATGAAGGAGATAAATTTATAAAATTATTTTAATAACAATAAAAATTACTACATAACAATAACTTAACAATAAATTAAATACATAATTTATCAATATTTCAATGTTGATAATTAAATTTAGTGCGGTGACACTTTTAATATGCGACGTGCCTGAGCGCGCGAAGTTTTGTCATGCTAATTGGTCAACTTTAAACTGTTACCATTTGAAAACTATTGTAGCCTCAACATTTTGGTATTAGGATTTTCGTCTCTAAATGACCTCAGGAATCCACCATTAACAGGTGATTCGGTAAGTCTGGGACACCCTGTATATATATATATATATATATATATATATATATATATATATATATAATATTGTATTGTCTTTCTATTACAATTAATAAATTCTGTCTTTGTCTAATGCTTTGCTTATAATATGTCACTCCGTTGCTGTTTCACAAGTTCATATTTGCAATATTTTTATTCATTTCCTTGAGCAAAAATGATTGAAAAACTAATAGTAAGTTTGTGAGAAAGCAACTGGGCGATATAACGACTAGAAAAAGACCGAAGGAGCGTATTGTAAAAGAAAAAAGATACGAGAAAATGTTATAATATTAGAATGTGCATTTACTCTCCAGGCATGAAACAAACAAGGATAGTCAATAGATAATAATCTGTCCTTGTCAAATAAGCAGATTGTAGTTATACCATCTATCACGACGTTAAGTAATCAATTTTCGATACTATTTTACCCTTATGCCTCGATCTCGAACACTCGCATAGGTACGAAAATGTTTTAGTCAGAAATGTTTTTTGTTAGATTTCAAACTCATTTTTAAAAGTTGATTTATTATTCCTTCATGCATTTGTAAGGAGAGACTACATCATATTTGTACATACAAACTGCTAAACTTTTATATTTAACAAATATAGATGCAAGGAGTCGATAACATTTTTTGTTTTTTTTTTTCGTTTTTAACTGAAAATTGAGTAGTCTCTCCTTTGTTACTATATTTACTTTAATCATAGAAAAGCACATTTTTCATTCTGTGCAAAAGAACAAAATAATTTATAAAACTAAATTATTGATTTCGTCGGTAATACAGACAACTTTAGGATCCGCCTAATAGTATCTCATCGGTGTCTAAAATATTAGGTAAATATTGACAATAGCGGACCCAGCCCCGATCACCTTGACCTTGACATATGTTCTCAAGGTCACCCTCCTGAGTGACCTTCAGAAGGTTTTAGCCGTCGCTCGTTTTTTTATTAAAAAGTTATTAACAAAAAAAGTTTCAAAAATTATACTTTTTTTAAAACATAAAAGCTGCTGCTTGTTATATGTATGTAAGATCTAAAAATTCATGTAACAACATCTTGTACTTTTTAACGCTAGCAAATTTTATGACTTGACACAGTGACGAGTGAGAAATAACTGGGAAATATATCTCGTGATATCTACGTGTTTATGGTTTCATACGAATCCTCTCTGTGTTTACATTAGCAAGGATACATTGTGTCCGCATACTATATGATCGACAAGTACACTTAACTCACACTTTTTCGCTGTGAACTTAACCGTACATACACACACGTGGGCCTCCGGCCCTTCCGCTCCCGCACCCATCCTGTCCACTTCGCTTTGCGTAGAAAGTTGCAAATCCATGTGAACTTTGCTTTGTTTTGTGACGTACGTGCAATGTAAGTTTGTGTGCGTGCGTGCGTGCGTGCGTGCGTGCGTGCGTGCGTGCGTGCGTGCGTGCGTGCGTGCGTGCGTGCGTGCGTGCGTGCGTGCGTGCGTGCGTGCGTGCGTGCGTGCGTGCGTGCGTGCGTGCGTGCGTGCGTGCGTGCGTGCGTGCGTGCGTGCGTGCGTGCGTGCGTGCGTGCGTGCGTCGTGCGTCGTGCGTGCGTGCGTGCGTGCGTGCGTGCGTGCGTGCGTGCGTGCGTGCGTGCGTGCGTGCGTGCGTGCGTGCGTGCGTGCGTGCGTGCGTGCGTGCGTGCGTGCGTGCGTGCGTGCGTGCGTGCGTGCGTGCGTGCGTGCGTGCGTGCGTGCGTGCGTGCGTGCGTGCGTGCGTGCGTGCGTGCGTGCGTGCGTGCGTGCGTGCGTGCGTGCGTGCGTGCGTGCGTGCGTGCGTGCGTGCGTGCGTGCGTGCGTATAGTGTGTGTGTGTGTGTGTGTTATAAAACTAATTGTATTTAATTCTTTGTGTTTATGATTAAAGTAAAGAAAATTTTGTATTTATAATAAAAAACTTCTATATAGCAATGATTCACTGCTCTAAATTTATTTTTGTTCATATATATGTATCAGTTTTATATCAATATTACTCGTTTATGCCTCTTAATATTCAAAATAGCTGCTATATTTTCTATATTTTTTTTGTTAACAACTTTTTAATAAATAACGAGCGACGGCTAAAACCTTCTGAAGGTCACTCAGGAGGGAGACCTTGACAACATATGTCAAGGTCAAAGTCATCGGGGCTGGGTCCGCTATTGTCAATATTTATCAAATATTGGTACTGTCGATAATGAAATAATGATTAAATACAATAAAACTCTTATTTTATTATTTTGAAGACAGCGCACAGAAGATTTATACATTTATACATTTTTAATAATAAAACAATAACTATGAGTTAAAATATTCATGATTTAAATAACTCATATAATTAAGGTAAAACGGTCATAATTCTTTAATTATGTCCAGGCCCATCAGGCCTACTTGGCAGTCACAAAAATTTACGCAGGACCAGCGATCTTTAATAATATCTCGTCGGTGGTTATGTACAAGTCGATGTGCAAGAATAGCTCGAATGGTATCACATTAAACAATCGAATGACATTGAAATGTGTACACGCAACGGCAGAAATGGTGTCCGTCGGCAATTTCAGGATCACACGCATACACATGAAGTTAGTACATATGTATACGTATGATTTCTGTTGTATGTGTGTAACGCTGAAGTTGTCGACGGACACCATTTCTGCCGGTACCCGTGCATACTTACGTATATGACAACCGAAGGCGTCTCATACACTTGAAGCGCGTACGTACGTAGGTGGTCTGAAAAGTTCGTGGAGCACCATCTTTAAGTCAATAATAAAATTATATATTGTAGTGCATTTTCAAGTTTCATTTGTTATATTAACATATGAAAAGTTTCAAGTCTATCTGTCGATTCATTCTTTGTTTACAAGCCATTTGAAGTTGACGTGTCAGTATATTTTTTAAAATGAAAAAAATTAAAATAATTAGTAAATGGCTCAATAATTAAATAATAAATAATGAAATAGTAACAGAGGCGTAAAAGAGCCGAATATAACAATATAATATGAATTAACTAAATAATTAAATAATTAAATAATTTATTGTTACAACAATGAGCTACAATATATAAATTTGGTATAATAAATAAACGGGCGCAACGGAATTTTTAAAAAATCTAATATTAAACAGTATTAATGAACAATAATTGATTAAATTAATGCGAACGTTTCGGCCTAATTTTTCAGGCCCTCTTCAACGCAAAAAATAAGCGGAAAGTAGACGCAAACTTAAATAGAATACATAGTCAAAAAATTTCTTTAACGCAGTGTAGTCAGAGATATAAAAGGTTTTTAACTAATCATAAAAACTGAGAATCAAAATTCTTTGTCTTATTCTAACGATATACGCGGTGTTTAATATTGTGAAAACGTGTAGTAAGCATCTCGAGATAGTTGGTAAAGAATAAACGCCCAAATTAAATTAATTGATGTAAAAGTCTGAAAAAGTTGGATATAGGTAAAAATACGTGCTAATCTAAATCCGTGATATAAAATTTAAACAGAACAGCAACAGTCATTTACGAGTTTAACATCGAAATTCAAAAATTAGAACATTAAAATTAAAAATTAAAAAATTAATAAAATTGAAAATAATTAAAAACAAATTAATTTAAAGGCATTTGAATATAATAGTGTGATAAATTTATGAAGGGAAATATAATTAAAAATAAATTAATTTAAATAAAAATCAACTTACATGCAGAATAACTTATATAAGGCATGGGTGACAGTAGTCCTAATAGTACACCAATAATAAGAACCGGCAAACAATTAAGCATCGTGCTGTAATTGAATTCTTTGTAAAAAAAGGATTGAAAGCAATAGAAATTCATACTAAAATGATAAATGTGTTAGGGGAATGCTCCTTCTAAAACAACGGTTTGTAAGTGAGCACTTGAATTTAAACATGGTCATACAAGCATCGAAGATGATTCCCGTAGCGGACGCCCAAAAAGTGCAACAAAACCAGAAACCATCCAAAAAATTCATGATATGGTAATGGATGACCGGCGAGTGAAATTGCGTGAAATTTCTGAGGCCCTAGGCATCTCAAAAGAACGAGTAGGTCATATTTTGCATGAAGAATTAAAAATGAAAAAACTATGCGCAAGATGGATGCTGCATCTGTTAACAATTGATTACAAACGCATTCGAATGCGAGTTTCTCAAGAGTGTTCAGATTGTTTCAGCAAGAATAAAACCGATTTTATACGTCGATTTATAACTATGGACGACACTTGGCTCCACCACTAAACACCAGAGACTAAACAACAGTCAAAACAGTGGACAGAAGCCGGTTGTTCTGCACCAAAGAAGGCAAAGACGATTCCATCAGCAGGAAAGATTATGGCATCGGTTTTTTGGGATACAAAAGGAATTTTATTGGCTGATTATCTTGAGAAAGATAAAATGATAACCGTAGAATACTACGTAAACCTTTTTGATCGTTTGAATGAAGAAATTCGTAAGAGAAGACCCGGATTAGCAAAGAAAAAAATCAGTTTTCAAGACAACGCACCTACTCACAAAAGCGTTTTGGCAATAGAAAAATTAAGGAATTTGAAGTATGAAGTGCTAAAACATCCACCTTATTCACCAGATTTGGCTCTTTCTGATTTCTATCTGTTTCAAAATTTGAAAAAATTCATATCTGGAAAGCATTTTTCGTCTAATGAAGAGGCAGCCGTGGAGGAATATTTTGCTGACCTTCCAGAATCGCACTTTAGAAATGGAATAGAATTATTAGAAAAGAGATGGACCAAGTGTATTGAAGTTTTGGGAGATTATATTGAAAAATAAAGTCAATTTTAGAATTATATATTGTTTCTTTCATTTTCGTTCCGCGAACTTTTCAGACTCGTACGTGTCACTTAAAGCACAGCGAAGATCAAGCAGCGAAGGAGAAAAAAGTGGGAGACACTCCGATGTTGTATCCTTAGCGCAAGCCGCACAATCGAGAGAGAAAGCATAGCAAGACTTGATGCCGATTAGTGGTGTCCTATAGCTCTACTTACTCTACGCTTGAATGCAGGAATATAAGCAAGATAGCTGTAGGACACTACGTCTCTAATAGGTGTCTCGTTCGCTCCCACGCTTTGTATGGTTACTTTCTTATTCCTTTAAGAAACGTGGCTCAGCGTTGCGCATCGAATGCCGACATTCATAAAATGTTTAATTATATCACATTAATATAGAAATTGATAGCTTTCATATATAATAAAAGACATATACTCATTCTAATTAATTATTAATTTACTTATAATTGCGTAAATGATTTCTTTTCTATTATGTAAAAAAATTTTGTAAAAAATTACATCCTATTATTGTGAGTAATTTTAAGATTCACTATAACAGTAATATAGAGACAATGCGGTGTCCTATAGCTATCTCGCTCATATTCCTGCATTCAAGAGTAGAATAAATGAGGCAGAGCTATAGGACACTAATCAGCATCACGTTTTGCTATGTTTTCTCTCTCGATCGTACGGCTTGCGCTAAGGATGCCTCCCACTTTTTCGTTGCTTGATCTCCGCCGCGCTTCAAGTGACATTGTACGCGCTTTATGTGTATGTGACTCTTTCGATTGTCATATACGTACGTACATACACATCTAACCGACGGACATCATTTCCTGCCGGTCCGTGTATACAATCATATATTTTCAGCTGTATTATTTGTTTGAACGGCAACAATAAACATTAGAATTAAACCTTTGCTAAATTATTCACTATTACGAGATAAACTTAATGCAAATCCTTTGTATTGCTTTAAAGTTTATATTATTTACTTGTCTCTTGATGAATATCATCTCTGACATCACTGTTTCTACGAATGAACTCTTCGTCCAATTTCCGTTTTGTTTCAATATAAACTCATGATCGTTCAATCTGTGTTCGTGATAATATGCTAAGGTGTTTCTATTGATATAATAACGGTATACAGATACTCAGCTAATCTTGTTTTTAATAACTACTCGTTTGTCCGACATTTAACGTGTCGCAATCTTTGCATGGTATCTTATATGTACACAACATTGCTGCATATTCCATCAATTAAAGTGTCTTTCTGTACACATATAAACCGGTATAATTTATTAATAATCAATAGCACAATACCTTTTTGTTTAAATGATGAACCACCGGTTTCTTGAAGATTCTCAACACATATGGAATGTTATGATGAATATGACATGTGTTTTATTTCGTCATTATTAAAGTTCATGTGTTTGAGTTATGCGCTTTGTTATGTAATTTAAATAGAAACGTTTTGAGACATTTGTGTAATATTCAGAATACGAACGTCAGCAGATATTGTGTAACAATGTATTTATCACCAATGTGTTTATTATATTAAGATTTTTTGTGGATTTTCAAAGAAAACCGAAAGTTCTATCGATAACTATGCTTTTCTTTAACAAATGGGATTGAACGTAGATATTTTCTTGAATTTATGAACTTGTGAAACCAGTCAAAAGTAAACCTTAAGAAAAAAGGACCCACCTCCTATGACTAGGTTCTTCGTCCAATATTTCCATTTTATCTCGTGCGATCTCATGGTCAATTTGTATTCCGTGATAACAGAATGTTGTGTTTCTATTAATGTGGTTACGGTATTAAGCTACCTTTTTTTAGTAATCTACTCGTTTGTTCGATATATTTTACAAATATATAGATGATGTAGATCATGACCCTAAGTAACATCCAAAACGTTTTACCCGTCAGTCGTTGTTTATAAAAAAGAGCCATGACCTTGACAACATATGTCAAGATCATAGGAGGTGAGTTTCCTTTTCTTAAAGTTCACCCCGTTAACGCTATCATCTATATATTTGTAAAATATATCGAACAAACGAGTAGATTACTAAAAAAAGGTAACTTAATACTGTAACCACATTAATAGAAACACAATACAACATTCTGTTATCACGGAATACAAATTGACCATGAGATAGCACGAGATAAAATGGAAATATTGGACCAAGAACCCAGTTTAGAATTAATGAAAAAAGGTGATATTCATCAAGATACAAGTAAATAATATAATCTACAGGTATAGAGTGTAAAAGATTTGCATTAAGCTTATCTCATGATAGTGAATAATTTAGCGAAGGTTTAATCTTAACGCTCATTTCCGTCTTGCAAACAAATAATAAAGTTAAAAATTTGTAATTGTTTATATATCTTAATTTCGATTTTGTTTAATGTAATACCATTCGAGTGATTATCAGTTGCATATCGAATTGTATAACGTACAGTTGTATAACATTCATTGCAATGAAAGTATGTGTGCACTCAAGCGATTTCTCTAACACCATACAATTGCGCACACTTTAACTGTAAATACATACTACATTAAACTAAATTCGAGACGGACCACGTGCGATTCATAACTTAACTTACGTATTACATGATTGTTTACAACTGTACATTCAAATTATACATTTGATTATTAAGTTTTAAATAATATAAATAGTTTAAATTGCCAAGTAATTGAACCTATCCAGTAGTTTAAACTATCCTTGTCCGAACTTCTTACATCTAGAACGTTAGCATTTGTGGAAATGTAAAAATCGAATAACATTAAAATTAATTTATAGTATTTCCAAATTACAAAATAACTTACAAATTCATATAGTATATTACTTTTTTTACTGTACATTTTACCATACAATAAATATAAAAATATATATTAAATATTTTATAGCTAAATTTATTATGCTAATCCATTGATACAAAATATGTTTTCCCTCCTAGACGAATGTATGAATGTTTTAACGTTCTCGCTTTAAAGCAAGCAATATAGTTGACCATGAGGGTTTAGGAGTTTATAGATAATATATAGACAGATATTTTATTTTATATATATTTAAGTTAAATTGTAATTGTATTTGTTAATAATACTCCAAATTAGAGACTGAAACTGAACTATAAAAACAAAAAAAAATACGCTTTATTTATTATGTCTACTCTTAATAGCTCGATTCCCTATTACAGAGCTGCGTTTAGGAACTACGCTCGCGCGTCCACACTGTAATTCTATCTTTGTCACTTACTAAAAATTAAATAAGGATAGATATGTGTTAGTGTACACGCGAGTGATATTTTTATGAGTGACGATATATCAGAGCCTTTAATTTGAATATTTATTTAACATAAAAAAATCTGTATTTTTTTCTTATATAATCAAATTATCTTATCAAAGAAGATTAACATTTATTATAGCTCAAATTTCTAATTTTCGATATTATTTATCTTTGTAATCCAGTTTTAAAGTTTTTTTCTATTAAAGTAAAATATATTGGAATTAATTTAACTAAGAAATATAATTTTAATATTTAATTGTTTTTCTTAAAATTAATATACAAAAAAATTAACTTTTTAATCAATTAACATTTTTAAGTGATTTAATTAAATTAAATAACTTAATTAACTTAAAAGCAAGTTTTCAACATTCTTATAAAAGAAAAATAGATTTAAAGTGACTAAAAATGCAAATTTCAAGTAAAATTAATAAGATAATGATCTTTTAAGCTGAATTTCTATTTTGGTCGTCATTATCGTCGATACATCTGAGCCGCTTCTGCGAGGATTTGATCATTTATAGCACCCAAGAATTTAATTTTGTCCAATTTGCTGATAAATATTCCACTGGTAGCAGTCTGATGCCCCAGAAGCGTAATCCGGATTGCATGGAATTAATACGTGGGAAAACTGGCACTATATTCGGAAAGGTTTGTTATTTTTTAATTAAATCGCTGACCATCTCATGATAGCTATGTTGATTATGAATACAATAAACAGACAAAAAAGGTAAGTACGAGTCACGGATAACATTAATAAGGATAAATAAATTACTCTATATAGAATTAAAATACTTAATGATGTAGTAAACGGTCCTCTTCGGGCTACCTTCTGTATAAGTATAAAGTTATATGAAAAAATAATACATACAATATTAAACAGAGTAAAGAGTTATCTTAATTTTCTACATATGTCTAGAATTAAAATGTGTTCATATTCACATCTATTCTGATAAAATGATGTTTATTATTAATATCTTAATAGAAAAATAGATATTTGATTTTGTTTATATTCAATTCCATCTAACAAGGGAACATCCCCAAGTATCACTCTGACTTTGGAATGAGGTTTTGAGTTCATCTGTAGTAGTAAAATATTCATGCTTCAAGAAAAATCCTCGGTCTCAACCGTTCCTGAGATTTTCTTGTACATACACGCACCGGCAGGAATGGTGTCCGTCGGCAACTTCAGAATCACACGCATACACATGAAGTTAGTACATACGTATACGTATGATTTCTGTGTTGTGTAACGCTGAAGTTCTCGACGGAAACCATTTCTGCCGGTACCCCTACACATAACAATAAATACAACTTATATCATTTATTCTTCAAGTGAAATATTCTACTTCATATGCTATTCAGTGGCTAAAAATTTATTAAAAAATGGCTATCTGTACTCATTTAAAAAATAATCATGTCCAATAAGGATGTTGATGCTATGTGCACATGCGACTAATGTTTTTTGTTCAGCTGTACCTCCGAAATGAAAAATCATACAAAAATAAAACAAATGTATATTATATTATGCATACATAAAATGTATACATACAAAAGAGGTGTAAATCCGTATAATTTCCATGTGATCACCTTGGGTAATACTGATGTCGGCGGTACTGTAACTTTTAAACCTCATAACCCGAAAAGTACTTTATGGAAAAATACTTTATAGTGTTTTAAAAAGCTCTCGGGATATACTGTAATAATATACAATGAAAAATGGAAATTCCCATTTAAGAAGTTGAAGATGACCTCTACATGACCTTGACAACGTTATTCACAAACTAATATTATTATGTAACATGTCACTTAAAACCCTACAACTTTTGTATAAAACATTTTTTCCAAAAATATATATTTTTAAAAAATTTTACCGGTTTCGAACTTCCTCATCTTATATGTATACAAGAAAATCTCAGGAACGGTTGAGATCGAGGATTTTTCTCGAAGCATGGATATTTTACTACTACAGACGAACTCAAAACCAAAGTTTTATTTCAAAATCAGAATGACACTTGGGGATGTTCCCTTGTAAGAATAAAAATGTTAATAGTAAGATCTAAAGAGAATAAGATAAGATCTAACGTAACTTTGGAGATTAATTTGACAAATGCTATGTAAAGAAGAATGAGATATTGTTTTTTTTAATATAACTATTTATAAAAAAAATCTCTAATGTGTTAAAATGACTAAGGACGTAAATATCAACATTTCTCTCTCACAGAAATGAATTAAATCAATTTATACAAGTACACAAACTGCCGAAAAAACTACAATACAATGTAGTATATAAATTTCCTGTAATAATTGTGATGCGTCGATGCCCCTTTGGGACAAATCTGAAAATTCCTACAAACTCGCATTAAAGAACATAAAAATCACATAAATCGCACAACACCTTCCAATTATCAATCATAATGGAACATTAGACTGATCATACAGACTAACAAATTACGAATTTAATTGGAACAAAATTAAAATTCCGGATAAAACTATTTATAGTATGAAGGCACGTTGTACAAACGAGTATTGTACAGGGTGTTTCCGCAACATACAGATTAGTATGTCGGGTTGTCTATCAGACGATCGGCAGGGGCATAACTTACAGACCTCGCATATTCGAAAAATAATAAAATTAAAATATAAATTCGGTAGGAAATGAGGAAAAAGAAATCGGCTTTTATCACATAGGTACAGTGTAAATTGTAATATTTAACAATATAAATAAAATAATACAGATAACACAGATAAAATATAACAAACTTAAACAAAAAAATCTTTTTTTCTTTTAATAATTACATTCGATATAACAGCCATTTTCTTCTAAGTATAAAGAAATCCTGCTCATGAAATTTTTTCTCACTTGTGTAATTATGAGAAGAGTGATTCCGCAAACACGTTATGAATTTTATTTTATTTTTTAAAATTTTACTTATTATTATGAGAGTGACGAAAAATTGTATGCGGAGGATTGCTTTATCTTTAGAAGAAAATCGTAGTTTATTGAACATACAAGGTGGCTCAAAATGACCGTATCACCTCTCGGGTGCAGGTAGAGCGGGTTAAAATAGAATAAAAAAGTTTTCTACCATTTTGGCGATTTTCACAATAATTATTGAGAAATTAATTTATAAAGATCGGCAAATCCGGTGCGAGTATCAGCGAGAAGGACAACACACCGCTAGGCCAGTCGCTAAATTATAATCGCTAACCTATTGTTCTTATCAACGCTTCTCGTATATGCTCCTGGTAACCGCGAGGTAATGGCGCCTATTTACGCCGCGCGCGCTTAACGACCGGCCTAGCGGTGGATCATCTTTTTTGCGGCGGGCTGTAATAGACTTCACAATTCTTTCTTTTCGAAAGGAATACATAAACATTTAAAGATAGTGATTCTAAGAACGCTCTACGGCGAAATATCAAACCGTGAGAGCTGTCACTTTAGTCGCACTCCATGAATATTACGTTACGTGGATAATAAAATTTTTAACAAACCTCCGTAAGACGAGACCAACTCTAAATAAGACAACCAAAGAAGTCTTAGATATCCAATAAAGTATAAACATTTGAACTGCTCTAAAAGAATTTTAAATAAAACAGAGTCACCGTAATTCGAAGCAGTTGTTTAGAACTGCAATCATAAATTTGAAACGGCGACGAAAACTTAAGAAGTATTCGATAAGAGAGCTCGTCTGACGGACCACCTAAAGTGACAGCTGTTTATAATAAATTTCTAAATAGCGATAAGCGACTCTGACGGTACCAAACTCCTCATTGGCCAAACAAAAAAATCTCTTGAACCAATAGAGAAGAAATTTCTGAGACTCGAAGTCGAAAGAAACACCCCCTAGGCATATGAGGGCGTTAAATAAAATTCTAATTGGTCCAATTGTCCAATGGAGAGGAGGTACGAATTCTAGTATTTAATGTGAAGAAATGCGTGGTGATCACCACTAAGGTTCTATCCCTCGTCCACGGTATTACCCCTTTGACTGCTAACTGCTCTAAGTTGAAGCGCTTCGCGTGAGCGGCGTGCGGCCGGCAGTAGCGATCGCTGGGGACTGAATACTTTTTCGCGCAATATGGATCTTGTCGGCGGTGTATTAACACATTATAATATAGTACACAATCCAATTACTATTACTTTGTCCACTCCAAAACGGATCCAAACATTTTTTATTTTCAATATATATTGTTTATTCACCAATGGTAAAGTTTTAAAACGCCATAATTTGATAATTATAATGTATATATTTGGATATTGAAAATTGAAAAATTGAACGAATAACAAGTAAGTAACATAAATACTCTATATATAAACAAAAACTTTCTTTTAAGAAAGAAGAACAATAAGAAAATTAATAGTTCAATTGCATATGGTAAATCTCAAAACAAGTATCAACACATAATTCGACGTCGCATTTTGTACACTCGTATGGAGTATCCCTCCTTCTTTTATGTTTCCTGCAGACAACACATTTTCTTCTTCTCAAGTTGCTTGCTGCATTTAAAATTTTCGAAGGGAAATGTCTATCAGACGAAATGGTAGGTTTTTTTTCCCACTACCCGCTTGTTTCCTATTTTGCGGATATTTTTGCAGAATTTGTTTTATTATTGACAGGTGGAAATCGTTATATTTTAGTTTTTTACCAGTAACACTTTGATATAGAACATAGGAGTTATATAATGAGATGTCTAATAAATGGAAAAAAAACTTTTTGTACCATTTTACACATTTTCTGAATCAATTCAGTGTGCTTAAAACCATATCAACACGGTCCACAGAACCTATCTTGATGTTGTAATTTGCAACACATTCTGGTTTTAACTTCGGCAATCTTGTAAGATAATTTCTTCGACCAGTTTCTATCATTTTAAGTTCGTGAACACTCGATAACATCCACACATCTTTTTTATCTCGCCACCTCAATGCCAATAAATTATCTGTACATCGGTAGTCAAATTTTCCTTTTCTTAGATTTCTCTCAATATGGGGCATCTCTTCTATTTTTGCCTACTGTTGCAAACGCATTTGTTTTATGTTTATGTAGCAAATTATATAAATGTGGACTTGTGTACCAATTGTCTGTTATCACTGTATGACCTTTCCCAAGATATGGACGTAAAAGTGTCATGATAACATTTGCCGATTGTCCAATGGTTGTAAAATTACGCACAATATCTGTATCTTTTCAGGTATATATTATGAAATCTAGTACATAGTTAGTTGTGCAATCGCAGAGTATAAATGATTTAATACCAAATCTGCTTCTTTTGGAAGGAATAAATTGTTTGAAATAGCATCGGCCTTTGAACAACATAAGACTTTCGTCAATGCACACATCTTGGTACGGATAAAACGATTGTGCAAGAGTTCTTGAGTGCATCAATTATGGGTATTTTTATTAATGGGTCATCACTTCTTACGTTATTATTATTAAAATGTAACATTTGCAATAATACCATGTATCTGTCTCGTCTCATAATTTTTCGAAAAATGTTAGTTTTTATCATTTGATCAATCGACCAATACTCATTTAGAGTTAATTTCTTCATCCGCGGCATTAACATCACGATGGCCAAAAATCCATACTTCTCACATATTGATGTGTCTTTCCAGGAATTAATACGAGAATGCATTTTAGGTGAAGTATTTTCGTTCACAAATGTAAAATAATTGTTCGTCTCCTCTGTAATATGAGAAACTAATTCTTCTGAAAAGAAAAGTTGGAAAGCATCTAAAGGTGTGGATTCCGGAGTTAAATTTCCTTTCACTCCAGAATTTTGATCGTTAAATGCATGTATTATGGGTTTGAAATTGTTCTTCGACCATGACAACGTTGAAAGCATTTCATTCGAATCGAAATTCTCTAAATTAGAATTCGAATTTGAATTTAAATTCTCTTCGTCTGTAGAAGTATTCTTCGCCGTTTATTTTCCCTTCTACACCTAACTATCCCATTATTAATTTCTATATCTTCCGAATAAGAAGACGGTAGAATATCTTGGTGCGTTTCGTGTATTTCACCATTATAATCTTCATTCAAATCTGAGGTTTCATCCAAGTCACTGTCGTCTCTCGTAACAAATTCTTTAAAACTGCTACACATTTTTAGGGTATTAACAGCAGCAAATAATAATATAAAAATCACATGCACCACAAATGTAATATTACAATATGCTAATGCAACAATCACACCTGTCTGGCAACAGATGAAACGAATTTAAGATACAGAGAATGACTGACCAAATAAACAAGATTACATTTTTTCTCGTTGCTAAGCAACGAGGTATGTGGTTTCTGCGAGTGTTGGACATATACGATAGAAATAATTTCCGAACATACACATGAGACAGCAGTAAACAACCAAAGTCTTCGCCGAGCGCGCATTTGCGTCTATAATCTACACCGATGGCTTGCGCCGAACGTACATATGCGCCCACAGGCCACACCGATGGTTTTTGCTGGACGCATATATGCGTCCACAGCAGTCAAAGGGTTAATTATTTTCTTCGATCTCGGCTTCGAGACGCGGAATTAATTACTCTATCTTCGTTGTCAATTATTCGAGTGTTAACACTTTCGAGTATTAATATTTTCGATTCCGCGACGTGTGCTTCGGCTGATATATAACGCAGACTCTCTGTGAAGTGGCTGAAGGTGAATTAAAAATTCAAGACAGTCTTGAGTGTTAGACGTTTCAAGTGATTGTGTCATCCAACGCAAAGGGATAGACATAAGATTGCTGTCAAATTCAAACCGACGCCACGAGATCCGCTGCCGAGGTCCTCTTCAAAACAAAATCACCGACGTACGCAATAAGTAGTGAGTCTGTAGCAGACAATTTTATTTGATTATTACCTCTCTCAGACTAAAAATCATTGAAGCAGTTCTTGGCCTATCAGTAAATAATTTAAGTATCAATATTGCAATTTTTGTTCGTCTGTCCTCTCCTTTTCTCCTTATCTCACCCTCATTTTATTTCTCTCTTTACCACTGTATTTACGTGTACCGATATTCACACGTTCGGTTACTGAGTACAGTTAAAGGTAAACTTTTTATTTCTCTCTTTATCACTGTATTTACATGTATCAATATTCACACATCCGGTTACTGAGTACAATTAAAGGTAATCTTTTATTTCTCTCTTTACCACTGTATTTACGTGTACCGATATTCACACGTCCGGTTCTGAGTTAAAAGTAACCTCTTATTTCTCTCTTTATCCTTGGTTTTACCGGCATCCACATGCCAAATTTCCGACCCATTTTTTTGTGGTTCTGTGTAATTTTTGACTGGTTCCATAAACCTATCTTCTCTGGTAGATATCTTAACTACTATTCACAACATCCGCTTCACCAGAAACGAGGCATGATTATTGGATTTGTGAACAGAGCTTTCTTTCTTTCTCATTCTAAATCATCATCAAATCTCATTCTAATATCCATAACAAAAATTTTAACCTTATCGTCAGAATTCTTCTGGACAATAGTTATCCAATTAGTTTAATTTTTAATGTCGTAAATCAACGCATAAAGACTTTGACTTACAAACAACATCCGACTAACAACAGATCAGAGAGAATAATCCGGTCTATTTTACGATCCCTTATTTACCGTCTGTAACCGAAAAATTCAATAATATAATTAAAAACACGAATGTGAAACTATCTCACGTTAGTCTTAATAAAATGAATAAATTCATTAAAGTCCATAAAGATATTATTCCGAACGATTCAAAAACCAACGTAGTATATAAAATTAATTGTAATAATTGCGACGCATCATATATTGGTCAAACATCTCGAATGTTAAAAACTAGAGTTTCTGAACATAAACGACATATTAATAGAAATACCATTAATAACTCTGTAATTACGAATCATAGACTAGAATATAATCATGATTTCAATTGGACGAATGTTAAAATTCTTGATAAAGTCCCGTTTTATAACAAAAGGCTTATCTCGGAAATGTTTTTTATTAAAAGACAAAAGAACAGTTTGAATTTGCAGACGGACATGGAAAATTTACCGAACACGTATCATGACGTCATTAACACGCTCCCTAAAATATCTTAAGTAGAGACACGGTATATAAACACGTCTCTCATTATTTAGTTTGACAATAGCCGATCAACCTCTAAATTACACACTTGCTCTAGTCAAGATTTTTCGAACGCTTGTGTAAAATACTTCGACATCGTAAGTAACGATTTTGTAATTTCTACTGTAAGGATTAGTGACTTTGATTACTCTGAATTAATCTATACGAACATCTATAACGTTTCCAGGATTCAACTGGCACTGAAATCGAGTCACTATTCTCAAACCTATAACTATATCTATAAATATCATCTTGGCTTAACACCTTTTAAATATTTTTATGAAGACTGATAAACGCCGTTATTGTTTTATTTATTTATTTATTTTTCAATCATAATTATAACGACTTTATATTGCGACCGATACTGTACTCACTAGTTATATTTATTAATGTGCGCTGAAGAAGACTCAAAATGAGCTCGAAACGTTCGATTTTATGCTTTTCGAATTTACACTAATTCACAATATATGCGTAGTTTTCGTTAATTGTTAATAAACTAATTTTGTCACTACATAAAATATTTTTATTATATACACACAAGATAATAATATACTCGACAATGAGAGCCCAAACGCAAGATGTTGTCGCGAAAATTTTTTCTTTATTTAGTGCACACGGCACATATTAGATTTTCATTTTTGAAAACTCTAAACCCCTCTTTACCTCCCTTGAAAGATGGAGACGAGAAAAAATATCGGGGTGAAGTCGCTGAATTGAACCCGAGTCTTTCGCTTGCCGGGCGACTGCTCTTGCCACTGAGCTATTCAGCCCCACACCGATACTTCTCTCGTCTATTTGCTTATAAACATTTTTCGGTTATCAACCAATATGCACTAAATAAAGAAAAAATTTTTGCGACAACATCTTGCGTTTGGGCTCTCATTGCCGAATATATTATTATCTTTTCACACATGTGATCAATATACTTTTGAACAATAATTACCTTCTAGAATTCATTTTTAACACCATCAATAATCGACTCAAAACATTAATAAAAAACAAAGGACTAACTAATAGAAAAACAAAAGAGAAAGTCGATCATAAGAGCACTTTCTACTTTTTGACTCCATACATCCCTAAGATCGCAGAACAATTTACAGAGGTCATTAAAAATGTTGACGTCACTCTTGCTTATTTCAGCTTGAATAAATTAAATAGGTTTATAAAGGCTCATAAAGATCCGATACCAACACCTCTACAATCCAACATTGTTTACAAAATCAACTGTAATAATTGTACAGCCTCTTATGTGGGACAGACAGGGAGAAAACTAAAAACTAGAATAGGGGAACACAAATCGAACATAAAAAATAATAAAAATAATTCTGTTATTTCCAACCACATTTTAGAATGCAATCATAGCTTTAATTGGGAAGAGGTCAAAATTATTGACAAAGAGAGATTTTACTATAAACGCTTGATTTCTGAAATGGTTTTTATAAAAAGACAGGTAAATGGTTTAAATTTGTAAACGGATACAGAATCCTTAAATACTGCGTACATAAACATGATTGACACTCTACCCAAAATATAAACATGTCAATGTTAAAAATAGTGCTTGCCTCATCGAGCTATTAGACAGATCAAAAAATGTATTTGAACAAGAAGCATCGCAATAACTCTTCGTCCATTATTCTACAACTCTAAGGAACTAATTTGTGAGTCATTGTCACATATTTTAATCTTTACCAATATCCAACGATTAATCCATAATGAGTTGTTTCATTAATAATTAGTCGGTGTTTTTTGTTAATTTTTCATGTAGATGTCAATCGTTGTTAATAATTGACCTCGCATTCTTGTTCTCCCCTTTGGCTTAGCAACCAACGGTGAAACTCTGCAACGTCATGACAACGCGAATTGAATCCGTTTTTTCTTGTTAATGTGAAAAATCTGACACCATATTGTAATGACCTTGGTAATAATTGAGAATTGACTAACTTTGCGAAATATGAATCCGACACTCAATGTTAATAAATTGTAAACAAATATTTTCGACTACCACAGACACGGTTTAACATGAATGTAATTAACGCTGAAGAAGGTCTTAAAGTAGACCAACGTTCGTTTCCTTATATATGTAATTTAATTTTATGAATAATAAAAAATATATTTGCGCTCCAAGAACAGCGATTTGCTCCTATTAGCCATTAATTTATATCAATGTTATACCTTTTAACTTAGGAGCTTCCTTCATATCATATATTATTATCTTGTTTGTAAATACGAAAGAGTCGTTTATATACTTTCAAACTAATTTAAATTTACGCGGGCTGAAAAATCGCGTTTTTCGGTTATCAACCAATATGTTTATAAGCAAATAGACGAGAGAAGTATCGGTGTGAAGCTGAATAGCTGTGGTAAGAGCAGTCGCCCGGCAAGCGAAAGACTTGAGTTCGATTCCTGATTCAGCGACTTCACCCCGATATTTTTTCTCGTCTCCATCTTTCAAGGGGAGTAAAGAGGGATTTAGAGTTCTCAAAAATGAGAATCTAATATGTGCCGTGTGCACTACGAAAGAGCCGTTTATATACTTTCAAACTAATTTCTATTATATCTTACTGTGCTCTCTACTGTTTTTACTGTTATTAATTTATTTCCACAGAGAGCCTTGATATTAGTTATTCTGTTATTATATTTTAGTTGTGTCATCTATGTTATTTTATTTATATTATTAAATATTACATGTATACTGTATGTTAAAAGCCGATTTCATTTTCCTCATTTCCTACCGGATTTACATTTAAGGTATCAATCATGTAATTTTTTCACTTTTCACAAAGAAAAAATTACATGATCGATCCTCTGATTTTATTATTTTTCGATTATCGAGGTCGGTAAAGGATACCTCTGCCGATCGTCAGATAGGCAACCCGACTTATTGATCTATGTATGTTGCAACTATGAAGCACTCTGTACGTGTACAAAGATTTCACATTCTTTATGAGAACGTATTACGAAGGTTTTATCAAACGTAACAAATACGCCAGAAAAATTATATAAAACAAACCGGACGTGGAATTACTTTTATAATAATATTGGACTATGCCGGTATATCTTCGTTCATCTAACCAGGACGCTCCCACTACACATGGGAAGACGAGTGGGAGACCGGCCAGCCGGATATCGGGTATAAGCTGGCTTGGCCGAAGATCCAGCATCAGTCTTGTCCTGCTTCCGTCTCAAGAGAGTACTCTGAGACTCCTAGCTCCTGTTATCCCAGGCAACAAGCGTTCTCGATCGCCGAGTCCATCTCTTCGCATATCAGACAACGAGAGTTCTCGTCGACTAGGTTGAGCGTACTCGATCGCTGGTTTCTATCTCGCAAATACGTCGGGCGACGATCGTTCTTGTCGACTAGGCCGAACGTATTCAGTCACCGGTTTCCTCATGCTTCAGTACAATTCGTCCATCTCCGGACGCCACCAAATAACCGCCCGTCTTCAGGCCACCACCAAACATATCCGTCTATTTCCGGACGTTACCAAATAACCACCATTTTCCGGAAGACCACCGGATTAAATGTCCACGTATACTAAGCTGGCACAGCTACTTTAGCACAATCGAATAAAACCTACACAAAAATTTAGTGCTCTTTTGTTGCTAATTTGTTGCTCTATTGTAAATTTTGTTGCTCCAGCCATTTCGGAAAAACCGATGGCTGTGCTAGCTAAAGTATAAAGGTAGCACAGCCACTCGAAAAAATAAAAAAAAAATAATAAAAGCAGATTCTTTTCATGCTAATTTGTTGCTAATTTATTGCTCTATTCCGAATATTTTTGTTCCACCCATTTCTGAAAAACTGATAGTTGCGCAAACTTCGGTGGTTGTACTAGATACGGCGCAAGAGTAAAATACCCTAAATAAATTTGTTGCTCAACGCGTTTCTTTCCTAAAGTGTTTCTAGATTTTGTTGCTCGCAAAATACGTCGGTTAAAAATTTGTTGCTCGTTGTTTACAGTAAAATTCGGTGGTTGTGCTAGATACGGCCCAAGAGTAAAATACCCTAAATAATTTTGTTGCTCAATGCGTTTCTTTCCTAAAGTGTTTCTAGATTTTGTTGCTCGCGAAATACGTGGGTTAAAAATTTGTGGCTCGTTATTTACGGTAAAATTCGATGGTTGTGCTAGATACCGTAAACCAATAGTGCGCACGGATTAACTCGCTGCCAAGATTTGGAATAAGGGTAGGCTCCGATTTGAAAATAACTGACTGCGTTTTGAGAGAGAACAAAACTTTATTAGTGGATTAGCTACACGCAAAATGTCTTGATGTCTCGTCGTTGTAGTGCGGTAGGTAATGCCACGGGGTGCCGTTTTTTATTGCAGTGGAGACTGCCTTGACGAAGGATCGAACGTACTGTCGGCGGTGACGTTGACACATGTGCGTAATCGGATCATTCCGGTTGCGCACATGTTCGATCGCACACTACATATATCGACCGATGCCTAGGGTAATTAGTACAGTTGTCCAATCAAAGGTCCTCATTTTCAACTGGCCAATAAACATTGTGTCTGATCAATACTCACTCGTCAAACCTGGCGAACGAGGTGGCCACATTACAAAATCCTCACGTCAATCAGTGATCAGAAGAGTCAGTATTGCATTGATAGTGATGGCCATCACTTATAAAATCTTCTAGGAAATTAAATAGTAAGTTTTTATTTATTTAGTTATTGTGAATTATTTATTATGAAAAACATTTTTTATCGTTTTTTTCTCTTGGTTCTAATTTTATAAAATGATATTGTGATATGAGTTTTGAACTTGTTTTGAGTTCCTTTATCATATTATGAAAAAGAAAACATATTTGAATCCATTTAAAAAAATATAGATGACCTTGATACCTCTAAAGTGCCTCCACCTGGACAAAAATTATTACCGTCATATAATAGTCCTCTTTTTGTTGAACAATTTTGATTATACAAATTTTCCTGTAGACCTTATAGATTCGAAAATATTTTAGGTGCTAATAGTTATTGCCTCACCCTGTATATATGTGTATGTATTGCGACTATTTTCCCGAGGTTGACGGAGGGACAAGAAAAGGGAGCGTGAAAATACTTGCGAAATCGTCGTCAAAAAAGGGATCGAAAGAGGGTGATGCGCACAGACCAGAAAACGGGGATGAAGGGAGTTCCGTGCGCGCCATGACGGACGGGAGAAGTAACGCGACACCGAGAAATTGGGCGCTAGGCGCGGTCTTTCACGCGCCAGTTCGCAAAACACGAAAAAGTCACAAGTCGCCGAAAATTCTCCGTCCTTCAAAGGCGGGCTAGCTCGCCCAACGATAGAGGGGCAGGGCGGTGTTGTAGGCGCAATATACGAGAGGCGTTCGACACACAATTAGACACGTAAAGACAGACACCAAATAAGAACGCGCAATATAAAAGAAAAGTATAATAATAAGGTTTATTAGAACAGAGAACGGGCTGATAACACCCAATATTGAGACATGAACAGTGATCAGAGAACAAAATGAATCCAAAATCATACAGTCGAAAAAACGTACCCGAAAGAATAGTCGATGGTTCAAGGAAACGCGAAACGATAGCCGCCGAAAAGAACGCAAAATTGTAAGTAGCTAGCATGCGATACGGTACCGAACTTCCTCCCAGAGGTGACAGGTTGTTAAGCTTGTAGCGGACACGAGTCGCTCGAAGACATCGATATGCGCGAGGTACCATGATTCGCACGCGAACGGTCGTACGTCCTTTCACTCCCCCTTACATTAACGCTACCGTCGCTTCAGATTCCCGACATACGCACCACACGCACTACGATAGTTCGGACACACAACGTACAGAAACGCGCGGAATTTACAACAACGGGCGTTGAGACGCCTTCCGCGAGACACTCGTACTCTCTCTCTCATATTCCTTACGGGAGCGATATGATAGCGGACAAACAATACACGCGAAATATACGAGACTTACAAAGGCGCAACCCGTGAGACACACGCACACGTGAACACGTACTCACACGCGGGGTGCTAAACGTTGTCGCGACCTCTCACCGAGGTCGCGACAACGCACTTATACCTATGCCTTACACGTACACGACGAGTGAGCGCGATACGCGGAGCGCGAGTCCTCCAGAAAGACGAGACGCAATATCGAGTCGGAACACAATATATCGCGAGAATCACACACGCGAGGCCGTCGCTGCGAAGGCGTCGGTGGCCCGATCCGCTTGACGAACGTCGCCAGTATCGCGAGTAATTCACTAATCTCCGGGCGAGCCGGTGCGACGTAGCACGTGACAAAGCCGGGACACTAACACAAAGAAATAGCGACGTCGTCAGAGACGGGAAGTCTCAGTCGTTCGCGCGCGGTCGTTCGCGGACGAGGGTGATCTCATCGACAGCAGAATCCTCCGGGGAAAGCGGCTACGGAGCTCGTCCTCTGCATCGTCCGCTCGGCCTCTCGTTCTCACTCGCTTCTCTCGTTCTGGTGCTCTCTCTGTCTCTCCCACAAAGCGCTCTATCGGGATCGGCCGTGCAAGTCTCCCTTAGCCGGGATATTTCCGGCGCCGATCGATAAGCCGCTCGATGTCGCTCACGAGGGATGGCTCTTCGCGCGGCCAATTACGTTGCGGCACACTATCGCGCCGCTGCGTCGAGTCGCACGGCTGTATCGAGGGTTTTCGCGACCTTCGTGGCGATATCGCCCTCGGACCTGGGATTTCAGGACGGTCCATTTTCGTCGTCGTCTCCCCCCTCATCCGGGGTGGAAAGCCCCCTGGGGGTGCCTAAGGAGTATCCTCTGCTGTTGACGATCCGCGGATCCGGCTTCCGCCAGGACCCTCGGGGCCCCTTACCGGAGTGCGTTTTCGGTTGTCCTTGCTCTCGCGTGCGTGACTTTTCTAGCATGCGGGTTGGTGGTTCCGCGCATCCGGCATGCCGTGATCACGCCGTGATGGGCTGATCATCGACAGTCAAAATACCAATTTCATCCTTCAGGGTCATGAGGCGTCCCTCAATAGCAGGCTAGTTCTCGATGTTTGGTCCCTCGCCGTTGTTAATCTTCGGTGAGGTCCCTGTTTCAACGCGTATCGCTCGAAAAGAACAAAAAAAAAATTCAGAATTAATAAATAATTCTATCGTGCGCGATAATCGCCCCTCTAGAGGTCGCGGTACATTCTTCGCCCTCAGCGGACTTAGCACGGCCAATCCGTTCTCAATCCGCGATCATGGAAGCCGGGCGGACGCGCGGGACGGCCACGTCACAGTATATATATGTATATATCGTATTAAACATATATGAACCATACCATGAGATACAGAAGCACAATCCAAATTGAAAAGTTCTATATCATTTTTTGATCTGAGCTTTTTGTTCGTTTTTATAAAGTGTTAAAGTTAACTAATCAGCATCTGACTATTAAGTCCGACCGAAATTACGGTTTCGGTTTCGGTTACAGCCAATTTCGGCCAAAAATCTAAGTTTCGGTTTGATTTCGGTCGAAGGAAGAATGAGTAGGGGATGAAGAATATCTGAAGAGAAAGGTGAGGTAATGAAAGAATGAATGTAAGGAAAGATGAATATGTGTGAATGTGTGTAAGAAGGAAAGAAAAGAACGTGGGGAAAAATAAAAAGGAATACAGAAAGCGGGGGTTCCGAGTTAACTAGGACAAGAAGCGTATGTATGTTAGGTAAGTTAGTTTATTATAAATTATTAGTGTAAGTAAGAATTGTTAATGTAAGAGCGCTAATATGTAAATGTAGTTATAAGTTTAATTGTAAGTAGATATGTATGGATATTGTAAGATAATTGGATATAATAATTTGAAAATATATACGGCTCCAATATTTACAAACATGATAAGATATACTCGGCAATGAAAGCCCATGCGCGGATGTTGATGCGTAAAGAAACTGCGTAAAGAAACTGCGTAAAGAAATTAATTCTTTTCACGAAAGAATTTTTAATTAGTGCACAGAGCACATATTTAGATTCTCATTTTTGAGAACTCTAAAAACCCCTCTATACCCCTCTAAAGAGATGTAGACGAGAAAAAATATCGGGGCGAAGTCACTGAATCGGGAATTGAACCCGAGTCTTTCGCTTGCCGGGTGACTGCTCTTACCACTGAGCTATTCAGCCCCACACCGATACTCCTCTCGACTATTTGTTTATAAACCTCTTGATAGATAAACCGAAGAACGCGATTTTTCAGCCCCGCGTGAATTTAATAATTTGAAAATATATACGGCTCCAATATTTATAAACATGATAAGATATACTCGGCAATGAGAGCCCATGCGCGGATGTTGATGCGTAAAGAAACTGCGTAAAAAAATTATTTCTTTTCACGAAAGAATTTTTAATTAGTGCACAGAGCACATATTTAGATTCTCATTTTTGAGAACTCTAAAAACCCCTCTATACCCCCCTAAAGAGATGTAGACGAGAAAAAATATCGGGGCGAAGTCACTGAATCGGGAATTGAACCCGAGTCTTTCGCTTGCCGGGCGACTGTTCTTACCACTGAGCTATTCAGCCCTACACCGATACTCCTCTGGTCTATTTGTTTATAAACCTCTTGATAGATAAACCGAAGAACGCGATTTTTCAGCCCCGCGTGAATTTAATAATTTGAAAATATATACGGCTCCAATATTTACAAACATGATAAGATATACTCGGCAATGAGAGCCCATGCGCGGATGTTGATGCGTAAAGAAACTACGTAAAGAAACTGCGTAAAGAAATTAATTCTTTTCACGAAAGAATTTTTAATTAGTGCACAGAGCACATATTTAGATTCTCATTTTTGAGAACTCTAAAAACCCCTCTATACCCCCCTAAAGAGATGTAGACGAGAAAAAATATCGGGGCGCAGTCACTGAATCGGGAATTGAACCTGAGTCTTTCGCTTGCCGGGCGACTGCTCTTACCACTGAGCTATTCAGCCCCACACCGATACTCCTCTCGTCTATTTGTTTATAAACCTCTTGATAGATAAACCGAAGAACGCGATTTTTCAGCCCCGCGTGAATTTAATAATTTGAAAATATATACGGCTCTAATATTTACAAACATGACAAGATATACTCGGCAATGAGAGCCCATGCGCGGATGTTGATGCGTAAAGAAACTGCGCTCTCATTGCCGAGTATATCTTGTCATGTTTGTAAATATTAGAGCCGTATATATTTTCAAATTATTAAATTCACGCGGGGCTGAAAAATCGCGTTCTTCGGTTTATCTATCAAGAGGTTTATAAACAAATAGACGAGAGGAGTATCGGTGTGGGGCTGAATAGCTCAGTGGTAAGAGCAGTCGCCCGGCAAGCGAAAGACTCGGGTTCAATTCCCGATTCAGTGACTGCGCCCCGATATTTTTTCTCGTCTACATCTCTTTAGGGGGGTATAGAGGAGTTTTTAGAGTTCTCAAAAATGAGAATCTAAATATGTGCTCTGTGCACTAATTAAAAATTCTTTCGTGAAAAGAATTAATTTCTTTACGCAGTTTCTTTACGTAGTTTCTTTACGCATCAACATCCGCGCATGGGCTCTCATTGCCGAGTATATCTTATCATAATTGGATATATTGTGTTATTGTATAGTGTATTATATTGTTATTTTGGTTATTGTATTTGTAGATTTTATTTTATGTTATATTTATATAATTGTAATCTTGAGGGGACACAATAAAGATTTGTATCTATATATTTTATCCTATAAAGTAGTTACTTTAATCTGAACAAAATAGTGTTATTTTAAACGGTAAAAAACTGTTCTACAAACTATTTTGTGTAAAATGTATCCTCCAATATATATCTTACAAAAAAATTATGCTGAGTGAAAATAAAAACTTATTTAAATATTTTAACCAAAAATGTTATACAAAATAATTGTATTAATTTCATATATTATATTCCAAAATCGATAATATTAAAAAATTGTACTAATTGAAAATCTATATCTTAAAAAGTTTAATCAAAAAAAGTAAAATATAATACAAAATTTAAAAAATAAAATTAAAAATTATTTAAAAAATTAAAAATTAGAAATTAATAAAAGAAATAAAAAATATAAAATTTAAAAAATATAAATAAAAAATTTTAGTTACATTAATAAAACTTGGCGCTACCAATTTCATTAGCATATTATTTAGTTTAGTAGTGCTTAAGTTTTTAAACTAAAATTTTTTATATTTATATAAATTTTTATTTTTTTATTAATTTCTAAATTTTAATTTTTTTAATCATTTTTAATTTTATTTTTTATATTTTATATTGTATTTTTCTTTTTTTAATTTAATTAAACTTTTCAATATGCATATTTTTATGCATTTTGTATATGCATATTTTCAATTAGCACAATTTTTTAATGTCTTTATTTTTGTGGGATATAATGTAGAAAATTGAAACAACTATTTTGTATAACTTTTTTTCGTTAAAATATTTAAATAAGTTTTCATTTTCAATTAGCACAATTTTTTTGATATCATTTTTTGTAAGGTAATTTGTAAAATATATTTTACACAAAATTAAAATAATTTGTAAAAAGTTTTTTTACGGTCACATATTACTAATTATTTCGTGAGTTTATTAGTGGAAACCATCTCAGCAAAACGATTAAAATCATGATCAAAACATATCAAAAATCGGAGCAATCGACAAATTTAAAAATTCTTGATTGAGAGATGGATCTTTACCTTAAAATTGACAAACAGGATTAATTTAAATTAAAATATTTACTTTAAAGTTGCTTTAAAAATTCTTCACACAATATACAGAATTGCTTTACCTCCTTTCTCTCCTTTATTTTCCTGCTAGTTACTCTCCAGTATTCTTTTCTAATCGCTTTTCCTTGGTTTCTTCTGAATCTTTGAAGATTCCTATTCTCTCTCCTTTTTTTCTGAGTATTCAATTCTCCTCCGAGATTATCCTCTGCTTGGTCCATGATCTTTGACAATTCACTTTCCTCTGCCTTCCCAATCGGAAGCACTACGATGGTCTTAAGAATTCCTACGCTAAAATTCGTTCGTGTACTCTAATGTGAAGCTGCAAAAGTTAAATAAAAAATACTTTTAAAAATTTCTGCTTTAGTGTTACCAGAACTGCGAAGACGTACCAGAATAATGGTTCCGTTTCTTTTTTTTATTTTTTATTTTTTATATTTTTATATTTTTATATTTTATATTTTTTATATTTTAAATTTATATATATATATATATATATATATATATATATATATGTGAGATTATATTACTTCTTATATGCGTATCTGTAAATGTATGTTTGCCTGTGTGTAATTGCTTGCTAGAACTTGTCGGCGAGCTTGCAACAACGGCGATTTCATCGCGGTATGAGCGATGTTGTGCTATCGATAAGCGAAAAAAAACCCTCGAGTTCCGGCTAGCGCTTTTTATCTAATCCTTTGGTAATTTGAAGACGCCGCGCGATAAGCTCGAAAGACACAAAGGCCGAAGCCTGTACGGATAAGACAGCATTCGATTATTCAGCACCGAGGCACGAGCTGAGTCGCATTTAAGATTCTCTCTTCATATATTTTGCGTGTACTGTGCGTTTATCTTACACACACACACGCACACGCACACACACACATATTGTGACCGTAAGACTTTTATATGACGTGACCTCAAAAGTCGGAGAGATCGATGGAATGATTCTCGGCACACCTTCGGCGCGATTGTTGTTCAAACATCGAAATACCGCATGAATTATGTTGGGCGCCAGGCGCGAGGAATCGCGCCGCACGAACACACAAAAACCAGATATCGAACTCTCTAATTAATCCGAAAAAAGCAATCGCGACGGCAACAGTTCGACTAGCCAGCCTTTAATTGGTAGAGGGAGTGATTCGGCGATAAAACCGGGAGCGAGGAATCGATTAATTACGGGCACTGAAAAGACAATTGAGTGCAATTCAGTATAAATGAAGAAAAATATATTATAATAAGAAAATAAAGAATAAATGATATAAATAAACAGAGAAAATAGAGGTAACGGTGAATACAATTGTACAATAGATGAGCTGTTCAAAATATAAAGAAAAGAAAAAAGACACACACAAAATATTAATTCGGCAGCGGTACACGCGCCGGGCGCGTGAGTGCACGTGATCGCGTCCAGGCGCAAGGGTATCCGATTACCGACGCGTTTATCGATATCGTGATATTTCAATTTATTAGACGAGAAGCTCGTGACGTCATACGGTTACAGCAGCACGTAATTAGGCGGCTAATTAACTCTGTAAAAGCCGCGGGTAGAACGTATGATGCGCGAATATTCCTTGCTGCTCGCGACAACCAGATCGTTCGCAAATTTGATAACCGATCTCAACCGCTTGCAATACTCTTACGTAGACATATTTTGCTACTTCCGACTCGCGACACATAAGCGACTCGAACAACAAATTTTCCACTTGTACGGACACGGCAGCAACACGTGTTCGCAATTACGTTCTTCGCGATACGAACTCGCTCACTAAATACGGAATACGCGACATGCGAATCTTACAAACGACAATTAATGCGAAGTTACAAGTGACTGTCAGTGGCGATCATCGAGGAGAGAGCGTATGACTAATTGATTCGGACGGTTCAAAGGACTCACTAAAACGCGTGATTTCGAAGAGCGCGTATTTTACAACCGACGCCCACACGAATTTCGCACAAACACAAAACTCGAATCTACGGCAACATTAAGCAATTCAATTACTCGCCCGTCCGTCCGAATCGTACGTTACCCGATCGGCAGCCTTACACGGGTCGACACGTCATCTCGAGTCGTCTATTACGTCGCAGGTCCTCGATTGATCACTCGTTCGATATTTTCGGGTTTTTCGCTCTCACAGGTCCGCCGAACAGTGATGACCCGGAAGGCCAGCGGGAGATACGCCGGCGCGATAACGCACATTGCGGCCACCTGTGGCGCTTACACGCACAGGGTGGTTCACGGCTTTCGCGGCCTTTATACCCCGTAGGGCCGTAACTGTCGTCTTGTTCGCCCCTCCAATTTTTCCTCGGCGGTGTTCGCACAGTATCCGGTCAGCTGGACATCAGCCCTCGTCCGACATCTCGAACTTGCAGGATTCCGCGGGGTCATGAATGTCTGCTCCTCTTCGGGGCTCCCTCGCTTTTGGCGAGCGGAGTGGCCGTCCCCTATGACCTCTTCCGGTCCTTCGCGTGTGCCATAGTACTGCGGGGTATATACTTTTAGATTTCGGCAGCCTCCGCGATCCGTGCGTTATTAATGGGGTGTTAAATTTTTGGCGATACATCACCTAGAGCACTTCCCTCCAGCGGTGGGCCTCTGGTGTCGTCTCGTCACCTTCTTCTTCGTCCGTCGGCTAGGCTTCGCGGCACGTCCACAAGGCCACCAATCGTTCACACCTCTTACAGACTAATTCCGCATTGCTCTCCCCCAAAATGAGGAGAACGAAGGACCACAAAAACCGGCCGGGTCATTCAACCCTTGTGACGGTCACACGAAAGTGTCACGTCACAATATACATATATATATATATTTAAATTTTTATATATATTTTTATTTTTTATGTGTTTTATGTAATATCTAATTATAATATATTTTATGTCTTATTTTCTAATAAAATAACATATATTTTAAAGAGAAATAGAAAAAGCAATTTAAAATTTTTTTCTGCTCTTAGCATTTACGAATATTTTTATAACATCTTCGTAATCGAGATTATTAGCCAATTCACTTTCGATTGATAAGATTGCTAGATAATCGTATTTGAGTCATTGCATTTCTAAGATAAGTTTTAATTAATTTTAATTTTGAAAAAGATCCTTCACCAGTTGCCATAGATATTAACATAGTTAATATCCGAAACGCTATTATTAAATTAGGAAATATTTCGAAAAAACCATTTTCAGCTAATTTATTTATCAATTGAGGATTGCAAAGTGTTTTGTTGTTTATCTGAAAATGTTGTTTTATAAATTTAGTTTGTCAAACAGTTCAATAGCATTATATTTAATAGCATTTATGTAACGAGGCACCCCGTTACTAAAGCCCTCGTTATTCCCGACCGTCCATTCGTCGAAAATCCGCAGTCTGGCGAATACTGGCCGGGCAAGAGCGGAGGTGCGATGCGCCCATTTTTAATCTTGAAAAATATTTGCGGCCGTTACGACCGATGAATCTCGGCGAGTGAGAGAAACTTAGGTCCCGCTCGGGTACCGTCTCCATAAACACCCGAGCGCGCGACATGGTCTCGATACTCGCCGAGGCCCCGAACTCCGCCGACCGAACGCGGAAAATCCCGAGGTCGTAACGCCGTTCGAAATTTTTAACCAAACCTTTCAGAATAATTATTGTTCGACAACGATAATTGTTCTGTAAGGGGAGAGTGCGCCGCCTCCGACAAGAGTTCTTGTCGTCCGTCGGATCCATCCTAATATGTAATCAATTTCCTCGTCCAACCGACACAAACAGAATCCGACCACCGACCGCGCAACAACTACATGCTCGCCGACACATTTCGCGTTCGATATATATATATAGAAGACAGCGTCTTGGACGGCCCTTTAAATCCGCGTGACGCGTCAAAACACCGGCTGGCAAACAACACCTCGCCGCAATATTTACCTCGACGGCTCACTGATAGTCACGAGCGCGAGTCAAAACATCAACACTATACGGCGATTTAAAACCCTGCAGAATCGAACGATACGCGCCAGGAAATAATCGAAATATACGCACCGATCACTTGTACACTCTCGCATACACTTTATACACACATACACACTGCGCTGTCACACACTCTCGCATATATTTTATACAACTTATACTCACACTGCGCTTTCACACATTACATATGATTCTACACGCACACATTGTACACTACATACCCAATAAACTATTATTATTTTCTTTCAAACAAAAACTCGATTACGTTCGTTCACACACTTTCCTCGAGCCCTGATTGATGGAGTTATCCGCCCGCCGCTCAGGAAAGCAGATCCGTTACAATTAGAACAATTTGTGTTTTTGTTATAAAGTTTTGATTCTAAAGTTTTGCATTGATTTAAAGTAACATTGGTAGCATTTATATCATGCAGAAATTTGAAAGCGTGACTATGATAATCAAATTGATCAAATCGTTTTTTCAAAGAATTTAAGCGGAGTTCTATAAGTAGGCGATGTCGAACCAAAAGGGACTACCGAGAACGCTAAAAAAGACTACGTAATAACGACCTAAATGGTTATTTACTCTATTTTTTTAAATCTTACAGTTTATTCGACGCCTCTAAACGTCCGACTTCAAAATTAATTGTTACGTTCTTTCTTCAATTTATACTTTTTCGGATATCGACGAACACTTTAATAATTGCCTAAATTAAATTTTGTGTTATTATATATTAAAGTTCTGAAACACTTCTTTTCAAATTAAATAATAACTAATGTTTTACATTATTTCTTTATGTCTATGTAATTCTAATTATGTCTATGTTATTCTAACTATGTTTATATAAATGCAGATTAGTAGATCAAAATCGCTAGTATTCCAAATAGTAGATATTATAATTAAACGACCAAACTAGCCAGTAACTTCTTTATTAGTACGACATTTCAGCCATTTGGTTGTGGTCCTTTTCAAGTGTCACTATATAATCATTAACAAAATAATCACAATGTCAACAACACAATAAACCTACAAAGAGACACGGAAAACCTTAATAATATTTACAACAAAATAATAAAGATCGTTTAAATTTGTTTTTAAAAACCGACAGTTCAGTTCATAGATTTGTTTTGACAAGACGTGTTTCTTCACTAGTTGGTTTGTCTTATTAGTTTTTTAACCATATAATATATAAAAATACATTCCATGTGTAAAACACATTGTTATTCATCTTTGCCTTATTTTTATGTACGTATTAATTTATTTGTCTTCGATCGATTTTGTCGCGTTTATCTTCTGTGCGTAATTGATATTGTGATTATTTTGTTAATGATTATATAGTGACACTTGAAAAGGACCACAACCAAATGATCGAAACGTCGTACTAATAAAGAAGTTACTGGCTAGTTTGGTCATTTAATATAATATCTATTATGTCTATATAACTTAAGATATTTAAGTTAAAAAAAATTTTAATTTTCCATAATTTAAAGCAAAAATATTAATATAATTAATCTTCAAATTTTATGAGGAATATATGTATAATAACAGCATACATTATACATCATTTCTACCTATATCTTCTCATAAAATCTTTTATAAAAAAATTTCAAGAAAATATTTTGAAAGATGTATCATGTAAAATTATTTTAATTTTAGTGCATTGGCTTTATGGTAACACTAAAAGGAATTCCATCAACGTACAACAAAGATCTTCAGGAAGATAAAGAGTCGCTATTTTATACATATGATACGTTATATCAGATGTTCCATATCGCTGAGAAAGCATTGGCCACACTGAAAGTAAACAAGAAGAGTTGTAAAAGGGCTTTAACATCCGACATGCTTGCAACCGACATGGCATATTATCTTGTTAAAAAAGGCGTAAGCATTGTTTTCGTTTCTTTTATATATCTAAAAAGTTTGATTTTATTTGATAATTTTAAGTTGCTTTGCTAATTTAATTTAAAAAGCTTCGATTATTATTTCAGTAAAATTAGATGAATCTTTTCAAATAGATAAAAGTTTACATGATGCTAATCGAGAGGCACAATTGGACGAGATTTCCAATAATTAATTTAATAATTTAACTGTTACAAGCTTTTAAAACTCAAAATAAGACATTATTTCTCTAGGAATATTGAAAGAAAGTGGAAAAGAAATTACAATATATTATTAAGTATAAACAAACAATCGATCATTTTTATTTACAGATATATCTGGAAAATTATATATATATATATATGTATATGCATATTTATACAAGATATCCCATTTTAATTAACGTACTTAAATTTCTCAAAAACCAAGGCTTCCATTGAAAAATGTTTCCTACAAAAGTTTTGTGTTTAAGAACATAAAATCGTACTATTAATTTAACTTGAGATATAAGTACCAAGGTTATGATAAGGTGAAGATAAAGCTATTTTCTTTAATAAAACTATTGTGATTTAAATAAAACTATTTTATTTATTATATATATCCAGATCTCGTGGAGAAATAGGTCGTCGGAAAAGCAAATATTTTCTGAAATATATAGCCTTTAATATGTACGTTTGAATCGAAAGAACTAGCAGGTCTGAAAAACAGGTCAATGACCAGAAAAATCGCTCTTACACTATAAGTTTCAAATATTCGTTCGGCAATCCCTTTTAATAAAAAAGAATTTAATCTTTGTTACACGGGATAGGACCAAATGCGATTTCGGATTAGGGAAACAAAAGCGATACATAATATAATATTATGATGTGCGATAACACCAAAAGAAATACAAATATATTGTATTGTATTATACAATATATATATATATATATATATATATATATATGTTAAAATAAAAATGTGTAACTGTTAGTTGCAAATTCAGATTTTTATTTTAACATAATTATGTGTTTTAATTATGCCAATTGATTCGTCTCGTTATTCTGTGTATTCTCATAAAAGTATTAGAGTAAGATAATCAAAAAATGAATATTTTATGAGATATCTTGTATTTTATGTCAAAATACTGCAACTTTGAAGCCTTATAACTCAAAAAATACTTAATGAAAATCACTTTGTCATAAGTGTTTTGGAAAGCTCTCGAGATGAGCTACAAGAATATGTAAAAATATATAGGGTGTTCCATTTAAAAAACTTGAAGTGACCTTCACGTGACCTTTAAATGACTTTTCAAGGTCAAACCAATGGTACCATCTTATGGCCCCCTCGAAACCATACAACTTTTGTCTGAAACATTTTCTCTCCCGGGCTTGGTTTTCGAGATATTCGACTGTATGGATTAAAATGGTCCACCCTGTATATATATATATATATATATATATATATATACACAACTTTCAATTAATATTTTAGGGGGTGAAAGAAGATGGAATTTTGAGTAAAAAGTTTTCTTGCAATTTTGATTCAGACCATTATTTACCGAGTTATTAACAATTAAAGTTCACTAATCAGACGACGCGCGGCCGGAATACTTAAGAGCGTAGTATACCATGGAACTCTTCATGCTTACTATACATTTTCTCCATTAAAATTTTATTTTAATTTTTCTTGTTAAATAATGAATAAATAAATAAATCAGTAAATTGATAGAAAAATAAATAAATAAATAAAGGAATAAATAAATAAAGAAGAATAAATACAGTTAGAAATGTGTACGAAGGATCCCGCAAAACATAGGTAAAATGGCTTTCGGTGCATTTAGCTCTAACTTTGTTATTTTGTAGTTCAAGTGGAGCTGATCAAAAGTTATCACTATCGTGCCGATTCTATGAACCAATTTTTTTGTAGGAGAGATCAAACTTCGATAATAGTGTTCTGCGCTAGATGCAACTGTAGGATTCGCTCTTCGAATTAATTCGGGAATAAGACTATTATAATTATTCAGAATCTAAGATAACTATTTTACGTGTGTGCATGTGTATGTGTGTGCCGGAATTGTTGAAGCAATGCGCTTAAGTGAGGCCAATCCAACCAACGAAGGTAAGATTGTGACAATAAAGTAATGTAACCAAGGATGATGAGGTTAGATAAAATTAAGTTAACAAACATAAGATTTTGAGAATATTTATGAATACATGAGTTTTTATTTTATTATAATTCTACAATATACAAAGGATTTTTTTGCTGCAGCCTATTTCCAGCATCATTGATAGTATTAATGAGTTTTGTTAAGAAATATCGAATATTTTGTTCGTACCGTGCATACCCAAGAAACCATAATATACTGGCTACATGTGTATGTACATTATTTATCACATTCTTTTAGAAAATGTTGATCTTCAGACATGTATTCAAATGTGATTTATACAAAATGGGGCGCTCGCTCACAGAGCACGCGACGTCAGGAACTATTTAAATAATATATTCGGAAGACAATGGATTGGTTTAGATAGTCAAATTCAAGAGTGGCTTCCTAGATCTCCGGATTTGACGCCATTGGATTTTTTCTCTGGGAATATGTTAAAGAAAAAGTGTACGAGATTGAGCTGACAACTATTGAAAATATGCAGCAACGTATTTACAACGTGTTCAGAATCATAACATCAACTGTTCTTATAAGAGTGCGTAACAATTTTCATAAAAGATTACGTTTATGTATCCAACGAGGTAAACGTGTCTTCGACATCTTCAATAAAATATCATTTTTAAATACCCCCTTTACACATACGCACGCGCTTACACACGCACGCACGCACGCACGCACGCACAGAAAGGATTTGGAGTCATGAAATACTGCGGAAGTGACGAACCGCGGGGTCCTCATCTCTACTGCGCGCGCGCGTGCATGTGTGTGTATGTGTGTGCTACTTTTAATAGTGTATTAGTAATGAGTGTGACCTCCGCGAGTCTGGATTACCTCTTCCATACGATGAGGCATACCTCTAATCGGTGCTTTGTTTCTTCTTGACCTGTCATTCCATGTCCTTTCACAAATTTCTTTTAGTTCTCGCAGTGTTTCTGCAGCTGGTACATGATTTTGTACTTTTCTACCAAGATTGTCCCACAAATTTTCGGTTTATTGAATTTAAATCCGGACTCATTGCTGGCCACTTAAGGCGATTTATACTAACTTCATTAAAGAAATTTTTTTTTATTAAAGCAGTAAGGCTAATGAGAATTGAACCAGTCAAGTTAGACCATTTTACAATATAGTTTTCAAAGAGTTTTCACATTTTAAAGCTACCAGACATTACACTTATTGCCCTAGCAGGTTATGGAAATTCCATAAAATTAGATGGAAGAGAGATAATTATCATTCATGCATTAGATTAGTAGGTTTGGTTCTCTTCAATCGTCTCAGTCTACCCTCAGTTTGAAGCAATCGATAGGCTAATCGATTTGGGTGGCTAGCAAGACGTAAATTATATTTTCTAGCAGCTAACGTTCTTTCTTCTGCTACGGAGTTGATTTGTAGGTCGTGATGAATATCCATGTCCCGACAGTACCACAGTGCATTAACTATATCTCTAGCACCTCATTTTGGAAGATTTGGATTATTTTGATATTTAAGTCCGCGCTGCAGCCCCACAACTGAATGCCATAGGTCCAAACCGGTTTGAGAATTTGTTTATACAACAAAAGTTTATTATGAACAGACAGCTCGGAGTTTCTGCCAATCATCCACTCCATTTTTTTGACGCAATTTGTTTAGTTGTCTTCTCTTAATCTTTATGTGCTCTTTTCGCAGTATTCGAATATTAGATCACTTGCTGATTGATGGTGATCTGCAGCGGTGACTCCTTTTTTTGCGTAAAGTTGATATATTGAGTTTTATTTTTATTAACCCTTAACAGTCACACTGAGTAAAATACACCCCAGCGTTTTTTTGACTTCGAAAACGACCCAGTAAACAAATGGAAAAAAGCCTTGTGTCGCCATCTACAGGTAGTTGGGACCTTCAAATATATTGTTATTTTTGCCATAAAAATGTCTTTTTAATTTTTCCGCAAAAAATCGCACCTTCATACCTCAAAATAAATACAAAATAAACTTTTTGGAACATCCGCATAAACTGCAATAATTAGTGAAAAGTTCATCATCTGAGAATAAGAAAACCGTTTGAAAAATTGAAATATCTTAAAAATTGAAAAAGTTACATTTGTTTTTGTGAAAAAAGTCACTTTTCCGACTTTTTTTTCAACAATTTTTTTATATATGTTAAATTAATTTTTTGCAAATCAAACCTATACAGTCTTTTTAAGGAAGGCTTAAACTACAAGAGGATATTTTTTTTTTAAGGTCACCTACAATTTTTTATACACATGCAAACACGCTGGGGTGTATTTCACCCAGTGTGACCGGTACGGGATTCTCAGGAAGTGTGACTGACAAGGGTTAAGCTTAATACACCATCTTTTAGTCAAATCAACTATCCTGGCTAAGGAATGCTGAATCTTGGTTGCGGATGCGACGGAATCTTCGTCAGTGGCCAGTATGGCAGTATCGTCGGCGAATGTAGCAATTTTAACACCCTCGTTAATAGGGATGTCGACAACGTATAAGAGATACAAAATCGGACCCAAGACGCTATCCTGGGGGACCCCTGCAGCGATCTTGCGGAAACTTGAATAGACTTCCTCTAGTCTGACTCTAAAAAAGCGGTCTTGTAGATAGGATTCTAGTAATTTACTATAAGACTTAGGGAGTACGCTCCTTATCTTGTACATCAGTCCTTCATGCCAGACCTTATCAAACGCCTAAGACAAGTAGAACAGCCGAGCATACCTTTTTATTTTCTAGGGCTGACTCAATCATATCAATTATGCGATGTACTTGATCTATCGTAGAATATTTATTTCGAAAGCCAAATTGGTGGTTTGATATAAGCTGATTTTCTTCAATAATTGGTTTAAGTCTTTTAAGAGGTTTAAGCTTTCCTCTTTTCCCTAATCATTTCCTTGACACTATAGAGTAGTTTTTCCCATAGGTTGGTTTATTTACAATTGGTGTATTTATTTTGGCTGCTAATTGAAGTTGTTCTGTAAATAGTAGCTTGACTTCATTGTCAATTTGTTCGTATGTTTTAAGTGAAGTGTTAAGGAGAATTTTTTCATCAAGATAAGTAGAATATTTGTCCCAGTCTGTTTTATTATTGGTTAGTGCTATGGAAGGGTTTTTGAGGATAATTGAGTCACTAAGAGTCAATATGACTGGTGTATGATCTGAACTGAGGTCCGAAGAAGATTCAACTTTGATATAATTGATTGATAGGCCCTTGATGATAAAAAAGTCAATAACATCAGGGAGCTTGTTTGCATCAGTAGGCCAGTAACTAGGTTCACCACTCGATACGAAACTACAGCCGAGCGACCTATCGGCCTGCAATAATTCCTTGCCTTTGGTCGAAGAATATCTGCTGCACTAATAAGTATGCTTAGCATTAAAGTCCCCTCCTGCAATGAAGGAGTTGCCCACGGTATGGAGGAAATCGATATACTCCTCTTGCTTAATGTTGTATCTAAGTGGACTATAAATTGCAGAGATAGGGAAATTATATCTATTGCATTGAATACTAATAGTAGATGCTTGTATACTTTCAGTCGAGTATTTAGGTTCTTCATGATGCCTGATATTAGCACGAACTATAACTCCAGCTCCTCCACGAGCTTTATTTGTGAGGTGAATTGTGTGGTAAATTTTGAAACCTTGAATTTTCAAATATGATTCCCTAGTGAGATGAGTTTCAGATATTAGGCAGACATCTATCTTTTGCTCTTCAAGGAAGATTTCAAGTTCAGCTTTGTGTTGGCGCAAGCCGTTTGCATTCCAAGTTGCTATGCAGATAGAGCTCGCCATTATTTACCTTTAATTTTTGACAACTCACTCTCAATCTTGTTGAGTTTCCTTTGAAAAGACTTCTTGTAAATCAAGACGGCTGATTAGTTTTTCAAGTGTCTCCATTATTCTCCCGGATTCATTAGTGTGACATATTTCGCTTGACTTTGGATGACTATACGCAGTTTTCTCAGCATAGGTGGGAATGTCATTTTTGGCTTCCGAGGTAATTTACATGTCTCCAGCTGGTTCTAACTTCGTTCATTTTGTTTGATTTTGATGGATTGCTTGAATTGCATTCCAGCTTTCCTACCATTTATGGCTTCGTTTCTGCGGTTTTGTAGTTCCTTAGCGACAATACAGCCTCTGTAGTTGGCTGTATATTCTTCATTACATTTTACGCACCTGGGTTTGGTAGTTACAGGTTTGTTGCATGACTCTGTAGAGTGCTCACCAACACATTTGACGCAGCGAGTTCTTCTGTGACAGCTGCTACGTACGTGATTGTACTTTTGGCAATTTTTACATTGGACAATACGAGTTGAATTTTTTCGTAGGGCTTCAATTTTGACTGCTTGATAGGCAATGTTTTTAATTTCATATAATTTGTCTACCGACTCTGAGTTTTCAAATGCAAGCATGAAGAGCCTGAGTTTAACTTGAGACTTTATCATCTTATTAACATCGGTGGAGTCTTTCTTGAACTCAGTGTTGAAAATATTGGTTGCTGACAAGATTGTGAAACCTTTGGATTTTAGGTTTTGGATTATAGATTTAGTATCTGTTGCGGGGTCAAGACCTCTTGCCAATACTCTAAGTATTTTTATCGGCAAAAGAGTGCCATTCAGTTTGTTGACCCGATTCTTTTAGCTCTTTTAGAATTTTTGTAATTTTGCGATATTCCACACCATTTAGGCAATTTATTTTAATATCTGTTGATGGGAGGGATGAAATTTTCCCTTTAAATTCGATTTTACATAATTGATCCATAAATTCATTGATATTGTTTAATCCACTAACGTAAATTGATGGTGGGGAAATTTCCTTGAAGGGTTTTTTAATTAGAGTATGCTGTGGAAACTTAAGAGTAGAATCAGAGCTCGGGGGTGAAATTGCGCTTTCAGGTGAGTTGACAGCCTTCCTTTTTTATTCTTATTGGTATTAAGGACCCAGTCATATTGACTTCTAGTAGTTTTAGTAGTTTCATGCTTCTCTTTTTGTGAGGTAGTGAACTCATTTTCATCAATGTGGTAAGAGTCCTGGTTTTCTAATCCCGCAAAACGGGCTTCTAAAGATTTGATTCTATTCTGAAAGGATTGATTTTTTTCTATAAGTTTTAAGCACATGTTTTTGAGGTCTTCAGTCCCATCAAGCGGATTCATTCTAAGATTATTTTAAGTAAACAATGGTTGGCCTCCCGCAGAATCCTTGAGGCCAGCCTCCGTAGAGGGTGGATTTACCTGGTTAATGCCAGGATTGCCACTTGGGGTAGTCTTTCCTGAATAAGTTTTATCCATTGTTCATCAGTTGCTAATTTTGGTCCACCCCGGGTATTTTATTTCCCCGGTGCCCTCTATTAAGTTAGCGAGTATTCCCCTATCCGCCACCTGGGGAGGTACCCGATGGGGGACTAACAACCCCACACGGGATTAAAGAAATTGAGCACTTTGATCGCAACATGCGGTCGAGCGTTGTTTTGCATAAACAAGAAATTTTTTCGAATGTAGACGTAAGGTACAACATACGGTATCAGTACATCTTCCACATATACATCTGCATTTATGGTATCTTCAAAGAAATGAAGATCTATGTGAGCATTTGCAGAAATCCCAAATCATAACAGATCCTCCGTTGTAGCTGTACTTTCACTGACAGTACAATCTGCAAAGCGTTCTCCAACGCGTCGATAAACACGTTCTTGTCCATCAGGTGAATGAAGGCAAAAACGAGATTCATCGCTAAAAAGAAACACGACTCCAATCTGTGTCCAATTATATTATTTAGTCCTATGTTCATTTGCAAAATTAAGTCAAACTACACGATGGTGATGAGTTTAGTGAAGGTACACTTGCTGGTCTGTATGAAAAAAGATTTTTTTTTTAATCTATTTCTCACAGTTTGAACAGAAACATTTTTTCTACAAGTAGCTCTCAAATTGTTACGAATTTCTACAGCTGTTCGAAATCGATTTCTTAATGAATTTAAAACGATAAATCAATCTTCATTTTCATTCGTGCAACGAGAGCGGTCCGATCCAGGTCTTCTTTTAAAAGAATTGGTCTCCAAGTATCTTACATATGCACGTTGCACAGTAGATACAGATAAATGAAGTATCTCAGCAACATATCTTCGACTTCTTCCATCTTCAATAAATGCTACAATTTGAGCAGCTTTTTCGGGACTTATTGTAGAGATAATTAAACAAAGATGTTATTAGTGAATAGTGGATGACTGTTCAGTTATAGCTACAACAATGGTTAGTATCAATTGTTTTTTCTATTAAAAAAAAGTAACAATCTTTGCTAGAGTACACACATCCACTAAGACGCTTTACAAAGTTCTATACGTGTATGTATATTTAGAACTTGGGGAAAGGTCTTGGCAAATGTATGCACAATTCCGTCTAGTTCCGTAATGACGTAGCCTATTGTCTTTCTTTTATTATTTGAGTTCTTAACAATTAACTGTGAATGTAGATGTTTATGTGGAAGATGTACTAATACCGTATGCTGTACCTTACGCCCAGTAAATTTGATTGTTACTTTGTTACTCTAGTGAAGTTGGTATAAATCGCCTTAAGTGGCCAGCAATGAGTCCGGATTTAAACCCAATTGAAAATCTGTGGGACAATCTTGAAAAGTACGAAATCATGTACCAGTTGCAGAAACACTGCGAGAACTAAAAAAAAATCTTGAAAAGGCATGGAATGAGATAGGTCAAGAAAAAATAAAAACACTGATTAGAAGTATGCCTCATCGTATAGAAGAGGTAATTCAGGCTCGCGAAGGTCACACTCATTACTAATACACTATTAAAAGTAGCACACACATACACATACATGCACGCGCGCGCGCACACACACACACATACCCAGCAGAGAGGGCTTGGAGTCATAAAATACTGCGGGAGTGACGAACCGCGGGGTTTTCATTTCTGCTGTGACACACACGCGCGCACATACGCACACACGCCCACCCACACATACACATGCGCGCATACCAACATAAACACGTACACATACACTTCGATTTATCTTGAACAGAATGCAATAATTCAAATTGATAAAAATAACAGTTTAAAACATAATATATTTTGTTATTTGATAAAGCCCATATTTTCTTCAAAGTGACGTAACTCAGCCAAAAATTATCGTATGAAGTTCTACCTTAGCGCATTTTGAAGGGGAGAATTTACACTTTCATGTGTTTTTTTATCCCATTAAGCTACGTCAATTTGTTTACGCCATGCAACTCATTAAACTAGACTTTATGTTAATCGATTTTGCAGGTTTTTATTTTGTTATGCGCCATTGGAAGAAAAATTATCTAACGCAATCGGCATTAAAAGTTTCTCAAAGTACAGACTTCATGCTTTATTTTCGTTTTTGAACCCTCTCGATACGATAATTATTAACTGTGTTACATATATTTGAAATTTCATAATTTTTTTCTATTTTTCAAGTGTACCGCTTTTTTTTACGGAGTGTATATAATACTAAAAAAATCAATTCTTTCCGTGATTTCTAATCCCTCTATTGATTGAAAGATCGCACTTAATCCTATCCCGTGTAATAGGGATTAATTTCCTTTACCAAAAAGAACCGTTCGAATGAATGTTCGAAATAACAAGTATTATAGCGATATTCATTATCGTTGACTTGTTTTTGAACCTGATAATTCGTTTGACTCAAGACTTACATCCTGATTTGTACGGTTTCGAGAGTTGGCTGTTACGCCCTTTCTTCTAATTCATTCTTTTCCGAGTCTGGATGTAACACTATTAATGGACTAACTCTCACACACAAGGAAATCTGGCGAACCCGGAAATACTAATTTTGATGAAACTTTACTCACATATCAGGGTGCTAAATAGAAACATTTAGAAATTTTCAGTTGTCGCTCAAAAATGATTTTAAAAGCGAGAAGCCATCTCTTATATGTAGAGCGGCTATCTGCTTTTCTTGATATATCTCGAAAATTATTGGAGATATCAAAAATGTTTTATGCAAAAGTTTTTTTATGGTAAAAATACTTCTATTTAATCATATTAATAACAAATAACAAATTTTTTTTTTAAAGTTTCGAAAAAATATTTTTTAAATTTTATTAACATGATTAAATAGAAGTGATTGTACCATAAAACTTTTTGTATAAAACATTTTTTGATATCACCAATAATTTTCAAGATATATCGAGAAAAGCAAAAAACCGCTTTATATATAAAGGATAATTTCACTTCTTAAAAACGTTTTTCCGCCACAACTGAAATTTCTAAAGTCATCTATTTATCTCTCTTACATGTGTGCAAAGCTTCATTAAAATCAGAATTTCTAGGTTTGCGAGATTCCTTTGTAAGTCAGCTAGTAGGCCTGTAAATGTTTGTTAATTCGTCAGTTCGTTCTTACGTTCCACATGGTTTCAGTTTCTAACATCAGCTATTCTCGCGACTTGATTATAGTCTCCGAAAAGTTTGTCTCGCCTGTCAAATATTCGTTAATAATTAACATTTTTACGAAAGAAAAAAATCATGAAATTCACTGGATGTAACACTATCATAATTTTTTTATATAAATTAATTCCTTGCACTATCCTGCTTAAAAAGTTACAAGGGTATAATAACAAAAAGTTGAACAATTTCTAAAAAATTTTATATTTTAATTTGATATAATTTTACATAAACTATAAAATATCTTATAAACTATTCAACTTTTGATCATCAACTATAACTTTTTCCACAAAATATGTGAGGAATAGATTTATATAAAAAAATAAGATAGTTTTATCTTAAAAATAACTAAGTTGACTTTCACATAATCTTGGCACCTTCACGTAAAGTCAAATCAATAGCACTGTTATAGCCCGAGATTATAACTAATTAATATTATAGAGATACAAATAATTAATATTATATATCGATAAAGCATAATCGTTAAGAAAGACAGCGATTGCGAAATGCTAACGAAATAAGCATTGCGATATCCGCATACCGCGAGTAGGCGCATTGACCGCGCGTGTCGCTGACATAGCGAGCCACGCGCGAAACCGGAGACGAAGCCGAAACACCGCGGTGAGCATTTGCGAAAGAGTGCAAGCAAGGAAGTCCGACCCTTCGACCCGCTGCGCTTGCACTCAGCGCAAGTTGAGCAACCCGACAGAATTTTAGGACGGTCGCTCAACGGTATAAAAAACCCACCCGCGCTCAGACGCGCGGGCAGTCATAAAGAATAATCGAAGTGCGCGTAACTGCAGCAGGCAGCCTCGTACGATTACATTACGTATAATCGCAACCGCCGTGCGCGAGTGAGAACAAGTGCAAACCGCCAACCTCCACGACGACCGACGCGAAGGGCCCATCTCCGCCTACGCCGCAACGCCAGGAAAGGAACCGCCCTCGCCATCATAGGCAATAACACCACTCTACACCTCTGTATTTGAGTAAAAATATACTGTATTTCGATAACTACTACAGAAGTCACCTTATTGAAACCAACGAAGCCTCCCTGCGCCCTGAATCCTGCTATCCTCCGCGGATCCCAAACCCAGTGCTGTACCACGGCACAACAACATCATCTTATATTTCTCTCGAAGTCACAAAATTTTTGTAGAAAACATTTTTTGGTGGAATTTTTGATCTTCAAAAAATTCAAGTGAATTGATTAAAACAGAAATATGCATGTATATTTTTTCCATGTTAATACATATCTGTATTAATAAAAAGGATCGAATATGTGGTTATATTCAATAACACATTGTAACTTCTGTTTCACTTTCCATCAATAGTACTAAAATAATGTCTTATTTTTATTTTTGAACGCTTACAATTAGCAGCAAAATGGTTGATTATTGGGAATCGCGCTCATTGTAACATTCGATTAGCATTACATATATTATTTGCAAAATTTCAGCTAATTTTACCAAAATCCTATTTTCAGAGAACTGTGTGGTGTTTTTAATTGAATATTAATTGAAATATTATTTTAATATATCTATATATAATTTAAATTGACCATTTCGAAGCTGACATATTTATAATTACATTATTAATATAAAATTTTTGGTAAAACTCTCGTTTAAGGGAGGATGCTCCAATGACCTTGACCTTGACATATGTCAAGATCATCATCCTGAGTAACCTTCAAAAAGTTGTAGCCATTGCTCGTTATTTGTTAGAAAGTTATAAACACAAAAATTTCATAAATAGGACATACTTTTTTTCATATCATGTATGTTTGATGAAGTGTACTTTTAATGGATCTATTTATTTAAATGTGATACTTTGAATGCGTGGGCTCCGCCCCTCCCCCTGCACCCCGCCCCCCAAAAAACTAACCCAATCCAACCTAAATTACAAAGCAAAATCTATGTTATGCCTACGGACTAAGGAAGAAGGAGACGGAGCACAAGCTCTAGCGGAGCAACACGTCCGCGGCAGGCGGGGAGCGCCATATTGGTACTTCAATTATACGTGTGAGCGCATGTACATATACAGATTTCGCTCGTGTGCGTTATCCCCTCCACTATGATTACATATCGTTCATATAGTAAGAATATCACAAACGTGTCTAAGTGTGAGATAAAAGGCATTTAATATGGCGGAAAAGCAGTTCCCCTGCATGTTTGAAGACAACGACCCCGCTTGCCCAAACTAAGACCTTAAACTAGGTCCCTCTCTTTCTTAGCCCGTAATTATGCCTTAGACACAGATTGGTTTGAGTTAGTTTTTTTTATTTAGGTCGAGGGTGTAGGGGGAGAGGCTCCGACCCTCCTCCGCCCACGCATTCAATATATATTTAAATAAATAGATTCACGAATGATTTTTTTCTCACATAAAAAATTCCATAAGGAATCAAAATTACGTGTCATATTAAGAAATTCGTGTAAACACATGTTAAAAATTCAGAAAATCGATAATCTTCCAACTGTCTGAGATAGAAATGTATGGCACACTGATTCTTCCAGTCACATCATATTTGACACAGAAATCAAAACAAAATAGCGAGCTTTTTTATATATTAGATATATATTATATTTCTATATAGCAGATTATATATTTACTTCTCAAATGTACATAGTGTCAAAAGACTATAATCTTTTGAAATGAAACTTTTTTTTATAACTTTTTAACAAATAACGAGCGACGGCTAAAACTTTTTGAAGGTTTACTTTACAAAGTGATGACCTTAACAACATATGTCAATGTCACGGTTATTAGAGCAACCTCCCCTAAATAGGAATTTTACCAAACTTTTATCAAAAACAATTAATTGTGAATAGGTAGAAGATGACATGCAAGAAATAGTATATATCTATATTTTCAGATACAGAATTGCTCAAAGTTAATATACATACATATCAATAAAATATATCAATAAAAACAACATAATTATAGTAATTAATTAATAGTAATTCAGAATAGAAAAAACTTTAATGCATAAATTTGGCGCTACTAATAATTTACATGTTATTATATTTTTTAATGGTGTTTCGTTATTTTGAAAATCATTACGCTCATATAATTTCGCGATTCGCGCAGAATTATAACGCGAAAACAGGCGATAACGTGAAAACAGATCGATATCAGATTAATGGCGTCATCCGTCTGTGACTCTTCGAATCTTTACCAATTAGTAGACCGCCGCACGTAATAAGGATATGTCGCGCCGTGATAATAGAATCACGCATGCTCTCGCGATCAGCCTATCCTCACGGAGCGCTTATCGCTATCAATCATCGATTGGACGCAATCAATGATTAACGAGCTTCCGCTTTCTTCTTGGTGCGAGTGCTTTTGCCCCGCAGAACCGTGAGCACCGTGAAAACAATAGACACGTATCGCGAAGTCTTGTCGATACCGAATTCTGCCTCAATGTAGAATTCTTGTGAATTATCTGCGTTGTCAAATGATATATTTGATTAACGTGTTAACGTCGGAATAACGTCGCGTACGTTATCAAGGATTCACCGGCCAATCACGTTATCGTTACTTCCGCCACGTAAAAGCTCTCCTAGCGCCCGGCATTCACTCCCGCTAGCGAGATACTATAACGAGTCGAAGAACACTTTTATGAAAAAGACTATGTGCGAGTGTACCTTAAAGATATTATACATTGGTGTATGACAGGTGCTTAAAGTACCAAGTATTTAAAGAATCTTAAGTTTGAGATATATTTTAAATATTATTTGTACCTTCTAAAATAAGTGTAGGCTAGAAAAAGTTTCAAAAAAAAATAATGTAATAAATTTGAAATTTACATTCAACTGTTAATTGTCCAAACAATTTAAATTTAATAAGATTTTGTTTTATGCACGCATTTGCACGCACGCCCGCCCGCCCGCACGCACGCCCGCACGCACGCCCGCACGCACGCCCGCACGCACGCACGCCCACCCGCCCGCACGCACGCATCGCGTATAGCAAACAACTCATTGCAACGTTCCACGTTGACGTGATCAATTTTAACGTGGTCTATCGGGACCGTGGTCAATTGGGACCGTGGTCAATCGGAACAATGGTCAATCGGGACCGTGGTCAATCGTAACGTGGTTAATATCAACGTGATCAATTGAGCAATATAGTTAATATTAATGTGACCATACTCCCATCCCATAATTTGCCAACTTTTTCGTCTTATAATTTAAAAATTAAGCTTCGAACAAAACTTTGATAAAGGAAAAATCTTACAAGGGAACGGTCGGAAATGTCCCTCACCGATTTTAATGAGCTTTGGATATGTTGTAGAACATAAAAAAATATTAAACCCATATTTTTTTTGGTAAATATCCTGTTTATGGGAAGGATGCTCCGATGTCTTTGACCTTGACATATGTTGTCAAGGTCATCACCCTCAGTAACGCTTAAAAGGTTTTAGCCGTCGCTCGTTGTTTACTAAAAAGTTACATACAAAAATTATTAAAAATTGACGTTTTTTGCAATTATTTTATCAAATACTGGAAATTTAAAAAAATGTTTCAAAGAAAAGTTGTAAGTCTCATTAAAATACACGTTTTATATCCTATCCATTTTTATTATACGAGTGATAGAGTTTGAGAAAAACAACGATAAAAACTATAAACCTCATACAATATTAATTATAGTATCATATAATATAGTCTCACTGTATCCACGCATAGACTTTCCTACCCACACAACAAATGGGTGGGGTTAGGTTATTTTTTTTGGAAGTGGAGCCCTGCTTTTCACGCATAGAAAGTCTACGCGCGGGCATAATGGGTTCCGCCCCCCTTCGGGAGGCTTCACTTTCAAAAAAAATAACCTAACCCATTTGTTGTGTGGGTAGGAAAGTATATGTGTAGAAAGTGTATGCGCGGATACAGTGGGTTCCGCTCCCCTACGGGGAACTCCACTTCCAAAAAAAATAACCTAACCCAAACCATTTGTTGTATGGGTAGAAAAGTGTATGCGCAGATACAGTGGGACTATATTATATATTATGTTATAATTAATATTTTATAAGGTTTAGAGTCTTTATCGTTGTTTTTCTCGAAAACTATCACTCGTATAATAAAAATCGATAGGATATAAAATGTGTATTTTGAAGAGACCTACAACTTTTATTTGAAACATTTTTTTAAATTTTCAGTATTTGATAAAATAATTGCAAAAAACGTCAATTTAAAAATTTTTTGTAATTTTTTAGTAAACAACGACCGACGGCTAAAACCTTTTAAGCGTTACTCAGAGATGACAACATATGTCAAGATCAAGGACATCGGAGCATCCTCCCCTAAACATGATATTTACCTTTTTTTTAGGTGCGTATCTCAACGTTTAGGGGTTGAATCAACCCCTCGAAGAATAACAAATTTTTCGTTTTTAGCGAATATCTTTGAAAATATAGGACATATGAAAAAGTGTTTTATACAAAAGTTTTATGGTATTTTGTACTCTTTACAATAGTATAATTTTATTTTTCAAAAATGTCATTTTTTAATTTACCCCACCCCTATATTATTTTGCAAAATTAAAAAAATTTTTTAAGAACAAAAAATTAAAGAATATCGAAAGACGTATCCATCCATGTATAATAATATATGGGTTCCACGAATCAATTTTGAGAAAACAAGATGATAACTTTGTGCTATAGGCGCTGCGCTATAAGTTGTGTTGCGTTATTTCTTTAGTTGTGACACATTCAATAACTGCCTCTTGTGCATATATTGAAACATAAAAATATATTAATCTTAATGACATAATACGCAATGTATTACACGAAATAAAGCATAATGTATATAATGTATATATATTTGCATATTTTGCACATGACACGAACGAATAAAATGTAAAAACCATATATTGATATAATCATATATTCATATAATCAATCTATTTTTCTTAGGTCTAAATAAAGACCGAAACGTTTGTATAAATAAAATTTCTTAATTTGAAATTTTTGTTTTTTTTTTTGCGCACCTATACCCGGCGCTCGGCTTCTAAAGCCCTTTCATTTTATTTTTAATCTTTGATTGAACAGCCTTTAATTTTCATTCCATAAATGTATATGTAACAAAAGTAACATATGTAAGTATGTTTACGTATTGCAAAAATTAAAATAGTACTGTAATGCAAAATAAAAATAGAGATTATTTTGCCTGTGTAGGCAGCGTGTATACAGGGTGTCCGATAATAACCGCCTCACCGCTCATATACAGGTAGAGTAGGTCAAACTGAGTAGAAAAGTCCTCTACCATTTTTTGATTTTCAAAATAATTATCGAGAAATTAATTAACAAAGATTGACAAATCTGGGCGAGTACAAGCGCGCGGCGAGAAGGCCCATCCTACTGCTACGCGGTTACTAGGCGCTGATTGAATGAGGAGGAGCGGTCTACGACTGGAAATGGATGCGTATGAGTAGCGCGCCTAGTAACCGCGTAGCGGTGGGACGGCCTTCTCGCCGCGCGCGCTTTACTCGCGCAAATTCACCGATCTTTTTTAATTAATTTCTCGATAATTATTTCGAAAATCGAAAAATGGTAGAGGACTTTTCTACTCAGTTTAACCTGCTTTACCTGTATATGAGCGGTGAGGCGATTATTACCGGACACCCTGTATACTGTTTTTAAGCAGTAAAACTACAAAGTCATATCATTCGAGATAACATTTGCGAAAATCAACTCCATTAGTGTTAAAGATAGTGCAAAGAAAAATACATTGATTATATGAATATATAATTTCTACATAATAAATTTATTTGTTTGTATCGTGTGCAAAATATGCAAATATATAAACTAGGGCTCACTATTATACGTTTAAACGAAAAAACGTTTAAACGTGTAATTAGCATATCCGTTTATTGGAAACGATTTTTTCCGAATACATGTTTTCAAATACTATACGTTTAAACGAAAACACGTTTACCCGTTTAAATGGAAACGTTTACACGTATTAATAATATCCGTTTATTAAATGAAGTATACGCGACATTAAATATAAGACAAACACAAATTTTATTTTGTTTTTCTCATACTTCACGTCGTAAAGAGTCTGAATCTGGACTTTATGTCACGTAACGCGTAACCGTAATTTCAATTTTGATATATGCAAGGAAAGAAAAATGGCAAAAAGTTGGGTTTGGCAATACGCTAAAAAGATCGATAATAAAGTATATTGTAATATATATAGTGACAATGTGAACAACGAATTAAATTGTGTTGGTGGTTCAACTGGCGCAGTTAGCAATCATTTACAGAAGATCCATGGCTTACATCCTCAATTCAAGAAAACAAAGTAAGTTAATAAATAAATACAAAAAAAAAAATATATATATATATGTATTTATTTTTTATTTATTTATTCTGTAAGTTTTTTTGATTTATTTAGTCTGTAAGAATGAAAAAAATGATGAACTCTATATATATATATATGTATATACAGGGTGTCCCAGAACAACCTTCCGTCCGTAAAATGACGTATTCCTGACACAATTTTAAGACAATTTTTCCTTTACCAAAATTTGATTTGAAGCTTAGTTTTTGAGTTATAAGCAAAAATAGTTAGCAAATCACACGTCGAGTACAGAAGGCAGATAGGAACGGCGCGGCACACCGCGAGCGCGGGCGCAGCTGACCGTTCGACGAATGATTACCGCCGCATGAGTCGCTAACTATTTTATCTTATAGCATAAAATTATGCTTTAAATAAAATTTTGGTAAAGAAGAAAATGTCTTATAATTACGTCAGGAATAAGTGTTCCTTAAAATAACGTTGGACGCTGCGATCAGCTGATTGGTACACGCGATGTGTCTCTCAGCTGAGCCGGAAAATCAATATATCGATAAGTCTGAAGTCGTTGACGACAATGTCGATGACAATCGAAGGAGCATCGCCGTCGCGGAGGCGGTTATTTCTGTCTCTCTCTTTCTTTCACTCACTCTGTTCCTTCCTTTTACGTACACACTCAGACATACACACATCGCGTGGAGCAATCAGCTGATCGCAGCGTCCGACGGCCGGCGATTCGGAACAACTTTTAGTCATTAAAGTAACATTATTTTAAAGAACACTTATTCTTGACGTAATTATAAGACATTTTCTTTTTTACCAAAATTTTATTTAAAGTATAATTTTATGCTATAAGATAAAATAGCTAGCGACTTATGCGGCGGTAATCACCCATCGGACGGTTAGCTGCGCCCGCGCCCGCGCTCGCGGTGCGCCGCGCCGCTCCTGCCTGCCTTCTATACTCGACGCGTGATTTGCTAACTATTTTTGCTTATAACACAAAAACTACGCTTCAAATCAAATTTTGGTAGAGGAAAAATTGTCTTAGAATTGTGTCAGAAATACGTCATTTTACGGACGGAAGGTTGTTCTGGGACACCCTGTATATAAATGATGAGCTCTATATATATATATATATAGAGCTCATCATTTTTCTCATTTTTACAGACTAACTCACGATACAGATGTGAACAAGGAGAATATAGATTCTGATGAAGACCGACACTCAGAAGAGAATCTTATAGTATCCAACTCTTCTATATTTTCAACCACTTCAGGTTCATCCTTGTCAAATGAATTACCAAACAAAGCATCAAATTCAATACAAAATCGTAGGAAACACCATCGACGTTCTATGAGCATCAACAAAAATGGACGTTTATGTATTGCCGAAAGGTCGGAAATCATTGATCAAAGTTTAACCAAGATGATTGCTATGACATAACTTTCTCTATCATTCGTTTCATGTCCTGATTTTGTTCAGTTTATGTCTGTAATTGAACCTAACTATAAAATTTGCAAAGAAATTACTTTAAAGAAAAGATTAAATAATTGGTATACTGAAGTTAAGGACAAAATTTGTGAAGATTTGAGAGCTGTACCTGCTGTAGCGTGTACTTCTGATTGCTGGACATCATTAGCGCAAGACTCCTATCTTACCATGACAGTACATTTAATAGATGGTGAGTGGAAACCCAAATCGTACACCCTTTTGACTCAGCTGATGATAGAACGACACACAGCAGCTAATCTTTCTGATCTTATCAGTAAACTTTTTAAGAAATGGGAAATATCTGAAAAAATAATAGCAATAGTGACTGACAATGCGGCTAATGTTGTGAATGCAGTGCGTGATATGACTGAAATTCGAAAGCAAGACGGTCTTACTTGTATAGCTCATACTTTGCAGCTCGTTGTGAATGAAGTTTTAAGTTATCCAGAAATACAAGAGATTTGTCAGAAAGCTGGAAAATTAGTGGGACATTTTCGCAATTCAAATACAGCTGCCACAGCTTTACAATCAAAGCAAACACAATTAAACATCAAGTCATTAAAATTAATTCAGAGTGTCAAGACAAGATGGAATTCTACATTTGAGATGCTGGACAGACTTATTACAAACCGTTTGCCCATATCAAACGTTTTGGCTGATAGGAATGTAACTACTTCCGCTATGGCTAAAAAACTTGAAATTACGGAGGTGCAATGGGCACAGATGGAAGAATTGGTAATTTTGTTGAGACCATTGCAAATGACCACGACTGTTTTTTTGTGGAAACAACTCTCCTGCTTCCATAGTACGCCCATTAATTTGGAAAATAATTCGTCATCATATGCAGTCAATTCCTGAAGATTCAGATCTAACAAGTACATTTAAAAAATTTGTCTCCACAAAATTGCAAAAATGCTTTAAGCTTATTGAATGGCAAAAATTTTGTAACGTAAGTGCACGCCTTACTGCCTCATTTCTCGATCCTCGGTCTAAAAAATTAGAAGACGAATCGGCTGAAACAAGACAAAAAATAGAAAAACATATCCGTAATCTCTTGACTGCCAGAACCAATAAGCCCAATAACTAATGCAGAAGATAATCCAGAAAAAACTGCATCTCAAACTGCTTTAGAATTTTTATTTTATCAGCCAGTAAATTGTCTTAACGATGCAGAATCTCAACTTTAAGCTTATCTTGCGGAGCCACAACTGAGATTTGATTTGAATCATTTAGAATGGTGGGAAACACGAGCTGATAAATTTTCAACATTGGCCATTTTAGCTAGAAAATATTTATGTATTCTTGCAACATCAGCTAGTTCCGAGCGTACTTTCTCTACAGCGGGAAATATTGTTACTTTAAAACGAAATTGCTTATCTCCTGAAAATGTTAATATGCTTGTATTTCTTTACCAGAACAAATCTGTGTATATATGTCAAAAGTGATAATAAATGATAAATAATTAATTAAATAATTAATAATAAATAAATAGTTTATTTATAGTTTGTTTATGTTTATAGTTTATTGTGATTGTGTATGATGTATACTGATATTATACTTTATTTATTTATAATAATATGCTTTATTATCGATCTTTTTAGCGTATTGCCAAACCCAACTTTTTGCCCTTTTTCTTTCTTAGCACATATCAAAATTGAAATTACGGTTACGCGTTACTTGACATAAAGTCCAGATTCAGATTCTTCGCGACATAAAATATAAGAGAAACAAAATAAAATTTGTGTTTGTCTTATATTATAATGTCGCGTATACTTCATACCGTTTAATAAACGGATAAACGAACATGTTAATTAAACGGATATTATAAATACGTGTAAACGTTTCCATTAAACGCGTAAACTTGTTTTCATTTAAATGATAAACGTATAGTAAACGTATAATAAACGTATAATAGTAAACTTTTTTTTTTTAAGTAAATATAGATGAATAAACGTTTGACGATTACGCGAATATTCGAAAAACGGTACAAAATCTGAGCCCTAATATAAACATATATATATATATATATATATATATATATATATATATACAGGGTCTCCCATTTTAATTCCTCCAGTGAAATATCTCGAAAAGTAAGCGTTGCCGGAAAAAAAGTTTCGAACAAAAGTTGTAGGGTTTCGAGGGGGCCATAAAATGATACCATTGGTTTGACCTTGAATTTTCATTTAAAGGTCATGTGAAGGTCACGTCGATTTTTTTTAATGGAACACCCTATATATTATTGCACATTTTTGTAGCTTATCTCGATAGCTTTCCAAAACAATATAATCAAATGTTTTATCGTAAAGTACTTTCAGAGTTATAAGGCTTCAAAGTTGCAATATTTTGACATAAAATGCAACATATCTCGTAAAATATTCATTTTTCGATTATGCTACCCTAATACTTTTATGCACAGAATAATGAGACAAATCAAGTGATGTAATTAAAACACATAGTTATCTTTAAGAAAAAATCTGAATTTGCAACTAGCAGTTACACATTTTTACTTTAACATAATTATGTGTTTTAATATATATCATTAATAAAGATTAATATCAGGTGGTTTATTCAACAGAGAATCGCATGTTAAATAAATAAATTTGCAGTAATACGTTGAACTTTGATAATATATGTGTCGTATACATTACTAGGACATAAACAAACCTCACTGTTGGTTTTATCAGTTTATAAAACCGAGGGAACAGCATGAAAAATATGAAATTTCATTTTTTATATCTCCTAAACCAATGCCGTCTCCCATTTAATTCTTGCGGGGAATTACTCAGAACAACTCTCCGAACAATATATATAAGTAGCAAGAAAATCGGAGAGGTGTTACCTTTTATGCACTTTTACCCATTGTTATTATTACTAATAATAATAATAATAATAACAATCACTACATGCAAGCCAAATACAAACCCTACGCCAATACTTTCAAAGTAAAGAAAACATGTTACACAAAGCAATAATCCAAGCAGACAGAAACTATATTTTACTAAACTTATCCATGTAAAATCACGAAATGGACACACACAACAAGAACGAACACATGCAGAAGAAAATAGAAACGTGGTCTAGTAGTAGTAGTAGTAGTAGTAGTAGTAGTAGTAGTAGTAGTAGTAGTAGTAGTAAAGTAATAAAGTAATAATAATAATAATAATAGTAATAATAATAATAAATTGAGATCAAATACAGATATCGTTTAGAGAAAGTCATCATCTGGTTGGGAAAGCTGTTGCTCTTGCCGAATCAGAAGGAATACCATTATTAAAGCTATCTGTGCAACAATTGAAAACAATAAGGTATAACCAATATTTATATTTATAATCAAACCTTATATAGGTGAAATAGTTACATTTAAAAAAGATTTATAAAAAAAATTAACTGTTTTAGCGAGGTGTTTGAAGAAAGTGTATCATGCATTTGGGATTTCAATTCTAGCGTAGAACAATACAAAGTTGTCGGTGGAACTAGTTTCGAAGCAGTACAGCAACAAATTAATAACTTACGATGTTGGCTGCATAATTATTCATTTAAAAAATAATTATATCTGAGATTAACTATATGCTATATCTTCAAGCTATACATATATTTCTTAATATTAATTACTGCTAATAAAATGTATTTTTTTTATGTAATCATATTGTAATCATACTATTTTTCTTTAATAACTCCAAATAATAAAATGTTAGAAGCATGTCGGCAGTATGATTGTAGATCCAATCTTGGCTTTACAGCAGATTTATACTGTATTCGCAATTATTTTTTTCAGCATAAGTTACATATAATGTAAAAGCAAAAATGCAACAAAAATCGAGTGTTGTTTGTTTTAATGGCTGTGACAGCAAATATCGAGCAGTCTACGTATCCAAAATCAATGATAGAGAGAGACGACAAAAATCAAGCATAATGTGCTATCACAGAACAGTAAAAAGCGTGACAAAAATACAACTGTAACTCCTTTTCTCTTTTCTTCCTTCTCTCTTTCTCCTTTCCTCTTTTCTACTCTCTCTTTTTTTCTTTCTCTTCCTTTCTTTCTCTTTCTCTCTCTTTCTTTCCTTCCCTCCCCTTTCTCTCTTTTAGTGACTCTAGTAAAACAGTAACATTACCTCCACGTCGAATCGAATTAATTTATTTCCGAGTAATTTATATGGGCTGGATGCAGATTTACCCATGAATAATCTACATGAATACTATGTTCTTTTTTCATCATTATATCGAAGTATATCTATAAAGTATATTTATCTACAAAACGAATGTCGATTTCATGTGGATATTTCTACTGAAATTTATAATTGATAAATGAACACGTTTATCGCAATGTAACTTTTAATGGATAATCAATTATGAATATCAGTTATGAACATTTTAATCTTTGTATATTATGCAGGTAAAATAAATTTATATTAGCAATATATTGCTGTATAAGAAATAAAAATATATTGATAAAGATTAAAACAATTATATAGAATCATTAAAATAATTTTATTCTAATCGATATTATCAGAAATAATTAAAATTTTTTCTCGTATAATGATATGTTACAATGGTATAGTAATATATGGATAAGTATAGCCCGTCAAAACAAATTCCTATCACTGGTGCCGAGGACGTGGTGCTGCTTCCCCCACCGTTCCGTCTAACTGGGAAAAAAGATGGTGTCTGGAAAGAGAAGGGTCAGTAGCGCGATCATGTATAAGAAATTTATTTCTTCCCCCACTATCGTCGGGCTTAATTGGGAAAAAAAGGAGTCTAGAGAGGGAAGGTTCAGACGCGCAGTCAGGTGTGAGAAATTTATTTCATAGAAAAATTTTCTGGTTTTTCGAGGTGAACCTGGATCCTCCGTATTTCCGATCATAGTCTTAGCATGCTGGGCTAAATGGAATCTTACTAGACTACAGATTAGATGAAACATTTATGCAGAGCCAAGTCCATAACATGGGCGGATATGACCGTTAACGATATTGATTTGTTGAAGCTGGGAATAAAAAAGTATTTTGATGTTCTACACGCTGTCTGAAGATAGTCCGCCAAAACGACATATATCTGACCACTGGCGTCTATAAAGGCAATGCTTGATGATGAAGAGAGAGTAATAAAACAGGAGCGTAGTCTCCGGCAAACGTGATGGTATATCGCAACGAAAGAAATAATATTATTGCTAGCATCATCGTAGATTACGATGCATGTCTATTGTTGTAAAAAGTTACGAAATATCCTCTTTCAACAATAAAAGTAATGGGAATATTTATGTATAAAATAGAAAAGAGGAAAGGATAAAAAATTAGATGACTTAAAATAAAAAAGCTCATATTCATTAATACAGGTTTTACAAAAATTAATATTCTTATTACATATGTAACGGTGTCGCTTTCCTGAGCGACGGTCGGATAACTCTGTCGGAATCAGGGATCGAGGAAAGTGTCGAAAAACATAATGTATTTATTTTAGGTGTAGTTTTTATTTAAAGTAGAATGTAAAGTAGAATGTACATATATGAGTGTGTACATGTGCGTGCGTGCATGCGTATATCGTGTTGCTTGTGTATGTGCAATTAAGGCAGTGAATTTTGATAAAGGGTATGAGCGGATAAGGTACGCAAATCTGCCCCGCACGTATTAAGTCCAACCTGGTGTCATAAGTTGACACCAATGTAATATAAAATTATGTCAAACGTTTACTTCAAAATAGCATTTTGTGGGAGTTATGGAGGGGGGAAAAAAATAAAAAAGTAATTTTTCTTGAAAACGACTGAACCAATTGTCATGAAAAAATATATGTTGTGGAGATCAATAAAACAATTATTCAAAAAAATTAAAAAGTTTTTCTGACAAAAGAAAATTGGTAAAAAAAATTTTTGAATCTTTTTTTAGAGGAATTTTTTTTGAATGACACCTACTAAATTTTTGCAAAAACATTTTTGAATTATCTATTTTTATATATTTTTTTGCCAAATAAATCAGAGTGGTGCAACATAGTTAAAAATAAAATTCGTGAACGCAACGCCGCGCTATACCGTGCCGCACACACAGATTTCTATCTATAACTAGACTGCTAATCTTGATTCCCTAGACGTACCAGTACATAATGTATATCTTGTACATAACTGAGTAACCGATTGAAATGTGTCATCTGCTATGTACACGCACCGGCATAAATGGTGTCCGTCGGTAAATGTGTATGTACGTACGTGTATGACAACCGAGAGCGTCACATACACATGCAGCGCGTACGTACGTGTCACTTGAAGCGCGGCGGAGTTCATGCAGCGGAGGAGAAAAAAGTGGGAGGCAATCCGATTGCATCCTTAGCGCAAGCCGCACGATCGAGAGAGAAAGCATGACAAGACGTGATGCCGATTAGTGGTGTCCTTGTAGCACTGCCTCACTCACTCTACGCATGAATGAGCGAGAGAGCTATAGGACACCGCGTTGTCTCTATATGCGTCTCGTTCGCTCTCGCGCTTATGTCATGCTTTCTTTCTTATTCCTTCAAGAAACGTGGCTGAACTCTGCGCATCGAATGCCGGCATTCGTAAAATTATAATTATATTATATTAATATTAGAAGTTCGGTTTCATATATAGCAAAAAAACATGATTATTCTAATTAAATATTAATTTATTTATGATTGCGTAATTTTTTTTCTATTTATGTAAAAAAATTTGGTAAAAAATATATATACATGTATCATTATGAGTAATTTTAAGATTCACTAGAACAGTAATTGTAAACTTGCACCCGTTTGTAATTAAATTTATAATTACATATAAATAAATGTGTAGAAATGATAATTCGTGATATAAAATATTTTTCGTAATTGTATTATTACAAAACTCAAATTTTAAATTCCCGATAAAAAACTTCTTATGTATAGTTATGCAGAATTGAATATTATTATACCAGGATTCAACACAATTGTGTAAAAATATGTATAATTATTATAGATGACACCGTATAAAACGTTACGTATATTTATATATAAATGGATTGATAGCTACAATTAGAATTATGTATATGTAAGCTTATACATACTTATACACAGTGCCTGCAACATTTTATGTATAATTATTAATAATTATATATAATTATATATAAAATGGACAAATTTCGTATATAAATTTGTATAATTAGATACGACTATTTTTGTCTGATTATATATAAAAATTTTTTACCGGGTTTATAACACAATATCGATATCTGATCGAATTCATGGTTTGTCACAAATGAACTAACGAGCATTTAACTGTAAATTTACAATACTTATATAAAAATGTAACTAATTTAGGGAAGATAACGTTATGCTGCGTAATATTACAAAAATTTAGATATCTTCATAAAATTTTTTTAAATATTAATGATTAAATTATACATATATTAATATTAAATATTAAGTTAAAGTAAATTAAAAACTCTTTATTTTCTCTCTTTTTTTATTTATTTTCATAAATACATATATATATTTTTATATATAATTATATATAAAATATAAAATATAAAAAAAAATATATATATATATGTTGGGTGAAGTCCAGCGCCGTATTCGGACGTCCCACGTTGAAAGGAAGGCCCGTGGCAGTCGTGTCCGTTTCATTGGCGGTAGATCGATGGGGATTAATCTCCACGGCAGCAATGAGAACTCCACTCGTGGCCGTTCCTCTGGCTCCTGTTGCTGGATAGCTGGCCCTGATGATCGGGGCGGGTATACCGGCCGAGGGATCCTAGAAGGATTCGGCTTGCGCAGCGTAGACGTTTTGTACTCTCGATCAAAAATGACGGTTCTACTTTCGCGTGACGCTAGTCGCAGAATGGTCGGTCGCTCTTTCACTTGCCGCGCTTATATACCGCGCGGACCGTTTTCTATTCTCCCTGGCTTGCGCCGCGTACTAGACGCGCGAGCTGCACTCGGCGGTTTGCGCGCGCGAAGGTGCTCGTGCGCATGTTGCGAGGTTTGCTTGCGCGAAGGCGCTTGTGGCGTTTGCCATAACCGCCACAAATACTAATAAATATCATTAATATTAGTTTATTTTATATAAAAATGCACTTGAAATGCGGTTATATCATTTATTATTTTTTCCTTAGTTTTATTTTTCATAAAAAAAATTGTTACATGTTTTTAAAAATATTATAAATTAATATTTTCAAGATTTACATTAAAAAATATCACATTGTATGTTTCAGGAATTAATTATAATTAATAAATAAATAAGATCAAAGCTCTCTTTTATAAAATAAACTAAACGGTTGATAATGGCAATAGAGAGCAAAATAATGTAGTGTATAACAATTGATATATCAGGTAATACAGATCCAAATAAAAATTAAAAATTAAAAAATTATATGTATGAAAATAAAATTAATATAATTGTCGATGTAAAAGTCTCATTAATACAAAACTCCAGCACCACGTCCATGAACCTCTGGAAGGTTTGGGCGGCGTTGCGTAGTCCAAAAAGCATTGAATTAAATTCAAAGAGTCCGAATGGTGTAATTAGCGCGGTTTTTTCTGTCTGTCTCCGCTACAGAGATCTGATGATACGCTCATGCCAAATCCAAGGTGCTGAATATGGCGCATCCATATAATCGCTGGGCAAAGTCTTGTATATGCGGTATCGGGTACTTGTCCGGCACGATGGCCCTGTTCAGCTGCCGGTTAGGTTAGGTTAGGTTAGGACTATCGGTGCCGGTAGTCTCCACAGATTCGCCATTCTCCCGATTTCTTCTTAACTAAGTGCATGACACTTACCCATTGGCCTCTTCCTGGGCGATATGTGCCTACTTTGATCCAGTTTTTCTTCATGCGAATTTTAACCTTTCGAGTGAGAGTCTTCTTGCACGTTCTGCCACCGGAGGTTCTCTGGTAAGTATTACGTGCTCCACCTGATGTTGTGCTGCCTTGTTGGTGATTGGGCGCGTAACTTCGACGAATTCTCTTAGTATCTGTTGGCAGTGCATCGTGTGATTGATGGTAAGTATCGACTGCGTTGCGTTGCAACTCAGCTTGCCTTGTGACTTCAAATCCGTGATGCCGTCTACTAGTCTTCTGTTTCGTAGGTCTACCAGTAGGTTGAAGTGCAGGAAGTCGGCTCCTAGGATCGAATAGTCGACGTCGGTAATGACGAACGTCCAGGCGAGGCTGCGCCAAAGTTTTAAATGGAGATCGATTGTGCGAGTTCCGTATGTCCTGATTTTCGAACCGTTTGCGTACAAAGTTACGTTGCTGGTATTGCCTGATCTTGGTGCCCAACCACAGGAGAGAACTGACACGTCGACTAATCCTGTATCGACGAGGAATGTCGCTCTTGCGATCGTTTATCCGGAAACGTAGTGGCTTACCCCCTCCAAGCGCACTGGCCTCCGCACACGCTGGGGTATATACATAGTTATACCATTTATAATTGGGGGATTTGGAAACTTTTTAGTTTTCCGCATCGGTTACGGCTAGTTTCCAAGAACATGGTCAGTACATTTGATCGCACGGTCTATAAATTTGTTATGGTAATAATAAATATTATTGTTGATTTCTCTAATCATCGATCTTCGACGGCGTGAGTGTGGATGTTCTCGGGATCGAGACCTACGTCTCTCGTGAGGTCGTCCTCAGCGACCTCGAACCGTTAGCTTCTCCACCATGGCCTTGAGTTCTTAGACTTGCGTTATCAGCCTCACAACTTGATGCTCCATAGTCGTCGGCTCTACTAGTTGCATGGCGGCGACCTGTGGCTTCACTATCTCCACGACCTTGTCCGCTAATGCCGCTAGACTATCAAGGTCGGCAGTTGGACTTGCGGCAAGAACACCGCATACTGCGTCGGGTAGCTGGTTCAGAAAAAGGGTATCACTGTGTTCTTGCACTGGCCTGCTGATAATGTCCTAAGCCGCTGGAGAAAATGTAACGGCCTCTCATCTGCTATTTCTGGTCGGCGTAGCAGCTTGCGTAATTTTGACTCCTGCGTCTCTTCGAAGGAGTTGATAATTCGTACTTTCAGGGTGTCGTACTTCTGCATCCCCGGCGGAGTTGGTAATCAGGTCCGCTACGAACGGAATGATCGAAGGATCTAAGTTGGTTATTACGTAGCGATACCGGGTCTCATCGCTCGTAATTTTGTGTAAGGCAAACGTGGCCTCGGCTACTTGAAACGAGTGAGCCAGCATGTCTTTCCAAAAGGGCTGCGATAGCTTGATATGCTTCATAGCCGTCACGGGGCCCCTGCGGTGGATCAGCTACACTGGCTGGCTCGTAGAATAGTCCGGGTGGTAATAGAGATTCGCCGAAGTTCTTGGGCACAGCCTGCAGTCTGGGATTTCCGTCGCTGATTCCTTCCTGCTTCCTATCATCCTTGTCAGAGCGTTGAAGAGTTATCAGTCGAATTGGATTCCTCGATTAGTGGTGATATCTGAAGGCGCTCGAAACGTGCTATCCAGGTTTTGAAGAAGGTGTCCACGATGATGTCGGCCGTGATATCACTATCGGAACTGCTTCCGGTCAGCGTGTGTATCGGTCAATCATCGTGAGGCAATATCTGTAGCCCCGCAACATTGGGAGTGGTCCAACGCTGTCAAGGTGTACGTGTGATTTCTGATACGGTAAGCAAGTTCGAGCCCACTGTGTGATATCTTTATTCATGAATGGCCACACGAATTTGGCTCTTATTGTTTTCTGTGTCGTCCTTCCGCTGGTATGAGTCGTGTTGTGGACAACGTCAAAAATCTTCTTCCCCAAAGATCTTGGGATGTATGGTCTGATATTGTTTGTGGATACGTCACAATAGACCGTTATTTCGGTGTCGTCCAGTCGTAGCGGTTTTAGTTTCAGCGCTCTCGGGTCCTGCAACAGTTCTTTTAATTCGTTGTCTACTTGCTGTGTCGCTGCGATGTCGTCAGTTGTGACGACAAGTGGTAGTGTGAAGTCGTCGACCCGCGATAAAACATCCGCTACATTGTTTTTTAGTCTCGTGACGTGTCGGATATCCGTCGTAAATTGACTTATGAAATCCAAATGCCGCTGCTGCCTCGGTGAAGCCCTTGTCGAATATTGGTTGAAAGCGTAAATTAACGGCTTGTGATCCGTATAGATCACCGTGGGCTTGCCCTCAATCATATAATGAAAATAGCGTACGGCTGAATATATTGCCAGCAGTTCCCGATCGTACGTGCTGTATCTGGCTTGCGTTTGCATGAGCTTACTCGAGAGGAATCCTAATGGCTGTCGTTCTCCTTCGTTGACCTGCTCCAATACTGCCCCCATCGCCGTGTCGGAGGCGTCTGTTACGAGTACTAGCCGTACTCCTGCTGCCGGGTGTGCCAGGATCGCAGTCTGCGCGAGCTGCCGTTTGCTTTTGTCAAAGGCTTCTTCCATCTCCTGTGTCCATTGTATCGGCCTTTTGTTCTTTTTCTTTGCGCCGGCACAGAGTGCACGAAGTGGTGCTTGTACCTCTGCAGCCTTTTGAATGGATGACCTGTAAAAATTAATCATTCCCAGAAATCTACGTAGCTCTGTAACGTCTTTTGGTCTTGGGAAATCCAGTATGGCGCCGACTTGATGTTCTAGTGGTTTGATATCCGCCGTCGTGACGAAGTAACCTAGGTACTCCACTTCCTAGGTTTTCCAAAAACACACTTTTCAGTCTTGATCGTGAGGCCGTGCATCTGTAGCTGCATCAAGGCTTGTTCTAAATGCGCCTTGTGTTTCTTCGGGGTCTTTGAAGCGATGAGGATGTCATCTATATAACAGAAACGAAAGTCTAACCCTCCCAAAATGTTGTCCATGAATCGCTGAAATGATTGTGCGACGTTCGTTAGACTGAAAGGCATCACGTTAAATTCGAAAAAGCCGAATGGAGTGATCAATGCAGTCTTTTTCGATCCTCTGCCACCATCGGAATATTGAAATATGCTCGTTCCAAGTCGAGTGTTGTGAACACGGTACATCCATGGAGTTTGTGCGCAAAGTCCCGAAGGTGTGGAACCGGCTATTTATCCGGCAGGGTCATGCGGTTGAATCATCGATAATCTCCGCAGACCCTCCATGATCCAACTTTCTTTCGAGTCATCACCATCGGACTTGAGTATGGGCTATCCGACGGCCTCATAACACCCTCGGTGATCCAGTTCTCTACCTCATATTTGCGTAGGCGTATTTCTCAGATGTGAGGCGTACTCGGTCTGTACATGGTCCTTTCGTGACGATGTGATGTCGTACTGGATATCGAGGCTCCTCGTACCTTGAGGAGTGGCAGCGTTAGCTGCTAGGCCCAGATCAACCGGGCCACAGAGTCGCTGAGGCAATCGGGCCCTGTCTAACGGAATGGGTAGACAGGGCACATGGAGGCACGTTCTTCCACTTGACGCAGATAATCGTCGGGCATGGCTGCTTCGGCGAATATTTGTGTTGGATAGGCCGCGAACCCACTGCCAAGTGTTGGCACTGTGGAGTAGGATCGGATTCCGCTGATGCCAACTTCCTCGGCGTCAGCGGGATAGTGACGGGGGTGGTGGACTCGGTGTAGCACACGCTCGAGCACTGCTCACATAGGTGAGGATCTCTCGCTGCCATCATCGTCAAGGCGATAGCAAGAAAAACTGGAAGACCGTGTTCTCCTTCTGCCAGGAGATTCTCTTGGAGAAGGAGGACGTGGAATTTATCAGAAGAGGAGAGAGACCCCGACGAGTCTTCTCCCTACTCCCATATTTGGGCTCGGCCCAGAGGAGAGAGGCGGGGGGGGAGGGCAGATGACGTTCTCGAGGAGGAGAGGATTAATTCCTTCTCTCCCTTTGACACTCCGTTCTCTCCCCTCCCTTCCCACAAGGGCCGTGAATACGGGGCTGGCGAGCGCAACGTCTCGCCAGCCCCTTGCTCCATAAGCCGCCGGGGAGGAGTCAGGGGAATAAGGGGAGTTTTTCCCTTTCTCATCGACCCTCACCACCCATTATCCCCGGCGGCAAAAGCGAGGAATGAGGAGTCAGAGAGATACGTGGCACCAAACGTCGCGCACATACCTCCTGACTCCTCAAGGAGTGACGAGGGAACACGGGCGGGAATCCCGTGTCTCTCCTCCGATGTCTCTTTGCATCCACAACCAACGCGGAGATGTGCGGCATTGTGCCCCTGCGACGGCGGGTGTCCCCGTTCCGTCGCAGGGGCACAATGTTGCCCCACAATGGGAGCCCGCCAGTTGCTCCACACATAGTGGCAACTGGCGGGCTCCCGCTACAGCCCGCCAGAAACGGGAGTCCCCCCACCCATAAGAGGGGACTCGGGCGGCCTCTACTACGACTCCGACTTCGAAGAGTACGGTCAAGTTTTTGCGTGAACGCCTCAATAGCTTGACGTAATTCGCATATTTTGTTACCTTTGCCCGGGTTAGTCGCGACCGTTTTTGCACTCACTTTCGCGGTAGATTTTTCCGGCAATGCGAGAACACCCGTCGGCTCTTGGCCCACTCCCACGATCTGCGGACGTAATACTTCCGCGATTCGATCGACTTGCGCGGCAAGTTGTACGAGATCATCTAACTGGCTGATCGCTAAAATACCGCTCATGTTCTCGGGCAATTGTTCCATGAACAAGCTCCGTAAGATGCTATCGTTGCACCGTCCTGCTATAAGGTTTTGTAGCCGCTGCAGAAACTCCGATGATTTCTCGTCACCCATCGCTTGCCTCCTGAGAAGGCGTCTCAATTTCGTCTCTTGTGAATCCGACAAGCTATTTATTATGCGCAGGTGGTGAGTCAATAATATCGCCGACGATGCCCAAAAAGTCAGAGTCAAGGTGTATTATGATATACCTGTATTTGGATTCGTCAGACGTGACCTTTTTTTTACATGGGGAAATGCTTTACGCATCCCCCGAGGAGCGGGAACTCCCTGGGGGTATGTGAAACTCCCTCTATTTAGCGAGGTATACTCACTAAAATCCCATGGTGGTCCTGCCCAGCGGTTTAAAGTGGGTGGGCCCTAGGATCGCTTTTAGCATTCAACCAGGACCCACCTCCGCCAATTCCCCCCAGATGTTCAGGGGTGGGGAATTTCCTTCCGTGGTACGCCGCTGAGAAGGAACTCAGACGCACCCTTGACGGCGTTGCGGGACCACCTCGCAACATCGCCACCTTCCCTGGGGTCAAAGTGCAATGGGGAGTGAGTGTTCCCGCACTCACTCCTCCTTGACCCCCGGAGAGATAGAGAATAATATATCCCTGACTCCCCAAGTTGTCCACCGGTGTTGGTGGACATGTTTGGGGCGAGGAAGGTCTGAGATCCCTCGTGTTCACTGCCCCGTAAGGGAGAGGGGAAGACCCGACTGTGTCGTTTCCCGTCCTGCTCCCTCACAACACCGTCATCCCCCACTTATGGGAGATGACTGGGAGGGTGACTTGCGCCACCTCTCCCTGTCCTCCGCTCTGGGGGGAGAGAACAAAATTCCCCCCGTCCCAGGGTATGTCCATCTAGGACGCCCAGGTCTTCGCATAGCGGACACCTGGGCGCCGTTCTACATCCTATTCTGAAGTGGCCGGGGACTTCACATCGGTAACACCGACTTCCTTGGTTCACCCTAGAGCGACATGAGGTGCTAAGGTGGCCCACTACCAGGCACCTGTAACACCTCGGCAGTCGGGGTTTATTAGGGCTCTGAACCCCACCGACTGCTCCTCCGTCTTTTCTATTGTCGGTTGCTGTTATTGGCCGACCCTTCCCTTTCCTCTTTCGTCCAACCACCTCTCTCCATTCAGACTCCTTCTGTTCCCTTTCCTCCTTCCTCTCTCCTGAGACACCACCCCGTCCACCTCGCTTCGCATGTACGTTGCAAGACAAAGCAAAGTTTATAGGGGTTTGCAACTTTTTACGTGAAGCGAGGTGAACAGGGCGAGTGCGGGAGGAGGGGGCGAAGGCCCTCTTTGCACCCCCCCCCCGTGTGTGTGTGTGTGTGTGTATATATATATATATGTTATGAAAATATTCCCTCGTTCATATTTATATAATATGCAAATAAAAATCAAATTTAGTACTTGAAATTCGCATATCTCGAAATTGAATATTAGTATTCTCCATCGTCATAACTTCTTCAGAAAGACTTGCGCCTTCGTAAAAACACTTGTACATACTATCTTTGTAACTAGTTTTGTTGATTACAATAAAAAAGTTTGAGTTTTCTTTGGAGTAGTACTTATGCATATTTACAAATAATTAAATTTTTTTACTTAATCATATTATCAATTAACTTAATAATAATAACTAACAAAAAGTATGGCCATGTTTTTGTTCCAGCTCCAAATTGTTTATTATTATCTTTAATAGATTTAGAAGTTCGCTTTAAACCAGAAAATTTTGATAAATATTGCGGCCCATTAACATTATGGCCATGTTTTGTAACGGAGTACCTTTCTCGACGCCACGGATCGGCTCGCCGGTACTAAGGTTTTGGAGAAGGGAGACTCGAATTCTCTTAAAATAACGTCGGATGCTGTGATCAGCTGATTGCTACACGCGATGTGTCTCTCAGCTGAGCCGGAAAATCAATATATCGATCGGTCTGAAGTCGTTGACGACAATGTCGATGACAATCGAAGAAGCGTCGCCGTCGCGGAGACGGTTATTTCTCTTTCTCTTTCTCTCATTCACTCTGTTCCTTTCTTTTACGCACACACTTAGACATACACACATCGCGTGTAGCAATCAGTTGATCGCAGCGTCCGACGGCCGGTGATCCGGAACAACTTTTAGTCATTAAAGTAACATTATTTTAAAGAACACTTATTCTTGACGTAATTATAAGACATTTTCTTTTTTACCAAAATTTTATTTAAAGCATAATTTTATGCTATAAGATAAAATAGTTAGCGACTCATGCGGCGGTAATCACCTGTCGGACGGTCAGCTGTGTCCGCGCTCGCGGTGCGTCGCGCCGCTCCTGCCTGCCTTCTATACTCGACGCATGATTTGCTAACTATTTTTGCTTATAACACAAAAACTACGCTTCAAATCAAATTTTGGTAAAGGAAAAATTGTCTTAGAATTGTGTCAGAAATACGTCATTTTATGGACGGAAGGTTATTCTGGGACACCTTGTATATATATATAAAATACATATAAAATACATATATATAAAATACATATAAAATAAATATATAAACATTTGTGTAAATTGCATATAGAAATATGTATTATTTTCTATCATACACAGGTGCATTTTTCTGAAGATATGTGGCAACAAAGGCACAATGGGAAACGAAAATTAAAATCAAGAGCGATTCCTACAATATTCAGATTTTTTCTAAAAGGTACAAACGAAAATGAGGTATCACAGACATTAAAGGAACATGACATACATGCTAAAGAAGGGCAAGTGAGTATTAATAAGTATTAATAGATATATGAAAATTATGAAAAGAGGCAAAATATATATTCCTTTTCAACTTCTTACAGGAAATCAATAATATATTAGAGCTAAACATTGAAGAATATAATACATTAAATAACATAGGAGAGTGCGTTATAGTCAATAACATTCCAAAATGTGATAAAGGAAGTGACATAGACACAGTAGATACTAATACTGTAGGAAATAACACAGCGGAATATATAATCGTGTCAACGGAATGTATTTCTAATATATCTGAAGCTAAAAAAAGAAAGAAAAATGAAAAAAATGAAGAAATAATTAAGAAACAAAAATTGCACATGGTAAGAATGCGAAAAAAGCGATAAAAGCGATGAGATTTACAATACAATCACTACGACAAAAAATAAGTAATAATAAATATAAGAAGGCTTTAGAAATATTTAACGAAGATCAAATAGAAGCATTATGTACAAAAAGTCGAAGAGGTAAAAATTGGTTGAATGAAACGGTACAGCGTGTTTTTCAATTAAAGTTTGTTTGTGGAAGTAATGGTTACGAAGAAGTCCTTTGTCAAGGTTTGCCATTCCCTTCCATACGGACTTTACAAAGACGTTTAGAAAATTTGAAATTTGAACCTGGCATTTCAGAAAAAATGTTTGATTTCTTAAAATATAAAAAATCTTACTTCCATAAATGTGGCCTAGTATTTGATGAAATGACGATTACACTACGGAAATGTTATGATCCATCCACTGGAGAAATAATAGGAGATATAACATTTCCGAATAGCACAGGTAATGCTACACATGCGTTAGTTTTTATGCTTGTCGGTACTATTAGTCGTTGGAAGCATATTGTAGGCTATTATTTTACAGGTAATAGTTTTAATAGTAATACAGCAAAAAATATAATATTTCAGATCATAAATAAAGCAGAAGCAATAGGCTTTCATGTTAATTATATTACATCAGATATGGGGTCAGGAAACACAGGGTTATGGAAACTTTTATATATACAGGTATATTTACAGGATGACATAGTGAAATAGTTAATTCCGTCATACATCCTTTCGATGAAAGTAGATTCTTATATGTTATTGCTGATGCATGTCATCTTTTAAAAAATTTAAAACAAGCTTTAATTAATAAAATAATAATCATTCCGGATGACATTGTTCAGAAGTATAAGTTACCAACAAACACAGTACACCTAAGTCACTTTGATGAACTTTTAACTATACAAAAAAATTCGGAACTATTGTTAACGCCTAGATTTAAAGTTACTGACATCAAATGTACAGACAATTTTAGTAAAATGCGAGTAAATAAAGCTAAAAACGTCTTTTCAAATGATGTTAGCAGTTCATTGCAATTATTAGCACATGAAAACAATCATCAAGAATTTTATACCACTGCGTAGTTTGTAAAACTTATACATCAATGGTTTAGCCTCGTTACATCAAGATGTTGTAAATTAGCGCTCGGCAGTAAAGAAGAACATGAATATAATAAAAATATTGCGTTTTTACATGAAGTAATTGATATTTTCACACGTTTAAAAATAGGTATAAATGGTGATTTTAAACCTGTTCAGAGAGGCATTATTATTACCACTACATCCATAATTCAATTAACTGATTATCTTCTTAAACACAGAAACAAACAATTGTTTTAACTTCTAGATTCACACAAAATTGCATAGAAAATCTTTTTTCACAAATAAGGCTGAAACATGTGATACCAAACCCATTACAATTTAAACAAGATTTAAAAATTATTTCTATAGCCATGTATCTGAAAAATATTAAGAATAGTAGTTATGATTCCGATAATAGAAATTATTTAACAGGATTTCTGAATTACTTATCTGATAAAGAACAAAAAGACAAACTTATTTTAGATAATAATAATAATAATAATTATAATAATAATGTATTAAATACAAAAACAATCCCTTTACATCCTTTTTCACTGAAACAACTGTCAAATCTTAAGTTAAATTCGTTATATAATATTGTTAGATATATTAATATTAAATCAATTAGTAAAAACTGCAAAATTTGTACCGAGTGTTTATTTTCTGTGGGATCTAAACGTGCATTTTCTTCTACCTTTTCAAAATTAGTAGAATTGAAATGTTATACTAAAAATTCATTGTATTTTGTTAACAGACCTACATTCAGGATTTTTATAAAATTAGAACCAATGTTTATATGTTACTCTAAATACTTTTTAAATATAGAAAATACAAATATTAAAGCATTTCTAAATTTAACGAAGTTCCTGCGGATCATATCTTAGATTGTCACAATTTATATTCCAAAATTATCAGAAGATTCATAATTTTACGGTTACACATTCATCAAAGAAAATATACGTTTAATAAAGGTAGATACGATAGTAAATCTATGGCTATGCATACTATATTCTCCTAATGTGCCAATTAATTATATTATTAATTTAAAAAGTTTATAATATTATTAAAAGTTATATAGTTATATTATGTTCATTCTATGGATAATTATAAAGCTTTATTATAAAGTTATAAAAATATATATTTTTTTGTTATATGGATAAAGCTAATTATATATATATATACATAAATATAATTATATATATATATAAGTAATATAAAAATGATATATGTGATAAATGTATCTGAATATGTGATATGATATGTGATAATGTATCTGAATATGTGATATGGTATGTGAATGATATATGTGATAATGTATCTGATAATCATACAATATGTTTTAATACAATAATTATTGTGGCAATATTTTTATTATTTCTTTTTCACCTCCTTTTATTTTCTTATACTCATGTACATTTGCAAACAATCATACAAACAATATATACAAACTATTAGTTTTTTTCACATTTTTTATACAAAAGAATATTCTTATGTGTTCTTATGAATTGTCTTTAAAACGAATTTTCAATTTTCATTGCGATAAATTATTCTTACTGTCATTTCCATAATTCGAATATCAGCGAGAATTGCTCAAAACTGACGGACCAATCAAAAGTGGCTGTCGTTTGGCGCAATTCTTATTATAGGAACTCTACTTATAACTATATCAAAGACTTAAAGTTACAGAGTTACAAAGTTTAAAGACTTATAAACAAGTTTATTTTATTATTTAGTTTATTATTTACAATTTATAATTATTTACAATTAACAAATTGAATTTGATAACATGTGATAATATGTATGTATACTGCGCGACAATGATTTGTTTCGCGACCCCTCCTTCGGGGCAAGAGGAATGTAGAGAAATATTAATATTTACTTAAAATACTAAGGGCAATTCTCTTGCTAATTGATGAATACAATCTGCGACAAGTAAATATTAACATTTCTCTACATTTCTCTTGCTCCGCGGGAGGGGTCGCGGAACAAATCGTTGTCGCGCAGTGTACTTGTAATAAAACGTGCGATAAGAGTACAAGAAATAATAATAGAACATAATGTAATATTCTATTATTACTTTTTTTGCATGAATGTGATATTAGCATAGTAATAATGTGATACAATAAATAAATGTAACGTACATACAAAAAGTAATCATAGAATACTACGTTTCTATTTGAGACACTATATTATAACACTAAAAATACATTATAAAAAAAAAACTAATACGTTATGAACATGTGATAATTATTTAAAAGAAAAATGTTTGTATTGTTGTAGTGTTTTTATTCATTTCGCATAAGTAAATTATCACAAATTGCATCACGTTTTGTGTTACCTGTATTTCCTCTCTCTCTTTGTAGGTTTCTTATTAATATGTTATCGTTTTCTATTAAGTCTGTTTCTATAGGAAAATCTTTATGATGCAATAAACAAATATTATGCAATATATAACATGCAATAATAAATTCAGGAATCAAGTCCACACGTTCCATATCGAGTACTATTAATAAGCTTCTAAATCTTCCTTTTAGTAAACCAAAGGCACGTTCAATAACAATTCGAGCAGATGAATGACAAAAATTGTAGTTCTTTTGTTTGTTTGTTAGATGCCTATTATCCCGATATGGTATCATTAAGTGTTCATGAAGAGAGTAAGCTGAATCGCCTACTAAATGGCTTTGTTGGGAAATTTTTCTACATCTTCTAAATAATTATAAACTTCAAATAAACGAAATATACGTTGATCATGGACAGAACCAATGTGTCCAGCAAGACAGTGGATAAACCGTCGTTCATGGTCACAAATGGCCTGTAAATAATTTAAAAAATTATCATATAATGATAGCTCACGAGCTCGATAACTATATTACAATTTAAATTACTTGTAATTGTATACTATAATGCCCTTTTCTATTAATATAAGATTCGGGATAGATATGTGGCGCTCTTATATTAATGTGCGTGCCATCAATTGATCCAATTTTCCCAGGAAAAGCACTAGCTACAGTGAAGCCTCTGATAATTTCTTCTGCTTCATTGCCCTCTGGCCATTTAATATATAGAGGAGATAATTTGGCAATTGCTCTTGGTACTCTCCTCACAGCTCTTAATGTACTAGCTCTTCCGACATTAAATTTCTCACAAATAGATCTATAAATCAATAAACTATCAAATAAGTATAATTAAAAAAAGCAGTATAATTTAGAAATGAAAAATTTGATATCTCATACCGATATGAATCTGATGTAGCCATTTTCCACATGGCAATAAGAAATTATTTTTCTGGTGATAATATTTTGCGTCCACTCTTATTAGATCTTGATAATGAAGGTTTTATAATATTTAAAATATAATTAAATGTGGTCCGCTTCATTCTAACATAATTAAAAATTTAATTAAACAAAATTAGCTTTAAAAAATAATTGTTTTTTCCACTTATATAAATATATTTAATAAATATATTTATTATACATATATATTATATAATTTATTAAATAAAAAATAATATTACCCTTACTTGAAATATGATTTAAACTGTATAAAAAATTATATAATAAATAAAAATAATAAGTAACAAACATATAAAATAATAATTTATAATAATAATATAATAATAATAATAAAATATTATAATTACCTGAAATGTGATTTAAACTGTATATCAGTATATGAAAATATTTTCAGTAAAATATTTTCTACATAACCCTTTAGTCGTAATATACGATTTTTAAGCGATGTTTATTAAGAATTATAAAAATATTCTAATAATTCTGTATTGCTTGGAGAATCTTCATCTTCAAACAATATTTCAAAAAATATTGCAATTAATGAGCATAAAATGACAATTTCTTTTTGTCCATTTTTAAACATTCGTACTACTCACACTGCTCATGCATCCAAAAGAAACGATCTTTTGTTTGCAATTTTAAGCGCTTAAGCAGCAAATGAAACGGTTGAAAATAGCGCTTATAAGCGTGAGCGTTCAAATGGAACGCACCCCAAAGCGTTGATGAACTTGATGGGTTACTTTCTTAGGTTAGGTGTCAAGCTATACCAGAAATTTAACGGAAAATGACGGAGCCAATCATAATGAGGAAGCGGTATTAGCACAACTCTGCTTATAAGAACTTTACGCGGACGTAGAATACCTCTAGTAAGAGTATGGACACCGTTAGTCGATTTTTGATTGGCTTTTCGATCCGCCATATGTCACAGGGAAATAGAAGAAGGAAAATTAAATTTATTGTTATGTATACTGATAAATATGAATACAGTTGGACCTCTTATCCTACGACCCTCTTATGCTACGAAACTTCTTATCCTACGACAAAAAATCCTCATGCTACGACCGCGAAAGGGGAATTATACCCCCACTCTCAAATTTTTGTCGTAGGATCAAAGGTTTAAGGAGAAAATTCCGGACCGAAAATGTAGGATAAGAGGTCCGGACTGTATTTGCGTACTTTTATATATAAAAGTTAATATACAATTTTATATGTTAGTATATTTTCGATTTAAGTTGAATTCTATATTAAGACTAATTATTATATTTTGTTATTTCTTTATATGGCAAACATAGTACAAGTTGTCAAGTTAACAGTCATGTGTTTAATGTGTACGTACATTGCATCTCTGTGATATTTCGTAAGTTCTATTTAATGTTATATTTAATATTATATAATGCTATTTGTTATAGCCCGATAGGCTATAACCAATATGCTAGTAATTAAGAACCACATGATTGCGAAGTAACGTGAAAAGATCCGCATACTACCGCCACTGGAGCGTTGACCGCGTGTACCGCTGACGCAGCGACTTTCGCGCGGAACTCGATTGCGAAAAGCCGGAACACCGCGACAAAAGCGAAAGGGTGCAAGCAAGGAATTCCGACTTTTGGACTCTCTACGCTTGCACTCGAAGCAGATTAAACGACCCGACCGAATTTTGCGCAAGTACGCAGCGTTATAAAAACCCGCCCGCGTTCGGAAAAACATACATAGAGCAAACGAGGCAATCATACACGAAAAAGTGAAGAGTTAATAACCGCACCTACGGGCAGTCGTGAAATCAAATGATTTAAGTACATCGGTATCGCGAGCGACCTATCATCCGAGAACCCGAGCGTGGAGGAAGGAGAGAACATTGTAAGGCAAGAGCAAATAATTGCAGTAAAGAACATATATTTTGATATCCAAGACTACAAGTCATTGACTCCTCTGGCCCGTTCCTCTCGGCGAATCCCGAACCCCGTGCCGTTCTAACCGCGGCACAACTGGTGGCAGCGGTGGGATTCCCGCAGCTACAGGAATTGCCCAGAAAATACGGAAGCCCTGTAACAATTTTAAGAAAATTAAAACAGGCACGTCGGTATAATTGACTAAAGTCGACAGACAAAAACCAAGCGTGACAAGAAGCAATAGCGTGTAAAATACGCAACGTCCAACAATCACATACCAACATATTACAAGGCAACTAGTGGGTGTATCGTGAAATTGGAGCAAAGACGTGAGCCGCCAAGACGCCCCGATCTACGACAACTCCACGGACAACGCATCACCGCCGGACAGCGACCGCCAGCCGTATCAGCCGCCGGGAGCGTCTCATTTGACCACGTTGCATTTGACCACGTGGCTTTTACCACGTTGCATTTGACCACGTTACAATTGACCACGCATTGCATTTGACCACGTTGCGATTGACCACGCGTCGCAATTGACTACGCGTCGCAATTGACCACGTTGCGATTAACCACGTCGCGATTGACCACGTGGGTTTGCAACTTTCTACGCGCAACGAGGTGGACGAAGTGGGTGCGGGAGGGGGAGAGCCGGAGCCCCCCCCGCGCGCGAGCGTGTGCGTGTGCGTGTGCGTGTGCGTGTGCGTGTGCGTGTGCGTGTGCGTGTGTGTGTGTGTGTGTGTGTGTGTGTGTAGTCAATATTTACGTGGTCAATCGTAACGTGGTCAAAAGCTACATGGTCAAATGCAACGTGGTCAATAGTAACATGATCAATCGCAACGTGGTCAATTGCAACGCGTGGTCAATCACAACGTGGTCAAATGCAATGCGTGGTCAATCGTAACGTGGTCAAATGCAACGTGGTCAAAAGTAACGTGGTCAAAAATATCTGTGGTCAATAACAACGTGGTCAAATGACTCCCACTCCAACCGCCGAGCGAAGGACGCAGTGTCAGCAGAACCGAGCGAGAGAGCGAGCAAACATGCGATCGATATTAATACTGTAAGTTGAAAATTTATAGTAAATAAATAATTCGCGTGAATGTCGGAAAGAAGCAACGTACCAAAACCAATCGCGAATAAGTCATGGTTGCTTAGCGAGCGAGTGGAGCGACCGATTAGCTACAGCGTATTAAGTCTCGCGAGAGTAGCCGTAGAAGCACTACAGGACATACGCGACAGTGTACGAAAAATTTAGAAACTCAGTATTCAAGCGATAGCGATACTGAATTACCGGAGAACATCATTGATAAATGCGAATTCACTTTTACACATCTTGACGCGAGCTTAATTTCCGTAAAACTGACTGACCCCACGGACGAAATTCAAAACGCGACTAGACGGACAAGACCGTACATTAGCCGAACGCCTAGTCAAGTGTCATATCGACGGGAGTTCTTGCTAACTTCCTACGAGAGTGAACTATTCGACCTCGAAGAAAGGACTCCGCACGATCCTTACGGAAAAACTACCCCGGTCAAATTAGTTGAATTTTTAGTATGATGTAGTTCTTGACGTCCTGATCAAAAATCCCAATGGGCCCAAGGTCGATAAGTGGACGGTTTCGGAGATACGGGGGAGTCAAAAGTCAATAATAGTGCCTATTCGAAAATACTATCATTTAAGCATATTCGTGTTTAAGGAATGCTGTTGTGCGCTTTCCATCTACGTAACTCCCTAAAATACAATGGTACTCTCCTAAATATCACCCTCTGCCCCCGACCCCCTCCCCCTATCAAGGCAAAACGTAAAATCGTTTAAAAAGTATATTTTTCATCGATATTGACTAGGGAATCACTTTAGGTCACGTGACCCCTCCCCCTTGGGGGTTAAACCGGACCCCCCCCCAGATTTTAAATTAGCATCAATCGACTCTCATCGATTCACATAAATTACTTCGAATTTGCATCGTTTTTTGCCTGTGAATTACTTTTGATTATTGTTATGAATAACTTTTGATCCTTGCTCTCAAGATGAGACCATGAAACTTATTTTAGACATTAAAACATGGTTTGACCTCCAGGAGGTTGGAGAAAATCGTTCATGGTAATGATAAAAAATGTCGCCTCTCACGTCGAAGTGCTTGTTTTACGTGAGTCCCTTCGCCTCTTATGTCGGGGTGCTCACTTACTTTGAGTCCCTTTTATGTGATTCACATTTATTCGATTAAATCATCAGGTATATCATCTTGTTCTTGATCATTTCTTTCAGTGGCATCTATAATTCGATTCAAGACAGCTCTGCTTGGATATTTTACATTAAATTGATGCCGTGCATAGCTTAAATATCATATGATACTTGTTACATGAGCGCAACATCCTAATGTTCTGGCACCAGTCTTACATGCGCAATGATATCCAAGAATCAATTCATCATTATTATCATCCAATTGATAAACAATCCACACTTGATATTTAACTTGATTATGAAATCGTGAATATAGTTTTATCCATATAAAACCGGGTTCTTCTGTTCATCGAATTGGAAGACATCAGTTTCTATATCGAGTTTATCTTGGATATAAGATGGTGCCAGTTTTATTTGATAAATACCAAACGTTAATTACTTTAAATAATTTAAATTATATATTTTTTCTTGTCTACATCTCTTGAGGGGGGTAAAGAGGGGTTTCTCAAAAATGAGAATCTAAATATGTGCTCTGTACACTAAGTAAAAATTTCGCGAAAAGAATTAATTTCTATACGCATTTCTTTACGCATCAACATCTTGCGCATGGCTCTCATTGCCAAGTATATTATTGTGTCTGTAAATACTCGGAACCGTATATATTTCAAATCATTAAATTCATGCGGGCTGAAAAATCGCGTTTTTCGGTTATCAATCAATAGGTTTATAAACAAATAGACGAGAGAAGTATCGCTATAGGGCTGAATAGCTCAGTGGTAAGAGCAGTCGCCCGGCAACCGAAAGACTCGGGTTCGATTCCCGATTCAGCGACTTCGCCCCGATATTTTTTCTCGTCTACATTTCTTGAGGGGGGTAAGGAGGGGTTTAGAATTCTCAAAAATGAGAATCTAAATATGTGCCCTGTGCACTAAATAAAAATTTCGCGAAAATAATTAATTTCTATACGCATTTCTTTACGCCTCAACATCTTGCGCATGGTTCTCATTGCCAAGTATATTATTGAATTTAAATTACATCTTGGAAAATCCTGAGCGTGATTCTCATTTAACTTATTCCATATAGCATTTTTTCTAAACAGATTTTCTTGCTCTACTCTTGCTTGCACAACATTCGGAGTGTTGGCTCTTTCAAGCATTCAATGAGCAAGATCTACAGTAGCTGTTTCCATTAATATTAGGTCTCGATAGCGATTTATTATTGCATCAGCTATGAGATAGAAGTCTCGTTGGTTCAAAATATGTGCCATAGGAATAATATCATCGAGAAACTTAAATATTGTCTTAATATGTCCATTTCGAGACTCAACTACCCATCTAGATTTCGTTATTAACCGAGATTTATTAATTGCCTTTGTAGTATGCTGAGATTAACCTCTTTGAAGAACAAGTGGAATCTTACAATAAATTCCTTCTTCTTCCAAAAAAGGTACAACATCGCGGTATCCTCCAAAGTAAAGTCTATGTATGTCAAGAATAAATCCATTAGGAGCAACTACAAGTACAGGTTTAACTAGATGACGCTCCTTGTGCATAGAGAACGATTGCCTTAAAGTTTTGAAGTTAGATGATTTTTCTATATAACTGTACCATACGTCAACAATTAAAATTGCCTTTGGCTCATTCAAGTTGAGATTGTATAATACATTAGAAAATGGAGTAACGTGATTTCTAGTATAGTCTTCTCGAGTAATAGAATTGAGACCAATATTGTGTGGCACAATTGTAGCATTAAGGATTTTTTTACAAGGCTTATAGTATAATTAACAGCTTGTCTACTGGAATATTTGAAAATTATTCTCAAGAATTAATCAGAAAGATTATGGCACATTTTTGTTAGAAATAATAATAAGTCCTTTTTAGAAATATACCTAAATGTATCATTGACTGAAATAGAAACGCAAAATGTAAATATTTCTTCAAATTGTACTTTTGTTATGAGACTTATTATAGAAAACTCATCATCACTATAAGCATTAATATCATCAAAAGCAGTTCGACTTTTATCATTTATTCGTTCACGAAGTTTCTGAAAAAAATTGTTCATCTCGGTACCACATAGCCTGTAGGGTCGGTTGTTGAATTGTGAACCTTGATATAGAATTGTCAAAACGTTACCCTTATCATCTAAATGATGTTTACAACATTGAGCTGGACAAGGAACATAAATATTTGTATCAATAAATATCTGAATCCTGCTGTTTAAAGATAAATAACGTATTTGTGGCATGATTGCAAATTATACAAGAATTATTTCTATGTTTTCTTAGAATATTAAGTCTTAAACAATTGGAGTCGTGTTCTAGATCTTCTATTTCTCTATTTAAAATGTCATCACAGTTAATGCAAATACGAAAATTGTTGTTTATTTCGTTACAATGAATCCTATTACGATTGTTCACTTTGCTTTCTCTCTCTCCCTCTCCCCCCTCTCTCCCTCTTTCTCCTCCCTCCCTTTTTCTCCCCTCCCCTTCTCTCTCTTTCCCTCTCTCCCCCTCCCACCCTCCCTTCTCCCTCTCCCTCTCTCCCTCCCTCCCTCCCTCTCTCCCTCCCTCTCCCTCCCTCTCTCTCTCTTTCTCTCTCTCTCTCTATATATATATATATATATATATTTATATATATATACATACATATATATATATATTATATATATAATTATATATAATTATATATAAAAATATATATATATATGTATTTATGAAAATAAATAAAAAAAGAGAAAAAATAGAGTTTTTAACTATATTAAATAGAGTTTTACTTTAAATTAATATATAGTAGCGTGTTAACAGGGGTTCTAACTTAGGAGCTCGAGGGGGGTGCGGGGGCAGGGGGGATGACGTCACGCAGGTCCGCGGCGCAGTTGGTAGGCGAGGAGTACGCGGAGAGGGAGAGAGGTCCGCGACACAGCCGTAGGTCCGCGACGCGGTTGGTAGGCGAGGGGTTTGCGGAGAAGGGGAAGAGGTCCGCGACGCAGCCGGTAGACGAGGGAACAGCAGAGAGGAGAGAGAAGTCTGACGCAGCCGGTGGATGAGTCCGATGGGTCCGCGAGTAGGGAGAGGGATAGAGAGAGATGGCGCGATAGGCGTTTGCAACGCGGTAGAAAGAGACGGTGCGATAGACGTGTAGGATAGGATAAGGAGAGCGCTATGTGCATTGTACATAGCGTAGGACAAGGAAAGCGCGCGTGGTGGGAAAAAGACAAGATTACAATAGAATATAATTAGTGTGAGAGAGAAAGAAGTAGGGTGAGCAGAAAGGATAGCGGAAGCGCGATAAGACGAAGGCTAAAGCGTACGCGAGAAAATATATTTATTTTTATGGTAAGTTTTTATATATTAAATATTAATTTATTACACCTAATTATATAATTATATCTTATTGTATAAATCAAATATTAATTTATTATATATAATATATGGAGGAAGAAGGATGGGACTGATGAAAAAGGCGCAAATAAGGAATATATATGTGTTTACCGCGAAAGATAATAATGAAACGAGCAGTGGTTAACGTGCAATCTCAAGACAATGCATGTTTTGCGTGCGCGGTGGTGGCTGCTCTGTATCCAGTTGAAAGACACACAGACCGACAATCATCGTACCCGCTTATACAACAGTACTGAATCTCCAAGATTTTGAGTTTCCAGTCACTCTTAATCAAATTAAAAAATTTGAAATTTATAATGACATTTGAATCAATGTGTATATCATCAAGAATGAAAACATTATCCCGTTACACCTTACGGAGCAAAAGAGGGACAAGCACGTCAACTTGCTCTACGTGCAAGATGCGCGAGATATCGGACATTTCGCGTGGATTAAGAATTTATCCAGGCTCGTGAGTTCGCAACTCAGCAAATACAAGGTTAAAAAATATATCTGCAATCGGTATGTATATTTAATAAAACTGTCTAAAAATATTTAAAACAAGGATATAAAAATTTTAACTTTTATTTTACAGATGCATGCACTATTTCACTCGGACGAGAAACTACAGTCGCATACAGTAGACTGTGGAAAGATGAACGACTGCGCTATCCGGTTACCGAGCGATAAGGACAGGTGGCTTGCATTCGCCAACTACAACAGGAAGGAGCGACTACCTTTCGTCGTGTGCTATCGGGACAGAAACGCATCTTTTCTCGATAGCGCACCATCTCAATGACACACGATGATGTGCGCTATCGAGACAGAAACGCATCTTTTCTCGATAGCGCACCATCCAAGTGACACACGACGATGTGCGCTATCGGGACAGAAACGCATCTTTTCTCGATAGCACACTATCCAAGTGACACTCGACGATGTGCGCTATTGGGACAGAAACGCATCTTTTTTCGATAGCGCACCATCCAAGTGACACACGACGATATACGCTATCGGGAAAATACCCAATTTACTTTGTGTGTTACCGGAATGTGTGCTAAAGAGTTGTAGACTATCGGGAATAACGGTTTTGCCGTGTGCTATCGGGCTGTGCGCTATCGGGACAATATGCATTTTTATTGTGCGCTATCGAGATGATACACTTTTTATTTCGTGCGCTATGGGGAAAATATTCGATTTATTTGGTGTGCTATCGGGATGTGTGCTAAAGAGTTGTGGGCTATCGGGAATAACGTTAAATTTGTCGTGTGCTATCGGGTAGTGCGCTATCGCATCGTGCGCTAACGGGACACTTCCCGTTTTTTTCCCGATTGCGTATGTCGTCGCGTGCAACTAGCATGGTGCGCTATCGGGAAAATACCCGATTTACTTTGTATGCTAACGGGACAATGTGCATTTTTATTGTGCGCTATCGGGAAAATACTCGACTTACTTTGTGTGCTATCGGGACAATGTGCGTTTTTATTGTGCGCTATCGGGAAAATACTCGACTTACTTTGTGTGCTATCGGGACAATATGCATTTTTGTTGTGCGCTATCGGGATGATACACTTTATATTTTGTGCGCTATAGGAAAAATATTCGATTTACTTAGTGTGCTATCAAGATGTGTGCTGAAGAGTTGTGGGCTATCGGGAATAACGTTAAATTTGCCGTGTGCTATCGGGTAGTGCGCTATCGAGACAATGTGCATTTTTATTGTGCGCTATCGAGATGATGCATTTTTTATTTCGTGCGCTATCGGGAAAATACTCGATTTACTTGGTTTGCTATCGGGATGTGTGCTAAAGAGTTGTGGGTTATCGGGAATAACGTTAAATTTGCCGTGTGCTATCGGGTATTGCGCTATCGAGACAATGTGCATTTTATTGTGCGCTATCAGGATGATGCATTTTTTATCTTGTACGCTATCGGGAAAATACTCGATCTACTTGGTGTGCTATCGGGATGTGTGCTAAAGAGTTGTGGGCTATCGGGAATAACGTTAAATTTGTCGTGTGCTATCGGGTAGTGGGCTATCGCACCGTGCGCTAACGGATCCCACTCTAAATTTCTCACAACAAGTCTCGACAAATTGACATCTTTTCTGAGCAAGGATAAACTCAAAATTTTACAAATGGAATTTAAAAATTTATCCGCCGAAGATTTCAATTTACTGACAAGAAAAGGTGTCTTCCCGTACGAGTACATTGACTGCGTAGATAAATTGCAAGATGCGTGTCTACCATCGCGAGAATCATTTTACAGCTCCTTGACAGGTAACACAGTATCCGAGAACGATTACGCGCACGCTGAGATTGTGTGGAAGCGATTCTCAATTCGAACGCTAGGCAAATATAGCGATTTATACCTCAAAACTGATGTCTTGTTACTAGCCGACATTTTTGAAAATTTCCGCGAGAGTTGTATCAAGAGTTATGGACTCGACCCCGCGTATTACTATACTCTTCTCGGCCACACGTGGGACGCCATGTTAAATCATACGAAAATTATATTTGAATTACTCACAGACATTGACATGGTTATGTTTATCGAACGAGGTATACGCGGTGGTCTGAATCAATGTTCCAACAGGTACGCGCGTGCTAATAACAAGTACATGCAGTCATATGACTCATCGAAACCATCAACGTACTTGATGTATTTCGATGTTAATAATTTATACGGATGGGCAATGTGTCAACCATTGCCCTATGCTGATTTTCAATAGGTCGATAATGTTTCCAATTTTGATTTATCATCGATATCGATCGCGCTCGATTTGTTTACAGGCTACAGCCTCGAAGTCGACCTCGAGTATCCGCAGCATCTTCACAATTCGCACACTGACCTACCGTTTTGTCCGACACGCGACAAACCACCTGACAAGCGCGAGGACAAGCTTCTCGCAACCTTATACGATAAGAAGCGTTATGTGATACACTACCGCAATCTGCAGCAATGTTCCCGTCACGGTCTTCGTGTTGCAAAAATTCATCGTATATTACAATTCACTCAATCTCCGTGGCTCCGTACTTATATAGAACTCAACACAAAATTTAGAACACTGACGAAAAATGAATTTGAAAAAAATTTGTACAAACTAATGAATAATGCCGTGTTTGGCAAAACAATGGAAAATGTGCGCAATCGCGTAGATGTTAAACTTTTAACAAAATGAGACGGAAGGTACGACGCAGAGGCATTAATTGCAAAACCAAATTTTCAAAGCAGGAGCGTTTTTTCGGAAAATCTAATAGCTGTGGAATTACGTAAACTCGAGGTGAAATTCTACAAACCAATTTACGTGGGTATGTGTATTCTCGATATATCCAAGACATGTTTGTACGTATTTCACCATGATTATATGATACCAATGTATCGGGAGAGATGCAAAGTCATGTACACTGACACGGATAGTCTTATATATCACATTGAGTGCGACGATGTGTACGAGAATATGAAACGCGACATCAGCAGATTTGATACGAGTGACTATGCAATAGACAATGCCTACGGTATACCGCTCGTAAATAAAAAGGTACCGGATCTAATGAAGGATGAAAACAACGGCACCATAATGACCGAATTTGTCGGGCTTAGAGCAAAAATGTATGCGTTGCGCGTGGATGGTAAGAAGGATACGAAAAAGGTAAAAAGCGTCAAGAGTAACGTTGTCGCGAGAACGATAACGACTCTGACAACGTTTGACGATTACACGCGGTGTTTGAACGAAGAGATTGAAATGACGCGTAGTCAATCATGTATAAGATCAAAATTGCACGAGATATACACCATTCGCGAAACAAAAATTGCTCTAAGTCTGTACGACGACAAGCGGTATCTTATTATATCGTACCTACAACTATTGATACGTTACCGTGGGGACATTATGAAGTACTATTGTAAATAATTGTATTTATTTATTGTAAATAATTATATTTATTTATTGTAAATATAAATTATATATATATATATTCATTCATGTAAATTTATGTATATTTTTATTATGTTATATGTTTATTATAAATTATTTTTATGTATCCAAGAGTTGTGCGATTTATCAAGTCCCAGCCATTTCACAAAATCTTCATCTCTTTTTTTACGTATCACCTTTTCCACGAGATACACGTCGGGGTTAGCAACGTTATGTAGCTCGTATTCGTAGAATCCTCCGGCTACTGGATTTCCGCGCGAATCTTCGAGTAGATATGTCACGGGATTAGTATTCTGTATTTTGACAATTTTAAACACTTCGGCTGACCAATTTGGTGTGTAACCTTTATCAAAAATGGTCTTGAATTTACTCACACGTATCGAATCACCGACTTTGAATTTCGCTGGAGCAGCAATTTTTACATTGTTGTATATTGTATTTAAAAGTCTATCAGCGATTGTAGGAGTGACATCGATAGGTCTCATATTAATAGTGCGATGTTTCCGCGCGTTATATTCTGCAACGAGTCGGGATAAAGCGTCGATCCACTTGTAATTACCATTTAGCGTAAACAATTTCCATATATTGTTCTTTAAAGTGCAGTTGAATCGTTTCACGATCGAGGCTTTCATGATGGAATACGTTGAATAATGATTAATATTATGTTTCTTCATAAGTTTTTGCACATTTGCATTGTAAAATTCCTTTCCTCTGTCTGTTTGAAAATTTTTCGGACATCTTCCACCATCTCGAATTAGTTTCGCAATCGTTTCAGACATTTCGTTTCTACTCTTACTTTTAAGCGGTATGGCCCACGCATACTTGCTCAGCACATCGATAACAGTGAGTATGTAATTGAAACCTTTGTTGACTCGTGCATAAAGACGCATCGTATCCGCGTACTATGACGCGTGTAATACGCGAAAAATTTCTTCTCGCCGGAGCGTGCAATTCTTCCACGCTGTCGCTTTTCAGAGTTGTTTTTCTTTTCTTGCATGTTTGATCGTGGCATATTTCATAATAATGTAAAAGTTCATGTATAATTTTTTATGTATCTTTTCCTGAGTTGGATATAGTTTGCACACGTGTCTGAAGCATTTTCTGCATTTCATGCATCATTATTTGAAGCGTTTGCACGTGCGTTTCGAGCGCAATAATTGTTTCCTCAATTTCTTTCTGTCTATTCCTCAAAAGTTCAACACTCATTTCAACCATTTGTTAGCAGCATCGTTATCATCTTCCGGTTGCGCTACACGTCGTATCTTGCGCAACCTTGCGTCAAAGCCGGCACAAGTCAGACACGTTATCTCGCACATAATTTCTTAGTAATCCGTTCCATTTATAGTATGTATTATTCGACGTACCGAGCGATACTCCAAATTTATTAATTGGCATTTCAATACCAAATGTTTTGACAGAATGACTAGTATCATCAACATGTTGTTTAATTTATAATAAGACCCACCTCGTGAAGCTCTTCGATAATTGACATGATTTCATATGCCATGGGCATTGTTACCTGCTCGACGCGAAGCTTCCAGCAACCGCAAACGATCTACCAATTCGTTGGGATCGTTCCAATGCACGTATTCAATTTTATTCTCACTCAGTGTCATAGTGCTTGGTAGGTTTATACCTTTTCCATTTTTCTTTTGATAGGAAATAATGAAGCGATTATATATTTATATTTGTATCCTTTGTTACCTAATACTGAATTACGCACATTGCTATCACGTCTATGCGCGTTTGTCGCCAGTAATATACTTTTATATTTATGCATATCGTTCTCTGTATATACAGCATCGTCGAGAATTCTCTTGAAAATTAATTCGTAGAGATCCGGCGTCCCCGCATATTTTATTCCATTGATGATTATATTATCATTCTTATCCACTTCGAAATGTTTATCGCCGAGCATCATTCCTTCGTCGGAAAATTTAACACCGTATACGTAATCCATCTCGTTATTTTCATCTTGGCTCAAAATTGCTCCGATATATCTTTATCGGAGCACCAAGATGTTCTCGCAACATATTCTGACCCTCGGATGTTTGTAATTGACGTTGAACCGACGTCACAACCGCTTCGGGTGTGGTCTCAAAAATTTTTTCGACCAAAGGAAACGATATTATTTTAGGTTGTTGTACAGCTTTTATCGGAGTCAATTGTTTCATTCGCTTTGATTGATTTGGTGTAGAAGTTATCAATGAATCGTTTGATTGTTTTTGTCTCCCATTTGATTTTTTTTCATAAGTCAGTGAAATGTTTGATTGTTTCTGCTTTATGCTCTCTTGTTCTTCTCTGGGTATACCAAACGACTCCACTTTCGATGAATCAGATTCCACATCGATGGTATTTTGAATAATTTGTTTTAGAGATTCAGTGATTGGCTTAAAATGTCTCTCCAAAGCGACGTCTTCCTCAATTTTACCAGTTTTTAAAGCGTAATATTTTTTGCGAATTAATTCGCTCGTTTTTGCAATCTCTCTCACAATCTTTTCACGTTCATCATCATCATTGTTGTTTATCATGATGGATATTTTGTAGACGTTGTTAGACTGATGTGTCAACAGCGACTAACCTCTCTACAGTATCGCAAATTCATTAAATCCTTTTCTATATCGTCCATTGGTCAGCGAGCTATCTTTATCAATAACTTCGAATCCATATTTGTACTGCCAGCATTTCTGGCATAATGCGTGAAAATCGTCATATGACATGTCAGTATTTACATGATCATTATACACATGTTTCAGATTTGTACTATCCTGTTTAAGTAAAATCAACAGATTCGCATTGTCGCGTATAAGATACTTGGGTATCTTGGCATACGTTTAACAAAGATAGAAACAGTCGATGCTTGAGTATCGAGCCATTGCAAAGTACTCTCTTATCGTATCTTATTTATCGCACGCCACGTCATCAAAGATAAAAATGGAATTCGGAAGCGCCTCGCTTGGAGCAACGACTTCACTATTATTAGAGAATGTGAAATAACCAATTCATCTATCGGTGTCAATAAATTTTCCAAATATTGATATTTCGGTTGTTGAAGCGATTTTGAGTATACGTACAGGTTCTCAATGCGAACACCGTACGGACTTTCAATTAGACTTATCAATACATTAGTCTTACCACAATTCGAAGGACCGCAAATAATACTGTATAGTAATTGGTAACATGTTTCCATGCTTGCAAATTTCTTTTTCAAGCATTAGTCTATTGTCAAAGTTTATAACTTTGATTATCATCGCTTGCCGCACAAACCGCATTTTGAGAATGAATCATGGTAGGTCCTATTTATAAATGTGCACCAAATCGAAACCGCTCAGTATTGAAAATGTTTTTTCATCTATCGGACGACAGTCATATTCTCGAGCTTACCTCTAAACAGTTGCAATATATACCAAAGATTATTTTATTGAGACAGTTTAGCCGCTACGTGGAACGACTGTGGGACAAATTTCCCGAACATATAAAAGCTGATTCTGAAGTACAACGGTATCGTAGATGTTTGCGACATTATAATTTACCGTGGCAGCAAACATATTGACGGTCCAGCACCATTTATAAAAGATTGCTACGAATGTCAGCGAGAATTATAAGAAGTAGCAGGCTATTGAATCGTGCAATAAACGCGCTTCCTATCGAATTGCATGTTCCTGGATATCAGTTTTGTAGACCGGGAACTCGTTTAAAAGTACGATTAGCTAGAGGCGATCGAGGTATCAATCCATTGGACACTGCGTTCGCGAGCACGATATAGCTTACTCGCGAAGCAACAACCTCGGCGAACGACACGTTGCGGATCGTATACTAGCTGTGAAGGCGCGGGAATGTATTACCGCGAGGGATTCGACTCTTGGTTAAAGAGCGGCTGCTGCGGCTGTTTGGAACGGGCATGAAGGCAAAAGCGAAATTTGGTATAGGAATGAAGATGAAAAAATCACCGAAAAAAAAAAGATGTTGAAAAAATGAATACTTCCAGTAGCAAAGCGTGGTGATATTTTATCGATTTTACCATTGTTGAGAGTAGTCGGTTCTTTGGCTGGTGGAGCAGCAAGAATCGCAAAGGCTGTAAACGATAGCAAGGCCGCGCAACGCCAATTCGAAGAAATGCAACGTCACAATCGCTATGGAAGGTCGTGGACTTTATTTCGCTCCGTACAAGCGTGGACGGAGGTTCTCAACGACTGCTAAGATAAAAAAAAGTTAAAAATGTCTACGGGTGTAACAACTAACATACAATTGGAACAACTTGCAAGACGTATGCGCATACCTTTCTTTAGAGGCGTTTTCATGCGCAATAATTTACCGATAAGCGGCGTGCGACGAAACGAGAGCTGCATTGTCAATTTGGACGACGTTGAGGGTCCTGGTACTCATTAGGTAGCATACACAAAGAGGGGAGATAATGTTGTATATTTTGACAGTTTTGGAAATCTTCGACCGCCCGAGGAATTGGTGCAATATTTTGGACAGAATGTAACAAAAATTGAATACAATCATGCGTCTTATCAAAATTATAATCAGAGTATTTGCGGACAATTGTGTCTACAATTTCTTCAAACGATTAAATTTAAAGTCTAACACTCTACTGTCGTGACTCAGTATTCGACATGTCACTGACACTTACATTGACTGATAAGAGTAGCGTTCTTGTCGTAAGCTACTTTCCAATCATAGATTTGAACAATGATGATTACGAACTTGGGTTATCGGATTTTGAAACTTATCATACGATACGTGAATTCCTCGAATAATAAATTTTACTTTGACAACGACAAGGAAATTATGATTCCCGAAGGATCGTACGAATTGCATGATATAAATGAATATCTAACGCATGTAATTTTACAATACGATTCCCACAACATATGTTAATAACAATGATGAGAAATATCCAATAGTGATTTGTGTTAATCATAATATGTTGGAAAGTGAAATTAAATGCACATACAGAATAAATTTTAATAAGCCCAACCACATAGGATCGTTGTTGGGATTCTTGAATCGTGTATTGCAGCCGCGGAAATGGTACGAATTGGATGTACCGATAAATATTATTAACATAAACATTATTCGTATAGAATGCAGTGTGACCGCTGGTGCATATAGCAATAGCAAACGCATTCACACGATACATGAATTTTCTCCGAGCGTACCACCGGGATATAAGATATCGGAAACACCCGCGCAAATCATTTATCTATCGATCGTCGTGCGAAGCATTACTGATTTAACGATACATATTGTGGATCAGGAGGGTCGATTGCTCGATTTTCGAGGAGAGGAAATTACCGTACGATTGCACGTACGACGATGTCAAAAATAGTATGCTCGTCTTGAACGAAACAGAGCACGCGAGAGGCAATATCTTTACGAGGGACAATACTTTTGCGAGGAGGCGAGCGGTGTCTGGTGACAATAATCAGGTGTCTGGTTAAAAAGAAGCTCAGCGCGTTGAATCGTGAATTTTTAAAGTTTTTGGGATTTGTCGTGCGAAATAATTGAAAGAATGATTGACATTTTGAACATTGGAAGCGAACCGATCTTTGACGACCATATAGTAAAGATTGAAACTTATACGTACAATCCATACACAAATACAACACTTGGAGCGATGAGATACGGATACCTATACAGCATCAGGATTTGTACATGTTGCCGTGCGAAAGCTTCCTTTACGTCGAAGAAAAATTGACGATAAGGAAAAAGGATGAATTAATGATGTTGGGAAAAAATTGCGTTACATTCATGTTTGATAAACTTCGATATGAACTCAATGGTGTGGAAATTGATCGCAATAGAAACGTTGGAATAACTTGCACGATTAAAAACTACATTTCCCTTACATACGAGAGAAGTAAAATCTTACACAATGCTGCGTGGAATATAGTTGCAAATAATGGTGGCGAAGGTTACTTCAATTTTTGCGTGCCGCTCAACATGTTGCTTGGATTTTGCGAGGATTATAAGCGCGTTGTGATTAACGCTCGTCATGAATTGATTCTAATACGTTCACGCAACGACAACAATTGTCTATTTGGAGCTCAGGCGGCTGAAGCTGAGATTGAATTACACAAAATACAATGGCGTATGCCTCACGTAATATTGAACGAAATTAATAAACTGTCCTTGCTACGAGTGTTGGAGAGCGGTAGATACTTAAACATGAGTTTTGTTACGTACCGCGACTTTTCTCATGCAAATTCACGAAGAGATATCTTGTTAAGAGACAGCAATTTCTCACGCTAGATGTGCATAAGCCACAAGACACTCTTAATATTTCTTCGCGAGATATCTTTTTCGGTTAAGCGATAAACGCACCACTTCGAGATGCCACACGACTTTATTTGCATGTGGGGACCTCCGAGAATGAAGGTCCAGCGATATAAAAGTAGTCAGTTCTAAGTCGTCACTTTCAGAGAAAACACCTTCGACTTGTAACATTGCGCCAAATAAAGTCTTGTAACTAGATAACTGTATCTTTTTATTCATTACGTCGCGTTCAGCACGTAACAATTGGTGGCAGCGGTACCCAGTTATCCAGAAGACAAATCGTTACCAACATTTCACTTTGTTATTTACGTAAAGTACGAAGTCGAAATAAAGCACGAAAGAAGAATACGAGCGGAGAAGTCTGAATTCGAGAAAACCTTACAAGCCGTACAGTGCAACATTGAGGTAGAAGACCGAAGACTAACGCTAACTGTTCGTGTTTAACAAGTACAGCAATAGGTGCAATAATTTCGTGGTCTACACCGATAAAACTTTGGCAAATCACTGCTTAATATACAAGGTAAAAAGTCAGGCAGACGCTGCGGAAATACAACGAACGAAGAAGAAGACGAAGCATCCCGGAACCTTTCCGAGCAAACGACAACAACGAAACTCCGTGGACAGCCGACACGTAAAAGGGCTACTTCATCGGACGAGTCAACAGCATCTTGGAACAGCGTCAAACATTCCGCAGCCCCAGCAATGATGTTATACGCCGTATTACTGTAAGCTAATGAACTACAGAAATCCTAAAACGCATTATAATACAGATAGTTCCGAAGAAGATAGTTTAGAAAATAGTAGTTTAAGAAACAGCAGCTTAGAATTTAAATTTACATTAAGGTAAAATCGATAATCATGAACGATCAAGCGCCAGATTTTACGCAAAACCAAGACGAGACGAGCCACAGTCGTAGATCCTCTGTTTCGTCAAATAATAGTTATTTTTCTGTTCGGAATAGTTTAACACTTTTACCAGTTTTTAACGGCAAAAATATCCCAATATATCAATTTATATCCGACTGTAAAAGAATTCTCAAATTAGTCGAACCGGTCGAAAGAACATTCTTTTTCAAAGCAATCCTCCAAACAAAATAAACAGGCGAAGCCGCACTAGTTAGATCTTTATATACAATAACGAATTTCGACAAATTATGTAGCACGTTGGAAAAAGAATTTAGCAATAGCAAAACTTTTGATCATTGGGAACTCGAAATAAATTATCTCAGGCAAAATAAAGATGAATCCATTAAAAATTATATTACCAAAGTAAGGAAATTAAATTCTGAAATAATTATTGCAATTTCTAATTATCCTGATCCAGCAGCAAGAACAGAATTAAGAGTTTTTGCTACTAATAAATTAATAGATAACTTTTTGGGCGGATTACACAAACATATCGGACATCTCTTAGCACAAAAATTTAATACATTAGAAGAAGCAATAGAAAGTGCAGTCAGATTTATACGAAAATCAAAATATCACGCAGAAAGATTTAAAGTTAATAAATCTAATGTTCAAACTATAACTTGTAATTATTGTTAAAAAATCGGGCATTCTGAAAATGAATACAGGAGAAAAATTTTTCATACACAGAACCGAAACGGAAATTCAAATCCAAATTTTCAACATAATTATAATAGACGTGAATTTAATCCTGTGCAAAATTTCGACAATAATTCTGGACATAGATTTAATGTACAAACCAATAGACACCAAATAAATAACGGGCAAAATAACGATAATCGGTATAGATCAAGTAATTCAAATAATTATCGCCATAATAATAGTAATAATCAACCTAACAATAATTTAAACTATCAAGGTCAAGCGACAGGCGTGCAACACCAGGGCCAATCATCGAGCCGTGCAAATCCGATCCACCTGATCAAAACAGAGTTCGAACACAATCCGAACAAATTCCCGAAACGTCATCTCAATCCCTTTCGGCGAGCTCAGAAATCCAACGGACAAATTCTTATTAGATACGGGTGCTGACATAAACATTATTAAAGCGAATGCCTTGTTCCGAGACACATTAGTATATCAAGATAGAAAAATCGAAATACAGGGCATAACAGAAAAAAACAGCAAACTGTATATCTAAATTTAGAAAACGACAATCATGAATTTCACGTAGTACCGAGTAAATTTCCATTGAGAGAATAAGGAATTATCGGATCAACCTTTTTACATCTCGAAAATGCAAAAATAGACTTTGAAAAATAAACGGTTACTATACGAAATAATAAAGTATATTTATTAGAATATAGTAATATGTCAACATTACCAGCTAGAAGCATATGCTCATGTATAATTAAAGCTAAACAAAATAATATTAATGACGGATTAATAAATCGACAAGAAATATCAAACAGCGTATTTCTTATAGATAGCATCGTCAAAGTAATTAACGGTAATATACGTACATATGTAATTAACACGACAGAAAAAGAATTGAATATCGAGACACCCATAATCGACGTAGAGCCAATGTTAATTAACACGAGCCCGAGGGACAGCCCTGCGTGCGTAATTAATTCAGTGATCTCAAATAATCTAACAGATAGATTAAGACTATTGAAAGAAAATCTAAGATTAAATCACTTAAATGAAGAAGAACAACTTTCTATATTACCTACGATAAAAAATTATAACGACATATTTCATTTACCTGGAGACAAATTAAAAGGAACAAATCGAATCGCACATTCTATCCCTACTACAGATAACGCTCCTATAACCGTTAAACAATATAGATATTCACCTATCCACAAGGAGGAGATTAAACAACAAATTAACAAATTACTTGAACAAGATATTATTCAACCGTCTCTTTCACCATTTAATTCACCATTATGGGTGGTACCAAAAAAAGCGGATGCTAATAGTAACAAAAGATGGAGATTAGTGATAGATTTTTGTAAATTAAATGATAAAACTATCGGCGATGCTTATCCCTTGCCTAATATAACAGACATTTTAGATCAATTGGGAAAAGCCAGATATTTTTCATGTTTCGATCTTCGCGTTGTGTTTTCACCAAATTCCGATGAGTCCGCAAGATTTAATAAAAACAGCTTTTAGCACACTTAACGGTCATTTTGAATATAAAAAGATGTCCTTCGGATTAAAGAATGCCCCTGCAACATTCCAACGTTTAATGGATAATGTTTTAGCAGGTTTACAAGGAAATGTTTGTTTTGTTTATTTAGACGATATTGTCATTTATACAGAATCTTTAGAAGAACATAAACAAAAATTTAATCAACTTTTTGAATGATTAAGAGAAGCCGGTCTTAGCTTGCAACCAGATAAATGCGAATTTTTAAAAAAAGAATTGATTTAGGCCATATAATTTCAGATAAAGGAGTAAAACCTAAACCAGAAAAAATGCAAGCAGTAAAACAATATCCCGTTCCAAGAAATCATAAAGAACTTAGACAATTCTTAGGCCTCGTTGGTTATTATTGATGTTTTATCAAAGATTTTAGCTCGCTTACTCATCCATTTACGTCACTTCTTAGGAAAAATATACCATTTAAATGGGAAATGCGACAGCAAATAAATTTTGAAAAAATTAAACAATTATTGTCAAGTGAGCCTATTTTGCAATATCCAGATCTTAATAAAGAATTTATATTAACTACGGATGCTAGCGATGAAGAAATCGATGTAATTTTATCACAAGGAAAGATAGGAAATGATCTCCCAACCGCCTATGCTTCTAGAACGCTCAATAAAGCAGAACGTAATTACGACACTACGGAAAAAGAACTCTTAGCCATCGTATGGGCAACAAAGCATTTTCGACCATACTTATATGGTAAAAGATTTAAAATAATTACTGACCATAAACCATTAGGTTGGCTTTTTAATGTTAAAGATCCATCATCTTGTTTAATGCGTTAGCGATAAAAATTGGAAAAATACTGTGACGGTTGCTCCGCAGAGTCCCGCCTTCATGTTCGCTTGTTTGGTATTCGCAGAGGAGGAGGCGTAGTAGAGGTGTACGAGACGCAGTTTGTGGTTTTCTTTGATGATGGTTTATTCAGTATGGATATTTACACTGCGCTGAGTATGGCTATGTACAATGTTAAGTGTGGTGTGACTGTTTTTGTGGCCCTGAAAAGGGCCGTTTGCGTGCTTATCGGCGTAACGGACGCCAGGTGATTGGAAGCTGCGCTCTCGTGGTCTTTACCGGTCCCCAACGATCTATGAGGTTGTTGTTCTCGTCCGCCTTGGAACCTTGACGTTTCAGGGTTCGTCGTCTGCCTTCCCTGGCCCTTCGTGGTCTCGCAGGCTCCGTCTGTGCCCGTGGTCTTTGGTGGTAACCTCCCAGTCGCTGCCGCTCTCGTACTGGCAAGCCTTGTCACTTGTCGATGGGGAGTGTTGTACGGCCTGCTCCGTACTGGCCGCTTGGCACTACGTCCCCTTACTTATAGTCCTCGCGCTGTTGGTCTGCGTGGCCCGTTCCTGGGTGGTAGACCGTTACGGCGATGGAGGCAGTGAAGAGAGGCGCTCTAGAAGCTCCCACGCTTACGATGGTGAGGTATACCTTCTCACCCGCAGATCCCACGGATGCAGCAAACTCCTCGGCGGTCGAATTTGTCGTAGAGGCGGCAGGTCTATTGGCGTCAGCTTCCACGGTATGAGGGTAAAGCTGACCCTCCGTGGTGGCGAGACTGGCGAATCCTTGGGCGCCCGGAGTTCTCTGATTGGCCCTGGTGAGCGGGGCGTGAGAAGCGACCTTGGGATTCGGCTCCTTCTTGACGATATGTCTGTTCAAAATGCGTGCCTTCTGCGTAGTATAATGCTTCGCAGAGCGAGACGTGCTACTGAGATGCGTGGGTGTCGGCTCTTATATGCCGCGCGTTGGATTCCGCTCGCGGTTTTGCGCCGCGTAGCGACGTTCCGCGTAACGGGTTTTGCGCGCGGGCGTTCGCGCGTAGTCCGGCGAGCGCTTTTGCAGGCGCTTGTGGTGGCCTGTGGCCGCCACAAATACGTTTATGAAGTTCTATATAAAGAAGGGAAACGAAATACTAATGCGGATGCTCTTTCTAGAATACCTCAAATATCAGTTTTATAAGCTAAAGCTTCGAGCAGTAATAACGAAAATCCTACTTATAGTTTAGTCTTACAACACGCATTAAATAATTCACTATAAAAAACAGATAATATCACCCCACAAACTTCGGGTAAAATAAAAGGATTATTAGTAACGCAAGCAATCCCTTCTCCTAAAAAAAAATTACGTTGTCTAAAACCAATGATAATAAAGCCGAGGACTTAACAACACTTACACCAGGAAACATCGATATAATAAAAAAGAAACATTCAATCGAAATAAATCTAATTACGCGGGAAAATAAACAAGCATCCACAAATCTAGAAACTATTTTCAATTGTTTAGTCAAATTAAAAGAATATATTATAGAAAACAATCAAAAAATAATATCAATAGCACCCATAGGAGACACTACTAATAGAATAAGAATAACTCAAATGATTAAATACTTATTCAAAGACACACCAATACAAGTATTTTTACTCGAATCTTTAACTGAAGAGATTACGGATCCACACTTAAAACAAGACATACTCAAAGAACTACACAACTCAAAAATCGGCGGCCATAAAGGTGTCACCAAAACTTTAAAACGAATATATATCATGTTAATATTATTCATGGGATGGTATGAAACAAGATGTTAAAAACTATATAAAAGCATGTCAAGTTTGCTAAAAACGAAAATTGGTCCGTGTAAAAGAAGAGCTCCTATGTTAATTACTGATACGCCACATGAGGCATTTCAAAAAGTCGCAATAGATATTGTAGGGCCCTTACCAGAAACAGAAAATGATAATAAATATATATTAACTACACAAGATCAATTGACGAAATTCTGCACAGCGTATCCGTTACCTAACATAAACAGCACAACCATAGCTAATATAATTGTTAATAAATATATCTACACTTTTGGCTCGCCAGAGGAATTATTGTCTGATCAAGGTAGTAATATCTCAGGTGAAATAATGAAGGAAATTGCAAGAATCTTTAAAATGAAACAGGTTAAAACTAGCGTTTATCATCCGCAATCAAACGGATCGTTAGAACGGTCACACCATGTATTAGCCAAATATTTAAAGCCTTATATTAACCAACAACAAAATAACTGGGATTCATCTCTAGATGCTGCGATGTTTTCATATAACACCTCGTATCATTAAGAGACAAAGATATCTCCTTATGAATTAATTTTTGGTCGTAAACCACGATTACCCTCTAAATTCAGCAAACCGCGACAGGGAATTATACATAGAGAATTTATTGCAGATTTGGTTGATAGATTATCCTATTTAAAAAAGTGCGCGGAGAAAAATCTCTAGAAAGCAAAAGAATCCGCGAAACAATATTATGATAGACGCGTGAAACCTTTAATATTAGATCCGGGAGAATACGTTTATGTACTTCACGAAAACAATCAGAACTGGTAGTAGAAAATTGACAGATCAATATGATGGACTATTTCAAGTTATACGCAAAATAAATGACGTTAATTATGAAATTAAAAGAGGCAACAGAAATCAAATTTTACATGTTAATAAACTGAAACGCGCATATTTCCCATTACAGAATGATATAGCCAATTAGTTTGAACTCTTTCGAGGCCTTTACCAATCAACCTTATATATATTCATAAAATGTTCACTAATAAGTAAATGCGTTAACATTTTTAGACTATGTTGTATACCTAGAGAAGGCTGTACTCATTATTTCAATAACTGTTTTAATAATAATGTAACCAACAGTAACACACAACTACGTGTAACAACCGCACCACAGGAAATTACTCTTGCATCGATACCCGTCAAAGATAATGAAACACTTCAGCGTAGCGAGAACAATGATCATGGTGCGGGAAGACAGCGTCCTCGCTCTCGAAATTACCGATTATCAAATCTAAATTAATACATAAAAATGTCATCTTGACCTGAAACTTATACCACCGATCGCTATTTTTGTAACCAACTTATGTGAAGACGACAAGCCACGCTAAATATAGCATTAGTCGCTTTGTATATAATCGTAAAAGAACAAAATGACACACGACACGTAGTTACCTTAACTTCAGTACCGAACCACGAAATAGAAATTAAGGAGATTATTAATTAGAAATAATCGACTTGTAAATATGATATAAGTACATTTGCGAAAATATGCGATTATAAGATCTTTTAAAATGTAACCGCTTTTTCTTATTTTCTTTATATATGTATTCTACATTATAACATTAAGTTAAGTTACTATATCGTCACTTGCAATTTTGTTAAACTTATAGCTATAAAAATATTCGAATTAATCTCAGATCCAGGAGGATCTGTAATTTAAGGGGGAAGGTATTACGTACCGCAACTTTTCTCACGCAAATATTTCACGAATAGATATCTTGTTAAGAGACAGCAGTTTCTCACACTAGATGTGCATAAGCCACAGGACACTTAATATCTCTTCGCGAGATATCTCTTTTGGTTAAGCGATAACTTCGCACACCACTTCCAGATGCCACACGACTTTATCTGCATGTGAGGACCTCCGAGAATGAAGGTCCAGCGATATAAAAGGGGAGCGTCCCGTTTGACCACGTCACGATTGACCACAGCCACTTATATCGACCGATGCCTAGGGTCATCAGCAACGATTAATCAATCAGAGAGCCTCATTTTAAACTGGCCAATCGGCGACGTGGTCAATAGACTCCCACCCATATAAAAGTAGTCAGTCCTAAGTCGTCACTCTCAGAGAAAACACTTTCGACTTGTAACATTGCGCCAAATAAAGTCTTGTAACTAAAGTCTAGATAACTGAACTTTTTTATTCATTACGTCGCGTTCAGCACGTAACAGTTTCCGCTCATAGGATCTACGAATTTCCTTTGCTACACAGTACAACCAAGCATTCGTGGACTGTGAAAACTGCCTCTCAGCTGGAGAATATATAATCTTTGCACTACAAACTGATAGAAAAAATGTAGCGTCGAAAGATATTACCAAATTCGACGACTGCAAATGGATAAACGTTAAACTCTATCTAAACTTTGAATTTTATCCGTATGATGATTTAAATTTGAATTTTGATAAAAAGAGATACGCTATCCTATTCGATATGTACGCATTTTCATAAATCTTATTACGGATGCAATAATGATAATGTATTATTTACCATGACAAAATTTCTAGAGTGCGGTCCTCTCACGATCATTGACTGCTCGTGACAAAACGAATCTGTCAAAAATGCCGCCGTGGACGTAAGGATAGAATTTGAATGTAAGCAAGACGTACCCGCAAATACTACCGCATATTGTCTCATTTTGCACGATCGTATTATCGAATATAACCCGTTGACAAATATTGTCCGTAAAATTACATGAATCAGGAATAATCCCCTCCAATGTTATAACATTATAAAACTTGCGATACTCGATGATCGACATCAGTCGTCTGTTGTAGTTCTCGCCAATATCATTTCATTATGGTTGTGCCAACGTTTATGGATCTGCAAGGATTTATCGTTGGAGGAAAATTTATCGTGAAAGAAATTGTAATTCTGACAAAGGGATCTGTACTCTCTCATTATATTTTTACGAGTTATACACCATTCCGTTTGCTCACGAGATCTGAGAGATCTTAAGTTGCATGGCTGATTGAAAACATCACAATCTGCAATGGGAAGATGGAAATATACTACAGGGTCAAATTTAATCACCGATGCCGTGATGTTGAAAGATGTAACTTCTCGAGTGTATGTCAAAGGACATGAAAAACGAGAATGGTTGGCGAATTTACTGGAAGATGATGCAAGAATCGGTCTTATTATCGAGACATTGGATGACGACTATGATGACGTTCCTGCTTTAGATAAATTAGATGCTACTCTACGTTGCGATAGACATGTACGAAATTGTGCTTTACAAAATGTATTTAAAATATTCAATTGGTCGAATCATCATCATAAAGGTTCGACCAATCCATATTTATAATAAACTATTGTTACAATACATGTCTGTTATTATCTTTTTTATCCTCTCCTTGTAGCATGTATTATATTACAGTACGTGATGCATTTTTCTATTAGTCTGCATTTTAGCAGACAATGGGCGTGGAATATTTGACATCTTTAAACGCGAAAAAATATTAAAATTCATGTCGTTCATGGTTCGCTTGATGTTGATCGACGTTCGTTTGATGTACGATAGTGGTTCAAACATGGTTCGATAGATGTTCATCGCGGTTCGATAGATGTTTGTTTGATGTATGATAGTGGTTGGATCGATCTGTAGCAAGTATTATATCTCTTAGCTATGTCTTAGCCATGTATACATCTGTATAGTGAATATTACATTTTAGTACGTGATGCAGCTGAATCTGGTATTTTAAGTTTATCATTGTATTTCAAGTCATGATATTAAGATATTTATTTGATGTATGATAGGGTTCAAACATGTTTAGATCGATGTTGATCAATGTTTAGATCGATGTTGATCAATGTTTCAATACATGTCAGATGCTTATTTGATTGTGTCGCTATTTAATTATAATTATCTGTATGAATGCTGTGTAGAGCGACAGTTCGCGTCAGCTTTTAATTTTATCAGCTGTGAAGAGTAAGCATTTATTGCTAACTCTTATGTCATGCACATCCCCTACTCTTTTTTTACCGAGACGTTACCTAGCCCCCGCTGGAGCTATCATAAAGTGTCAGACTGTGATCCAGTGAAGTGACGTGATTCGATAAAAGATAAAAAATGTCGAAAATAACGTCTTTTCTCGACGCTGTTTTCGAAACGGACTATCGCCGCGTGGAACTTCGCTGGGTAAGGAATTTGGCCCGCGCTCTGTTCCGAGCATTGCTGGATGTACTATTCGAGGATGTAAGTAGTTTTTATTATTTTATACGCTTTATCTTTCATTTATAATATATTTATATTTATGCGCTTTTATCTTTTACAGCTGTTACGTCAAACGGAGTCGCGGCTCCTAAGAGTGGTCGGACCTTCCGCCTGACCGGTCGCGTATTTCAGAAGCTAAGCTTCTGGGGATTCCTCGCGACTAGGCTTATCCGGACGATGGATGTTCTTCCTTACCAACGGCGAAGTAATAGGGATATGGCGATTACTGACTAAGGGAAGTCGCATGATGTGAACTCCTCGGGGATGGTTCCGCTAACGAAGACTTTAATAGGGTCCGCTAACGAGTAGTAATAGATGTTTCTATTTCTCAAATCTCTGAGGAAGTCGGCGTAGGTGTTAACGCACCGGTCGCAGTCGAACGGGAAAAACTCTGCTAGATTACGAGAGCAGACCGTGCAATACACGCCGGAATAGCGCGTGCTGTCGAGCGCGAGGTGTACGTTGAAGTACGCACAAGAATCTCTATCAATGTCGTCGGAATTTACAAAGCAAGATGCGCAATACGGGGTAAGTTCTAATTTATGAGCGAAACCCGAGATGTAGGTGCAACGGACGTTTCCTAATCGGTGACGCGCTTCGACGGCGGGAGGGGAGGGGTGGCCCTCCCGTATGGGGCGCAGTTGTCCGTAACACATGTAGGTGTGTTGTCAATAGGTCATGGTTAACTACTATTATTGTTATCGCTTGCATAAAGCGTTGTTATTAGTCGTGGTCAGAATAAGGAAGGAGTAAAAAAATAATTGAATAACGAAAAATAGGTTTCCTATATTTATTCGGTTTAAATATTAATTGTTTAAAAATTAATGAATAAAATAACACGCGCGTTATACAATATTTGAAACGAGTATTAACTTGGAAACAAGTATTGTCTTCGAGAAAATCTCGACAAGAGAGAGAATGGTCAACGCGAAATGCAGGAAATAAAAAAAAAGGGTCGGTCGTAAACCGGCCTCTGCAGCGCGGAGCGAAAATACTATTTTGGAAGGGTTTAGCGGAGGGCGAGCTGGCCCAAGCGAAACGCAGGAAGCAAAAAAAAAAAAGGGTCGGTCGTAAAAGTGTAGGCACGAGAAAACTCTAGGTTTTCCAAGCTTCGTATTTTGAGTGACGCTGCTACGAGATATCGTTATATTTCGTTCCGTGTAATATTAATCTATTACTATCGGTTGTTCCGCGGAACCCCAGTGCTCGGGGGTGGAACACCCGTAATTTAGGTATAATATTTCGTCGCGTATCTGGAGGTAGCGGGTCTTCCTCGGGTCTCCCGGTACGTAATTCGCGGGCGGCAGAGGGGGGAACAGTAGCTGTGTGTCCAACTGTATCAGTTTGCGCGGCCACGGAAAATAACCCATAGATTTTATGCGGATGTCCGTCCTCAGAGGTTTGACCTGCTTTGTTCGTAGCGTCGGGTTAAAGTACGCCTCGTACTCTAAGTCAAAATATAGACGATCCGTCCCGAGGAATTCACTATCCGCTTCACTGACGGGGGCGTATTTGTATTCGTAATATAAACATCGCGCATGGAATTTGTGTCCGCCTCTTCTTATTTTTGGCATCTACAAAAAGATCAAATTAATTTCGCGTGTTTGCTGGGTTTGACCATTGGTTTTGAAGTAGGGAGGTGGCATGTGCAGAATATTAGCACGATGCTTCCAGGAGAAGGTATAAGTTTGGTTTTAGGGTAGGAGTACCGTATGTGCAGAGTATTAGCACAATATCGGCTGGGAAGGGGTAGTAACGAGCGTGCAATTGTTTGCACCGCTACGTCGCTGGTTTGGTTAATGGTCGAAACCAGGTCTGTTAAGGGTCGGATAGAAATTTAATATGACGCCGAACGTAGAAAATGCGGACTGGGTTCAGGTACATTTTGGTATTAATGCACAATGAGGTTTTGTAAATACGTGTATTTTGACTAACCTTACATTGGATGGTTACAGTGGTGACGCGTGACTATGAATCGGAGAGCTATCGGCGGGGAGAACTGACGCAGGGTGTACAGACGTAGTATAATAAAGTAACGATATAACAGGCGCTCGCATGAAGTAGAATGACGTTGCAGAGGAACTGTATGGAATAGGATCGCGTACCGAAATGGAAACGAATGTGGATATGGAAAGCGTGCTGATTTGGAACAGTGTTTGGAAATGGAATCGCGTATAGAAATAGAATCGCAAGGATGAGGAGCACTTCTAGAGAGAGAAGTGCATTGCTCAGAGTCTCGAATTGATGTGCCGATTTTTGGGACTGTTTCGAGGTCCCTCGGTTTGTGCAGGTCGGGGTTGGAAAGTGTCGGGGGTATATAGGAAGGGTTATCTAAGGGTTCGGAGTAGCGGGAGAGTCTTATGGTGATGGGAGAGCAGCTATTTTATGATTAACGTTTCGTACTATCAGCTAGAGTCGGTAACGGTTATAATGGGTAACTTGTCTTAGTGAATAACTTATCGGCTAAAATGTAGTCGGTAACTTGTCGTTTGGCTTTATATTATAAGTTTAGTGTTTCTTAGAAGTAAATGAGAAAAATTTTGGTGCCGGGACGTAACACAGCATTACCAATATCGTTACTACCACATCCTATTCGGTGATGTAAGTAGTTTTTATTTTTATACGCTTTATCTTTTATTTATAATATATTTATATGCTTTTTTTTACAAAAATATAAATGTTATCACAATCTCATCCCGGGGTACATTAACATCACGCACATGAAGGAGGTGCGTCAGGTGCGGACCTTTCGCCGCGAATATGCAGAATTCGAGGATTTGTGGGGTGATGGCCCCCGTGTCCGCCTCTTAGACGAGTTTTCCCCACATTACTACACGGATATCTTCTACCTCCGCAGGTTATTCGGAAAGGAGCCCCTTGTATTGTAAGTATCTCAATATAATATGCTCAAATTTAAATATATTTAAAATACTAATAAAGATGTGTATTTTTCTGTTACAGAAGCAGCCGTCGCGCGTTCCCCCACTCTCTCTCTTCCCACTAATTTTTAGTTTTTATTAGATATTTTTAGACATTTTATATCTTTTTAGACTTTTTTATTAGATTTTAGATTTTATATTACTTTAAATTTTAGATTTTTTATTATATTTTATATTTTTATTAGATTTTATATTATATTTTATATTTTATACTACATTATATTACATTATTTACATTATATTTTATATTTTTATATTTTTAAAAACACACACACACACACATTATATGTATAAATACACACATAGATTTTGAATAAAAATTATGTTAAACGTACATTTGCTTGCGCCTCCTTTAGCTACCCTATCCTTCTTCCTCTATATATTATATAATTAGATATAATTAGATATAATAAGTTAATATTTAATATATAAAAAATTTAATATAAAAAATTTATTTTCTGGCGTACGCCTTAGCCTCCATCAGAGAGAAGCCTGAGAGTGGTCATCCCCCCGATTTAGATGTGACCGCAATTCAAGACGCCTCTATGTCCATAAAAAATGGATATTGGAACTACATAGCTATGTCCACGAAATTTCTCAGAGGATAACACGCTATGTCCACAGATTATGGTTCTGTTCCGTGCTATGTTCACAGATTATGGTTCTGTTCCGTGCTATGTTCACAGATTATGGTTCTGTTCCGTGCTATGTCCACAATGTGTCGATATTAGTCGGAGTTGTAACAGTTATATACACATATATACACATATATAGAATAAACTAATATTTATTAAGCATAATATTTATTAAACATTTCGCTTATTTACTATTTTACTTTCACCCAAAAATAATTTCTCACTCTGGCAATTATTCACTTTTAATATCAAGTAACTATAAAGTAAATATTGTCAACATATATTGTAACTTCGCCAATAAAAATAATCGAACTCAAAGTTGATCAAAGTGAATAAGCACTTAATTTTCTGTAAATCTTTTTCTTTTGTTAAACTCTATTTTTACATTCTACATTTTACGAATTAAAACTGCGATTTTATATAAAAAAATTTTCTTCCTTTCAGCAATTTAATAATTTATAGTATTATATTTTATTCCTACGAATACAATAAATTTTAGATATCGATAGATTCAATTAAATAGAATAAAGATCATATATATATATATATATATATATATATACATAATTTTTTTAAGTAGAGAAAAATGTTAATTTTTGCTTATTTAAGTAAAAATTATCTAAATTATATCGTGTTCAATGTCATAATCGTAAAAATCTCATTAATTCTCATTACATATTATTTTAAAAAAGATAAAATAAAAAATAAAAGTTTTAATTTTTAATTGACAAGCATTCTAATTTATATAGCTAAAGCATTACAGCTAAAAAAATTTTCTAATTTTTAATTAGAAAGATAATCGTAATTATGATTATTAATTAATTAAAAATAATCCGATTTATGTCGTGTTTGGTTTCATTTTAATCACTAAAATCTCATTAATCCATTTAAAATATTTTCAAATTGATAAAATGCGAAATAAAAAAAGTTTATTTTCTGCGGAAAGATGAAATATGATACGAAAGACTGGAGATAAAGAAAGGCTCGCGAACGAGACCTCGGAACTCCCTTTGATGTTGACCATCTCACTTGCTCCTTACTCGTTCTCTCTCTCGCTTTCGACGACTCACCAGTCTCGCGGAGATCTTATCTTATCTATAATGTAAACATCTTATAAAATAAAAATTGAAACTTTTATTTCGCATTTCATCGGATTGAAAATTTTTGTAATGGATTAGTGAGATTCTTACGATTAAAATGAGACCAAACACGACATAAATCGGATTATTTTTAATTAATATGTAATCAAAATTTATTCGTTTTTGACGCGCTCTCGCTTTTGACGATACCGGAGACCTTCTTTTAGCTCTAATGCTTTAGACTTTAGTTATTTAAATTAAAATGCTTGTCAAGTCAAAATTAAAACTTTTATTTATTCTATTTTTTTCAAAATAATTGTAATGACATCCTGCCGGATATACTGTATAATTTTTTTTTTTTTTTTTTATAGAGGGGAAAATGCTTTCATGCATACCCCGCCAGTATTATGTTCCGGCGGGGTTATGTGGAACTCACCGGTGGAAGTAAGCATCCACCGAAATATCCACTAAAAACCCCTCTTTTAATCGCCTTCGATTGTACACCGGAATTTTTTAAGCCGCATTAAAATATAAACAATTAATAATTGATTATTCACAGAATCACATAAATTTCATATAAAATATGTAAAAAATAATTCATTTTTACAGATTTTTTTGTAATTTGCATATTAAACACTACAATTACAATTATATATTTATATGATTTTTTTATTAAATTTAATATTATTTTAAATTTCTTTTCATTAGTTTTTTTTCTAATTAAAAAATAAACATATAATTTTTAAAATTATCTTTCTTATTTCAAAATGGATTCAATATTCATATTAACAAATTAATATTCAAAATTGCTATATGTAGAAATTTATTCATTATACCATTATGTCATTTGAAAATAAGTTTTGTTAATAGGCTATATTGATAGATAATATATTTAGGCCCGATTGCACCAACATTATTTTGGATTTAAGTGAGACAAACATGTGTCTATCTTTATCTTTCTTTCTAAATGAATAAGGATAGACATATATTTAAATTTGGCTTAAAGTCAAAATAATGTTGATGCAATCGGGCCTTATACTAGGTGCGCAACTAAGTTTCCGGGTTTCACGCATGGGTGGCGCTAACGACACATGTAGTCGACATACATGTTTGAAGTTGTGTTTTTTTATAGCTTGGACATGTTAACAATAACCAGTCGTAATACCAACACATATCGCAACGCAAAAATACTTTTTCTAATAACGAAGATGTCGAGTTTTGTGCCAAATAAACAGCATTTACGGGAAGCTTTGCTTTTCTGCTTTAACTTGAAAAAAAATGCAGCTGAAGCACGTCGTTTGCTTGAGGAGGCCTACGGCGAACATGCACCATCGAAAACTACCTGTGAAGATTGATTTAAACGCTTCAGAAGTGGCGATTTCGACACTGAGGACAAGGAGCGCTCCGGAAGACCAAAAGCAATTGAGGACGCCATATGCGAGCGTTATTGGATAAAGATGATACACAAACACAGGATCAACTTGCGGAGGCATTAAACATGACTCGCTAAGGTATTTCCAAACGTTTACATGCCATGGGAAAAATTCAAAAAAAAGGAATGAGTGACTGAGAGACAGATGGAAAATCGAAGAGCCACTTCCGAAATTTTGCTTTTGCGGCATGAAAGAAAGGGTTTCCTGCATCGAATTGTTACTGGCGATGAGAAGTGGATATATTTCGAGAATCCCAAACGCAAAAAATCGTGGCTTTCACTTGGCGAAGCATCAACATCGACGACACGGCCAAATCGCTTCGGAAAGAAGACAATGCTCTGCGTTTGGTAGGACCAGAAAGGAATCGTGTACTATGAGCTGCTGAAACCGGGCGAAACTGTTAATGGGCATCGCTACCGACAACGACTAATCAATCTGAACCACGCATTGCTCGAAAAACGGCCGGAATGGGACACGAGACACGAACGAGTGATATTGCAGCACGACAACGCTCCGTGCCATCGCACTTCCATCATCCAAGACACCATCAAAACGCTAAAATGGGATCTACTACCGCACCCGCCATATTCGCCAGACCTGGCCCCTTCCGATTATCACTTGTTCCGGTCGATGTGGCGCATGGCTTGGCTGGGCTACACTTGGCCAATTTCGAACAAGTGCAAAATTGGTTGGATAAATGGTTTCGATCCAAAGACGCGTTGTTTTATCGTCGCAGTATTCATGTATTGCCAGACAGATGGTAAAAATGTGTAGCTAGCGAGGGACGATACTTTGAATAAACCATTTTTTGTATTTCTCTTGAAATTTTTCATCTTTCATTGATAAAAAAAATCCAGAAACTTAGTTGCGCACCTAATAGTTTAATATTATTTTTCATGTAAAACATATATTTTTTTTATATGAAAGTTTAATAATAAAAGTGTGTATATAATTTGTACGTATGTACACACACATATGTATACACATTTTTATCATAAAATTTTTATTTTTGTGTACACGCACGCACGCACGCACGCACATGTAGAAAGACAGAGGAAAGGATAAATAAGGAACAGAAAAAAAGAATGAATTGTCTTGTAATAAAAAATTGTTTATATATTTTTAACTATTTATTTAAATACTTTTATATATGTATATATGTATATGTGTTTGTGTAAAATTGTGTATATATGTATGTTTGTGTAAAATTGTGTATATTATATTAATATTCAATTTTTTAATTATAACTGTTATAAAAAATGTTAATTCCACTGCCACTGCCTCTGCCTCTGCCTCTGCCTCTGCCTCTCTGCCTCTGCCTCTGCCTCTGCCTCTGCCTCTCTGCCTCTGCCTCTGCCTCTGCCTCTGCCTCTCTGCCTCTGCCTCTGCCTCCGCCTCTGCCTCTCTGCCTCTGCTTCTACCTCTGCCTCTGCCTCCGCCTCCGCCTCTGCCTCTCTGCCTCTGCCTCTGCCTCTGCCTCTCTGCCTCTGCCTCTGCCTCTGCCTCTGCCTCCGCCTCTGCCTCTGCCTCTGCCCCTCTGCCTCTGCCTCTGCCTCTGCCTCTGCCTCTCTGCCTCTGCCTCTGCCTCTGCCTCTGCGTCTGCCTCTCTGCCTCTGCCTCTGCCTCTGCCTTTGTCTCTCTGCCTCTGCCTCTGCCTCTGCCTCTGCCTCTGCCTCTGCCTCTGCCTCTGCCTCTGCCTCTGCCTCTGCCTCTCTGCCTTTGCCTCTCTGCCTCTGCCTCTGCCTCTCTGCCTCTGCCTCTGCCTTTGCCTCTCTGCCTCTGCCTCTGCCTCTCTGCCTCTGCCTCTGTCTCTGCCTCCGCCTCTGCCTCTCTGCCTCTGTCTCTGCCTCTGCCTCTGCCTCTCTGCCTCTGTGCCTCTGCCTCTCTGCCTCTGCCTCTGTCTCTGCCTCTGCCTCTCTGCCTCTGCCTCTGCCTCTGCCTCTGCCTCTCTGCCTCTGCCTCTGCCTCTGCCTCTCTGCCTCTGCCTCTGCCTCTGCCTTTGCCTCTCTGCCTCTGCCTCTGCCTCTCTGCCTCTGCCTCTGTCTCTGCCTCCGCCTCTGCCTCTCTGCCTCTGCCTCTGCCTCTGCCTCTGCCTCTCTGCCTCTGTGCCTCTGCCTCTCTGCCTCTGCCTCTGCCTCTCTGCCTCTGCCTCTGTCTCTGCCTCTGCCTCTCTGCCTCTGCCTTTGTCTCTCTGCCTTAGCCTCTGCCTCTGCCTCTGCCTCTGCCTCTCTGCCTCTGCCTCTGCCTCTGCCTCTCTGCCTCTGTGCCTCTGCCTCTGCATCTCTGCCTCTGCCTCTGCCTCTCTGCCTCTGCCTCTGTCTCTGCCTCCGCCTCTGCCTCTCTGCCTCTGCCTCTGCCTCTGCCTCTGCCTCTGCCTCTGCCTCTGCCTCTGCCTCTGCCTCTCTGCCTCTGCCTCTGCCTCTGCCTCTCTGCCTCTGCCTCTGCCTCTGCCTCTCTGCCTCTGCCTCTGCCTCCGCCTCTGCCTCTCTGCCTCTGCTTCTACCTCTGCCTCTGCCTCCGCCTCTGCCTCTCTGCCTCTGCCTCTGCCTCTCTGCCTCTGCTTCTGCCTCTGCCTCTGACTCTGCCTCCGCCTCTGCTTCTGCCTCTGCCTCTGCCTCTCTGCCTCTGCCTCTGCCTCTTCCTCCGCCTCTGCCTCTCTGCCTCTGCCTCTGCCTCTCTGCCTCTGCCTCTGCCTCTGTCTCTGCCTTTGCCTCTCTGCCTCTGCCTCTGCCTCTGCCTCTGCCTCTCTGCCTCTGCCTCTCTGCCTCTGTCTCTGCCTCTGCCTCTGCCTCTGCTTCTGCCTCTCTGCCTCTGCCTTTGCCTCTGCCTCTGCCTTCGCCTCTTCTGCTTCCTCTTCCTCCTCCATACATTACTTTTTTTATTAGTTTTTTAATTTTTGTTTCTGAAACAAAAAATTAGAAAAATGTATATATAAGATTTGTATATATACATATATTTTTTATAACTACATTTTTTTAAAATATTGAAAAATTTTTACAACTTATTATCTAGAATTTTAATGTAGTTTTAATTTAAAAAATCAACACATAAACTTTTGCACTTATAAATATAAAGAGACATATAAAGTTATTTAAACTTTATTTATTATATTATTTTATTATATACTATATATTATTTATTTATTATATATTAACTGAACAATTTACAATATACTAAAATGTTATTTTCAAAATGAAAGTTTTAATCTGCTTACTAATTTATTAAAATAAATTTATTAATTTAAAATTTGGAACATTATACAATAAAATTCTACTTACATTTAAAAATATATTTAGTGTTGCTGCGGTGCTCGCCATCGACATCGACATGGTCTCCGTCAGCATCTCCATCGGCATGGTCTCCGTCGGCATCTCCACCGACGGCACCGGTGCCGACATCGTTGGCATGGTCATCACTGTTGTCGATGTCGGCATCACCACTGGCATCATCGGCACCGGTGCCGACGACGTCGTTGTTATCACCGCAGTGTCCCAGGTACCCATCGTCGACATCGGCACTGACGCCGACGTTGTTGATGGTGATTTTAAAATATCTACATACTGAAAAATAAAAAGTTATTAAACATATTTTATTTATTAATTCATACACGCACATAATCACAAGTAATCAAAAGTACTTCAAACTTTTTTTATACTTATTGTACGATCCATCGTCCGCTGCGGTTTGAAAACAACTGAAATTTTTGTCAAGCTAGGCTAGCCGATTGGCCGAGTTCTCTGAGTATAGAAGAGGGGTGGGCGGGAAGATACAATATCACTATAACATTGTTTACGTTCACTGCCGCGGTTATCTGATACTCGCGTGCGGAAAAAGTACCTTAAGTTTTTATTGCATTTTTCGTATTCCGATAAGACGCAGATATTTAATAAAAATTATTATTATTGTTATAGCCCGAGACTATAACTAATTATACAAATATTATACAAATAAATATTATATACCGATAAAGCATTAAGCTTAGCGATTGCGAAAGGCTAACGCAATAAGCATGCGATATCCGCATACCGTGATTAGGCGCATTGACCGCGCGTACCGCTGACAGCGAAACCGGAGACGAAGCTGGAACATCGCGGCGAACGTTAACGAAAGAATGCAAACCAGGAAGTCCGACCTTTAGACCCACTGCGCTTGCACTCAGCGCGAGTTGGGCAACCCGATCAAAATTTAGGACGCTCGCCCAACAGTATAAAAAACCCGCGCTCGGATGCGCGAGCAGTCAAATAGAGTGTTAGTAATAGCCATAACTGCAACGGGCAGTCAAAAAGTAAGTTAGCCATACCTGCGACGAGCAGTCATAAAGAATAATTGAAGTGCGCGTACGATTACATTACGTATAATCGCAACCGCCGTGCGCGAGTGAGACCAAGTGCGAACCGCCAACCCTCACGACGACCGACGCGAGGGGCCCATCTCCGCCTACGCCGCAACGCCAGGAAAGGAACCGACCTCGCCATTATAGGCAATAACACTGCGCACACCTCTGTAGTTGAGTAAATATATTATATTTCGATAACTATACAGAAGTCGCATTATTGAAACGACAAATCTTCCCTGCGCCCTGAATCCTGCTATGCTCCGCGGATCTCGAACCCAGTGCCGTCCCGCGGCACAACAAATTGGTGGCAGCGGTGGGATCCGCATACAGCAGCAACAGGAGCCGTCCAGAGGCAATTGAAGTCCTGTAACAATTTTAAGAAAATTAAAACAGGCACGTCGGTCTAATAAATTTAAAGCCGACGGACAAAACCCAAGCAAGGCGATAGAAGAGAGAGTGTAAAAGTCGTAAAGTCCGAAAATCGCGCACCATCATACTTCAAGACAGTGAGTGGGCGATCGTGAAATTGGAGCAAGGGCGCGAGCCAAGCAGCCCGTCCTACGGCAACTCCACGGACAATGCATCGCCGCCGGACAGCGACCGCCAGACGTACCAGCCGCCGAGCACAAACGCCGAGTCAGCGAAATCCGAGCGGAAGAGCGAGCAACCATGCGAGCGATAGTATTAATGTAAGTCAAAACATTGTACTAAATATATAATTCGCGTGAATGTCGGAAGGACGCAACGCGCCGAAACCGATAGCGAATAAGTCGTGGTTACTTAGCGAACCGGCAAAACGAGCGATAAGCTATAGCAAAGTAAGCCCCGCAAGAGTAGCCATAGAAGCGCTCGAAAACATACGCGATAGTGTCCGCCGGAATCTCGAAATACAATACTCAAGCGATAGCGACACCGAGTTACCGAGTAACATAATAACAGAACGCGAATTTCCGTTCACGAGTTTCGATGCGAGTCTCTTCCAAAATAATCTGACTGACCCCACCGACGAACTACATAACGTAACGAGACGAACGAGACCGTATATCAGTCGAACTCCTAGCCAAGTATCACTTAGGCGAGAATTTTCTCTAACATCGTACGAGAGCGATACCTTCGATCCCGAAGAAATTTACCGGCACACAAATGAGATGACCGAATCCACAAACTCCTCGCGCATCTACCTCCGCGAACATAGGCAACGACGCGGTGCAATTACTGCAAAAAATCTGGACACAACCGAGATGAATGCTGGTGCCTAAAGGAACGACCAGGAACGACGACTAGTAAAATAAAAGAAAATAATAACAAAACACGCGGTGAAAGGACGCGCGAAAATAAGAATCCGCATCGTCAGCGAAAGAAAAGCACTGCCTCAACAAATAGCGATAGTGACGACGGACAAGAAGAAGCCAGAATCAAACAGCCGCGACCTGCATCAACCTATCGGATAGCACATTTAAAAAATACCCCGCGTTCACAAAACCCAACCGAATTACTAATAGCGAACCTGCTGATGCGCGAAGCAAAACGCGATAGAGTAAAAATGCTCTACGATTCGGGATCAACAATTTCCTTGGTAAAACTCAAACATTTGAAAGATGAAACTCCCATATATGAAAAGCGAATTACGCTTACAGGGGTAACAGGACACCAAATACATACATTAGGAAAAATGTACGCTACGATTATATTAGATAAAATCAAAATAAAGCATACCTTCTATGTCGTGAAAGACGACGTTCCGATTGAACACGACGAAATTTTGGGGATTGACTTCCTACGAAAACACTCCGTGTCTTGTGACTACCAACGCGCGGTACTAAAAATAAGAGATTCCGCCATAAAACTCTACCCATTCAATAAAATCATTTTAAAACCACGTAGCGAAACTATAATAACCGTTAATACGGAAGGGAATAGAGTCGGTCTCGTGCAAGCCGAAGAAACCGCACCAAGCGTATACATAGGAAACTATATGGTAAAAGCCGAAAAACATACATGCCCAATCAGCATTATTAACACTACGGAAATAGAAGTCGAGATATGCACACCCATTGTCACCCTCGAAGAAATCGCATATGATACCGAAGGGGAAGTCAATACGATACAAACACGAGGAAACCAGAATCTTAGTACAACGCGGCCCGCACACATTTGACAATTACTGCGGACAGACCATTTAAATGCAGAAGAAAAACAGGGCCTTGAAAATATATGCGAACAATATGCGGACGTATTCCATGTGGAGGAAGAACCCCTGACAAGTACAACAACAGTAAAACACGAAATCAAGACGCAAACCGACTCTTCGCCGGTTAACGTAAGACGCCGGTTAAGTATATCGCCTCCCGGAAAAACATAAAGCAGAGGTAGATAGACAAGTGAGAAAAATGTTAGAAGACGACATAATTCAAACAAGCGCTAGTCAATGGAACGCACCGTTATTAGTGGTCCCAAAAAAGGCAGACGCATCCAGGAAACCAAAGCTCCGAATAGTAGTAGATTTTCGGAAGCTCAATGCTTTAACAATAGGAGATTCGTTTCCACTACCTAATATAATTGACATATTAGATCAGTTAGGAAACGCAAAATACTTTACCACACTGGACTTGGCATCAGGGTATCACCAGATACCGATGGCCGAGCAAGATAAACAAAAAACAGCATTTTCAACACCCTACGGACATTATGAGTTTAACCGAATGCCATTCGGATAAAAAAATGCGCCAGCAACCTTTCAGCGACTAATGAATTCCGTCCTAACAAGATTGCAAGAGCTCAAATGCCTAGTTTACCTGGATGACATTGTTATATACGGAACAAGCCTGGGGAACCACAACAAGCGACTCAAGAAAGTACTGAAGAGACTCCGAGAAAATAACCTAAAACTACAACCAGATAAATGCGAATTTCTACAAAAAGAAGTAATTTATTTAGGGCATATAATTTCAGAAAAGGGAATCTCACCGGATCCATCAAAACTAACGGCCATAAAGGATTTTCCAACGCCAAAAAGAGTGAAGGACATACAATCCTTCATAGGACTGGCAGGATACTACCGACGATTTATTGAAAATTTTTCGAAGATAGCTAGACCACTAAGCTAACGAAAAAAACAGAAAAATTTGCGTGGACCACAGAGCAACAGCACGCATTCGATGCCCTCAAGGAAAAATTAATGACGGCACCAGTACTAAAATACCCTGATTTCACAGAAGAATTCAATGTGACCACCGATGCATCTGACCATGCAATCGGAGCGATACTATCACAGGGAAAGATAGGCAGCGACAGGCCTATCGCTTACGCAAGCAGAGTGCTGAACAACGCTGAACGAAATTATAGCACCACCGAAAAGGAGCTACTAGCCATTGTATGGGCTGTTAAACATTTCAGACCGTACGTGTACGGAACAAAATTTAAAATTATTACGGACCACAAACCTTTGACATAGTTACTCCGTGTAAATGACCCCGGATCAAGACTAATCCGATGGCGACTAATATTAGAAGAATACGAGTACGAAATTATACATAAAGCCGGACGAGCAAACGCGAACGCCGACGCGCTAAGTCGCCACGTAACGAGAAACGCCGACGAGCGAGACAACGACGAACGAGAGAGAAAGAAGATCCTCACCGTCGATAGTAACAAGACACATGATATCAACAGCGAAGAGGATATCGAGCAGAGAGAAAGAGAAAGAGAACAATGGCGCAAAAGAGACAACATACATCGAAGAAGAAAAACGGCAAATATTATATAAATACCATGATGCACCTACGGGGAGGTATCAAGGAACAGACTGGACGATAAAGAGAATACGTCTGAACCACAACTGAACTGGTCTAACAAAAGATGTCAAGAATTACATAAAAAAATGCGCGACATGCCAGCGAAATAAATTATTGCGGCGAACAAAAGCACCTCTCATGATAACCGACACGCCGAGCAAGCCCTTCGAAAAATGCGCATTGGATATAGTAGGACCATTAACCATAACGAATAATGACAATAAATACCTACTAACATTTCAAGACAGTTTAACAAAATTCAGCAAAGCAATACCGATTCCGAATCAGGAAGCTAACACCGTGAGTAAAGAATTCGTAACGAAGATCATACTCGAACACGAAGTACCAGAAGCGGTATTGACCGATCAAGGTACGAACTTCCTAAACGACATATTTAAAAATACATGCAAATTGCTCAAGATAAATAAATTACAAACGACCGCGTAGTACATCCGGAAAGTAACGGCGCATTAGAAAGATCGCACCGAACCTTAGCGGAATATTTGCGACATTACATTAATGCGGACCAGACGGACTGGGATGAATGGATACCGTACGCAATGTTTACGTACAATACCACCCCACACACAGCCACGGGATACACGCCGTTTGAATTAGTTTACGGACATCGAGCCGAAATGCCGACAGCCCTGACGAAACCGCCGAAACCGACGTACAATTACGACGATTACGCGCAAGAATTAAAGGAACGATTACGGGCAACAAACGGAATAGCGAGAGAAAATATCAAAGACGAAAAAGTAAAATCAAAGGAAAATTACGACAAAAAGACGAAAGAAATAAAATTTCAAATAGGCGACAAGGTTTTAATTTTTGACGAGACCCTACGCCGAGGACGATCAAAAAAGCTCGAATCACTATGGACAGGACCGTACGTAATTACCGAAAAACACTCCGACGTAAATTACACGGTAAAGAGGGGAAGAAAAACGACCCGCATGCATGTAAATAGGCTCAAGCCGTTCATAGACGCGTAGGAAAAGAAGAAAAGGACACCACGCGCAGCGAAAAAAAAGAGAGAGAGAGAGAGAAAGAGAGAGAGAGAAATACATAAACAACTCCCGTAGCCACTTACCTTAGGCACCCGGGCCAGTAATACGCCAGTAATGCAACCTGAAGTCGTCCTGGTTAGGATCCACGAAGGCATCCTCCCCGCGAAGGGCCAGAAGCAGCTCCTCTTCCTCCTCTCGCCGGGCATCAATAATATCCATTAACCGATACCATTGCGGAAATACGGCACCACCTCCTGCACCGACTGCGTGCCGGAGGCAACGTCCACTGTCACCCGGAGCGAGTACGGCTCCGCACTCCGAAAAATTGCATCCTTCGCGCGAGCCAAAGGCCCAACGGGAAGATCTGGCCCCACGACCGGATCATAAAAGCACCGCCGACAGTAAATGGGGTGCAGGTGGCAGGAAAACAATTTCCCGCACCGCAGGCAATCGACGGACCAATGACGACCCATAACGACAAAAAATTTTTTTTTCTACAAGATGAATGCTAATGGCACGACGCGAACGAAACCGAAAACAGTCTGACGCGCAAGGAAGAATGAAAATATAACGGACCCGCCTCAGACCCCGCGAAAGAAATAAAAACGCCCGCAACGATAAAAAAAGCGCAACATAAGGATTAAACGACGTTCGCGAACTGAAAATAAAAATGAAATATAATATAACATTACAGATACCTCACCTATTGGATGATGCGATGCTCACAGAAGCAGAAAAGGCAAGCGACACCTATGAAATACAAGAATTCGAATATAATCCCGGATTGTATTTCGAGAAGATAGGCCGCCTGCACCAAGTAAAGAAGACATGGAAGCTAGTAATCAAACTAGACTTCGACCAAATCAACGAAAAATTTCGGCAAGTAAAAATATACATAGAACAGACGAACGCAATGTGCACAGAGATGATACTCGAAAACACTAACCGGAAAACTTGCCACAATTTAACGAAATAGTCAAAAGAGACACGGACCAGCTTACGCGACTGATAACAATCATAAATACACTATACGCACCACAAACAAATAAACGTAGAGGACTGTTCGACGGAATCGGAACGGTAGCCAAAACTCTATTCGAAACCATGGACGCGAACGATAAAAAATTAATAGACGAACAGATACATTTACTACAGAACACACAACACACGGTACAACACGTGATGAAAAATCAGCTACAAGTTCTAAATTCAACAATCACACACTTAGACAAACTCGAAAATATGCTAGACTATAACGGTAGACTCAAAACCCACCAGATTAGGGAATACAGTACTCGCGAGGAGATCGACGAACACTTCACTGTAATATTAGCAATGATAGCCGACCTCACGAGCAACGCGAAAGATGTAATCGAATACTTAACGTACATACGAAAGGGCACAATGCATCCGATATTAACGCCAATTGAGAATATAATCACGCAACTCCAAAAAGCCGCCGCACAGGGAACGCAAGGGCTATACTTTCCTTTTAAACTAAGTAGCGAAGAATGGCTCAATATCGAAGAATACGTAAAGATAAGCGCGTATCGAGACGGACCGAAAATATTCACCGTACTACAATTCCCGCTAATCTCACAACCAGCGTATGACGTAGTTAGGGTAATCCCCCTGCCAACACATGACCGAGAAAATATATTCACGCACGCGGATGTAAAAAATCAGGTAATAGTACTAAATTGAGAGGGACACACATACCTACAGATAAGCGAAGACGAACTTAACGAATGTTACAAGAAAAATAACGAATACACCTGCGAAAAAATCTATCCGATACGCCGCATAAACGTAGATAGCCCGTGCGAAGTGCAAATGTACTTACAAAGACACCAGTACCGCAATCACTGTAACGCGAAACACACTATCACGAGCAATGCTATATGAATCCCGTTATACGATTCACACGCCTGGCTATACTCAATCGTAAGCAACACGCAAATCGTAATAACGTGCGAAGAAAGACAAGAAAAAAGAATAATAATAAAACATACTGGCAAACTAACTATACGCGACAACTGTAAAGTAATAACGCCGGACATGACTATAAAAAATAAAGACACGATCCTTGGCGGCAACCTAGAAACGTTCCTACCCGAAACAAACCTGACGTTCATACGGGACGACACGGAAACACGAGATGAGACACAATGCCAAGCGAAAGACGTGCTACAACATCGCGCAGAGCTAGCAGAACTAAAAAATAGAATACAGAACATAGACAATGACCTACGTCACAGCAACGAAACGTTTTACACACACAAACAGTTTATCATCCCGATATCTGTAAGTGGCATAATAACCATAGCGCTAGCAATTACGACAATACTCTTAATTAAACTACACATAAGAAGGAAGCAAAACAGACGACCGTCCGTGCGAATATCCGACGACGACCTATCCTACGGATTCCCGAAACCTATACTTAAGCGTAGTCTAAGTACACGATTTTAATGTTAAGAAACAACAATTGTACATTTATACATATATAAAGTAAGCAAGTAATGTAAATAAAAGTAAGAAAAGCGTCGTCCCTCCGTTTTCTTTTTACAACGGGGGAGGGATGTTATAGCCCGAGACTATAACTAATTATACAAACATTATACAAATAAATATTATATATCGATAAAGCATTAAGACAGCGATTGCGAAATGCTAACGCAATAAGCATTGCGATATCCGCATACCGCGATTAGGCGCATTGACCGCGCGTGCCGCTGACATAGCGAGCCAGCGCGAAACCGGAGACGAAGCCGGAACACCGCGGCGAGCGTTGCGAAAGAGCGCAAATCAGGAAGTCCGACCTTTGAACCCGCTGCGCTTGCACTCAGCGCGAGTTGGGCAACCCGACCAAAATTTAGGATGCTCGCCCAACGGTATAAAAAACCCACCCGCGCTCGGACGCGCAGGCAGTCAAAAAAGTAAGTTAGTAATAGTCATAACTGCGACGAGCAGTCATAAAGAATAATCGAAGTGCGCGAGTGAGACCAAGTGCGAACCGCCAACCCTCACAACGACCGACGCGAAGAGCCCATCTCCGCCTACGACGTAACGCCAGGAAAGGAACCGACCTCGCCTTCATAGACAATAAAACTGCGCTACACCTCTGTACTGGAGTATATATATTATATTTCGATAACTATTACAAGGATTCTACGTTATTGAAAGGAAGAAGCCTCCCCGCGCCCTGAATCCTGCTCTTCTCCGCGGATCCCGAACCCAGTGTCGTCCCGCGGCACAACAGAGAAATGATTAAAGCTCTACAAGTATGGAAATTGATATAATCCTCGAAAGCTTCCGACTTAGTTTAGAAATGCATGGATTGATTTATGCTAAATATATTGGTAACGGTGATAGCAATGTATTAAAAAAATTAAGAGATTTCCCGTCGTATGCGAATATTGTTGTGGAGAAGATTGAATGCACGAATCATCTTCTCCGCAATATGTGTAATAAAATACGCGAAGCGGGTAGTAGTGGTGGTAGAAATATGTCCAAATTAAAAAAAATTGTTACGAACAGCGTAATGAAAATTCGGAACGCTGTAGTAAAAGCTGTAAAGTTTCGTCGAAATTGCAAAGGATCTCGAGGTCAAAATGTCGCAGGATTAATAAAAGATTTATTAAATATACTCAGCCATGTATTCGGTGAGCATAAAGGTTGTTCTTCTCTTAAATATTTTTGTACCGGAGAAAGAAGGTGAAAAAAATCTTGTGCCTCAATTACAAAAGGCTGGGCTATTATTAAAAATTGAAATTGCAATGAAACGTGTAATAGAACATGCTGATAGTTTACTGTATCAATTTACAAGTAATTCCGTGGAAAGTGGCAATGGAATTATTAGTAAATTTATTGGTGGCAAACGTATTAATTTTGCAAAAAAAGGTTCTTATCAAGCCTGCGTGAAAACATCTGTAGTACAATTTAATACTGTGCAAGCATTAAGTTCTACTTGTCACGCAATAGGTAAAGAACCTCCTGCGTGTACAAAAATAATAGAAAAAAGGAATATTTAAAAAAATAAAAACTATCAGCAACACGCGCGTGCGGCAAAAGAATTAGGTCTTTCTATTCGTACATCAAAATATTTTGCTAAAACTTTTACGGCCGATAAAGATTACGGACCAAATGCGGAACGACCAAATATAGAAGATCATATGTACGAATAGCTGAGATCTAATCATTATCAATTGTTAAAAGATCAACAATGCAATCGTGCTGTATTGGAATGGTGCTACACGGGGTCAGCATGAAAATCCGGAGTGGCACAACATACAGCGAAATCTTCTCACTGCTTCAAACTTTGGAAAAGTTTGCAGCAAAAGAGAAACAACTTCGTGCCAAAATCTTGTAAAAGCAATTCTTTATCCTCCTCGACTGACGAATGTGGCTGTTGAGTGGGGTAAAGAAAAAGAGATGGTGGCCCGAGAGCAATTGCAGGTAGAGTTGGGAATAGAAATCAATGATGGTGGAATATTTATTGATGAAGAAATTTCATATCTTGCTGCAACGCCTGACGGCATTATCGGAAACGATACTGTCGTTGAGATTAAATGTCCTTATGCGGCGCGGCAAGTGTCTCCTACCGATGCAATGCTTAATAAGATTGCAGATGTTCATCGAATTTTCGATAAAACGAATGACACTCGTATAAATCAAAGACACACGTACTATTTCCAAATACAGGGGCAGCTCCACATAACGCAAAGAAAATATTGCATTTTTGCTGTGTGGACACCCTTTGGATTAAAGTACACGTTTGTCGAGCGTGATGACAGATTTTGGGAATCAAAAATGTTACCACTGCTTAAACGATTTTACGAGGACTGCCTGGTTCCTGAGATAATTGATAGTAGAGCGGAAAGAAATATGCCAATTCGGGAACCGCAGTATGTCATCGAAGCACAGAAAGCGACTCAGAAAAAGAAATAGTGTCATTGAACTATTAAAAATATGTAATTATATTAAATATTTATATATACATATATAATATAATAAAAATGATCAATTTTTTCTGAATATAATGGTCAATGACATCCTGAGTCGCTTGGGAAGAGATGGTGGGAAAATTCTGCTTATTACTATTATGTAAAGAAATGATTTTAAAAAATATATAAATATTATTATAATAATTAAAATATATTTTATTGTTGCAATTTATTTTATGTTATTGTTTTTAATTTTTAAATTATGAAAATAATGCATTGCAGAATCGAGATCGCAATTTAAACTGACAAGTGTGATTGCGTCACAAAGTGTTTGACGTAATAATTTTTATTTTGCAATGCATTGTTTTTGAAAATATATAGTAATAAGCAGATAAAAATGAAACATATTAAATATTTATAAATATATAAGAAACTACGTTGAGAGACATGTATATTAATTAAAAGTACTTTAAATATACTGTATATTAATTATAGTACTTCCCACTATGTGGTTGAAGTCACTTTGCGATGCAATCACTTAACTCAGTTTAAATTGCGATCCAGTCGAATTTATTAATTTGTACTGTATATAACATTATCCACAGAAACAATGGCAATCTTATTATCTCTGAATTATTATTAACTTTAAAATAATTATTAAATTAATAATACCATTTGACACACGCACACCACACACACACATGTTTTCATATATGCATTGCTTGCCATTGTTAAGTGTATACATATTTTTATCCCGTTAAATATCATAAAATAAAATTACACTGAAAAAATTGTACATAATAGTATTTTTATTTTTATCATTTTTAAATTTAAATTATTATTCTTATTTATATTAATATATCTATTATATTATTAAATTTTATTTACATTTATATTTTTATTTATATATTCTATATATATTTTTTGTACACAGCATTTTTTAGGATAAGAATATAAAATCTTTTAGCGCTTTTGTTGTTATGTTTCCGACAAGCGCAAAGGATTATGTTTTTATTATAACAAATTAATAATTTAATATAATACAAATATAATTGATGGTTTTTCAGATTTTAAAATCGATAATTTTAGCACAATTTCTATAATTACTTTGATATTAATTTGTGCACAGCATATTGATACTTATTGCAGATTGAAAATGGAACAGATGTCTGAAGGGCGGATCATTTTAAGCACTCTATGTATATAAGTTAAATATATACATAGAGTGCTTAAAATGAGCACTCTATGTATATATTTAACTTATATACATAGAGTGCTTAAAATTTATTAACCGCACATGAAGGAAGTAAATTTATAAAATTATTTTAATAACAATAAAAATTACTACATAACAATAACTTAACAATAAATTAAATACATAATTTATCAATATTTCAATGTTGATAATTAAATTTAGTGCGGTGACACTTTTAATATGCGACGTGCCTGAGCGCGCGAAGTTTTGTCATGCTAATTGGTCAACTTTAAACTCTTACGATTTGAAAACTATTGTAGCCTTGACATTTTGGTATTAGGATTTTCGTCTCTAAATGACCTCAGGAATCCATCATTAACAGGTGATTCGGTAAGTCTGGGATACCCTGTATATAATTTTAGTTACAATTTGGATACATATATACATATATATATATATATATATATATATATATATATATATATATATAAATATGTAAATATAAATTTTATAAAAAGTGGGCGCCCATTAGCCTTGTTACATTACTGCTTTCTGCCACAAGAGACCAGAAAGTATTTTCAGGCCGTATCTCGATAATCCTATATGCTTGAAGAGGAACAAGGAACAGCGCAATTGCGCGATCTTTTTCTATCTTACAAGCGTCCACGCGAGCAATACAATAGTGTTGGTACGTATATCATTTCTCAATGTTGGTGACAGTGACGCTGGAATTTTCTCGTCGGTCCTGTCGATCCTTAAGGGTCTACCGGAGCGACGAGAAAATTCCAGCGTCACTGCTACCAAATTGAAAAATGAACTATTATTCAATGTGTTGGTGTACGTCTGTATACGTACAAACATTATTGCATTTTAAGAAAGACGAAGACGACATTATTGTCTTTCATTGTCTCTTCTTAGCAAGCGGTGCTGCCAACTCAATTTCTTACAATTAGCTGTACTTGCACTTTAGGTACAGATACAATATTCTATTCGGTAATATTTTGCCTCGAAAAAGTTATATTTCTTTATAAAACTTTTTTTGCAACATTTCTTGCAAAGTTTATTACCCCGCTAAAGAGCCGGATTTTGCATTTTGGCTTTTAAAAAATTTATAATAATTACAATCGGTGCATCTGGTCTATATGCTTCATTCACGATCAGTATACCTTATTCATGTCAATTTTATGAAATTTTATTTTAAGCCTTTTTTCCAAAAAATCGCTCTTTAGCGGGCTGCGAGAAATCCTCCTGAATAAGAATATCATTGTTAAATATGATTCTTTCTTAATTTATAGCCGAAATATCGTCGAAAAGAATTTGTAGTTCCGAAGTCTCCACATGAGGTCTCCACCGTGGGTCCTCTCGACCCTTAAGGGCTGGCAGGGCCGACCAGAAAATTCCAGCGTCAATGTCACCAACATTGAGAAATAAATTCTTATTTAATGTATTGGTGTATGCCTGTATACGTACAAACATCATTGCATTTCAAGAGAGACGAAGACGACATTATTGTCTTTCATTGTCTCTTCTTAGCAAGCGGTGCTGCCAACTCAATTTCTTACAATTAGCTGCACTTGCACTTTAGGTACAAATACAATATTCTATTCGGTAATATTTTGCCTCGAAGAAGTTATATTTCTTTTTAAAACTTTTTTTGCAACATTCCTTGCAAAGTTTATTACCCCGCTAAAGAGCCAGATTTTGCATTTTGGCTTTTAAAAAATTTATAATAATTACAATCGGTGCACCTGGTCTATATGCTTCATTCACAATCAGTATACCTTATTCATGTCAACTTTATGAAATTTTATTTTAAGCCTTTTTTTTCAAAAAATCGCTCTTTAGGGGGCTGCGAGCAATCCTCCTAAATAAGAATATCACTGTTAAATATGATTCTTTCTTAATTTATAGCCGAAATATCGTCGAAAAGAATTTGTAGTTCCGAAGTCTCCGCATGAGATCTCCACCGTGTCGTTTGCCGACCCTTAATAATCCATAGCTTGTTAAAAACTTCTCTGTTATGCAAAAACTGTATTCGTTCCGTTTGTAAAAAAAAAAAAAAATGAAATACCAAATTATTCGAAACTAGTACCAATACGTTGTTTTAAAGAAAACGCATTGTTTTTTGTTAATCAAGCAACATTTAATGCATTTTTACAAATGGAACGTATATTCCGACAATGTGAAAAAAATGTACGATTCTAAACCACATATTAACATAAAAAATGAATTACAAAAACTATTTTTAACTTATATACAGTGCAATTTCATACCCAATTGTCATAAATTAAAATTAAAAATTTTTCAAAGATTTGTTTTATTTAGATGTAAGATCGCATGTAAGACATAAAAAAAAAAAAAAATTTTGATAGCAAAACAATGGCGATGCATAATACGATATAAAAAATAAAATTTATTATTTATATAACTCGTATCTTTTAATTTAAAGCCTTACAAAGGTTAATTTCGCGGCATTAACTGAAACATGGCGGCACCAATCAACATCGAAGACCTTATTTTGCGACTCTTATTTGAGGGTCTCTAGTTCTGTTCAGTGCAGTGGACTATGAACTCAGAGTAACAATAAAGAACAAATCTCGAATTCGCTATTAGCTACGTACAAAGAACAAACCTCACGTACTAGTGTTGAATGACACTTTCGTGGTTAGTTTTGCAATCTTTGATGTTTCGTCAGCCAATTTGTCCAAAGAGTTTCTCTCATTTGAATATAAAACAGGAAAAAGACGGATATTAAATTCTTTTTATTGAAAAAAAGAAAATGTTTAATATGGAAAACGGCGAGACTGCGGAAAATAGTTCTCAGAAAACACCAAAGCAATTGCAAAAGGAAGCCAAAAAGTTGGCAAAGTTGGAAAAATTTAAACAAAAACTAGAGAAAAAGGAAAATGAAAAGCCGACAAAGGTGAAAGAAAAACAAGATGTAAGTATATACTTGGATATATGTTAAATTTTTTGGTTCTAAAATAGTACAGAAAACATGTATATTATTTAATATCTTAATTATCCATATGGATCCTGCTATTCATTATACAGCTTTCGTAAATCTGAATTTAATTACTTTAATTAGTTATGTTTTATGTTTTGGATTATTTAGTTATATCATTATGAATATATCTATGAAATATATATATATATATATATATATATAAAACATTTGTTAATAAGTATCACTAAGAAATCCAAGAAAAGATTCCAAGACATCTGTTTATATTGCTAGCACTCCCTAGAGTTTTTTTTTTTAGAACTTGAACTAAGATTATAAATGCAAGCGTTGAAGAAAGAAAAAGTGAATAAATTGAGTATAAAAAGTGTAAACAAAATAAAACTAAGGTTAACTATATAGGTTTATAATGCAAATAGAAAATATAATTGTATATTTGTATGTACATAGTATCTAATTTAATAATTTAACATATTTTAGAAAAATGATAAGAAGAAAGAGATTACATCAATCTGTACTATTAACGTACCATCTGGAAAGAAAAAAGATGTTTCAGGTCTAATGCCAGATACATATAATCCACAATATGTAGAAACTGCATGGTATGCTTGGTGGGAAAAAGAAGGCTTTTTTAAACCAGAATATGGAGTATGTTAATATATAGAAGACAGATTAAAAACAATTATTTAAATTTATATAAATATACATGCATGCATACACACACATACACAAGATTAAAACATATTTATTTAAAATATTCATCTCTATTTTAGAGAAAAGATATATTCAAAGAAAACATGAAAGAAAAATTTGTAATGATAATACCACCACCTAATGTGACTGGTTTTTTACATCTTGGACATGCTCTGACTAATGCTGTGGAAGATTCTATTACTAGATGGTAGATATTATATAAGTTGGAATAATTTTTTAAGATTTTTTTTTATATAAGTAGAATATTAAAATTACTGTCTTTATTTAGGAATCGTATGAAAGGTCGTATGACCCTTTGGAATCCAGGTTGTGATCATGCAGGTATTGCTACTCAAGTGGTTGTAGAGAAAAAGCTTTGGAAAGAAGAAAAGAAAACTCGTCATGATATTGGTAGAGCAGAATTTATCAAGAGAATATGGCAATGGAAGCATGAGTAAGCATAACCTTTAAAAAAAATATTTCTTTTTGTAAGATTATAAAAAATATAGATGTTAATATAATATTATCTAATAGTGATATTTGAAATATTTTCTAGAAAGGGCGACAGAATTTATTCACAATTAAGGACGATAGGTGGTTCCTTTGATTGGAGTCGTGCTTGTTTTACAATGGATCCTAAATTATGTAAAGCTGTAACAGAAGCGTTTGTGCGCTTGCATGATGAAGGCATTATTTATCGTAGCAATCGTTTAGTTAATTGGTCATGTGCTCTAAAAAGTGCAATATCAGATATTGAAGTGAGTACTATATTCAAATATTTTTTAAACAAATTTATCTATTTTTTTATTTATAAATCAATATGAGAATTTTCTTAAAAATATGTTAAAAATAGGTTGATAAGGTGGAATTAAATGGTCGAACTCTACTGACGATACCTGGCTATGAAAAGAAAGTAGAATTTGGTGTTTTGATATTTTTCGCTTATCAGCTCTTTAATTCGAAAGATAAAATAACTGTAGCAACTACTCGTATTGAAACTATGCTAGGAGATACTGCTATTGCTGTGCATCCAAACGATAGTAGATATGCGCAATATATCGGAAAATACGTGCAGCATCCATTTTGTGATAGATGCATACCTATTATAGCAGATGAATTTGTTGACATAAACTTTGGCACAGGTAAATATGTACTGGTAAATATGTAGCTTAATAAGTTAAGTGAAAATGTTAAAACTGGAGTGATTATGAAACCATATCTAATGAAATTATTCTTTAGGCGCTGTAAAGATTACGCCAGCTCATGATCCAAATGATTATGAAGTAGGGAAAAGACACAATTTATCATTCATAAATATTTTCGATGATGATGGAAATATTGCTGCAAACTGTGGAAAATTTACGGTATGATTTTTTCTTTATATACATATATATATATATATAGCATTGCATTATTCTCTCCTTTCCCTTTCAATTAAAGTATAATCAATAGAAAAATAACTTCTCATGAAAAAATAAAAAATATCGAACTATTTTTTTTAGACAAGATTGTTTCTGAGGAAAATAATTTTAAAAATTTTACAATTAATATATTTTTTATACTTCCTTTTGAATAATGTTTCTAACAATCTTGTTATATGTTTTATATATAATATATAATATAATTGAATTATATATTTCCTTATATTTTATAATTATATATATATATATATGTATACATATGCAGGGTGTCCCATAACTTTGCAACATATTTTTAAATGTATAAAAATATAAGCACGTGTTTTATTCAGTTCTTTTTTTTTTTGCTTGGACACGGCTCTCATCAAGGTACTAAACTAAACATCTGGTCTATTTTCCCAATGACAAGTTATTGTTTCCTTCAGATGATGCTATTGGTATTTCATAGATAGTGTTAATTCTCCAGCGTTAGTTGTTATTTTATACACTATGTGGTGCTCTTGCCCATAGTTATTACTGGTAATTGACAACAAAGCTTTTCGTCTTGTTTCTTGTTATGACTTTGGGAAGTAAACCTTTTTTTTTTTTGCTTTCTTGGACACGTCTCGCATCGAAGCACTAAATATATGATCACTTTAAATTAGAGGAAAAAAATTCTGCAACAATTCTAATCTTTTAACGTGAAAGCTTGAAGTTTTTACTACAAAATCGTTTTTTAAAAATTTTTCTACGATTGTTTTTTACTGAGTTACCTTTGATTAAATAAAAAGTAAATACGGTAAATATGTATATTAGGGGACCCCTCGCCGATAACCTTGACCTTGACATATGTTGTCAAGGTCATGACCCTGAGTAACGTTCAAAAGGTTTTAGTCGGCGCTCGTTGTTTATTAAAAAGTTATAAACAAAAATAGTTTCAGTTATTATATCTTAGCCCTTTGATATATGTATATGTAAAGGAAAAGAGACAAAAAAAGTTTACATACACACACACACACACACACACACACACACACACACGCGCGCGCGCGGAGGGGTGCAAGGAAGGGCCTTCGGTCTCCCCTCCCGCACCTACCCCGTCCACCTCGCTTCGCGTGGAAAGTTGCAAATGCCATATTGCATAGATTACTCTATTGACATAAATGACATGTTACATATAGTTTACATTGTTTACACATAGACTATCATAATTTATGGATAAATGCCTAATCCAGATAAAAATAATTTTGATATTTTAAATGTAAAGCCACTCGCGAGCCCTTTTTTAAGTGTATAATTTAAATTTTAAATATTTTTAAAAAAAATAAGAAAATATTATTACCTGTATATTACTAATGGAACTTTTTTACTTATATATTAAAAGCTATAGTCCAGATTAATTTGATGACAAATGACATAAAAAGTTATTAAAGGTTAAATTAAACTTGAAAATTTATATTAATTTTTCAAATTAAATTTTTTTAAAAACAAAGTCTTGTATAAAAAGATTTTATTTTACATTTTCTAACTTATTTTCGCACAAATAGTTACTTCTTTCCCTTTTGTGAATTTTGGATGTGTCTTTGTATTATATACATAAAATACTTTATTTAAATTGTATTACAGTCGGACCTCTTATCCTACGACATTTTCGATCCGGAATCTTCCCCTTAAACCTCTGATCCTACGACAAAAATTTGAGAGTGGGGATATAATTCCCCTTTTGCGGCCGTAGCATGAGAGGATTTTTTGTCGTAGGATAAGAGGTTTCGTAGCATAAGAGGGTCGTAGGATAAAAGGTCTGACTGTATATGCATGTATATGAAATGTATATAAGATAAACATATATTATCTTATTTATAGGGAATGAAAAGATTCGAAGCCAGGGTGGCTATCATCAAAGAATTGACAGAGAGAAACCTCTTGATTAGTATAAAAGATAATGCAATGATAATACCCATATGCAGTCGATCGAAAGATGTCGTTGAGCCTCTCGTGAAACCACAATGGTATGTAACATATTGTATATACTATAACTATCAACTTTTAAAATCATCTAATATTTTTAGGTATGTCAAGTGTAATGAAATGGCTGCTCAAGCTAAGGAAGCAGTAAGCAAAGGTGCCCTGAAAATAATTCCAGAGCAGTTTAAAAAAACTTGGTACATTTGGATGGATGGTATCCGAGACTGGTGTATCTCGCGTCAACTCTGGTGGGGTCATCGTATTCCTGCTTATGCAATTAAATGTATTAATTCTCATATGAATAAAAACGAGGTAATTTTGAAGAAATAACTCGCGAGTGGCTTTACAATTTGTATGTATCAAATCTTTTAATCAGCTATATGTAGATATAATTAATCAAAGATGTGAAAATTTTATATAGGCAGATGAATATTGGGTCAGTGCACATTCTGAAGCTGAAGCCAGAGACAAAGCAGCCAAGAGATTAGGTGTTAACATAGATGACATTATTGCAGAACAAGATCCTGATGTATTAGACACTTGGTTCTCTTCTGCTCTTTTTCCATTCTCCATTTTTGGCTGGCCAGATGAAGTATGTACATACTACTTATAGATACTACATATTATTGAATTTTCTTCTAAGAAACAAAACTATATAACTTAGGTTGTGATCAAGATTACTATGAATGCTTTAAAACATCATTTTATCTTTATTTTCATGAAATATAGAACGAAAGTAGAATGATGTTTTAAAATATACACCTTGAGCACAGTCTTGACCAGAGCTTATAAAAATGTATATATTTAAGTATTTATAAGAGTAAATAATACATATATTTCAGTTTATGTAAAATTATGTCAAATTATACTTACCTACTTTTTACTTATCTATCCTCTATATTTTATGTCGAAATTTATGAGGAATCGATTTATATTAAAAAATTAGAATGATCTCATTTAAGAAATCTAGGTTGATATGTTCATGTAACCTTGAAATAACTTTGAAATAACCTTTAAGATTACCTTTTTTCTTTTTTAAAACCCTATAAATTTTTTCTGAAATATTTTGTACGACATTAAATTTTGGAAAAAAATATCTTATGATACTTTATGCAAAACATCCTGTATACATAACTTCAATATATTGACTAGGATATATTTTTCAGACTCCTGAGCTCAAGACATTTTATCCAGGTACACTGTTAGAAACTGGCCATGATATACTTTTCTTTTGGGTAGCTAGGATGGTTTTTATGGGTCAAAAACTATTGGGACAGTTGCCTTTCAAGTATGTTATAATGCTATCTAATATATCATATAATTTGTTTTGAAAAAAAAGAGAGAGTATGTATGTGTATGCATGTGTGTAAACAAAATGTATGTTCTGTTTGTAAAAATAACATTAAAATATTTTATATAGAGAAGTATATCTACATGCAATGGTGAGAGATGCACATGGAAGAAAAATGAGTAAATCTTTGGGAAATGTAATAGATCCTATGGATGTAATTAAAGGAATATCTTTAGAAGTATGTATGAATAATTTTATTTATATATGTATGAACAATTAATAATTTTACAAGATTTTTAAACAAGATAATTAAACAAGATTTTTCCTTGTTTTATTTAAAAAAATAAATATAAATATTCGAGATAGGACGCATACTTATATACACACATATATATATATATATATATATATATATATATATATATATATACACACAATATATATATGCATGTTTAATATGTATGTATGTATGTATATTAGTATAGTATTTTTTAATTGTCAAAATATTTCAGAATCTCCAAAAGCAATTGCTGGATTCGAATTTAGATCCGAAAGAACTAGAACGAGCTCGAGAAGGTCAAAGGCGTGATTATCCACAAGGCATTCCTGAATGTGGTACAGATGCTTTGCGATTCGCTCTCTGTGCTTATACCACTCAAGGACGAGATATAAATCTTGATATACTCCGTGTACAAGGGTACAGATTTTTCTGCAACAAAATATGGAATGCTACTAAATTTGCACTTATCTATCTTGGACCTAAATTTGAACATAATACGAATGATGTAATAAATTTTAGTATTTTTTTAAAAGAGCCATTTGTAATCTAATAAGAAGTTAAAAGTTTAATTGAATTTTTATTTAGAAATACAATAATAATGCTACTTCTAATATTGACATGATTGGCGATGGCGAGTGGTATCAACGAGCTTTGAATGAGGCCTGTGTACAGGAAGCGCTAAATAATTATTTAGCAACTTATTCATATCTTGATGGTTATACACCCTCACAACTTGATTCGAAAGTTTACCAAACATTAAAGGAATTAAATATTAATTTTACAAATTATTTGCATCTTAAACGTTGGTATAATCATATTGCAACATTTACGGATGAAGAAAAAATTACATTCCGTACAGAACAAAATAAAATAATACCACAACTTACATATACATGTCAAAGAAATAATAATAATATGTTTACGGTAATATCCTGTTTAATATATAAATAATAATTTAATAATTAAATAATAACAAATATCTTATTACTATAAAAAAAGCAAAAGTTCAACTTTTTTGGTACTTATATATATATTTTCTATTATATTATAGCTGAGTGGACATGAGACAAATGTAGATTTATGGATGTTATCACGACTTAGTTATGCTGCAAAAACTTGTGATGAAGCATTAGCACAATATGATTTTGCATTAGCTACTTCTGTCTGTTACAATTTATGGTTATATGACTTATGCGATATTTATTTGGTGAGTAACATTTTTTAAATATATGATATATACATAATAAAAATATCTTAAATATAATATATGCATAAGATAAAAAGATATTTTTGTGTACAATTTAAGTAATAACAATTCACATTTTTAGGAATATCTTAAACCTATATTTCAAAATGAGAATAAAATGGCAAAGTGGACGGCGCAAAAAGTATTATTTAAAACATTAGATGTCGGATTACGTTTATTGAATCCATTTATGCCATTTATAACAGAAGAACTCTACCAACGCTTACATTATAAAAAATTAATATATCCAAGTATATGTATAAGTCCATATCCAGATAGTTCTGAGGTAATTATTTTACTTATAATATTAATAATGACTTATTAAAATAAATCAATTAAAATGAAATTTTAATTCCATAGAGTCAGAACATACATCAAAATGTAAATATACATGTATATATATTTTTTAATTTGATATTTGATCTATTGATACATGTGACATATTTCAGTGCCGTTGGAGAAACCAGGAAATTGAAAAGAATGTTGACTTTGTGCAAAAAATAATTAAAAATATTAGATCTACCCGAGCGACTTACAATTTGCTTAATAAAATGAAAACTGAAGCATATATCATATGTGACAATTCAATTTTGAAAAAAACGATTGTTCAATACAAATTACTCATAGAAACTCTTGCATATTCTATTCTTAGCACAAAGAAACTCCTGGAAGGTTGTGCTATCATTACTATAAATGATAAAGTTCAAGTGCATCTTTTACTTAAGGTAATTAATGTACTATGTATATGTTATATATATATATATATATATATATATATATATATATATATATATATATATTATATTAATTGTAATTATAAATATTTATTATGTTAATATGAATATTTTATAGGGTTTGGTTGAACCAAAGAAGGAGTTAGAAAAACTAAAAAAAAAAGAAAAACAATTGATTGAACTTATACAGAAATTAAAACAAGATTTAGCTGTACCCAATTATAATACAAAAGTCCCACTTGATGTTCAAAAAAATAACAGAGAAAAATTGGCAAACAGTGAACGCGAATTGCAACAAATAATGGATGCAGTAATAGTCTTACAAAAAATGTAAAAGTATATACATAAAATAGAAAATTTTACAAACTCTACAACTGAATATAGATATATAATTTATTTATTGAGTTACTTAATAGTAAGTACCTTATTTATTGACCTATTTAATAGTAAAAAGAATATAAAAAGAGATTATATATAATTATGCTTTTTTTTTAATTATGTTTATAAATTAAATATAAAAAAATAAGAATGTGTGTGTAAATGATTTAAAACGTATTTATACAAAGTATACGCGAATTCATTTGTAAAAAAATAGATATTTTTTTAGAGATATTTAATCCATATTTATAGATACTTAATACAGAAAAAAGAAAGACAATACATAAAAAAAGGTTCTTTAAAATATATTTTTGCATATGCAGAACATTATGAAATGTACTCTAAAAATGCTCTAACTTTAATTATAATTTGCAGAAACAAATTATAATTAAAAATTTCGGTTTATTAAATTATCTTCTAAATTTCTGTTTATTAAATTATCTTCTACTACAGATATAACATTGACGAAAAATCATATTAATTTTATTTCTTGTCAAAAATTTTGTATACCGTTACTCGAGTTCAATAACACAATTTGATATAATTTTTTTCTTTTTTATGAATTAATAAATAAACTATGAATTTCGATTAATTAGAAGATATTTGTTGGAAATGTCGATGTGCAAATTGAAACGTATGCACATTTATTAATGTAAAAACTAATTAAAAAAGAAATTCTCACATAAAATATTTTACGAATCTATTGAGCTCATGAACAGTGGTATACTAAAAAGAAATAATTTATTTCGATGTTAATCATACCAAACAAAATTAAATAATTTCTTGTTTTTGACATAATTCAATATGATTACTATAGTAGGAAAACAACAGCCTTAAAAGTATTAAAAATATAAGTTAAGTATTAAAAATATAAATTAAATATATGATACATGAAAAACGACATATCCATATGTATGAATTATATGTATTTCATAAAAATAATATTTCAATATAATATGCTGAATATATAAGATGTAATAATAAGCTATATATAATAAAACAAGTATATGATAAGTATCTTGCACTGCAATGGTATCTTGAATGAATAAAGGCAATTATATTGTCTGAAAATCTTCTCAAAAATAATAATTTACAACGCAAGAATATATAACCATGTACACATTAAGGGCCGGTTGTTTCAACAATAGGTAACTTTTACCTTGTTGGTAACTATATCTTTGTCTCTTTTTTTTAAATTTTATCTGAAAGAGATGAGTTACCAACAAGGTAAAAGTTACCCAACGTTGGAACAACCGGCCCTAAAACATTTGAAAGTATACAAAAACGCAAAATATAATAAGTTTCTTACCGGCTCCAAACTTTACAAACAAAAATACCGAACGCGTGCACTAAATACACTTCTCTATATAACGCTATAACGGTAAAAATTGAAAGAAAAACAACAAGAACCAGAAAGAAACTCATCTCACAGATCTCAAACGCAATATATGTATAATGTGACAAAGCGCACATAATCGTCGCTCAATACACTGGACAACTGAAAATAACAAAATCGGACGTTGTTTATAAGTCGCTAATAATAAATCAAAACTTCTAAATAATTAAATAGAGGAAATCTCAAAGCGCGAAGTTTCTTAAACTCTTAACATATTTTCGACAATAGACAGACGTGTATGCATAATGTAAGCATTCTGTATCTTCCTATCGATTTAAACTTTTTTTAGCATATATAAAACAGCACTTCCGATATAAGCCTCTTATTCAGAATAAAGAGCTTCGCATCTAAAATTTCTACATTATTCCAATAAAATTCGTGATTATTCTGTCTGTGATCCGCGATAACAGATTTTTGTTTTTGTTAATATGATTTTTATGTTCAGTGATTCTTGTTTTTAAAAGTCTGCTCGTCTGACCGACATGCGAGGCATCGTAGTCTTTACATGAAATTTTGTACACTACATTGTTATATAAAAAATTATGGAAAAACATTCTTATATCTTTATGAACGTAGCTTATTCATTTATTCGAGTACAAGATTCTTATTACATTTTGCGTGTCGGCGTACTTTTAAGTATTTTAATGTGTTATATGAATTATATGTATTATAAGAATATTTATTCTTATGTTGTATTGCTGAAGATGGTCCAAAAATGAACCGAAAATAAATGCGTTTTTTTTATTTAAAAAAAGTTGAGTTTTTATTTGCGTTTTTACATCCTACGCTGATCTTAATATATGTTTCTCTATAACGTAATTCTTATAAAACATTGCAATAAATATGCAATAGTAATTAAAATTGATATAATTATTTTACAACAATGATTTATAAATTATAAAATGATATATTTTTTTACTTATTCCCTGCTCATTATCACTTTTGCCTTAATAATACGTGTTAACATTTTCATTTAAATGTGTAAACGAGTAAACGTGTTTTCGTTTAAACGTATAGTATTCAAAAACACGTATTCGGAAATAAACGTTTCTAATAAATGGATATGCTAATTACACGTATAATAACGAATATCCGTTTATTCGAATATCGTTTATTAAACGGTATAAAGTATACGCGGCATAAAATGTACTTATTACTATGAATGTATCCTCTGACTCTTCGCGGCATGAAGTATGAGAGAAATGACATATAATAAACGTATAATATATAAATATAATAAAATATAAATGTAATAGTATATAAATATAAAATATAATACAATATAATAATAAATAATATAGTATAATATAATAATATATAAATATAATAAACGTATAATAGTAAACGTTCTTTTTTTAAGTAAATCAACGGATAAATGTTTCACGATTACACGTATATATTCGAAAAACGGTATAAAATCTGAACCCTAGTTTTAAATTGATATCTATGTAAATATATAAAATTCACGCGTAATTGAATATTTAATAAAAATGTAGACAAAAAAAATAAACGAAATCAATGTAAAATTATAATAATGGCATCTTATACAGATTGCGCGCGCGCGCGCGCGAGAGAGAGAGAGAGAGGGAGGGAGAGGGAAAGGGAGAGGGAGAGGGAGAGAGGGAAAGGGAGAGAGAGAGAGCACTCTGATAGCATAATGACGATAAATTTGTATCATAAAATGATCAAAATTAGACGTCCTAAGTGAGGTCTTTATCGAGTTCTGAAAATGTGAATACATCACATCCATTTTATTGACCGTAAAAATAGGATATTAGACTAATAATATAATTACCGAAATTTTGTAAATAAAACTGAATATTATACTCGCATTTTACATCTCAAAAAGACAATATACAAATAAAGACTATTTTCTCATTTCACTATATGAACCTACACATGTCTAAAATAATTAAAGAGTAAAAAGAAACAGGAGGGAGCATATGGCTCGAGCTAAACGGACGGAAATGCCTATATATACCAGCATAAAAGTGGACACTCAAAATGGCTGCTTATAGGCGCCAAAATTGAATGGCTTTTCGGAGATGCTGAAAGAATAAAGTTTTAAATACAAAAATATAGAATATACTTAATATTTTTAATAAAATCAACTCAATAAGATTAAATTGAAATATATAATTTTAATATGCAACAAATAAAATAATATATATTAATAATATTGAAATTTTAACACATTGTTTACTGTTCTTTAAATAGTATATCTAAATAAAATATTAAATTCTTGTTATTATATTGATAACAATTATTAACCAATGAAATGTTATCCCATAATTTCGCGCTGTTGTTATGCCACAAGTCTGATAATGCACCATAATTTTATTTCATTATTTTTTTTAGAATTAATAATTGTGCAAAATAATACGCGCATGCGTGTCTCTCTGACGACAGTAGCAGACGATGCTAATAAGCGTCAAAAAAGTGGACACTCAAAATGGCGGCTTCCGTCAGCGATTTGACTAGCCCCCACCACCGATACATTCCCTCCTGTTTCTTTTTACTCTTTGAAAATAATATATAGAAGTCTGTAAGCTGATCTAAAAAATGACATTTTATAAGTGTTCATTATTAGTGACTAATGTCTTAGACGACTAAAATAGATACCTAAAACTAGATGTTATTTGACGTCACTCTTCTATTTCTACTAGGGTAATAATATACAATACTGTTATTTTTATGATTACAATATATTTTTTCACAGGTTTTTTTTCAACATTTGAATTATATGTTTTAAACACACAAAATATTATAATATTAAATTATATTTAAATTTTGTGGTTTTTCAGATTTATCATTTTTTTTTAGTTCTTTTGTTATATTAATTGTTCTCCAATAGAAATTATGCAACAAATGACATTCTCGCAATATATATATAATCTGCTTGATAACAAAAATGTAATTGAAAATATTGATAATAAAAATAGAAAAACCACTTTAATAAAATATAATATAACAAATATTAATAGTTTTAATACAAAAAATATACAGAGAGGAATTATACAAAAGTATGCTCTTATAATCTAAAAAAAATATATAAAATTTATTGTGTAAAACAGCACTTGACGGTTGACTATATATATGTGTAGTATAACATAATTATTGGCTAATTCTGAGGATTTTATAACAAAGTATTAATGCGGATAATTGATGGTAAAGATATTTAAATGTATAACAAAAACAAAACTAATGATATATTTACAATTATGATATATATGCATGTATATGTGTATATATAAATTATACTAATATTTACTCAAACTTTGTCCAATTATTTGGTGATTTAATAGCAGATGTGTTTAGTGTTAAATTGAATGTGTCTATCGTATCAACATTATTAATGTTGTTATCTGGTACACTTCGATTACATATAGCAGTGTTTTTTATAGATGGATTATCACTATTAGTTAAGCTAAATTTACTAAAATCTATACCATACGCTTGTAATAAGTCCATATCACCTACGTTATCGGATACCTTCGGCTTGTCATTGTTTTTGTGCGATGATTGTTGAAAATAAGGATATAAAGGGTTACTAAGACCTTCATTCATTTCAGGTAAATGTAACGATTGACTCATCTGTTTTGTGCTTGAAAGCTCGGGAATCTTAGATAGAAGTGGATCAAAATCGTCATTACTAGTCGTTGAATCTAAGCGTATTAAATCTGGGACATCAGAAGAATCCTGTAAAAAAATACATACTGATAATTAAATTTTAATATTTAATTGAAGCAATAAATAAGAAACTTAAGTACAAGTTTTACCTTGTAGTCTAAAAATGTTCTTTCTCATTTAATGTTAATGTTCGATTTTATCTAAATATGTAAATTCTATTATGTGTATGTACGGGCACGTCGTGTGTGTGCGTGTGCGCGCACGCGCGCGTGTGTGTGTGCGTGTATGCGTGCATGTGCGCGTGTTTATGTTTCAGGATTAAATATTCTAACTTAAAATACGAGTTCAGAATTCCAAAATAAGTAAGAAAGTTTATCTATTAGAGAATATGCATGCAAACGCTTTGTCCAAAAAATATTGATATTTAAATATTTTAAATATAATTCACACTCTTTTTTGACTAGAAAATATGAAAAATCGAAAATATTTATAAATTTTGTTCAAAATAATAGTTTAAACACAGAGACAAACTTAGTATCTTTTTCTCACAACATCAATGACAAAAGCGGACAGGTATAAAGAAAAATAATGTATAGAAGAAACGATACCGCTTCCCTCAAATTTTACGGTATGGAAGTGAAGTAAAGACCTCTGTCTCGCGCGCTATTATGTTTACAGTACCACAAACTGCACGTTGTTATGAATTTCAGGTATTTTCAAGTAAAAAACGAGAATCACAACTTCTGAGGCGTATTTAAATATATGTGAGTGATACATATTAAATGTAATAATTTTATTCAGATAATTATAATATAAATATAAATTAATAAAATAAATAATTAAGATAGTTTATAATTAAATGAAAAAATTATTCCTTATTAAATGATTTTAAGGAAAATCCTAATGTTTTTACGTTTCATCATTTAGTTATTATTGTTTTTAATTATTATTTTAACATTTACTTGTTGTATAATTAGTATTCTTTTGCAGTTATATATTGTTAATATTGTTATTATAAAGTCCACACTGACCACACAAAAAGGCCTAAAGTTTAATTAGGCTCTTGCCAAAAAAAATCTGGGTAGATTTAAATTAGTATCAAAAGCAACTCGCTAAGGAAATTTTCGAGAAGTATATAATAAGAGTAATAATTACATTTTGCAGACTTAATATTCATTTCTAAAAGCTTTAAACGATTTATAATTTGCGACAAAATAATTCAAAACAGAGTTCTATTTATAATTTTATGCGTTTTAATGTATATGTGTATTTTAATATATATTTTGATTTGTATGTATTTTACGTGTTCAAATGTGTGTTTTCTGTATTATATTTATAAATAGGTCTTGATTTTTATCGTAAATTATATATCATCTAAAAAGACAGAAATATTAAATTAAATTTGAATATGAAAAAGTAGTAAGCGAATGAACTATTGAAAATATAAAAAGGTTTTAAATATCGATCTATATTCCACTTAAATAACTAAAAAATCCAGATCCTCGATTTTTGTCAATTTGTTAAATTGTATATGTACAATTCCTGCTCGCCAATTTAATGTAAAATTATGTTAATAGATCCTACTTGATTTCTCCACTCAATCTGTCAACTTTAGCAATAATAATAGTTTAATAGTTAATAGTTAATATTTTAATAGTTAAAGAATTTATATGACAATTTGTTCTCGATAGACTTGTCTATTTCGGCAGTTGTATTTTTTATATCATATTTTTGTAGAGTTTGTGCTTTCTACGAGTTATATAGAGATAACTTTGTATTAATAGTCATACAATAACTTTTCATTTATCATCCTTAGCAATAACTTTGAATATTTCTTAAATAAAGCGTTTATGGGCATATCTCTACAGAAATTTTTTTTTTATTTTGAGTAATTCTTTACAAAAACTTTCACAAAACGGATCACTTTTGACATATATTATAGAGAGTTTATTCCTGAGTACTTGAAATCAATCGGCGCTCTCTTAAAGTTTTTGAAATATTTTATATTAAAATTCAGTTATTTTTAAACTACATTAAGAGTAGGAATCAGAAAAAAATAGTCTTGATTTTCATACCTATATGTTGACAAAATAATGATTCTGAGTAATTTTAAAAAAATGTTCGCTAATTATTAATAAACAATTATATTTATTAACAAAAATTTATTTATTAACGAATAAAGTTAATGATGTAACTAAGTGTTAAAACGTTCTAATTTGAGCTTCACTGAACATAATATTTCAACATTAGTTACATATTCACAAGTTATGTAAACAATAAAATAATTTAAAAAATAAACAAAAAAATAATTAAAAAAGAGATAATAAATAAATTTCAGTTGGAACGCAAAGACTACTATATTAGTATTAAATATTAAAGTATTAAGTAAAATGTATTGACAAAGAGAGATCGGAAATATCCCTCACTGATTATGCTGAGCTTTAAATATGTTGCAGTTTAGGGCAAAATAAAAAATACACATAAAATACAACATCTTTTTTAATTTATATAAAATTATTTTTAAAATTATTTTGAAATAATTTTTTAAGTCATTCATGGTTCATCAAGAGGTGATATTTCCTTAAAAATCAATTTTTATTAGTTGTCATCGAAAAAAGATGAGAGATAAAATAATATTTTCAATATAAGTTTATTCAATATTATTTTATTTGTATAATACTTATTTTTCATACATATAAAACACCGAAAATAGTATAGAATATATCACAATACATTATCTGGACTTTTATAACATTATTCTTTTTTTTATTCAAGAAAAATTTACAGTAACAAAATTCTTGCACTATTATTGAATTTAAAATTTAAATTTTGCATACAGGGTGGGCCAAATAACCTGTGACAGGCTATTTTCTCCGAAATTATTGGAGATAGAGACTTGAATTTTTTTTTACGTTAAATGGCAAATGGGGGCTGCTTACGTGGCGCGTAGGAAAATTTTTTGGAGGACTTTTAGAGAGACAAAAAAATAGTACCCCTTATTTTTTAAATGGAACACCCTACATATTTTTTTATATTCTTGTAGCTTATCTCGAGAGCTTTTCGAAACACTATAATAAAATGTTTTTTCATTAAATATTTTTCGAATTATAAGGCTTATAAATTGCAATATTTTGACATAAGATACAAGATATCTCATAAAATATTCATTTTTCGATTATCTTACCATATACTTTTATGCACAGAATAATGAGACAAATTAATTGGCGTAATTAAAACACATAATTATATTAAAGTAAAAATGTGTAACTTGCTAGTCGCAAATTCAAATTTTTTCTTAAAGATAACTATGTGTTTTTTACGCCAATTGATTTGTCTCATTATTCTGTACATAAAAGTATCAAGGTAAAATAATCGAAAAATGAATATTTTACGAGATATCTTATATTTTATGTCAAAATATTGCAACTTTGAAGCCTTATAACTCGAAAAATATTTAATGAAAAAACATTTTATTATAGTGTTTCGGAAAGCTCTCGAGATAAACTACAAGAATATACAAAAATATATAGGGTGTTCCATTTAAAAAATAAGAGGTACCATTTTTTTGTCCCCCTAAAAGTCCTCCCATAAAATTTTCCTACTCGCCACGTAATCAGCCCCCATGTACCATTTAACGTAAAAAAAATTCAAGTCTCTATCTCCAATAGTTTCGGAGAAAATAGCCTGTCACAGGTTATTTGGCCACCCTGTATATTCTCTTGATAATAAAATATTGGTAAAACTGCATAAAAGGTTACACCTCTCCGATTTTCTTGCTACTTACATATATTGTTCAGGGAGTTGTTCTGAATAATTCCCCACAAGAATTAAGTGGGGGACGGCATACCTGTGTGAAGTTAGCCTTTCAATATTAAAAAATCCTAAATTTTCTTTTTACAAACGTTTGTCCATCGTTTGCTCATGAATGCCCCGTTTGAATTTTCGTTTGCCTCTCTCTAGTTTAAAAGTTACAAGACAAAGCAAAGTTCACATGGGTTTGCAACTTTCCACGCGAAGCGAGGTGGACGGGATGAGTGCGGAAGGGGGGAGCCGAAGGCTCCCCTTGCACCCTTCGTGTGTGTGTGTGTGTGTGTGTGTGTGTGTATGTTATGAAAATATTGAAAATATTTATCATCAATAAAAATTAATATCAAGTGGTTCATTCAACAGTATAGAATCCCTCAAATAATAGAAACAAAAACTTTTTCCGTGTCGCACACATTAATAGGACGTAAATAAACCTTACTGTTGGTTTTATCAGTTTATAAAACCGAAGGAACAGCATGGAAAATATGAAATTTCATTTTGTTATATCTCCTAAACCAATGCCGTCCCCCACTTAATTCTTGCGGGGAATTACTCAGAACACCCCTCCCCTACAATATATTTAAGTAGCGATAAAATCCGTGAGGTGTAACCTTTTATGCAGTTTTACCAAAATATTATAATTATGTATGATAATAAAATATTATATTGTTATAATTCTTTATTAATAATTATTTTTTAAAAACATATTTATTGTAATATTTTAGAGAATTTAGAATATTTTTAGAGGATAATATAATTTTGCAAAATTAATAATGATACCAAATATGTATCATCCTTATTTATTATTTCTGAATCAAAAATTAATTTTCTTACTATGAGCTGTATTCACCTTTACCTTGAGCATGATACATATTGTGGTCTAAGATATGATAGAGCAATATAATGAGCAAAAATATCTTAGTTCATTTATTAATCATGAAAAGAGCTTATAGGTAGCATATTTAGAATAATAATTAATTTTGGTTTAATAAATCGAATTTTTTTTCTCACCTAATAGTTATTTTTGACATTTCTATAATGATTATACTTACAATATAAAAAAGAAATTATTTTCTGAAAATTTTGAAGAGACAAAAAAGATTATACTGTATCTAAAGCTTTATCAAAATTGGAGATACTTCCGATTTTTTTCTTGTAAGTAGTAAATATAAATAACGATATAAAAAATGCAAGCACATATATGTATGTGTATATTACGAGAGAATAACATTCTAAAGCGTTCTACAACTTTTATTTTTAATTGTAGTCATATATATTTTAATTTAAAATAATAAAAAACTAAAAGAAAAGACTACTTAATTTCAAGCAATGTTACTCATGAACTTTCTACAATATATACAGGGTGTCCCATAAAGATTGAATCAACGTTCGTGAGCAGGTAGAGCGCATTAAACTGAACAGAAAAGTCCTGTACTATTTTGCGATTTTCAGAATAATTATTGAAAAATTAATTTACAAAGATCGGCAAATCCGGCGCGAGTATTAGCTCGCCGCAAAAAAGATGGCGAGAAGGCGGCCCTAAGGACGGTCGCTAAGCGCGCGCGGCGTAAATAGGTGCCATTGCCTCGCGGTTACCAGGGGAATAGACGAGAAACGTTGATAAGAACAATAGATTAGCGATTATTATTTAGCGACCAGCCTAGCGGTGGGCCGCCTTTCTCGCCATTTTTTTTGAAGTGCGCCATCCTTCTTGCCATCTTTTTTGCGGCGGGCTGATACCCGCGCCGAATTTGCCGATCTTTGTAAATTAATTTCTCAATAATTATTCCAAAAATCGCAAAATGGTACAGAACTTTTCTATTCCATTTAATCCGTTCTACCTGCTCACGAACATTGATTCAATCTTTATGGGACACCCTGTATAATGATTAAAATAATCCGTACAATCTGTGCAAGCTTTTGTAAATATTCATCTTATTTTAAAGTTCTAAATTCATATTTTGGGTTTGGATGTTTAATACTAAAACATTTCCCAGACAGCACAGAAAACTAAAAGATGACGAAAAGATGTCTTTTTTGGTCATCTTTCCGACAAGGCTAAAAGATGTCTTTCTGCCTACACAAGAAAGTCATCTTTTGAAAGATGTCTAAAAGATGTCTTCTAAAAGTGATAATTAATTTTAGTCGACGAAAAGATGTCTTTTTGGTCATCTTTTCGACAAGACAAAAAGATCTATTTTATAATATATGTGTTTCTTTGTTTGCCACTATACGTGGCGCGCTCAGACTTGACTAATTCGTTTTCAAGTTTTCATAAAATGTATATAAAGCCTACTAAGAATAGGTATTACTAAATATAAAATTTAAAGTATGTCTTTTTTGTCAGTTTAATTTCTGATATGATCTCAACAAGAGATCCAGAACATGATAAAAATAGATTATTTGCAACTGGTCGGATAAATTGTAAGAAATCCGTTTTATTGTCTATTTGAAACACAAAATCGAAATTTCAATACAACTTAAATATATATATATATATACACATATATACAGGGTGGCCCATTTTAAACAATACGGTCAATTTTCTCGTAAATTAAGGGAAATATCGAAAAATGTTTCAGACAAAAGTTGTATGGTTTCGAGGGAGCCATAAAATGGTACCATTGGTTTGACCTTGGATAGTCACTTGAACGTCACGTAAAGGTTACCTCAATTTTTTTAAATGGCACCCCTCATTTTTTATTACATATTCTTGTAGCTGACCTCGAGAGCTTTACACTATAACACAATAATAAAATATTTTTTTATTAAATACTTTTCGAATTATAAGGCTTATAAATTGCAATATTTTGACATAAGATACAAGATATCTCGTAAAATATTCATTTTTCGATTATCTTATCCTAATATTTTTATGCACAGAATAACGAGGAATCAATTGGTGTAAAGAAAACACATAGTTATCTTTAAGAAAAAATCTGAATTTGCAACTAGCAATTACACATTTTTACTTTAACATAATTATGTGTTTTAATTACGCCAATTGATTTATCTCATTATTCTGTGCATAAAAGTATTAGAGTAAGATAGTCGGAAAGTGAATATTTTACGAGATATTTTGTATTTTTATCAAAATATTACAACTTTCGAGCTTTATAACTTGAAACCAACGGTACCATTTTATGGCCTCCTCGAAACCATACAACTTTTGTCTGAAACATTTTTCGATATTTCGCTTAGTTTACGAGAAAATTGACCGTACTGTTTAAAATAAGCCACCCTGTATATATGTATATATGTATAGATATAAATATATGATTTATTATAATTATAATATTAATTATAATCAATTCTAAATGGAATTACAAAGAATATGAATTTTAAACTGACCATATTTTGACATCAAAATGTCGTGTGCTTGCTACCTGAGGTCTAAAATATAATTTTAAAAAATAACTGAAAGATGTCTAAATTAGACGTCTTTCAGATATCTTATGAATTAACGCTATAAGATGACTTTTAGTGGGATATAAGACATCTTTTAGTCATCTTTTCGTTGACCACACGCTCAGACTAAAAGATGTCCATGCCGAAAATCCATCATCTTTTAGTCATCTTTTAGACATCTATGTGCTGTTTGTGTTGTTATATGCATCTAATTATCAAATATTATTTGACAATTTTTTTCCATGCATCCATTCATACATAAATCACAACTATATTTATTATATCTAAAAATTGAGAACATTGACCACATAACAGCAAAATAAATAAGAGAAGCAAAATTTGCACAAAGATAGATTTGCCGAATTTATTTTTCTAGCTTCTTCAAATGCTTGATAATTAAATGTTAAATTTTCTTTGCAAAGAAAACAAAATTTTATTATCTAATTATATCATAATTTAATTCGCTACAATCTTTAGATTCACGGATAATAAATCTAAATTTATAATTGTCTCAATATATTGAATAATGTCTCATATTTTGAAATAACAAATATTCTTTTTAATCCGTCTTCTAATATTTGCTCATTCTAGTGACTGGGAGATGATTCGGTAAATCTAAAACATTTTAAGTATTATACATACATATTGTACTTGTACATACTTTGTGGCTCAAATAATTGTATAAAAATTAATCAAAATATGTATTTCGTAGATATAAAAAATAATGGACGATGTTATGTTTACCTTAATATGTGCAGAGCAGGATGTACTATTAAATTGTGATAATGGATGAAATGGAGCAGGCATTGAAGGAATTCTGGATTTAAAAAGTGGTGCAGTTTGCACATAGATAGGCATTAATACTTTACTTGTATCAAAAGGATCATCTTCATTTACTTTATGGAAAAAATTTGACGTTTTGTAAGGTTTATCAAGTAATTCGCTATTCGTATGTGACACTAAATTAGAATTTGCAAAAATGTCTTTACAAATAAACTTTCTATTGTTTGAAGAAAAATTGTCTTCTGTTTTAGGATTCTCTTTTTCATGAACACATAATGATAAGTCAGCGACAGGTTTTATTAAATTATTATGTATATTTAATTCATGTAAAAATCGATTTGAATCAATATTTTGATTGTATGATGTAGATGACATAGATAAAAGTGATGTTTTATCTACTTCTTTTACAATTCTATTTGAAGTTAGTAAATTAGAAGTAAGCATTTTTGATTGATTAAACAAAGTATCTGATGGAAGAGGACAAGGAGAAGAAATTAAAATTGGTTTCTTTGAGGAAACTTCGTATGAATTTGTAACGATAGTACTAGGTGAAGGACTGTGCCGTAAATGCCCACTCCATGCAGGTCTCAAGTTGTCTAAACTGCGTACTGGTTTCAACTGAAAGTGAGGCATGATAAATTTTTACTTTTCTTTTTTATAAGAAATTATTAATACAAATTATGAAATATCTCTAATAATAATTCTATAATAAATCGATATATTAGAGCAGCACGCTATGCAAAAGCAACTACACTACGTATGATTTTTAAGGGTCGACAGGAATGACAGGCAAATTCCAGTCATTACTACTAATATTGAAGTTTTATTCGATGTATTGGTGTATGTTCGTTATACACACAAACATTACTGCATTGCAAGAGAGACAAAGATGACAATTGTCTCTCATAGAGTTCCTCTAGTAAAAGTTAAGACAATCGGCCATATATAGTCAAACACCGGAAGTTGTATGCGTGCCATATTTGAATTAATTATTTTACAAGATATCTCTTTGCTGGTTATTTTATTGAAATATCTATTTATATATATAAAATACCTTTCTTTACACCATGAAACTTATATTTATTTATGATACTAATTCTCACGCATGTGTGCGTGCGTGCGCGCGGGCGTGCGTGCGCGCGCGCGTGTATGTGTATAGTACAATAGTTTACCTTATATATAATAGGATATATCTAGTATAAAATTATCAAAGAAAAAATTACCTAAAAATTGTGCTAAAAAATATGTAAAAATGATATTAGAACAATATGATAATCATATATGGTTATCAAGGAAATAATGAATATAATATTAATACTATATACAAATTGTTTAGTTTTCTTTAAAAAGATGATTTTTATTATCATAAGATTTCTATATATTATTCAAAAGATTGGTATGTAGAAAAGTTGATTTTTATTATTATCAGATTTGTTGCAATTCAAAAGAATGATATATAGAATTCAAAAGATTTATACAAAAAATAGTTAAGATAAATATCAATTATTTAAAACTAAATTAATATCTACTGTTTTGAAACAAGAATAAGTTTATAAAAACATTTATCAATAAATTTCCGAAAGAATAAATTTAAATCCGCCAGCTTTGGCTATTACATATGGCAGACTGGATCACCAATCAGTAATTGATAGCCCGGTGTCTTAACTCTTACTAGAGGAACTCTAGTCTCTCAGTGTCTTTCTTTATCAGGCAGTGTTACCAACATGATTTGTTAACTACACATTAGATACTACACATTAGATACAAATAGCGATATCCACTAGTACATTATTTTTCCTCGAAGTTTTATTGCTTCGTGAAATTTTTTAAAAATATATTTTTTATACAATTATGCAAGTTACGATAGAACCGGATTTTGCATTTCACTTCTTAAAAATTTATAATAAATGAAATACTAATTCGTGGTGCAGCTATCCCGTGGTTAATTGCACATTTTGAATGTTTAGTAGAAATTTTGTTTTAACTTTTTATTAAAAAATGGCTCTGTCACGACCTGTGGATGATTTTACTGATTACGAATGTTATTATTTTAATTCTTCTTCATTCTTCCTGTAGTTTAGCTATAATAATGTTTTTGCAAAACCAGAGTTCACAATTGGCCAACAGGATTATCCATAATGTTTCATGTTGACTCTTAAAGGTCAGCAGGAGTAACGGGTGAACTCTGGCGTCAGAGTTACTAACATTGAGAAATAACCCAGGTAGCAAAAATAATCATTTTGACGTCAAAATGACTACTTTTGCTAGCTGGGAAATACTCATTCAATGTATAGATATGTCCATATAGAGTGTTTCAGACTACTCGTCCACCCCTTTTATTTTGAAAAGAGGTGATACTAAAAAGTTGGAAAAGACATATTTATCATGAAAACCTATTTGAAGTTTCTGATGGTGGTACTTTCAGTTTTGGAAACCTCTCAGAAATACCAGAATGGGGGGGAGGAGCAACTCAAAAATTTTAAATTGCAACATGGGGGCAACTTGGATATCGTTGGATAGAGGTTTTAAAAAGAAACAACTTTTGTTTGAAAAAAATTTGATATCACTTAACATTAGAGAGAAATAATTAAAAAAACACTTGCAATGATTGTAAAGCTCAAATTTCTATGATAATTGTCTTAAAATATCGATATTTTGGTACGAGCCAAACATAAACATGAGTCAAACTCGTGATACGGATCATGAAGCAAACATAAACATGGATGATTTGTCATGTGGTTTCAAGAAGACGGTTGTTCGGCGCATTTCTTATTAATTATTCATAATTGCAACACATACAATTAACCAGCTTTTACTTCTGTAGAAGTCTTGAGGGCGATTAACAGCATGAGACAAAGAATGAAAAGGTGTCTCCATCAAGGCGACGTTTTGAACATTTGTAATTAATTTTTTATCATTTCCGAGCGTTACAATAATTGCAAATGTTTTTGTTCATTTCTTGGTAACAATAAAAGATATCAAATTTTTTTCAACAAAAGTTATTTAAAGCTTTTTAAAAGCTCTATCCAATGATATCCATGTTGCCCCATGTTGCAATAAAATTTTTTAGTTGCCTTTCCGTTTCTGGTATTTCCAGGAGGTTCCCAAAACTGAAAGTACCACCATCAGAAACTTCAGGTAGGCTTTCATGATAAATATGTCTTCCCAATTTCTAAGCATCACCCTTTTTCAAAATAAGAGAAGTGAACGGATGGTTTGAAACACCCTGTATATACAAACACCATTACATTGTAAAAGAGACAAAAATTGCGTTATTTTTTACTTGTCCATACAATCTACATTAGCTGCACTTTAAGTGTAGATAATGATGTTCATTAAATATAGATATGATATTCGCCTGCAAATTACGTTTCGCGAAAAATTTATATTTTCTTATAAACCTTGTTTTGACGTTTATTTATATTGCTAAAATTTGTATTAAAGAGCCAAATTTTGCAATATAGCTTTTAAAAATTTATAATAAATTGTACACTGATTTACATTCCTAACTTTTAGTAATGCAAAACCGGCCAACCACATTTTCTGCCCGAAAGAAACAATATTTTTTCATAAATTTTTTTTATGTATTCTTTGTAAATTCAGGATTTTCGCTAGAGATAAATTTTGCAATTTGCTTCTTCAAAATTTATACTAAATAAGAAACAAAATTATGGTCATGCACTTTGTTCCGTAAGTACTGTACAGCTGTCTACCGAATCATCAGGTTTTTTTATTTTTTATCGAAAAATTGCTTTTTAACGAAAAAAAATCAATGCTTCTGATTATGAATATCATAATTATAATGTTAATCTATGCATATTTTGACTGTATAATATGTAGAAAACGAAATTGTAATTTGCTGCCAGCTGACAAAAGTTTCTAAAATGTCTCCTGCTGACTCTTAATGACACATGCATCAATAATCATAAGTCCATTTATTCAAATATTAAAATTTATTACTATTATTCGTATTATTACCAGTTAGCACAAATAACATACATGGTAGGTACAAAAAATTCCCGAACTGATATTTTCATAAGATGTATTAGTAGTACTATTTTTCGAACAACTATGGAACTTGGTGCTCAAGGTGATTTTCTCATCGGCGAATATTCAATTTTCTTACGAAAATTTAAGGTACTGTTCGTCCGCAGATCATACGATTTTCTCTCCCAGTACAGGCTCGTCCTGCTGGATAAAATCTGACGGACTCCTCGTAAGATCCTTCCTCCTGAGTACATAAAACCGCTCTGCCTCAAAGTGCATTAACCTTTCTTTTGTTGTGATAACGAGCGCTATGTAGAAATAGTTCTCAAAGACGAATTGGAATCTTTCATTCCTGCAAGGCTTCCCTGTTATACGTTGATTTTGTTCGAGCCTGCGGGAATCGTCTTTATCGTTGAGATGTGATAATAATTTATTATTTTCAAAGCATTATTTTCACAATTTTATTTTATTTGTTTTCTCAATCAAACCTCGCTAAACTCTTAGCCTAATTACTATATTTAATTAATCACTTTTATTTTCAGGTTAAGGTTAGACAATTGATAAAGATTATTAGTCTAAGTTTTCTTCGTTAATTTACTTAAGTTTAAATAACATATCTAAATAAAAATACTATCATTTTACAGTTAAATTTAAATTGCCTTTTATTTCTCATTCTTTTGTGACATTTAAATATTGATATAATTTTATCACCGTTTGTCCGTCCCCTAATATCTCTACATTAAATTCTGGTCCTTCGAGTCGGATAGAACGGACGGTGGTCAAAATGAGAGTTAGTCACGTTGAAAACAAACTCGAGCAACAGCTCACATTACGAGACCTTATCGTCAATTCCGTCGACAGTCTCACTAAAATCGGGCCCTTAAACATCACATCTCAACATGTACATGCTCGATTATCTGCTCTCAAAAAGAATTGGGAAAAATTCTTACTGGTGTATGATGCGATTAATCTCTCAATCACTAAACTTACTCCTGATGAAAAGGCGCTAGAATGAATTCTTTTCTTGATCATGACTCTGAGAGTAATAACGACGTTCCGTCTACGTCTCATACTTCAAGTATGCCTGTATATTTTCATCATGCTCGACTGCCTCGAATCGACATATCGAAGTTTAACGGCACTCCATCAGATTGGTTGTCTTTCAAAGATCTTTTCAGCTCTCTCATTCTAGCCAATCCGACCTTATCATCTATAGAGAAGTTACAATATCTTAAAATGAGTCTCGTTGGGTCCGCTGCACATCTCTTGAAAAACATGACCCTTACTGCGGAAAACTTTCAAAAAGCTTGGCAAGCACTGATCGCATTCTATGAGAATAAGCGCCTTCTAGTTAACTCAGCATTAAACTCGCTTTTGACTTTAAAACACATGACAAAAGATTCCGCCAGCGAAATGGAACAGCTTTACACGAACATCATACAAATCCATCGCACTTTGGAAACGTTGAAACGCCCGATACACCACTGGGACGATTTTTTCGTCTTTATAGCGGTACAGCGCTTGGATTCGGAATCTGTGAAAGCATGGGAGCATCACTTAGGCTCGTCAAAGGACCCCCCTACTTGGACTCAGTTTAGCGAGTTTCTAATTACGAGATTATTATCTCTTCAAGCCTTTGAAAAATCTCGAACGGGTAAATCTAGCACATTATTTGATCAACACTCATTCAAAAATCTCATTTTCAGGGAAAAGTAAAGGAGACCCATTTGCAAAAACCTAGTTCGTGCACGTTGTGCTTCTCCAACCACTATATAGCAAGTTGTCCGCAATACAATGCTAAATCCGTTCCGCAAAGAAAAGAAATTCTCAAAAAATATAACCTCTGCTATAACTGCCTCGGATCTCATCGAGCATCGGCCTGCCGGATAACGAAGCGATGCCTGAAATATAGTCATAAACACCACACCACAATTTATCAGAAGGAAGCCACTAAATCAACTTCTTCTGACTCTACTACGTCAACATCGAATTCAAAATCAACCCAATCAGCCTCGACTGACACTCACATTCTCCAGGTGGCGTGTCACACTCAACCAAACAACTCAGGCGTTCTTCTCGCAACTGCACAGGTTTTAGCAATTTTATCAGGTGGAAACAGCGGTTCGTGCCCTTATAAACCAAGGGTCGGAAATATCCCTCGTTGCTGAACGACTAGTTCAGATGCTTCACATTCCAAGAACCTCCTCTACCATCCCTCTCACCGGAATTCGTGCACAATGATCGAGCACCACAAAAGGTGCTCTAACTCACTTTACAGTGAGATCTCACAATAATAATTTTGAAATTCCAATATCAGCGTATATTCTTCCAAAGTTGACCTCCCCTCTCCCATCAACTGACTTCCAACAAAGATACTGGTCTCACCTCGACAGACTTACTCTTGCTGACTACAATTATAAATCTCCAGGATCAATCGATATAATTCTGGGATCCAATGTTTTCTATCAAATTATAGAAGGATTCATCAAAGGAGACGATAATTCTCCAATCGTCCAATTGACTAAGCTTGGATAGATTATCTTTGACCCTGCAGGCAATCACTCTTCTCGGAATGAATTACACGGATATCACACTATGGTTGACAGAGAACTTCATGACCTTCTACAACGATTCTGGCAAGTTGATGAAATACCAAGTTTATCATCATCATTATCAAAGGAAGAGCAAGAATACGAACAACATTTCAAATCTACGCATTCCCGTGATAATCAGGGACGATATAACGTTCGTCTTCCATTCAAAAAATCCATCAACGCATTAGGAGAGTCTCGTTCAAAAGCGATTCGGATGCTCTACCGTTTATCAAATCAATTCTCAACCAATCAAGATTTCGCAGACTTACTATGAATTTTTACAAAATTACCTGGGACATATAATAGGACATATGACGAGTTCCCTCTTCTCAACCAGAACTGGAAACGTATTATCTCCCTTATCATGGAGTCTTCCGAGAGTACAGCTTAACAACAAAGCTTAAAGTAGTATTCAACGGATCAAGCCGAACCAGTAGCGGAACCTTATTGAATGATTTACTCCATACGGGAGCCAAGCTACAGACAGACGTCTTTGATGTACTAATCTGGTCCCGGCAATTTCGATGTCTTCTCATGCAATATAGAGAAGATGTATCAACAAATCAATGTCCACCAAGAAGATTGGAACAATCAGCGAAGCCTTTGGATGAATCAAGACCATGAAATTTCAACGTATTAATTAATAACAGTAACGTACGGAAGGCTTTCGGCCCCCCTCTCGTACCTACCTTGCTTCGCGTGGAAAGTTGCAAACCCATGTGGAACCTCGCTTCGCATAGAAAAGTTTTCACCATGAAAATTAAATTAGCGTCAATTTTCATTATCATATTCGTAATCAGCACGTCAAAATACGTAAGTATACGTAGTTTCAAAAAAATCGAACATATGTCCTATTCGGAAGTGCACCCATATCTTCACTTGTATGGTAAAAATGAATACGGCATAAAATGCATATTTCGGAGAGATCTACAACTTTTGTTTGAAACGTTTTTTGAATTTTCCAGTATTTAAAATAAACGCCAATTTTTGACGATTTTTTATGGTTTTCACCATGAAAATAAAATTTGCACCAATTTTCACTATCATATTCGTAATCAGCACGTCAAAATACCTAAGTATACGTTGTTTCAAGAAAATCGGACATGTTCTATTCGGAAGTTTATCCATGGTTTTCACCATAAAAATGAAATTTACAACAATTTTCACTATGATATTCGTAATCAGCACGTCAAAATACGTAAGAATACGTGATGACAGCAAAATTTGGAGTTTTATCTTTTCGGAACTTTATCCAAATAGCGCTATTAGTACACTTTACGAAAAATCAATTCGAGAACTTTTAGTACACATCATGTATGTGAAGTATTCTATGTTAAGTGGATCATCTTTTTCCGTCGACAAATTTAATCGACCCTATGATAGATAGTAATATTCTATGACATAAGTGACTGTGCGTCATATTTTGACATTCTATTAAATAATATGTTTAATAAACTGACACCTAAAACTTTGAGTTAGATATAAACAAATTCTTTTATATTCTCACATATTTGGAAAGTTTGAGAAACTTATTTTAAAATACTTCGAATATAAAGTTCTTAATATTTACAAACAAATAATTAGAAAACTTGGCGAATAAGAGCTAAACGCGAATGTTAATGCGTCAATTTCGCAGAAAATAATTTCCAGGATATGTAGTGAGGAGAGGATAGACAGTATGTAGGAAGAAAGTGTACAGAAGCATGGTGTATAATTGAAGTACTTTTTAGATTGTAAAGGATTTGGTGTATCCCTGAGAACACCCCGGCAATCTGTAAAGGAGTTCAGAATAAGGTATGGGAGGGAGAGTGAGGGGCAGAGAAGGAGGGAGAGAGGGGGAAGAGAGGGTGAGAAAAAGAGAGGGAGAGAGGGAAAGAAAGAGGGGGAGAGAGAGAGAGAGGGCGGGAGGGTGGGAATAAGGAGGGAAAGGAGGGCGGAGGGAGAGGGAGGGAGGGGAAGGGAGGGAGAGAGGGGAAGCGGGAGATAGAAGAGGAGGTCCATAAGTATTAGAATGTAGAGTCACAAAATGGCCAGATAGTGAAATGAGGGATGAGTGGGGGTAAGAAGATGTATAGGAGGCTGCATGAAATGGACATGAGTAAAGATTTATATTTATATAAGTGTAATGAATATGTACAGAGTCTATGTGTAGATGTATGATAGGAGAAAATGGAGAGATGAGAGGAGGGGACGAGAATCGGAAGAAGGAAGGAAGGAGTAGCGGATGGAAGCGGAAGAAGGAGAAAAGAGAAAAAATACGGAAGTAGAGAAGCTGAAGGATAGTAAGGGGAAGGAGAAAGGGGCAAAGGGTAAGAAGCAAAGAAGCAGAGGGAATAGGAGGAAGGAGGGGAGAGAGAGGAAGAAGAAAGAAGAGAAGTGAAGGAAAGAGGAAGGGAGAAGGAAAGGAGCGGAGGGTAGAAAAGATGAGAGGAAAGACATGGGACGTAGGGTAGGGAGAGAAGTATAAAATGTGAGGTCGCTCAATGGCCAGGATCGTGAATGGGGATATGTATTTTTGTTAAATTTGTACAAAGGATATATGGATAGGTTTTGTGAAATAAGATCGTCATCCTAAGGGAAACAATAAAGTATCTATATATTTATCTATCTATCTTAGTTTGTATAGAACGGTTATTTTAAAAAACTGTCACATTACAAAAAGTTGCTGATCATCTATAAGAAAAACTAAAAATTTTTCCTTATTATCCCTAAAATTTTAACTTGCTCATTTAAAAAAAAACAAAATTATTTATAAGATTTTTTTATATGTATAAAAGTTTGTTGAAATTGTTGAAATACATATAGAAGTTTGTTTATCTAACAAGAGTACTATCAAATCTATTAAGAACAGATTTTGATGAGTGTTACATATATTGTGAGGAGTCTTTTCTGTACACGAGAATAATATATCAGATATGACGCAACGGGCATTAGTTTCCGAAAAAAATTAAAAAAAAAGGATCAATAAATTTTTCTGATCTCAAAAGATTTTCAAAAATAATTTTGATCTCAAAAATTTTCAAAAAATAAGTAATATATTTAGACTAATATTTAATTTTGGTTTAATAAATCGAGCTTTTCTATCTAATGATTACTTTTGACATTCCTAATGATCATATAATACAAAAAATTGTTTTTTTTAATCCTGTAGAATCAGAAAAATATTTTTTTTTAACCTTCTTCTTTTAATTTTTTTGAAAACTAATGCCCGTTACATCATATCCGGTTACCCTTGTGCACAGAGAAGACCCCTCTACGACATATGTAACACTCATCAAAATCCATTCTTAACAGGCTTGATGATTTTGTAAGTTGAAGATAGGGAAAGAAAATGCTACAGATTATCAATCATTGTACGTTCAAATTATTCAATCTTTTGATGAGATGTCTTTGATATTTTGACAATCAAACAATAAAGAAAAACTTAATATAATGCACAATTATATCATTAATACTCTATTTTCTGTTAGAAATTTATTAAATTTGTTGACATCGACGGAAAAAAGAAGCTCCCCCTTTGGCATAAAATTCTCATGTGTTGTTATATGTATTTTTTAACAATACAGAAATAGTGCACAAAAATAAAATTAATATTTGTAACTATATTTTCTATATACAAAATGTGCCACCAGAAACAGGATACTTAATTATTTTTTTACTTTTAACAATTATAAAAATATTTCGAACATAATTTGAATAACTTCGAAAGCGAATATAACGCAAGGAAAATTTTTTTTCCAATAAGGTTCAATAAGATCATTTTTTTAGAATTATCTAAATCTTTTATTTAAAAAAATGTGTGTGTGCGCGCGCACGCGTGTGTGTGTATTTACATTAAAAAGTCATTTTAAAAACTTTAAAAAATTAAAAACCAAAAGAAACCTTAAACAGAAAATTTTTTTGCACAATTTGCTCTCCACATCATTTAAGTTATGTTTGAAATATTTTTCCATCGATTTTTTATCTTCAGAAGTAAAGAAATAATTACATATCCTGTTTTTTATATGAGACATTCTGTACATTAAAAAAATATTATAAAAATATTAATAATAAATATTTTATCCTAACAGCACACATATTAAAAAAATGTTTATAAAAGATCCATAGAATATTAAAACATGTTTTAACATCCTATGGATCTCATAAACACCTGTTAGAGATCTGCTGTTAGAGTATATATATTATTTCATATCTATTATATATATATTAGGTTAGGTTCAAAGATCGAAAACGCTCACTGAGCGACAAAACCAACCACAACGCGTTCTGGCTGCTCAAATTCAGCCACAACCCGAAATTCGTGACTTGACACTTCCAAAAACGCTCATAACGCGTTTTGGCAAATTCGAAAAGGCCACAAAGCGAAATTCGTGTTATGGTTCTCTTAATATTGTACCAGAACGCGTGGAAACGTCCCGTTTGACCACGTCACGATTGACCACAGCCACTTATATCGACCGATGCCTAGGGTCATCAGCAACGATTAACCAATTAGAGAGCCTCATTTTAAACTGGCCAATTGGCGACGTGGTCAATAGACTCCCACCCGAACGCGTTCTGGCAATAAACAAATATCGCAACGTGTTGTGGCCACTTATGTTGCAGTCGTGACGCGATGTTTTTAAGACAAATTACAACCTGTCATCAATGGAGTCGACGGATTCATGTACAATTCTTGTTCGTCACTTTATTTAATGTTTTGTTATTACAGAGCCAACACATTTATAAGTGATTTTGTCTATTGGTTTCAAATTTAGTTTAATAAAAAAGAGATCCTTGAACAGACAACTGTAACGAATATATTGATATTAGTAAAAGAAATTTCGATGACTGAAAGTTTCTATTATAGAAAATTTATTGTTCTGTTTGTTTTATTATTAGAACTACAAATAAGATTAATAATTCTCGTTGTAGAAAATAGTTAATAATTGTTATCAATTATTATAACGTATTTAAGTATTGTTTTAATTTTAACAATAGTATAAGAGTACTACATATTATTCATTACTAATTTTAATAAATTATTTTAATAAAGAAAATAATTGTAATAATGTTGTTAATTAAGGTATTTTTATCATATAACGTCAAACAGCCTCAATAAACGTCTACAACGTTTTGTGGCCTTTTTTATTATTATAAGCGTTTTTAGAAGTGCCACGTCACGAATTTCGCGTAGTGACTGAATCTGAGAAGTCAGAACGCTTTGTGGTCGGTTTTTTCGCTTAGTGAGCGTTTTCGATCTTTGAGCCCAACATATATATTTTAAAATATTATATACAGGGTGTCCATGACCACCCGTACCACCCTTTTATTTTGGAAACAGAGCATTTTAGAGAAAAATATTTCAGACAAAAGTTGTACGGTTTCAAGGAGGCCATAAAATGGTACCATTGGTTTGATCTTGAATTTTCATTTGAAGGTCATGTGAAGGTCACGTCAATTTATTTAAATGGAACACCCTATATATTATTGCATATTCTTGTATTTTATCTCAAGAGCTTTCCAAAACACTATAATAAAATATTTTTTCATTAAATACTTTTTGAGTTATAAGGCTTCAAAGTTGCAGTATTCTGACATAAAATACGAGATATCTCGTAAAATATTCATTTCTCGATTATCGTACCCCAATACTTTTATGCACAGAATAATGAGACAAATCAATTGGCGTAATTAAAACACATAATTATGTTAAAGTAAAAATGTGTAACTGCTAGCTGCAAATTCAGATTTTTTCTTAAAGATAACTATGTGTTTTCTTTACACCAATTGATTTGTTTCATTATTCTGTGTATAAAAGTATTAAGGTAAGATTGCCGAAAACTGAATGTTTTACAAAATATTTTGTATTTTAAAACAAAATGTTGAAACTTTCAAATCTCATAACTCGAAAAGTATTTAATTAAAAAAACATTTTATTATAGTGTTTCGGAAAGCTCTCGAGATAAGCTACAAGAATATGCAATAATATATAAGATGTTCCATTTAAAAAAATCGACGTGCCCTTCACATGAAAATTCAAGATCAAACCAATAACACCGTCTTCCCTCGTGTATCCCTCGAAACCATGCAACTTTTGTCTGAAACATTTTTCAATAAAATCATCGATTCGCAAGATTATTTTTTATATTATTTTTTATATATTTTCTATATATTTTCTATATATTTTATACATATTAGTCGTAATATCTAACTTTTTTCAAGTTTTTTGAGTAAGACAAATATTTTTAAAAAATTTATATATTTTTGAAAAAACTATAAAATGTTAAAAAAAATTTAAGAAAAAATACTATTAATGCTTAAAAAATATTGTCAATGGAAAAAAGTGCAATACTATCAATGCTAAAAAGTATTGTCAATGGAAAAAGATGTACGAAGACGATTTAAATACAAGTACATGCAACATTTTTTTACAGACTAAACACATTTCTATGCATATTATATTTAAGAATGCATTACATATAATTCAGGAAAACGTGCTCTGCACATAATTATATTTTCATTGCATATAAGATTTGAAATAAAATCCATTATTTAAAGGACAATAAATGATTGACAAAAAACAATAGAAATTTACAAAGTTAATGTAAATAATTAATAAACAATTTATTCTAAAAAGTAGCATTTGTCAAATTTATATATATCGTGTTTTATTGTTATAATTTTTGCTACAATTAAAATTTCAGAATGTAAATTAGACAGTAAATATAAGAAATGAAGAAATTCAGTTCGAATCATTTTGACCTCGATATGTTTTGTCAAGATTATGGCTATAAATAACCTCCAAAAAGTTTTAACTATCGCTCGTTGTTTATGTATACATTTATTCCTCCATAGCAAAAATTGTCACAATGACGTCACAATAAACTCACAATAGAATCACAAGGTGACAAAAAAATGTGATGTCACTGTGATGTCACTGTGAAATTATTGGAAGGTCACAATGATATCATTAATCACAGTTGGTGTGATATCATCAAAAAATGTCATAATGATATAACCAGTATATCACAAAATGTGTAACAATAATAAAAAAATAACTTTTGCTAGAAGACATTCCATTTCATATCGCAACGATGTTATGGTGACATCACAACTGTGACAAAACGGACATTCGCATGTCACCATGACATCATTGTGACATATTTTTTGTCACAGCGCAATATCTTTATGATGTCATTGTGATATTTTTTGCTATGGGGGTTATTTATTATATATTTTTAATATATGTATACATATATTATATACATATATATTATATACATATGTATGTATATAATTATATCCAGTATCAATTTATTAGATGTAGATTGTTGCCAAATTGGCATCAAAGGACCACGCACACATACAGGGTGTCCGGTAATAATCGCGGGAGAGTCCCGTTAGCACATATCCCGATAGCACACAACCATACATATTGACCGATGCCTAAGGTAACCAGCACGGTTAGCCAATCAGAAGGTTCTAATGTTCATTGGCCAATTAGCATTGTGCGCTATCGGATCCCGTCCATAATCGCGGGCTACTCATACACAGCGATTGCCAGTCGTAGACCACTCCTCCTGTCATTCAATGAGCGCCTAATATCCGCGTAGCAGTAGGATGGGCCTTCTTACCGCGCGCTTGTACTCGGCTGGATTTGTCAATCTTTGTTAATTAATTTCTTGGTAATTATTACGAAGATTGCAAAATGGTAGAGGACTTTTCTATTCGGTTTGATTTGCTCTATCTGCCCATGAAAGGTTGGGCGATTATTACCGGACACTGTATATAAGTGCAATAAAATATTAATAATATGAATGAATAAGTGTTACTGGTGAGAATTAATTAATTATAATTTTTTCTTTATAAATACAATATACAACGTAACATATGTTATATATTGTATATCCTACATAATAAACAATAAGTTTAATTTCATTAAATAAATAATAAAATAAATTATGGAAATAATTAAATTAAATTTATAAATTTGAAGGTATAATTTATATAGGAATTAAACTACTTTATGCTTTAAATAGGCAATAAATATGAATAATTTTCCATTTATCTTTTCAAAAGTAAAAGTACATCACTTAGCGGCAAAGGGACTATCAAATTGAATATTAAAAGCCTTTCAATACCAATCAATCTCAGATTTCTATTTAAATAACTATAACTATAAAATGCAGATTCTGCTGGCAATCTACCATTAGATTATGGGCAATCCTGTTCAATTTCTGCCATCAATGTGGTGTCAGATTACGTAAGCAGGCTTTATTTTTGCTGACAATTTGTTAATATAGGCAAAATTAACAGATTCTGTAATAAATTTGTAGTCAACTTTGTTAACAAAAATTGCAGTAAACACTTGACAAATCCAACAAACATGGCTAATTAGAAGTATATATGTATATTCATACATACTTTGCCCAATATTGAATTTTTCGAGTTTACATTCGAAAACTTGCTTTGCATGTAACTTTATTTGTGAATAACTAAAAAACAAATAACAGCTAAAACTATTTGAAGGTTACTCAAGGTCTGACCTTAATAAATAAATCAGAATATATTAAAGCTGTTTCGGATAAAACTAAGTTGCTTTTAGAATCCAAAAATGTAATTTTATATTGTAGAGGGTTCTACTTAAGATTTTAAAGTTAATCCTCGTCCCACCCAACCGGGATTTTGAAACCAACTTCTATTCACGTTTGAAGGCTCATCAGACCAGTACAATTTAGGACCTAAATCTTTAAAATCGATGGCATACTTTTCGAAATATCAAACTGTAGAGAGTTATTTGAACCACCTTTTATATCAAAGTCAAAATGTTTCAAGCTGAGGTCTCTTCTCGGTATATTTATCTTACAAAAATTATATTATATATATATATATATAAATACAGATTATTACCGGATATCTTGTACATATGTATAATATTGTTCGCTAAGCGTTTTTAATTAATATTTTAATAACTATTGCGAAAATCGCAAAATGACTTAATTTTTTTTTTTGTTTAATTCACTGTACTCTACCCACTCACGAGCGTTGGCTCATTAGTTATGAGACACCTTATATATATATATATATATATATATATATATATATACAGGGTGTCCCGTAAAGATTGAATCAACGTTCGTGAGCAGGTAGAGCGCATTAAACTGAACAAAAAAGTCCTGTACCATTTTACGATTTTCAGAATAATTATTGAGAAATTAATTTATAAAAATCGGCAAATCTGGCCTGAGTATCAGTCCGCCGCAAAAAAGATGGCGAGAAGAACGGCCCACCGCTAGGCCGGTCGCTAAATAATAATCGCTAATCTATTGTTCTTATCAACGCTTCTCATCTATGCCCCTGGTAACTGCGAGGCAATGGCGCCTATTTACGCCACGCAGGCTTAGCGACCGTCCTTAGGGCCGTCTTTCCCGCCATCTTTTTTGCGGCGAGCTGATACTCGTGCCGGATTTGCCGATCTTTGTAAATTAATTTCTCAATAATTATTCCGAAAATCGCAAAATGGTACAGGACTTTTTTGTTCAGTTTAATGCGCTCTGACCTGCTCATGAACGTTGATTCAATCTTTATGGGACACTCTGTATATATATATATACAGGGTGTCTCATAACTAACGAGCCAACGCTCGTAAGCGGATAGAGTACAGTGAACTGAACAAAAAAGTATTAGGTCATTTTGCGATTTCGCAATAATTATTAAAATATTAATAAAAACGCTTAGCGAACAATATTATACATATCTACAAGATGTCCGGTAATAATCGCCCCACCTCTCTAGGGCTGATAGAGCAGATCAAACTGAACATAAAAGTCCTGTATCATTTTTCGATTTTCGCAATAATTATTGAACTATTAATTAAAAACGCTCAGGGTATGCTGAGCGCTATATGCGACGCGCGCTCATACGCTGAGCGTTTTTAATTAATATTTTAATAATTATTGCGCTAATCGCAAAATGATACAGGACTTTTTTATGTTCAGTTTGACCTGCTCTATCTGCCCTAGAGAGGTGAGGCAATTATTATCGGACATCTTGTAGATATGTATAATATTATTCGCTAAACGGTTTTAATTAATATTTTAATAACTATTGCGAAAATCGCAAGATGACTTAACACTTTTTTGTTTATTTCACTGTACTTTACCCACTCACGAGCGTTGGCTCATTAGTTATGAGACACCCTGTATATGTATGTACTTATAATTATATATAAAATATATATAATAATTATATTAATATATATTGTATACAGGGTGTCCGGTAATTACCGCTCCACCTTTCTAGGGCAGATAGAGCAGGTCAAACTGAACAAAAAAGTCCTCTACTATTTTGCGATTTTCGCAATAATTATTAAATATTAATTAAAAATAGCATATGCTGAGTGCTGTACATATGCGGAGCGCGCTCATACGCTGAGTATTTTTAATTAATATTTTAATAATTATTGCGCAAATCGCAAAATGGTAGAGGACTTTTATGTTCAATTTGACCTGCTCTATCAGCCTTAGAGAGGGCGATTATTACTAAACATTTTGTGTATATATATATATACATATAATATCGTTCGCTGAGTGTTTTTAATTAATAGTTCAATAATTATTGCGCAAATCGCAAAATGGTAGAAAACTTTTATGTTCAGTTTGACCTGTTCTATCTGCAATAAAGAGGTGGGGCGATAATTACCGGACACCCTGTATAATATATATATATATATATATATATATATATATACATATATACACATATAATTATACAGGGTGTCCAGTAATTCGTAAAAAATCTCTCGTGTAGAGCGAATCAAACTAAGCAAAAAAGTTCTGTTTCGTTTTGCGATTTTCGGTATAATTATTGAGAAATTAATTAAAAAATATCGACCAATTCGTGTGAGTATTTGCACGTGGCGAGAAAAGCCAGCCCATTGTCACGCCGTTGCAGTCACACGCATAGTAACCGTGTAACAGCGGGCTGACTCTTTTCGCGGTGCTCCTAGCGACCGCTTGGCAACGGGCTGTCTTTTCGCAGAGCGCTAATATATTGACGCAAATTGATCAATATTTTTAATTAATTTCTCAATAATTATTGCGAAAATCGTAAAAGAAATGGTAAAGGACTTTTTTGCTCAGTTTAATCCGCTCTACTATCTGTACACGAGAGATTTTTTACGAATTACCGGACATCCTGTATATGTATATGTAATTATGAAAAATAAAATATGGAATCACATCTCATTATTTATAAGAATACATATTTTATCTTGATTGACAATAAATAATATTAAATTTTCTTTTTGTGAAAATTATAAAAATAATAGTATATATAAATATTACATAAAAAATGTATAAATACTGTATGTATTAATATATTAATACTAATAACGTCAAGGAGAAAGGTGCTAGAAGCCAGGGTATAGGGGCACAAATAAAAACTCAAGTTTTTTACGGTAATAAAAAAAGACGCATTTATTTGAACGTTTCAGTCCATCAGCAATACAATGTACTCAAATGTACTTCGCAATATAATGCTATAATGGCACAATTGAAAGAACAATAGAAACATTCAAATAAATACGTTTTTTTTTTTATTGAAAAAACTTGAGTTTTTATTTGGGCCCTTACATCTTACACTACTTACTTGGCTGCTATCGCCTTTCTCCTTGATATTACTAGTTTTAAGAACTTTATAAATTATTATTTTATAATATTAATAAATTATAAATAATAATATATAATAAATAATAAATAATGACAATTACAATGTAAAACTTACCGTCCTATCCAATGATGGTATCTTTGGAAATATCACATCTTGAAGTTCGTGCATAAGGTCTATATTTATACGCTCTGGTGGAGAGTCTGATTCTTCAGGAGAACTGGGGTTTAAAGGTGAGTATTGTTTTTTACTGCAATACATATACATATGTACGTGTGTTGGGCGCATATGTTATACAGAGTAATTCAAAACAACCTGATGTCCTTAAAATGAGATATTCTTGAGTGAATTCTAAAATGATTTTTCCTTTTACAAAATTTTATCTGAAATTTAGTTTCTGAGTTATAATTGAAAATAGTTAGCCATTTATGAGCCGGATACAACGGGCATGGGACGGCGCAACGCATCATCAGACTAATGGCCTCTCTACGATCAATAATATTGTATAATATCGTATAGAATGCAATAATAATTCAATAAACTTTAAACAATAATATTGTGTAATAATAATTATTATTATGTAATATTATTAGCCCTCTAGAGGTGTCATTTGTTTTATGACGCGTTGTGCCGTCCCTGCTTCCCCTTTGTACTTGGCTCGTAAATAGCTAACTATTTTCAATTATAACTCAGAAACTAAGCTTCAGACAAAATTTTGTAAAAGAAAAAATTGTCTCAGAATTTGCTCAAGAATATGTCATTTTAAGGACATCAGGTTGTTTTAAATCACCCTTATACGACTACATATGTTTCGCAAGAAAACTGACAAATTTTAACGATATAATCTAGAATTGTCACTGAAAAAAGTCACTATGTGTCTGTTTGGCTCATTATCAAATTAAATGTACCTTAATATAAATTATCATATATGTATATTGCTTTAAATTTTTTTGTTTCAACTAAATTATCAAAATATTATTTTTACAAATATCATTTATTTTATGAAACGAACGCAAGCAAATTAATATCATGTAAGATTTGAATAAGTGAAGTAATAGCATGCTTGCAAGATAGATATTTCGAATTACTTAAGTACTTAAAAACTCGACTTCGAAGTACTTAAAGTAATATGTTATTTTGATAATAGTGACAAAATTATTTTGATAATAGTGAAAATGAAAGTAACAAGAATATTAAAGTAATATTCATTCATTCACGACTTTTATTTTGACCTGTATAATATACTTCTAATTTAATAATAAAATCAAAGGAGGAGGGTCAATAAGGCCCGATTTTGGCCCCTTCACGATTTCGTTGTAAATCATCAGAATTACCTACTTCTTAATACATAAGAAACTAAATTTAATTGATTTTAGCTTAAACGGACATGTTCAACGTACTTGTTATCCTGTTTAAAGACAGAAATTCGTATTTATAGATATTGTATTTAATACTACACAACTCGCCTGAAAATCGTCAATATTATATTGGACATCATTAATATCATAATTTAAAATTATTTTTATACGTAAAATTAATAATGTCAGTGAAATACGTAAGACAATGCACACACCCAGATAGCCAAATGTTCCAATTTTGCAATCATGTTGCCGATAACCATTGCAGCAACTAATTTTGAAAAACTAGGGACAAGGTGCGACAGCATTATGCTTGTCGTGTTGAGCTCACATAATTTCTAATTCTCAGAACAGCAAACTGATAGCAATATGGTAACATTGATTGCTGTCAGCAAACAAGAGATTTGACAGCAACTTGATGACAACCTATATTCATCGATTTGTCATCCATGATTAACCGCATTGATAATCTGGCGATAATTTTTCAGGGGATCAATCATGTAATTTTTGTTTTAGTAAGACAGAAACAAAAAAGTTAAAAATTCTTATTAATTACGCATTCAAGGATAAGAAATTTTAACTTTTCGTTTCTACCCAGACAACATTATGTCGTCTTAAAGACGTCTAAAAGACATCCTAAAATTGCTAAGACATCTTAAAAGATTATCAGAAAGACGTATCTATGACGTCTTTAAGACGAATAATCTTTACTTATTCGGACAATCTATCCGAAATGTTACAATTTCATTTATTTGGATAGAAACTGTCCGAAATGAAATTAGTCGAAATAGTTGTTACAATAATCTTATTCAATAGTTGCGATTTTATATATTTTTGGTAACTCAATTTTAAATACGAGATAGATGCCTTATGCAGCGCTGCATAGTGGTAAGAAAATGAACTTTTTTTGTCCGAAAAGACATCTTTTAGTCATCTTTTTGCTTTGTCAGGAAAACAACTATAAAAAGATGATGAAAAGATATCTTTTTTAATTTGTCTTTTCGATAAAGCAAAAAAATGTATTATAGACATCTTTCAGATGGCGTCTTAAATTAAATGTTTTTTAGACGTCTTTAAGACATCTTAAAAATGACATCTTAAATTACAAATTACAATGTCTTTAAGACGTCAGAAAGACGTCTTTTGGTCAAGTCTTAAAGGCGTCATAAGAAAGACGTCTTTAATACGTCTTTAAGACATGCATGTTGTCTGGGAATATTATATATGTATTGTTGCTATCATAATGCTGTAGTCAGCTGTAGACGAAATGGCCAATCATCAGATGTTACCATATTGCTGACAATATAACGTTTCAGTATCTCAAATCGTTTGCTTTAAACATTTCGTAAATTAATTGTTTATAATATACTCTCATGTTGCTGAATTCAGTAGCGCGTTTTAATTTGATGTCAGCAAACATACAACAAGCATATAACAACTCATGCATTGCATTAGTTTGTTTTTAATGATCAATCACGCTTGGCTATCTGGGCATGTCTGGCCACAAAACTGAGAAAAATGAGTACTTTTCATTATCACGAATGGAGTGCTTTATTTATGTGAGTCCCCTTGCCTCTCACGTATGAGATGCTTTATTTAAGTGAATTATAATTTCCTACATAATAGCCTACATTATTAAAGTCAGATTTTTTTGCATCTTATAGATTCGATATAATGAAAAGTACTCATTTTTCACAGTTTTGTGACCAGATATATGTGCATTAGCTTACGTATTTCACTGACATTATCAATTTTACGTATAAAAATAATTTACGATTTTCGGACGAGTTATGTAGTATTAAACACAATATCCATAAATACGAATTTTTGTCTTTAAACAGGATAACGAGTACGTTGAACATATCCGTCTAGGCTAAAATTAACTAAATTTAATTTCTTATGTATTAAGAAGTAATTCTGATGATTTACAACGAAATCGTGAAGGGGCGAAAATCGGGTCTTATTGACCCTCCTCCTTTCATTCGTATAAAATTTTGCTGTAGGCAAATATGATATTTTTAACTTTTGATGGGACTGTTCTTATGTATAATTTCTAAAAATATCAATTCTTTTAAGTTTCACTTCATATATTTGCAATAACAATATATTTGAGCAATATAAATTTCAAATTTCTTTTTAACACTTTTACCCACTGATAAACGCATCAAACATAATTGACCTACTTACGATTTGAAGATACCAAAAACAACAATATGGAATAAGGGTCAAAATACGTTATTAAAATTTGTCAGTTTTCTATTTGTCATTTTTATATGTATATACAGACGCGTGCGTACTATATATATTGTGTACATAGAGTATATTAATAATTGCAGTACAAGTAAAATGGAGATTCTTATGCAGATACCAGTTGAAAATATAAAAGTTTTCCATACAAGACTTTACTTTAAAAAAAATCAATATTTTAAATATGTGTTTTTAATTAACAAGAATCATAGCTCGCTACAACTATTTCTATTCGTATTTATAAAAAATGTCATAATTTAATAGATTAAAGTAATGTAACATTCTCTCCAATAATACATTTATTTCATTAAATTATCAATTATTGAAAATATGTTGCTTTTCTTATTACATATAATAAGCTCGACAGATTAAAAAAGTGTGAAGTAATTGTTTACAATTGTTTAATTGTTCAAAATATAATACAGACACAAATACACGCCAAAATAGTGTAGCAAGATCTATTGTGCAGATTCTCGTTGTTAGTCAAGTGCATGTATACGTGGTAAAAGTCAATTTTTCTTGAAAATAAAACCTTGTAAAAAATTTAGTCTTTATTTATTTTTACTTGTATTTGCATGAAGATCATCTCCATTTCACTTATATATTATGATTTCTGATATACCTTATATGTATTGTACTAAGCGAGTTACTAAAATTTATCAAATCGAATTCGAGTCACTAGTAATTATCAACTCGAATATCTTCGAAGAAACGAATTATTTACTTTACTTTAAAGACTAATAATTCAGAATATTCTCAACAAAAAGGGGCTTATAATTAATCACAATTCCAAAATTGTTCTAACTATCTACATCTGCTATAAATGATCCTATTTAAACATTTTAATGTGACCTTTACAAGATCATTCGAGATCATTCCAGTTATCGTTTTCTTTTGTCCAAACCAAGTAACCATTTTGTTTGAACCATTTTTTTCGAATAAACTCTTTTAACGATATTTAAAAAATAGTAATTTATAATAACTCGCCCTATGCATAAGAGCTTTTTAAATCTGATCAATCAGACTACATTTAACAAATCGCTTGCTCGTCGAATCTTACATATGCTACTAATCTAGCGCACACACGATTCACGAACAGGCAACTATCTAATGTAGCTGTAATGTTCTGTATATACAAGGTATCCACTTTAAACAACTCAGTCGAATATCTCGAAAACTAACAAAGAAACTTCATAAACACGGAAATTCTGATTTTAATGAAATTTGCACACATGTATAGAGGGAATAAATAGATGAATTTAGAAATTTTCAATTTTGGCGGAAAAACGATTTTAAGGAGTGTAATCCTCACATACATATAAAGCGGCTTTGTTTGTGCAAGTTTCATTAAAATCAGAATTTCCGGTTCACGAGGTTCCCTTGTAAGACTAACATACATAAAATTTTTCAGATAAAATTTATAAAGTTTTGAAAAAAAAGTTGATAATCTTGAATTTTAACTAAGATCATTTTTCAAGATTTATATAGTTAACTTATTTCTTTTTATAGAAAGAAGTATTTTTTGTAGCAGATTTTTAAAAATCGTTCAATTTTGCGTAGAAAACCTAAATGTATAGGCTTAAATTCAATAGTTTAAACTGTTATTTAGCAAAGAAAAATATGATTTCCCACAATAATCCGTGCATAAATTTATATGTGTATATATGTGCGAATGATAAGTGCTTGAATCTAGATGGAGCATATGCATGAATATGAATAGATATGTGTATAAATATTAAGAATTTAACTTTATTAATTTCTTAAAGGTTCAATGAGGTAGCACTTGTTATATTTTTTCCTTTTTCTCTACTCTTTATTAGTTAATCTACGCCAAAGATTTTTACAGTATGCTGCTCGCAATTGTTCTGTGATATTTGAGAATAAAGTATATCTATTTAAATTAAAAATTAATTCTAATGACGCTCGCAATCAAGTAATTACAAACAAAAAACAATGATTAGACCAACTGACGAGCAAAGTGAAAGGGTGTTATTAACAATATTTATTATTCTTTAGTATTTGAATCTAAACATCTAATATATACGTTTCGGCTGTACGCAGCCTTCCTCAGTATTAAACAAGAAGAAACGCGCAAATTAATCTCTTAGATTCTTAACGCCTAGACTTTCTTTATATTATGTTACAAAGCAACCGCTAAATTGAACCCGAATCTATCCAAGTATCCATTGTAATGTCTAACTAACGCTAACGATTCGAGTAATAAAAAGAAGCTAAACATATTGTAGATACATTACGACCATAATGCCTGCTTACTCTTTTGAACATGACATTAAGACTCAATGACTAGGTCCTGGGTCACGTTATTTTATAGTTAGACATTACAATGGATACTTGGACAGATTCGGGTTCAATTTAGCGGTTGCTTTGTAACATAATATAAAGAAAGTCTAGGCGTTAAGAATCTAAGAGATTAATTTGATTTGCGTGTTTCTTCTTGTTTAATACTGAGGAAGGCTGCGTACAGCCGAAACGTATATATTAGATGTTTAGATTCAAATACTAAAGAATAATAAATATTGTTAATAACACCCTTTCACTTTGCTCGTCAGTTGGCCTAACCATTGTTTTTTGTTTATATGTATTTAGTTTCTACATACATTTTTTCCCCATCAACAAATTTCTCTTTTTAGCCAAATCCAGAACGGACGATTAAAATGTGATCATTATAATCCTTTTGAGATGTTTGTTTACAAGAATTCTCTTGCCGCTCACGTGGCTATGTGTTATTTATCTGTTCGTCTGTCCTTTTGCAAGTACGTGTACCTTCAAGTGTGTAAAAACTTCGTAATAAATTTTAACGTAAATAAGAAAAGACTATGTGTAGGATATGACAGAAGTGAAGTCAGAACTTTAAAACATTTAGCAACAAATTATATTATAGAGATAAGAAATAGTATAAGAATGAATCATTTATCGGGAGAGAAAGGAAATCAGCTAAATAAAGAAAATTTTAACAGCAAAAAAGAGATTAAGACCAAAGAAAATCTAGAAAAGTAGATTTAGAGAGGAAATAAAATAACTTTAAAAATAATCTAAAAATAATTTTAAACCTAATGCAATGTAATTTACTATAAAATTAAAATTACTATAGAAAGGATAATTAAGCTAACAATAAGTGTAAGCAGCATTGTTATGTCAAACTTCAGATCACTATTGCCTTAAAAACTTACCTTTTTTAAAAAAGAGAAAAAAAGTGTCAAATGCACCAGTTGTAAAAAATTATTATATATATTATTATAAACAACTATTTTTATGAAATGGTGTTATTTAGTCTACAAAACAGTTTATTTTAGTTAAAAAAATTATTAAATTATATTTAAAAAAATTGTACAAAATACTTTAATTTCCTATAAAAATAATGATACAAAAAAATTGCGCTAACTAAGAATAAAAACTTAATTAAAATTGTTAAATTATTTTTTATTTTTTTAAATAGAAACATTTTAACCGAAAAAACTGTTGTATAAAAGTTGATGTATAAAAGTAATTGTTTTAGTTTTGTATAAAAAATAATAATAAAAATTAAAACAATTATAAGTTTTAAGAGCATGATGTTTGTCTGAAAAACAGAAAGGTTGCTCCTCGATCTTTAGATCAACATTATTAGTCTAGTGGTGAATTTGCTGGAAATGAGTTTGTTTCTCTATCTTTTGTAAGAGCATTTCGTGTGAAGTTAAGTTTTTGTGAAAATCATTATGGACAGGAAGAGTAAGCTCAAAAAAAAAATTTTTTTAATTCAGTTCCACATTTGCAATACGACTTTATTTCGAGCGATCATTATTGTGAGACTCTTCCTTTTCTCTTTTTCATAGAAAGCATGGCCTCGCTCTTTATTGAAAAAACGCATGATTTTTCAACAGTGGACGATTATTGTTTCTCGCCCTCTATCGAAGAAGTAATGATTGTCCCACGAAGAAAAGAAAAAAATTATGATGATCGTTGCGTATTAGCCAAAAAATTATTGGTGTGAGACGTGCGGTTTTACGAGGGACTTTGATTTGCGTTGAATTTGTAATGTGGGTTTATCTTTTTTGGTACATTGACGTCGGAATTTTTTTATATTTTTATATTAATGTGACCCAGTTGACATGCTAACTATCTTTACTTTGGCTTTTTGCGTTTCAATTTATACAGGTTACATAGTATTGATAAAGGCTGCGTACAGCCGAAACGTTTACTTTAATATGTTTTCAAAGGTTTGAACAATAAATTTTATTTAATTTTTCAACATATATTGAAATTTGCTCGATTATTGGCCATCTTTCTTATTGATTATTTGTTGTTAGAATTACGAGCGTGTGTAGAGTTTTGTCATTTCTTATTTGAATTATAAGTTTTTTTAGTTGAAATTTTTTTAATAAAAATTTGTTTTTTATAAAAAGCATAATTTTTTATTTATATCGCAACTTTTTTACATCGTTATTTATGTTGAGAAAATTAAAAATATTTTACACATTTTTTTAAAATAACAAATTTTTTTTTAATTAAAACAATTATTTTGTACAAATTAAAATAATACTATCTTGTAAAACAGTTATGTATAGAAATGCATATAAGTTTCTCACAACTGTTGCACGCGCCATTTTTTTTAAAGGTAAATATTTAAAAATTATATTGTTTTTATATATATGTATATAGTACATGTTAAAGCAAAAATATAAACGTTTTTTAGTACAACTTTAAGCAAAAAGAGAAAAAACCCTTCACTCACTATCTTATTTTTTTACAATATAGGACAATTAAATCACAATTGTCATTACTCGATATCAGAAAACTCTTTTTGGTGTAGATAGATAGATTTCCAAAATTAATCTGAATATCTCATGGAATAGTGAATGATTACCTCATAAGACTTTTTTTTTCGTAGAATAGAAATGCTAGAAAATATCTTCGAGTTTTTAATATTAAATTACCTATTTTATTACAAAATGTTAAATTATAAACTAGGAAACGAATGCGGTATCAGCATGATGGTGTTCAACAGATAAAACGTACATGCGTTTGTATGTACAGATATTTCTCAATAAATGGATCGTGAAAGATTAATATATGGCCTTGATCACCGGATTTATCCTCTAATTTCTTTTTATAAGAATTTATTATTATTAAATATGCTGTTTTTGTCGACCAACAAACACGAGAAATTATATGAAAAGTGAAATACATATGTGTGATTTGCAAAAATATTCTCTGCAAAATTTTGCTTTAGATTGTAGATATTTTTAAAAAATAAACTTGTGTATAGATAAGAATAGAAGGAAATTTTTGAATATTTGATTAATGATTAAGCACTTCCTTAATATAAGGGTGTAACCCCTTAATTACACTACTCTTGCGTGCTGAAAAATGAGGCTTTTTTTTAGGAATTTTTTTCTCCACTACTAATAAAGCAATCAAAGTAGAGTTTTTTAGGGTTTATTGTATGTGTTTTAGGTATACAAAAATATTTTTTATTTTGATTTATGTACAAAATGGCGTCGTGGCAGTAGGTAATGTTAGAAGGTTTTTTTTCGAGGAGATAAACGGTGTGCAGAGTAACAATCTCCAGACAGCACTTAGAGGGGTGAAAAAATTTTTTTCATAATCTACATTAGTTTTTCTTTGGAAGTATCCACCATTATTAAAAAATATTGATTTTTGCAAATTTGGCATCAATTTAATTTTTTTTTCTTTTTTTTGGGTAAAAAATCGATCTTATATTGTTTATAAAAAATGTAATTGTTTATCGATCGTAAAAATCGTGGGTACTTTCAAAGAAAAACTAATGTAGATTATGAAAAAAATTTTTTCACTCCTCTAGGTGCTGTCTGGAGATTGTTACCCTGCACACCGTTTAGAGACGAACCTTTTTACGTTACCTACTACCACGACGCCATTTTGTACCTTAAATCGAAATAAAAAATATTTTTGTATACCTTAAAACATATATAATAAACCCTGAAAAACTCTACTTTGATTGCTTTATTAGTAGTGGAAAAAAAATTCCTAAAAAAAGCCTCATTTTTCAGCACGCAAGAGTAAGTAAGAGTAGTATAACCCCTTAATACATAAAAGACAAGGAAACACATTAAATGTGAAAGACAAAAGGATATACATTAATCAAGCATTCCAAAGGTTTTTATCGTTAGTTTTGGATAATTAATAAATGTTCAAAATAGGAATTTATATCTATACTTATTCATGCACACGCAGATGCAAGCACACGTACATACACAAGTGCAAGCGCGTATACATATATTTGTGCACGCATCATTGTTAATGAAAATTAGCGAAGTTTCACTGAAAAATAACTCCCTAAACTATTGGACTTAAACCATACACGTCTTAGGAATTTTCTACACAAAATAAAGCGATTTTTCCCAGGTAGCAAGAACATGTCATTTTGACATTGAAAACTGGTCATTTCTGGTTCAATGACGTCACGTGACCAAATAATTTAAAACAGCTTTTTGGTGACGTCTTAATGATGTTGTAAAAAAACGTCATAATCGTAATTCTTAAGTCATTATTATAAATCGCCTAAGTATCACTATTTTTTAACTAAAAACTCATTTAATTTTTTATATCTTAAATTATTAAAACAATTTTGTGTATAAATTTGATATTCAAATTCTCTATACCTCAGGGCCTTAACATGAATTTCCTCTATAACCTGGAACTTGATCATGACTCATGACATTTGATCATGAATCTTTTCCTCTAGCGTGAACTTGTGAAAAGTTTCATTAACGAATTCAATATTTGTGAATGAATTTTTCATTTCTTACGAATTCACGCTAGAAGAAAAGATTCATGATCAAATGTCATTAAAACGTCACTAATACTACAAAAAAGTTTTCTATTAAAAAAAAAATACAAAGTTGTTTACATGATCTTTACATGATCTTAAACAATTTTTAAATAAAATTTAAGGTTACCAACTTTTTTTCTTCCAAAATCTTATTGTTTAAAACATTTTTACCTATCGGGTACAATTTTCGATATATTCGACTGGACTGTTTAAAATGAGATACTCTGTGTATACACAAAGTACACACAAAGTGTGAAAAGGTGAGTAATCTCTCAAATATATAAAACAGATAAAAATAATCCCATAAGCTCGACACAGATCTTCTCACATCTAATTAGATGCGGATAAAGTCATATGACTCTAGAGCGATGCGTTTGATGTATGGTATCTTATTTTATACCAAGAAATCGATGGCTGTAAGCCAGTCAAACTTGAAAATTGTTCATTACGTAGCTTTAAGCCTATTATTTTTTGTTCAGCAGTTATGAGAAAATCAGCTGATTTTATTGAGATCTACAAAACCTTTCTGCGTATAAAATTGGATCTGGCAAAATCAGCTGGTTTTCTCATATGTTATAGTATATAACCTGCTAAACAAAAAATTAAAAGACATATAAGATATAAAGTTTGTCAAAAGTATAGAATATATATATATATATATATCTCATAAGTATTTCATATATGTATCTTCCTCACGGAGCGACCTTAAAGTGTTATTTTCTATGACAGCTACGTCAACCACATTACTGAAGATAATCTCTTTAAATCAACTAAATAACTATAGTTCGTCAATGACATAGTCATTTAATAATTTATTGTTTAATAGAATAAAAATTAAATAAGATTTTCCACCATAAAAGAGTCTATTAAGAAAACTCAAATTAGAACTCTCGTATCTAAGACTGGATCTACAGCAAAAAATAAACAATAGTAATTGATAACAATAGTAACTGAAATAGTAATTGATTTTAATGGAGATTTCTAAACAAATCTATCTATTTAAGTTTGGATTAACATAGCTATTATTGCTTATTAGCGCTTATTGCTATAGCAATATTGGCTAACAATAAGAAAAATTCTAGTATTTTGTTATTATTGGAAAGAGTTAAAAAGCAAAAAAGCTTTTTACTATTTTGCAGATTTTAATAAATTCATTATTAAACATTTTACTTAGGTCTGATTGCATCAATTTATTTTGAAATATGAACAAGCAACTATCAATTTGACGAATAAGAGATGCGTAGGCGAGAAAAATATTGAGGCGAAGTCGCTGAATCGGGAATCGAACCCGAGTCTTTCGCTTGCCGGGCGACTGCTCTTACCACTGAGCTATTCAGCCCCACACCGATATCTCTCTCGTCTATTTGTTTATAAATCTATCGATAACAGAAGACGCGATTTTCAGCCCATGTGAATTTAGGAGGGGGGGGAGGGGGGTAAAGAGGGGTTTATAGAATTCTAAAAAATGAGAATCTTCTTTGCTAAATACACCAAGTAAAATATATGCCCTGTGCACGTTTCAATTTTCGCGGAAAAAAGAAAAGAAAAAAAAATTAATTTCTAAGAAATTTACGCATTAACATCCGCGTCTGGCTCTTATTCGCCAAGTTGATAGTTGCTTGTTTGTAAATAATAAGAGCCTTATATTCGAAATATTTGAAATATTAAACTTTGAAAAATATTTTAAAGAATATTTTATTTTGAAAAATAAATTAGCCAATGTCGCAATAATATAGGTATGTAATTATTATTATTAGTATAGAGGAACAAAATGATATACTAACAAGTGAATTATATCACTATGAATTAATTTCAATATTATTGATCGATTTTCACATTTCTACAAATGCTAGTAAAATATAAGAAGCTCGCACAATACCGGGTAGTTTAAGCTAGTACCTAATAAAGTTCATTTAAAACAGGAAAACCATAAATAATAATAAGTTTCTTTATCTGTAGTGGCTAGAAATTCGTAAAGCTGCATTGTCACACTTATTTAGAAACTTTAACAAAACTAAACAATTCTGAAATGTACTAACAGTGACATAATGACAAGCAAATATAAACAAAATGTAACAAAAAGAAACTTTTAGTGAAATTAAACAATAATACAAAATCCAGGAACATATTAACACAATAACGAACTAATGTAAAAAAAAATATATATATATACAGGGTGTCCCCGAATTGCCAGATCAACTCTCGTGGGTAGATAGAGCGTGTTAAATTGAAAACAAAAGTCATATCATTTTGCTAAATTTGCAATAATTAATGATATAAATTAATAAAAATCGGCCAATTCGTGTCAGTATAAGCGCGCGGCGCGAAGAAGCCTCCTACTTGTTACTTGATACTAGGCGCGCGACGACACAGTAGGCGGAGCGCTCTACAAAGGACATACAAAGGTCGTACTGAAAGAGACACATATAGTGCGCGCTGCGTTTATGTCTTGCCGCGCGCCTAGTATCAAGTAACAATTGGGAGGTTTCTTCGCGCTGCGCGCTTATACTGGCACGGATTGGCCGATCTTTATTAATTTATATCTCATTAATTATTGCGAATTTAGCAAAATGATATAAGACTTTTGTTTTCAATTTAACACGCTCTATCTACCCACGAAAGTTGATCTGGCAATTCAGGGACATCCTGTATTGTAAGATATAATTTTGTATACCCGTTATATTAATCGACGTTTACGCATCGAAGAATGAAGCGCGCACAGGATGCCGTCGGTGGCGTGATTTCGGAGCGAGAATCAATATAAAAAGACAGATTTTATTGCGTGCTCTCTTTTCTGTCTGCGAGCGATCCGAGTATTTTGTATCAGTAAAAGTATATTTTATATTATCGAATCGTTATTTCGAACAGTATCGAAGTTTGTGGTTCGTGTTATCGCTGCCGTTTATCTGAATAAATTCAATGAAATTAGAACAATCAAAACTACCTCAGTGATTTTTTATCCTGACATTGTTAATTATCCTGGTGTATCCACACATGGCCTATCAACGCTCAAAGTTATCTATCCTTACGGATATTCGATAATCATTTTTCCTCATTAGATTCTTACAGTATATACAGGGTGTGCCATTTTAATTCCTCTAGTCGAATATCTCGAAAAATCAAGCCTGGGAGAGAAAAATATTTCAGGCAAAAGTTGTATGGTTTCGAAGGCCACAATATGGTACCATTGGTCTGACGTTGAAGAGCCATTTGAAGATCATCTGAAGGTTACTTCAATTTTTTTAAATGGCACCCCATATTTTTTGTTACATATTCTTGTAGCTGATTTCGAGAGCTTTCCAAAACACTATGATAAAATGTTTTTTCATTAAACAATTTTCGAGTTATAAAGCTTCAAAGTTGCAATATTTTGACATAAAATACAAGATATCTCGTAAAATATTCGTTTCTCGATTATCTTACCCTAATACTTTTATGCACAGAATAATGAGACGAATCAATTGGTGTAAAGAAAACACATAGTTATCTTTAAGAAAAAATCTAAATTTGCAATTAGCAGTTACATATTTTTACTTTAACGTAACTATGTGTTTTAATTACGCCAATTGATTTGTCTCATTATTCTGTGCATAAAAGTATTAGGGTAAGATAATCGAAAAATGAATATTTTATGAGATATCTTGTATTTTATGTCAAAATATTGCAACTTTGAAGCTTTATAACTCGAAAAGTGTTTAATGAAGAAACATTTTATCATAGTGTTTTGGAAAGCTCTCAAGATAAACTACAAGAATATGCAAAAATATATAGGGTGTTCCATTTAAAAAATTCAAAATGACTTTCACGTGACCTTCATGTGACTCTTCAAGGTCAAACTAATGGCATCATCATCTTATGTCTCCTTAGAAACTATACAACTTTTGTCTGAAACATTTTTTCGAATTTTCCATATTTTTCGAGATATTTCACTGGAGGAATTAAAATGGGTCACCCTGTATATATATATATATATATATATATATATATATATATATATATAAACACAAGTAGAATATAACAAAAAGATGAGTAAGTATGAAAATTATGTATATATATATTACTTCAAAATCGCATATCTCAGAAACAAAAAAAGAGCGCCATAAAAAAAAAACAAAAAAAACAAAAAAAAACGTATTATTTAGAAATATATCCTCTACAAAAATATCAAATATAAGATTTGTAATATAAATAGATATATATTTATAATATATTTTAAACATATAATTCACAACTTGTTTATTAGCAGATTACTGACTGCTTACAGTACATAGAGCTTATATTAATAGAAAGGCCTTGTTATGCTGAACATAGGAGGACCTACTGAAGAAGAATCAACAAAGAGGATATTATATACTCTCTTTTTATATTCTTTCACTCTGGGTTGTCCCAGAAAAAAAAGGATAGCGTATGTAGGAAAATTACTACAGTATAGATCTGTCATTGTTTATCCAGTATTTTCTCATTTTGTCGATTCTATGTCAGTGCGCCAGAACTTTTCCATTAGTATAAACCTTATGTTACAATATAAGAGTAACATTATTAAAGAGAGAATTTTTTGAAAAATTTCATGAGAAAAATTCCCTGATTTTTCCAGACACAAAAGAAATCTCTGAGAATTCCAGATTTTTCAAGTTTTTACTTAACATCACTATTGAATAGCGCTACATTCCTAAAATAATATTTAAAAAACTTTAAAAGCTGGTGGATCTTTTTTATTTTTATACATTTTCTTAGATTCTCCATATTTTTTTATAAAAAAGGATACTCTTGTTTTATTTTGGAAAAATTATTTATTTTTGAAAAAATTAGAGCATTTTTTGGTAATTTCGATTAAATTTTTTTCGTTTCAATAAGTCTTAATGCAATCAATTTTGTATCATTTAAAGCATTACTTTATTGTCTGAATTTTATAGTGATCAATTATACTTTTTTTCAAAAAGAATTAGTTTTTCCCAAAATAAAATTTACTTGCTTTCTTTTACAAAAAAATGTAGAAAATCTAAGAAAATATAAATAAAGACCCACCAGCTTTAAAGTTCTGTAAATTAGATATAAATAGATATTTAAAAGTTGGGCCATATCTTTTCGACATGATATGAAAACATCTATCGCGCTATTTTAAAAACTTTCATTTAATATAAAAATAATTAAATATTTCAATTATCAAAATCTACAAAGCATAAAGGTATGAAAGTAGAGTATAAAAATTATTTACAAAAAATATTTTTTAAATCTTAGCTTTAAAAATAAATATCTCAAAAATGTTGTAGAAAAAAATTTTATAACAACTTATGGGGTTATTTTTATCTGCTCTACATGCCTATGAGAGATTGCCTTCCTTTTCTCTATATATGTATAATAAAAATTTCTTTATCCTATAATAACAATATTATTAAACAATAATATATTATAGGATTATATATGTATGATATATATGTATAGTAACGCATAGAGACACATCTAAATATCTATAAATGTATATAGAGTAAGGAAAAAATATGAAACCCTGAAAAATTTCGAAAAATATAAGTTTTACAGAAAAAGAATCGAAGGCATCAATGATGGTTATCACCATCTAAGGCAAGATCTATTAATTTTTTTTCATTTATTTCATATTTTATATTAAAAAGTATCATAACAAATTTTAAAATATCTCATCAAGAAATTCTTAACCAAAAAAAGTTAAATATTTTGGAAAGTTCTCGATATAAGCTACAAGAATATGCACTTAAAAATTGGTTGTTCCATCTAAGAGGGCACCTGCGGGTCAGAAAAAAAAGCTTTCTTTTGGGGAGAAATTTTTCTGTCCAAACTATTGGTCATTTATTCTAAAAGTTCTACATAATATCAAAGAACATTAAAACTACATTTCAGAATTTTTTCGTGGCAGAATGTCACATAGTGTCCAAGTAACGAGCAATCTCTGAGAGGTACTTTTAAGAAAAGTTCGTTTGCGGTGACCACTCCAGCTCTGAGTAGCGTTATCTAAAATGAACAAACCAAAGAAATTTAATTAGTATGTTACTTTATCTAATGCTTAATCGAAGCTTTTTTAAATCAAAAATCTCTCCATTTTATAGATATTGATAGATTTTTTTGGGTCAAAAAATGAATTTTGACTTTAAACTTCCGCCATTTTGTGAAAAATACGAATTTTCAATAAAGCTTCGATTAAGCATTAGATAAACTAATATATTAACTAAATTTCTTTGGTTTGTTCATTTCAGATAACCCTACTCGGAGCTGGAGTGGTCACCGCAAACAAACTTTTTTAAAAGTGCCTTTCAGAGATTGCTCATTACTTGGACACTATAATATAAGACATTCTTTTACGAAAAAATTCTGAAATATAGTTTTACCGTTGTTTGATACCGTGTAGAAGTTTTAGAATAAGTTACACAATAGTTTTGACAGAAAAAAATTCCCTAAAAAAGAAAAGCTTTTTTTCCGACCCGCAACTGTAGATGCCTTCTTAAGAAATTAAAAATGACCTTCACACGACTATTCAAGGTCAAATCAAATCAATGACACCATCTTGTGTCCCTCTTGAAACCATACAACTTTTGTCTAAAACATTTTTTTGTAAAACATATTTTTTGAGATTTTTCAGGGTTTCCATACTTTCTCCTCACCCTGTATATGTATAAACAATTATATATACCTTGCATCAAAATTACTATTCCGCAAACGCAATTCCTTTCGGTAACTAGTTGTTGCTGATACTCCATTTGGAGATTTTGGTGGAGATGTAAATCCAATAGGTCTTCTATCTAAAGTAGGTGAGTTGGGAGCCGATCGTGGTTGATGAAATCTCATATTCGTTTCACTACTATTAGGTCGTCCTATTCACATAAACAATTATTTAACAATCAATATCTAATATTTAGAATAAAGTGATAAAGATTATTAATATCAAAATAAAGCACACCTTTCCATTTTAGTCCCTTATATGCCGTTTTCATATCTTTCCCTTTATCTTTCACCTGTTGATATTAATCTATATAATTCACTTTTTTCTATTAGTATTAATTATTATTATATTATAATAGATAGAAAATGACACAGAAAGCAAGATTGAGAAAGTTACATTATAAAAATAACTCCTCATCGTTCTTTTTTTTAAAAGTAACTCGTTATCATTACTTGAAACTAATTTTTAAAAGTAACTCGTTAACGTAATCGTTATTCAAATAGTAATGGATCGTTACAATTCCCAGTAAATGTTTAAAATAGAACAGCCAAATCAAATCATTTTGACTTTGACATATGTTGTCAAGGTCATTACCATGAGTAACCACCAAAAATTTTAACCGTTGTTCGTTATTTATTTAAAAGTTATAAACAAAAATAACTTTTGCAAATTACATGTAATTTTCGGACACTATGTATATTTAATAAAACATACTCTTAGCATATTTGTGTATTTAAATGTAATAAATCGAACGCGTGAAACCTAGTTTCCTGCACTCCTTTTCCCGAAAAAATCAATTCTCATCTTTTTCTGAAAAGCATGAGAGAAGCAACTTCTGCCCGCATGTTTAATTTCCCAAACAGCACATAGACGTCTAAAAGATGACTAAAAGATAATGAATTTTCGGCATGGACATCTTTTAGTCTGAGCGTATAGTTAATGAACAGATGACTAAAAGATGTCTTATGTCCTACTTCAAGTCATCTTGCGTTAATTCATAAGATATCTACAAGTCTAATTTTAAACATTTTTTAGTTATTTTTAAAATTATATTTTACACATCCCAGGTAGCAAGCACACGACATTTTGCCATCAAAATATGGCCAACATTAAAATGCTTTGTAATTTAGAATTAATTATAATTAATAATATAATTATAATAATTTATGTATATATATATGTATATATACAGGGTGTAACTAAAAAAATTTATATGATACATACCATCAGATAGAGGACAAAAATCCAAGTCGAAAAGTCCTGAACCATTTTTTGATTTGAGCTCTCTATTCGCTGTTATACGATGTTAAAGTTAGCCAATGAGCGGCTGGTTACAACGGAAGAGAAGGCCGGGCGGCGCGCCGCGGAGTGAAGCTGACGCGCTACGCGGCGGGATGAAAACAACGGTGAGCAGCAAAACAATTGTAGCTGTCATTTATTGCTCTCCTCTCCTCTCTCTCTTTTTCTCTCTATTGCTTATTTATGGAGGTTTTATGTCATCGTTTAGAAATCTAAATATGTAGATTATCATTAGCAACTGATTATTAGTAAATGATTATTAACAACATCTTAAATTTGAGAAAAAAAGGTGCTGGGTGGAAATTTTGTAATAATTCAATTTTAATAATACGAATTTTATTGCAAATTTATTAAAAAAAAAGAAATATTTCAATTATCATTCTTTTATGCAACTCTATTATGAACTAGCAAAAAAAATTTTTTTGGAGAAAATTATTTTTATACATAATCATATTTTTTCATTACTAATAAATATTTTTTTTTTTAAATAAATTATTGATTTTGTAACAATAAATCATAAATTTATTTCAAATTCTTTATATAAAAGTAATTTATAATGTATTTATACATAAAATTACAGTAAATGTTCCAAATGAGCCCCTCCTACTGCAATACATGCTTCTGCTGTTTTTTGCACGTTTTCCGTAGCTCTTCGGATTTGATTATTATCGAATCTCTTGATAGTATGGAATACTAATTCTTCCATCTCGTCGGCCGTTTCGATGTTTGGATTCAAAAATACTTTTTCTTTGGTTGCTCCCCAAAGAAAAAAGTCACACGGATTATAATCCGGAGATCGAGCAGGCCACGGAGTTGCTGAACTTTTTCCGAACCATCCTTGTGGAAAAACTTCATCGAGATAACGGCTAACGATACCTTTTGAATACGATTTATTGAGAAGTAAATAGTTAATGCAGAAATGATTAATTTCAGACAATTGCAGTTGAATGTTAAATTTATTTTAAGCGAAAAGTTTTTTACTTTTACCACAATTAATGAAAAACTTGATTGTATAATGTATGAAAAAAAAATTATTATTATATATGTAGCAATAACTATTATTATTAATATAAAATCAAATTAAGATGAGCTGGTTAATTAAAATTAATGTCTAAATATAAAATCTAAAGCCTATTACGAGCTGAATACTAGGATGGAATTTATTATTAAAATTTAGCGGTTTCTTAAACTTAAAAAACGCTTTAATGAAATTTAGCTCGTAATAGGTTTTAGATTTTATATTTTGACATTTAATTTTACTTTTACTAAGCTTTTCAATCTTGATAAAGCATGATATAAAAATTAAGAAAGTAAACGACAATCTTGAAACTGAGATCTTCACTAATTTTCATAGCTTTTTTTAAACTATATGCAATCAATATTTTTATGAAAAAAATTCTTACGTGCAGAATGAGCAGGTGCGCCATCTTGCATAAATATCGGAGCTCGTCTATTTAATGGTATATCTTCTAAATCATTCCCTGCCGGAATTAACAAATCCGGCAGATCATTTCGCAAGAAATAGAGATAGTCTGGAGCATTCAAACGCGGTGGTAATATAAAAAGTCCAATCTAATAATAAATTTAATATTAGTAACAGTATATGTATTAGTAACAAAAATTAACAATATTATAGCACTGAGAGAAAAGATTTAGCAGTGTTAATTAAATGTGTTTCGTTAAAATCATATTTCATCAAGTTATGTTTACTTAATGTATAGTGTTATACTTTTAGTAAAACGTTTGTTTGAAACAGCGATATTTGATTCGTAACGAACTAATCTTTTTTTTTCAAATATTTCGTACGCATAATTATTTCAAAGAAAGCCTTGTAAAAGAAAGAAGATGTCTAATCAGAGACATTAATAAAGATATTTAACTAAAATTAAATTGGAAAGAAAGGATTAAAAAGGGGAGAATACAAATAGTTTCAATTAAATTTGAATTACAATTTCTTTTTTTTAATACTTACGATTTGATCTCCCAACAATCCACACCAAACATTTACGGAATATCGATGTTGAAACAAAACACGTGATTTAAATAATCCCTGATGGAATCATAGCCAATAATCGTAGTCGCTCGATTTCGAGATCCAATAAACAAGTCGGTTTCTAAATACACTCGATGAACGCGGTTCATCGTTTTTTAACGTAAATGAAGACAAAACACAAACCAAAGTTTTTTTCAATATAATCTTGTTTTTTGGATTCTTTTTTTTTCTTGGATTGTTGGGAGATCAAATCGTAAGTATTAAAAAAAAGAAATTGTAATTCAAATTTAATTGAAACTATTTGTATTCTCCCCTTTTTAATCCTTTCTTTCCAATTTAATTTTAGTTAAATATCTTTATTAATGTCTCTGATTAGACATCTTCTTTCTTTTACAAGGCTTTCTTTGAAATAATTATGCATACGAAATATTTGAAAAAAAAAGATTAGTTCGTTACGAATCAAATATCGCTATTTCAAACAAACGTTTTACTAAAAGTATAACACTATACATTAAGTAAACATAACTTGATGAAATATGATTTTAACGAAACACATTTAATTAACACTGCTAAATCTTTTCTCTCAGTGCTATAATATTGTTAATTTTTGTTACTAATACATATACTGTTACTAATATTAAATTTATTATTAGATTGGACTTTTTATATTACCACCGCGTTTGAATGCTCCAGACTATCTCTATTTCTTGCGAAATGATCTGCCGGATTTGTTAATTCCGGCAGGGAATGATTTAGAAGATATACCATTAAATAGACGAGCTCCGATATTTATGCACGATGGCGCACCTGCTCATTCTGCACGTAAGAATTTTTTTCATAAAAATATTGATTGCATATAGTTTAAAAAAAGCTATGAAAATTAGTGAAGATCTCAGTTTCAAGATTGTCGTTTACTTTCTTAATTTTTATATCATGCTTTATCAAGATTGAAAAGCTTAGTAAAAGTAAAATTAAATGTCAAAATATAAAATCTAAAACCTATTACGAGCTAAATTTCATTAAAGCGTTTTTTAAGTTTAAGAAACCGCTAAATTTTAATAATAAATTCCATCCTAGTATTCAGCTCGTAATAGGCTTTAGATTTTATATTTAGACATTAATTTTAATTAACCAGCTCATCTTAATTTGATTTTATATTAATAATAATAGTTATTGCTACATATATAATAATAATTTTTTTTTCATACATTATACAATCAAGTTTTTCATTAATTGTGGTAAAAGTAAAAAACTTTTCGCTTAAAATAAATTTAACATTCAACTGCAATTGTCTGAAATTAATCATTTCTGTATTAACTATTTACTTCTCAATAAATCGTATTCAAAAGGTATCGTTAGCCGTTATCTCGATGAAGTTTTTCCACAAGGATGGTTCGGAAAAAGTTCAGCAACTCCGTGGCCTGCTCGATCTCCGGATTATAATCCGTGTGACTTTTTTCTTTGGGGAGCAACCAAAGAAAAAGTATTTTTGAATCCAAACATCGAAACGGCCGACGAGATGGAAGAATTAGTATTCCATACTATCAAGAGATTCGATAATAATCAAATCCGAAGAGCTACGGAAAACGTGCAAAAAACAGCAGAAGCATGTATTGCAGTAGGAGGGGCTCATTTGGAACATTTACTGTAATTTTATGTATAAATACATTATAAATTACTTTTATATAAAGAATTTGAAATAAATTTATGATTTATTGTTACAAAATCAATAATTTATTTAAAAAAAAAAATATTTATTAGTAATGAAAAAATATGATTATGTATAAAAATAATTTTCTCCAAAAAAATTTTTTTTGCTAGTTCATAATAGAGTTGCATAAAAGAATGATAATTGAAATATTTCTTTTTTTTTAATAAATTTGCAATAAAATTCGTATTATTAAAATTGAATTATTACAAAATTTCCACCCAGCACCTTTTTTTCTCAAATTTAAGATGTTGTTAATAATCATTTACTAATAATCAGTTGCTAATGATAATCTACATATTTAGATTTCTAAACGATGACATAAAACCTCCATAAATAAGCAATAGAGAGAAAAAGAGAGAGAGGAGAGGAGAGCAATAAATGACAGCTACAATTGTTTTGCTGCTCACCGTTGTTTTCATCCCGCCGCGTAGCGCGTCAGCTTCACTCCGCGGCGCGCCGCCCGGCCTTCTCTTCCGTTGTAACCAGCCGCTCATTGGCTAACTTTAACATCGTATAACAGCGAATAGAGAGCTCAAATCAAAAAATGGTTCAGGACTTTTCGACTTGGATTTTTGTCCTCTATCTGATGGTATGTATCATATACATTTTTTTAGTTACACCCTGTATGTATATATATATATATATATATATATATATATATATATACACTGTATATACTGTATATATATATATACAGGGTGGACCATTTTAATCCATCCAGTCGAATATCTCGAAAACCAAGCCCGGGAGAGAAAAATGTTTCAGACAAAAGTTGTTATGGTTTCGAGGGGGCTACAAGACGATACCATTGGTTTGACCTTGAAAAGTCATTTGAAGGTCACGTGAAGATCACTTCAAGTTTTTTAAATGGAACATCCTATATATTTTTACATATTCTTGTAGCTCATCTCGAGAGCTTTCCAAAACACTTATGACAAAGTATTTTTCATTAAGTATTTTTTGAGTTATAAGGCTTCAAAGTTGCAGTATTTTGACATAAAATACAAGATATCTCGTAAAATATTCATTTTTTGATTATCTTACTCTAATACTTTTATGCACAGAATAACGAGACAAATCAATTGGCATAATTAAAACACATAATTATATTAAAGTAAAAATCTGAATTTGCAACTAACAGTTACACATTTTTACTTTAACATAATTATGTGTTTTTTTACACCAATTTATTCATCTCATTATTCTGTGCATAAAAGTATTAGAGTAAGATAATCAAAAAATGAATCTTTTAGGAGATATCTTGTATTTTATGTCAAAATACTGCAACTTTGAAGTCTTATAACTCAAAAAATACTTAATGAAAAAACATTTGATTATAGTGTTTTGGAAAGCTCTCAAGATAGACTACAAGAATATGCAAAAATATATAGGGTGTTCCATTTAAGAAATTCAAAATGATCTTCACGTGACCTTCATGTGACTCTTCAAGGTCAAACTAATGGCACCATCTTATGAGCCCCTTAGAACCGAACAACTTTTGAAACATTTCTTTCTATCTTTATTTTTTAGATATTTAGGTGTCTCAATATAAATGCCCCACCCTGTATATATACAAGGTGTCCGGTAATAATCGCCCGACCTTTCATGGGCAGATAGAGCAGGTCAAATTATTATCCCTTTTCTAAAAAAAGGCTTGTTATTTACATATTGTTGCCTTTTTTCCGAAATGCTGATTGGTTGTCTCGTTATCATGTGCGACTTGCTTCTCGCCTGCAAAAATGATTATAAAGGTCCCCGTTTTGCTCCAGTGTGTGATGTGAATCAGATATCACAGCCCAATCTACCAAATACACGTAAAAGTGTAGAATGTTACCTTTCAAATGGTTCTTTACAGAGCTCGATGCGATAATTATTCGCTGAACTGCAAATTGAAGAAGAAAAACAGCGTTCTTAATTAAATTTGGAATAACTCAGCAAATAATGATCGCATCGAGCTCGGTAAAAAAGCATTTTAAAAGTAACACTCCACACTTTTACATGCATTTGATCCCATTGGGCTGCGATACCTGATTCAGGCCACCGTCCCAAACTCGGACTTTTAATAATCAATTTTGTATTCTCTCACATCGTTATACGCCATTTTGAAAAAAATGGCCGAGCATAATTGCTATTTAAATATTCTTAAAGTGGACATTAAAAGCTTCATTTTGCATTTTTACACATATTTTTATCATTATTATTTACCAAGTTATGATTATTTAAAATTTGATGAATTTTTCCCACATTTTAAGTGTATCGCTTTTTTTAAGACTGAGTATATATTCACATTCAAAGCTTTATGCCATTTTTTATAAAGAGAAAAATTAGATTAGAAATTATTATTATATAAATATATAAATAATCATTATTAGGTAAATATGCTGAATAAGGGTCCCAGCTCTGATGACCTTGACCTTGACACATGTTGTCAAGGTCACTGTCCTAAGTAACGTTCAAAAGGTTTTAGTTGTCGCTCGTTGTTTGTTAGAAAGTTATAAACAAAAAATGTTTTATTTTGAAATGCCATAATTATTGTATTTGTTGCTTTATCTTGATATATTTTCCATATTTTCATAATCACACACGCACGCACGCACGCACGCACGCACGCACGCACGCACGCACACACAGGGGATGTAAATGGGGGGCTTTTGGGCCCCCTTCCCCCACCCACCCCGTGTGTGTGTGTATGTGTGTGATGGCAAAAGAAATCAAAACAGGAAGTAAAGAACAACACATATTGCCCTGTGCTTCGGATGCGTATACATGCGGACACATATATTCCCATGCATATCTGAAATATTGAAACCTTTGTGATATCGTGCAATGATAGTTAACAAATGCGTTTACTGTAAAGTTATTATACATTCTAAAATGTTACTTCACTTTCAAGAAGAACGAAAAATTACATCATATTTTTAAAATTTTTTGTCAATAACTTTTTAATAAACAACGAGCAAAACCTTTTGAGTTACTTAGGACAGTGACCTTGACAACATATGTCAAGGTCAAGGTCGTCGGGGCTAGATCCCTTATTCACCATAATTTCTAATCTACTTTATTATGTATATATTGTTGTATGTATGTGTAAATTTTAAAATCTCTACACGCAAATTTTTATTTTCTCTTGACTAATTACCGAATTATTTAATTAAATTTTTTACAAAATACAAAGAAATAAAATACTAAAAAAATTTTTCACAATTTTTATGTAATGCCACAATTAAAATGTGTTAAAATTCTTGAGCAATATATTTCTTTGTACAAAAATTATACCAAATAGGTTAAAAAAGTAACGATAAAAATAACTGTTAAATTCGAATTCATTACTAAAAAATGTAACAAATTTAATTTTTCCATTACAAGCAAAATTTGTAATATTATTACAATTACTCAAAAAATAACTGTAATAGTAAGAACGTTGTAAATAACGTGTTACTTTTTAAGCCTAAAAGTCATAAATAATGTTCAAATATACTAATAAGAAAAGAGTACATATAAAATATATAATATATAAAATATGCAACATAATGTATGTATATTTAATTTATGGATATATTCAAACTTACTGATTTAACAGCATACTTTACTGCTGGATTGGCCTGCAAGATAAAAGAATAACATACTTTTTTTTATAATAAAAATATATATAAAAGATATATTAGATATGAAAGATTAGTTCTAAGGATATAATACTAATTAATTGAAACTAGTTAAAACTATTAAAATGCTTAACATACTTTATCTTTCACACTACGGAAAAATGCAGAGCTTTCCTTTCGCATAGTGTAAGTCCATTCTCTGTACTGTTGCATAAATTTACTATTCGATTTAGCCGAATAACTGCAGGCTTCCATTTCAAACTCGTCTGAGAAACCAAGTCCTGAATTAAGCATGTTCAATCTTTCTTCTATAAACTAGAAATATTAGAATTTAGTATCAATTATAGTATCAAATAACTATTTATATATTTATATGCTAATTATATACTACATATAAAAGACTTACTTGTTGAAAAATTTGCAATTCTAACATTTTTCGTAAAAAAGGTTGCATGGAAGATGGTCTACTTTCGACAAAGGCATTTTGATTGAATGTAATACGCTCACCCTGTTGTAAAGTTAATGCTTCTCTATAACCAGCAGTTAACTGTACTAATGCACGCAAAAACGCTCTTGACACGCCATCTCCGAGAAGAGTTGATCTATTACGTAACGCTTTCTTCAAATTTGTCACCTACAATATAAAAATTTTTTATTTTATTATTTAAAATATATACATTATCTTATTATGTTATAGTGACGTATAATATATATCATAACAATATGTTGTTCAACGCACTACATCTTGAGGTAAAGACTCCAAATCTTGAAACGGCGATTCAATCGTATTATTATCGGCATCTAAAATAACAACTTCTCCTAAATCACTTTTGGGTATTTTCTGCAAAAAATATTATATAAAAATATGTATTATATGCGTGTATATATATATATATATATATATATATATATATATATATATATACATACATATACATATATATATACATATATATACAAAATAGTAACATACCTCAGCAAAAGAAAATTTTTGTTATAAATACCTGAAGCGTTAGTGTTGGTACTCCAATAAGAAATGGCATAGGCGCTAATAAATAATCTATTAATGATAAAGGCAAAACGGGGATATATATATGCTGCCAAATCATTGGATAAATTAAGGCATTGCATGCTTGAACGCATGCACTTAATCTCGATAAACGTTTTGAAATGAAAATAATACGACGTTCATATAACATAGATGCAAATATTATCATCATATTATACGAATCAATAGCGCTATAATATTCAGTCAAATTTCTCTGAAATAGTAAAATAGTAAAATATTTAGAAAAATAGTTGATAATAGTTTTATATTGTAAACCTATTATTTTGATAAATCCAAATATGATCTTAATACTATTGCTTACATTCTCTGGAATGCTAGGCAGTTGAAACTGTTTTGGACTTTGACAAATAAAATTCTGAAAAGATTTTTAAAATGTTTTAAATACATCGAAGATTATATAAAAAATAATTCAATAAAAATATATTAAAAAGTAATTTATACATGCAAAAAATGCATATTTTAAATTTACTTTACACGTACAAACAACACAAATATATATATAATCATAAAATTCTCTCACGCACTTACTCTCAAACATGCATTTACGCAACACGCAACACGCACACGCATGCACACACACACACACGCAGATTCTATAATTTTAACTAAACATAACTTATATGAATATTAAATAAATATCATTGATCTATTTTTATTCTACTACATCTTATGAACAATAACAACAGATTCGTTATCATTTCTGTTACATTTCATGTTTGTTACAATTATAGTTACAATAAATTACATTATATTTGAATAAAATTTTTATAATGTTTACATTATAATGTAACATCAGGAGGGTGAGAGAGAGGGAGGGGGGAGAGAGAGAGGGAGGGAGGGAGAGATGTTGGCATAAAAATAACAGAGGCATTGCATGTGAGCACAAAACATCAAATGAAGACTAACAAAATATAGTTATCCATCTTAACTGCAGAAGTTACAAAAAATTTAATAAATTTAATAAAATTTAATAAATAAATTTACATGTCTTTGAATTTGCCACACAGTGTACATAAAATAATTTTTTTTATTCGTTACTTTTTCTAATTATAAGTTATTTATTTTTTTAAATAAAACTACTTTAATATTTTATAAATTTATTCCTCTTGAATTTGCAACAAATTACATATTTTTTTTCTTTACACCAATTAATTTTTCTCATTATTCTGTGCATAAAAGAATTGGGGCAAGATAATCGAAAAATGAATTTTTTCGAGATATTTCATATAAAATTATATCAATTTAAAGTATGAAATATCTCATAATCTATTAATTTTTTTGGTAATTATATCCTTATAACTTTTTATGTAGAATTATTGAGAGGAATTAATCTATAATAAAAAAATTAAAGTAGTTCTACTTGAAAAAATAAAAATGATCTTTATAAAAGAGGTCATGATAAAAATTTTTTTACATATACTTTATAGAGAATTCAAAGCCGCGCAAATTTTTCTAATTAAATATTCTTGTAACTTCAATCGGTTGCGAGGTATTTACTCGGACATTTATGGATAGACACATTGTGTATATAGTAATTTCAGATTATACATATAGGGTGTTCTAATTTAATTTATAAAAAAATTTTATATTTATATTTTATAACTTAAGTAAACAATAACAAATAATTTTCACTTATTCGGACAATATTTGTCCGAAATATTATATTTTCACTTATTCAGAAATTTTTCGAAATTAAACTAATAGAAGTGGTTGTTATGATTTTATTATTCGTTCTTTTATATAGTTTGCATGCCTCAATCTTAAATGTGAGATAACTATTGTATAGTGTGTAGCATAGCAATAAGAAAATTAACTATTTTTTGGTCGAAGATATCTTTCAGTCATCTTTTTATTTTATCGAAAAAACAACTATAAGAAAATGACAATAAAATGTCTTTTCTAAGTTGCTGCAAAACTAATAAATTACTCTTTTATTGTATTGTATTGCGGAGTGACACAACCAATAAAAAAAAAAAGATAGTACACTTCTATCTTCGAAGATATTAAGGCTAATAGAATTGTAAATATTAAGGATAATAGGACAAGTACAGACGTAGTTGTGAAAAATGTACTTTAATTAAAAAAAAACTGTTATATTTAAAAATGTTGTACACATTTCTTACAAAAAAAAAATGATATCAAAAAATTGTGCGCCACGTGCCAACTAAGAATAAAAACTTATGAAATTTTAAATAAAAACATTTTAATTGGAAAAACTGTTGTAAAAAATAATTGTTTTAATTTCTTACAAAAATACTTGGCATTGCTAAACTGAACAATATCCTAATAAAATTTCAATATATTCTGTACATTTTACTTTGCAGCTATTGATGTAATTAAATTTATTTCTAAATTAAATTTAATATTTGGTTTAATATAAATTTTGAAATTTAGCAACTGCAGCTGTACTATATATAAATGTACCATTTCTTTACCTTTTTTTAAAAAGAATTTTTTAGAGATATCATTCTTTTTGGTAGTTTTAAATTACATTAATAATTTGAACCCTCTCTGCATTATTGTATATATTTTTAAATCCAATGTGTCCATTAGTGCCAATAATATATGTATCTTAGATTGATTCGCTAGTTAAAAATAGCAAAAATTGTTTATAAGCATATTCAATTATATATTTACTAAATTTTTAACAAATAATCGAAGGGTTGATCACTAACAGTTATAATGTACAAAAATTACCCTTTGATACGGATTACCCTTAAATTATACCTCGGATTACTTAAGATTACCTAATAGTATCTCAAATTAAAAATAAATTTGAAAAAGAAATTTTATTTTAAATTATTTTAACGCTAAAGATTATTTAGATTTACCAAAAATAACCTTAGATTACCCAAAATTTTGCTGGGATTGCCGCTGAATTACCTAGCCCTTCTACAAAAATTACCTCAGTGACCAATCCCTCGCAAATAATATATTTTATAAATATTTCTTACATATAATTCTTGCTATTTTTCAACTAATCAAATTATTCTTAAAGTATATTATATGTTATCTTGCATATGCAATAATAATTTAAAAGTACTAATTATATGTATTAATGATTTATTTCTTACTTGAATTATCTGGAAATTATATAACTTTTTTTTATGTAAACTTCTTTATGAGTAAATTTTTCCTGCAATATTTAAATTAGATTAATAATGTTAAACCTTATCTGCATTAATATGTATATTGTTAAATTATTATTACATATGCAAGATAACATATAATACATACATCTTCAAGAATAACTTAGTTCTTAGTTCGTCGAAAAATAGCAAGAATTATATATAAAAAATATTTATGAAATATATTGTTTGTTCTATTAAACAGTTTAGTGAATATACTTGTTATATACAATTGAATATATAATTCTTGCTAGTTTTGAAAAAATCAAGTCATTGTAAAAATGCATATACTATATATTATATCAATTACTTTGAATATGCTATAATGATATATTTTTTGCATAATTACTATTCAAAAAGTGTATAATAACAGCACACTCTTACAAACTTAACCGATACTTGTTAAAACTGTGTATATGATTATCACTATTATGAGCGTACTACAACAACGCCGCAATATGACAGAAATGAGGAACGTACATTTTTCCGACGAAGAGCAACACGTTTCTTAATCGAAATTTTCACAATTGAAACTTTGCATCATAATACTTCTGTTTGTTTTTTGTTTAATTTTCCTTTGCTTTCTTGTCACCAATTTATTTGTCACTAATCTTTTCATGAGCTTTCCATACATTATAAAAATATTGGTCCAGCTTTTTTCTTGCCAGGTTCGTTTAAAGATTACCTGATATTTTCTTTTTTGTTTTGAGATTTTATAGCTTTCTTAAAGATATAATTCAAAATATCTGTTATAATACTAATGTATATTATATATTATAATTATTATTAATATATTAATAGGTAGTCTTCTCACTATTTTGTATTTCAATTCGTTTATTCTTAAAAATATCCGTTTATTACTTTCTGTTGCTCTTATAACTTCTTCCTTAATTATATCACCATTCGTTTATCTTTCTTATTAGCTATTTTTTTTTAATAAATTGTTTTCTTGAACCTATAGAGTTAATTCCTAAATTCATCCATTACTCATATAAGTTTTTCTTTTTTATTTCTTGCTAATTCTGCTAATTTTCCATTCTGTTATTTTTGATAATTTTTTCAATATATATACCTTTTTATAACTAAAAAAATTCCTTTTTTTTATTTTTTGTTTTAATTGCTATTGTTTTTACTTTCTTAAATTCGATGTAATTGCTATTTCATTGTAATTGTTAAATTTCTTAGTATTTCTTTTTTATATTTCTTATTATTTCTCTGCATTTCTTATTTCACTATTCTATCAAAATTTTAAATTAAATCTTGTTATAAATCTTATTAATTTCTTGTGTTTCTGTGTTTTATTATCTCTTCTTTTGCCTTGACTATATTTTCTATAAAAATATTGTATTATATTTTTCAATGCTCGTTTGATTTTTATTCATAAACTTATAAATCTCCTTATATCTTTTATTATTATCATTATTATATTACAGTTGTACACACTGTCGTAAACTCGTTTCTTTATTTTTTCTGTGCTGATAATCTTGTTTTCATCTATTGCTTCACCAAATGTTATAACAATCTATTCTAGTCTAATTTCCTTCTCCTTCTTCTGATTCTTTCCATTATATCAAACGAGTGGCATCTGATAACTCATATTGCTAATTGGTTAGTGAACACTAGGATCAATTAATCAATCGTACTGGTTATTTAAAGGTTGATATATGTGCTAACTCTCTATCAACTAGATATTTTTTCATGTTTTTTCTTATATACTACGCACAAAAATATAGGGAACACTTTTTATACGCCAAAAAATGGGCTATATTCAACCGATGTGAACCTGGCGCTCGACTTTATGAAAAAAAAAAATTAATAATATAGTTCGTTTGTACGTCGTTTGTACCTGTTTGTACCACACTTTATTTCGTTTGTACCTCAACCGGTTCGGAAATAAAAAATAATCAAAAAATGGCCAGCGCTCGACTTTAAGATATTTTAATTTCATTAATGCCATTCGATAGAGAATCGTTTGTACCTGTTTGTACCTCTTTTCAAATCGTTTGTACCTCAACCGGTTCGGAAACACGGCCATTTTTAGTTTTAGAGTAACGCTATACCGGTATTTCCGCTATTTTTTTTAGATATCGCGAAACGGCCAACGGGGTTCGATAGAGAATCGTTTGTACCTGTTTGTACCTTTTTTCAAATCGTTTGTACCTCAACCGGTTCGGAAACACGGCCATTTTTAGTTTTAGAGTAACGCTATACCGGTATTTCCGCTATTTTTTTAGATATCGCGAAACGGCCAACGGGGTTCGATAGAGAATCGTTTGTACCTGTTTGTACCTTTTTTCAAATCGTTTGTACCTCAACCGGTTCGGAAACACGGCCATTTTTAGTTTTAGAGTAACGCTATACCGGTATTTCCGCTATTTTTTTAGATATCGCGAAACGGCCAACGGGGTTCGAAAGAAAATCATTTGTACCTGTTTGTACCTCTTTTCATTTCGTTTGTACCTCAACCGGTTCGGAAATACGACCATTTTTAATTTTAGAGTAACGCTATACCGGTATTTCCGCTATTTTTTTAGATATCACGAAACGGCCAACGGGGTTCGAAAGAAAATCGTTTGTACTGTTTGTACCTCTTTTAAAGTCGTTTGTACCTCAACCGGTTCGGAAATACGACCATTTTTAGTTTTAGAGTAACGCTATACCGGTTTTTTTTTTTTTTTTTTTTTTTTTTTTTTTTTTTTTTTTTTTAGATATCGCGAAACGGCCAACGGGGTTCGAAAGAGAATCGTTTGTACCTGTTTGTACCTCTTTTCATTTCGTTTGTACCTCAACCGGTTCGGAAATACAGCGATTTTCGAGTTTTGAAATTAACGCTAAACTCGTATTTCCGCTATTTTTTTAGATATCGCGAAACGGCCAACCGGGTTCGATAGAGAATCGTTTGTAGCAGTACTTAACCGCGTTGGCCGTTTTGCGATATCTAAAAAAATAGCGGAAATACGAGTTTAGCGTTAATTTCAAAACTCGAAAATCGCTGTATTTCCGAACCGGTTGAGGTACAAACGATTTGAAAAGAGGAACAAACAGGTACAAACGATTCTCTATCGAACCCCGTTGTCCGTTTCTCGATATCTAAAAAAATAGCGGAAATACGAGTTTAGCGTTAATTTCAAAACTCGAAAATCGCTGTATTTCCGAACCGGTTGAGGTACAAACGAAATGAAAAAAGGTACAAACAGGTACAAACGATTCTCTTTCGAACCCCGTTGGCCGTTTCGCGATATCTAAAAAAAATAGCGGAAATACCGGTATAGCGTTACTCTAAAACTAAAAATGGTCGTATTTCCGAACCGGTTGAGGTACAAACGACTTTAAAAGAGGTACAAACAGGTACAAACGATTTTCTTTCGAACCCCGTTGGCCGTTTCGTGATATCTAAAAAAATAGCGGAAATACCGGTATAGCGTTACTCTAAAACTAAAAATGGTCGTATTTCCGAACCGGTTGAGGTACAAACGAAATGAAAAGAGGTACAAACAGGTACAAACGATTCTCTATCAAACCCCGTTGGCCGTTTCGCGATATCTAAAAAAATAGAGGAAATACCGGTATAGCGTTACTCTAAAACTAAAAATGGCCATGTTTCCGAACCGGTTGAGGTACAAACAAAATGAAAAAAGGTACAAACAGGTACAAACGATTCTCTTTCGAACCCCGTTGGCCGTTTCGCGATATCTAAAAAAAATAGCGGAAATACCGGTATAGCGTTACTCTAAAACTAAAAATGGTCGTATTTCCGAACCGGTTGAGGTACAAACGAAATGAAAAGAGGTACAAACAGGTACAAACGATTCTCTATCAAACCCCGTTGGCCGTTTCGCGATATCTAAAAAAATAGCGGAAATACCGGTATAGCGTTACTCTAAAACTAAAAATGGCCATGTTTCCGAACCGGTTGAGGTACAAACGATTTGAAAAAAGGTACAAACAGGTACAAACGATTCTCTATCGAACCCCGTTGGCCGTTTCGCGATATCTAAAAAAATAGCGGAAATACCGGTATAGCGTTACTCTAAAACTAAAAATGGCCATGTTTCCGAACCGGTTGAGGTACAAACGATTTGAAAAAAGGTACAAACAGGTACAAACGATTCTCTATCGAACCCCGTTGGCCGTTTCGCGATATCTAAAAAAATAGCGGAAATACCGGTATAGTGTTACTCTAAAACTAAAAATGGTCGTATTTCCGAACCGGTTGAGGTACAAACGATTCTCTATCGAATGGCATTAATGAAATTAAAATATCTTAAAGTCGAGCGCTGGCCATTTTTTGATTATTTTTTATTTCCGAACCGGTTGAGGTACAAACGAAATAAAGTGTGGTACAAACAGGTACAAACGACGTACAAACGAACTATATTATTAATTTTTTTTTTCATAAAGTCGGGCGCCAGGTTCACATCGGTCTATATTCAAACTGTTGCAGCTCGATGAAAAATCATCGTAGAAAAGTTAAAAAAAAAAAGCATTTTAAAGCTTGAAGTTTCAACTTTAACGCGCTATCGATAGTTTTTAAAAATGTTTGTATTTTCCTTATTCTATGCTTTAAAAAAAACACATTGTTTTGTTCCTTAAAATTGTGTATTTTTGAAACTCTGCAACTTGATAAGAAAAATTCTCTCAATAAATTTAAGTAAAGTTTCATAAAGTACAATGTTTTTACCTACAAAATGCTTTTTTTTAAACTTTCCTACGATTTTCTTTTGATCGAATTACATTCTCATTTAATCATTTTTAGACAAATTTAAAAAAATATATAGTATTTTATATCATTAAGATTAGGTAGTTTACATTTTCTTTTAGAGTGAAATAAAAATAAACAGCCACATATCTATGTAAAATGTTTCCAAGGCAAAAAAAAATCTTGGGTTGAAATATGTGAACGCAAAAACGTAATAATTCCTATCAAGAAATAGGTAAATATTGACATTAATGAACCAAGCTCCAATGACCTTGACTTTAATATATGTTGTCAAGGTCATGACCCTGAGTAACATCCAAAAGATTTTAGCCATCGTTCGTTGTTTATTAAAAAATTATAAACAAAAAACACGTTTCATAAATAGGACATAATTTTCTCACATCACGTATATTTAATGAAGCGTACTTTTAATGAATCTATTTATTTAAATGTGATATATTAAATGCGTAGGCGGGGGAGGGGCTTTGCTCCTACCCCTGTATCCCCATCCCAAAAAACCTAACCTAACCCAACCTGTGTCTGAGGTATAAAATAGATTTTGCTTCGTAACCTAACCTAGGTTAGGTTAGGTTGAGTTAATTTTTTGGGGGGGATGTTACTCAGGGTCATGATCTTGACAACATATGTCAAGTCCATTGGGGCTTGGTCCGATAATATTTATATTTATGTCTTTTTTCTGCTTTTTGGAATTTAAAAAATTTAAATAAAGGAAAAGATTATATAATTTTACGAGTAGCTAAATCTGAATCAAAAGTTTATCGAGTAGTGACGTCAAGGCAAAAGTTCTCAAATATATACATTTATTTATCTTAAGCTTACTCTGTACTATTATTTTTGGTACAGTTAGAAATTAAAGTTAAAATCTTAAAGAATGATAAAAAATTTGCCATATTAATAAATTATAATAAAATGCTTAACATAAAAAATATTTTTTAATGCATTGAAATCAGGTTTTAAATGCTTTCTTTTGTATTAAACATTCTTATTATTAAAATATAAATATGTTTTCATATATCATATATTTAAAAAATAAACTATAGTGCACTTGTATAATAATTTTAAAAAATCAATAAGCGCAAACTTTCAACATTTTCTAACGTCTTTCGTGTGCCAAAAAAACATCATTTTGTTTTAAATTATATGTCAAAAAAATATGACACACTCGTGATAAGAAAAACAATTTACTTACAAAAATTCACTTATCTTCAGAAAAAGTATACATAAATTGTGTATGTAGTTCTTTAATGTCTTTAGGAAAAGTATACGTTAAGTGTACAGGTGAATCTTAACTATCAAAGAGATTTTTGACTACTCGCTGTATAAAGAGCAATTGCCACAGGAGACAGAGCGTTTGACTTTTCTCACTCCATAATTTTTTTTACAGAACAGCGCGACGATCATACGTTTTGTCTTCTTTATTAGAAATTGATACTCTTAGAAGTTATAAAAATAAAAATGACTATTGAGTAAGAGACTATTGAGACCCATACTGAGTAAGAATTAATATTATTCATTGAATATGTAAAACATTTTTGCTCTTTGCACTTAACATCTTACTTAAAGAAGATAATGAAAATTACGTTATTGAAAGGAAAGTATTCAGTTGTACCACCACCTGACTATCAAATAAAGTTGTTTACTTTATACTATATATAATTCTCTATATTATATAGATGATATAATAAGGAAATTTAGAATAATTAGATATTTCAAAGTTGCATATTTCAGAAAAGAGAACGCCACAAAATTCAAAGTGTGTATTACTGAGGAATATATCCCTATCATATAAAATAAAGACGAAAATGATTCGTGACATGTAAGTTAACTTATTTTATTCTTTTTTTTCGATTTTTTTTTTCTTTCAATTATAAATCTTTTTTAAATTTTCATTCATGTTTCTATATTTTTATTGAAATCTTACTTTTTTCAATTATTTTTATTTATAAACATTTACCAAAATTGCATTTTTATGTATAAAAAATTTGAATTTTGGAACGTTTTTTTCTCATTCCTGTAAAGTTGTAATTTTATGCCTTTATGTGATGAAAGTCTCGATATAAAATAATATAAATTCATAATAATTTTTTATGTCAAATTTTAGTTTTTATAAATTTCTCTTTAAAAATTGATAAAAATAAATTACATAAAAATATTTATTTTAACCAAATAGGTTCAATTAAGTTTAAGTAAGAACGTATTAGTAGAAAAACTACAAAAAGATGATCTAAATTTTTCTAATTAAAATTAAGTACATTTAATCAGAGCTGCAGCTATAATAGTTCATTATTGCAGTGCTTCAAAAACAGATTCATTATTTAGTTTAAATAGTTATTAGCTTTTATATAATGTTAATGTAGTAAAGTTCTGACTATATTCTGACATATACTGTCAACAGAAAATATACCACTAAAGAGAAAATCTATAATATATATAAATTATAGATTTTTAATTCAGTGATATATTGACAGTGTATATCAAAACATGGCAATCACATTAAATTCTGATAGTACTATTTTAACTTCTTTAATTGCTATTGGTTTTAGTTTCACAATTTTATCTATAATTCATAGAAAATTCTCCTTTAATAGAATAATTCTTTAGGTTAAGTTTAGCCGTAATCATTACTTTTTCTTTATGATCTGCTTCAAATATACTTTCCCATTTTCTAACTTTTATTTTTTTTTCGATTTTTTTTTTCTTTCAATTATAAATCTTTCTTAAATTTTCATTCATGTTTCTACATTTTTATTGAAATCTTACCTTTTTCAATTATTTTTATTTTAAATTATTATTGTTATAGTTTTCTATTTGTATTATATTAGTAATATTATTACTTTTTTTTGGACTTCTCTATTTCATTTCTAATTTCTATTCTATTAATTTCATCTTCATATCGGTGCTTATTACCCTTTTTCTCACTCTTGTTGCATTCTTTTTTTCTATTGATATAACTATTTTTGTTCTTTCTTTATTCCCTTTTTTTAAACTTTAAAAATTTTTTTCTTTTTCTCATTGTTACTTAGTTGAGCTTTTTTGTAACTTTCCATAAATAACTGATTTTATAACTCTATATTACCTTCAGAATTTTCATATTTCTTTCGTGCACTTTATTTTTCATTGATATCAAATATGTTTTTTTCAACAGAACTTTTTATTTTTCCACTCCTTTCCAACTTTTAAATATTACATTCTTTTTTTTATTCCATTTAGTTAAAGAATAATTCTATTCTTTGCGTTAATATTTAGTGTACTTACCAATATTTTTCACGTTATCTTTAATCTCGTTTTTCTCATTTACTATGTTTTGTTCTTCCAAACCCACTGTTTAAGACTCATTGCTTCTCTTTTTCCTTTTCCTAGTAGTTTTTAAAGAAAATTAGCATAAAAGTTCGTAGGATAAGAGGTCCGACTGTAAAACCTTTTAGAAATTACTCAAGATAATATTATATGCAAAATAATATGCCAAAATAATTTGATTGATACACTAATGTAAACATTATCAACATTAATCAACATTTCTTTCTAGAAAGCAAACATTTATACACGACTATTTAATATGATTGTCATAAATTTCTTAAAAAGTATGTGTTATATTAAAAAAAGTTTTCAGACAAAAAAACAAAATAAAGTGATATTTATTTGATAACGAGTGAAGTCAAGATGAATTTAAAATTTTAAAATAAGAACCTTTATATTTTATTAAGAATTCTGATCTCTTATGTCGAGACATTATCAAGATGATATGATTAAATTCTTTTTAGAATTTTCCGTATTATGAGTCATAAAAGTTATAGTACTGTCAGCATTAGCATTACTTAAGATTATTAGATTGAATTTATATATATGTATATATGCGCGCGCGCGCGCGCGCGCGCGCGTGTGTGTGTGTATGTGTGTGTGTGTGTGTGTGTGTGTGTGTATGTGTGTGTGTGTGTGTGTGCGCGCGTGTGCGTACGTGTGTGTAGTATATAGAAATTAAGACTTTTGTTTGTCACTTTCACAGTATTTGACTTTAAATTCTCTCGTATATGATTTTAAATTAATTAAAAAAGTTCTTAATGGAAGAGTTTAATCATATCATTTTAAAAATATCGATATAAGTTATAAGATTTGTAATAAAAAAAGGATTATTTGAAAATTTTAAGTTGACTGACTCAATTTTGATTCTTTCACTTAAAATCAAATAAGCATCATTCTCACATTCTGTTAAAATTCTTTAACGTTTAAAACTTTTTTGATTCAATGCATATTTTTTTTTGATATTTGCAATGACTATGTTAAATAATTTACTCTGCATATTTTTTTCTTATTTCTATCCATAAAATATACTGACATAGCTTGGGACAGTTTATATAAATATATATGTCATATCTCTCTCTCTCTCTCTCTCACATACATGTATACATACATTTATACACATACATACACGCACATACCCACACACATATACACACAGTTATATTATAGATTTAAAAACAATTAATTTACTGCTGTAGAATTTGGTAAAGATATAGATATGGAATTTCCAGGAATTGGAACTCCACAGGTATATATATTTTCAAGAAACTTCCATAAATCTTCTCCACTGGCATTACTGGTCAAAGATGCAATATGATTTAACAACCTATGATGCAAATACAGTTTAATATTTTGATTCTGAACACATTTGAGCATTTAATTAATTAATATTTTTACTAACTTGTAAAATGTTTCATGCCATGGAAGTGCACTTAAGATCACTAAAGCTGTTTCTGTTTTAGGATCGTGACGACAAAAACCAAAAGTCCATTTTGAATCTATACTAGTAAGAACAAATGAAAAATGTTGCACCAACAAACTGAAATGATATAATATATAATATATAATAGAAAAATGTTATAATAAAAATATACAAATTTAACCATATATATACTACACTTGATATTTCAACATACTTTTCAAATTCACAAGGATATGTAAATTTAGGAACAGATTTAAGTATCTCTTCATCTGAAAAGGAGTTAGGATATTTCTGGAGTATCCAAGCTGGCTTTTCTCCTACTGGTGCAGCTATCTCACAGAAGCATTCAAACAGTTGTTTGACATTTTCTCTGAAGAAAATATTACAAAAACTAATATTTATGTAATTAAATTCCAAGTAAAGTAAAATTGTAAACTTTGCAGTTATTATGATTATACTTATAGCACACTACTCTTATACACATATAAAAAATGTATATATTGTTAAAACAGAAATATTCTATAAAACTATTCGAGTGGAATCTGAGGGCAGAAATGCTTTCATTGCACTTCACTAAAAAAAATTGATGGTTCTGTACACAGAGGAAAAATGATAAAAGAAACTTACCTTAATCGAGATCCCATGATAACAGATGAAAAAAAAATAAGTACTTCGTATGAACTTGATGTTTATACGTCATGGTATTACATGATAGTGATGATATTCCATTCGTATATAAACTTAAAAATGTTGCAGCCACATGTCGAAACTTAGTCGCTTTCACTTACTAGTTGTCACACGTTTGTGGATTTTATCTTTTTTTACTTCCTAAAGATAAGTAGCCTCAAAAAGCGATAATAAATCACTAGCACTAGGAGATAAAATCTGTGAGTGGACAACTGTGTATCTTTATCAAAGAGTAACTCTTTGATCTTTATCATGAGTTTTATTGAAATTAGATTGAATCAGAATAAACATACGTCATGTAGAAATGCACTTAGGATTCATCAGGATCCATTTCCATTGTTCAACTATTGCAATACATGAGATGCGTTGGTGTAAGGATACAAGGTGTAACATTGCGCATAATGACGGCAGCAGAATGGAATTAGCCAATCAAAATTCGGTCCAAAATGCATCCGCGCAATTCAAATATATAATTAAAATTTGTAAATCTTATGGAAATATCAAAAATAAAATTAATAATAAATAATAATAATTAATAATAAAACTCAATAAAGTCTGTTATCTACTTTTTCTCATTAAATATAAACATAAAATAAGCATATTACTTTTACAACCATATTACTTTTCAGCATTTTGGGCCAATTCCTAATTGGTGAAGAGAGCGGCCATTACTTTGGACGACTGCGCATCCTCAGCTCCGTAAAGTTAGCCGAACCACTTTGATTTTTTTATAATTAAAATTAATTAATCGTTTGGAAATTGTTTGGAGATGATTGGAAGTTTAATTAAAACGTTTGGAGGTTCATCGTTTTTTTTTTAATTAAATAATTAAAATTTCGATGTAAAGCTAGCCGAACATTTTTATTTTTCGTCCAATTGAGTTAAACAAGAGTTTATTCGATGCAGAATCGTTAAGTGGTCACGAATAAATTCTTTACAATGTTTAGAGGTCCATAGTTTATCCGAAAAATGAAAAAAATCATGTGCGGTAAAATTTCAAATTCTTTTAAGGCTGATTCACACTTTGGCAGAAAAGCAGGTAAATGTGAAGATGAGCGGTCCTTCTCACCGATTTTATTGAAAATTTTTTTAGTAATAGATTTTAGCTCGAAACGAACGAATTTGGCAGAAAAAATCGTCGCTTTGCCACGCGAAGCGAGATATAAATTTTTTAAGATGATCACTTTTGAGGCTATGAAACCTGTCATTCGGGCGACGTATAGTGACTTTATTCGCCGACGAAGCGGTGGGAGGAACCTTCGACATTGACAACCTGAAGAGTCACACACACATATCGGCGCGCCTAGTATCAAATAACAGTGGGAGGCTTCTTTGTGCCGCGCGCTCCTGCCGGGCGCCAATTGGCTGATCTCTTATAATTAATATCTCATTAACTATTGCGAAAATTGCAAAATGGTAGATAATTTTTTTACTCAGTTTAACCTATTCTACCTGCACGTAACGGGTGGTTCACGAATTATGGGACACCCTGTATATCAGCCATGCGCACATCGCACAATATTCCTTGCTAGAGCGAGACACGAAGTATCGTCCGCACCGTAATGTTGACTACAGTTCCTCGACTTCCGTTAGCAATATAGTAGTATTACATATATGCAGACTTCTATATAATACTAAACTGCTAACTCCTTATGTATAAGGCAGCTCTAATTTTATATACAAACAAGTATGTATGACATCTCTTTCTGCGCATGCGCTGTGAAGGCGCGTCTTGCACGCATGTATATACATATTAAGTATGATAAACAAGCTTATATAAAAGATATAAAATAATTGCACATTTGTATCTTATAATTTAATATTTATATTTCTTACTTTTTTTACTAACACGACACGTGTTCTGACAAGAATTAGAGACCGAAAGCAGGTTAGAAGTACATGTACTGATCATAAAGGCGTCGGCACATGTCAGCGCATGCGCAGAAAGGGTCACCTTAGCGTTAATAGTATCTCCTCAAACGCGCTCTTAGTACATAAAATCACAGACTTCTATACTATAACTGTGTTCACTCCCCTCGCCTAAACTGGGATTTTAGACTATCCCTATTATTCCTATATTCGTGGTTAAAATCTGGGAAACAAATAGAGGAGTTACCTCGCCCCTCCACAGGTTTCAAAACACAGACTTCTATACTATAACTAGACCGCTAACTTCCTTATATATTAGACCTAAAAAGTGACCCCGAAAAATATGTACAACATTAGTAGAATAGAGAAAAGGAGAGGATAGATATATAATATAGCTACTACAGAAAACTCGTGTGCGAGTGACATTGCTTTAAATTCAACCAATCAGCGTGACTGTCATCCTACTAATGATGACGCATACACATAAGTTTTGTACATACTTTTCGGTGTATGTATTTTGCCGGAGTTAGCAGTCTAGTTATATATAGAAGTCTGTGGTTTCAAACCATCAATGATACATTTCATCCTTATATTACTATATCCATGGTTCCTACAGTCTTTTCCGGGTCCCCATTCTAGTCTGTTTCTTTTGCTTTAGGCATCTTCGGGAAATTGGTTAGAGATTGGTTACTAAACGGCGATAGTTTCATGTCATATGTGGAGAAATTGCTGCCACTTGCTGCCAATTAACTTGTTGACGACACTTAATACAGCGAAATACAAGTAACCAGAATAATAGTGTGCAAAAATCAGCCGGAAAGAAAGAGAGAAGCAGACAATTTTGAGGAATGTGAAAGCTTGTGTATTTTTTGCGCAACAAAAAAAAAACATTCGTCAAACTGATTGCGACCACATCATCTGACCTTGATAAAAATACGATATAATCATGTCCCTATTGTGCCTGTTATTCGTCTCTTCTGACAACAACTGTTTTTTCTCTTCACTTGCCAGTTCAATTTTAATTGGCCTTGATGATTTGTCAGTTACACTAGATATAATAAATTTGTAAAAAGATTCACTGATTTTTAAGCCACGAAAATTATGATTCTCTTTATGATTGCATAATAAATGCATTTGCTACCTAGTCACAGCGATAAATCCATGGAACGAATAAGTTTCACCAAATTGTATGATGTAACATATGTCATTGATTTGAGAAATGATGTCTTCTGTATAAAGAACAATTTAATATAAAAGAAGTGGAAAGAATCTTAAAAACTTATATACTTTTGGTTTATATTTTCTGTGTGACAATGAAATTGTTAAAATGATATGGATTAGTTAAGAAAAATTTTGGTGGACCATGTATACTACTACAAGTATGGAATCTTGACAAAAAGGGGACATATTTTTTTAACGAACAATGGCTTGTGATGCTCTTATTTGGGGGCTATTGTTTGTAGGATGCAGTGTGCAGATATTATGGGCTATATCTGAAGATGATCCATTAGAATACATGAGCAAGGAAGAAAGAGAAACTTTAAAGTTTGTATTATATATGCGATATAATTAATTAAACTTCTGAATCAATCTTTTGATAATTATGCTATTATATTTTACAGAGAAGAAGCAAGGGATATGTTTTATCATGCATACAATGCCTATATGGTAAATAATATTTGACAATCTTTTTTAATTTTTTATTTGTATTAATATTATTTAAGAAAAAAAATGTGTCATGTAATTTATAAATAAATTGAAAGAATAGCACTGAAGCATATTAAATATAGCATATTAAAGAAGTAATTATAAAAATTCAATTAAAAGGAGAAAGTAGTTATAAAAATTAAATTAAAAAAAGGAATTAGTATAAACAATTAATATTTTTTACTGTTTGTGTTAGAAGAAAAACCACTATTTTAACATAATTTATATAAATTTAACAAAAAAATATTTTCTGTAATCTTTATATAAGGACAATGCATATCCTGCTGATGAGTTGATGCCATTAAGCTGTAAAGGGCGATATAGAGGTTCGGAACCAAACAGGGGTGATATAGATTCTACATTGGGAAAGTAAGAACTAAATATACATAAAATTATATGAAATGAATTATATTTTGATAATAGTTATGTATTTTGTTGATTATTTTTTATCAAGAACAGTATTCCAAACAAAAATATTGATAGGTTGGCTGTAAATATATTCATATCAAGATTAGAAAAATTACTTTATAAAAGTAATTTATTGCTGTTATTTGTTACCAATTTTAAAAAATAATTTATTACATAAGTAGTGATCAGTTCTAATTTCTATTCCTTTTTTAAACATTAATACAAGAATAAGTTAAATATAAACTAATAAGTTAAATACTCAAAATTTACATTTTAAATACTATTTTATATTAAAATATAGAACAATATAATTTTTTAATTACAAGTAAAATTGCTAAGTTAAAACTTTGAGATCTTGAATAGAAATATATTTTTAAAATATTCATTATAATCCTTATCAAAAGTATCTTTTAAACGAATATATTATCAGACAGATAAAAAAATATCTAAAACTAGACAACTGAAAACAATATATTAAAAAAATACAAACTTAAAAATAAATTTGAAACTAAATTTGAAATTTAATCACTTTTGAATGTATTCGAGATTTATATATAATAGTATATATAATATTCAAGATTTATATAATAAGATACACTTAAATATTGATTTAAGTCATTTTATTTTATTCTGTCATAAAATCTATTGCAAGTTCTAAGTAATTCTAGTATGTAAAATTCTTTCTCTCTTTCATTCTTGTTTTAATTATAATTTTTGAGAATTTACAAAAAATACTTTTTTTTTTTTTAAAAAGCTAAGCATATGCAAAAATATTTAAATTTTTATATGCAGCAAATAAAATTAAAAAAAAACTGAAATAATTAAAAAATTAATGTTCAAAAACAAGTATATAGTTAATATAACTGGTAAAGTAATTATACATTAGTTTGTAACTTTAAATTTGTGTGAAACAATATAATATGTTTTTCAAACTATAGGTTGTATAAAATGTGCTTTATATATGTATATATGTAGTTATATATATATATATATATATATATGAATTAAAAAAGAATTTTAAATCATATTTAATGTTATAAATTAATAACATATAATCAATTACTTGAGAAGTTATATTGACATTATACTTGTTTTTAAATACATTTATTAATTTTTTAATTATTTAATAATATTTATTTTTACAATTATTTATTATTTATACAAATTGGAAATTTAGTCGAATTTTTATTTTATGTACTTGATATACATATACTTTTTCTATAAAAAGTTTTTTTTAAAATATATTTTAGGCATATATGTATATAATCATAATTTATTCTAATTTATGTTTTATTATTATAGTTTTTCACTTACTTTGGTGGATACACTAGATACATTAGTGGTAAGTTCAGTAACAAATAACAAATTGTGTTATAAATACTAATTCCACTTACATATATAAATATTTTATATATATTAGATATTGGGAGATTTAGAAGAATTTGAGAATGCAGTCAAACTTGTTACTAGAGATGTAAGCTTTGATACAGATATTATTGTTTCGCTGTTTGAAACAAATATTAGAATGCTCGGGTAAGTAAAATCTATGTTATAATCAAAGCATTTACTTATATGTATTTAATATTGTATATATACACAAATATATATTTGATTGTAAATTATTTAATTTTTATATTAAATATAAATGTTTATCTTTTTAAGAGGTCTTCTGAGTGGTCACATATTAGCTGAATATCTACAACAGAGAGCTGATATAATGCCATGGTATAGAGGAGAACTTTTGGACTTAGCTAAAGATTTAGGATATAGATTTTTACCTGCATTTAACACAAGTACTGGAATACCTTATGGCAGAGTAAGTTTGTATATAATACAATATATATAGTTGAGTATTAACATTTGTGTTTTCTTAACTAATAGAAATGTGATAAAAATTCAGGTAAAAGTTATTTTGCTTAAAGATGATAGAGAGAAATCTAAATTAAAAATATTTTATTTAGTTTTTTGATAGATTATTGTAAAATTCATTTTAGTTTCTTAAAATAAAGCAATAATTGTACTGTGCTTAAAAAAATATGATTTTGTATAAAAATATCCAATTAGGAAAAGGTGATTATTCCCACGTGAAAAAAAAGACTAAAAAATATAATAAAATATATTTAATATATATCATAATTATATTTGAATTCAATATAATTTTAGCTGTTTACATTATGTAACGTATGTTTGTTTAATAATGATAATTATTGGGCATTGGATAAAATTGTCACATTTTTTAACCTAACCTAATGTTTCTTCTACATATGTTTAATTATATTTTTACAGAGGATTTGTTCATTATTATCATTACAAGATGAATTACTAATTTAGTTTTTTAATTATGTTTAGATCAATTTTAAATTTAAAAATATAAACAAATTAAAATCTACAAATAAAAATCCATAAAATTGCATTTATATTTTTTATGTTATTAGATATAATACAAGGGGGTGGGCACTTCAAGGTGGGACACGCTGTGCGCGCGCGCGCGTGTGTGTGTGCGTGCGTGCGTGTGTGTGTGTGTGTGTGTGTGTGTGTGTGCGCGCGCGCGCGCGCGCCTGTATGCGTGTGTGGTGTGTGGATAGGTGGGTGCGGGTGCGTGTGTGCATGCGTGCATGCGTGTGTGGGTGTGAGTGTGTGTGTACAGTGTGTCCCATTTTAATTCCTCCAGTCGAATATCTCAAAAACCAAGTCCGGGAGAGAAAAATGTTTCAGGCAAAAGTTATTTGATTTCGAGGGGGCCATAAGATGGTACCATTGATCTGACCTTGAAGAGTCATTTGAAGGTCACATAAAAGTCCTGTTTAATTTTTTAAATGGGACACACTATATATTATTGCATATTTTTGTAGCTTATCTCGAGAGCTTTCCAAAACATAATAAAATATTTTTCAAATACTTTTCGAGTTATAAGGCTTCAAAGTTGCAGTATTTTGACATAAAATACAAGATATCTCGTAAAATATTCATTTTTCAATTATCTTACCCTAATACTTTTATGTACATAATAATGAGACGAATCAATTAGTGTAAAGAAAATACATAGTTATCTTTAAGAAAAAAATCTGAATTTGCAACTAGCAGTTACACATTTTTACTTTAACATGATTATGTGTTTTAATTACACCAATTGAGATTCGTCTCATTATTCTGTGCATAAAAGTATATATATATACACGCTGTATTTATATATATTGTAATGTTAATATGTTAGTATAAAATAGATATATTTTTCCATTTAAAAAGACACAAGTAATTTCAAAGTAAATAATATAACATTTTATAATAAATTTTTACATAGACACTTGTAAATAAAGTTTTGCATAAAGATTTCTTTTTTGAATAAAAGTCTGTTAATCAAAAAAAAAATTAAAATAATTTTACTAAGTAATACAAATACAAAAACAATTAGGTAATAAAGAGTTGACGCGGATGTAGGGCGTGAAATAATTTCAACCAATTATTTTTAAAATATATAATTTATTAATAATCCAAATGTTTCGGACTCCTTTCGAGCCTTCTTTAGTGATTTAAAAACTATAAAATGATAGAAAGCATATAAAATAAAAATAAGATAAAAATGCTATAAACTGATAATTTATCAATATACCTACATATATATTAAGATGCAAATTATGCATCTCCATCGATCTCCACACACGTCCAATATAAGAAGCCTAAAAGGGGCATAATGTAAGGAGTGATGCATTAACAAACAAATCACATTTAAAACTATCAACTAGTTAAATGTAAATTAATTAAACTGAGGCAACTCACTCAGACGGAGAACAAGAGGGACAGGACGAACAATTAACATATGACTGATGGAATTTAATCGCTAATTGAAATAAACATTCAATATCCAATGTCATGAGAACATATTTAATAGCACACATATTTGATTCTAATAGTCAAAAACATGTACGAAAACAATATCATATCTTAAATAAACTGTCAATAATTGGTAAACATACTTCATTTAATTTAACGGTATTGTTCTGGAGATTTAAGGCATTTTTTGGCATTTTATGTGAATCATAATAGATACCAATCTTTTCCCCAAGAACGGTCCCTCGTTTAAGATAATTTTATATCAGAATTTTATATCATTTAGTGGTAATTAAATACATTATATATTTGATGTGAATAAGTATTGTAATATTTTCTAAAAATATTTCCAGGTAAATTTAAAACATGGTATGAAAGGAGTTCCTATGGAAGTATCAAAAGAAACATGTACTGCTTGTGCAGGTAGTATGATATTAGAAATGGCTGCTTTATCTCGATTAACGGGTGAACCAATATTTGAGGTAAAAAAATTCTAGATGTGAAGTAATATGTACCAGAAGCATTTACTACAATAATATAATAAAATATTACATGTATTAGTAATATCTAATTAATATATTAAATAATAAAATTATTCCTGTAGGAAAAAGCGCAGAAAGCTATGGATGTTTTGTGGCGAATGAGACATCGTGGTACAGACTTAATGGGATCAGTACTGAATGTAAACTCTGGGGACTGGGTACGAAGAGATTCTGGTGTCGGTGCTGGCATAGATTCTTATTACGAATACTGTCTTAAGGCATACATTTTACTTGGTAATTCTACATATATATTCGTATACTTTTACGTCTATCTAGTTAAATTACCATAAATATATATTCTGTATGTTTATGCAGGCGATGAAAAATATTTAGGGCGTTTCAACAAACACTACCAGGCTGTAATGAAGTATGTTAGTCAAGGACCTATGTTGTTAGATGTGCATATGCACAGACCAAACACCAACTCTAAAAATTTTATGGATGCTTTATTGGCATTTTGGCCAGGTCTGCAGGTATATGTTATTAATTTTTATATTTAAAAAAACATTTATTTGACACTTATTTATTTAAATTTTATTTTACTTTTCTATAGGTTCTTAAAGGTGATATCAAACCTGCTGTAGAAACACATGAAATGCTATACCAAGTTATGCAAAGACACAACTTTATACCAGAAGCATTTACTACTGATTTCCAGGTATATTATTTAGACATATATACATATTATAATTAATAAAATATGTAGATTTATAAAATATATGAAATTTATAATTTTTATATAATGTGTTGTGTATATATCATAGATATATTAAATATAGATAGAGCTTTGTGCGATCTTTGCTCTAGATCCGTGATGCCAAGGTAATTAGATAAATAGATAATATTTTTCCCCCGTCGCACATGCGCATTCGTATATTTCTCTTGATAGACGTAGATTATTGGTTATTTCTTCTGTCATCCGGCATTTAAAGAACTACGCGATTGTATATTGCACATGCGCGACAGGGGAAAACGTCTCCTCTTGTTCCTTATCTTGGTACCGGCAGGTAAACAAAGCTCTATCTATATTTAATATATCTGGTATATATACACACACATGCACACACACATAAACACGCACGCGCGCGCACGCACACACGCGCGCACGCACGCATGCACGCACGCACGCACAGGATGCCCATGACCATCCGTACCACCCTTTTATTTTGGGAACAGCGTTTTAGAGAAATATGTTTTAGACAAAAATTACATGGTTTCGAGGGATACATAAGACAATGTCATTGGTTTGACCTTGAATTTTCTCATTTGAAGGTCATGTGAAGGTCACGTCGATTTTTTTTAATGGAACACCCTATATATTATTGCATATTCTTGTAGCTTATCTCGAGAGCTTTTCGAAACACAATAATAAAATGTTTTTTCATTAAATATTTTTCGATTTATGAGACTTGAAAGTTTCAACATTTTGTTTCAAAACACAAAATATCTTGTAAAACATTCAGTTTTTGGCAAACTTAATACTTTTACTGTCTCATTATTCTGTGCATAAAAGTATTAGAGTAAGATAATCGAGAAATTAATATTTTACGAGATATCTTGTATTTTATGTCAAAATACTGCAACTTTGAAGCTTTATAACTCGAAAAATACTTAATGAAAAAATATTTTATTATAGTGTTTTGGAAAGCTCTTGAGATAAGAATATACAAGAATATGCAATAATACACACACACGCACACGCACGCACACCCCCCCCCCCACACACACACACACACACACAGGGTGGACCATTTTAATCCATCCAGTCGAATATCTCGAAAACCAAGCCCGGAAGAAAAAAATGTTTCAGACAAAAATTGTATGGTTTCGAGGGGGCCATAAGATGGTACCATTGGTTTGACCTTGAAAAGTCATTTGAAGATCATGTAAAGGTCGCATTGATTTTTTTAAATGGAACACCCTATATATTATTACATATTCTTGTAGCTTATCTCGAGAACTTTCCGAAACACTGTAATAAAATATTTTTTCATTAAATATTTTTCGAGTTATAAAGCTTCAAAGTTGCAGTATTTTGACATAAAATACTGCAACTTTGAAGCTTTATAACTCGAAAAATATTTAATGAAAAAATATTTTATGTCAAAATACTGCAACTTTGAAGATCATGTAAAGGTCGCATTGATTTTTTTAAATGGAACACCCTATATATTATTACATATTCTTGTAGCTTATCTCGAGAACTTTCCGAAACACTGTAATAAAATATTTTTTCATTAAATATTTTTCGAGTTATAAAGCTTCAAAGTTGCAGTATTTTGACATAAAATACTGCAACTTTGAAGCTTTATAACTCGAAAAATATTTAATGAAAAAATATTTTATGTCAAAATACTGCAACTTTGAAGATCATGTAAAGGTCGCATTGATTTTTTTAAATGGAACACCCTATATATTATTACATATTCTTGTAGCTTATCTCGAGAACTTTCCGAAACACTGTAATAAAATATTTTTTCATTAAATATTTTTCGAGTTATAAAGCTTCAAAGTTGCAGTATTTTATGTCAAAATACTGCAACTTTGAAGCTTTATAACTCGAAAAATATTTAATGAAAAAATATTTTATGTCAAAATACTGCAACTTTGAAGCTTTATAACTCGAAAAATATTTAATGAAAAAATATTTTATTACAGTGTTTCGGAAAGTTCTCGAGATAAGCTACAAGAATATGTAATAATATATAGGGTGTTCCATTTAAAAAAATCAATGCGACCTTTATATGATCTTCAAATGAAAATTCAAGGTCAAACCAAAAGTTGCATGGTTTCGAGAGATACATAAGATGGTGTCATTGATTTGACCTTGAATTTTTATTTAAAGGTCATGTGAAGGTTACGTCGATTTTTTTAAATGGTACCATCTTATTATGGCCCCCTCGAAACCGTACAACTTTTATCTGAAACATTTTTCTTTAAAATGCTGTTTTCAAAATAAAAGGATGATATGGGTGGTCATGGACACCCTGCATATATATATATATATATATAATTATAATAATATTCGGAAAAATAGGTACATTGGGGACATCATCCGCTGAGACCAGAATTTTTAGAGTCAACATACTTCTTATATCGTGCCACAGGCGATCATTATTATTTAGGAGTCGGACGTAAAGTACTCAAAAGTTTGCAAACATATGCAAGAGTACCATGTGGTTATGCAGCTGTATCAGATGTTAGAACTAACAAACATGATGATACAATGGATAGCTTTGTATTGTCCGAGACATTTAAATATTTATTTTTACTATTTGCGGAACCAGGAGAATTAGTTTTAGACTTGGATGAATTTATTTTTACTACTGAAGGTCATTTACTGCCACTCACACTTGCTTCCATAAGAACGAATATTTCATCTGTAAGTGTATTATAAAATATAATTAAAATACAAGTGATCGATATTGTTAAATTTTACATTTTTAATTATATAAGCAGGATTTCGAACGAGATATCATGTATGTGGATGAATTTGATCGTACTTGCCCAAATAGCTTACATTTATTTCCTGCATCAGTAAGGCAACCTTTGAGAAATATGGTCGAGGATGTTTGCCCGAGACGATCGATTAAACGACGATTAAGCGCATCACAATTTCAAGTTTGTTTAAATGATATATTCACATACTTATTAGCAAAGAATATCTAGAAATTTATCTTTCTTTTTTCTGTAGGCAAATAACTTGGAACATTTGAAAATATTGAGTGATATGGGAATAACGACTCTAACATTAGCAGATGGGCGGATTCAGCTTTTACATACATTTTCTAATGTAACTTATTTTTTTAATTACATAATAATTTAAATATAAAAATTTTGTTTAATATTTTATTACTATCTATATTATCATATAATATATCTATATTATCATATAATATTTTATTATTATCTATCATTACATGATCGATTATAATACATTTGTTTAAATAGGCAAAAACAACGCAAGATTCAGAAGAAGGACTACTATTCATGCAAGAAATGGTCGAACTTAGTAAAATGCAAATGCAACAACCAGAAACTAAACCACAAACAGTAATGTTCATGAGACCCAATACAGATCCAGTGGAAAAAGTTACACTATTAGCTGGGCCAGCACAATTCGGACCTGAATTACAGAATTTCGATAAGATTACTGGAAAAGTAATGCTCTCATATCCACCTGCAGCTTGCACTGATCTGCAAAACACGGACAAATTGGCAGGCAAAATAGTGATCGTAAATCGCGGAAACTGCATGTTCATAGAAAAAGTATATATTTTTGAACGTAAAACGTTTTCCCAATCAGTTTTCTATCTCGATTTTATATTTTTTTATGCGTGATTTTAGGCACGCAGAATTCAAAAAGCCGGTGCACTCGCTGGAATAGTGTTGGATAATATTGCCGGTTCGAGCGCGGCAACATCACCCATGTTTGCAATGTCCGGCGATGGAAAGGAGATAGATGACGTTACAATACCTGTTGTATTTCTTTTTTTTACAGAAGCAGCTGAGTTGATGAAGGCTATTAATGCAGCAAATGGCGATCTTACTGTCACGCTTGGTAATAATAATTGAATATATACTAGACACAAAGTGAAATATATACATACATATAAGTTTTGTCCTATTTCTCAGGCATTATTTTGTAAAAATATTTTACCACGATTTTTAACACTTTGATCAATTTAGAATCGATTCCTCTTTAGAAAACATATTGAGAAACATCAGCCAAATTATAAATAAGTCAAAAAGAAGAGACTTCTCAAATTAAATTTCAGGGAACTGGATAATCAAGCTATATTTTTTAACTCATTTTAGATACTTTATTTTATTACAATTATAAAGATATGTATATAAAGCTCAGAACTGAAAAGTTGTGATAAATGATAATTTAGTTAAAGATAAATTTTATATTTTTTTGTAAAGAATAAAATAACTTCAAAAAAATGTGTTTTTAAAAATCTGAATGCTATTTTTCACTATAGATACATTTCAGCCAATGTAGAATCGATTTTTCTTCAGTAAGATAATATTTATACTATGAAAGATATTAAAAGATATAGAGTTTTTTTTAAATAATTGAAAAATAAAAATATGTAAAGAATTTTTAAGTAAATTACTTTAAAATAAACGTATGTGTGATAGAATTACTTTTTTAAGTTAATTTTAAATAAACTTTAATAAGATTCTAATTTAGAGATTACACACATATTACAAATTATATATTGAAAATTTCAAAATATGAAAAATTGTGATAAATGACATTCTTAATATTAAAAAAAAATGCCTTTCAAGCGAATGTAAAAATTACGATTAAAAAGACATTCAATGATTTTAAAAAAACAAAATATATTAAGACAAATGTTTTTCTTTTTAGTTGCGGATTTTTTCATTCATTAAAAATTTCTTGTTTTCTTATTTTTCTGTACACTATTTATATGTGAATATTTTCTATGAATATACTGTATGTATTTTGAAAATTTTATGGGATTTTTTTCGTTTATAATTTTTAAATTTCTACTATATTAAATACTTCGTTTAAGTAATTAAAAAGCAATAAATTCTGTTATAAAGTAAGCATTTTAAGTTATCTAAATTTAAATTCTGTAATTTTGCTTTTGTTTTAAAATATAATTTGCGAGCAGATTTTTATTTTTAATTTATTTTTAACTACTAATTCGAAAACTAACGATATTTTTGTTAAAAAACATTAATTTAAGGATGCATATGTGTATGTGTATATGTATGTGTGCACTAAAAGAATCTGCAATTAATAAGAAATATCTGACTTATTATAGTCTGAGTATACTGGAAAATACTAATTTATATAGTATACAGTATACATACATATGTACACACACACACGCACGCAAGCGCACATACACATACACATACACATACACATACACATACACATACACATACACATACACATACACACACACACACACAGGGTGCTCAAAATAAAGTATTGGCGAATTTTTATCTCCAAAAATATTATTTTGAAAGAAAAAAGAAAAATGTAATTTCGAGAGAAACATGATGCCATTAATTTCACCTTGGATGTATGTGTTAAGGTCATATAGAAATGAATTTTTTTTTAAATGAAATTACTTTAATTTCTTTATATAAACCAATTCCTCGCAATAGTCGCTGAGTAAAAAAAGTTATAAGGGTATGATGACCAAAAATTAAAATTAGTTTACAAGATATTTCATACTTTAATTTGACATAATTTTAATTATGAAATATCTAAAACTGTTCATTTTTTGAAAAATTCATTTATCCTGCCTCAATTCCTAACAGCACACTTGTTCAAAAGATGTTTATAAGAGATCCACAGGATAATAAAATATGTTTTAATATTTTATAGATCTCTTATAAACATCTTTTGAACATGTCTGCTGTTAGGGATATTTTTTATGCACAGACTAATGAGATGAATCAATTGGTGTAAAAAACACAATGTTGTCTTTAAGAAAAAATATGTAACTGCTCGTTACAAATCAAATTACATATTTTTTTCTTTAAGACAATATGTTTTTTTTACATCAATTGACTCTTCTCATTATTCTGTACCAAATATTGAACCAAGCTAATCGAAAAAGGATATTTTACGAGATATTTTATAGTTTATGCATCTCATTAACTCAATTTAATTTTTGGTCATTATATCCTTATAACTTTTTATGCAGAATATTGCAAGAAATTAATCAATTTATAAAATAAAGTCAAGGCAGTTCCATTTAAAAAACTAAGATTGATCTCCATATAAGTTTGTCACATATAGCCAAAGTCAAATTAATATGCCTACTTTTTTCCCCTTTCGAAAACCACTTTTATCTAAAAATCTTTTTTCTTAAATTCATGGATTATAATATATTCTAGTGGATTGATTAAAATGAGCCATCCTATATGTACACACAGATACACCCGCACGCACACAAATGTGTTTTACTATCGTATATGTTTCACACATGATTATAGGGATATATTCTTCAAAAGAAGAAATTCAACTTAAAGCACCTACTGATTTATCACTATTTGAACGTCTAAAAGGGTCATTAAAATCATTTCTCAGTCGACATGTGACTCCACAGGTCTGTTACTTTCTTTGAAGTTTGATATGAGATTTATTTTATATTTTATATGAAATTTAATTATTTTTTACATTTTATATTTTAAATTATAAAAAATTATGGATATATTTTTTTATAGGCGACTATTGGATCCAGTTTGGATATAACGGTTCCTGTAATTGAATCACAAGAAGATCAAGAAGATGCAGTTGATTTTCATTATTTTCATGCAGAAATTATCAAAGATTCGCTTGGTGGTGAGGTCAGAATTACTGCCGCGTCTGAAGCTACAATTATCATCTTAAGACCAGTTTCTACACAAATAGAAATTTTATGGCATCAGTTGAAGGAAGTGTTTGTTAATCAGATATTCCTTAATAGAAAACAAAATAAAGGTATAAGAATCAGGAGTTTTATTTTAGAGAGCTATTACAATTGGGTGAACAAAGCGCGTGGAGTGCTTACGAAAACGTCGCTGTCTTACAAAGTTCGATGGTTCTTAAGTGAACTGTTAGTAGTTGCACCAAATTCATCTATTAAAAAAATGGGGCAACTATTAGAATTAAATAAGCAAAAGTTATTGAAACAATATTTACTTACAAATATGGATACTATGATATTGAATTTAAAAACGGTAGCAACAAAATTGAAGAGTATAAAATCAGTAAGACCCAAAATGCAACAATTATTAAAAATTTCAGAGTCTGGTATTACACAAGTTGAAAATTATTCATTCTTGCGTCATTTATTAGTTAAGTTGTTCGACGAAGAAGATGAAATTATTAATCAACATATTGTTCTTTTGGATCATATTCATGCAGAAGTGCATACTATATATCAAGAAATATTAATTGATGGAGTACAAAGGCATCTGGAGAAATTAGGAGAAGAAGATAATTCATATTATGATATATTAATTGCTGATCTACAAAAGAATTTAAAAAATGTAGATAAAGAAGAAAATTTACTTGGAAAAATTAAAGAGAGTGATTTGGCAGTCGCAGAATTTATAAATGATAGTAATGGAGGTAAAGGAGAAATTGAAGCTAAAAACATAAACATTTTAAAGAAAGATAAGAAGTCAAGCACTGAGAAAATAGAGGATTTCGAATATTTCATACTGACAGAAATAGAAAAAGCTGTAAAATATTCTGAGCAAAATATCTTAGAAAAGTATGAAGATGTAAATAGTGAATCGAAAAGTGCTGTTATACAAGATAAGAAAAATAAGGATGTTGTTAAATCTGATGATATTATTCTGCATTTCTCTAAAAATCAAAGTGAAGGCAATGATAGAAAAAGTACAGTTCAAAGTTTACATCAGGAAAAAATAGACTTACAAACAACAAAAACAGTAAATATGAAATTTGACAAAGTAACTATCAAGAAAAAACAAGAGAAAAAATCTTCTACAGACTCTATATCCGATACTAACAAATACCATGTTTCTGAGATATCTACAACTGTAGATACCAATGTAGGTACAGCTTTTTCCAATAAAAGACATATTTTATTGCAGGGAATACAGAAAGACATTAATAACATGCAACATTCTTATAAAACTATTTTAAAAAAAAAATCATTTAATAAGAAAGATATTACGAATAAAATTATATTTACTAATCCATTGGAAGAGTTTAAAAAACTTATATCAATTACCAACGAACAGAAAGTATTTCAAAAAAAGCTGCAGATTTCAGATACACGATATAATACTATAAAACTAAGTGAATTGAAATATGGAAAAAAATATATGAGTAAAAGCAAAAATGAGGAAACTAAACCAAAATTATATATAGCTAAACATATCGATGACGAATTATAACAATAGCTTTTAAGATTTAGGTTAAATTATAGTTATTATATAAATGAGAATTAATTTCCAATGGTCAAAAGAGCTATCTGCATAAGGCTGCATTGCAAATGATATTTTTGCACTGTGATTTATGTGTGTGTGCAATAAATTTTAATTGATTTCTATATATACAAGATAATCTAGAAAAATTTCAATTATTCGATAAAAAAAAAGATAAAATTGTCAGATTATAACAATGCTATAACTTCATAGAGGAAATCTGTAGATTTTAGATTAATGCTTATAAGAAAATCTATTTCTATTTGTTATTTAGAGGATGGCGGTGATATTACGATAGAATGCATAATATATACTATGAACATAACGTATGTAAATGTGTGTGTGTTGTGCGTGTGTATGTTGTGTACGCGCGCGCGTGATCCACATGTGTTAAAGTGGTTGTGAAGGCATATTCTGAATAGATAGTTAACTGATATATGTACATTTCGTGTATTATAGTGTAATCTTTTACATGCATTCTTACTAAAATGTGATAGTAGATTCTTTTTTTTCCATGAAAACAGAATGAAAATGATTTGTGTCTTGATGAATCTATTCTATGATTTATATTATATAATTGTATTATAAGATTGTGTGTGTATATTAAGAATTTAAAAAAAGAGAATATTACTTAAATATTCCTTGTAAGTGTATAAAATGATAACATCACAAATCAGAACAGATACAATAATTTCTTTCTATTAATATTTTGTATAATTTCATTTAAAGATGTGCCATGAATATTGATATGTTTATGCAGTTTAAGATAACATTAAGTGTAAAACCAAAAACGCTCAAACACAGTTTTCAATTTGTTGTAAAGACTTTAATGTTAATCTTCTTTGGTTTTAATATAATGTTAAAAATCCATTTACAAAATGGTATTTTATAACAAGTTATATAATATTTTAAACTAACTATATATTTTTGTATAAGCTTTTTATTCATATAGGAATTTCGTTAAAACTGTCAATTTAAAAATTAAATTTTGTGCTAAAATTTTTGAGTATATTTTTAATTTTATAATAATATGAATATATTTTTATTTTATTTGATATACTAAATAATGAAAAAAATATATGTCAAATATAACAATTTAAAAGTTTTATGTTGCAATCTATACATTAAAATATGCCTTAAATGTACATAATATGTACAAAGAAATATATGTCAATGTGTGTACATAATGTATAAGAAATACTGTGTTATATAAAGTAAACTTTATTATGGTGTTACAAATAATTGAAATAAGTTTGGCCTTTTGATGACTTTCCACATTACATATTCTTTATTTTGTATACATTATTTATATGTGAATATATTCTATGAATTAAGAACATTATTAATATCTTGTAGTAGTATACAAACTTATTTATAATGATGTCATATAATATGTTATGTAATTATACCAGGGGTCTCGTCCGAAATAAATTATTGTGAACAGAGGCATGACCACACATAATTCATCCGGACAAGACTCTCCGGCATAATTAAGATCGAACTTCACTTAATAAGTTCGTTTGATCCTTAAAATATTCACTGTTATGCTGATTTCATGCTATTTCTATCTTTTTATTTTTGCTATGATTCATTCAGTTGATTATGCTGCCAAAAATTTAAAATACCGTTTGAGATTAGGACAGTTTTATATTTTGCAGAGTTCAAAGTAAAAGAATTTTTATATGGAGATGTTGCTTTTTCGGAGAAAAACCTTGGAGTAATAATTTTTCTTTTTCTTTAGGTTTAATTGGCCACGCCCCTATAGGGTGTAATCCGGCCATAAACTGGTTATCAAGATGAAAAAAGAATTAAACATAGTCTTGGATTTGAGTTCTTTTAACTTCTTCCTAGAGATTAAATGGACACTTTTCACTTCAAAGTGAATAAATCGACGAGTGAGTGTTTTTTGTGATGTCAGGTTAGTGTAGTCTAGAATGTAGATGGTAAAGAATGAGATGATTGTCATATTAATGATAGTCAAGATTGTTGAAAATATAAAGAATGAGAATATAGAAGAGTTTAGAACATAGTAATTATATGGACATATCGATTTTTTTTTAGGAAGGAATAAATGAGTTGAATGACCCCAAGGGTAGGTTTTTTTAAAATATCTTGAATCTGGTATGGGGATTGAATCTTCAGGTAATGGAGTTGTTTGATCAGAGTTTTTCTGGGTGTTTTTGAAATGTAGGGCAGTCCCAAGATATATGTTCCACGTCTTGAAAAGGATGTCCACAATGGCAGGAAGGATTGCGTATTATGTTACATCTGTATAAGCTTGCGTTTAGTGCGTAGTGATTGGCTCTAACTCTGACGCAAATGACGATGGCTTTCCAACCAATGTCGAAGGAGTGGAATAAGGGTTTGGTTTGAAGTCTGTTGAAAGTACTTTTTGCCCTTGTAGTGTGCTTGCAGCCGTAGAAACTTGGACGAGTTTTCGAAGTATTTTATTCTTGTAATGGTATAGAAGTCCGAATGTGGAATCGGGTCGGTAATGAATGTTCCTTGTGAGGTGGCGTTTTTTGCTAGGCAGTCTGCAGTTTCATTTCCCAGGATGCCGCAGTGGGAAGGGAAGCTCCGTACAGTTAGCTGAACCACTTTGATTTTTTTATAATTAACATTAACTAATGGTTTGGTCATCGTTTGGTGATGATTGGTTATCCAATTAAAACGTTTGGTCATTCATCATTTTTTTAAATTAAATAATTAAAATTTCGAAGTAAAGTTAGCCAAACATTTTTATTTTTTGTCCAATCGAATTAAATAAGAGATTATTCGATGCAGAATCGTTAGGTCGTCACGAATAAATTCTTTACAATGTTTGGTGATCCATAGTTTATCCATAGTTTATTTTATAGAAAAATGAAAAAAATCGTGTGGTAAAATAACGACGGGCGACGTATAGTGACATGGATGTACGCTGCGGTAACGCGCGCATGCGTTTTAGTAACTTATACAAAATTTTAAATAAATCTTTTTTAATTTTAAATAAATCCTTTTTAATAATGTAGCTATGCAAGTTGCAAACCCATGTGGAATCGTATATGCATTGCAAAGTACATGCTTAGATGGGAGTGCATAGGGGGACGGGGCTTCGCCCCGTTCCCATAAGAAAATATAACAAAACTTGAGAGCGTACAAACTATCAAGGCTGACAGTACTGTATCACCAAATGTTGTAAAAAATTTATTCGTGACGACCTAACGATTCTGCATCGAATAAGCTCTTGTTTAACTCGATTGGACGAAAAATAAAAATGTTCGGTTAATTTTACTTCGAAATTTTAATTATTTAATTAAAAAAAACGATGAATGACCAAACGTTTTAATTGGATGACTCTCATCACTGTAAGAGTCTCATTCACGTAAGATTATTTGCAAGAATCACATACAACGACTGGCGCGAACAGTCTTACAATAGCGACCTCTCGTATCAGGTCCGACATTATACCCCGTAGGCCCTACCTACTCTTACAATATCGGTCAGCCTGACTTATGTTCGATCTCGAACATTTGTGATGTACATATATATAACTTAAGACTAGTTTTATAATTACTAATAATGGCGCAAAAATAACCTTTATAAAATTTGCTTAAGATTAAATTTATGAAATATAATAACGCAAAAGTAACATTTTATAAAGTTTGCTTAAACTTAAATTTGAAATATAATAACGCAAAAGTAACATTTTATAAAGTTTGCTTAAACTTAAATTTAAAATATAATAACGCAAAAGTAACATTTTATAAAGTTTGCTTAAACTTAAATTTATGAAATATAATGACGCAAAAGTAACATTTTATAAAGTTTGCTTAAACTTAAATTTGAAATATAATAACGCAAAAGTAACATTAAAATTTTCGCAACAACTATCGATATAATATACATACAATAAAAATATAATAATGTAATATTCCTAATCTAGTTAGTTTAATTATTTTTCTTTCCATGGACGCATATTACATGCTTGCCAAACTCCTTGATACATTCTATGAGAGTTTTGATAACCTTCTACGTCTGATACAATGTATCTATCGTTTTTTAAACATTTTGCGATTTTGTAAGGTCCTTTAAATTGTGAAATTATTTTTTTAGAAATACCGGGTGTACTTTCAAAGTTTTTTAGCATAACTAGATCTCCTTCCTCATATTCGTGTGGACGTTTTCGGTTCTTATTCACTCTAATTTCGTTACGTTTTTTGTGATACTATAATTTTATCTGCTACTTTAGTTCTAATTGTATCTAGCTTTAGTTCGTCGTCGCGTACATTATTTTGTAAATAGTCTGCTATCGCATCTTTAATTTTTCCTCTTTGGTTTATACCAAATAAAATTTTACTAGGCGTTTCGCCTGTACTTTTATTTATAGTGTTATTTATGGCATATTCTACATCTGCTAATACTTTATACCAGTATTTTCCTGTTTTATTGTCAATTAACTTAGCTATCATTGGTGCAATAATTCTATTTATACGCTCCACCTGTCCATTAGCCTGAGGTGAGCCTGTTGCTATAAGTACGTGTTTGATATCATTTTCTTTAACGCAATTTTTAAATTCCTGTGACGTAACTGAAGAGCCTCTATCGGAGATTCTAATCTCAGGACGACTATAATTAGAAAAGTAACTATCTAAACATTGTATTACTTCTGCAGTAGACGTAGTTTTTGTAGCAAATAGTTTGATATACTTTGAGAATGCATTAATAACAAGAAAAACATACTGTTTAATTGATCGTTTTTTATCAATAGGTCTGAAATGATCTATGTGAATTGTATGAAATGGTAATGTTCCTTTAGGAATGGAATGTAAATATCCCTCTTTAGGATCGTAAACGGGTGAATAAGCTATGCATTTTAAACAATTTCGAATATGTGTCTCTACTTTCTGTTTAAGTTTAGGAAACCAATAATTTTGCAGAATAGCATTGACTGTTTTTTCTACACCTAAATGACCTAATTTATTATGATATTTGTATAAAATATTTTGTTCTATAGCTGATGGTACATAATATAATATTTGATTGTTTTTCTTCCTATAAATTAATCCATTACGCATTTCAAATTTAGAATCTTCTGTATTTTCTAATTTTGTTTTTTGCTCCATAATTAATGGATCTTGAGTTTGAGCCATAATAAGATTATATTCTAATGGATTATCTTCAATAACCAAGATATTTGTGGCTCTGCTAAGTGCGTCCACGTGACGCATTCGCGAACCTGATCTGTGCTCTATTACATAGTCATAATTTTGAAGCTTTAATGCTCATCTGACTATTCGTGAGTTTATCTCTTTTTTATTTAAGGTGAGTTTTAATGATTCACAGTCTGTTACTATCTTAAACTGTCTTCCTTGTAAATAAATATGAAATCTACGTAGCGCGTAGATGACAGTTAGTGTTTCTAGTTCGAAACTATGATAGCGGCTTTTAGTTTCTGTCGTATGCTTCGAAAAATAAAATATTGGATGATATTTAAGATCTGCTTTGTGTTGCATCAATATTGCACCGTATCCTAATGCGCTCGCGTCACAATGTAATTCTATTTCATCTTTAGGACTATAAGTAGCAAGTACTGGACTAGATATTAATTTAGCTTTTATTTTTTTGAACGCCTCTAATTCTTTAGCATTAAAAACAAAAGGTACGTTTTTCTTTAAGAGGTCATATAACGGTTTTGCCGTAACTGCAAAATTTTCGATAAATTTCCTAAAATATGAGCTTAATCCTAAGAAACTTTGTACTTCTCGCATATGTCTTGGAATCGGAAATTCTTTTATAGCTTTCAAACCGTCTAATGCCGGCTGTATTCCTTCTTTTGATATTTTATATCCAAGATATTTAATGTTTGTACACAAAAATTTACATTTATCTAGTTTTAAGTCCATTTCATTTTTTTACTAACAAACGAAAAACTTGTTTTAATATTTTAAAATGATGCTCTATTGTTTCTGACATTACAAGTATATCGTCTAAATAAACTGTAATATCACCTTTTTCGATTAATTCTTTGAAAAATTCATATATGAAACATTGAAATCTTGCCGGGCCAATTTTTAAGCCAAACGGCATCTTAAGAAACTCGTATTGATCAAGTGGTGTGATAAAAGCAGTATATTTAACTGACTCTTCTGCTATACTAATGTGAAAAAATGCATTTCTCAAATCTAAGTGATTAAAATATTTTTTTCCGTGTAATAGTAGAATTTGATCTTCAATTAACGGTAAAGGTTGATTGTCTCGCGCTAAGACCTTATTTAATGTATGAAAATCAACGCATAATCTTATCTCATTATTTTTCTTTCTTACTAATACTATGGGTAATGCATATTCCGAATTGCTGAGTCTTATGATTCCTTTCTCCTGCCAATCATCTAAAATAGGACGTAATTTTTCTTTTCCTGCAAAAGAAAGCCGTCGAGGTTGAAAATTAAATGCCTGTTTGTTCTTTACTGTTAATTTGACCTCAGCTTTAACTTCTGGAAATTCAGGTCGCTCTGACAAGACGTAGTAAATACATCTGTTTTAAATTATCTTTATCCGCATTAGATAGTTTATCATTTATATTTAATAAATTTGCAGCATCCGATTCCTGCGAACAAATATCTATATTGAGAATCGCTTGAATTGCTTCTGTTTCTTCCTTTCTCGCATCTGTTAAATTTATATTGAACAATTTTAACACGTCCCTTCCTAATACTGCTTGAGATGCCATGGTGCTATCTTTTTTTTTTTTTTTTTTTTAACGTCTGGAAAATGCTTTACGCATCCCCCGAGGAGCGGGAACTCCCCGGGGGTATGTGAGACTCCCCCTATAGACGGGGTATACCCAATAAAAACCAGACGGTGGTTCTCTGCACTGCAGTTGAAATGGGTGGGCCCTGGGTTCGCTTTCACATTCTACCAGGACCCACCCCCGCATTTCCCCCCTTACGAGGAGGAACTCCATCCCATGGTGCGCCATTGAGAATAACCTCAATGACGCACTGTTGGCGACGTTGCGGAACCACACACAACGCCGCCCCTTCTTTGGGGTCAAGGTGCAATGGGGGAGTAAGTGTTCCCGCACCTACTCCCCCCTTGACCTCTGAGAGGGGGGGATTATATCCCGTCCCTTTCACTTTGGCCGCAGATGTTAGCGGTCCTTTTGGGGCGAGGGGGGCTTAGAGCTCCCCGTGTTCACGGCCCCGTCGGATGTTTGAGGGGGAAAGAAATATTGGGGGTAGGCATAGCCTGGTCCCTCTCACCCTTACCCCCCCCCCGGAACCGTTATCCGACCCCCTTCCTGGCTCCCCTCGGTTTCAATGAGTCGGAGAGAGCCGGGCAAGCCCCCGGTGATCGCCGCCGTCACGCCTCCGCCGGGAGAGGAGCACACAACTCCCTCTCCCAGGGCGTGACCGCAATCACCTTTCCCGTTTTTACAGACGGGGCAGCAAGGATGCATACGGCATCCCTGCATTTTGTGTCCAGGGGATCCACACCTGTAACACAGGCGTCCCCTGGACACATTCGAGGTGCACCCGGAGCCCACATGCCCCAAGATGAGGCAGTTGTAGCACCTGGGAATCCAGGTGCTACCCTTCCTAGACCAGGCCCGGGCACTACCGCTTCTTCCCGTGAAAGTTGAGGGGACGGACGGCCCTGTCCGCACAAGGTTCCACCTCTCCACCCTCAGAAAGGGGAGAAATGGCTATATTGCCATTCCCTCCACCTTTCCTCTTCCTCCTTTTAGGGCCCACTATGCCCCCATCTTTAACAACGGAGGCCCAGGAACCCCTTCCCACGCCCTCCTTCCCCACAGCTATCTGCGGGCATGGAGGTGATATTGCTCCGGCTGGCGGAGTAATCACCAGCCTCCTTCCTAATAAGGGCGCCGATTCTCTCCCAGTCTACCGGAAGAATAACCGACGCCCTCGGCCGTGTTGCCCTGTAGACATCACCGGGGACCTCCCCCGGTGAGGGCAACGGTGTGGAGGCTAACTCCTCCACCTCCATCACCTCGGTGGTATCCGACGTGGCTTCCACCATTTCTACCTCCGCAACCGTTGGGGAGGAAAACCCCCCCTCCAGCGCGGAGGCAGCCTGCCCGGCCATTTTCGCGAACTCAGTGGGAGAGGTCTGCGACATTTCGTCGCGAGACTCCCCCCTCCACTGAGTCGCTACCTCCTCAGTAAGAGGGGAAGTTTGCACCTCCACCTCTTTGTTCTCCTTCATGGAGGTCCTCCCGCCTCCATCTCTAGAGGCCAGGAAGGCCGCCCTTGAGAAGGATCGCATCCTCTCGGCGACCTTCCCCTCCTCATCAACCCGAAATACTCCTCAAGGGACAGGCTGTAATCGTCAAGAATGACTACCGCGGCGTGGAAGTGCTCCAACATCTGGAAGCACCTATCACGGTCTCCGCGGCAGTCGTTCATGCGTTCCCCAGTTCGGCCGACAATAGCTCTCGCCTTGCCGACCGATGACTGTAAAGCGCCACCATCAGTAAGCTCCTTCGCTTCGGCCAAGGCCTCCGCGAAGGAGTCATACTGACTCATAACGGCGGTCGCCAGTTAGCCCAGGGACCCCGCCGTCAAATCCCTGGGTGGCCCATCGCTTGATGACGACTGGAGGGAGCTGGGACAATACCCTCTCTGTGCCGTTGCCCGGTATCCGACCCCGAGCACTTCTTTTTTTTATTCTGTAACATCCATCATAGTCGACGCACTTTTAGCACCCTTCGGGGTCACCCGGGGGTTGTGGGCCCTAAGACCCGACAACCACACCGGGATCGCCCTCCGGATGAGCCCCCCCACCACGGCAAGGTGGTGCGTCATCGGGGGCGGGGGGGGCCATAGTGCTATCTGGTACAACTAGTATTAATATATTATTTTTCTCTACTTCGTTGATAACAATATTTACTTTTGCAGTACCTAAAATAATTAATTTTGAATTATTTATTCCTTTAAATTTATTTGCATAGTGAGACGTATTAACTGATTCATAATTTTTTATATGCTTTTCCTTAACCGTTTGAGTGCGGTGAAGCGCTATCGCGCTTCGCTTGTCCTATGCCAAAAATGCGGAGAAGCGCGATCGCGCTTCTCTTGTCTAGCCAGGAATGCGGAGACGCGTGATCACGTTGCTGTTCATTAGTATAATTTTCGTATTAATTGAGAACAGTTGTATTTATATCCATTTCAGTTTATTATTAATTTCGTTTAATTGTGGTTTTTAGTAATATAAAAATTAAAATTTACTTCAAGCATTATTCATGCTATAGAGAAGGAATGGTTAGCAAGCAAAAATGAAACAGAAAGACTACCAATAAGTAAAAAGTTTTCTTTAGAAAAATTGCCTGGACGAAACTTGCGACAGTGTGAGGTTTGCAGTAAAAAAAATGGAAATGGAATTAAACGATCCAACTTAATTTGTGCTATATGTAAAAAAGGAATTCATGGAATTTGTGCAGCAAAACACTCATGTAATAAGTGAGAATAAAAAACATTTTTGTTAGTAAAAATTCCTTTTTTTATAATAATTAGAGTTAATTATAACCATTTTTATTATTTTCCAAAAAAAATAACTACGCATTTCATTCCGCAATTTTAGCATATACATAAGAAAATTCTTCCGCACTCAAACGGTTAATAAAACTAACCGGACTTCCTGTATCTAAAAGAGTATCTAAATAAAATATTGCAGTATTATTAATATTATCGCTTATCTGAAATCCGACTTTTCTGAACTCGTTTTCTTCTGGATGAAAATCGACGTTGTGGACTTCCTTCTCCTCATTCTTAGCTTCTCTCTTAGGACAATGCTTCATTTGATGGTCCGTCTCACCGCATTCGTAACAGGATCCACGTTCACGCTTGGGCTCTTTATATTCTTTGAATACATGTCCTGGTTTGTTGCAATTAAAACATCGTAAGCTTTCCCGAGTGTTTTGCTTTGATTTTCATCTTTTGGCCGGATTCCTTTCGTTTCCATTCTTCCTTTCTCATTTTATTTCATTAAGCCTTTTGAATCCGGACGTAATGAAATCTTCTTAAATGCTTGCAGTAATTAGGAGGTTGCTAAGAAATTCTGCATTCTGCATAGCGTCGTTTCGTAATTGATAATTTGGAATACCTACGATTAGGTAATCTATCAGCTCGTCTTCTGGTATTGGGATCTTATTAGCTTTAACAATTTTATCGTGATAGTAGTCACTAAAGTTCTCTGTCATTTTCCAAACTCTGGCTTCAAATTGTTTACGTAGCTCAAACTTGTTGGATCGGAAATCGTACATTTCTCTCAATTTATTTAATAATTCTTCGCTATTGTTTTCTAAATTTTCAAGTCAAGAGTAAAACTAACTCTGTGCCTTTCCTTTTAAATGTGAAACTATCACCAATTTAGCAGTTTTGTCATCTAAATCATAAGTGTTGCATAACAGGCGAACTTGTTTTTCCCACTTAGCAAACGATTGCTTGTCTCCATAAAAATCATTAATTAACGCTCCAAATGCTTTAATGTTAGTGCTTGTTCTCGCATCCTGATCACTTAATGACGGAAAAATTCTTAATAACTCATTCTCGCGTCTAAATAACTCTATTTCTCTTTCCATAAGGCGTCGCTCTCTCTGCAAAAATTCCAAGTTTAAAGCATAATTTTGAGCATTTACCTCTCTACGCTGATTAGTAATGCCACTAGCTCCTTGAAGATCCGTTGTACTCTCATTTGCATCATTTGCATCTTGATGCGTATCATTACATTCTGCTACATTCTGAGTCACGAATTCGTATATCTGCTGTCCGTTGGGGTCAACCTCTAATATTCTGGCAATTAGTTCCACTTTAAGGCCAAACATTGACAACTTGCGACTTTTCAAAAAACACTTTAACTGATGGACGGTATATTCGTTTAACGGCTTCATACTGCAGTTCTTTGTTCGTCTAACCTCTTTCCATTAGGTTCTATATGCTTCTAATCGCGACACTTTAGCCATAGTCCTAGCTATTTTTGCTTAACTAATACCTTCTTAATGTACTTTTGGATTCTAATCCCACTTCTGATGATTGTGAGAGTCTCATTTCTGTAAGATTATTCAGCAAGAAATCACATACAACGACTGGCGCGAACGGTCTTACGATAGCGACCTCTCGTATCAGGTCCGACATCATACCCCGTGGGCCCTACCTACTCTTACATCACCAAACAATGACCAAACGATTAGTTAATATTAATTATAAAAAAATCAAAGTGGTTCGGCTAACTGTACGGAGCTGGGAAAGGATTCATATGATGGTGACTAAGTGGTCTGGAGATTTCTAATAATTTCTGACGTATAATGTAGATGATGTAGTTGCAAGAGTGGCCAAAGTTATATGAAGTGTCTATAACACTCTTGGAGTCTGAGAAGATCACCGCTTTGGAAATGGAGTTGTCAAACATGTAAATAAGGGCATAGAGGATGGCTAAGGCTTCAGCGGAAAAGATAGAAAAATGAGAAGAAGCCTTGTGTATTATTTGTAAGTTGATTGTTGGAGAATAAATGGAGAAGCCCACAAGAGATCCTGAGTCTGACTTGGAGGCATCTGTATAGAAGATAGTTCTGTCCTGTATAAAGGAATGATGAATGTTTAAGAAGATACGGGTGGAAAACAAAATTTTTTTATTTTATTAGTTTGACTTGGTGTGGTGTAAACTAGTTCTGGGATTTGAACGAGAGCTACGAATTCTACCGAGTAAGGTGAAGGGTGATTGAAGTCCGTAATGGAGTTTTTGTATTTCAACATTTCCCTAAACATAGAGAACAATAGGAATAACTCACCTGGGTTTTTCCTCCTCTTTTTAACATTGGAGTACCATTGTAGTTCAGAGAGCTTATTCAGGATAATGTGCAAATACAATGAGAAGGTTTTCAAAATATATCTCGCAGTTAAGAGCTTAAATCTTTCCTTCAGAGGACCCTCTACAGCTTCAGCAAGTATTACTTTTTCTTCTTCTATTTGTTTGATGGCTCCGAACTGTCCCAGCTCTTGCGGCCAATTGGAAAGGCGATTTAGATTTCCTTGAATGCAGTTTGTAACATGATTGTTTTTATGAGGTAATGAATTATATGTCGAGTTAGGAAGATGTTAAGGCGGGGAATTGAATGGGAAGATTTGAGATGTAAAAGAGTTAGATTTGGAGATGATGAGAATGAAGGAATGAAAGTATGACATTTATGATGGAGGGAAGGGGATTTTTAATCAGAGTAGAGATGACGTAAGGAGGGGGTTTCTTAAGTTCAGCTCAAAGAGAGGAAAAGAGGAGACTGCGACCAGATTGAAAGGATGGGCAGTCCCATAGTACATGATCAATGTCCTGATGCGCAAAGCCACAGGGACAAGTAGGAGAAGGAATTATATTAAATTTTGATAAGTTGGCATTTAAATTATAGTGGTTAGTCCGAATTCGACATGTTGTAGTGACCTTCTCTCTGCTCATTCTGAAATTAGAAAACCAAGGTTTAGAAGAGGATAGGAAGTAAGAATTAAAGTAGATTTTAAAGTGGTTTTATTTAACAGAGATGTCATGATGAGGGCTTTAAGTTTCTCGTGAGAGAGGGAAATGAAGTCATTAAATGGTATTGTGTCGGGGATTGTATTACCCAGACTGATGGCTCTCTTAGCCAACATATCGGCTGTCTCATTTCCAAGGATTCCCACATGAGAAGGGATCCAGAAGATAAAAACATCTAGATGGAGAGATTCGGCTATCCTGAATTTGTCTTTGATGGAGAAAATGAGGTATCCTAGGTCTTTACCTAGTTTAAAAGAAGTAAGAGTTTCGACGACACTGCGTGAGTCAGTGAAGATCGTAGAGGATTTAAGATTTTGGCAAATGATTATGTCAATACAATGTGAGATGGCTAGGGCTTCTCCTGTGTAAATCGATGCAGAAGAAGAGATCCTAAACATTTTTTGAAGTTTAAGTGAGGGTGAGTAGATAGCAAAACCAACATAAATAGCGGATAAAGTCTTCGAGGCATCAGTGAAAAAAATAATGCGACCGGAAATTTGTTTCTTGAAGGAAGTCATAAAAGTGACTTGAGGAATAGGAGATTTAGCGAGAGTGTCAGCGAAATTCTTTGGTGCAAATTTGGTTTGGGGTCGAGAGATAGAAGATTCGTAGGGGTAGCTATAAATAGGAGGACCGTCAAAAGAGGTGATTTTAGATTTGTATTTTTGCAATTCATAAAGGCCTGGAAAAGTGGGAAATTTATTAAAATTAGTTGTTTATTTTTATTTAAGAGAGTATATTGCAAATTGTACATACTATCAACGATTGGGTTACTATCAGAGGAAAATGATTTGAGAATATATTTTTCTGAGAGGTGGGCAAAACGGAGTTTTAGAGGAGGAATACAAGCCTTCGCTAAGACAATATTTGATGAAGTAGAAGTGCGTAAACCTAGACATACTTTTAAGGCCTTTCTTTGTACCTTCTCGAGTTTTTCTATTTTTGTCGAGTGATCGATGGGGAGAAATTGACAACTATATTCTATGCTACCTCTTATGAAGGACTTATAGATGTTTAATAGTAGGGAGGGATCAGAGCCCCACCATGTTCTGCATAGCGATTAGGACATTAACGAGTTTGGTGGTTTTATGAACCAAAAAATTCACCTGGTTGTGGCCTTGAAGTTTAGAATCCAAAAATATTCCAAGAAATCTGTAAGAAGATACAGATTTGATTATGGAACCTTTGAGCTGAATTATAGGAGAAGAGGAATTGAGTTTGGATCTGGAAAAAATCATTAGGGCTGATTTGTTGGGAGATATGGTAAGACCTTTGGACTCAAGAAAGTCGGAAAGTTTTGAAAGTGAAGATTCTAGTTTTTTTGTATATTGTTTGGTTTTGGAGACACAACAGGACAACTCATATACAAGGCTATGTCGTCGGCAAATTGGACAATTTTACAATCTCTGGGTATATGTGAACAGATCTTTGCAACGTATAGGTTGAAAAGAAGGGGGCTGAGGATAGAGCCCTGCGGGACTCCTTTGTAGGAGTGATATTGACTAGAAATCTCCCCACTGATAACAAATTGCAGCTCTCTCTAGTGAATAAGGTTGTAGACGAAGAAACAAATCTTAGGAGGAATTCCGATGTCTAGCAGATCATACACTAGAAGACTGGGAATAACATTATCAAATGCGTCCATGATATCGACGAATATGCAAATGGTAGCTTGGCCTTTGGCAAAGCTGTTATGAATTTCAGAAGTTAGGACACCTAGATTCTATCAATCTGGATTTAGGAAGGGTAGATCATGCATATCGAAGCATCTAATTATGAAACCCCTCCATCTATTAGCCTTCTATCGAATAGCATTCTATCGAAAGGGTAGATCCTGCCTCGATAGGCAGGATCTATCCTTTTTAAATCCAGATTGATAGAAAGGAATAATATGATTCGCTTCGATCACCCAATCCAGCCGAGAAAGTATCAATCTCTCAAGAAGTTTTAGAAAACAGGAGTTGAGGGATATAGATCGAAATTTATCTGGAATATTTTTAGGGATCAGAAAAGCTAAAGAGTGGGACCAAGATTTGGGAAAAGAGCCTTCGAGAATACTGTTTAAGATATCAAGAATAGTGAGATAATGAATTGAAAGAAGGGAGATCATCTCATAATTCAATCCGTCTATTCCAGGAGAAGAGCAGGTTTTAAGGTTGTTTACGATATGAAGAAATTCGTTCATGGAGAAAGGAGTGTTGAATATAGGATGGGAATTAGTTTTGGGAAAATCATTGAGAGAAGAGAAAGTTTTATGAAGGACATAGGGAGGACAGAGGGATTCGATTAGAAGGCTAATAGATGGAGGGGTTTCATAATTAGATAAAGGAGGAGGAGGAAGAAGGCCAAGTTGCATACGTTTGAATTGCTTTATCATGCACCATAATTGTGTAATCAAAGAGTTATAGTTAAGGGAAGTACAATATGAGCGCCAGCTATTTCTTTTAGTTTTTTTAAGTACTTTTTTAGTGATGGCTTCTTGTTTTTTGAGTTCCAAAATGTGTACAAAGGTGGGAGATCTTTTAAAAACTGAGAATGCGAGCTTTCTATGTTGCACTGCTTTGTCACAGTTTTCATTCCACCAGGGATTAGGAGGTTTGATGCGGGAGGATTTAATAGAGTTAGAAGCGGGAGAGAGAGGGAGAGAGGAAGAGGAAGAAGGAGGAGAGGAAGAGGGAAAAGAATTAGAGATATTTTTATTATTATTGTTGTTTTTATTTTTAGGTTTTCGTGTGTATTGTGAAGAAAGAAGATTAAACAGATGATGAGTAGAGATTTTATATTTTTCAGAGGAGGTGTTAGAAAGAGTGTTATTCATAGCGGATTCCAGTTCCGGGATAGCCAGAGAGTCAGAAAAAAAATCTTTTTTGGATTGAGTCCATTTGATTTTATGAGAAAAGAAGGATCGTTTTTGAAACGAGCAGTCGAGAGAAATGAGGATGAGATAGTGGTCGCTCATCATATTGTCATTTAAAACTTGCCATTGGTAGTTAAAGAAGAAGGGAGAGGAGATGAAAGAGAGATCAATAGATGACTTGGCCTGATCAGGTCGAGTGAGGAAGGTACTAGAGCCATCATTAATGTATCGCAGGGAGTGAGAGGAGGCTGATTTAAAGAATAAAGATCCAGAAGAATCAGAGCGGCTGCAACCCCAAGAAGAGTGATGAGCGTTGAAGTCACCTAGTATGATTGAAGAGAGGGTAAAGGAAGAGCAGTATTGGAAGAAGTCATTCCAGTCCTTGAGGGAGAAAGAGCCGTGTGGGTATCTATAAATAGACAAAATAAGTAGCGGTTCGTGTTCATGAGGTATAATTATACCCATACAATCAAATCTATATATAAACAATTTGTGATTATTGTGTAGGGAATTGTTTTTTATAGCCAGGAGCAAGCCTCCAGAGCGGTGAACATCGTTGTTCTTTCTGAGAATATGAGTCTTTTAAAAAGAAGTGGTGTGAAGGTTTGAGCCAAGTTTCTGAGAAGGCTACGATGTGAACGTCAAGATCAGAGATAGCTTTACGAAGAAGGTCTATTTTATTCATTGCCGAGTGGTAGTTCCACTGCATGATATTGATAGTAGATATAGAGTAAATATCAGGAGAAGAGGCCATGACAAAGTTAAGATTGAAGGGATGAATGAATAGATTGAACAGTTTCAAACAAGCCTAATGATTTAAGAAGGGGGGAGAAATCTTTAAGGAGAACGTTTAAGAGTTTAATAAGAACGGGGAGAAATAAAAGAAGAGACATGTAAGAGGGAGAAGAGAGAGGGAGGGGAAGAGGAAGAAGAAGAAGAGATGTTGGAAACAAGATTAGGTTGTGAAAAAGAGTGGAAGGGAGGGCAATAGGAAAAGAGGAGACCAGGATCTGTATCACTATACATACCGATTCTGGAATCATGTGGGGATATATTTGGTTGCGAATGGTAAAGAGGAAAGTTTGTATTTTGGGAGGGAATTCGGAAATAGACACCAGCAGATGGTTGGGATTCTCTTTCATTGGGGGCGTTAGAGAGAGAGTGAGGTGGATGGGAGGAGAAAGGAGTGGGATGGGAAGAAACGCGGGGGGTAGAAGTGAAGGGATGGCGAGGAAGTTTAGGGTGCGGGAATTTGGATTGAGATGAAAATGTATTGTTTACATTAGTGTTGTAATTGATATAATCGTTAGTGAAGCTATTATTGGGATAGAGGGAGGGGGGAGAAGATGAAGGACTAAGAGAAGATATATTAAGTTCGGTAGGGCTATGCCTGGCTGCATCAGAGAAAGATTGAAGTGGGAATCTGTTTGTATTAGATTTTAGAGGTGTAGAGAATGGTGAAAGTGAAGGATTAGAAGAGAAGGGGTGAAAAAGATTTGGAAAGTTATAATAATCCGTCAGGGGATTATTGTTTAGTTGTGAATTATGATTGTAGACTATTTTTTTGGCCTCGACAAAGGGGATATTTTTTACAGCGGCAAGTTCGCGAATTTGTTTCTGTCTAAAAAGTTCAATGTATGCAGGATCAGATGGCTTGTGAGGCCCTTTACAGTTAGCGCAGGTTGGAGGAAGGTTGGCTTTAGGACATTTGATTCCTTCATTGTGTTTATTTTCATCACATTGTGAGCACCTTAAAGGTCCCTTGCATTGAGAACCTGAGTGACCGTAACGCAAACATGAGATACAAAAAGGAACTTTAGCGACAAAAGGAGAAACTTCATATCTAACCCAGTAAAGTTGGATATATTTAGGAAGATGTTGTCCTTTGAAATTGATAGACACTGTTTTAGAAGGAATGAAATTTGGTTCGGAGGAATTGTCAGCGTTCGTACACCTTCGGTTGAGTCTCCTTACAGAAGAGATCTCGAGGGGGGAGAGAACCTCAGCGATTTCTTGATTACTTAGTTCAAGTAGTACACCTCGTATTATATCTTGTCTTATAATGCGGAAAGAGGGGATGAAGGCAACCAAGAACTTGGTTTTGAGAGAGGAGAGATTCACTAGAGAGTTAACGGCGTCGCGAGATTTCAACTGAACCAACACTTTAGAAAAACCTATTTTTTCTATTTCGATTATTTCGTTTTTATAAGAGGCAGCAATGAGTTTGCCAGCCATTAGCGGGTGAAGAGCTACCTTTTCTTGTGCTTGAATAATAACCTCAAAAGGTCCTTGTGAGTGACTATCGTATCTGTTTGTAAGGGATGCTTCAGAGATGGTTAGGTATGTCTTTTGATGTTTAGAAGTGCTTACATTGGAAGCTGAGTCAGGAGAGTTATTCTTAGGATCGTCAGAGGTACGTTTTCTATTAGAAGGAGGAACATGAGGTCGATTAGAGGAGGATGAGGCAGAGAGAGGGTCGCATGACTTATTATCCCTTTTTTTGGGACTTACCAATTTCGAGGTCAAAATGTTACCTGGGGAAGACTGAAGTTTCTGTCTTGATTCCCCCGCGGGTCGCACAGCAGAGGCAGAGATACAGGAGACTTCAAATTCCATGGAATCGTCGGTTAATTGTCCTTCGTCGTCTGACGATGGGATGGGAGGGTATACGCTGGAAATAGAAATTAGTATTTTTACAGCTGTGTCAGTTTCCTTGTAATCGTAAGTGAAGGAGATGTTAGGATTAGGATGATGAGAAGATCCTCCCGGATCTGATGCGGAAGCAGCGGGATGCATGGTGACTTCGTGAGGAGGAGGGGGAATGGCGGACAATGCCGCGTGATGCGCCCAAGGCGCTAGGCTATTAGTGCAAAGCAGATTCGTAATTATAACTTTGTCCACTTATGAAAATGAGAGATTTGAGCAATTGAAATAGAAATATCTTATGAAAAAGCACTTTAATCACTAACTATAGCCGATTAAAATAAGTAGCCAAGAGCGGGCGATGTACATCGTCTCGGTTCTCGAACAGCACTCCTACTATATCATTAAGTATTACATTAGTCGGGGTGGTTCTTCTGAGGCCCATGCAGAATCTTACAAGGAGAAAGCGCAAACTTCGGGTCACTGATTTTGATGGGGATTTTTTTTAGTATAGTACTCTATTAGAAAAGTACTTGAGTAAAGGGATAGGGCGCAACCCTCACCTCCGTCAAGTTAGCCAAACCACTTTGATTTTTTATAATTAAAATTAACTAATCGTTTGGTAATCCTTTGGTGATGATTGGTAGTCCAATTAAAACGTTTGGTGGTTCATCGTTTTTTTTTAAATTAAATAATTAAAATTCGATGTAAAGTTTGCCGAACATTTTTATTTTTCGTCCAATCGAGAAACAAAAGCTAATTAATAAGAGCTTATTCAATGCAGAATCGTTAGGTCGTCACGAATAAATTCTTTACAATGTTTGGTGGTCCATAGTTTATCCGAAAAATGAAAAAAATCATGTAAAATGACGACGATGACTGTAAAATTAGCCAAACCAATATATTATTTATTAAGCAATTTTGTTCAAATTGGTCTTACATGATAGAAAATCGTTTGATGGTGATTACAGGAGGGTGGTTGCAGGAGGACGGCCTCCTGCAACCACCCTCCTCCTCTAGGGAGAGGAGGAAAGGAAGGAGAGGTGGCGCCAGTATCCCCATCCCGAGGTGCTTTAGGTGCCTGCGGGGGGAAGGTCCTGTTAGCACACATCCCGATAGCACACAACCATACATATTGACTGATGCCTAAGATAACTAACACGGTTAGCGGTAGCCAAAGAAGGTTCTAATGTTCATTGGCCAATTAGTATTGTGCGCTATCGGATCCCGTCCCCTGCGGGTGGGGCACATCGGCGCGACCTGTACGGATGAGATGTACCGGGATAACCGGTGTTACCGGTGTGGGTCCCCCGGTCACCTCATGAGGGGATGTGGTGGGACACCCAGGTGTGCTTTGTGCACCGCCAATAGTGCATCATTGAGTTTTCTCAGCGGCGCACCAAAGAAGAAAATCTCCTTTGACCATCTGGGGGGATCCGCGGGGGTGGGTTCCTGGTTGAATGCGAGAGCGATCCCAGGGCCCACCCACGTTAACCGCCGGGAAGTGACTACTAGTCAGGTTTTAGTGGGTGTACCCCGTTAAATAGGGAGAGTCCCATATACAGTTTCCGCTCCCCGGGGGATGTGTAAAGCATTTCTTGACGTAAAAAAAAGGATTAATCCTTGCGGAACTCCTTTGCGCAAATAATAATCTTTGAAAAGTTCTCCGTTAATGAAGAATTGTACAATCCTTGAATAAATAAGATTGTAGATAAATTTGTTAAATTTAGTGGATAGACCAATATCTTTAAAATCTTCAATAAGTATGTTTGGGATGACGTCATCAAAGGCATTTGACAGGTCAAGAAAGAGGCATGCCGTAATACTTCTTCTTATAAAGCTGACGTGAATTTTGATAGTGAGAATGAAGAGATTGTCCAAGAGCAGTGTTTTATACATCTTTGGACGGGTCTACAATAGATGTAGTAAGCCTTAAGCCGTAAGAAATTAACCAATTACAATTGACTTTAGAGAAGAATAATAAATATGATTGGTTCATTTCTTACGACTTAAGGTTTACTACAGCTATTATAGACCCGGCCTTAACGACGAATGTTGCTATTGTTAACTGTACTTATCGATTTCTGATTGGTATATACTTTTAGATCTAATCAATCAAGGATCGATAAGTACAGTTAACGATAGCGACATTCGTCGTTAAGATGTATAGAATACTGCTCCAGGCAGGAACAAATTCTAAAGCCAAATTGAGTGTTAGGGAGTTTTGAGTATCTTTCAAGCCACTAGTCTAGTCTCATGAGAATGAGTCTCTCTAGTGTCTTTAAAACGCAAGATGTCAGGGTGAAAACACACGGTACGGAATAGAGCGTATGGAAGGCAGAGTGCGTCGAAGAACAGCCAATCAGCGCTATTCCGTATTACGCATTACGTACGCTTTGATGTCCTCTGTTCACATGGTACGTAAAAATGACTCGAAAGATTGAAAAAAATTTGAAATATGTTTTAAAAATTGAAAAAATTGATTAGAATGCATGAAGTATTGTAACAAAAATAATCTTTTATGAAATTTGAGACACAATATGTCATAAAGATAAGCAATCTTTTAAAATAAAAATTTATTTTCTAAATTATATCTGTTTTAAATATGTCAATAAACCTTCTATGACGTACCATGTGAACAGAGCACACTGAAATCGTGCGTGATGCGGAATGCGTATGTTATTCTTGACATCGCGGATCTTGATATCTACAGATTTTGATTTTGGAGCAATTGGATCGTCTGTTTTGTTTTATATTTTTTATTATATACAAACTTTTAACTTTTTCAAAATAATGGATAAGATGTTTATAGTGAGTGAAACAATGAAGTATTTAATGAAAATATATATCAGAAGTCCGATGCTATATCATCGTAAAGAAAAAATGAGACAAACGTTAATAAAACTATTAGCATTATACAAGAGTCTCTCAGAAAAGAAATCGAAAAGAAGAAGTATCTGGGTAAGACCAATTTACACTGTGGAACAACGTTTACTTCAAGATGACAGTGATAATTTGATTCCTATGTTAAAGACAACAGATGAACCTTTGCATTTCAATTACTTACGAGTAGATTCAACGATATTTGAAGAATTGTTTTTGCTGGTGGGCTCTTATCTTGAAAAACAAGTAAATATTTGAGAACCAATTGCATCTTATACAAGGCTACAAACTTGAGATATTTGGCTACTGGAGATAGCATGAGATTCATCGGATATGCATTTCGAGTTTTTCCAAATACTATTTCAATAATCATTCATGAAACTTGTAATGTGATTTAGGAGAGATTAAAAGATATTGTTTTGCCAATTCCAAGTCAAGACGCATGGATGAAAGTTGCAGCAGATTTCGAATCAATTTGGAATTTCCCACATTGTCTTGGCGCTATTGATGGAAAGCACATTGCTATAGAAGTAATTTATTATTTAAACATGTTTATTTAAATATGAGTGGCACCCGTTTGAGCACGTTAATATTGATCACAAAGTCCTCCCATTAGTTAAAGCACAAAAAATTCCCGGTACCGATTGATATGAGTAATCGTGATGAATATTAATATGGTCAATTAAGATTCTTCTTTTAAATATTAAAGTAACATTTTATGAGCAGTAAAAAGTAGCAGCAAAAATATGTAATTTGCTCATTCTTAAGTAAGTAGCGTTATTTACACTAGTTACTTACTAGAATAAGCAAATCACATATTTGTGCTGCTGCTTTTTACTACTCATGAAATGTTACCTTTAGTAAAAAACAATAATTTAAAAAATTAATATTTTAGGCTCCTCCTCATAGTGGGTCAGTGTACTACAATTACAAAAAATTCCACAACTTTAATTTGACTGGAATAGCAGATGCACATTATCGGTTCATATTAATTGATGTTGGAGCAGAAGGCCGTCGTAGTGATGCTGGTGTGTTTGCTGCCAGTTCTATAAAAGCTAGATTAGAAACTGATTCCTTAAATATACCAGCACCTTCTACAGTCGGACAAAGTGTATTATCATATGTTTTTGTTGGGGATGAGGCATATCCATTAGACTAGATATTTAATGCGACCATATCCAAAAAGATGTCTTAGATTTGAAAAAAAAAGATATACAATTATCGACACAACAGAGCAAGACGAGTAATCGAAAGTGCTTTTGGAATTTTGGTGGCAAGGTGGAAAATTTTTCGAAGGCCAATTAATACATACGTCTCCAAAGCTGAAAAAATGGCAACAATTTGTTTGCATAATTATATTATTAATAAAGAACTACAGAAACTTCTCAAGAAAGAAGATACTTATTTTTAAATGAAAGTGACAATCAGCTGATATCATTTGGCATACGAGATATTGATGAGATAATAGAAGATGTGACTTCTCGTAATTTGCCTAGTGTGTATCGAGAAAGATTTGCTGAATATTTTTGTACGGAAGGTGCTGTGCAGTGGCAATGGGAAAAAGCTGAAAATAATGAATTTTAAACATTGTTATTTGTAATTATATTAGCATATTAATTTTATATTTCTTTGTATTTATTTTTAATTATATTATTAAATTTATAATTATGTAGTAATTGTCACCACTTTTCTAAATTAAGTTAATATTTTAATTAAGTTAATATTTAATAGGCTCCTTAAGCCTATATATATTTTATTATCATAGGAGTCTTTCATTTCTTATTGTTTTAAACATTGTTTTTCATTTATTACATTAATAAATATAAATTAATTAATAAGTAAACATTTTGTTTTTAATACTTCGATTTATTTAGAATAATATAAAAAACGTTACATATACATAGTTGATAAATTATATAAAATAATACATAGTTAATACATGATAAAACAAGTGTTATCTTAGTATCTTTTTCTATGATGTTATAAAAGTCCAGCTTCTTGTTCTGCTTCTAATAAATCATTCATAATTTTATTTTGAAGCAATCTTCTATTTTTATATGGAAGTTTCCTTAAAATCTCTCCTACTTGAATTAAAAATCCATCGACGCCGTCTGCAGGCTTATTTGTTTCTGATAAGACTTTTAATAAATCATTCTTAAATTCATTATCAGTTGATCGTTTTCGCTCTAAAACATAATATTTTATAATTTATAAAAACCATTTTTATTTCATGTAAATGTTAAATAAATATTTACTTTTGGTATGCTCTGTAAAATTGTTTTCTTCAGATACACTGGTGAATATGCAAGAGGTTGTGTCATTTTGTTCATCTGTCATCTCACTATCTACATTGTTAGTTTCATCTAAATTGGTGGTTGAAAATGAATCCGATGTATCTCTTGAAATGTTACTATGACAGCTAAAAAATATTTATTTCAAAATTATCTTTTATTTTATAAATATTTTTAACATATAAAAAAAATAAATGGTAAGCTCTCTGTAAATAATAAATAAATGGATATATCTGTTATATATCCGTTAATTTAAATATTTTTAAGAATTGATAAATTTAGAATTTATGTTTACGGCCTTGTAATCATTGTATCATTTAAAAATTCCATCTGTTCATAATAACGAAACCCATCTTTCTTTTTACTACTTGATGGAGCTGCTGAACCACTTGATATATATGCAGTAACTTTATTCTTGGCTTTTTTATAACTGTCACGAAGGCTTCTCCAGCGCTTTTTGATCACATCTATTTCAAATTTGCCTATAAAATAATATGTAATATTTAGCAGAACATTTTATTTTAAAAAATAAAGTTTATTATCATTTAATTCACTGGTAATTTCAATCCCAGCTTCTTTGACAATTAAAGGACCTCTTTGTTTTACTGGAATAGTATGGTTCCACAGATAAGGTCTTCTCATCACAGCATCTATTAGCAATTCGTCATAGTTAGTCCACTGTTTATCTTCCTTGTTATAATGTCCCTTTTTTTATTATCAGAAGTCGAGGAAGATTGTTCGTGATCTTCTGTGCCATGTTCAACATTTTCTTGATCTTCTGTCTCTATAGTGATAATTATATTCATAATATAGCAAATCTAATCATTTTATATTGATTACAGTAAAAGTTAAGTAATAAAATTACAAGTAAATAATATAAACTAACTTCTGTATAGATCTTCTGTGCCATGTTCAATATTTTTTTGTACCTGTCTTGTACCTACTGTCTCTATAGCAATAATTATATTCATAATATAGCAAATCTAGTCATTTCATATTAATTGCAGTAAAAATTAAGTTATAAAATTACAAGTAAATAAGTAAACTAACCTCTGAATACACGGTCTGTTTCAAGGATATAAATAGCTTCTGTTAAATTATTTAAATTAGCAAAGCACGAATGTTCTATCAGATTAAAATTTTGCTTTGGTAGCTTGAAATGACAGTGCATGCACTCATAATACTGTAAAACAAAATACAAGAAATGTTATTACATCTATAAAAATTCGCATTTTTTGAAAAATATTGCACATTTTTTATTCACTTACACTAGATTGTGCTTCACTCATGCTGCTAATATCACTTGGCACTTGATCACTATTTATGTCTATTTTAATATAACAAACTTTCCGTTTAAACTTTAACGGTGATGACAAACAAACTCAATGACGCATTCGCAGGTGACATGAAAAAGTACAGAAACGTCCGGAAAAGCACTGATTGGCTGTTCTTCGACGCACTCTGCCTTCCGTACGCTCTATTCCGTACCGTGTGTTTTCACCCTCAGAGAAATTGGACGGAATATGCCAGGGGTTGATTTTGGAATTAAAAATACTAGAGAATACTTCCGTGAATCTGGGAGATTTTTGGAGGAGAAAATGCCATTCAGTATTTCTAAGAAAATAGACCTTGGGAATATGTGAAATCATGGAATAGGTAATTTGGTCTAGGCCGGGTGAGGTCTTTTTTTTCTTCATAAAGTTAATGACGAAGTGGATTTCCGTTAATGAAAACGGGGAGTCAAAAAGATCACAGATTGAACAGGGATGTTGGAATTGAAGTCTAAAGGGGGTGCCAAGCAAGACGAAGGGCATAGAGAATTCATAGTTTTCTCCATGTCATTGGTAACACCATAATTGGTAGAGGGGGAGGAAGTGGAGGAAGTTGAGATGAGATATTTATTCTTATATCTCTTAATAAGTTTCCAGAGAGTGTTAATCTGAATAAAAGACGAGATTTCCTCGCAAAAGGATCTTCAAATTTTGCGTTTTTTGAAGCGAAGGATTTTCTTTGTGGAAGCTTCTTGTCTTTTAAAGTTAAAGTAATTTTCTTGGGTAGGTTTCATTTTGAATTGGCGAAAAGCTAGTTTTTTAAGTACGACAGCCTCAGTGCATTTCATATTTTACCAGGAAGAAGAGGGGAAAAACGTTTCTTTGGAAGAGAAGAATTACTATTTTTCTGGGGGGGGGGGGGAGAAGTTTGGATTGACTTCTTATGTTTTTGAGGAATGAGGGATAAGGCTGTGTTTTTAATAAAGTTGATAAGGATTTCATATTTATCTAGGTGAGAGGCGTTTGAGACCTGGAGTGGAAGCAATAATTCTGATGCTTGGGTAATTAGGAGAGAATGGAATGACTTCCAGTCCAGTTTAGAAATGTTGAGTTTATGAGAATAGGAAGAAATAACTTTGAGTGAATGGTTGATACGGATAACGGAGGGAATGTGGTCACTGTTTAAGGAGTCATCGTACGATTCTCAAGTTAAGAAAGGAAAAAAGGAGGATGAGACAAAAGTGAGGCCTAAGACTGAAGAAGTGTGAGGATAACAAAGGCGAGTGGGAGTACCATCGTTAATAGGAAAGAGATGGTGCTCTTATGTTGCTTCAAGAAGGAGTTTGCCTGCTAGATTGGAGAGACGACAACCTCACGAGGTGTGATGGGCGTTGAAGTCACCAGTAAAAATAATGTGGGCGTGTAAATAAGAATAAAAAAAGAAAAGAAGTTTTCCCACAGACATGAGTCAGAGTGGCCAGGATGTTTGTAAATAGAAACAATGAGTAAAGGTTTGGGAATAGATGGGATTTCAATGCATGCTGTTTCTAGAATTCCTAAGAAGGATGGAGTGTTATTAATTTTCTGAAACGGGATATTTTTTCTGATAGCTAGTAGAGTTTCACCTGAATGGTTGGAGGGACCATCTTGTCTGATAATGTGATAATTATTGAGAAAAAATTTTTAGGTTGGAATTAGCCATGTTTTAAAAAAGCAAGAATGTTGTAGTGATCCAAGAGGTTAACCAAAAGTTCCCTCTTATTAAGGACGCCGCGGTAATTCCATTGCAAAATTGTAAGGCCATTAGTTGGATGGTTGATCGCCATCTTGAACTGAAAGTGTGAGAGAACCTTGCGATTTTAAAAGAATTTCTATAAACTTCATTGAGTTGGCTATTGATTCTGCGGGGATGTTAGGAGTTGTGATAAGTGAGAAAAATTTTTGAATGAATTGATTAATATCAATTGGAAGAAATTTTTGCAGAATTAGAAATGTTTTGAGAAGGTTGGGGGGAATGCTGGTAGCAAAGTTGGTTGTTATTGGTATAACTGTGCGACTTTTGAAGTGGGATAGAAAAGGAAACAGATGAGGACGATAATGATGGGTTAGACGTAGAGCGTGAGGAAGATGATTGAGTGGAGACTATTGTGGATAGTTTTCTGAAGGTTGGAGGATGGCAAGAGGAAAAATTTGGACTTGGATAAAGGAGAAGGGAAAGATTTGCTTGAATGAAGGTGAGAAGTGGAATTAGCCTATGAGCGCTGAGAAAATCGTGAAGCAAACGAGGTGTCTGTTGGTTTAGTATGAGGAAGTGTTGACGTCCCGAGAAGGAAGCGGGGGAAATTCATCAGAGGATGAGGAGAAGGGAAGCGGTGATTTCTTACCTCTTATAATGCTGTTGCGTCAGCAATGGAGATATTTCTAAACGCTGCGTATTCTCTAATGTCTTTTTGAATTTGCAACTCAAGGCATTTGGTATCGGTTGCACGGTGTTCTCCCTTACAGTTAACACAGATAAGCGAATTTTGCCAGAGAGGACAATCATCCTTATTCGCTGTATGTCCTTTCTCTCCGTAGTGTGAACACCTTGGGGACCCCTTGCAGGAGGCTTTTATGTGGCCGAATCTAAAACAGGCATGGTACATAGAGACTCTGGAGACATATGGCGAAACTAGATGGTTCACATAAAACAGAGTGATGTAACTAGGAAATTTCTGGCCTTCAAATGTCAGAACCACTGAATATGAGGGCGTAAGGATGTCCTCAGATGAAGAATCAGCGTTATTTAAGTTTTGATCTTGAGAAGATCTCTTGTTATGATTAGAGACCTTGCGATTCAGTCTTCTAGCAGAGATGATCTTGATGGGGCTCCTGACACCGTTGAGGATATGCTCTTCGCTTAAGTCAAGTAGCATATTTCTAATCACCCCTTTTCTGGATGTGCGAAAGGGAGGAATGATGGTGCGGTCCCATGATACGGAACGTATGCGCAATGCGGAATTGGCGGAACGCTTGTGATTGGTTTAACCTGTTTTACGTCCGTTCCGCCGATTTCTATCCGTAAGTTTCCATTTTATGCGCATTTTGTGCGGAACTTCGAAATTGTGTATATGTGTGAAAAACAGCAAATATCCGTAAGAATATTATTAAAAAATATTTTAAATAACAAATTAAATTTTAAATTAATAATTTCATATTATTGCAATATTATATTAAACAACTTCTTTACAAAATATAAGTTTATTATTTGTACGGGAGTTGGAGGTTATGATTGTTTATTATTTTTTTATAGAATAAATGTGGATATTGTGGATACATTCTCCCACAATATTTTAATTTTAATTTATTAGACCACTCTTGTTTTCAACCATTTAACAAGGACAATGATTGTATAAATGTGGATGAAAATTTAGTAGTCTGTAAGTATTATTTTAGTAACTGAAGCATATTTTTTGACAAAGTATGCCATTATCTATTGAATTATTTATTGAAAAATTATACTGTTTGGCAATGATGCTGACAAATTTCCGTTTGCCACTGTTATAATTGTTCTTCTTATTTTAGTATCTCGCATAGAAGAGTTCAATGAATCTAATTTACCAAATAAAGAATTAAATAATTCACAAGAAGAATTAAATAATCCACAAGAAATTGAGAAAGATGAATTATTAATATATCATGTATCGCAGAAGCGAGCATTATTCGATCATCGGATACCAGCAAGTGAAAGAAGCACTTAAAAAAATGCATTGTGGCGAGAAATATGCAACTTATTAGGAGGTTAATATCTATATTTTAGCCATGTATGATGATATTATTGAAGTTCAGACATTTTATTTAATTGTAATGTGTATTTATAGGCGCATTGAGTGTAACCGAAATTAAAAAAAGGCGGCGATATCTACGTGATTGTTTTTTAAAGGCAAAAAAAAAGGAACATACTTATATCCCAAGTGGATCTGCTGCTGAAGCATTAAACAGTAAAAAAAATTCCTTCCGCTTTTATGAACAAATGAAGTTTTTAAACGACGTCATGGGAAAAGTTCCGTAAGTTTAATAATATATAATATTGAAAAAGGTTAATTTAAAATAGAGAAACATTTCAGACTTGACTTTGTTATTGAGTTTTTCAGCTTTATACGAAAACGCTAAGTATCGTTTTTCTTTCTAGAACAAGTACTAGTCTACCATTAAACATTCAGAATGATGACGATGATGAAAATATCTCAGCTGAAGCCAGAAGCTCTTCAATGTTAGTGTCCCCACTAACAAGCAGCAGCGTCATTGCATCAAGTTCTGAAGAAAGTAATTTTAATTCAAATAGAAGTATGTTCCTATTATTAGTATTCAATTATTAGAAATTTTAATAAATTTATCTCATATTCAAAAAATTAATGATATTTCAGAAAGAAAAGCTGACAGATCGAGCAAAGAGTTAAACGAAGAGTTTCATGACACTGTTATAAATGCATTAAGAGAAACTAAGGAACCTGATGGTGTTGACGGGTTTTTGTTGTTACTAGGCGAAGGATTAAGAAAATTGCCTTATAGAGACCGAACTAAATTAGAAATGAAATTTCTTGCAATGCTGATGGAGGAACAAGATAAGTTGCATGATCTGCCAATATAAGATATAAGCTTATATATATATATTATCATTATTATTATCTCTATTCGTTATTTTATTTTTTATCATATTAGTATTAAAAGATTTATTCTAAAAGATTTATTATGAAATTGTAATATTATTATGATAAATTGTATTAAATTATTCTTGCTTACATTATAATAATCTTAAATAGAATTATTTTCAAACAAAATATTTTTATCATTACACACAATTATCTGATAAATAAGTTTTATTTTATAATCATATTTATTTATAAGTATACTTATGCTTATAAACTTACATCTATTTACAGTATTTTATTTATAACACTAATAACAGTACTATTTATAATTTTTTAGTAAAAAAATTCATTAAAACAAATAAATTAAAAATGGTTTTGCAACGCTTTTGCCCACTAGTAAGATAATGCAGTATCTTGAAAATAGGTTGAATACGCTTCTTTAACTGCAACAGCGTTTTTATTGCCTCGGCTTCGACAAAGTAGTATATTACGAATGCCATGACTTGTACGCGTATCACTTGGAGTTATATGTAAATATAATTTATTTCCAGTTAATTTCTCTTCGTTTTTAATAATAAAATTGTGCAGTGTTACAGTTGCTTGTATAATTTTATGTGCATTTCTGACATTCGCGATAATTGACCTTCGGTATATTCTCCATCGAGCAACTAATATGCCGAAAGCGTTCTCTACAACTCTTCTTGCACAGCTGAGTCTATAATTAAAAATTTTTTTTTTAATATCATGTTTTCCACTGCGCGGATATGGCCTCATTATGTGCATTGATAATGGGAAAGCTTCATCCGCTACTAATACATATGGTAATTCTGATCCATCAATTTCGATCTGTCTCGGAATTGGCAGTTTGAAAGAATTAGCTTCAAAGAGTTTCCCAATTTCGCTGTTGCGGAAAATTCCTCCGTCACTTTGTCTGCCTTCGGCACCAATGTCAACTATTGTAAAGCAATAATTTGCATCACTGATTCGAAGAAGATTAATGCTGTGATGGCCTTTGTAATTGTAATACGTTGATCCGTTATTTGGCGGAGCCTGTAACAAGAACATATAGACATTGTCTTTTTATCATAATTTATATTATGTATTGAATATATATAAAACAATTTTTTACATTTAACAAAGCCTTTTATCTCTTATTAATAAAGTTTTAAAATTATATAAATAAACTCAGAATTTCATTTAAAATATACCTGGATTTGAACATGTTTTCCATCGATGGCGCCTATACAATTAGGAAAATTCCATAATCGTTGAAATTCGTCAGCTACAGATTTCCAATTCTCTTCGTTGTCCGTAAGAAAAACTGAATCTTTTAAACAATTCCAAATAATTTCACAAGTCTCACATATAATTTTTGATATTGTGTTATGTGCAACTCTGAAAGCATATGATAGGGATTTCATACTATCTCCTGATGCTAAATAACGCAGTGTAATCTGGAGCCGAGTCAGGCGAAATTGGTTCACGAACATATTCTTTAACAAGGAATGATCCAACTAATGCTAATAATGCGTCAAATAATTGAGGTGCCATTCTAAAATAATCCATATATTTTTCTGTGTCTTCGGTCAGCATTTCCTTTACAAGATTCTCACTTGTTTCTTGTTGGAATCTTTTTTCTAAGCTAAATATAGGTCGCACCCAATATTTTCGTCGTTTTTTAATATTTTCATTTCTTTTTACAATTATATACAACGAATATAATTTTACAATCTTACGGCGTAATTCATTCTTTTTAAATATACACCAACTTTGTTTTAATTTATTTAACAATCCGCAAATAATAATAAACAATTTTTTTGAATCCATATTTAATATTAAGTTGTTGTCAGTTTCGAAGGTTATATATGAAATTCATGAATTTTTTGACCGGTACATATGTAGGATTAAAAACGTATTATTTAACATACTGCATTCCTCAGAGCACTGTTATTAAAAGATAAGTTTTATGTGCGCGCGTGCGATGTTGCAGGCAATAGCGGCTAGATCATACGACATGAGTATCTAGCATTGTTTATAACAGAAAAGTATCGGTTCACCGTTGCGTCATTAGCGGCTAGATCATACGGTGCGAGTATCAAGCATTGTTTATAACAGATTAAAATATTGAGAAAGCACGATGAATCAGTGCAGTCTCTCAGGGCAGTCTGTATCCAGTCGTCATTCTGTGCGTACACCATTATATTATACTCTATATCCTCAATAAATCCTTTTCTTAGTTAATAACATCTTTCTGTCCCCCATATCCCACATATTTTTGGAGGCTCGTCCGGAATAGGGACAGAGATCAGGATCGAGGCTTAGAGTGCAGTGCCAAAAGAAGTTGAAGAAGTTCAAGACGTTCACGAATCTCAAGACGTAATTTAAAGAAGATCATGAAAAGTTCAAGACGTTAAGACGTTAAGGCGTAAAGTTTAAGAAGTTCAAGGCGGTCACGAATCTCAAGACGTAATTTAAAGAAGTTCGTGAAAAATTCAAGACGTTAAGACGTTAAGACGTTGAGGCGTAAAATTAAGAAGTTAAGACGTAATTTAAACATTGTCGGAACCAGGCGCTAGCACAGAAAACGACAATCTGCATATGAAGCTCACGAATATGACGATGGTTAAGTTGAAACAAGAATTAAAAAGACGAAAGTTGAAAACGACGGGACCGAAAAATGAGCTCATCCTAAGACTGTTACCATTTATGCAACTCGAATTTCAGCATGGTGAAATGGAATATCACGACAGTGAGGATGAAAGTGACTACGAAAACGCACAAGGAAGACACACGAAAGAGCAAGAAGATGATGGTGAAAATGATACACATTCGAGTGACAAAGATGAAGCATCACTTGTTGAAAGAAGACAAAATAAAACAAGAAAAGTTCGAGTAAATCAGTTACTGACATTCAGAGATGTTGAAGAATCCTTAGAGACGTTCAACGGAGATGACAAGGTCGACGTGAAAATATGGATTAAAGACTTTGAGGAAATGGCTGAATTGTGCGAATGGTCCGACGCCCAGAAGGTAGCATATGCGAAACGCCTTCTTCGTGGATCAGCGAAGCTGTTCGTAAATTATGAAAGATGCACAAAGACGTGGAAGAAATTACGGTGCGCATTAAAAGAAGAATTTGCCAATGTTGTGGACAGTCATGCAGTGCATCAAGAGTTATCGCGGCGAAAGAAAATTGACGAATCATATCAAGCATACATATATAAAATGCTCGAGATCGCTGCACAAGCTAATATTGATACGCCATCGGTAATTCGATATATTATTGAAGGTATTCAAGACGACGCAGTTAATAAAACAATATTACATGGAGCAAAAACAATACGTGAATTAAAAGAAAAGTTCGTGCAATACGAAGCGATAAAAGGGGAAGGCAAATCAAAGACGAAGCAGTCGAAGTGGGAGGAAAAGAAAAAGATGACACGAGGAGACACAAGTTCGACGGAGACAAGAAGATGTTTCAACTGCGGTAGCAGAGATCATTTGGGTAAAGTGTGTCCGACGAAAGACAAAGGTGCCAAGTGCTTTAAATGCAATCAATATGGACATATCGCGAAATCATGTAGAGGGACAGAAGGGCGCAGAAAGAAGCCGCATGTGTAAATGCTAAAAATCCGCAACAGAAGCAGATAAAACAGGTAGAAGTTGTGAATCAATGCTTTATTAGTATAATAGATACGGGTAGTGATCTGAGCTTGATGAATCGAGAATGTTAAAAATAGGTCGTCCGAATTTAAATAATAAGATAAACTCTGACGGTTTAGGCTCATTAAACAATAGCACGTACGGTTCATTTGAAATAAATGTTATTATTGACGGCGAAACATATAAGATCATATTTCATGTTGTCGACGATAAAATAATGAAGCATGCAATCTTGATTGGTGCTGACTTTTTGAATCAGGTAGAATTACATGCGGTAGGAGGTCAAATAACTATCCAAAAAATTCCTGAAAAATAAATTTATGCGAATAATTCAGAATTACCCGAGGTAAAAGTTGATATAATAGAAGACTCGAATCTATTTGATTTTTCATATATTAAAATATAAAAGCACACGACAAGAAATAGAAGTCATTGCAAAAAATTATGCCCAAGAAAACGCGTGAAGTCAATGTTAAAATGACATTAATTTTGAAAGATGATATTCCAGTTTATCAAAGACCACGTAGATTATCTCAGTCGGAAAAGCAAGAAGTTGATAACCAATTAAAAACATGGATAGATGATGGTATCATAAGACCTTCTAATTCTGAGTACGCAAGTCTTGTCGTGTTAGTAAAAAAGAAAAATAGTGATACAAGAATTTGTGTTGACTTCCGAAAATTAAATAAGAAAATTATAAAAGACCGTTACCCATTATCATTGATTGAGGATCAATTAGATCGTTTACAAGACGCGAAAATTTTCAGTACACTCGATCTAAAAAACGAATTCTTTCACGTTGAAATAGCTGAAGAAAGTAGGAAGTACACTTCTTTTATTGTTCCCACAGGTCAATATGAATTTATGCGAATGCCGTTTGGACTTTGCAATTCCCCTGCAGTGTTCCAAAAATTTATAAATGCTGTCTTTAAAGATTTAATGTCTGATGGAGTCGTATTAACTTACATGGACGATTTAATTATACCCACAAGATATGATTTGAGCAAGCAATTAATAATTTAAAGCGTGTGATAGAAGTATCGAGTCAAGCTGGACTGTATGTTAACTGGCAAAAATGTAAATTTATCCAAACAGAGATTATATATTTAGGACATATTGTGACGAATGGAACTATAAAACTCGCGGAATGCAAAACTAATGCAGTGATGAAATTTCCAGTTCCAAAATGCATCAGAGACGTGCAAAGTTTTGTCGGTCTTACAAGTTACTTTCGTAAATTTATTTATCAATATTCAATGATAACGCGACCATTAACGAATCTTTTAAGAAATAACGTAGAATTTCGATTCGGAAAAGATGAAGAACACGCATTTCAAAGTTTAAAACTAGCGTTAAGTAATAAGCCTGTTTTAAAATTATATAAAACTGGTGCCGAAACAGAATTGCACACAGACGCTTCAAAATTTGGTTACAGTGTGATTTTAATGCAAAAAGATTATTCAGATAATGCTTTTCATCCAGTTTACTATGCAAGCGGAAAAACTACTCCAGCAGAAGAAAAATATACTAGTTACGAGTTAGAAGTACTCGCAATCATTAGGTCACTAAAAAAAATTCAGAGTATATCTGTTGGGTATTCATTTCAAAATTGTTATTGATTGTAAAGCGTTTGCTTTAACGATGAACAAACGAGATTTATGTGTTCGTGTAGCCCGATGGGCTCTCGCATTAGAAGAATATGATTATGAGATTCAACACAGACCGGGACGAAACATGATGCATGTAGACGCATTAAGTAGATATCCCCTTCCGGAAACCCTACTAATAAGCAATAATGACGGTCTAATTGCTAGATTTAAGAAAGCTCAGAGTATAGATCAAGATCTGCAGAAAATTATCAAGTTAGCAAGACTTAATAAAGTCGATAGTTATATATTAAGAAATGATTTACTGTATCGTGATAGAAACGGCGAATTATTGTTAGTAGTGCCTAAGATATTACAGACTTCGATAATTAGACAGGCGCACGAGCAAGGTCACTTTGGTATTAATAAGACAGAGATGCTTGTACAAAGAGACTACTGGTTTAAGAATATGCGATCAAAAGTCGAAAAAGTCATAATGAGTTGTGTAAGTTGTATTCTAGCAGAACAAAAACAAGGCAAACAAGAAGGATTTTTAAATGTAATTGATAAAGAAGATATTCCGTTACATACTTATCATGTCGATCACTTAGGTCCAATGTCGAGCACAAAAAAGAATTACCGTCATATTTTTGTCGTGATTGACGTGTTTAGCAAGTTTGTGTGGCTATATGCTACAAAATCGACTGATACTGCCGAGATACTTGATCGCTTGCGTAAACAATCAAGTATATTTGGAAACCCGCATAGGATTATATCAAATCGCGGCACGGCATTCACGTCCAATGCGTTTAAAGAATATTGTATTGACGAAAAAATCCAGCATTGCCTTGTTACTACGGGAATACCCAGAGGTAATGGACAAGTCGAAAGGGTAAATCGTATCATTATACCTCTTTTAACAAAGCTATCAGCTCCAAAACCAGAAGATTGGTTTAAATTTCTCGATACTGCTCAGAAATTTTTGAATGCTACATCACATAGGAGCACAGGTAGGACACCGTTTCAATTAATGTTCGGTACTCACATGCGTTTAAAAGAAGATTCACAAATTCGCGAAATAATTGAAAAAGAATGGACGCAAATGTTTGAAGAAGAACGCGATGATATCAGACAAGAAGCTAAAGAAAAAATTGCTGCGATTCAAAAAGAAAATTTAAGAGGTTTTAACAAAAAGCGGAAAACCGCGTTAAAATACATGGATGGAGATCTCATTGCGATTAAACGAACTCAATTTAGTCCAGGGCTTAAATTTCGTAGTAAATTTTTAGATCCGTATCATGTAAGTAAAATAAAGCGTAATAATCGTTATGTTGTTGTAAAAGTAGGCGAACATGAAGGTCCGCAAGAAACATTTATATCAGCCGATTATATGAAGCCTTGGTTGTAGTTCGATGATACAGAAGAAATGGAAAGCGAAGATGAAGAGGAAATCGAGAAAAATCATGATTAGTGACGCGAACATTCGAGGGCGAATGTGTTGCAGGATGGCCGAAATGTAAGATTAAAAACGCATTATTTAACATACTGCATTCCTCAGAGCACTGTTATTAGAAGATAAGTTTTATGTGCGCCCGTGCGACGTTGCAGGCGATAGCGGCTAGATCATACGACACGAGTATCTAGCATTGTTTATAACAGATTAAAATATTGAGAAAGCACGATGAATCATTAGTATAAGATATTGAGAGAGCACGATGAATCAGTGCAGTCTCTCAGGGCAGTCTGTATCCAGCCGTCATTCTGTGCGTACACCATTATATTATACTCTATATTCTCAATAAATCCTTTTCTTAGTTAATAACATCTTTCTGTCCCCCATATCCCACACATATATGTGTGAATCCGATCCGCATAAATTTGTATTTCCTATGTCACATGCAGCGGAAAATACGGAAGCGTAATTTGTGCGAGCCAATAATGTACACTGTTCCGATATAGACAACAAAAAAATCTATGGGAAAGAATCTTGTGATTGGCCAACACCAATTGCGCTTCCGCGTTTTCAGCTCCATGGGACATAAGAAAATATATTTCAGCGGAACGCAATTGACGGAATGTCTGTGATTGGACAAACTTCGTTCCGCCAATTCCGCATTGCGTATACGTTCCGCACCATGAAACCGCACCATGAATGCTATTAAGTCATTACCTTTCAGGCGAGAGTCTTCAATGAGGGATGAGTTGGCAGCCTGTCCTGATTTGAGAAAAACCGAAACTTTAGAATATCTCACCTTTTTGATTACCAGAATTCCATTAATGTTAAGTTTGGAAATTGTTCTGCCAACTGTGATGGGATGCAGCGGGACTGAAGGGTTGCTAATCCATTGAATGTGGATGTCATACAGACCATGATTATTGTCAGAGTATCTATTTCTTAAAATAGAGTCGTTAATAGAGATTAAAGAGCCTGATATAGACGGTGTGTGTGTCGTGGGGGGGAGAATTGACGTACGATATGTGGATTTTGTTTGAGGTTAGGGAGTTGGCAGAATAGTCTGCTTCCTTTTTCGCAGGTGCTTGAAAGGAGTGCCTGTGAGGGGCGATGTATTTTTGATGATGTTATTGTTTGGACTTACTTGCTCGGTCAATCCGGACTCATTTATGAGAGACATGAGAGTTTAAGAGAGAAGGGAGTCATCCTGGTATTCCATGTCATTGTCTTCTGAGGGGTTGTACTTACCCTCGGAGGTCATAATGAGAGGGAATAGAAAATGTTGGAATAAGAGATTGAATGAGAAATAAAAAATGAGTGATAGTGGAGATAAAGGTGTGAGAAAAAAAGAAGAAAAAAATAACAAAAGCCTAAGGCCTAAGATGGCCGTTCTCGAAAGATCAAGACTAACGGTGTTTCGCCCGGTTGAAATCTGTGGTGTTTGCACAAAGTATAGCCTGGCGCTCAAAACCCACAATGTCCGATGTAGCACTCAAGTAAAAGAGACTTTTCGTAAAGTTTCACTGTTGAGTAGCTCCAAAATGAGCTGATTTAATAGCAAATATCACGAAGGCACTCTATAGCACGTCCAACTAGCTTCGATGCAAAGATGGCACACGGGTGATGATTTTTAGAGATGGATATTTTACGGTGTAAGGGGTTAGCAGCGGCTAACACTAGAGGGGCTCTTGAACAGAGGGTCGCGAAAATCTCTTTAGAAAGCTCTTTTAGGCTGAGATCGTGACGTCACAGATCATAGATTAGGTTAGTATATATATATATATATATATATATATATATATATATATATATATATACATATACATATAATTATATTAATGCAGGAATGCATCGCGACCGAAGCGATAATCGCGCGAGCCGTTGACGCAGCGAGCCACGCGCGCCCGAAACCGAGCGCGAACGCGAAGCCGGAAAGCGCTCTCGGAGACGCACCGGGAAAGGTGTCGCCGAATTGCTAAAGTACAAGCGAGGAAATTCGACTTTAAACTTCCTCGCCTGCACTAAAACGCGAATTCAGCAACATAACCATATTTGGTCATGTTGCTAAGGGATCCCCTCCGAAGAACCATGCAGTTCGAAGGGAAGAACAGCACCTGTCGCGATGAAGCGACGGGCAGTCGTTAATTAGAACCGAACGAGTAATAATCGCCACGAGCAGCTGTTGACCAGATTCAACAGAGTCATACACGCATGACTAAGAGATATACGCGCGCCTGAGATAAGCCGACGCGTATCAGACTACCTGTACGACGGTGTATACGAGAGATACCGCTCTTTCACTCTAACCGATAGCAAGCGCGAGTAGTATAACGTTCGCTAGGAGCAGTGACAAAATATCACACCATTGACTTTAATTAAACTGTCATATATTTTGGCGAGATATAAAAGGATTATACAAGTTGTAAAATTATTAGAATAAAGAGATTATTTTCAAAAAAGTGTAACACAAAAGGGAGGAACCGCCCGACGCATCCCCGGCATTCCCAAAACGATCCCGACAAATCCCGTACCCCTTCGCGGAGGCACAACAATATATATATTAAAATAAAATGTATATATGTATATTAGAATATATTTATGTATTTGTCTGGATATATATATATATATATATATATCTATATATATATACATATACAGGGTGTCCGGTAATAATCGCCCAATCTTTCATGGGCAGATAGAGCAAGTCAAACCGAATAGTAAAGTCCTATACCATTTTGCGAATTTTCAGAATAATTATTGAGAAATTAATTTACAAAGATCGGCAAATCCAGCGCGAGTATCAGCCGGCTGCAAAAAAGATGGCGAGAAGGACGGCCCTAAGGACGGTCGCTAAGCGCGCGCGGTGTAAATTGGCGCCATTGCCTCGCTGTTACCAGGGGCATAGACGAAAAGCGTTGATAATAGATTAGCGATTATTATTTAGCGACCGGCCTAGCGGTGGGCCGTTCTTCTCGCCATCTTTTTTGCGGCGCGCTTGTACTCGCTCGGATTTGTCAATCTTTGTTAATTAATTTCTCAGTAATTATTACGAAGATTGCAAAATGGTAAAGGACTTTACTATTCGGTTTGACTTGCTCTATCTGCCCATAAAAGGTTGGGCGATTATTACTGGACACCCTGTATATATACAGGGTGGACCATTTTAATCCATTCAGTCGAATATCTCGAAAACCAAGCCCGGGAGAGAAAAATGTTTTAGACAAAGGTTGTTTGGTTTCGAGGGGGCCATAAGATGATACCATTGGTTTGACCTTGAAAAATTATTTGTCACATGAAGGTCACCTCAATTTTGTTAAATGGCATCCTCTATTTTTCATTACATATTCTTGTAGCTGACCTCGAGAGCTTTCCAAAACACTATAATCAAATGTTTCTTCATTGAGTACTTTTCGAGTTATAAAGCTCCAAAGTTGCAGTTTGAAAAAATTCAAAATATCTCGTAAAATATTCACTTTCCGATAGTCTTATCTTACATGATTCAACTAGTCAAGGCAAGATTTGGACATGATCTAACCGGTCAAGGCAAGACCGGAACATGATCCAGCCAGTGAAAGCAAGATCTGAGCATGATGCAGCCAGTAAAGGTAAGATTCGAACATGCTCCATACCCTACACACACTTTACATACACTTGCACACACCCTACACACATATTCCACACACACTCACACATAGGTTATGTGACATAACCTACACGCATGTACACACATTTTACATGCTCTTACACACACCACACGAACACTCCACACACATACACACACACATTCCGCATACATTCACACATAACCTATACACACATACACATACCTTACACACACTTATACATACACATCCCACATTTACACACACACAGATAAACAGCCCATGTAGACGATTGCTACAAATCCTGTTCGCAGAAATACAAACCTGATTGATCCCTTGATTGTTCTTGATGTTCTACTCATCTCAAATAGTCTATTTTTTAAATAACATACCTTCTATTGTTTCCAAAGAAAATTTATTTGTCACTATTTAGGAATCAATTGATTACGAAAATCTCCTCCACTGTTGATCGGAGTATCAAACTTTATTACTCACAATCAGAGGCTTACATCTGCCGACAATACTCATGGCTGATTATTGTCCCTCAGAGATTGTTGATATTCTCCTTATTCTCGGAGAATGTCAACTAAATTATCATGAAGCTTCGCGAGTTTACCGGAATCGTTACCCCGAAAGAGAACAACATCCGAATCATACTACAATCCGGGACCTCGAACTAAGAGTTCGCCAAGGCCGTTTAGAAAAGGCCGTCAAAGAGCACATCATGAGTATGATGAAGATGATGTGCGTGTGCACGTTATCTTGGCATTCATTCATCTTAATCCTCATACAAGTAGTCGTATTATTATGGCTAGAGAAATTGATATCCCGAGAACAACGATCTTAAGAATTTTGAAGAAAATAAAGTACCATCCTTACCCATATCACGTTAACACAAGCTCTTCCTCAAGCAGATATGCCGTTGCGTGTACAATTTTGTCAATGGGCACAACAGATGATCCGAGCTGATCCGAATTTCTTCTATTATATTATGTTCTCTGATGAATCGATGTTCAAAAATAATGGTGAATTGAATAGACATAATAGCCATTATTGGTCGGGTGATAACCCACATTGGCATAGACAAGAAGATAATCAACATCGCTGGAGTGTGAATGTTTGGTGTGGTATTATAAATGGTTTCTTGATTGGTCCTTATTTCTTTGAAGGAAATGTTAATAGTGTAAATTTTTTGGAACTTCTCAGGGATCATTTACCACAATTGCTTGAAGATGTTGATTTTCATACACGTCAAAGAATGTGGATACAAATGGACGGGGCGCCACCTCATTATGCGGCAATAGTGAGAATTTATCTAGCTCGAGAATACAATGGCAGATGGATTGGGCGACGAGGGGTCATCGCATGGCCTCCACGATCACTTGATCTAACTTCACTTGATTTTTATTTATGAGGGTATATTAAAAATGTGGTTTATGAGCATGCGCCTACAACTAGAGAAGATATGATAGAGAGAATAAAAGTAGCTCGCGCAAATATACCGCGAGCTATCTTATTCAAAACGGTCAGGAACTTCGAAAATAGGTTGGAATTATGTATTCAAGCCAATGGAGATAATTTTGAACAGTTCCTTTGATAAAGATCTTATCTTGACCGGTTGGATCATACTCCGATTTTATCTTTACTGGTTGGATCATGCCTTGACTGGCTGGATCATACTCGAATCTTACTTTCACTGGCTACATCATGCCTAGATCTTACCTTCACTGGTTGGATCATGCCTAGATCTTGCCTTGACTGGCTGGATCATACTCGAATCTTACCTTCACTGGCTACATCATGCCTAGATCTTACCTTCACTGGTTAGATCATGTCCAGATCTTGCCTTGACTAGTTGAATCATGTAAGATAAGACTATCAAAAAGTGAATATTTTACGAGATATTTTGAATTTTTTCAAACTGCAACTTTGGAGTTTTATAACTCAAAAAGTACTCAATGAATAAACATTTGATTATTGTGTTTTGGAAAGCTCTCGAGGTCAGCTACAAGAATATGTAATAAAAAATAGGGGATGCCATTTAAAAAAATTGAGATGACCTTCATGTGACCTTCAAATAATTCTTCAAGGTCAAACCAATGGTACCATCTTATGGCCCCCTCGAAACCAAACAACTTTTGTCTGAAACATTTTTCTCTCCCGGGCTTGGTTTTTGAGATATTCGACGGGTGGGAGTCTATTGACCACGTCGCCAATTGGCCAGTTTAAAATGAGGCTCTCTGATTGGTTAATCGTTGCTGATGACCCTAGGCATCGGTCGATATAAGTGGCTGTCAATCGTGACGTGGTCAAACGAGACGCTCCCTATTCAACTGGATGGATTAAAATGGTCCACCCTGTATATATATATATATATATATATATATATATATATATATATATATACATATATACATATACAGGGTGTTCCAAAGCAACCTTTCGTCCGTAAAATGACGTATTTCTGACACAATTTTAAGATAATTTTTCCTTTACCAAAATTTAATTTGAAGCGTAGTTTTTGAGTTATAAGCAAAAATAGTTAGCAAATCACACGTCGAGTATAGAAGGCAGGCAGGAGCGGCGCGGCGCATCGCGAGCGCGGGCGCAACTGACCGTCTGACGAGTAATTATCGCCGCATGAGTCGCTAACTATTTTATCTTATAACATAAAATTATGCTTTAAATAAAATTTTGATAAAGAAGAAAATGTCTTATAATTACGTCAGGAATAAGTGTTCCTTAAAATAACGTTACTTTAATGACCAAAAGTTGTTCCGGATCGTCGACCGTCGGACGCTGCAATTAGCTGATTGCTACACGCGATGTATGTATGTCTGAGTGTGTGCGTAAAAGAAAGGGACAGAGTAAGTGAAAGAAAGAGAGAGAGAGAAATAACCGTCTCCGCGACGGCGACGCTCCCTCGATTGTCATCGACATTGTCGTCGACGACTTCAGACCGATCGATATATTGATTTTCCGGCTCAGCTGAGAGACACATCGCGTGTAGTAATCAGCTGATCGCAGCGTCCGACGTTATTTTAAGGAACACTTATTCCTGACGTAATTATTAGACATTTTTTTCTTTACCAAAATTTTATTTAAAGCATAATTTTATGTTATAAGATAAAATAGTTAGCGACTCATGCGGCAGTAATCACTCGTCGGACGGTCAGCTGTGCCCGCGCTCGCGGTGCGCCGCGCCGCTCCTGCCTGCCTTCTGTACTTGACATGTGATTTGCTAATTATTGTATTTTTGCTTATAACTCAAAAACTACGGTTTAAATCAAATTTTTGTAAAGGAAAAATTGTCTTAAAATTGTGTCAGGAATACGTCATTTTACGGACAGAAGGTTGTTCTGGGACACCCTATATACAAGATGTCCCAGACCTACCGAATCACCTGTTAATGGTGGATTCCTGAGGTCATTTGGAAACGAAAATCCTAATACCAAAATATCGAAGCTACAATAGTTTTCAAATGGGAAGAGTTTAAAGTTGACCAATTAGCTTGTCAAAACTTCGCGCGCTCAGGCGCGTCGCATATTAAAAGCGCCCTCACTATAACTAATTAATGATATTGATATAATATTTATAATTTACGTAGTTAATTTATTGTTATCTAACTTTTTGTTATTAAAATAATGTTATAAATTTATCTTCTTCAGATTAATAATTTTAATATTAGAATTTTCAAATGATAGCAAAGACAGAAAATTCGAGTAATTTCGTACGCAATATCGATATTGATTTAATTGGATGATTAAATTTGTTTGATATTAAAAAAAATGTAACACATTCAAACGTACCTGAAATTTTATCACAGTACGAGCGATCACGATCCGATCGCGTAAATTTATTTGATTGTCAACATGCTCTTGATACATTTACAGTTTCCCACAGGAAATATGTATAGTAGAGTGAAGTCGGGAGATTTTACTGGCCAATCTTTGTTCTAATGGTACATTTAATAATTCATTTACAGTTTCCCACAGGAAATATGTATAGTAGAGTCGGGAGATTTTACTGGCCAATCTTTGTTCTAATGGTACATTTAATAATTCTGCTAATTGTAAGTTATCTCGCAGGAAATTGGCGTGGACATGACCCGTTAATCGCGCGGGCATCTCGAATGGACGAATCTAAAGAAGAAGTCAAGCATGAAGGGACGAACAAATATAATTGCAAAAAAAATCGTGTGCATCTGACTTACTACGTCGTGCAATATGTACACCGGCCCACAGGTTCATAATGAATCGACGCTGATAGTTTCTCACGTGATAAGCGTATGAATTTTCATCCGACCATAGATGAACATTGTGTGTATTAAACATTCTTTTATGTGTGAAACAAGACTCGTAAACATGTGGTTCGTGGTTCGTAATCCAGATCGATTTGTTTCTTGATTCAGCAAACACATGTAAAATTGCCGTCTCGTTTCGTAGTCGCCTGGTATCAAATCTTGCACTCTCGTAAAATAATACGCGTGATATTTTTCATCGCGCAGTACGCGGTGAACCATACTTTTCGATGCATCAAGCAAAGATGCTCGCTTCATGTACTCATGTTCGAAGCGTCGTTTATCATTCGCATAATTGCCTTTTCATTATGAATCGTACGAATCGAACATGATGTTCCATAATATTTCGTCGTCTATTTGATAATAAATTATCCATTTTTCGCGATGCAAAAATCATACATAGAATTAAGCAAACAATCGTCGACGTTCAGAAACAACGATTGTTTTTATTTTTAATTGTTTTTCGCTGGATTTCTTCTTGTAACGCGAATAAGAAATAATCCATTTTTTATTTAGACAGTTCGTAGATTATTTTTCTTTAAAATATGGATTACACAGCTGCTGAATATTGTGATATGTTTATCATTTACGGAGAGTGTGGTCAAAATGCTCGTCATGCTGCACGCGAGTATAATGCTCGTTTTCCCGAACGTCGACAAATTGTTTACGGCGTAATTCTACGATTGTTGCATTGTGCGCGAGAAAGGGGCAATTTGTTATCAAATAGACAACAAAATGCCGTCGTGGAACGTGAAGTTCGTACAGTTCATAATGAGGAAACAATTCTGCAAATGATAAACGATGCTCCGAACATGAGTTAACGTGAGGTGAGCAGAGAGCTTGGGATATCGAAAAACACGGTTCACCGAGTACTGCGCGATGAAAAATATCACGCGTATCATTTTACGAAAGTGCAAGAGTTGTTGCCAGGTGATTACGAAGTAAGACGACGATTCTGTACATGGTTGTTGGATCAAGAAATGAATCGATCTGGATTTACGGGCTACATCATGTTTACGGATGAATCTTGTTTCACACGTGAAGGAGTGTTTAATACGCACAATGCTCATTTATGGTCGGATCAAAATCTGTATACTTATTATGTGAGAAATTATCAGCGTCGATTCAGCGTGAACCTATGGGCCGGTATATTGCACGACACTGTAGTAAGTTTAGTCTCAAACAATTTTTTGCAATTACACTTGTTCGTTCTTTCATACTTGACTTTTTCTTCTTTAGATTGGTCCGTTCGAGATGCCCGCGATTAACGGGCCCTGTTTACTCCAACTTCCTGCGAGATAACTTGCAAGAATTATTAGAAGATGTACCATTAGAATGGAGACATAATATGTATTTTCAGCAAGACGGAGCACCGCCTCATAGGTCTCTGGAAGTGCGTCGCTTGTTGAACGAGCGTTATCCAAATAGATGGATAGGCCGCGGTGGTCCAATAGACTAGCCGGCGAGATCTCCCGACTTGACTCCACTAGATTTTTTTCTATGGGGTACTGTAAAAGAATATGTGTATCGGGAGCGTATTAACAATCAAATAGATTTACACGACAAAATCGTTGAGGCGTTCGTCAGTATAAATTCGGAGATGATACGTAACGCACAGTCTAGTTTGTTACGACGCGCGCGATTGTGCCTTCAGTGCAACGGTGGTCATTTTGAACATTTATTGTGATATAAAACAATTCCAAAAAAAAATAATTGCGTTCATACAATAAAATTTCAACTACATTTTAAATGTGTTGCATTTCTTTTATAATATCAAACAAATTAAATCACCCAATTAAATCAATATCAATATTGCGTACGAAATTACACGGATTTTCTGTCTGCTATTGAAAATTCTAATATTAAAATTATTAATCTGAAGAAGATAAATTTATAACATTATTTTAATAACAAAAAGTTAGATAATAATAAATTAACAATAAATTAACTACGTAAATTATAAATATTATATCAATATCATTAATTAGTTATAGTGAGGGCGCTTTCAATATGCGACGCGCCTGAGCGCGCGAAGTTTTGACAAGCTAATTGGTCAACTTTAAACTCTTCCCATTTGAAAACTATTATAGCCTCGATATTTTGATATTAGAATTTTCGTTTCCAAATGACCTCAGGAATCCACCATTAACAGGTGATTTGGTAGGTCTGGGACACCCTGTATACAGAATGTCCGGTCGCGACCGTCCCATAGCTCAAGGGCAGATAGAATAGGTCAAACTGAACATAAAAGTCCTCTACCATTTTGCGATTTGCGCAATAATTATTAAAATATTAATTAAAAACGCTCAACATGTGAGCGCGCGCCGTATATAGCACTCAGCATATGCTGAGCGTTTTTAATTAATATTTTAATAATTATTGCGCAAAATGATAGAGGACTTTTATGTTTGACTTGCTCTATTAGCCCTAGAAAGGTGGAGCGATTATTACCGGACACTTTGTATATATATATATATATGTATTAGAATAAAATGTATAATATATTAAAATATATAGATATATATATTTGTCTATACAATCACATATAAACATAAAATAAAGTAAAATTCATAAACATAAAATTCATAACATAGAAATACATTAAATTTTAAAGTTCAATATCACATTCTATATCACATTATAATAGTTTGACTATTATTTCTTATGTTTTCCGGAAATGACAAAATTTTCTGCAAGGTATCGTGACCCCATATTTTTGCTGGAGAAGACTGACTGCATTTATTTCTTCTCTTTATTTGTTGTTGCCCAACTACCTTTGTTTTATCCTCATGAATATAAATCGTTGAAAGAGAACTTGTGGAAGTGCGTGGCACGTTGGAAAGTATATCGCATCTTTAATAAAAATAATATTTAAAAAATTATCTTACCTTGCTTTGCAAAGAAAATCCTTTTTTTCTTCTCTTGTAAATAATAGCAACTGCCGGTGCAGTCGCAATAGCAAAACAGAGCTATAATTTAGGCTGAAATTCGTGGTAGCCAATGAGCGACGAGAACAGCTTTCGCCATCCTCTGTTCAAGAGCACATAGGGATGAGAGAGGGGAGGATCGAGGAGCTTCGATGAGAGAGCTCGATCCTCGGAGAGCGGGTCGACGACGGCACTCTCTTTCGAGAAGAAATCAGCGGAACACTTACATTTCGGGAATCATTTAGTAATCTGGGAAGTAATATTGAATAAACCTACACACTTACATTATAAACTCGTATTCATTTATTGTTGAATAAAGTTTGTTACAATCATTAAATCGCAAGTTCGAGATTAATTAAGTTAAGTACCTTACAACTATCAGAAGTGGGATAAAAGACGCGCGTGTTATCGTTCGTGTTTTGACCTTTGGTGGGTCGAAAAACAAATTCGATCTTATTGAATTTAACGGTTTAAAAACTTTGAGAAGAGTAAAAGATGGATCTGCACAGATAAAGATTGCAAAATTTAACGTTCGAACTGCTTAAACAGGAAGCGATTCAATATCGGCTACCTGTCTTTGGGAATAAAAAGAAATTGATCGATTCCATCTTATCGCACCAACAAAGATTTGATCTAATCGGCGATCTGTTAGAGATAGATTAGGCGATAGGAGAAGGAGCGGCCGAAAAGGAGCAAGAGCGGTCACAACCGAATTCTTCGGGTGATGAGGACGAGCGACCGGTAACGACTCAGAGACTGCGACAGGTACTCACCACAGTGACTGTAGACATCAGCCGGCAACAGTTGGCAATGCAACAGCAGCAGCAGGAGTTCCTCCAGGAACAGTAACAGGAGATGATGAGGCAGCAGCAACAGTTCCTCTAATAGCAGCAGCAGCAATTTGAGCAGCTGATCCAGCTGTTGAGACTGGGAAGAGACGGCGCGGTCAGAGCAGAGAGTCCCGAAGCAACAGGCGGCGGCCCGACAAGGTTTGTTGTCCGGGTCATCTTCAACTCAGGGTTACTCCGAGAGCCTATATCCGGGAAACAGCATACAATGGTTAGCGTCGCAGATTCCGGAGTTCAGAGGAACGGAGGAGGAGAACGTGCTCACCTGGATCCGTAGGGTAGAAAAGGTGTCTCTCATTCATGCGGCATCGGACAGTCATGACACTTTTAGCAGCCTTGAGTCGACTCGTGAATCCAGCACGGAAATGATATGAGGTCCAGACCGGAGCACCCATGGAGTCCTGATTGGGCCTTCGCCAGGCGCTTATCAGGATGTTCGAGCGCCAGGTGCCTTTTTACAAGATGATGCAAAAGATCGAGGCAAGAAAATGGAGCCAAGGGAAGGAGACCTTTGACCAATACGTAGTGGGCAAAGTGGCACTCACGCAGCGATTAGACCTGTTAGATACTATTAATCTAGTAATAGACGGCATTATCCAGAGCTCCCTCCCAGCAGTTGCCCTTTCTATAAATGCGGAGACTTTAGAGGAATTCCTGGATAGGATAAGAAAAATAACTGAAGGAATTTCATATGTAGAGCGGAACCGCTGGCAGCTACCGAGCAGTAAGACATCCAAGGACAAGAAGGCGGAGACCTGCAAGAACTGTGGGAGGCGAGGGCACTCACACAAGGTATGCAGAGGCGAGCTTATCTGCTTTTACTGCAAAGAACGAGGCCACCGGACATTTGATTGCCCCAGCCTAAAAAAGGGGACCAAGGCAACGGCATCGCGGCAATTTACAGCACACGGTGGCGGTGATAGTGTCAGAAGCATCGTCAGGAACAGCGGCGAACTCATCGACGGAGACGGCGTCAAGCTCAGTAGCGGCGGTCCAGGAGATAGGACGTACGTTAGAAATAGCAACTCTATTTGTAAAAATAGAAAAACTAAATAACGAAATTTGTAATTTGTTAGCATTAGTTGATACGGGAAGTCCGGTTTCATTTATAAAGTATGATGTGTATAAAAAATTTGCTTCAGGATCAGAAGTTAATGCTGGCGGAAAACGGCTTAAAAATTTAAGTAGACAAATATTAAAAATCGCTAGAATAATTGAAATAAGAATATCGATAGAAAATATAAAAGATTCAAATTTTTTGGTTAAATTTTATATATTGGAAGAAATCGTTTTTGAAAATGACTTCATAATAGGTCGTGACTTTTTCACGTACAATAATGAAAAACTTACCTTAGTATATAATCCAAAATCTCAAGGAGAGAAGATCAATCTGTTTTCAATTGTCTTATTGTGTTGAGGACATTTCTAAAAACAACTTGGAACAAATAATAAACAGTATTGAGATAGATTTTGAGAATAATGTTAAAGATCGCTTAAAAGAGGTCATTTTAGAAATCAATAATAAAAAAATATTACCGATAGAAGATGATTATACAGTAGAGGTTTGATTGTGTGATCCGTCTATACATGCATATGCTCCGAGGCGTTTTGCATATGCCGACCGTATAGAAATACAAAAGATTGTTGATGATCTTCTGCAGCGCGGAATTATACAATCCAGTATTTCTCCGTATTGTGCACGAGTAGTTCCTGTAAAAAAGAAAAAATGGGCAAATTAGATTATGCGTTGATTTGAGACCACTAAATAGCAGAATAGAAAAACAAAAGTATCCTTTTCCGCTTATTGAAGATTGCTTGTTACAATTACATGATAGCACTGTATTCACGTTACTCGATTTAAAAGATAGCTTTCACCAAATTAAAGTTCATAAAGATCATACGAAATATTTTTCATTCGCTACACCTGATGGAAATTATGAATATAAACACTTATCATTTGGATATTCGGATTTTTCAAAAGAGGCTTTGCCAAATTTTAAATTCATTGATCCGCCAGGATAGGATAATTGTATATATGGACGACATATTAATAGTATCTGAAACAGTAGAAGAAAATTTAGAAACATTTAAAGAAGTTATGATTACTTTAAAGAAATATAAATTTAAATTAAATTTCAACAAGTGTCAATTTTTAAAGAAAAGTATCGAATTTTTAGGATATATAATTTCGGAAAATAGTATAACTTTAAGCCCGCGGCATACAAAAGCGATAAACGGATTTAAATAACCTACAAACGTCACGGAAGTACAACGGTTTTTAGGCTTGACTAACTATTTTAAATTTTAAAGGAAATTCATTTAAGATTACGCTCTAATCACTCGTCCGTTACAAGACTTGTTAAAAAAAGTAATAGAATTCAATTTTAGAATCTTGTGTAGACTCTTTTGAAAATTTAAAGAAGGAACTTACTATTAAGATTGTTATTTTATGTTTAATGCTTTCCGCTTTAGTCTTAGGTGGCGCTGATTGTATAGTCACTGAACAGAGTTTACTTTTATAAGCAACTCTCTATGAGGCTGGTTTTTATATAAATGAGATGTTCGTTTAATGCAAAACAGATATACAGGGTTAGGTTAGGTTCATGATCGGTTCACCGGTCATTTCGGGACATACAGGGTGTTCCAAAATGACCGGTAAATATTCTAATGGCAGGTTCCTTAGAACATTTTAAAACAAAAAGTTTAATACAAAAATGTCGAGGCTACAATAGTTTTCAAATTAGAAAGATTTAAAGATCACGAATGACAAGACTAGAATTTCGCGCGCTCAGGTACGGCAAAATAACAAGTGATAAAAGTGCTTCTATGAATTTATCTAATTTATCTAATTCTTTTATCACTTGTTATTTTGCCGTACCTGAATGCGTAAAATCTCAGCCCTATCATTCAGTAAAATATAATCGCTGCCAGTATGAAAACTATTGTAGTCTCGACATTTTTGTATTAAATTTTTTGCCTTAAAATGTTTTAAAGAACCTGCTATTAAAACATTTACCAGTTATTTCGGGACACCCTGTATATATTTAACACGCGATATTACAAAAAAAATATAAAATAAAAGTAAATTGAGACACTCGATAATTAATGCTTCTACGCAAATTCAAATAAGTGAAGCAGTCCTTCGTTCACGATTTTTCGAGATAGACGGTCCTTCGCTAGCTCGTATGTATACACTCTTAGACGATCCTTTGCCAACTGCCACGTCTTCTGTCAATTTTTGAATCTCGAGGTTTTGATTATCGACGTTGACAGATGGGGGATCGATCGCGATTATATCGATACAATTTTTGTTGCGCTTACAGTTCTCGGCCATTCTGACCTTATCGTTCATTCTCGAACGCTAATTTTTCTTGTTATACAAATTTCGCAATTATTACAATTTACTTAATTCTAATGCTCTATTAATTTTATTTTCTAATATAAACAAACAAAAATAAAGCAAATACCTATGTTATTATGAAAATTATTTGCTCTAACATTTTATATAAACTTAATCTAATTGCTTAATAATAAAAAAACTACATGCTAATTTTTTATATTACTTTTAATTATTCTTCTTCGCTATCTTCTTTTTCGGTTACTCATATCCACGGTTTTATTTTATCGGACGATAATATTGTATTAAAAGGTTTTTGTGTTAAATTATATCCCGGTACATCAATAACAACAAACCTATTTTTCTTTAACACGGCTTTAATTCTGTACGGACCCTTAAATTTCAGTAACAATTTTTGGTTTATACCAGGTTTATTTTGCAATATTTTAACAAAAACTAGGTCTCCCTCTTTATATTTAGTAGGCTTTTTATGTCTTTTATCGTATTGTACTTTATTGTATTCTTGCAATGCGCGGTTTACGGCTTGAGCTGAGTCTCGAATTTTGATTCGCGTTTTCTCTATGTCACTATCTATTTGTGTTAATTTTTCGATTAGCGTTGCCAATTCTGCATCCTAATTTTGACACTGTTCATATTCCAGCAACATTTTGCCTGGACTCGTGTTAATCGCTTTATGTAGAGTATTATTTATTACAAACTGTGTTTTACCTAACACCTCTTTCCATTCTTCTGGACTCTCCGCGATCTTTGACAAAGTTGATTTGAGAAATCGATTGACCCTTTCAATTTATCCGTTTGCCCACGGTGAGGCTACCGCTGTCATCGAGTGATCTACATGTTTGTCATTTAAAAATTGAGTAAATTTTTTAGATGTGAACGCGGTTTCTCGATCACTGATTATACGTTTCGGAAAACCAAAAAGGTCAAATAACATCGTTAGATTCTCTATTACTTCCTCAGTTGTTGTAGATTTAATAGCGAAAAGCCACGTAAACTTTGTAAACGCATCTACAATAGCAAGTATATATTTATAACCATCTCTGGTAATTTCAAGGGATCCGAAATGATCTAAATGAAGAATATGAAACGGCATAGCAACCTTTTCAAAAATCTCCATCTCACTCTCAGGCTTTCCTCCTATTAACTCATAGCTTAAACATTTGACGCAATTTTCTATGTGTTGCTTGACTCGCAATTTTAGACAAGGAAACCAATAATGCCCCATAAGTCCGTTTTGTCTATTCCTACATGCCCCATGTCGTCGCGATAAATTCTAATCACATTATTAATCATGTTATCCGGAACAAATAAATGTTTATCTTTGTATTTTCTAAATATAAGGCCATCTATTAATGCAAAATATTTGTGATTTTTTGACTCTAATTCTTCTGCTAATTTTTTGAGCTTTTGATCAGTTAATTGTTTGTACATAATTTCATCTTCTAACGTAACTAAGTTTATTGTCATAATATTGCGACTCAAACAATGTACATGTAACATTTTGTTAGAACCTCTGTGTATCAATTCAAATTTATAATTTTGAAGTATAAGACTCCAACGCGCAATTCTCGGATTGATATTGATTTTTTTCATTGTTAACACTAATGAGTTGCAATCAGTGAGGACGCGAAATTTCACACCTTGCAGATAAACATGGAAGCGCTCTATTGCTTTAACAATAGCTAACGTTTCCAACTCATGGCTATGATATTTTTTTTCCTTTTCAATTACTTCTTCATCTGTTTCTTTACATACATTTAACAAATCCTGTTTATCTTTTAAATGTAATTTCTTGTCTAATTTGGCCGTTATAATATCATATTTCTCCGCTGCTTCTATCGCGTTTATCGTTAGAATATCAACTGTCGTATTACATGCATTTACTCGTTCAACCTCAAAATTATTATTATAATACGTTAATTTCACATCTGAACTATCGAAAAATTCCCTACTTATAATTACATCATAATGTATTGTTTTGTCATCAACGACTAAAAATGCAATATCAAACCACGCATCAGTTACATTTTCAATAACAATTTGATCATAAATCTTTCTGTATATCATTACCGGTGATTCATTAACGCCTGTGTAATTAACATTTTTATTAACTCTAAATAATTCCTGGTTGTTAAATAATTTTTTGTAAACCGATTTTTTTATTAAATTAACTTGACTACCCGTATCTAACAATACGCGGATTTTCTCCTTATTATTGCTTAATCTAAAAATATTAATATATGATTTAGCTCCCTGCACTCCGCGTATTTGTCGATCTGTTCAACATCCTTCTTGTGCGGTGCTACCGTATTGGACCCCTCTTGTTTTTGTTCTTCCACATGATTCAGCGAATCTTGACCTGCCTCTGTTTTAGGACACTTTGAATATAGTGTCCGAGTTGACCGCATATTTGAAGTAAGAGATTTTTTTCATCCTGCAGTCGGCTGCGACATGACCTGGCTTGCTATAAACGGTACAAGTTTTCCCTTCTTCCATATTCTTTCCATAAGAATTAGTTTTCTTAAACGGCTGCTTATTAGTCGACTCTCCTTTTCTGACCATTACATTATCCTCAGTAATTTTCCTCACATGATCTACGAAGTCTGGAATATTATCAATCCATGTATTAAGAACTAATTTGTAGTGTATAATCCCGCACTCCATCTGCTAATAATTCAATCTTTTCCTTTTCCGTTAATAATAAGAATTGCATTAGATTTAACTTGGCTTAACATAATCTACGAATTTTTCCGTGTGCGATTTCCATATCCGGGCGCTTCTTCTCGCCAATGTTCTTGTGTATGACTTCTTGCGTTCAAAATATCTTCTAATTTGAAATTTAAACTCCTCCTAGGTAGAGACTGATTCTAATGGTTGACAATTATACCAGTCTAGCTCGCCCTTTTAACTGGCCGACAGCAGCTAATAACATTGTCCTCAAATTGGTACATACGTGCAATGCCGATTACTCTTTCCAACCACCGAGTTACATTTTCCTCGTCTTTAGCCGGGGAAAACTCGGAATTAATTTTCCCGCACATTTCACTTGATGCCAATTCTATGAAGAATTCAGTTCCGTAGGTCTCGATGGAGTAGCTTGTCCGTTCGCGTGTGTACTTCCGGCCGTGGCTACTGATGCCGTCCGTTGTCTTTTCTGCAACACTTGCATCACCGATTGCACTATGTCATTCATATTTAGCCCCGTTAGCGCTCCGTTATTTGCAGGCATGTCTGTTCTTGCCTCCTGAAAAGCCGGCCCTGACTCCAAGTTCATGATTACTCTGTGGCTTGGTTCTTCTTCTTCTCCACTTCCACCCGCTCCGGAGATTCCTTGTTCTGGCCAACCGTTTCTTTCAAAATGACTTAATAATCGCTCAAATAGACTCGTTCGACTGTCTCTAGTATCCATTCTATGCTGACCCGCCAATTCTCTCAATTCATTAATGGTTAAATTTTCTAATATCTCGCGATTCATATTGATTTCTGGTAACTAATATATTTTTCTCAAAATTCAATTAATGATAAATACTCCGAATTTTTTATACCGTCGGTAATTCTAACCGTTTCAATTTCTATTTATATATATAAATCTATATATAGCGGTGACCTCAGGAGTCGTTGACAATGTATTTATTTTTTTATTTTCAAAACGTTCGTTACCTCGACCTTTTAACAACGGCTGACAAGGTCTCCTTTTTTTTGAGCTACGTCACCGTTACCGGTCCTTTTGTTTCCTCTTGAATCTCCTTAAACGCTCCTACTGTACTCCACCTGAGGCTTGCACTTCTTCTTTATCTCTTTTCACTTATTGAGGAGGGGAAACGATGGCGGGTGGGGAAGGTTGACAGTTTTGACGAGAGAGGAGATGTGGAGTTTTTTGAGAGGAAAAGGGAGGTTTGGAGTGGAGAGTGTGAGTGGAGGTTAAAATGGAGGAACAGTGGAAGGCGGGAGGATGGAGAGAAGGAAGAGCGTGAGTGAGGACGAGGAATACAAGGAACTGAAATCCGGGTGGGAAGAAAGAAGAAGGTGACATAGCAGATTTAATGGCTGAAGAAGGACGAGGAAGTGAGGTGAAAAGGAGGAAAGAGATATGAAGACAGGAAGCGGAGTAATGAAAGTGGAGGAGAAGATGGTGAGACTGAGGAGGTAGCGAGGAAAGGACGAGAATTCAAAGGTGAAAGAGGTGCAAGAAAATACAAGTAAGGGAGAAGGGATGGAAGGGGAAGGGAAAAGGCAGTAGAACGTGATCGATAGATCGATATCGGGAGTTGGAGCGGGCGACAGAGAGGAAGGAGTGTGGGGAGTCAGCGGTAGATGGCGGTAAGAGTAAGGAAAAGGAGATATTCCGCCGAAGACGGAAGGATGTCAAATCGATAACGATAATGGAGAACGTCGGTATAACGAATCGATAGAGGGTGACAGACGTGGTAGGAAGCCCATGGTAGAAAGGTTAGGAGGAACGATAGTATAAGAGGAAAGTGGTAAGGCGAAGCGAAAGGAGACTTAAGTGGAAGACAGGTGAAAGGAGAGAAAGAGGAAGACGGAAAAGAAAGGAGAAAGAAGAGGAGGAGAAAGAAGAAGGAGGAAGAGAGAAGAGGCAAGAGGGGAGAAAAAGGAATGAAATAAGGAGAGAGAAGAGAAGAAGAAAGAGAAAGCAGGAGAGAGAGAGGTAGGGAAAACAGATGGAAGAAAGGAGAGGGTGCAGGAAGGGGAGAGAAGAGGAACGAGCAAGGAAAAGAGAGGAGAGATAAGAAAGGGCGAAGTAGAGGCAAGGAAGAAGGAAGAAAAGAAGGGAAGGGAGAAGAAGCGGTTAAATGTGGAAGAGAAAAGGAAAAGAGAAAGAAGAGAAGAGAAGAAAGGAAGAAGGACAAGGGAGAGAAAGTGGAGAGCGGAAAGATGGGAATGAGTGGACTGAAAGAAAGATTAGAATTGGCAAGAAGAGGGACAGAGGGGAAGGGAAAGAGAGGGGGAGGGAGGAACAGAGAGGAGGGAGAGAATAGGGAAGGAGAAGAGGACGGAGGACAAGGGAGGAGAAAGAGAGAGAGTTGCGAGGAGAGAAGAGAAAGAGGAGAAGAGGAAGGGAACAACGACTGGTGGAAATTGAAGAGGAAGAAGAGGATGAGTGGGGAGAGGAGAGAAAGAAGGGGGAGATAGAAAGAAGAAGGAGAAAAGAGAGGGCGTGGAGGAAGATGGAGGAGAGAGCTGAGAGAGTAAGAAGAGAAAGGAGAGGAGAGAGTAGGAGAGAAGGGAAAAAGAAAGGAGGAAAGAGGAGGAAAGGAGAAAAAGAAGAGAGAGAAATGTGATATGGAGAGGATCAGGAAGAGAGGAAGAGCTTGGTGAAGGGATCATGCGGAGAGTACTAGACAGCGAGGCTAGGATAAGGAAAGTGGAAGAAAGAAAAAGGGAAGATGGAACATGAAACTTACTGGTAGAGATGGAAGAGAGGGGAGATAAGGAGGAAGTTTTGGAGTGTGAGGGGGAGATAAGGAGAAGATGGGGAGTTGGAATAGACGAGGATTTGACCATAGAGGAAAAAAGAATGAGATGGAGGATCATGGAAGCAGAAAGGAGGGAGACGGCAAGAGGAAGGAGCGTGGTGGTGACGAATAGAGAAATGAAGGTAGAGGGGAGATTATGGAGATGGGTGGAAGAGGGAAAGAGATGGGAGATAGAAGAGGAGAAGAGGAAAAATAAGGGAGAAGGAAAAGGGGGAGAGGTAAAAGGGAGGAGAGAAAAGGAGGAAATCGGAGAGAAAGGAAGAAAAGGATAGAGGACCAGAGATGAAGAGACGGAGAAAGCGGGAAGAAAAGGAGAAAAGAGGAAAGAAGAAAGAAGAGGAGAAGCAGGAGAAAGGAGGAAGGGAGAAGGGAAGGGATAGAGAGACGAAAGAGAAAGGGTGGGCCGGAGGGAGAGAGAGGGGATCAGTATGTAAGGTCGAAAAAGGGCCAGGCATGATAGGTGAACGTATGGATGAGCTAGGGCAAAAGGGGGAGAAAGAGAGAGAGAGAGAGAGATTTTCTGGTAGAGAAACGGGTAATGTAGGGGGAGGGGAGGAGAGAGGACCGGAAGAGGGAGAGAAACAGGACGAGGCGTGGGGTAGGAAGAGGGGTTTTTAAAAAGTGAGGTCGCTCAAGGCCAAGATCGTCTGGAGAGATGTTAAACATAAATCTGTATGTGTGCCGGAGTGACAGTTCGAGGAGGAGGGAGAATGTAGGAGGATATGTATGTGTGTGTGAACCCCGTGGGACGAGGCGGCTGAAGGAAGCCACGAGGGTCTTCGGGGGGGGGGAGGGTAATTTATTAATAAGGTTGGAAGCTTGTACATGTAAAATGATTGTAACCCTAAGGAGATCGATCGAATAAACTACTACTACTCTTTTTACTTATTAAAATACCCGCCTTAATATATGACGCGTTTTACTAATTCCACTTCTGATATAAAATGAGTCTGTAAGCAATTCTCTATGAGGCTGGTTTTTATATAAATGAGATGTTCGTTTAACGCAAAACAGATATATATATATATATATATATATATATTTAACACACGATATTACAAAAAAATATAAAATAAAAGTAAATTGAGACACTCGGTAATTAATGAACTTCTACACAAATTTAATAACAAATTAAATAAGTGAAGCAGTCCTTTGCTCACGATTTTTCAAGATAGACGGTCCTTCGTTAGTTCGCACGTATATATTCTTAAGACGATCCTTTGCCAATTGCTACGTCTTCTGTCAATTTTTGAATCTCGAGGTTTTGGTTATCGGTGTTGACAGATGGGGGATCGATCGCGATTATATCGATACAATTTTTGTTGCGCTTACACTTTCTAGTTTTTAGTTTTTCTTTTTACTTACTTTGTGCTTCAAATTAATGAGTTAGTTAGCCTTTTTTTATGTATGTGACACAACAATAAAAGAAAAAAACATTAATTAATAGGTTATGGACCCAGTTATGCTCAAAAATTGAATGTTAAAAATGGATTTAGCAAAACATATTAAGCTACTGACCGGTGAAACAGATTGGCCTATGTGGAAACGAAAAATTCGAGACTTGGTTGATTATCATGAAGGTGCATTAGATGTAATCGACAATAGACTGATAAAGCCAGAACCTTTACCAGACACACCTATAGAAGCACAAATTAAAGCACACAAAGAGAAAAGTGATTTGTATCGTAAGGCTAATAGTTATGCAAAGTCTATGATTACAAGTTCAGTTACAGATGCAGTGTACCAGAAAATTATGGCCAAAGAGACAGCTCATGATGCGTGGGAAGCATTAAAGCAGCAATTTGAAGTAACGTCCAAAGATCAGCTATTTAAGATTTGTACTGAATTCTTTGTATTCAGCTGGCTGTCCGGCGAAGATGTTTCCACACACATAGCAAAGTTAAGGAGCCTATGGAATGAGTTAAATAATGGCCTTACAGTTAAAAATGAAAATGCGCTGCCAGACCTATTGGTGGTATGTAAAACTCTACACATATTGCCAAGTAAGTTTGAAACTTTTCGCTCAAGTTGGATGTTACTTATTAAAGATGAAGTTAAAACATTCGATGAGTTAACAATGCAATTATGCATTTTGAGAGAAATTTCAGAAAAACTGAAGATAGCGAAAAGTCTACGCAAGAAGCTTTAGTAGCAAAAACAATAAAGTCGAAGAGAGAAGGTCAACCAAGGATAAACAACAAATTATCAAGAAAAGAAGACATCTGTCATTATTGCAAGAAAAAAGGTCATTGGATATCTGAATGCAGAAAGTGGATAGCTAATGGACGACCACCAAAAGGTAAAACAGAAACTAATGCAAAATCAAATGCAGTTGATACCAACATAGCTCTTGTTACTGTTAGTGAAATATGTGCAGTTGAAACAACTGCAACGGTAGTTGGATAATGGTGCAACTAAACATGTAACTAATTGCTTAGAGCTATTCGTTGATTTTAAGGAGTTCGAAAATCCATGTATTATTCAAGCTGCCGGAAAAGAAACTCTGTAGGCACTCGGAAAAGAAACTATTCACATGTTATCGGATGTTAATCATGAAAGCAAGAAGTTGACACTAGAGGATGTGTGGTACGTTCCAGGAATTTCAAAAAATTTATTTTCAATTTTAGCAACTCAAGACAGAAATCCTACTAGTAAGTTTAAGTCTACGGCAACTAACTGCTGGCTTGAGGTGAACGGCAGTAAAGTATTATGTGGTATTCATGAAGTATGTGGAACATTATACAAAGCAGCTATAAAACTGTTTGTTCCAGAAGAAGAGGCAAAAATAAATGTCACAATTGCGAGTAATTCAATGTTACAACTGTATGAAAGATGCGGACATCAAGATAAACGTCATGTCAAAGCGATGCTCGAACAGGAGTTAGGTATTAAAGTTAAAACGGATAAAGAGCTCTGCAAACCGTGTATGTACGGAAAAATACATCGTTTACCTTTCGGCACTAGGAAGAAAGCAATTAAACCAGGAGAGCTGATGTTTATTGATGTATGCGGACCTTTTGATGAATCCTTCGGAGCAGGGATCGACGAAGCGACTCTCCATCGTGAAAAAATCAAAGACGGTTGTTAGATTTCGAGAGTCTTATTCGGTTCGAGAAGAATAGTCGGGAGAATTTGTATTCGAGTTTAGAACTCTTGTAATTTAGTTTGCTTTAAATAAAGTTTATTACACTTTTTTTATTTTAATTCAAGATTAATCGATTTTATTCTCTTCTACACATCTTTTCAACTCAGAAGTGGGATAAAAGACGCGCGTGTTATCGCTCGTGTTTGACCTTTGGCGGGACGAAAAAACAAAGATCGATTCTTTTGAATTTAACGGTCGGAATTGGAAGAAGAAAAGGATGGATATTCAGAAGCAGAGGTTGCAAAATTTAACACTAGAGCAGTTAAAACAGGAAGCGATTTAGTACCAGGTTACCTGTTTACGAGAATAAAAAGAAATTGATCGATTCGATTTTGGCGCATCTACAAAGGTTCGGTCCGGTAGCTGATCTATTAGAGATAGACCAGGCGATAGGAGAAGAAGCGGCAGAATTGGAGCAGGAACAGCCACAGGAAAATTTGTCGGATGATGAGGACGAGCAACCAGTGACGACACAGAGGCTTCGTCAGGTACTCACCGCGGTGACAGTAGACATTAGTTGGCAGCAGTTGACGATGCAACAACAACAGCAGATCCTCCAGGAACAATACCAGGAGATGGTGAGACAGCAGCAACAATTCCTCCATCAGCAGCAATTTGAACAACTGATTCAGCTGTTGAGATCGGGGAGAAACGGCACGATCGCGGTAGAGTAGAGGGTTCCGAAGTAACAGGCGGCGGTCCGGCAAGGTTCGTCGTCCGGGACCTCTCCATCCCAGGGTCGTTCAGATGGCCTTCACACGGGAAACAGTATTCAATGGTTGGCGTCGCAGATTCTGGAATTTGGGGGAACGGAAAAGGAGAACGTGCTTACCTAGATACGCAGGGTGGAGAAGGCATCCATGGAGCATCGGACAGCGTGACCCTTCTGGCAGCATCGAGTAGACTCGTGAATCCGGCACGGAAGTGGTACGAGGTCCAGACAGGCGCAGCCATGGAGTCTTGAATCGGTCTTCGCCAAGCGCTTACCAGGATGTTCGAGCGAAAGGTGCCCTTCTATAAAACAATGCAGAAGATTGAGGTAAAGAAATGGAATCAAAGGGAAGAAATTTTTGACCAGTACGTGGTGGATAAGGTGGCTCTTACGCAACCTGTCAGTAAAAGACTCCAATTTAATAATAGGCGGCATTACACAGAGTTTCCTCCGAGCAGTTGCACTATCAATTAATGTGTAGACGTTAGAGGAGTTTTTGGATTCTATGAGGAAAATAACAGACGGTATTTCAGATGTAGAGCGGAAGCAGGCAACGGGCGGTAAGGCGTCCAAGGATAAGGAGACGGAGAAGTGCAGAAATTGTGGAAAGCGAGGACACACCCACAGGATATGCAGAGGCGAGCTCACCTGTTTCTATTGCAAGGAAAGGGATTACAGGAAGTTCGACTGCCCCAGCCTGAAAAAAGGGACCAAGGCAGCAGCATCGAGTCAGCCTACAACGGTTCGCACGGCGGCAGCAATATCATTGGAGGCATCGTCGGCGACGACGGCGGGCCCATCAACGGAGGTAGCATCGGGTTCAATAGCGGCGGTACAGGAGGTAGGCCGTACTTTAGAATTGGCAACTCCATTTGTTAGAATAGAGAAATTGAATTGCGAAAACTGTAATTTATTAGCATTAATAGATACGGGAAGTCCGGTTTCTTTTGTAAAGTTTGCAATATATAAAAAGTTTCTACCAGATCGGGAATTAATGCCGGCAGAAAAACAACTAAAAAATTTGAGTAAGCAGATATTAAAAATTGCGGGAATGGTCGAATTGAAAATATCGATAGAGAACATAAAAAATTCAAATTTCACAGTTAAATTTTTTGTTCTGGAAGAAAATTTTTTCAAGAATGATCATCATAGCTTGTGACTTTTTTAATAACGAAAAACTCACTTTAATCTTTAATCTGAGATCTCAAGGAGAAGAGGTCAACTTGTTTTCAATTTTGCCGTATTGTGTTGACGATGTTTCGGAAAACAATCTGGAACAAATAACAAACAATATTGAAATAAATTTTGATAATAACGTCAAAGATCGTCTGAAGGAAATCATTTTCGAAATCAATAATAAAGAGATGTTACTGATAGAAGATGACTATACCGTAGAGGTGCGATTGTGTGATCCTTTCATATATGCATATGCTCCGAGGCGTTTTGCATATGCCAAGCGAATAGAAATTCGAAAGATCGTTGATGACCTTTTGCAACGCGGAATTATTTAATCAAGTATCTCTCCTTATTGCGCATGGGTAGTTCCTGCAAAAAAGAAAAATAGGCAGATTAGATTATGCGTAGATCTGAGACCGCTAAATAGCCGGGTAGAAAAGCAAAAATATCCGTTTCCTCTTATAGAAGATTGCCTATTACAGTTAAATGACAGAACAGTTTTTACGTTATTAGATCTAAAAGATAGTTTTCACCAGATTAAAGTTCACAAAGATTAGACCAAGTACTTTGCATTCACTACGCCTGACGGATAATACGAGTACAAATACTTGCCATTTGGATATTCGGAAGCACAGGCGGAGTTTCAAAAAAGGCTTCGTTAAATTCTAAGTCCGCTAATCCGTCAGGATAAAATCATAGTTTACATGGACGACGTATTAATAAAATTGCGAACAGTAGAAGAAAATTTAGAAATATTTCGTGAAGTCTTGATCATTTAAAAAACATATCGATTTAAATTGAACTTCAATAAATGTAAATTTTGTAGGAAAAACATTGAATTTCTAGGCTATATTATTTCGGAGGACGGTATAATATTAAGCCCGCGGCATACGAAGGCAATAAACGAGTTCCGACAACCGACGAATGTCACGGAGGTACAACGGTTTTAGGATTAACGAATTATTTTAGAAAGTTTATCAAGGATTACGCGCTAATTGCTCGCCCATTACAGGACTTATTAAGAAAATCGGTTGAATTTAAACGAATCTTGCAAAGACGCTTTTGAGAATTTACATCGCTACCGGTGTTAAGATTGTATAATCCGGCTGCAGACACCGAGCTGCATACTGATGCATGCAGTATGGGCCTCGGCGATCTTATTGCAGAAGCAGAAAAATAATGTGTGGGCTCCGGCGTATTTCAGCCAGTCAACGAATCAAGCTGAAAAGAAATACCATTCATTTGAATTGGAAATGTTAGCAATAGTCAGAGCAGTAGAACGGTTTCATTTGTACTTATACGGAATAACATTCAAAATTATAACTGATTGTCACGCGTTAGTACACGCGATTAACACAGCAAATTTGAATCTAAGAATTGCTAGATGGACGCTTACCCTTCAAAATTACTATTTTACCGTTGCACATCGATCTGGGAAGCGGATGAGCCACGTGGATTAGCCGAAGCGTCACGCATGTAAACGCTCTTTCGTTGAAAAGAGAGCTAGAATATCGGCAACTTGTGGATTCTAGGTTGCAGGAAATTAGTAAAGAATTAGAATTTGTAGATAGTGATAAGTTCGCATTAGTGGATGAATTGGTGTATAAAAAAGATGAGGGTACTTTGAAATTGGCTGAATCCGTGGTGACTAATATATTGCAGGTTCATCATGATGACATGAGACATTGCGGGTCTGAAAAAACGATAGAAAGGATTAAACAAAATTATTGACTTCCACAGCTCAGAAGGGGAGTGTACGATTATGTTGAAAATTGCTTCACTTGTATTATGGCTAATAGTTCAGTTGACAGATTGGAGGGGGAAATTCATCTTTTTCTGTTGCCAAAATCACCACTTGAAATCCTTCACATAGATCACTTTGGTCCGCTACAAGAAACCGCAGATAATTTCAAACACATTTTAGTTGTCGTAGATGCCTTTACTTAGTTCACATGGCTTTGTCCTACTAGATCAACGGGGAGTAAAGAATCAATAGAATACTTGCAAGAAATTTTTAATACTTTTGGAAATCCGAGAAAACTAGTTTCAGAAAGGGGTACTGCTTTTACCTCGTTAGAATTCAAAAATTTTTTTGAACGAAATAATATTCAGTATAGACAAGTAGCAGTAGCGGCACCATGGGCTAACGGGTTAGTGGAAAGAATCAATAGGTTTTTAAAAAGCTCGTTAACTAAATTAATTGACTCTCCTTCAGATTGGAAATCAAGTTTAGGAAAGATGCAGTATAATTAATAACATAAATAATATATAATTAATAACACTTACCATTCTGCGATCAAATCCACTTCATCCAAACTAATGCTGGGCTACGAGCAAAGAAGTCATGCCGATCACTCATTTGCTCAATTTACGCAAGATCTTGTAAAGGTAGATAAAGATCTGCAAAAAGAAAGGGATCAAATCAGAGAGACAGTTGAGAATATTACAGATAAAATTAGACAATATAATAAGGCTTATAAAAATAAGAAAAAAACTAAACTGACTATGTATAAAGAAGGTCAATACGTTATTATAAGAGATAAAAATGTAAAACCAGGCGTTAATAGAAAATTAAAACGTAATTACAAGAGGACTTATAATAATATTATAGTAATAGATAAAATTCTAGGTAGCGACAGATACGTGGTAAAGGACATACCTGGATTCAATCAGGGCCCCAAACCTTTGGATACGGTTCTATTGTCGGATAGAATTAAACCGTGGGTAAAGAAATAAAATAAAATTAAAAGACTGTAACTCTGTAAAAAAAATATTAGTTTAAGATTAATTTTAAGGTTAATAGCGAGAAAATTATGTTACGTAGATTGTATTTTACTTAGGAATTAAGTATGTAAAAAAAAAGAAAAGATTTATTAACACTTAAACAACGCACTTGTAGAGTTTCGAGACAAAGCTTAGGCCAGGATAGACGACACTAAAGGTGTAGTTTGTGCGCGTTGTATGTACATGACTGTAGGAGAGGGGAGGATCGAGAAGCTTTGACGAGAGAGCTCGATCTTCGGAGTAGGGATCGACGAAGCGACTCTCCATCGTGAAGGAATCAGAGACGGTTGATAGATTTCGGGAGTCTTATTCGGTTCGAGGAATAGTCGGGAGAATTTGTATTCGAGTTTAGAATTTTTGTAATTTAGTTTGCTTTAAATAAAGTTTATTATACTTTTCTTATTTTAATTCAAGATTAATCAATTTTATTCTCTTCCACACACCTTTTCACCTCTAAATACAGTCCTGTCATCGGACAGGATCAAATTCTGGATAAAAGAAATAGAAATGAATAATTAAACTTTGTAAAATTGTAAATAAAAATAATAAGTTAAGTTTAGATTTAAGGTTAATTGCGGAGAAAACATATTGTAATCAAACTCTTACCTTAATTGTAATTACGTATTTATAAAAAAAAAAAGAATTGTGAACACCTAAATAACGCGCTTACGAGGCTTCGAGACGAAGCATATAGCTAGGAGGGCCGAGATGTAAGGAGGTAGCAGTAGCTAACACCAGCGGTTCTGATTACGCGTGCATAGGGATGAGAGAGGGGAGGATCGAGAAGCTTCGAGGAAAGAGCTCGATCCTCAGAGAGTGGGCCGACGACGGCACTCTCTTTCGAGAAGTCAGCAAAACACTAGTAGATTTCGGGAGTCACTTAATAATCTGGAAAGTAATATTGAACAAAGCACTTACATTTTAAACTCGTTTTATTTATTATTGAATAAAGTTTGTTACAATCATTAAATCGCAAGTTCGAGATTAATCGACTTAAGTACCTTACAACGGTGTCAAAGATGTAAGTTGTAAAGACAAGGGGATTCTATTCTTTGTTCAAGAGAAGAAAGTAATGTTCATTGTAGAGAGTAATGTTCATTGTAGAGAGAACAAGACCATAAAATATGATTAATGTCTTAATGGGGAACTTCGCAGTCACGTATCGGGAATTCGACAATGTTGAATCTATACAGACTACAACTCAATTGTAGTAGTTTGATTTTCGACAGACTGTTATTATTGCGAAGATTAAGATCAGAGCACTAAGCTTTAAAGGAAAAAGAAGGATAAGGTTGGAAATACTGTGATTCTTTCAGTCTAGATTGTTCGAAAAAAGATTGTTCGTGGAAGTAAAATTTTCACGGATTTTGGAATTGAAATTAGTATAAAGATAATTTGAGGATTTATCTTCTGTTATTATTACTTTTTTGGCAAGAAATCTGCTGTTTTGTTGAAATTCTCACATGAGCTGGGACATGTCCATGTCAAGACAATATGAATTTCCTGAAAGAAAGTTGATCTGATTGTAAGTTTATTTTTTTAAGTTATTACAAGATAATTTTAGTCTCTGTCGACTTTTTTGGAAAAAATTATGTTAATAGTGCTTTGAGAGTCAATAAAAATTGATAAAAATCGAAATATCTTTTTCTTTTATATCTGGCTTAGTAAAAAACTAGAAGAATCTTCTAGATAGTTATTGTATGGAATAGTAAAGAAATCCGAATATGGAATTGAATCGTATGTTTGCTGTCTTTTAGAGATAGCGTTTTTATGGCACGGTCCCATGGTGCGGAACGTATGCGCAATGCGGAATTAGCGGAACGCTCGTGATTAGTTCTATCTTTTTTTACGTTTGTTCCACCAATTTTTGTCCGTAAGTTTTTATTTTATGCGCATTTAGTGTATGGAATTACTTGTGTATATGTGTGTGTCAAAAAGGCAAAAATGTCGACAGTTGAGCAGACACCCGTAAGAATATTATTAAAAACTATTTGAATTTTAAATAAAAAATTAAATCTTAAATTAATAATTTTATATTATTGCAATTTTTTATATTATATTAAACAACATATGATAGTGATTTCATACTATTGTTACGTCCCAGCACCAAAAATTTTTCCATTACCTTTTAAGAAACACCAAACTTATAATATAATCCAAACAATAAGTTACCGACTACATTTTAGCCGATAAGTTACTCACTAGACAAGTTACCCATTATAATTGTTACCGACTCTAGCCGACAGTCCGAACGTTAATCATAAAATAGCCGCCTTCCCATCACCACGGGACTCCCCCGCTATTCCGAACCCTTAGATAACCCTTTCTACGCATCCACCCCACTCTTCAACCTTGACCCGCACAAACCGAAGGACCTCGAAAGTCCCAAAAATCGACACATTAACTCGAGACTCTGAGCGATACACTTCTCTCTCTAGAAGTGCTCCTTATTCTTGTAATACTATTTCGACACGCGATTCCATTTCCAAGTACCGTTCCAAGTCAACACGATTTTCCATATCCATATTCGTTTCCATTTCAATACGCGATCCTAGTTCATACGGTTCCACTTCAACCTTAATTCTACCACGCGAGCATACCGTCACCTCGTTATACTACGCCTGTACACTCTGCGTCAGTTCTCCGTGCCGATAGCTCTCAGGTTTATACTCACGCGTTACCTCTGTAAACCATCAAATGTAAGTGTAGTTAAAATATACATATTTTCGTGAAACCTCATTGTGCATTACTAACCGAAACCTACCTAAAGCCAGTCCGCATTTTCTACATTCGGCGTCATACTAAGCTCTGATCCGACCCCTTAACAAAACCTGGTTTCGACCATTAATAAAAACCGATAACGTAGCGGTGCGAACGATTGCACGCTCGTTACTACCCCCACCCTGCCGATATTGTGCTAATATTCTGCACATACGGCACTCCTATCTTAAGACCAAAGTTTGCACCTCTTCCTGATAGCATCGTGCTAATATTCTGCACATGTCATCTCCCTATCTTAAAACCAATGGTCGAACCCAGCGAGCACGCGTAACTAATTCAATCTTTTTGTAGATGCCAAAAATAAGAAGAGACGGACATAAATACCACGCGCGGCGTTTATACTATGAATTTAAGTACGCCCCCGTCAGCGAAGCGGATAGCGAGTTTCTCGGGACGGAACGTCTCTACTTCGACTTAGAGTACGAGGCGTATTGCAACCCGGCTTTGCGAGCGAAACAGGCCAAACCTCTGAGGAAGGACATCCGCGTGAAATCCATAGGATACTTTCGGTGGCGGCGCAAACTAATACCGCTAGACACGCAGCTACTGTTTCCTTCTCTGCCGCCCGCGGATTACGTATCGGGAGACTCGAGGAGGACCCGCTACCTCCAGATATGCGACGAGATATTATACTTAAACTACGGATGTTCTACCCCCGAGCACTGGGGTTCCGCGGAACAACCGATAATAATAGATTAACACTACACGGAACGAAACATAATAATATTTTATAGTAGCATTACGTAAAATACGAAACTTGGAAAACGCAGATTTTCTCGTGCCGACACTTTTTACGACCGACCCTTTTTTTTGCTTCCTACGTTTCACTTGGGCCAGCTCGCTCTTGGCTAAACCCTTTTGAAATAGTATTTTCGCTTCGCGCTGCCGAGTTCGGTTTACGACCAACCCTTTTTTTTATTTTCTGTGTTTCGCGTTGACCAGTCTCTCTGTCGACCAGGTTCTCCGAAAATAATATTTGACTCCAAAATAATATTCACTTCAAATAATGTACAACGCGCGCTCTGCTTTATCCACTAATTTGTAAATAACCAACACCCAAACTTGAATAAATACAAGAAACTTATTTTCGTTATTTAATTATTTGTAGCCCTAGCTACTCCTTCCCCTATCCCGATCGCTACTAACAACCACGTTTTATACGGATAATAATAATAATATTTAATTATAGCCCATTAAAAACACATCTACATGTGTTACGGGCGACAGCGCACCGCACAGGAGCGCCACTCCTCCCCTCCTGCCGTCAAAGCGCGCCACCGATTAGAAAACATCCGTTGTACTTATATCTCAGGATTCGCTCACAATTCAGAGCTCACCTCGTATTGCGCATCTTGCTTCGTAAATTCCAATAACACCGATAGAGATTCTTACGCGTACTTTGACGTACACCTCGCGATCGACAGTACGCGCTATACCGGTGTATATTGCACGGCTTGCCTCCGTAACTTAGCAGAGTTTTTCCCGTTCGACTACGAACGGTGTGTCAACGCCTACGCCTACGCCGACTTCCTCAAAGGTTTAAGAGATAGAAATATTTCCTATTATTCGTTAGCAGACCCTGTTAAAGTATTCGTTAGCGGAACTATCCCCGAGAGATTCGCATCGCAAGACTTCCCTTAATCGGTAATCGCCATTTCTTGTCACTGCCGTATCATCATATATACGGCATCTGGTAACACCATCGCCGACAAAGAAAAAACATAACGCAACGCACCAATATACTCCTAATACACCGCCTTTGGTAAAGGAAAATATTCATTTACCAAAGGCGGTGTTTGGATAGCTCTAGTCGTGAGGAATCCCCAGAAGCTTAGTGTTCAAGCGCGCAGCGCGGCTTGAATGTTGCCGTATTCAGGGGCTGTGTGGCGGCGCCACTAAGCAGTAGAGGGACATTGAGAGGGCCCTACTGATCGCATAAAAGAGGGAGAAACGAGAGGCTTGCAGCCATTGTTCCTTGTCGAGTCGAGATAGTACGTCCGCCATAGTTTTGTCGAAGTTGCGCAGTTTCCAGTCTCGTTATTTATCGTTATCCGGTCTCTTTGTGCACAATCTTATTAGGGCATACAGGTGCTTTGCACATAGATGTTCAGCAGCATACTTAGATGCTTTACAGCATACACTAGATTCACCGCAAGCCAAGGTACGGTGAACGGTAACAAGCGTTACCTTAATAAAGAGAACGTGGACGCACGTTCGATTAGTAAGCTAACAAAAGGAGGCTGACGGCTTACTAATTAGGGAGACAAGGCAGCTCATACTACCTGGAAAAACCGCCTGCAAGGTTTTGAGAGAATAAAGCCTACTATTCTGTTAAAGCTTGGACACAATTAAAGGCTATATGCGTATTTTCTTTAGCTACGCAGCGAGAACTTGGTAACTTGATACCCTTTTCTTTGGACTTTATGGTATGTTGTTTTATTTTCTTTCTGATTTGAGAGCATAACCTTGTTTGTGTCATTTCTTTATTTGTCTCATATATTTTTATGATTATTGGAAAAGATTATTATTATTATTTATTATTATCTGGTATATGAAACATTTTTTTGTATATTTTATGTTTTGCTATAATACCTTTCTTGTATAATATATGTGTCGCTATTGTACTAAGATGTAAAATGAAACTGAGCCTCCGTCTGATTAATTATATTTAACTTTAGTTAGTAATTTATTCTAAGACTAATATACATATTATAATATAGTTTTTTTGAAATATATTGACATTTATATTAATATTATAAGAATAGCATATTTAAAGGAAAAGTATTTTAATTTATACTTTAAATAAATTAGATTAACTATTACTTTATAACTACACGCTGAAACAAGTTAAATAAGGAATACCATAAATCCTATTTGCGTTCACATTTAAATAGATAGTTGATTTATAAGCATTTATTTTTCATTTTGATACTTGTACAAAGTTCTAACACTTAGCTTCTGAAAATAAGCGACCGGTCAGGCGAAAGGTCCGAGCACTCTTAGGAGCTGCGACCCCGCTTGACGTAACACTATCTCCTGATGCTAGAAAACGCAGTGTAAATCTGGAGCCGAGTGTCAGGGGAAATTTGTTTGCTAACAACATATTCATTAATGATGAATGGTCCAACCAATGCTAATAATGCGTCAAATAATTGAAGTGCTATTCTAAAATAATCCAAGCATTTTTCTGTGTCTTCGGCCAGCATTTCCTTCATAAGATTCTCACTTACTTCTTGTTGAAATTTTTTTTCTATACTAAATATAGGCCGCACCCAATATTTTCGTCTTTTTTTAATATTTTTTTTTTATAATAATATACAACGAATATAATTTTTCAATCTTGCGGCGTAATTCATTTTTTTGAAATATACACCAACTTTGAATTAATTTATTTAATAACCCGCAAATAATGACAAACAATTTTTCTAAACCAATATTATGAATATCAACAATTGTTATCAGCTTTGAAGGTTATGTACGAATTTTTTGACTAGTGCATATGTGTGATTCCAATCCGCATAAATTTGTGTTTCTACTGTCCCATGCAGCGGAAAACATAGAAGCGTAATCTGCGCGTGCCAATCATATACACTGTTCCGATAGATACAACAAAGGGATCTATAGGAAAGAATCTTCTGATTGGCAAGCGCCAATTGCGTTTTCGCGAGTTCCGCTCCATGGGACATTAGAAAATATATTTCAGCGGAATGCAATTGACGGAATGTCTGCGATTGGATGAACTTTGTTCCGCCAATTTCGCATTGCGCATACGTTCCGCACCATGGGACCGCGCCATTAGCTAATCGGTTAGTAGTTTCATTGCCTAAGATTCCACAATAAGCGGGGATCCAAATGAGTGTGAAAAATCCGACCTTTTCAATTTCTAACAGTTTGGTCTGATTAGGTATATGATATAATTAAGAAAATGTCCAAAATTAGGAAAGAACAAAGTGTTCAAGACACTTTTGGAGTTAGTAAAGATCATTGAACTAGGGCTGCGGTTCGAAATATGCTCACAGCGCTATTAGCGCGTTCACGGTCGATCCGAATTACTTCGTGAGCGTTTTTCGTGAGCAATATGACGTCATGAATCCATGCCCGAGACGTGTTCACTGTAACCATAATCCGAAGATGGGTCACTATGAGCAGTGGTGAGCGTTAGGTTAAGTCGGGCGTGAAAGACGAAAGCACTATTAGCATATTTTGAACCGTAGCCGAAAACAAAAATATCTTTCAAAATATCCAACTTAACTAAAGAACATCAAGAAATTTATATTGAAGTGCTGGGGAAATATTAAAAATTCTTGTAACACCAGCATAAGCTATAAGAGCAGCTGAAGGTAAGAAAAAATAAGATAAGCACTGATTTTTAAGTTTAATTATTTTTGCACAAGTAATTTAACATTAATTTGTGTGTAAAGTAACCAAAATAAAAAAGTCAGACCTTATTATTTCATTTTTGCTTTTTTTCATTGAAAAATATAGACGATGCATTTGCATCAAATCTCGTTCAAAGAGAATACGCAAAGCAAAATAAGGCACAAACTACAATTAAAGAAGTTTCATCTCCTGTTGCATCATTTACGATTACGGAATCATCTGCAAATTCAGGTATTGACGACTCAATAAATGCAACTATTAATGTTAAGAAATTTTGTTGTCATTGTTATTATTTCTAACCAAATAATTTCTTGAATTTCTTACAGAGAGTGATAAATTTATATGACCTTCAAAATGTGTACAGGGTGTCCGGTAATAATTGCCCCACCTCTCTAGGCCAGATAGAGCAGGCCAAACTGAATATAAAAGTCGTTTACCATTTTGCGATCTTCGTAATAATTATCGAGAAATTAATTAACAAAGATTGACAAATCCGCGTATAGTATAAGCGCGCGGTGAGAAGGCCCATCCCACTGCTACGCGGTTACTAGGCGCGCTACTCATACGCATCCATTTCCAGTCATAGACCGCTCCTCCTATCATTCAATGAGCGCTTAGGAACCGCGTAGCAATAGGATGGGCCTTCTCGCCGCGCGTTTGTACTCGCCCGGATTTGTCAATCTTTGTTAATTAATTTCTCGATAATTATTATCGAGAAATGGTCGCAAAATGGTAGACGACTTTCATATTCAGTTTGGCCTGCTCTATTTGCCCTAAATGGGGCGATTATTACCGGACACCCTGTATATTTACTGTTATAAAATTATGAGGAACGAATCACAGAGTTCTCTTCTCTAAACGTCACTCAAAAATTTGGGATAATATTGCAAGTGACATGAATAAGGTTACTCAGGTTGCAGTGACAGGCACGCAGGGTCAGTCAAAATTGAATGTCTTAAAAAAATGTACAAAAAAGTTTTAGGTCATAATAACATTTCTGAAAATGATCGAAAGTTGTGACCATATTTTGAGGTATATTCATATATATATGATATATCGATAATACATATATTTGCTTGAAAGTCTTCTTTTATATACGAATAGATATACATATGTAAATTATATTTTTCTACTTTTAGAGAATGCACGAAATATTTGGCAAATAAATGAGCAAATCCAAAAGCACTTGCATCAGAAGCTGAGCCTTTATCTTCTGAAAATTCTAATTCAGATAAAGAAAATAACAAGGATAAAGAACCATTCACTAAGAAATTAAAAACTGAAAGAGCTTTACATGAGTTTCTGGCACAAATGAAACAAGATAGGCAAGAGAAATAAAAAATAAGAGAAGAAGAAAAACTAGTTGCATTACAACAATTGAAGAATCAGAAAAAGAAACATCATCAGGAAAAAATGGACATCATGAAAAAATTTTGTGAAGCCATTGCAGGCAAGAAATTATTTGATTAATTATTTTCATTGTTGTTCTAAACTGTAACTTTCCTCATCATAAAAGATTTTTTTTTGTTATTATTTACATGTGATACTCATTTAGCTTGAAATTACAAATTTAATTTATGTTGAGTCCCTATATATGTGTGTATTATATTCTATGTTATTTTTTTGTTTATTTATTGTTATCAACAAAGTTAAACGAGCAATATAAGTAGTGTAATGAGTATATATGTATATATAAAATATAAACATATATTATTTTGAAAAGAATCTACTTCTTTTCTTTGTAAATGAGTCATAAAAAGAATTATATTACTTTATATTCAGTTGCATTATCAAATAGCTAATTTTAATTTTAATTTTTATACATACAATGTTAAACTGTTCAGTGATTGTTGTACTAACTCATTACAATTTCATTAGTTTTATTGTGATTCTATTACTCTTTATAAATGTAATAGTCATCATTATTTTATTAGACTGAATACGTAAACAACATAGTGATATGATTATTAAATTTATTTAAATGTAATGTTTATATTTTTAAAATGTTGTACTTAATATAAGCGCTTTATTATTAAACTAGTATGTAAAAATAAAACTTTTGGGAGTTAAAATTTAGTTTAATAAAAATATTTATGTATGTTTATTTAAAAAATATACATTTGATAAAAAAATTACATTTTGTCAATCAATTGTTAATAATTAAATCTTTCATTATTCTTTGTCTTTTTGAATTGCCTTCCTCTACTCTACCTGGAGTTAATCTACCACGTTCGATGATATTGATCCCATGTTGATTTGGTATATTATCATCAATTAAATCTCCATTTAAAATGCAAACATTATGCAAGACCATAATTGCTACTACATATTCCGATATTTTCTCTAAGGTAGTCATTGGAAAATAATCCAAAATACTTCTCCAACGCACTTTCCAGACACCAAAGGCCCTTTCAATAACAATTCTGGCTGAAGACTGGCAAAAATTGAAGTTTCTTTGTCTAGGACTCAAATGTCCATTGTTCTTAAATGGAATCATTATAGTTGGATGAATATCGTAGGTAGCATCACCAACAAGATGACTATCATTTGGAAAAAAGGTCTCTAGATCCTCAATATAGCGAGCTACTGGTGAGATTCTAAAAACTCGAGCATCATGCACAGACCCAGCATTTCCGACAAACACACTTGTAAACAATAAGTCATGGGTACATACAGTCTGAAAACAAAATTGAGAGTCTTATTATAAATCTATAGATTATTTATGTTGCACTTAACAAATTTTCATGAGAGAAATGTACTGATGCATATCCCTTTCTGTTTATATACGCTTGATGTTCATCATCTTTAGAAGATCGTATTTTTACATGGGTGCCATCTATGGCTCCTCACCTGGTTATCACACCTGGAAATGCGCTTGCACACTGAAATGCTGCTATTACTTCAACAGCCCTTTCCCCGTCAGGCCATTGAATGAATCGAGAAGCTATGCTATGTAAGGCATATGTAACTCGCCTCATAGCATGAATTGCTGTTGCTTTTCCTATGTCAAATTTCATACAGATCTGAAAGACATGATTTGTTTCAATGTTTTCATCCAATAATCATGAAAAAAAGTATCTAATAAAATCTAATATGATTCTAATCTGCAAACCTATATGAATCTGGTGTGCCCATCCTCCATAGAGCCATAAGTAATTGTTTTTCTGCTGGAATATGTTTTCTACTTATTGAGTTTGTGGAATCCAAATTTGGTCCTATTATCCCCAAAATAAATTCAAAGGTTATCAGGAGCAATCTATTTTAAAAGAGGTAATTAGAAAAATTTTCTAAATATTTATTGCGATAAGTTGTATATTAATCAAAATAAAAATAACATACTGAAAATATTTTTTGAATTCTTGCGCAGTATATATGGGAACAACTCTTTCCACAAAGCCTTCAAGTCGAGGTATTTTATTTAATTTTCTAGATTTATTTATATTTAAAATTGTATGCATTATTGCCTTGTTTTCTTCATCGCCACTTGAAGCTACTACAATAAAGATGAACGAATTACGAAGTTCATATATTTATTATTCTCGTCTTCTGAACTTTCAAAAGCCAAGTCTATTAGTTGCAATAATAACAGTGCCTTACGTTGAATATTCATATATTATATTTCACTGATATTCGATCACAATAACACGCAGGTTATGTTAGATATTAGATGTTAGATTATCCACAAACGAAAGCGTTGTTAGCGCTCTTAGCACGTTTATGATTCAGATCAATCATGAGCGTTGTAAGCATTAATGATACGGTGAGCATATTTCGGACCGCAGCCTAGGAAGGACGGGATCCGATAGCATACAATGCTAATTGGCCAGTGAACATTAGAACCTTCTGCTGGGTTAACTGTGCTGGAGCAGTATTCTATACATCTTAACGACGAATGTCGCTATCATTAACTGTACTTATCGATCCTTGATTGGTCAGATCTAAAAGTATATACCATCAAAGATCGATAAGTACAATTAACGATTCCGACATTTGTCGTTAAGAAGTACAGATTACTGCCTGTGGTTACCCTAGGCATCGGTCAATATGAGTTGTGTGCTATCGGAATGTGTGCTAACGGGACCTTCCCAATTAGAAATAAAGTTTTTAAGGATGTGTCGTAACTCGACCGAATAATAATAAAGGAAAATTGAGTAAGAATAAATATAAAAGTAAAGCGAGGATACATTAAGTAATGAAAGTCTAAAAAAAGAGTCACAGAGCTCAAACATTAAATATAGAGCAAAGAAAAGCATTCAAATTTCAAATATACATATACAGGGTAGGCCATTTTAATCTATCTATTGAAATATCTCAAAACCTATAAGTTTAAAACAAAAATGTTTTAGACAAAAGTTGTATGGTTTCGAGGGGGCCATTGGAGGATACTATTGGTTTGACCTTGAAGAGTTATTTGAAGGTCACATTTAATTTTTTAAACGGAACACTATACTTTTTATTGAATATTCTTGTAGCTGACTTCGAGACCTTTCCAAAACACTATGATCAAATGTTTTTTCGTGTACTTTTCGAATTATAAACCTTCAAAGCAATATTTTGACCTTAAAATATGATATCATGTTATTGGCATATTAGCGGGTCAAGTTGACCCTTAGGGATCATTCCAAAATCAAATCAATTTTTCACCCAAATCTCTGTAGTTATGCATGTTTCAAAAAATTCAAATCATCCTACTTTTAGCGCTATCCAGGAACAACGACGTGAACGTAATAGAATTCTGTTCCTTTTGCGCTGCTTGATTAACGTGAGTCCCCTTGCCTCTTACGATTCGGGGTGCTTGATTAACGTGAGTCTCTTTGTCTCTCACGAATTGTCAGAAACATTCTTACAACAAATGCTCAAAAATGTTTTCATTTTTTTGAATATATAATTGTATCCTTTGATGAAAATGTTTGATAGTTTTCAATAATACAGCTCGTGGTATGTTTCTGCAAGCAGTTTTAATTCTTTCTACCATGTCTTCTCTAGTGGTTGGTGCTCGTTCGAATGCAGCATTTTTCAAATAACCCTCTAAATAAAAGTCAGGAGAAGTAATGTCAGGAGATCTTGTCGGTCATGCAGCAGGTCCACCCCGTCGAATCCACTTGAATCCATTGAAGCGCCTATTTAGGTAAGCTCTGACATGTCTGAAATAGTGTAGTGCAGCTTCGTCTAATTGAATCCACATTCTTAGTCTTGTATACAAATCAACTTCTTCGTGTAATACAGAAAGTTCATCTTTCAGGAAAGCTAAGAAGTTCTCTCCGTTTACACTTTCTTAAAAAATGTATGGACCAATATGATAACCATTGATGATACTATACCACACGTTGATGTTTTAACGATGTTGGTTGTCTATTTGTCTATGTCAACAGGGATTAGTATCTAACCAATAATGACAATTGTGTCTGTTAAGCTCTCCATTATTCTTAAACGTAGCTTCATCCGAGAACATAACATAACGAAAGAAAGCTGGATCATTTTTAATCATTTGTTGTGCCCATTGGCAAAACTGCATACACATCCTCATATCATTTGGTGTGATGGCTTGCGTTAATGTAATAATGTAATAGGGTGATAATGTCGGTTTTTTTAAGATTCTTAGGACAGTACGCCTAGGTATACCCGTCTCCCTTTCAATCTGATATCTACTAATGTGAGGATTTATGTGAACTATTGTCAAAATGATCGAGAGGATACACCGGTAAGACAGATGTCGCGGGAATTGTAAGGCCGCCAACCCGGTAATTTGGTGCGATTTGGGTGGACGTTGCCCTGTCTGAGTTATTGTTTTAGATTAGTTGTTGCAAAAATAAAGGAAATATTAGATATTCCGGTTACGTGCAAAGGCCGCAGATACCGTACCGTTTTGAGATTAGCGAGGGGCTATCGTTCCGTCGTTATTGGGCATAGATTCTCGCTCTCTAATTAGCCGCCGACAGTCAATATCGCGTTTCTGTCTAATTTTGAGTGTTAGTTGTCGCAAAATTATTTGTTTAATTGGCGTTTTCTTGTTCGTCGGAAAACGAGTATACCGCGTGTCTTTTAAAAGATGGCGATTGTATGAAATCGATCATGATTTTTTAATGACAAAAAAAAGCAAAAAATGTGTTTACCTCCAGGAGTAAAGTGTTTTTTAAAAATTTGTTCTGGCAAAACTAAGAGTTGTTCCGAATTGTCCTATGCATATCCCAGCAAACACAGTTCATCACAGTACATCAATGTTATATAACTGCAATAGGAATGATTATAACAGATAATATTGCATAAAAGTTATTGATATGTTACTGTAATGTTATTATTTCTCACTCATAGATGTAACATGTAATATATCATATTATATTGCGGTTATATATGAGTATCAATTCTTATTATATAACTGCAAAATAACTGATAATGTATATGTAATTAGAATTAATTATATATATATGTTATATATATTTATATTTAATATTGTTACGTCCTGTCGGCTCCACGTTTCTTCCTCTAACATAAATTAAGAGAAGTCACTCGACAAACAGACCGTTCTTGTCAAATAACACTTTAAACATTACAACACGATTTCTCAATGAATACGGAAGGGCTCGATGATAAAACACATTACGGTTCGTCACTACGTAGGATTAGATGATAATCGCTCTATTAGTAATAAGGAAAAGTCGCGCGATAAATAGACCGTTCTTGTTACACAACACCTTAAACATTTCAACACGATTTCCCAATGAATACACGATAAAAATACATTACAGTTCGATGTTCGTCACTACGTAGATTAAATGATAACCGCCCAATTAGTAATAAGGAAAAGTCGCGTGATAAATAGACCGTTCTTGCCACACAGTAACTCAAATATTTAGGCATGATTTCTAAACGAATACAGAAGGGACCAACGACAAATTATCAATCTCTTCTGTAACCGAACAATAGACACAGCTGAGTAAGTTGAAAAGATTCGGACATTCGTCGAAAGGTCCTTTTTGGTAAAGGAAATTAATCCTTATTACGCGGGATAGGACCAAGTGCGATCTTTCAATCGATAGAGGGGTCAGAAGTCACGGAGAGAATTGAGTTTTAATATTATGTACATAAATTTATTCATAGTTTTGAAAGTATATTACATCAAATTATTGTTAAGTTTGGTTATAAATGTGTGTATATAATATGTGCATACATGTGTTTGTAATTGAATTATAATCATTCTCTAATTTATGTTCGCGTGAGTACGTGTGTGTTAATCGCGGATGTTACATAAGTACGGAGGTCATCACCCAGAATAATGAGAGGGAAAGTGAGAGTCAAAAGTTTTATGTTCTGGGTGGAAAGTTTACATATTTTATTTTTGTTGTAATAAGAAAAACTGTGTGTGTGTTTCGGGTTCGTTTCTAATTCTATCTAATTAAGCTCGCCTTACTATTTTGATGAAGTCTTACATTCGGTAGTCTCGTTCCCTTCGTCTCGGTGTTGTTCTGCAGCTGAGCGTTGAGAATTGTGCTCGTGGATCACGCACTGAATTTGCGTTAAAAGAAGAGCCCGAACGAAAGTCAAGTTTCCGAGAGAAATTACTGGTATAACACTACTGACTATCGTCCCCGAATTTCTGAGATGATTGACTTGAAAAGTTCTAAGAGTTTGAAGAGTGTTAAGAATAATGTTCCTCAGCGTTCTCGAAACTCTTCCTTTTTATATAATTTTTCTGAGGCGTGTTGAGCGGGACCACGTATTGAGATTGGTCCGAAGGTATCTTTTCTCCGCCTTGTTTTGATCGTTGTTGAGTTCGTGAAAATTAGGAAAACATCCAAAAAGTGCGTGATTTCGTGAAAGTTTGCAAGAAAGTTGAAAGTTTGCATTTGCTAAGTCGTATTCGTCGTGTTCGTCCTGAATATCGAGAACCATGCAGTTGGCGATTATTTCACGATAATGCACCTTCTCATCGTGCGGCAATTATCACTGATTTTTTGACTAAAAATCAAATTTTTTTGCTTGAACATTCGCCGTATTCGCCAGATTTAGCTCCCTGTAACTATTTTCTATTCCCTAAGCTTCATTTGGCGTTGAAAGGAAACTGTTTTGTATCAATTGAAGACATTAAGCAGTCAACGACCGCCATACACATTTCGCTCAACATTCCAATCAGCGACATACAAAAGTCATTTGGTGCACTTGTTAAACGTGCAAATCGATGTGTTTCAGTTGAGGGAGAGTATTTCGAATAAATAAAATGATTTTTGTCAAAATTAATTAATTATTTATGGTTTTTCTTTATCTATTCTGGTTATTTTCCGGACAGAGGGTGTATATATATATATATACACACACCCATACATATTATGTATTAAAAGATAAATGTAAAATATTTTTACCACAATATTTTTCTACTTTTACTGAAAGTAACATCCAAGTTGTTACATCAGGTTCTGCACGTTTCACTATAAGTGATTGTGTATTTTTTGTATTTTGTGGTGGCTACCAACACATATAGTTAGTTCCATCTTTATGTAACCAGTTTGTTGGAATCTCTGATGTAAGATCATCATTAATAAAATAAACTACTGCATAAGCCATGATCTGAAGAAAAACAAACATATATGAACTTTGACAATTAAAATAAGAATTAATATTATATATAATTAATATTATGTTAATAATTTAGATCTTCTTTTTATAAATATATTACATTATTATTAATAATAAAACATGTTATTTGAAAAAAATTAAAATAGGTATAACAAAAAAATTAAATTCAGTTTGTTTATTCTAAATATAAAATATATATGATATAAACCTTTTTTAAACTCTTTATCTAAAGTATATTTTAAAATAGTTGTTAAAAATCCTTTAATAGTTGCAATAGATTTTCCGTGGAAAATCTAAAATAGGAAAATATAAATTATTTGTATTTTGATTGTAATTCTTTAATTGTTGTAATTATTTTAATGTAGAACAAAATAATAGGTAATTAAATACCATATATTTTTTTATTTTAGAATCACTAACTTTTTTAAATAAAAATTATAAGAATAAAATAAATATAAGTAATATATACAATAAATATGCATTTATATGTTATGGAAATAAAGAATTATATTAATGTCAATTATTTACATTTATTTATTTACATTTACAATCTATTTACACGTTATTTACAATTATTTACAATTATTTTTTGAATTACATAATTGATTGTTATAATCAATTATTCACAGTTAATTTTAATCAACTAATTGTAATGAATTAATGGTACAATTATAGGTTTTATGCATCCAAAGTATGCTATTTTTATATATTTTTTATTTCCAAAACTGAAACAGTAACATTTTTAGTATATTTATCTATTACAAATATTTGCAATTTAGATGAATTGCAAGGAAATAGAAATAATGGTTCAATTTTAATAAATTGATCACCAACAATATGCAATAGTTTGTTTACAAAAATTATTTGTTTTACAATCAAAACCGAATAATCTTTTAGTAGACAACAATTATTCGGATTTTTTTTGTAATAATAAAATCTTTAAATTCCACGTGTTTAATTTTTCCTGATTTTGAATAATAAACACGTGGATATAATTCTTCAGATTTCTTTTTGACAGGAAGTTTATTTTCTTCATTTATTCTATTAAATAATTGTTCCAGAGGTTTTCCTGAATGTTTAATTTTTCCCCTTATATTTCGTAAACAGTTCTCAAAAGAAAAAAAAAATTTGTCCAAAAATCCGAAATTTTTAACATCATTTGTTAGATGTAATAAATTGTGAACGTTATAAGACATGTATTCTAAGCCATATAGATTTTTAAAATTACCTACAAAATAAACCAACAAATTATGGGCATAATTATTCATTGTTATACATAACTCAGGATCACATAAAATTCTTATAGCAATACTAAGCGTAAGGAAATGGATATAATAGTCATTAGACATTGTTGATTTTAAAATAACAGGTCCTATATATGGTATAGTCAAAGTAGATAAAATTCTGTTGCTTTCCATTTTTCTAATTCATTTAAAGTTCATGGCAATTGTACAAATTCTGCTGGAATTGCAGATCTTACTGCTAATAATGCATTAGAAATATATTTTTGCTTTTCCGTGTTTAAACGAACATTCTTTGAACCTTTTATCCAGAATAGGAGAAGTCGTTTCATTATTCCCAAACAAACAAGATGTATATAGTCTAATGCAATTTGATTAACCATATCAATTTTTAATTTTTCCAAAGAAGATACACCTATATGATGTTCTTCTTGTTCTTTGTTACGAAATGATTCGTTAGTCCTCAATGTAAATTTTACATCCGGAAAAACGACAGAATTAATGTATTCTCTTACCTGAGTGCATTTATTACAACTAAAATAACTAAAAGAATGGCTCTTTGTATATGTAATAAAAGTCCTTGCAAGGGCATCACAAACGATACTTTATACATCTTATTATTATACAAAACGCCATTTCTGAGAATCTCTGTTATCTCATTTATAAAAGAACTTAAATAATTATTTGCATTTTTCGGCTTCGACAAACCATGATATACACCGACGAGAAAAGGTTCTGTACGAATATCCGTATATATTGATGCTAAAATAGGCCAAAACTGGCTACCAGAACTTTTTGTTAATGACATGCCATCACAATTAATAATTTAATAGAATCTGAACATTCATCAAAATATCTTTCCATTGAACGTTGCAAACCGTTTAAAAGACAGAAATGAACATAAAAACCATTATCCATTTCTTTAATTTCTTGCGTAACATTTCTCTGTATTTGCATTAACGTTTAAGTGTCTTTAGATAGCGAATTATGATTACAATCGCGAAGTATTTTTAATAAGGCATTACCAGATTTATGAGGTATTTGTTCTTCAATCATCCACGATTGCAATTTACTACTTAAATTATGTGAAGTACTATTTTCATACTATAAAAATAACTATAAAAATAATTTTCATAATTTTTATTTTCCGAAAAACTTTAATTTAAAAAAACAGCATCCTATTCAATATTAATTAATGGATTTTCTTGACAATTCTCTTCTATATTTGGTGGGCAGTTTAGAAAAATGTATTCCGAAAATGCAGAAGTTGCTTTTTGTTATGTCCAGACTCGAGAAGGATGAGTTAAAAAGAAGGGCGTAACAGCCAGCTCTCGAAACCGTACGGGTCAGGATGTAGGTTTCGAGTCGAACGAATTATCAGGTTCAAAAACAAGTCAACGATAATGAATATTGCTATTATTTGTTATTCGGACATTCGTCGAAAGGTCCTTTAGCGGACCTCAGGAGTGTCTCATTTGACCACGTTGTTGTTGACCACGTTGCATTTGACCACGTTACGATTGACCATGTTGCAATTGATCACGCGCCGCAATTGACCACTTTACAATTGACCACGTCGCGATTGACCACGTCGTGATTGACCATGTTACTATTGACCACGTTGCGATTGACCACGCGTCGCAATTGACCACGTAGCAATTGACCACGCGTCGCAATTGACCACGTTGCGATTGACCACGTCGCGATTGACCACGTCGCGATTTACCACATGGGTTTGCAACTTTCTACGCGAAACGAAGTGGACGGGATGGGTGCGGGAGGGGGAGGGCCGGAGGCCCCCCTTGCACCCCCCGTGTGTGTGTGTCGTCAATATTTACGTGGTCAATCGCAACACGTGGTCAATAGCAACGTGGTCAATTGCAACGTGGTCAATTGCAACGCGTGATCAATCGCAACGTGGTCAAATGCAACGCGTGGTCAATCGTAACGTGGTCAAATGCAACGTGGTTAAAAGCAACGTGGTCAAATGCAACATGGTCAAAAGTATTTGTGGTCAATAACAACGTGGTCAAATGACTCCCACTCATCCTTTTTGGTAAAAGAAATTAATCCTTATTACGCGGGATAGGACCAAGTGCGATCTTTCAACTGATAGAGGGGTTAGAAGTCACGGAGAGAATTGAGTTTTAATATTACATAAATTTATTCATAATTTGAAAATATATTACATCAAATTATTGCTAAGTTTGGTTATAAATATGTGTATATAATATGTGTATACATTAAATTATAATCATTCTATTTTAAGTTCGCGTGAGTCGTGTGGTTTTGTCCGTGTGTGTGTGTGTGCGCGTGTGTGTGTGTGTGTGTGTGCGTGTGCGTGGGCGTGTGAGTGTGTGTGTGTGTGTAGTGTGTGGCGAAGGAAACATTGAAGATTCCTAGTAATCTTAAGGATATGCAGGAAGATGAAAGTCTTCGAACATTTCCGTGACGATATTCCAAAGGTCTTCTGAGGATATGGACGTCAATGATGGAAAACGTAGGAGTGATGGAGGTTGCGAAGGAGAAGGTGTTCGACAGGGAATTTTGTGTGTTCGAGGGCGCAAGGGTTGCGATTTATTCACCCTTTTTGATTGTTTGATAAGTCGCGGGGACCGACGCCTGGGTACTGACTTCTTCCAACGGTTTAAATATTTCCGCCTTTTAAGGCATAACGACCGGCGAATTATAGGTTTGGACACTATGCAAATTTAAATACAAGAAATAATAAGTAAATGAGGGAAAGATAGGGGAGGAAAAGAAACGGAAAGAGCAACAGAGGAAGAGTAAATAAAATGAATGTGGACTTACTATTGAGCGATCAGGGTTCAAACAGAATGGCGTTGGTTTCGTCTGCGAGTCTGGAAAATCCTCCGTGATCCAACTGCCGTCGGAGTGTTGTCGTTGATTCATCGGTCCTGGTGGTTCACCGATAAACTTTTACCGTTCACTTTCACAGAATGACGGGTTAAGATAGACTGATGAAAGAGCTTGTGTTGTTTTTCTTCCAAAAACCCTTCTTTTATATGGTTTTTGGAGCAAGATTATCGCTCTTGTGATTTTGAGTCATATTATTTTCTATGCTCATGTGATTCTGAGTCATATTATTTTGTATGTTCTCTGCTGATAGTTCTATCGGTTCCAATTAGAAAATCCTCTAACGTTGTCAGGAACCCGTTTCCTGTTTTTTCGTGCTTCCGGTGCATTTGGAAATCATATGGAAAAGGATGTGATTCATGATTTTGTGAGAGGACTTGGACTTTGGTATTAAGTGCATTATTATAATTTCTCAATAGATTAGAATCGTTCTGCCCTTTACCGTTTTTTATGATAACAAGTTGTTATCGCGCGTTCATAATTTTGTGAGAGGACTTAGTGTTGTGAAGTATAGATATGTTACTCTACAATTAAGTTAGATGGCAGTGTTAAAACTACGAAGTCTTTTTTTTGTGTTATGTTGTTTCCTCTCTAGATATACAGTTACTTCTTCCTTGTCGTTACTTGTGAACGATTACTGCCGAGTCACTTATACTTTTGAATACTTTTTGTCTTTTTGTAACAGTCACAACGTGTGCTTTTTGTATAATAAATATTTGTTTAATCCATTAAGTTGTAACAGGTTATGGGCCCAGAGAGGTAAATACGTGATAACCAAGTAGAATTACATATTCGACAAATCGAAGTGACTAAATTTGTGGACTTTTTGAGACAAAGATGGCAGATAAAATGCTGTTCAATTTGCCAATATTGACAAAGGACACGTATCAAAGATGGAAATTTGATATGCGAGCGACATTAGAATCGATAGAAGTTCTAGAAATCGTCGATGGATCTGCAGTTTGTCCCGTTCTTCAAGAAGACAGCTTAAATATTGATATGGTAAATGCATGGAAAAAGAGTGATGCCAAAGCACGTTTAATAATATCATCAAGCCTGGATGCTGAACATCATGCGGCGATAAGATCCTGTTTAACCTTAAAACAGATATGGGATACGATCGTAAGTCTACGTGAACAAAATACAGAAACGAACAAATATTTAGCGAATCAAGAGTTTCATCAATATCGTTTTGATTTAAGCATGACTGTGTCGAGTTATTTTTCTGGACTTCTAATAATTAAACAGAAATTAGAATCTATAGGAGAAAAGATTACAGATGCTGCGCTTATTGCTAAAGTAATTAATGATTTGCCAAAAGATTATGATTTCTTTAGACAATCGTATCGCATCGCTGCTGCTGCGGGAACTGTATTAATCTTATGCAATATTGAAGCACAGTTACAGGTAATTGAACAGGATGTTAATAATAAACGTGGAAATCCTATTGAAGCAGAAGAAGCTTTGATTAATAAAGTAGCTAGAACGAAGAAGCAAACTGAAAAGAAAAATATTGATACAGAAAAACGTAAGTGCTGGTTATGTGGAAAACAGGGATTAAAGGTAAATTGTAGAAGTAAATTCAATAAACAAAATAAAGGTAATGAACAAAAAGGGCTCTTAATGCAAGTAGACGAATATTGTAAAAAATCATGGAAAGGCGATTCAGGAAGCTCAAGCCACATGTGTAAAGATAAAAGTTCGTTTGCAGATCTGGTTGAATTTGATCATGCGATGAATGTGACTGTTGGAGATAACTCAAAAATGGAAGCAAAAGGACGCGGGACTATTGTTGCTGAATTATTCAATGGAGCAGTCTGGACTCAAAGGGTAATACTAAATGTATTATGGGTGCCGAACTTATGTGAGGAAGGTTTGATCAGTCTGGGAGTACTTACTGAGTGAGGATTCAAGGTTGAATTGGAAAGAAGAAAGCTCAGCGTATTTGACGGGGATCAAATAATTTTAGTTGGAGTTCGTGGTCCTAATAATTTATACAGCCTAAAGATTAAAGTAAGCAATGAAGTAGCCCATATTGCTAAAGAAAGCCTAAAATTATGGCATGAACGCCTTGCCCATGTATCTCCAAAGACAATTGGAAAAATGGTTAAATCAAATATAGTTGATGGATTAAAAAAAATCGATCTAAATGAAAACTATTTTTGTGATGAATGCGCCATGGGAAAAATGCATAAACAGCCATACAAATCAAAACTAACCAAGACTGAAGAAGTTGGAGCTGTGATTCATGCAGACGTATGTGGCAAGATGGAAGTTGAATCATTAAGCCGATCATTATACTACCTGGAATTAAAAGACGAAGCTAGTGGATACACTAAAATATATTTCTTACGGACGAAGGATCAAGTGCTTGAGAAATTAAAACAATTTGTAGCTGATCAACGATCTGAGACTGGAAAGATAATGAAAACCTTCTTTACTAACAGAGGAACTGAGTTTGATAATGAAAAGATTAAACGTTTTCTCTTGCAACATGGAATTAAACATGTTATGAGTGCTGCTTATAATCCACAACAAAATGGTCGAGCAGAGAGAGAAAATAGGACTTTAGTTGATCGAGATGTATGCTATATGCAAAGGCATTGCCAAAAGGATTATGGGCGGAGGCTGTAAATACAGCAGTTTATACCCTGAATCGAATACCTGTAACAGAAGAAGATAAAACGCCATATGAGAAATGGTTTGGTAAAAAGCCTTCAATAAAACATATGAGAGTTTTTCGAACAACTTGCTATACCCTTATCCCGAAACAATTAAGAAAGAAGTGGGAACCCAAATCAAAGAAAGGTAAACTAGTAGGCTACACGGACACTGACAAGAATTTTCGAATTTGGGATGAAGAAAAAGGACGTGTTGATATCTACAGAGATATTAAATTTGATGACATTTCGAAACTGAATAATACAACAAATTTTTCACTAGACATACCAAATAAGGAAGATTTGCTTCATTATCCTGGACCTTCAAATAAAAAACTATCAAAATTTTATCTTCAAGAAGAAAAAGAAAATTTAGATGAAAAAAAGTATGAAAACGAAGAGGATAATGAAAATAAAGAAAATGATGAAGATACTGACATCCAACCACAAAAAGCTGGAAGACCAATAGGATCAAAAAACAAGAAATATGAAAAAGATTAAAGAAAATTACGTGATCGTTCAAAACTCAATGCTCCCAAGAGATATGGTGAACAATGTTTTATGGTCAAATCGTCACTATTAAATTATACTGAAGCAATTAAATCAAAAGATTCAGAGCATTGGATAAATGCCATGAAAGAAGAATATGAGAGCCTGTTACGTAACGAAACTTGGATAATGATGGAACTACCCCAAGGACGAACTCCAATAAAATGCAAATGGGTTTTTACTATAAAAGAACGTCCAAATTGTACAAGTCCAAAATACAAGCCGGATTAGTGGCGAAGGGTTTTGCTCAAAAACCTGGTATTGACTATGGAGAGACATTTGTTCCTGTAATGAAGATGGATTCTATCAGAATTATTCTATCCATTGTGATTAAGTACAATCTAAATATAATACATTTTGACGTTAAAACTGCATTTTTATATAGGGAATTAAAGGAAAAACTATATTTAATGCAACCTGAAGGCTTCAATGATGGTACAGATCGAGTTTGCAGACTGAAGAAAGGACTTTACAGTCTGAAGCAATCATCAAGATCTTGGAATAAAAAGCTAAATAAATTCCTGGAAGATTTTGGTTTACGGCGAATAAACTCTGATCCATGTGTTTACTTTATGGAGGCTGATGGAATTATTATTATCCTTGGAATCTACGTAGATGATGGACTTCTTTGCAGTAATTCCGAAGATGCGACAAAAGAAATTCTGGAATACTTAGAAAAACATTTTGAAATCTCTATAGAAGAAGCGAATTGTTTTGTCGGTCTTCAAATTGAACAAGATACTACCAACAACACCTTAAAGATACATCATAGATCTTATTTAGAGAAGATATTGGAAAGGTACAACATGGAAGATTGTAAAACAGTATCAACTCCGATGGATGTTAATGCAAGATTAGTTAAATCAACTGAAGAATCAATAGATGAAAAGGATTATCCGTATAAGGAAGCAGTTGGCAGTCTAATTTATTTAATGATTGGTAGTCGTCCAGACATAGCTTACTCAGTTGGTAGATTGAGTCAATTCATGGATGCCTATGATAAGACCCATTGGACTGCTGTGAAACACATTTTAAGATATCTAAAGGAAACTTTAGACCTTGGAATTACTTACCGAGGAGATGGAACAAATAAGTTGCAAGGTTTTTGTGATTCTATGCTGGAGATCAAGAAACAAGGAAGGCAACCTCAGGTTTTATTTTTATGCTGAATGGAGGTGCAGTTTCTTGGAGTTCTAAACTACAAAGGATTACAGCCTTATCAACAACGGAGGCTGAGTACATCTCGTTGGCTGAAGCCGCAAAACAATCTATGTGGCTTAGACAATTATTAGCTGATCTGAATCAGAATCAAAATGCAATTCAAATTAATTGTGACAATCAGGGAGCTTTAAAGATTATACAGAATCCAACAAACCACCAAAGAACAAAACATATAGACGTACGCTACCATTATATTCGGGATATGCAGCAGAATGAGATAATCAATGTGCAATATTTGGCGACGGAAGAACAATTAGCAGACATTCTAACGAAGCCGCTTCCTGGTCCAAGATTTAAATATTGTTTAAAGTTGATTCGTATGTAATCTAATTAATTAAGAGTAAGGGAGCCTGTTGTGAAGTATAGATATGTTACTCTACAATTAAGTTAGATGGCAGTGTTAAAACTACGAAGTCTTTTTTTTTTGTTATGTTGTTTCTTCTCTAGATATAGTTACTTCTTCCTTGTCGTTATTTGTGAACGATTACTGCCGAGTCACTTATACTTTTGAATACTTTTTGTCTTTTTGTAACAGTCACAATGTGTGCTTCTTGTATAATAAATATTTGTTTAATCCATTAAGTTGTAACACTTTGGTATTAAGTGCATTATTATAATTTTCTAATAGATTAGAGTCGTACTGCCCTTTTCCGTTTTTTATGATAACAAGTTGTTATCGCGCGCTCGGTTGTTACCACGACTCTGCGAGAGTCGTTGAGGCAGTATGCTCTAGTGAGTGTCGTAGTGTAGACGATTAGTGTTAAAGTTCCGTGGAAGAAAGGAATCGTGCAATCGAGACGACGCAACACTTTTCTATTATTTGAGTTCTCTTTTTGACATGTAATTGAAGTAGCGTTATTATATTTAATATTTTCTTTGTAAAAATTAATTCTTGAACGAATTAGTTGATTTTTTCTCCGTTTCGACAAATTACATATGTCTTTCGGCATTTTTTTATATATGTAAACTTTAAATAATGTTACGGAATTTAATATTAGAAAGTTATAAAAATATTTATCATTAACTATAATTGTATTTACTGTGTATGTGTGTGTTAGTGTAAATATGCACGTGCATGTGTATAATGTATATATGTGTATGTATTTGTGTTTATGTATTTATGTATGTGTATATATTTACTAATAATTGTTACTCTTACAGAAAGGATGTCGACACTGTTGAATAGCTTTCGTTGAATTATTAGGACTGAATGGGCGTGATATTAATATGTATTAATGGGATGTCTCTAATAGTCCACAGCAGAGAGTAGATGCAACGTAGCGACTGCAGTATAAATATTGTAGAGCACTGGAACATATAAATTCTATATATAAGAACACTTGTATATAAATGCATGTATTGAGATTTGGATTTCACATAAATGTAAATATGCATGTGTGTGTATGTGTGTGTGCGTAGACATATTTACTTATAATTAATTGTTACACTTACATAGAAACTTTCTCGATTATTCGGCAAATAATGGCCACGTGACACAATATCGAAATTACCGTATATCTGGCGGCACGTAATAAAAATCTTGATAATTCAATAAACTTATAACCTGGTTATAAGCTTCGCGAGAACACAGTCCGAACTGAAATTAACACTATAACCGTATTAAATAAACACTATATATTCAATCTTTGGCTTTAGCTTTATGCAATATTCAGCAATCGCCATTATTCTCTCACTTCGCATTGGCGCCAATTTGTGCTGCTTGGCGCTTAATTCCTACTAGTACTCAGTCGTGCCAACTTTGTAATGACAAAGTCGTACCAACTTTATTGCAAATCTATCAATGTGATATAACATTTATGTAAAGGCCTATTCAGATAAACTTGCAGAAATATATATATATTTTTTTTAATTAAAGTGCTTCCAATCGATCCGATTATCTCGCACATTTTCGTTTATATCTAGCTTATTATTTCTTCTTACTTTTAAATCGTTCTACCCGTCCTTGAGATGAGGTCGTAGACAATTTTTAGGGAGTCTATCTCTTTTCTTTTTAACCAGTTCCATACACAATATGGTTGACTAGCTTTTTTTCCTTAATTCTTTAATAAGCCATGATATTCCTCTCCACAAACTACGCATAGCCTTTCCTTTTTTGTGCAATATTTCTTGACATGGCCAAACTTGTAGCAGTTGTAACACTGCTTGACCGTAGGGATGAAAGTTCTAATAGAAAGAGAAGTAAGTCCCCCATATATACTAATCCTTTTCGGCAACTGTATTCCTTTAAAAGTAATCATTATACTACTAGTATTTATTGTAGTTGTTGTTTTTTCATTAGCGTTAAATCTTTTCTTAATGAGTCTTTCTACTGCAACTATATTTTTCATTTTATCAATCGCTTTAATAAGTTTAGGAATTGATATGTCCCAGTCCATTATAACGCCTTTCTTAAAAATTGACGACATCGGAACTGTTAAGCTAACTCCTATATTGTCCTGCATTGATCTAACCTCATCAATAATATAATTGGCCTCTTTGGCACTTTTGTAAAAAAGAGAGTACAAAAACCTGATTCAATTACCTTGATGGATTTATATTTAAATTGTGAAATAGTATCTATAATGCGTAAGTAGAATAGAATAGAATATAATATTTAGTTGATTCCCCTTAGGGATTTCAACTTTTACAATTATTCTTAAAACTAGCTTAACCTAACTTACTACTAACTTAACCTATTTCCTGGGGGTCTGCGACCGTGGGCAACCCCCTTGGCTCCCCCACGCTCACACCCCCCTTATACACACACACACATCTCCCCCCACTGGACTTCCGCTTCCTCTTGCTTGTTTCTTTCATCTTTCTTTTTGACTATTCTCAGCCCCTCGAACCACTCTCTCTCCTCCCCTACCATTCATTCTCACTCTCTTCCCCTGTTTCATTCTTTCTCATTTCATCATCCCCCCTATACCCCTCTCCCTTTCAATTTCTCTCATCCATCCCTCTCCCTCTCCTTCCTCTCCTAAAACCCATCTCACGTTATTCTGCCAACTTCCCCCTCCCATCTTCCACTCCCTGCATCCCTCCCACACATGCTCCCATGTCTCCGTCTCCCCTCCGCATATTCTGCACCGTCTTTTTTCTTCTTCTTCCCAGTATTTATTTTCCCTCATTTCGCTCCCCAATCTAAACTTCGCCACCCTTCTCCATCTGCTTTCCCCCTATCCCTTTTTCAGGTATCCCTTCCCCCTTCACCTCCTTGTACCATCTGTTGAATTTCGCCTCCTCCATCTTTCCCCTTCTTTCCTTCTTCTGTTCCTCTCTATCCCTATCCTCTATTCCCTTATACCAATCCTTCCCTCTCTCCTCTTTCTCCTCCATTTCTTCCACTCTTATCCCCCTATCCTTGAAAAAACCCTCTCTTTCCTCTTCCCATTTCGAGCCCACTTCCCCTGTCTTACTCCTATCCCTCATTTCCTCCATGCATCTCCTTGCCAACTCCCCTCCCTCAACCTCTTCTCAAAACCCCATGCTCTTCTTCCCGCTCTCACTTCCTCTTCCCCCTTAATTTCTCCCTTTGCAATTCTTCTCTCATCATATAATTCTGACATCTACTCCCAGAACCCATCTTAGATATCTCTCTTCTATCCTCTCCATTCTTTCCATCCCCTCCCTCTCTTTCCATCCCCATATCTCCACCCCATACCCTAACACTGCCCAGATCAACCTATCGAAAAGTCATAACCTCTTTCCCCAATCCCCTCCAAACCTTCTCTTTCCTATCCCCCATACCTGTCCCATTAACGCTGCCGCCCTCCTAACTCTATCCCTCACCTGTGCCTCCTGACCACCGTTTTTCTGCAGCGTGTACCCTAAATACTTGTATTCTTTCACCTCCTCCACCTCCTTCCCTTTCCACCTCCAGCTTATCTTTGTCATTCTTCTTCCCCTCCCTCTCCTAAATCTTATAACTTTCGTCTTCCTTATGTTTACCTTCAGCCCCTTTCTATCCATGTATCTTTCCAGCCTGTCCATCATACTTCTCATCCCTTCCTCCTCCTCTGCAATCAACACCAAATCGTCCGCATGCTAATGTATACACCCTCTTCCCCATTTTACTTTCTCCATTTCTTCCTCCAAGTCCACAATTAAGATATTAAACAACATTGGACTCATAGGGCATCCTTGTCTTACCCCCTTCTCAGTCCAAAAACTCCCCCATCTCCTGTCCCACTCTTACTCTGCTCTTTGTCTCCCCCATTATCTTCTCTATTCTCCTTACCAGTCCCTCCCTCACCCCTCGACCTCTCATCGACTCCAAGAAAACCTTCCTATCTACTGAATCAAACGCTGCCTTTAAATCTACAAATAATGCCACCATTCCTCCCTTCCTCTTTTTCCAGTTGCTTTCCTATCAAATAATTCAACACATACACATTGTTCATCGTTCCCATCCCCTTCCTAAACCCCGTCTGATTTGGCGGCACTATCCCCTTCTCCTCTACCTCTTCCCTTAACCTTTCCGCCAACACTGTCGCATAGACTTTAAACAGTGTTGGCATCAAGGTCATCCCCCTGTAGTCCCCCACCCTCTCTCCCTCCCCCTTCTTTACAATTGGTATCACCACCCCCTCTCCATCCCTTTGGCCATCCCTCCCCTCCCCACACCTTATTACAGAATTTCCATGCCCACCTCTCTAATTCTCCTCCCCCGTACTTCCACACTTCCCCTGGTATCCCATCTATCCCTGCCGCTTTTCCATTTTTTATTCTCCTTATCACCCGCCTAATCTCTTCTATACCAATCTCTTCCTCATCCCCCTCCCCCTCCCTCCTAGCTCTGTACCCCCTGATCACTCTACTCTCTACCCCTTCTTGCAACCTCATAAAATACTCTCTCCATTCCTCCATCTCAATCTCCTCATTCACTCTCCTCTTTCCTTTCTTCCTCTCCATATTCACTAACTCCCACACCTCCCCTTCTTTCTTAACCTCTTTTGCTTTCTTCTCCAATCTTTCATTTTCTTCCCTCTTTTTCCTCTTACACAATTCATTATACTCCTTCTTCTTACTCTTGTATCTCTCTCCCTCGCCCCCTTCCCTACGCCACTCCCTCAACTCTTTCCTCACCTCATTTTTCTTCTCCTTACATTTCTCATCCCACCATCCTTCCTGCTTTCTCTCCCTTCTTCCTCTTTCCTCCTTCGTTTCTCTTATCGCCTCTTTTATTCTCCCTTCTATTTCCTCCCATCCTTCTCTCCCTTCTCCTCCCTGTTGTAATTCCCCCGACCTCTCCAACGCTTCTCTAAACCTGTTCCTTCCCTCTTCATCCCATATTCCCTTCCCGCTCCTCCCTCCTCCTTTTTTCTCTTCCTTTCGTTTTTCTTCTCTTCTTATCCCTACTTCTAAAGGATGATGATCAGAATCTACTTTATCCCCCACTTTTAACTTCTCCACTTTTTCCTCCACCTCCCCTATCACGTAATCATTTACTGTATCCCCTTCCCCCCGGTAAATGTAAACTCCCCTCTCTCACCCTCCCGTTAAGTATTTCCATTCCTTATTTTTTCAGAAATTCTGTCTGCCTTCCCTATTCCTCTTCTTATCTTTCGATCGCCTTCCTCTCTTCTCCTCCTCTCCCCCGTCCACTCTTCCTCCCTCCTCTGCTGTCGCATTGCTCTTCGCATTGAAATCCCCCCTATTAGTGTTTTCACTTTCTTCTCTTTTCTTATCCACTTCTCCAATTCCCCTGTCATCTTCCCCATGCCCTCCCCCACGTACACTTCTATCACCCTCCATTTCTCTCCCCCCATCTCAACCTTCCCACCATCATACCCTCCGTTCCCCCCTCTATCTTATTTCCTTTCTCTAGGCACTCTTTCCTTATTTCTATCAACATATCCCCCTTCGGTCTTGCTCTCTTTCTTCCTCTCCCTCTTCGCTACCTGTATCTCCCATTTTAACTCTCTTGGCAATTTCCTCTTCACTTTCTCCCAGCCCTTCTCGTCTAACCATGTTTCTGATAACACTACTACATCCCATACTTTCAAACCTCTCCAGAAATCCTCGTCTTTCCTTCTCAATCCTGCCACATTCCAAAACACCGCTCTCCATCCCCCCTCCTCTCTTTCTCTCCCTTTCCTTTTCTCTCCTCTTCCCCTTGCTTCCCCCTCCTGTTCCTCTCCTCATCTACCCTGCACCCTCATTTTCCCCCTGATCCTCCCTTCTGCTCTTCCCCTCCTCATCTACCAACCTTTCCTTCTCCTCTTCCCATCTCCACCACCTGTCTTCTATCATTATCCTCCCATATCCCAATCTTATCCTCTTCCCCACATTCTCCTTTCTCACAATCTCCTCCAGTTTCCACCTCATCCTACTTTCCTTCCATGTCCAATCATCTAATATTCATCTCCTTCCTCCCCCTCAGCCCACTCTTCTTCCTCCATATCTCCCTTCTTTGCTCCTCATCCTCCAACCTCACTAACACCATTTTCCTACCTTTCTCTTTGTCTCCCCCTAGCCTTTTCACCTCTTTAACCCTCGCCTCTGCTCCTATATCTCTTTCTATCCCCTCTACCACCTCTTTTCTTTTACCTTCTTTAACTTCTACTCCTCTTATTATTATATTCCTCCTTCTTTTCTCTCTATCCTCCATCTCCATCCTTTTTTTCATCTTTTTCATCCTTCTCTTGATATCCCCTCCTCTCTTCCCTTTCCTCCATCTCCTCCTTCCCTTTTCTCCCTGTTCTTCGCCAGCTCCATCACCCTCCTCTCTAATCCCTTAATACAATTCTTCAACTCCTCCCTTTCCTTCTTCCATCTCTCTTCCATCCCTCTAAATTTTCTCATCTCCCCAATCCACCCCTTCATTCCCTCTTTCATCACCCCCTCCATTTCAACCTTCCATTTCCTCATCATCTCCTCCCATCCTCTCTCCTCTTTTCTATCTGGTGATCTAACCGTCTTCCTACTTTTTAAAAATATACCCTTTTCATTTCCCTCTCAGTCCTCTCTCTTCTTCTTTATCCACTCTTCCATATTCCTCTTCTCTCCTTCCCAAACTTCGTGCTCTTCCCTATACCCTCTGCCATTCTAAATTTTTTTCTGTCCAATTACGCCCTCTACGTGTATCTCTTATTCGCTCTTTATCCACTTGCTATCCACTTGCCTTTCTCTATGCTTCCTCCTCTATGCCTAAATCCATGTCTACTTGCCTTTCTCAATATCTTTACTTTCTATGCCCTGACTGTCACTTTTTCCTCAACCTCTCTATCCCTCTTTCCTCCCTATAATTCCCTCTCTCCACTCTTTCCACACACGTTCGTCACTCTCGCTCTCTCTCAATTGCCCTCACACACTCTCAGATCTCCTCTCTTACTTTATCCACCCGTTCACCTCACTTTTCACAGCCTCTTTCTCTCCACGTGTCACAACTCAATGCACCGGAAGCGGAAGTCCTATAATGCGTAAGTAATTCCTATTACTTCTCGTTGAACATAAACTAGCTTGCAGTTTGGCTATTATTATAAAGTCTCCTTCATGATCGACCTCATATTTTTTTAAGTTATCTATTTTTGATATTCTATCATTAGCCCCTGCTTTAACTAACTTGCCATTTATTTTTACGTACTTATCTACTGCGCCCTGAGGAGACCTTGTTTTATTATTAGAGTTTAGGTAAGAAGCCTGCTGCTCAGCAGAGACCTTCTTATTTGCCAAGAATGTTTCTCCAATATCTATATCCATTTCTGTTTCATCACTTATATTGAAATTATTCTCTATTCTAGCTGCGGACCTCTTTTCCTTTGTATTTGACTTATTATTCGTATCTGTCTCGTTTTTGGCCTCTATTGCTTTGTGTTTCATCACGATTGATTTCTTTCTTACTGTTTTTCGTTTTTTTTCCATATGAATTGATTTCAAACTTTTTGTATACTTTAACGCTATTTTGTCTAATAATTTCTCTGTTAAATTATTTGCTTTGTCTTTGTTATAACTACGCTAATAATTTCTCTGTTAAATTATTTGCTTTGTCTTTGTTATAATTACGCTTCTCATTACTTACTTGAGTATATGTACATTTATCAACGCTTACATATTTGTTTTCTATTGCCGGTTGCGCATAACCTGCCACATCGTGACTAACCTCGAAATCTCCGCTCGATCGGATTAGATCCAATCGATCCGGTGGATCGGACTATCCCTGATATTCTTTCTCACTCACCGCTTATTCGCACTTAAATCTACAGAATAAGCCACACTACCCACGTCTCAAAAGGTAGTTTTGCTATAGAAATCTACTAAATTGGAAGCACTTTCACACGAGAGTCTAGCGCACGTGCCAGCTCTTCCACCCCCCCCTTGCATAAATACATAAGCATATTAATAAGGAAATGAATTAGTCCATTTCCTTATATGCACATGTCAATGTATCAATAAAATTTCTTATGAATATGTTTATCCAAGCAAGTTTGTTTGGATAGACTTTACATTTGTTATAAAACATGTTATGTTAAAGTTATATTGTTATTTAGTTTATTATAAACCAGTAAGTAACAAAATAATATAACATTTCTATAACATTATATGTATGATAAAATGTTATATAATTATGTAAATAGAATGTAACATTTGTTATATTATATGTTACTTCTACGTTACATAGCGGCTATATTATTGTTTGCTGAGTATTTCTTATTGTTTTACATTTTGGTGTCGCTGACATGCCGTTATCGGTCAAAAATGACGAAAAATAATAAAAAAATATGTATACCTCTAAGAGTAAAGTGCCTTTTAAAAATTTGTTCTGGCAAAAACAAGAATTGTTCCAGGTTGTTCTATGTCTAATTGTTATTTTTCTACATTTTGATGTCGCTGACGCGTCATTATCGGTCGAAAATGACAATAAAGCAAAAAGGTGTCTATCTCCAAGAGTAAAATGCCCTTTAAAAATTTGTTCTGGCAAAAATGAACGATGTTCCGGATTGTTACGTTAATTATTAGCTCAAATATGTAATTTGATGTTCAGAAAATGATAACGATAGCTGTAGACGTAAAAATACTGTTTGAGCGCTTGATATTATTTTTTATTATATCTTTTAAAATTCTTTGTTTGGAAACATAATACTTTGGGACAATGTTTGGAACAACTAGAACAATCTGGAACAATCTTGAAAAGTTTGATTTTCAAAAAATGGGGTACCAGGACAAAAAATTATTTTTTAAATTTTCCATCCAAATTTTCATTATAAAAATTTGATCTTCTGGAACAATTTAGAACAAGTTTAGAACAGTGATATTAATTTTGTGCCGCTGCCCGCACACACGCTGACAGCGAGCGCTGTACCTGTCTCGCTCGGCGTTCGGCCAGCTTCGGACAGTAGAAGAACGCAGATATACAATCTGCTGTGTTTCTTTCTCTCTCGAAAACCATAGCTGACAACGAACTGTATTAGTCTATACAGAAAATATTGTATGAAGTTCGAAATGTCCACGTCGGAATGGCTAACCTCAAACGTGGCCATTCCGAACGTGTGCAAAACGAACGTGGACAAATCGAACGTGGGTATTTCGAACGCGGCCATTCTAACGTAGTAAAATTTAACGGTGGCCATTTCGAACGTGGGTAATTTGGACGTTCCCAATTAAACGGATGGGATAACACATCCCATCCAAGCAGTTCTAAAATTTCCTTGACCGGTTTTGCAATGTGTGGTCAACAATATCATATTGAAAAATCACTTTGTCATATTTTTTGTCATCGTTTTTCTTTCAATGTTCGATTCAAATTGACTAATGGTTTAACTTTAAGTGTTAACATGAATCTTCATCGAGTAATGCTTCCAATTCTTCATCTTTAAACTTTTTTGATGCACCAGAGCGTTCTTTGTCTTTCACATTGAAATCATTATTTCTAAATCATTGAAACCAATCTCTACAACTTCTTTCGAATGGAGCATTGTCACAATAAACTTCCAAGCAAACGATAACTTTCAGCTACACTTTTCTTTAAAATAAAATAATGAAGTAAAACCTGCCACAAATGTTGTTTTTTGACACAAAATTTGATATTTTCAATGCAATGATTGTTGTTTACACTTCAATCATATGTCATATACTAAATTTTAAAGCTTGCTTGCAGTACTTCATGTACATGTATACATGTTGTGACGAAGTCACCAGAGGCTGACCAGCCGCTCCTGCAAACAATCGGCGCCTTTCGGCGCCACCATACGTTGCGGCGTTAGAGCTCCCGGGTGTTCTATCCGACCGCCTCCTCACTCTACTCAAACCAGAGAGTGGGAGGGCGGCCGACTAGTATAAAAGCCGGCTCGACCAAAGAATCAGTACCCAGTCCTGTCTTGCTTCTGCCTTGAGAGAGTTCTTCGAGGCACCAGAACCCTTTCCTGCGATACACCGGACAACAGGCGTTCTCGTTGACTCGGCCGGGCGTTCTTGGCCTCCGGTTCCTTTCCTGTGATACACCGGACAACGGGAGTTCTCATTAACTCCGCTGGGCGTTCTCAGCCTCCGGTTTCTCTCCTGCGATATACCGGACAACGGGCGTTCTCGGCCTCCGGTTCCTCTCCTGTGATATACTGGACAACGGGCGTTTTCGTTGATTGGGCCGGGCGTTCTCGGCCTCCGGCTGTTCGTGACCGAGCAAACCGTCCGTTTCCGGATACCAGCAAACAAACCGCCCGTTTCCGGACGAATAACGTGAACATCCGTCCGTTTCCGGACGCCAGCAACCAAACTGCCCGTCTCCGGGTAAGCAACGGAACACCCGTCCGTCTCCGGACGCCACCGACAAGCCACTCACGGGTCAAGCCTCTCGGCCGCCGGCGACGATTATAGTCGCACCCCCACTGCACATAACCACACGCATTGTATATATCATCCACACTCATGTTACAATTAGTTGTATCAATGTTCGAATAAAGAGACTAAGAACGATAAACAAGGGGAATTTCTCATAACTGAAGTCAAATCTTATCCCGAAACCTGACGAAGAGCGACATCCGCGGCATCGGGAAAGACGTATCGTTACAATGTGTTGCCATTTTAAATTACATGCAAGTATAACTAGTTACAACATCCATTAAACGGCAAAAACTTATTCAAACATATAATACATTAATACGATCAAAATTAAAGAAGTAATAAAATAATTATTATGTTAAAAGATCAAAGATCAAATGACATAAAATTATCTAATTCTTATCGTTGAAATTCTGAAAAATAATTGAACAGTAGGAAAAGTAATACTGCTGAACATCTCTCTCTCTCTCTCTTTATTTTAACATAATTATGTGTTTTAATAAAAAATAGTTTTTGGAATGACTTAGAAAGAGAGAGAGAGAGAAATTCTGTAAAATAATTGAACAGTAGGTAAAGTAATATTGCTAAACATCTTTCTCTCTCTCTCTTTCTAAGTCATTCCAAAAACTATTTTTTATTAAAACACATAATTATGTTAAAATAAAAATGTGTAACTGCTAGTTGCAAATTGAAATTTTTTCTTAAAGATAACTATATGTTTTCATTACATCAATTGATTTATCTCATTATTCTCTGCATAAAAATATTAGGGTAAGATAATCGAAAAATGAATATTTTACGAGATATCTTGTATTTTATGTCAAAATATTGCAACTTTGAAGCCTTATAACTCGAAGAGTATTTAATAAAAAAACATGGTAAATATTGACAATAGCGGACCCAGCCCCAATAACCTTGACCTTGACATATGTTGTCAAGGTCACCCTTCTGAGTGACTTTCAGAAGGTTTTAGTCGCTCGTTATTTATTAAAAAGTTATTAACAAAAAAAGTATAGAAAATATAGCAGCTATTTTGAATATTAAGAAGCATAAATGAGTAATATTGATATAAAACTGATACATATATGAACAAAAATTAATTTAGAACAGTGAATCGTTGCTATATAGAAGTTTTTTATTATAAATACAAAATTTTCTTTACTTTAATCATAAACACAAAGAATTAAATACAATTGGTTTCATAACACACGCACGCACGTACCACGCACGCACGCCCGCACGCACGCACGCACGCACGCACGCACGCACGTACGCACACCCACTCCCACGACACCATATGTCAAGGTCAAGGTGATCGGGGCTTGGTCCGCTATTGTCAATATTTACCAAAAACATTTTATTATAGTGTTTTTGGAAAGCTCTCGAAATAAGCTACAAGAATATGCAAAAATATATAGGGTGTTCCATTTAAGAAAATCGTGACCTTCACGTGACCTTCAAATGACTTTTCAAAGTCAAACCAATGGTACCATTTTATGGCCCCCTCGAAACCATACAAGTTTCGTCAGAAATATTTTTTCGTATTTTCTATATTTTTCGAGATATTTGACGGTTTCCAGACTTTTCTAACACCCTATATAATAAAATAATATTTAGTTATCAAGTAATACTTTTAATATTCACGCTGCACAGCACAAATGATAAATAACTGATATAAGAGTCTCAAGATAAGGATAACTTGTCGATTCGGGATTCAGACTCCGACTCTCTCGATTATTCGCTCCGAACTCCGAGGCTCCGAAAAGGATTCATCGAAAGGACCAAACTACGCATGATCACATGTGACGTAATAGTGCGTCAGTGTTGACGTGCAACGCTCTTACATATCGGGTGACTTAGAAATCTCTTACAGTTCGATCATGCTGAGTGTCATTCGTCCCTGGAATGACTTGTAATATTACAAATAAATTTTATACATACATATCTACTAAACAGAATTATTTAACTTATCTTAATCTGTCAATACAAAATTTGTGTCAGTGTGTTATTTTTATATAATGAATTTTGAATATATTTCTTGCAGTCGAACACATATATCTATATATTTTTTTTTTATTAACTTTAGTTTACAAGTTATTCGTTGTTAAAATAAAGTCAAAAGTATAAAAATAAATACATGTAATAAGTAAAGCTTCAAAATGTGTACAATAGATATTTACAGACGGTTTCTTACAATTATTTTAATATTATCAGGTATAATTCATTGGTGGCTTAATCCAAAATTTGAGCCTATCCGGTGATAAAATAGAGTTATACGCATTAATATTGTGTCCTGGGATATCCTGCACGACATAACGATTTTTATTTAAAACTTTAGAAATTTGATACGGACCTTTATCTAAAGATTTTAATTTTCTATTTTGTCCTGGCTTCGCTTGCGTATCTCGCACCATAACAAAATCGCCTATGTTATATGCAGTTGGTTTTTTATGTTTCACATCATAATACTTTTTGTTATAATTTTGCACCTGTCGTGTAGCATTTTGCGCGATGTCCCGCGAATTTTGCCGCTCTGATACGAGATCCTTCTCGATTTTCGCCAAGTTTTTAATCATTTCTACTATAATTGCATCTTGATTGTTACGCTGATGATATCTTAGCAGGAGTTTCGAGAGGGTATCTTTAACCGACGCGTGAAAAGTGTTATTAATCATGTACAATACTTTATTTAAAAAAACTTTTCAATCTTGTGGTTCGGCTACTAATTTACTTAAGATTGTTTTCAGAAATCTATTTACTCTTTCCACTATACCGTTGGCTCAAGGAGCCGCGACCGTTACCTTGTGGTGCGTAATATTTCTTTTGGTCATAAAAAGTTCAAATTCTTTTGAGGTAAGCGCGGTACCTCTGTTCGATACAATAGATTCCGGTGCCACAAATATATTAAAAAGTAAATCTAAATTTTCGCAAACTTCTTTAGACGATGTGGATTTATTTGGAAAGAGCCAAGTAAAACGTGTGTGGGCGTCAATTACAACAAAAATATGTTTAAAGCCATCCCTCATCTCCTGCAAAGGACCAAAATGATCTATATAGTCTCTTACACGGCGATAAAGGCATCGATGTGATTTGACATTTGCCTTCTTTTACATTGCTTCCGATGTTGCATGTGATGCAAACAAGACAATTTTCTATATGGTCACGAATTTTTTTTTGCATTGACGGAAACCAATAATTTTCATATATTCCTCGATACGTTTTCTTTATGCCACAATGCGCCATTTCATCGTGATAGACCCGCAAAATATTATTATGAAGAATCTCCGGAACAACAAATTGTGGGCGATCATCATTTTCGGTATACTAACCCGTCAATTAACTCGAACTTATCATCGTCCTCATACTCTAATTTACTCGCTATTTCTTTTATGCGTGTATCCTGTAACTGTCTATATTCCAATTCACGTTCAAGTGGAATTGAGTCTAGGTGCGCTAATTGTGACTCCTCTCTGAACGGGGGGAGGGGACCCGTCTTTCTCTTTGGAGGGGACGGGTTCCTCTTCCCGTCTGTGCAAAGAGGAGCAACCTCGTCGTTGCCCCCCCCCAAGAGGATGGAAAAGGAGGACACCTCCCACCGGACCCTCGTCCTTCTTTAGAAGGTACGAGTCCCTCCGGGAGGACTAACCCCTATCCAGATGGAGGGAGCCCATCTTCCTCTTCGAAGATCCAGTATTCAAAGAATTAAAATTAAAATGACGAACAAAAACTTGGGGTGCCCGGGTCCTGGCACCTGGAGTCTAATTATAAAATAATAAATATTTTAATAAACAATTTAAAAAAGTAATAAAATAGATAAATAATTAATTAAATATAAAAATGTATATTTATACTTATTAAATTTTTTAAATTATTTTATTTACAAATTATAAACCAATTTGCCAAAAATGTGTTTATGTACAAAAATGATTATAAAATACTTAATATAGTGATATTGTGATTTATTTAATTAACGTATTGGATTCCAGGTTCCGTAGAATTATGATGTTGAATCTAAAAAAATAAATAAAATCCATAAATAATAGAAATATAAGAAATAAAATTATTTTTTATTGTCCCTTATTAATTTAGTATAAGACTACGAATATTTTCCTCTTTTGTCATCATATTTTTACACATATAAAATAATCTTATATTAAAATATTTTTTAACAATATTTTGTATTAAATTACTCGCATGTGTTTCTAAATTTTCGTCAGAATGTGTCCATAATTTTCTTAAAATATTTTTATTGATAAAGTTTTTTATAATTTTATCTTCTAAACTAGCTTTTAACATTGTACTCTTTGAAAACTCATTGGGTAAATGTGATCTTATTTCTATTTCTATTTCTATACATATAGTAATTAAATCATCGCTAGGACACGTTAATTGAAATTTTGGTTTCTTTTTTTCACTAAAACTAAATTTTTGGTTATCACTAGATTTTTGTTGAAAATTACAATTTTTATCGTAGTTTTCATAATAGTTTTTATCATAATTTTCATCATAGTTTTCATCATAGTTTTCATTATAGTTTTCATCATAGTTTTCGTCACAGGTTTCATCATAGTTTTCATTTTTATAACCAATATTTTTAACTGAAGTATTAACATAATTAATATTTTTGTTTTAGTATTTAAATAAAGACATTTTCAAATTTTTTATTTTTAAAAGCTAAAAATATCTTCAAGATCTTTTTTAGAACCTGTTAATGCAAATGAACAAATTTCACATTTCAATTTTTTTAAAGTAGTTGCAACAAATCCACTTACATATATTACAACTTGCTTAGAAAATTGTAAAAGCTGAGGCTGAACAATATAATCGTGATCTTGTAATTTAACATTATATTAAGTATATTGTTATTTTCATCATCACAATTTAAAGAAATATTTGTATTAATTTTTTAGGTTTTAAGAGCATCAGATTTTTTAGAATGAAAAGTACACTTTAAAATATTAATTTCATTTAAAGGTATACAATTACCACATCCATGATCTTTTATCTCTGTATGTACTAGAATTTTTTTATAAGCAACTGTGAACTGACAACAAGTAGGATTATTATTATAACCGCCACAAGCTCTTATAGAAAAAAAGTTCCAAGTGGTCTTGATTTAATTTGTAACATGGAATAAAATTTAACAATTTCAAATCTTGCACATATTTTTTATATATATTAATAACACTTTTTAAAGTAATAGATATACCCAAAAATCCTATACGTTTGTCACTTTTTATTAGAAATGTATTATCCATCAATTTCAAATTTTTAATATAAAAATAAATATCTTCATAGAATTTCTCAACATTTTTAATATTTTGTTCACATAATGCTTGTTTGTATCCAAAACCTGATAATTTGTGTGAATTTAAAATATCAAATGCGTCGTTAAACATTTGAATAAATTTAATTATCGCAGCAGCACCAGAAAATTCTGGTATTTTTAATTTATCTTTACAATAAATTAGAGCTTCAGCAACAGATCTATTCATTAACTGTGTTGCTAACTTCACCTTCATTTTTTGTTTAAAAAATTTGACATGTCTCATACGTAATTTATTAGCTAAATGCATTCCTTCTGTTTGTTGTAATTCATTTAGTTTCACAATATAACTAAAATCAATTTTTTCATTATTATGATCAATAATGATATTTTTCAGTTTCATCATATGCGGTGGATCAGGAATTATAAAAAGTGAATTACATGCATCTGATTCGGAACCTAATTTTTTGGTCTCACTTATAATATTTTCTATATTAGTATTACATCCAAGTACTCTAACTGTAGCAAAATTAGTTCTACATCTATCAAACGTTACATTAGTTAAAATAATATTGCACTCTTGTAACAGACAAAAACAATTTTGAATTAAATTAGCTTTGGTTTGACTATCAATCTATCGATAAAAAAATATCCTACTGGAACCTTCCAAGCTTCATTTATAGCTACAATCATAAAAATTAACGCTTGTTTAGCTTCATCAATACTTTGATTTTTTACGTTATTTCCAATGTCTACTACACCATATAATTTATCGGCTACCCATTCTACACGTTGACGTAAACTTATTTCATCAAACACTAATGAACACAAAATTTTTTTGTCTGAATTATTACTTTTTAATTTCAATAAATCTAATACTTCTTTCGTAAATTCTGGTTCAGCATCTATAGTTTTATACTATCGAGATAACGTTTTTGCATGTAGTAAACAGTTTTTGAAAGTGTTTCGTGCATAATTGTAAGTTTTTGGAGAAAAATAATGAAGTGTAATTGCAAAACGTCGTACATCTTTTTCATATTTCTTTTTACGATTTCTACTCCCTTTTTTAGTAAATAATTTCTTAAAAAATTGTATATTACAGAAGTTTTCTTCTAATACCTGTTCCATTTCACTGTTCATCATTTGGCGACTTTTCATATCTTTTAACAAAGATGTTAAATCCTTTAATATTTTTTTGTCGTCTATTTTGTTGCATCAAAATTTTTATGCGTTTTAATTGAAGTTTTCTTATACTACGCTCTTGCAAAAGTTGCCTCTTCAATTTTATTTTTCTTGGTGTATCATATATTGATGAATTTAAAATACTGTCAGCATTGTTTGAAGCTGTTGATGGTGTTATAAATTTTTCTGTTTCTTGTTGATTCTCTACTGATTCCGTTAATACATTATAATTTGAAATTTCAGAAACCTAAAAAAATCAATATTAAAAAATTAAAGTTAAATACATTTTGAATCTTTATAATTAAAATAATATACTTTTGTTTTGACATACCTCTGAATCACAAACTTCTAGAGTTTCTTACGTAACAGAATTACAGATGTCTCGTATAATAGGCTTAAAGTTTTTTACCTACAAAAATTAAAATTTTAGTACAAAAACTGACAATACATAAACTTACATAATATACATAGTAAAAACTTACATATTTTAATCTTTCAACATGTATAGATGGGATCGCTGTTGATTTTAATGCATGTTTTGTTCCAATTTTTAGGAAACAATCATTGTTAAAATGTTGAGAACAAATTCTACTTGATGTAGAAGGTTCCCAATTTAAGTTCTTTTTATAATTAAATTTCTTTACAAATTTTATTCAAACATCTTGTTGATGTATATTTCTAGGAAACCTTAAGAAATAAAGTTTATTAAAAACAGTTTATCAGCAGTATCATTATTAATTATACATCTTTTTTATAACAAATTTTATTTGAGATAACCTAAACTTAAAAATTATGTGTTATTACTTACGTATAATAAGATACAAGAAGACCATTATAATCAATAACTTTTAAATAGCCACAAACACAGCAACAAACCATTTTTTTTATTTCAGATAATCATGTCAAAAACTTAGAAAAACTTAAGAATTAAAAACTGCTTTTTATTGCACTCTCGCGCCTTACAGACTACATATGCATTCTTATATCCGTGAGATGACGTCATGATCGCCATGTCTTGAACTAAGTATGACGTAATCGGCATCACCTCCCCACTCTCGAAAATCCGGCATATGTTCCTTCCTCTACTCTTTATTCAGTGGCGAGGGGTAAACCGCTGATCAAAATCATGTACACTAATGCCTACTAATGCCTAATTCCTGGGCATTACTGCTAAATTTTTTACTAATGCCTAGTAATGCCCACCAATGTCCAACCAATGCCCAAGCAATGCCCAAGCAATGCTTAGTAATGCCCATTAATGCCTAGTAATACCTAGTAATGCCTAGTAATGCACAAGTAATGTCTAAACTGTTTCTATTTGATAATAAAATAGAAAATATATTAAATATAATATAAAAAACGCAGTTTATGCATTGTTTGATTTATATTGTAGTTTTATGTTGTATATATATTTTGTCAGAGAATTAAAAAAATATATGTAATGAATTTCTTTATAAAACATTTATTATGTATTTATGTTTATATAATATAACATTTATTTTATGTAATGTAACATATGACATATATTATATATAATATTACAGGAGATTAAGATATATATAAAATAACACAGAACAAGGAGGGGATAAGATGGTGGATGAAGTGCACGTGTGGAAAGAGAGTCCGGAGAAAGATCTGAGTACGAATGGATAGAGACAGTTCTGAGTGAAAAGGAAGAATAGAGGGTCAAGAGGAGGGACTTAGTTGTGAGAGAAAGTGGAGTGGAGGTGAATGACAAATGGAGTGAGGAAATACGAGAATGAGAAAGTCGGAAGGAGAAGATGAGAAGGATGACGTGGAAGTGTCATGGATGGTAGGAAAAAGATAAGGAAGTGAGTGGAAGAAAAGCGAGGGAGTAAAAGAAGGAAGAGGGAAGTTAGCAAGGAGTTTGTCTGGAGAGGAGCCAGGGGAGGAGTGACGGAAAAGAAGGATAAAAAAGATAAAGGGAAAGAAAAGAGGCTCGAGGATAATGAGTGAAAGCAGGGAGCGGAGAGGAACGGGAAGAGGAGGGCAGACACGGGTCGGTAAGGAGAGAGCGGAAAGAAGGAGTGGTGCGGTAGAGAGAGAGGAGGCGGAGTACTGACGGTAAACGGTAGATGGCGGTAGGAGACGGTTAGAAAGTGTAGCGGAAAATGATCCCGATATATCGATATCGAGGAAAGCGGCGAGCAGGGATATCGATTAGGAAAAGGACGAGTGAATGGAATAGTACATGTATGCTGAGAGGTTAGAGGAGTTGGGAAGAAAAAGTAAAGGAGACAGTGTGTGGATAGAGGAAAGTGATGATTACAAGGAGAAAGAGATAGTGGAGTGTGCGGACAGAGTGGAGAAAGGAGAGTGGCGCGAGGGAAGAAGAGAGGGAGAGAAAATAGGACAAAGGAAAAAGGGACAGGGAGAGCTGGAGGAGCTGAGGGGGATAAGGGACGAGATGAGAGAATTGAAGGAGTGCCTGATGGAAGTGCTAGTGGTAGTGAGGAGGATATGCGGAGAGCTAGAGGTGAACAGGGAGAGCAGGGAAGGAAAGGTGGAGGGTGAGAGGAGAGAAAAGGTGAAAGAGGAAGAAAAGGAGAGAGGAGCGGTGGAACGGCAGGGAGAGAAGAGAGGAGGAGGAAAGGGAGAGGAGAGAGGGCCGAGAGAGAGAGTGGCAAGTCGAGTGGTAAACGGGAAGAGAATAGTGACAGGGAAGAAGAGGAGAGAGCAGTGGAGCGGCGAGGGGAAAAGAGAAGAAGGGAGAAGGGAAAAGAGAATAGGGAGAAAGAGTGTACGGAAGAGAGTGAAGAAGAGGGTCGGATGAATAAGAGGAGGAGGAAGTATGAGGAGAAGGGGAAAAGGTTAGAAATGAGTGACGAGGCGGATGACAGGAATGAGAAAGGAGGAAAGGAGACCGGAAAGGAGAAGAAGAGGGAGGAAGAAGAGTTAAGGAGAGAAGGGAAGGAGGAGATTTGAAGAGGAGACTGGATCGGGCAAGAGGAGGTACAGGAGGAAAAGGTGAAAGATGGGGGAGAATCAATGAAAAGGAGGGGGAGATGAAAAGAGGAGTGAAAGATGAGGGGATGGAAAGGAAGAGGAGAGAGCGACAAGAGGAGAGGAGAGGAGAAGATAAGGATAGAGAGATAGGGAAGGAGAAGAAGAGGGAGAAGGAAGAAGAAAGGAGGAAAGAAGTGAAGAGGGGAGAACTGAAGAGACTGGATCGGGCAAGAGGAGGTATAGGAGGAAAGGGTAAAGGAAGGGGCGGAAATAACGAAGAAAAAGAGATAAGGAGAAGGTGAGGGGACAGAAAAAGAGAGGAGAGGTATTAGAGAAGGAAGGAGAAATCAGACGGAACTGGGGAGTGGGAGTAGATGAAGATTTGACAATGGAGGAGAGGAAGATGAGATGGAGGATCAGGGAGACAGTGAGAAGAGAGAGAGCGAGAGGCAGGAGAGTGGTAACAACAAGCAGGGAATTGAGAGTGGATGGGAAGAAGTGGAGATGGATAGAAGAAAAGAGAAGAGATGGGAGGTAGAAAATGGAGAGGAGAGAAAGATGGGAAGGGGAGAGAAGAAGAGGACGATTAGGAGAGAGGTAGAAGGAGAGAAGAAGAGGATGACTGAGGGAAAGGGACGAAGAAAAGGGCGGAGGGAAGAGAGGGGAATAGCTTAGCCTGGAGGAAAGAAAGGAGGGTGAAAACTCGAAGAGAGGAGAGAAGATGAACAAAGGGAGACAAGAGATAGAGAGAACAGAGAGAGAGAAAGAGGAGAGAGAAGAGAGAAAAGGGAGAACAAGAGGAACAGGAAAGAGGGAGGGGAGTAGGGGGAGATGGGAGTGAGAAGGGAGGTTGTGAGGGAGGGAGAGGGAATTAGTATGTAAGGGCCGCAAAATGGTCAGGTTCGCGGGGGAGGGGAATGAGGAAGAGGGATGAGATGAGGGGGTGTACAAGGATGTATAATTGTATATGTTGTATATGTAATAATTGATGTTGTATTTTGGTGAGGAGTTTGTGAGGGGTTTGCTGGTCCCCTTGAAAATACCCCGGAAACCTACAAAACCCGGAATAAACCTATCTATCTAGTACAGAACAAGACAAGAACATATTAATATTATTAAATATTGAGAACAAGACAACATAAAAACTTATATATAAGGGGGGACCATTTTAATCCATCCAGTCGAATATCTCGAAAACCAAGCCCGGGAGAGAAAAATGTTTCAGACAAAAGTTGTTTGGTTTCGAGGGGCCATAAGATGGTACCATTGGTTTGACCTTGAAGAATTATTTGAAGGTCACATGAAGGTTACCTCAATTTTTTTAAATGGCATTCCCTATTTTTTATTACATATTCTTGTAGCTGACCTCGAGAGCTTTCCAAAACACTATAATCAAATGTTTTTTCATTGAGTACTTTTCGAGTTATAAAGCTCCAAAGTTGCAGTTTGAAAAAATTCAAAATATCTCGTAAAATATTTACTTTCCGATAGTCTTATCTTACATGATCCAACCAGTGAAGGTAAGATCCGAGTATGATCCAACCAGTCAAGGTAAGATCTTCATCAAAGGAACTGTTCAAAATTATCTCCATTGGCTTGAATACATAATTTCAACCTATTTTCGAAGTGCCTGACCGTTTTGAATAAGATAGTTCGCGGTATATTTGCGCAAGCTACTCCTATTCTCTTTATCATATCTTCTCTAGTTGTAAGCGCATGCTTATAAACCATATTTTTAATATACCCCCATAAATAAAAATCAAGTGAAGTTAGATCAGGTGATCGTGGAGGTCATGCGATGGCCCCTCGTCGCCCAATCCATCTGCTATTGTATTCTCGATCTAGATAAGCTTTCACTATTGCCGCATAATGAGGTGGCGCCCCGTCCATTTGTATCCACATTCTTTGACGTGTATAAAATTCAACGTCTTCAAGCAATTGTGGTAAATGATCCCTGAGAAGTTCCAAAAAGTTACATTATTAACATTTCCTTCAAAGAAATAAGGACCAATCAAGAAACCATTTATAATACCATACCAAACATTCACATTCCAGCGATGTTGATTATCTTCTTGTATATGCCAATATGGGTTAACATCCGACCAATAATGGCAATTATGTCTATTCAATTCACCATTATTTTTGAACGTCGATTCATCAGAGAACATAACATAATAGAAGAAATTCGGATCAGCTCGGATCATCTGTTGTGCCCATTGACAAAATTGTACACGCAACGGCATATCTGCTTGAGTAAGAGCTTGTGCTAACGTGATATGGTAAGGATGGTACTTCATTTTCTTCAAAATTCTTAAGATCGTTGTTCTCGGGACACCAATTTCTCTAGCCATAATACGACTACTTGTATGAAGATTAAGATGAATGAATGCCAAGATAACGTGCAGACGAACATCATCTTCATCATATTCATGATGTGCTCTTTGACATTCTAAATGGCCTTGGCGAGCTCTTAGTTCGAGGTCCCGGATTGTAGTATGATTCGGATGTTGTTCTCTTTCGGGGTAACGATTCCGGTAAACTCGCGAAGCTTCATGATAATTTAGTTGACATTTTCCGAGAACAAGGAGAATATCAACAATCTCTGAGGGACGATAATCAGCCATGGGTATTGTCGGCAGACGTAAGCCTCTGATTGTGAGTAATAAAGTTTGATACTCCGATCAACAGGAAGAGATTTTCGTAATCAATTGATTCCTAAATAGTGACAAATAAATTTTCTGGTCGATATTTTCTTTGGAAACAATAGAGGGTATATTATTTCAAAAATAGACTATTTGAGATGAGTAGAACATCAAGAACAATCAAGGGATCAATCAGGTTTGTACTTCTGCGAACAGGATTTGTAGCAATCGTCTACATGGGCCGATTATCTGTGTGTGTGTAAATGTGGGATGTGTATTTATAAGTGTGTGTGAAGTATGTGTATGTGTGTATAGGTTATGTGTGAATGTATGCGGAATGTGTGTAGAGTGTTCGTGTGGTGTGTGTAAGAGCATGTGAAGTGTGTGTACATGCGTGTAGGTTAAGTCACATAACCTATGTGTGAGTGTGTGTGGAATATGTGTAGGGTGTGTGCAAGTGTATGCAAAGTGTGTGTATGTGCGCGTGTAGGGTATGGAGCATGTTCGAATTTTACCTTTACTGGCTGCATCATGCTCAGATCTTGCCTTCACTGGCTGGATCATGTTTCGGTCTTGCCTTGACCGATTAGATCATGTCCAAATCTTGCCTTGACTAGTTGAATCATGTAAGATAAGACTATCGGAAAGTGAATATTTTACGAGATATTTTGAATTTTTTCAAACTGCAACTTTGGAGGTTTATAACTCGAAAAATACTTAATGAAGAAACATTTGATTATAATGTTTTGGAAAGCTCTCGAGGTCAGCTACAAGAATATGTAATGAAAAATAGGGGATGCCATTTAAAAAAATTGAGGTGACCTTCATGTGACCTTCAAATAATTCTTCAAGGTCAAATCAATGGTACTATCTTATGGTCCCCTCGAAACCAAACAACTTTTGTCTGAAACATTTTTCTCTCCCGGGCTTGGTTTTCGAGATATTCGACTGGATGGATTAAAATGGTCCACTCTGTATATATATTTTTTTTCTTTTTTTATATTGCATAAACTCTTATAATATTTGTGTAATATTATTATATATTATTATATGATATCTTATGTGTAATTAAAAAAAAAATAACTTCTTTAATATATAAATAGAATAAAATATCTAGAGTTTGCAAATATAACATAAATAAAACAGATAAAGCCATAATAAATAAGATATCTAAAGTTCAGGACTTTTTGTTAGTTTATACTTCTTATTTATAGCCTCTAAATCAGAATGTTTTAATGTAAAAGGTCCGGTTCCGACTAATTCAATTGGGCCGTAGAAAATAAATTTCGTTTCAACAAACGTCACATCTTCATCGCGTGGCCAAATAAAACAGTCAAGCTCAGATTTTAAAAATTTCATTTTAACTTGATCTTTACACTGATCAACAACCCGGCCAATATAGTAGTTATCATCATAAAAAACAGCATAATATTTTTCTAATAATATTTCAAGTATCGTATTAGGATCATTTTCAAGGAAACATTCCTCATTACACATTTGATCTTCTTTAGAAGAATTGGAAATTTGAAGATATTTTTGCTTCTTTTTAAGCTGCATCTTTGTACAGTTTTTTCTTTTTTTATTTGCGTTATTAAATGTGATAAATTTTCGTAATCTATCCGTACTTATTTTACCTTTATTATCATCAAGAAGCCAACAATAAGAAGATTTTTTTAACAATCATTATTTTATTATTTACTTTAATTTCTACGAAAGGCGAGTTTTCCATTATCGATTTCCGTGATATTTGTTTTGAAAAATCTTTCAATTCTAAACTCTCTAATTTGAAATCAGAATTATCAAATAAAATTGAACTAGAAGCACAAATGTCTACATCTTCGAAATTTGTGTTTTTAGAGTTTCTAATGCAATCGTTATCGATATCATGTTCTATATCATCAAATATACAATTATTGTCTAAATTTCGCAAAAAAATATCAACAAATTTCCAATCTGTATCAACTGTAATTTTCATACCTAATTTTTCAGCACTTTTAATAACATTTTTCAGAGCCTTCTCGACAAATTTTGTGATATTTAAATTTTCTATATCTTCATATGTAAGAACATAAGAGTTTCAAACTGTTTGTTTTCTCTGAGAAATATAAATATTTTCGAAAGATCATTCATTATAGAATTTATCTGTTTCAATACGATTAATTAAATCCTTAATACTGAAATTAATCACAGTAGAATAAGTGGAAATCATAGATCGAGTTATCCGAAAAAGCTTTTCACACATTTGACTACTAAATATTGTCGAACGAAACATTTCAGGCGTTAAAGTTTGCTTATTATTTTTAAATAATGTAATTAGTTTTATCAAATTATAAGCATTTAATTTTATACACAGGTAACAATTGTTAGTTAAAAAATTATCTTTTATAGTATATTGTTTATTTTTTTTATCCATGCTCGCCATATTCTTAAAAAGAAGACTAACAAGGGAACTGTCGGAAGTGTCCATCACTGATTTTAATGAGCTTTGGATATGTTGTAGAACATAAAAAAATATTAGACCCATATTTTTTTTAGCGGCGTATCTCAACGTTTAGAGGTTGAAATAATCCCTCGAAGAATAACGAATTTTTCGTTTTTAGCGAATATCTTTGAAATTATAGGACATATGATACACTCGTACCACATATAATACACTCGATCACTTAAAAATGTAGAATCATTTAAGAAAGATAATATTATATAATTCATTATTTAAAGATATTCTTGAGCGGTTTAAATAAGCAATTGTACCGTCAGTATTAGCGATTTGTTTTAATTGACTTATTACACGTGAAGAACACATCTTTTCCCCTGCAGAGTAATTCATTTTGTCTTCTCCTTTTAAATCATAAGAGGTTAGAAGATGTTTATCTTTCGAAACATTTTTCACCAAATAGTGCAGATGATCTACAGTGGCCAAATAATTTCCCATTTGAAGTATTATCCCTTCTTTCAAAAATCTCGTTCGCATTTTAGTTATAATATGCGTTGTATCTTGTATATAACATTCTTCTACTTTAGTCATGTCTATTTGAAACCAAGGCCACGTTTTGCTCCATGGGAATGTTTGATTGCTTATAATTGGTAAACTATTATTAAGACGCATTCCTTTTAACAAACGAGTATCACCATTAGACGAAAAACCTGCAATAGTTATATCAAATCTTTTTGCTTCTTTTTTTTATAAAAGTCCACCGCTCAAGAATATCTTTTGCATCAAATTTATTATCTGTGCTGAACAGAGATAAGCAATATGCAGGGACATTGCAAGATAAAGATTGAGCCATTATTACATATGCATATGTAGCTTTAGTACCAATTTTTAAAAAATTTCGTATAGCTTCTGCAGATGTAGCAACATATTTATTTTGATCAGATAAACCATTTTTTAAAGGTAAAACAAATCCAAACACTTTATTTGAACGAGAATCATAATCAATTTTTCCCATAATGCGTGTAGCATCTTCGGCAATCCAGATAACCTTTGAAGCATATTTTTCCTTTAATACTGCACTAAACCATTAAAATCTATCTTACGTTCCTCAGTATACTGACATTTATCATGTGAATATTTAAAGTACTTATAGAAGGTAATGCGTTTGGTAAATTTGCGTGTAATGTTTCATATAGTAACTTTCCCCCTACATAATAGAGATAGATACTAAATTTTTTTGTAATTTTATCATAAGAATTTCTGTTTGCGTTTGCCGAATTTTTTAATGATGTATCTAACAATAAGAGTTCCTTCAAAAAATTATTTATAACTATTTCATTATCTTTAATAGCAGAATCTATTTCTAAGTTTTTTATTTTAGATAAAAGATTTTCCGTTACTTCAGAATTATGGCATATAATTTTGGAAATTTTTTCAGCCAAAATAAAATAATCTGCTATTAAATTTTGATTAGGACTTAATTTTTCTCGAGCTCTCTTTAATCTTTCAGATCTTTGATATTTCATACGTTTCCATTTATTACATTGACTAGCATTTACCTTAACATTAGGATAAGTATGACTATTAGAATCAATATTGGATCAACAACGTAACTAGAATTGGAAATAGAGCAGTCATTATCATACTCTTCATTAATTTTTTGCAAGTCTATGATTCGATTTTTTTGTACTACATCTTCTACTGTATCTATTACATTTACTGTATCAAAAATAATTTTTGCTTGATCTATGACTTCCACTACATTCATAACTTTGCTTGATCAATGACTTTCATTACATTCATAATTTCTGCTGTGTCTTCCTCATTATTTACATGTTAACTAGTCTTTTCTATTTTTTTTTGTATTTACTCAATATTGTGATCTATTTTCGCGTTTGAAAACTCCGGTGCTTTTGATACATTTTGATAATGAGTAATACGACTTTTTTCATTAACAAATTTAGTTGCAGATGAATTTGTGTTTTGAATATGTTTTTTGAGTAAATACATTTGAAAATTAGAATAAATTCAACGTTTTGATTTTGAATCTCGTTTAGAAAATTGAGATATATTATAACTTACATCACAAAAGCATTTTATAATACAATTTAATTCACCTGCATCTAAGTTTGTTTTTATACTTATATTATTGAATGATTTTTTTAAAGTTTTCCATCCATCTTTAGTTACTTTTCCTTGTGCCCAAGAAGTAATTGTTTTTCTTATTCGTGTATTTTCTTCCAAAGTTATGGATTCAGATGATTCTTCAAATGTTAATAAATCATTCATTATCTCTTCACTTACTATATAGAAGATGATGTACTTGCTTTATTTGAGTTCAATTGATGCAATATTTGACTCTTTTTATTGTTACACTTAGTTTTTTCAGTTGGCTTTCCTTTTGTTCTATTCATCTTTTCTAAAATATCTTTATGTGATAATTTTTTTTATAATATTCACAAAAAAGAGCTATCATGCGTTTATATCCAGGTACTATTTCAAATAGAGAAGGATTTTTCCAGTACAAGCCATAATATTTTGGTAGATCTTCTTTATCTATAATTTTATGTAAATCATTTTTTGCAAATGATATCATGTCTCTGATATCAGAATCATTTATATTAGATATAATGATCTCATTCTCAAATCCACTAATTATTAATAAATTCTTTAAAGATGTAGGAATTTTTATATTTAAAGATGTTTCAGCTTCAGTAAACACATCAATTTTTGAATAATTAAATTTTGCTGTACGTCTATCTCAGACCCTGAATTTATATCTGTTATCTGTAAAGTATATATATTTTTACATATATGAATATGATTAAATATTATACATAAAGATTATAGAGATTATATAGATTTTTCTTATATGTATATCACATTTGTAAGAATAATAGAATAATAGGCTGCGTTCAGCAGAAAAAGCAGCTTTTTTATATGATTGATTTATTACATTTACATTGATAAGAACTAAGGGCAAAAACGACCAAGAATTTCGACAAGAAGTAATCGTATTAAAGACTCTTACAACAGTTGCAAATAAGCTGCTTTTTCTGCTGAACGCAGCCTATTATTCTTACAAATATGATATATATATATATATATATATATATAAGAAAAATCGACGTAACCTTTATAATCTTTATTTATAATATTTAATTATCTTCATATATATATATAATATATATATATATATATATATATATATATATATATTGAAACTGACATATATGAATTAATATTTACTTTAATAGATTTACATAAATACATTTCATTTAGATCATCCGATACATACATCCAAATTTCGATGACGACATAACAAAGACATGTAACACTGAGATATTAAGAGAACAATAGTAACAAAACAGCAGCGCTAAACATTAACAGTGCTTATCGCCCGGAATATTCGGACAGTGATGCCAGACCAGGGACGCGGCTCACGGCTTACATGACGCACATACAAGCACGAGCCGTGTAGATGTGAGCTCTGCGCATGCTCGGCGCCACATATCACTCGCTTGTGTGTGCGTCATACAGAGCGGGAGCCGGTCTGGCATCATTGTTCTCGGATAACATCATAAGATATTTATATAATTTATCTAAAATTCACGCTTTATTGCGTGTTGTAATCATGTTTGACATAAAATTGTTTTGAAAATTGATTTGAAAAAAAAAGACTTAATAATACTTTAATAACGTCCATTATAATACGCATTAATATCTCAATAAAACGTAATAATGCCCAAGCAATGCCCAGTAATGCCCGAACAATACCCAGTAATACCCAAGCAATGCCCAGTAATGCCCAAGCAATGGCTAGTAATGCCCAAGTAATATCCACTAATGCCCAAGCAATGCCAGTAATTCCCCAGCAATGCCCAGTAAGATCTAGCAATGCCTCAAATCTGTACACCGCAATGCCCTCAACGGTTTAGCCCTCGATCTTACCCTAATACTTTATGCACAGAATAATGAGACGAATTAATTGGTGTAAAGAAAACACATAGTTATCTTTAAAAAAAAATCTGAATTTGCAACTAGCAGTTACTCATTTTTACTTTAACATAATTATGTGTTTTAATTACGCCAATTGATTAGTCTCATTATTCTGTGCAGAAAAGTATTAAAGTAAGATAATCGAGAAATGAATATTTTACGAGATATCTTGTATTTTATGTCAAAATACTACAACTTTGAAGCCTTATAACTCAACAAGTACTTCACAAAAAAAACATTTTATCATAATGTTTTAGAAAGCTCTCGAGCAAGAATATGCAATTAAAAATAGGGTGTTCCATTTAAGAAATTGAAGGTGACCTTCATGTGACCTTCATGTGACTCTTCAAGGTCAAACTAATGGTACCATCTTATGCTCCCTAGAAACCATACAACTTTTGTCTGAAACATTTTGCTCAGAGACGTTTCGTTTTCGAGATATTTGGCCGGTCCCATACTTTTCATACACCCTGTATACAGAATGTCTTATGGGAAGTTGGTTGACTAATCAGCTGTCATTTAAAACTCATATAGTTACTGAAAAAAATTGCCTAGAAAAAACTGTACTTTTACTGTAGTTTTCAATGAATAAAAATAAAAATTTAATTAAATGTTTCTATACTTGTTTATTTTATTGATAAAAAAATGATGAAAAATATAATAATCTAATAAGCTAATGATAAATACTATTGATTGGTAACAGCAAAGATTGTCAAGAATATCAAAATCATGTTAGAAAAAGTTCTTACGAGTTTTAATTAAAGAATTGTTTTTTGTATAAATTTAGATGGTGGTGGACATATTCGAAAATATTTCATATCTGCCTTATTAACATATTTTTCATCATTTTTCGTCAATACAATTAAATGGTATACAAATATTTTGTTAAATTATATTTGTACTTATTAAAAACTGCAGACTTTACTTTTCAACACAATTTTTGTTTTTTAATAACTTTATGCATTCGAAAATGACAGAATTTCAGCAATTTTCCACAAGACACTTTGTATTTTATAAAAACAATTTTCCATACACTGAGAGAAAAGTATTTACAACTCCAATAGCATACTAAAATAATTATAGTTGGGATTCTCATTTTTATAGTTATTATTTCTATAATATCAGTAAAGATAACTTTATATGCATAGTTCTGACATAATGTAAAAATTTTATGATAAATTATAACAATTTAAATCTAGTAAAATATCAAGTAACAAATGATACATTATAAACATTTTTTATAATAATCACAATTATAATTTTAGTAAATGTAACTATGTTTATATCAGTTATACTATTTACTGATAAAAAAATAAGTAAAAAGATATATTTGCTATGTATATATTTGCAGAAACATATGCTAAAGTTTTGATAACATCAATAATTTAACATTGAATCAACTATGTTTGAAATGTTAAAATAACTATAAAAATGTCCCCTAAACTCACAAAAAATTATAGTTAAATTATGGTAACTGTAACTATTTTTTTCTCTCAGTGTAAATTATGTTACATATTTGAGAATTGTTTTAGTTTTATAAAGAACAACTTAACATTTTTTTTAATACATACATTATTTTTCTACTTTTTCCTTTTCTATTTTTTTTGCACTTTATGAAAGCAAAAGTTTTTTATTTTAATCGGATACAAATTCATTAAAACAATTTTTAAAAAAATTTATATAGCGTGTTTTGAAAAAACTTCGGGAGTGTATAGGGCATTGATTACCTAAGAAAAAATATTGTTTACAGATTTATTCTTTTTTGGTTTGTTTGGGAGAAAATCGTAAAAAAAAGGTTAGTATATTCATTGTTATAATATGTATGTACATATGTCACAAGTGTAATCAATTCAGACTTCTGATGAGTAACTGATTTATTCGTAAAAGAAAGGGAGGGATATAAATATAAACAAATTAAAATAAGCAGGACTTATATTAAAATAAGCAAGTTTTTTTTAATTCCATGCTCTACAACTTTTATTTTATAATAAAGCAAATCAAAAATTTTGACAAAAAAACATAAAGCAGCACTAAAATTGACTTATTGAAAAGTATCGTTAAATAAATATTGTAGAATATGAAAAAGAAATAAGAGTGAATAATCCTCCTGAAGTAAAATGATTGTAAATAAACACACGTGATAATACAATTATTGCCTGCTTACTAACGTTTATTTTCCTCTCTTTATTTTAAAAATTAGTCTATTACTCATAACGAGTCTGCAAATAAATAATTATACCTGTTATAATATGTCGTGTACATATTCTAATAATGAATATACTAACATAGTTTTTTGCGATTTCCTTCAAAATGAACCAAAAACAAGTAAATCTATAAAGGATTTTTTTTTAGTTTTTTGGTCCCTCAAACGCTCCAAAGTTTTCACATGGAATGTACACATGGCGTCATTAATGCCTGCTCACTGAATTTGATCATATATCGAGATATATTTGACAAGTCTCTAAATATTCACGTATGTTACTTATATATTACTAATATATTAATATGTTATTATTAATATATTAATATGTTCGATCGAAATGTGAGCTACCCGTTAGATTCTACCTTTCAAACAACGTGGTCAATTTTCTAACAATCAACAGTCATAATGAATATTTAGAGACTTGTCAAATATATCTCGATATATGACCAAATTCAGTGAGCAGGCATGACGCCGTGTGTATATCAAATTTTGACAACTAACCTTTTCAGCCATCCTTTCTTGAAGAAAATTCCGCGGTGACAGAGAGGCAAACATTTCTCGTGATATTTTCTTCACACACTTTCTTCACTTTACTATCGCACACTAAACACACTAAATCACTTTATCACACACACTATTACTTCACTGCAACTAAGTTATAACGTCTCACGCTGTTATCGCGAATCGCGTACTGAGTGTAACACTATCTGCGCGAGTCATACACACAATAGATCGCCGCGTATATCCGATAGGTACATTCAGAAATAACCGCTCAGTGAGCAACTGTTTGTAATTGGTATATACTTTTATATTCTAAAAGTTAAAAAATAAACGTGTATTAAAAAATTGTGTTAAAAAGACGAAAACCTGCAATTTTTAATAAGTATAATAAAATTTAACAAAATGTTTGTATACTAGTTTACTTTATTGATCAAATATGTTGAAAATCAAATAATCAAATAAGCCAATAATAAAAATTGATTCAGCTATTAAAAAGGTCAAGCAACAAAGATATGTTATAAAAGTCTTGACGAGTTTTTGTAACAAAAATTAATTTTTATAAAAATTAGGTAGTGCGCAAATATTTTATTTAATTATTATCATATTTTTTATCATTTTTCATCAAATAATATAAAGTAGTATACAATTATTTTGTTACATTTTATTTATATTCATTAAAAACTGCAGACTTTCCACTTTTCAACACAATCTTTGTTTTTGTTCATAACTGTATGCATTTAAAAATGATAAAATGTCATCAACTTCCCGTAAGACACCGTATATTTTGTAAATTAATTTTTTTATACTATATTATGTTACGTATTTGGGAAGTGTTGTTTTAAAAAGAATACTTTAGTAAATAACATTTTTTTAATCATAATTTTATTTTTATTTTTCTATATTTTATTTTTTTGTATTTTATAAGAGCGTAATTTTTTTTATTTCAATTAAACAAATAATTTTTTAAAATTTATTAAGACAATTTCCAAAGATTTTATACATATCTCGAAATTAAATGTTAAAATTTCAGGAAGGAGATAAAAAAAGATATGTTATATACATATATATTATTTATTATTATTTTTTATTATATATATATATATATATATACAGGGTGTCCCCGAATTGGCGGATCAACTCTCGTCGGTAGATAGAGTTAAACTGAAGAAAAAAATCTTATATCATTTTGCTAAATTCGCAATAATTAATAAGATATAAATTAATAAAGATCGGCCAATCCGTTCCAGTATAAGCGTGCGGCGCGAAAAAACCTCCCAGTTGTTACTTGATACTAGGCGCGCGGCAAGACGTAAACGCAGAACGCACTGTCCGTGTCTCTTAGTAAAGTACGCCCTTTGTACGTCCTTTGTATGTCCTTTGTAGACCGCTCTGCCTACTGTCTCGCCGCGCGCTAGTATCAAGTAACAAGTAGGAGGCTTCTTCGTGCCGCGCGCTAGTATCAAGTAACAAGTAGGAGGCTTCTTCGTGCCGCGCGCTTATCCTGGCATGTATTGGCCGATCTTTATTAATTTCTATCTCATTAATTATTGCGAATTTAGCAAAATGATATAAGATTTTTCTCTTCAGTTTAACACGTTCTATCTACCCACGAGAGTTGATCCGCCAATTCGGGGACACCCTGTATATATATATATATATATATACAGGGTGTCCCAGACCTACCCAATCACCTGTTAATGGTGGATTCCTGAGGTCATTTGGAGACGAAAATCCTAATAAAATGTCGAGGCTACAATAGTTTTCAAATGGTAAGGAGTAAAAAATGGTAAGAAGTGTAGTGATACCAACTGATACGCACAACGTGATAGAGACGTGGGCTCACGGTTCATTGTTCAGTGTCGTGCACCATTATTTAGCCAGCATGTATACGAAATGTAAGTATAAATATATAGGGAAAAGCGAAAGCAGTGCATCACGTAGTGATAGAAGAACGCCCGTCTTGGCGCCGGTGGAATCGGCGAGAACACCGGTGCTGATGGAATCAGGAAGAAGGATGCCCTTGCGAGAAAGGCCGGACAGAAATGTGCAAAAGGTTAGTTACACATTTATATAATTACACACGCACGCGCACACACACACACACACACACACGCACGCACGCACGCACGCACGCACGCACGCACGCACGCACGCACGCACGCACGCACGCACGCACGCACGCACGCACGCACGCACGCACGCACGCACGCACGCACGCACGCACGCACGCACATTAATAAATAACCAAGCATGATTAATCATATTAATTAATCATATTACTATTGTTGATTAATATAATTAATCATATTGCTGTCATGTTGCCAATAATATTTATTATTGTCAATAATTGTTGGCAACAAAACAACAATTTTACAGACAGTTGGCTATCTGGGTTTATATAAGTTTACTAAACATTTTTTTGTCAGTATAAAATAACCATTTTTTCATCTTTGTGCATTAATTTTTTGTAAAAATAATGATTTTACAAGTATATAAGCTTTTTATAAAACCAGCAATACAACTTATTTATGTATGAATGTGTACACACATATGCAGAATATTTTAATTGTAACAATTAGCTTATAAAAAATAGTTTTGTGCTAATCGTTCCAATTAAAATATTCTGTATATGTGTGTACACATTCATACATAAGTAAGTTGTATCGCTGGTTTTATAAAAAGCTTATATACTTGCAAAATCATTATTTCTACTGTTATAGCCCGAGACTATAACTAATTAACATTAAATAATATATATGAAATAATAATCAATTAAAAATTAAGAAAATATAATAAAAGTATAATTGCGGAATACTAACAAAATAAGCCTTGCGAAATGAACGATATCCGCATACCGCGATCGAAGTGTTGACCGCGCGTATCGCTGACATAGCGAGCCACGCGCGAAACCCGAGACGAAGCTGGAACACCGCGGCGAGGATTGCGAAAGAGTGCAAGCAAGGAAGTCCGACCCTTGGACCCGCTGCGCTTGCACTCAGCGCAAATTGAGTAACCCTCGAATTTTAGGACGGTCGCTCAACGATATAAAAAACGCACCCGCGCTCAGACGCGCGGGCAGTTATAAAGTGAATCAGTAATAACCATAACTGCAGCGGGCAAGCTTATAAACAACCCAAGTGTAATCGAGCAGTGATAAGACCGAATTATTACCTAAATGCCGATCGCTAACGTACGCGGACGCGCGCCTACCGACGACGTCTGCAGCAGTCACGCTCATCGAATTACCTCCAGGCCGAACGAGCCTACCTCGGTAGGCCTCGGCCTACCTCGCAACAGCTTACCGAAGGAGAAGGAACCTTTGTAAGAACGACCACTGTATATGGGTGAAATATACTATATTTTTTAACTACTACAAAGTTCCAAATTAATCAAACAAAAAGACGCCTTCCTGCGCCCTGGCTCTGCCGTCCTTCACGGATCCCGAACCCAGTGCCATACCGCGGCACAACACTACAAAAAGTTTAGTGCACAAAGATGAAAAAATAGTTGTTTTATACTGACTTAAAAATGTTTAGTAAACTTATATAAATGTGTGTGTGTATGTGTGTGTGTATATGCATGTACATATACAAGGTGTGCCTAATGATTTTATTATTATTATATTTTTGTAGAGAATAAATGAAGCGGTTCGGCGAGCAATAAATAAGGATCGCAAAAAGAGGAGGCAGATGTACATGAACACCCCGATGTATCCACCCGCCGCATCTATGTGCACACTTGTACTGGCACTGGCACCGGCCTACGCTGCACCGCTATACGTACCACCGGCATACGCACCACCAGGATACACACCACCAGGATACGTACCACCAGGATACGTACCACCAGGATACGTACCGTCGCCATACGCACCACCGTACGTTGCACCGCGGCCGTAGACTGGTCTGAGTCTATTACTCGCAAGCGATAACGCTTGCACAATCGTCTAACACTCGATGAAACGATACATGCAGACCAATTTAAGATTAATTTTTAAGATGCGCCTTTCGTCGTCGTTCAGTTCAAATTTCATTTCGAACGTATATTTGCATTATTTTTGACGTACCATTGACGTTTTCATTGTTTGTTTTTTTTAAGAGTATGCATATAGATGTAAAGACTATTAATTACTTGGACTAGAGAAAAAGAAATACGTTAAACGAAACAATCATTCCCGAAACGTACGAGAAACGCCCTATGTAGGAGTTATGATTCTATCTTAGCTTTCGATATTCGCGATGAAAGTGCGATGAAGCGACGATGATTATTATTTACGTTTGACTAAGATGTCGAATCAATCGAAAAAATCGCCGGGAAGATTTTCGAAGATACGAAAAAGGTCGTTGAATCTGACATGAATTGAATTTTCCTTGTATGCAAGTCCGATATACATACATGTCTCGTTTTCCCGTACATACATTTTCTGTTACGTATTTGTTATATTTAAAAAAAAAAACCTTTTAAGTCCCTAGCTTTTCGCCTAAGAGACTATGTTAAACCTTTATTTCTTTTTTTCTACATTTTTAATACATTTTTACCTATATTTATCTTAAACCTATATAAACTTAATCCTAATTAGTCTAGGTGGGTTCGAGTCTGCGTTTACGCATATTCTTCACCTCAGGCGAGTTTCCGCGCCGCAGCGTGGAACGTGCACGACCACCGTCTAACCCTACGTATTTGTTATATATTATATTTTATGTTATATATACTATGTGTATTTTTTAATTTTAATATTTTCGAAATAATAATATAAGTTTATTACTAATGATAATGAAACAAATAATCATTATATACCTAAAGTTGTATAATTATATATCTAAAGTTGTACAGAGTGTTTCCGCGACATATAGATCAGTAGATCGGGTTGTCTATCTGACAATCAGCAGGCGCATGCTTTACTGACTTCGCAAAAAAAAATCAATATGTACATATGACATGCCGTTTTCACATGACATGACATCTTAAAAGCATAAGCAAATATTCTATTCAATATAACAGTTACAAAAAATAATTGTTTTAAGAAAAATGCGATTTATATTAATGAATTAAAATTATACCGGGACATAATAGAAATTCAGAATTATTATTATGTCGTAACATAATTTTAATTTATCAAAATATTATGTCACGATGTAATTTTAATTTATCGAATTTTTATTATGTCATTTTTATTATAGCACGCCGTTCTACTTTTTAATAGCATGAAAAATATTTTATTCAACATGAAAGTTTTACAAAAATAATTGTCTTGAGAAAAATACGATTCTTATTAATGAATTAAAATTATGTCATGACATAATTAAATTTTATTAATGAGAATTGCATTTTTCTTAAGATAATTACTTTTTGAAACTTTTATATTGAATAAAATATTTTCCATGCTATTACAAAGTAAAACGACGTGTCGTAAGAATGTAAATCCGGTGAAGAATGAAAAAAAAGAAATTGGCTTTCATCATTCTATCATAATATTTGATTTTAATAATTAATATTATCAATAATATCAATAATATAGATAATATCGATAAGATATAATAACATAATAAGTTAAAAATAACACAAATCGATAAAATATAATAACACAATAAATAAAATAACACAAATAAAATAAACACAGAAGATAATAATCAATTTAAACAAAAAATCTTCTGCGCATGAAATTTTTTCTCACTCGTGTTAACATATTAGGAGTGATTTCTGCACAGGCGTTTCGAATTTCGTTTTTCAGATCTTCTGGATCTTGTGGTAAAGTTTCAGTAAATTTTATTTCGCAAGAAACCCCACGCAAAAAAGTCTGTGAAGAAAAGGGCGTGAGGTCCGGAGAGCGTGGTGACCATTCCTGAGAACCATGAAGTCTAATCCATTTTTCTGGAAATTTTTAATTCAAGGTGTTCCTCACCAAAAGAGATGTGTAGGCGGAATGTCCATCTTGTTAGAACATAATTTCCAATCTGTTCACTGATACATTTTCAAACAATATTGTCAAGCCGATGCAGAAGGAAATTAGAATAATATTCTGCATTTACGTTTCCTTCTATAAATTCAGGGTCGATGATGTAATCTTCTATAATCTCCAGCTACACATTGACTGTCCATCTGCCCTGAATGTTTGTTTCCTTTATACAATGAGAATTTTCTTCTGCATAGTGATGCTCATTATGGCGGTTTATGCATTCATCGTTTCCAAAAATTGGTTCATCCGTCCAAAGAATGTTTTTCAAAAATAAATCATTTTCGGCATCATTGAAATCCACCTATATAATATGAGTAATTTAATACAAAATTAACGACACAAGTTGATAAATGGCAATAATATCTAATATGTTGCAATCACAGACTGCAATAGAAGAACAAAATACATTTTTAAACAAACTTACGTATTCAATAAGCCATTCACAAAAGTTTACACGTCGTTGCATGTCACGTGGTGTAAGCTTCTGTGTCGTATGCCTTTTAAATGGATGCATACTCAGAGAATGTTTAATAATTTTATGCACGGTTTATGTCTAAATCTCGTGCAATTGCTCTTGTGCTAGTATGGAGATTTGCCACAACAACTTGTTAAACAACATTAATTGTTTCCCGTTGTCTCTGCGGAACATGGATAGACCTGGTAAATTTATGAAATGTTCCATTTGTTTTTAATCTCTTAAAAAGTCAATAAAAAAAACTATATTTTGGATATTGTCTGTCCGGAAATATTTAAGTGAAAAGTGTAGTCGCTTGTCTTTGATATTTTTGCGCATATATCATGTCCTTTAAATATTCATTTGAACAATTTCTTTTGACACGCTCTATCTTAATTTCTCAATGATTTTAACGTCATTAAATGTTTCAAATAAAAAATGATCAAGAAATAATAAATACGGTGATATGTGCAAGAGCAAGAATTCAACAAGCAACATATAACGTGCTCTGAAATTATTCAAATAAAGAGTTTGTTACGTTCTGTCGGCTCCACGTTTTTCCTCCCACAAAAATGAAACAATAATCGTCCGATCGGTCACAAAAAAACGGGTCGCGCAATAGAAAAGAACCGTTATTATCAAATAATGTTTAGACTTACTAAAAACGATATCTAAACAAATACCGGAAGGGATCAATAACGAAATCCTTTAAAACAATGAAACAGAACAAACACAACTGCATAATTTTAAGAAACGAACAAATAATGCCGCTATGTACTGTCGGCTCCACGCCTTCACCTCCTATAAAGATGAAGCAATAATTGCCCGACCAGTCATAAAAGAGCCGCGGAACGAAAAAATGTTTTAAACATTGAAATCGATGTTCAAAGAAATGACAGAAAAGGATCGATATCGAGATCCCCTAAATAAATAAATGAACAAAACCAGCTGCATAATCCCAGGAGATAACCAAATGAAGAATCTCTAAATTTCCTAGAGGCCGTACAGAGCTCACTAATCAGCAACAATCAAAAATAAGGAGGAGAAGGATCTCACCGAACGACAGCTTTTTACACGTCAAAATCTCAAAAATACTTCCGCCCAAAATTATTAACACGCCCTCAAGATTTAATATAAAAAGGGAAGACTCGCGCATTACAGACACATAAAATTCAAATCAGTCAATAGTGCAGCATTAGAGTCATTCAGCACAGTTACTCTCGCTCATACTTATTTCGGTCGTTCGCTGACCCAAAAAATTCACTTCACATATCAAGAGTTCTGGTTAAATCTTGAAAACAATTAGAGTCAGTGCTCAACAACGACCACCCGCCGAGCAAGAGCCACAGCTAAACCACAACCTGCCCAGCAGCTGAAACACAACGAAATCTGCCTAAGTAGTAAGTCTATTTTCCTTCTCTCTTTTTGCCGTCGTTTTTTTCCCTTTATTCAACCTTGTTCTTTTATTAAGTGCCTAAAATCGCGCCGACCCGCCGATTCTCGCGAACCAACCGAGACCATAGATCGGACGACACGACCGTGTGCGAAAACAACAGTTTTGATTCTCCCCCTTCTTCCCCGCAGAACCCGCGCTGTTCCACCCCATTGAAGACGCTTTTCCCATCTACGCAGTATTACCCTGAAATAGATTTTCCTTCCCCATCATATTCCCCCGTATTCCTTTCACCTTCGGTCATCGACATATCCGATGACTCACTCGTCTCCCCCAACCTTTTTTGATTCCTCGTCCGTGATCCTCTCGGATAATTCGTCGAACCACACGATAGAATTACCCGACTCCTCTCTGGAATACTCTCTAGCAGATCCTGACACCTTCGCGCTCCCCTCTCTAGAATCGAAGCTTTCATCTGTGTCCAATTTCGCTCTCCTCAACCTGATAGATAGCGTCTTCGAGGACGTCGAAATCGCGTCGTAACACATATTACACTTTTCGTAAATCTTTATTATTTTTTTTTTTAATAAACTATTGTAACGAATATTAACCAGAATAAAATCTTTAAAATCGCACTCGTTCCCCTTCTTTTCTGGTTGATGACTTCCGTACTTATGTAACACCCGCGATCCACACACACAAACACACACACACTCATACAAATAATTTTAAGGCCGATATCAATAAGATTATATGTTTAACGTTAGGAATAATTGAATAAATGTTAAATTACGCACGCACGCACGCACGCACGCACGCACGCACGCACGCACGCACGCACGCACGCACGCACGCACGCACGCACGCACGCACGCACGCACGCACGCACGCACGCACGCACGCACGCACGCACGCACGCACGCACGCACGCACGCACGCACGCACGCACGCACGCACGCACGCACGCACGCACGCACGCACGCACGCACGCACGCACGCACGCACGCACGCACGCACGCACGCACGCACGCACGCACGCACGCACGCACACACACACACATACAAGTAAATTTTAAGGCTGATATTAATACTCTAAAACAATAAGATTATATGTATAACGTTAGGAATTAATTGAATAAATATAAACCTAAATATTAAATGATCGGTAAATTTATTTAACTCCTTCACTCTCCACGCGAAAGATCACACTTGGTCCCGTCCCGTGTAAAAGAGATACGATTCTCTTACCAAAAAGGGACCACCGAGAGAACGTTCGCATAACGGAGTAATAACGACATCCGTCATTTACCTGTTTGCTAACCTGCAGCTCGCTCGATCGAGTCACTCGTCGATAAAACTTTTGACATCGGAACAGTTCCTGTTACGCCCTTCCTCCAACCCATCCTTTCCACGGGCGTGGAAGTTAATAAATATAAGTATTATTTATATTCGTTAACTGTTTATTTGAATAATTTCAGAGCACGTTATATGTTGCTCGTTGAATTCTTGCTCTTGCACATCTCGTCGTATGTTTCTTGATCGTCTTTTATTTGAGAAAAATTAATAACACGAAAATCATTGAGAAATTAAGATGGAGCTTGTCGAAAGAAATTATTCAAATGAAGAGTTAACGGACATGATCCTTATTTATGGTGAATGTCGAAAGAATCAAAGGCAAGCGGCTGCACTTTACGCTCAAAGATTTCCGAATAGACGACATCTGAACCATGGTTTTTTTCACCGTCTCTGTGAAAGATTAAAAACAAATGGAACATTTCATAAATCCATCAGACCTATCCATGTTTTGCAGAGAAAACGAGAGACAATTAATGCTGTTCAACAGGCTGTTGTGGCAAATCCCCATACTAGCACAAGAGCAATTGCGCGAGATTTAGACATAAACCGTGCATAAAATTATTAAACATTCTCTGAGTATGCATCCATTTAAAAGGCATACGACACAGAAGCTTACACCACGTGACATGCAACGACGTGTAAACTTTTGTGAATGGCTTATTGAACACGTAAGTTTGTTTAAAAATGTATTTTGTTCTTCTGTTGCAGTCTGTGATTGCAACATATTAGATATTATTGCCATTTATCAACTTGTGTCGTTAATTTTGTATTAAATTACTCATATTATATAGGTGGATTTCAATGATGCCGAAAATGATTTATTTTTGAAAAACATTCTTTGGACGGATGAACCAATTTTTGGAAACGATAAATGCATAAACCGCTATAATGAGCATCACTATGCAAAAGAAAATTCTCATTGTATAAAGGAAACAAACATTCAGGGCAGATGGACAGTCAATGTGTAGCTGGGGATTATAAGAGACATTACATCATCGACCCTGAATTTATAGAAAAAAACGTAAATGCAGAATATTATTCTAATTTCCTTCTGCATCGGCTTGACAATATTGTTTGAAAATGTATCAGTGAACAGATTGGAAATTATGTTCTAACAAGATGGACATTCCGCCTGCACATCTCTTTTGGTGAGAAACGCCTTGAATCAAAAATTTCCAGAAAAATGGATTAAACTTCATGGTTCTCAGGAATGGTCACCACGCTCTCCGGACCTCACGCCCTTTTCTTCACAGACTTTTTTGCGTGGGGTTTCTTGCGAAATAAAATTTACTGAAACTTTACCGCAAGATCCAGAAGATCTGAAAAACGAAATTCGAAACGCCTGTGCAGAAATCACTCCTAATATGTTAACACGAGTGAGAAAAAATTTCATGCGCAGAATTGCCTTATATTTGAAAGAAAATGGTAGTTATATTAAGCATATATTGTAAATAATCAAAAAAGATTTTTTGTTTAAATTGATTATATCTTCTGTGTTTATTTTATTTGTGTTATTTTATTTATTGTGTTATTATATTTTATCGATTTGTGTTATTTTTAACTTATTATGTTATTATATTTTATCAATATTATTGATATTATTGATAATATTAATTATTAAAATCAAATATTATGATAAAATGATGAAAGCCAATTTCTTTTTCCTCATTCTTCACCGGATTTGCATTTTTACGACACGTCGTTTTACTTTGTAATAGCATGGAAAATATTTTATTCAATATAAAAGTTTCAAAAAATAATTATCTTAAGAAAAATGCAATTCTTATTAATAAAATTTAATTATGTCGTGACATAATTTTAATTTATTAATAAGACTCGTATTTTTCTCAAGACAATTATTTTTGTAAAACTTTTATGTTAAATAAAATATTTTCCATGCTATTAAAAAGTAAAACGGCGTGCTATAATAAAAATGACATAATAAAAATTCGATAAATTAAAATTACATCGTGACATAATATTTTGATAAATTAAAATTATGTTACGACATAATAATAATTCTGAATTTCTATTATGTCCCGGTATAATTTTAATTCATTAATATAAATCGCATTTTTCTTAAAATTATTTTTTGTAACTGTTATTTTGAATAGAATATTTTCTTATGCTTTTAAGATGTCATGTCATGTGAAAACGGCATGTCATATGTACACGCACCGGCATAAATGGTGTCCGTCGGTAAATGTGTATGTACGTACGTGTATGACAATCGAAAGCGTCACATACCCATGCAGCGCGTACGTACGTGTCACTTGAAGTGCGGCGGAGTTCATGCAGCGGAGGAAAAAAAAGTGGGAGGCAATCCGATGTTGCATCCTTAGCGCAAGCCGCACGATCGAGAGAGAAAGCATGACAAGACGTGATGCCGATTAGTGGTGTCCTGTAGCTCTGTCTCACTCACTCTACGCTTGAATGCAGGAGGAATGAGCGAGAGAGCTGTAGGACACCGCATTGTCTCTATATGCGTCTCGTTCGCTCTCGCGCTTATGTCATGCTTTCTTTCTTATTCCTTTAAGAAACATGGCTGAACCCTGCGCATCGAATGCCGGCATTCATAAAATTATAATTATATCATATTAATATTAGAAATTCATCGGTTTCATATATAGCAAAAAAACATATGCTTATTCTAATTAAATATAAATTTATTTAGGATTGCATAATTTTTTTTTTATTTATGTAAAAAAATTTGGTAAAAAATATATATACATGTATCATTATAAGTAATTTTGAGATTCACTAGAACAGTAATTGTAAACTTGCACCCGTTTGTAATTAAATTTATAATTACATATAAATAAATGTGTAGAAATGATAATTCGTGATATAAAATATTTTTCGTAATTGTATTATTATAAAACTCAAATTTTAAATTTCCGATAAAAAATTTCTTATGTATAGTTATGCAGAATTGAATATTATTATACAGGATTCTACACAATTGTGTAAAAATATGTATAATTATAGATGACACCGTATAAAACGTTACGTATATATATATATATAAATGGATTGATAGCTACAATTAGAATTATGTATATGTAAGCTTATACATACTTATACAAAATGCCTGCAACATTTTATGTATAATTATTAATAATTATATATAATTATATATAATTATATATAAAATGGACAAATTTCGTATATAAATTTATATAATTAGATACGACCATTTTTGTTTGATTATATATAAAAATTTTTTATTAACCAGGTTTATAACACAATATCGATATCTGATCGAATTCATGGTTTGTCACAAATAAACCAACGAGCATTTAATTGTAAATTTACAATACTTATATAAAAATGTATTTAGGAAAGATAACGTTATGCTGCGTAATATTACAAAAATTTAGATATCTTCATAAAATTTTTTTAAATATTAATGATATAATGATACATATATTAATATTAAATATTAATTTAAAGTAAATTAAAAACTCTATTTTTTAAACTCTATTTTCTCTCTTTTTTTTATTTATTTTCATAAATACATATATATATATATATATTTATATATAATTATATATAAAATATAAAATAAATAAATATATGTATATATTTATATATATAGCAGAGAACGCATTATTAATCGCGATAAGTATTACAATGCCTCAAAACTTGTGTCCTGAAATGCGAGGTCGCATCGTCGGACAGTGGCAGGCCGGAAGAACAGTAGCGGAAATTGTTGCTGCGATTCCGTGCTCTGACGAAACTGTTCGACAATGGATACAACGATTCGCCGATGGTGGTGATCATGCTTTGCATGATCATCGTCGGCATAATCGTAGGCCTCGTAAAACCAGGACGAAAGAAGACGAGGCTATCGTTGCCGCAGCAGTTGAGCAACCCTTCGGCGCTGTCCAAGAGGCTCTCAACGCGGCGAACGTCCAAGTATCGGATCGGACCGCCCGGCGACGTCTGAACGAAGGGTTACATTGCTACCGTCCAGCCCACAAAATTTCGCTGATTCCTGTTCATCGGGAGCAGCACATCGCGTTCGCTTTGGAGAACCTGGTGACGAGCCATGAGGAGTGGGAGGCTGTGACCTGGACCGATGAAAAGGTCTTTGTATCATCTGTCAATCGCACACCTCATGTATGGCGACCAAGGAATCAAAGGTTGCATCCGAACAATGTTGTGCCTCTTCACAAAAGTGGAAGAATTTCGTGTGGAATGTGAGGCTGGATTTCAGGAACTGCAATCGGTGAATTGGTGCAAATTCCCTCGCGGACGAACTCTGCGAACTATATTTGCATACTGGAGGATGTTCTTCTTCCTTCAGTACGCGCAATCTATCCCGCAGAGGATGTATCAGTTATCCGGTTAGTGCAGGATAACTCCGGAGTCCATACCTCACATGAAACACGGGCATGGTTTTGGGATCATCCGGAAATTTAATTGGTCAACTGGCCTGCACGTTGACCAAAAAGCCTGCTACTCTTATTCTCTCTATCATATCTTCTCTAGTTGTAGGCGCATGCTCATAAACCACATTTTTAATATACCCCCATAAATAAAAATCAAGTGAAGTTAGATCAGGTGATAGTGGAAACCATGCGATGGCCTCTCGTCGCCCAATCCATCTGCCATTGTATTCTCGATCTAGATAAGCTCTCACTATTGCCGCATAATGAGGTGGCGCCCCGTCCATTTGTATCCACATTCTTTGACGTGTATGAAAATCAACGTCTTCAAGCAATTGTAGTAAATGATCCCTGAGAAGTTCCAAAAAATTTACACTATTAACATTTCCTTCAAAGAAATAAGGACCAATCAAGAAACCATTTATAATACCTCACCAAACATTCACATTCCAGCGATATTGATTATCTTCTTGTATATGCCAATATGGGTTAACATCCGACCAATAATGGCAATTATGTCTATTCAATTCACCACTATTTTTGAACGTCGATTCATCAGAGAACATAACATAAAGAAGAAATTCGGATCAGCTCGAATCATCTGTTGTGCCCATTGACAAAATTGTACACGCAACGGCATATCTGCTTGAGTAAGAGCTTGTGCTAACGTGATATGGTAAGGATGGTACTTCATTTTCTTCAAAATTCTTAAGATCGTTGTTCTCGGGACACCAATTTCTCTAGCCATAATACGACTACTTGTATGAAGATTAAGATGAATGAATGCCAAGATAACGTGCACACGAACATCATCTTCATCATATTCATGATGTGCTCTTTGACATTCTAAATGGCCTTGGCGAGCTCTTAGTTCGAGGTCCCGGATTGTAGTATGATTCGGATGTTGTTCTCTTTTGGGGTAACGATTCCGGTAAACTCGCGAAACTTCATGATAATTTAGTTGACATTCTCCGAGAACAAGGAGAATATCAACAATCTCTGAGGGACGATAATCAGCCATGGGTATTGTCGGCAGACGTAAGCCTCTGATTGTGAGTAATAAAGTTTGATACTCCGATCAATAGTGGAAGAGATTTTCGTAATCAATTGATTCCTAAATAGTGACAAATAAATTTTCTGGTCGATATTTTATTGGAAACAATAGAGGGTATATTATTTCAAAAATAGACTATTTGAGATGAGTAGAATATCAAGAACAATCAAAGGATCAATCAGGTTTGTACTTCTGCGAACAGGATTTATAGCAATCGTCTACATGGGCCGATTATTTGTGTGTGTGTAAATGTGGGATGTATAAGTGTGTGTGAGGTATGTGTATGTGTGTATAGGTTATGTGTGAATGTGTGCGGAATGTGTGTGGAGTGTTCGTGTGGTGTGTGTAAGAGCATGTAAAGTGTGTGTACATGCGTGTAGGTTAAGTCACATAACCTATGTGTGAGTGTGTGTGGAATATGTTTAGGGTGTGTGCAAGTGTATGCAAAGTGTGTGTATGTGCGCGTGTGTGTGTGTAGAGTATGCAACATGTTCGAATCTTACCTTTATTGGTTGCATCATGCTCAGATCTTGCCTTCACTGGCTGGATCATGTTTTGGTCTTGCCTTGACCGGTTAGATCATGTCCAAATCTTGCCTTGACTAATTGAATCATGTAAGATAAGACTATCAGAAAGTGAATATTTTACGAGATATTTTGAATTTTTTCAAACTGTAACTTTGGAGCTTTATAACTCGAAAAGTACTTAATGAAGAAACATTTGATTATAATGTTTTGGAAAGCTCTCGAGGTCAGCTACAAGAATATGTAATAAAAAATAGGGGATGCCATTTAAAAATTGAGGTAACCTTCATGTGACCTTCAAATAATTCTTCAAGGTCAAACCAATGGTACCATCTTATCCCCCCCTCGAAACCAAACAACTTTTGTCTGAAACATTTTTCTCTCCCGGGCTTGGTTTTCGAGATATTCGACTAGATGGATTAAAATGGTCCACCCTGTATATATACATATAATATTTTTTATATATAAAATCTCTCTCTCTCTCTCTCTCTCTATATATATATATATATATATACATATATATTTATTTTATGTTTTATATATAATTATATATAATTATATATAAAAATATATATACAATATATGTATGTTACGTCCAGACTCGGAAAAAGAATGAGATAACGAAAGGACAGAACTTACCCTTGTCGAAACGCGTAAAACCTTAACGCTCTCGACTCGAAAGAACTGTGCAAGGACCTGGTCAAAGACCTCGAGGGTCTCTTTTACTAGGTCAGTAGGCCGTTCGTTCGGTGGTCCCTTTTCGGTAAAGGAAGTTAATTCCTATTACGCGGGACGGGACCTTGTGCGATCTAAGAGTCAGGGAATGTGTTTGAAAGGGTTAATAAATTTGATTAAAATTTTAAAATTTTAATTTTTATTCATTTATTAAATAAAAATGAAAATATATATATGTATATGAGATTTAGAAAATTATTAGCATTTTAATTAGACTAATGAATCTTATTAATAGATTGAGTGTATGTGTGCGTGCGTGCGTGCGTGCGTGCGTGCGTGTGTGTGTGTGTGTGTATTCGTGGGTGTTACATTAGTTCGGAGGGACGTCAGTCAGGTAAATTGGAAGTGGAAAAAAAAGGACTTATTACCTGACTGGTATTCATACAATAATATTTAAAATTTTAAGGGAAGGGCCAGGAAAAGAATTATAACTCTTTAAAGGTAATCGTGCAAGGGGGAAATTTCTTCCAAAGAGCCTCTATTGAAACGGCGAGGGGATACCTATGACCGGGGAGGAACCATGGGATAACGGATCCCGCAGGGTTGTTTGCAAGGACGGAGTGCAGTGTTTTTAAATCAACAGGGCCAGGCCCGATTGTATACGAGCCGTCTGGGAGAGGATGTCGGATTCTTGGGAGGTTATTGATTAAATATTGGATAGGATCCTAAGGCAAGGGACGAGGAGGTTCTTGGTGTTTGGAATTTTCGGCGTAACTCGCGTTTTCTTTCTCGAGGTCGACGATGACCTCGGCAATATCACGAAGGGACTTCCAAATTTGGTCCGATTCTTCTTGAGAATCAGGTGAATTGTGAGGAGAAGATGGGGGTTACTCTCCCAGGATGATGGTAGAAGCTGCTGAAGGTGGACGTGGAGGGGGTTCAGAGGTAGAGGGAGTTTCGTTGGAAGGGCCCGGTAAACCGAGAGCAGATGGGGAGGGTTGTTCGTGAGAGAACGATACTATGAGGTGTGAAGGGGGAGGGGAATCGATAGTGATACGAGGAGATGGGTCAGGTGAGCGGGATGGTTCCGGCTCTCTTGAAGGAGGAAGAGGAGGAGGAATGTTTATTGAAATAGGAGGAGATGTCAGTTTTTGTTTGCGGGTTTGTTTGTTTAGCTATAAGTAATTTAAATAACTCTACATTAATTTTTGAAAAGTCTACAATGAAATTCTTATTCGCTAAGGCCCTAGCCGCGACTCTAATCGTGCGATGGTTACGGCGCCGTTTGTTTACTCTTGCGCCGACTTAATTTTCTTGAGGGTGGCAGGATCCACTGGATGAACCCCCGCGAGGAAATGTTAATGTTTTATTTTTCTTTGGGGAAACAGTTCTTGGGTAATTTATTTGTTAAATTACAAAACTAGTAAGAATAATGAGACAACCCGAGAACAACAAGTAATATAGATTACTATCGATAATAAGTGCAATAGTATTAGAATAGAAAAAATTGACACTAATATTAAAATAATAGGCTTTAAATTGGTTGTAGTAACAGTACGACTATACAAATTGACAAGGTTTTATTATCAGTATTAGGAGAAACGAGGAAGGGATATAAGTTCCCTTAACTATATTTAGTAACCTGACGTGTGAATGTCAGTGTACATAAATACAATGGTAAAGAGAGAAATAAAAAGATTACCTCTAACTATATTCAGTAACCTGACGTGTGAATGTCGGTGTACATAAATACAGGGGTAAAAGAGAAATAAAAAGATTACCTTGAATTGTATTCAGTAACCTGACGTGTGAATGTCGGTGTACATAAATACAATGGTAAAGAGAAAAATAAAAAGATTACCTCTAACTGTATTCAGTAACCTGACGTGTGAATGTCGGTGTACATAAATACAGTAGTAAAAGACAAATAAAAAGATTACCTTGAACTGTATTTAGTAACCTGACGTGTGAATGTCGGTGTACATAAATACAATGGTAAAGAGAAAAATAAAAAAAAAAAAAAATAAATAAATAAAAATGAGAGTAAACAGAGGAGAAGAAGAGGGGACAGACAAACAAAAATTGAAATATTAATATTTAAATTATCTACCAATAGACCAGGAACTGTTTCATAGATTTTTAGTTTAAGAGGAGTACCAATCAAATAAAACTATTTGCTAATGACTTATTACTTCTTGAGTGCGTTGGTCGGTTTTAAATTTCGAAGAGGACCTCGGCAGCGAATTTCGTGGGGTCCGCCTGAATTTTATAGGTGCCCTGGTTAGCGATCGAATCTTTCGTGTTGAATGGCACAAACACTTGAAACGTCTAACGCTCGATACTGTGTTGAATTTTTAATGCACACTCAACCACTACACTGAGAGTCTATGTCAAATATCAGTCGAAGCACACGTCGCGGAATCAAAACTATTAATACCCGAAGGTGTTAACGCTCGAATAATTAACTATGAAGATGGAATAATTAATTCCGCGTCTCGAGGCCGAGGTCGAAGAAAATATTAGTACCGTGGACGAGAGATCGAACCGAAGTAGTGATGATGATGTCGCGGCGCATTGCTCTTCGCATTAAATACTAGAATTCGTACCTCCTCTCCATTGGACAATTGGACGAATTAGAATTTTAATTAACGCCCTCATATGCTTAGGGGGTGTTTCCTTCGACTTCGAGTCTCAAAAATTTCTTCTCTATTGGTTCAAGAGATTTTTCCATTTGGCCAATGAGGAGTTTGGTACCGTCAGAGTCACTTATCGCTATTTAGAAATTTATTATAAACAGCTGTCACTTTAGGTGGTCCGTCAGGCGAGCTCTCTTATCGAATGCTTCTTAAGTTTTCGTCGCTGTTTCAAATTTATGATTGCAGTTCTAAACAACTGCTTCGAGTTACGGTGACTCTGTTTTATTTAAAATTCTTTTAGAGTTAGAGAGCAGTTCAAGTGTTTATTCTTTATTCGATTTCTAAGACTTCTTTGGTTGTCTTATTTAGAGTTGGTCTCGCCTTACGGAGGTTTGTTAAAAATTTTATTATCCCCGTAACGTAATATTCGTGGAGTGTGACTAAAGTGACAGCTCTCACTGTTTGATATTTCGCCGTAGAGAGTTCTTAGAATCATTATCTCTAAATGTTTATGCATTCTTCTCGAAAAGAAAGAATCGTGAAGTCTACAGGACGTAACACCCTCCACCTTAGACAAATGTTGGGGATGCACAACATTTGCAAATTTATTGATTCTTTCTTTTCGAGAACAGCTTTAATGTGTGAGAGAAAAATTCTTTTAAGGAGGAGGAAAGAGAAGGCGACCTCCAAAACCCCTTCTTTTATTCTTTCGTTCTCCTTTTACAAAAGCTTTATTGAAATTATTATATGCATAAAACTTAATTGTTATTATTTATCTCTGTATATATGAGTAGTGATATAGCAGGGTTTCTAACTCAGGAGCTCGAGGAGGGTGCGAGGGCGGGGAGGACCCGCGGGCGTGGGGGAGTGACGTCACGCAGGTCCGCGACGCGGTTTGTAGACGAGGGGTACGCGGAGAGGGGGGGGGGAGGTCCGCGACACAGCTGTAGGTCCGCGACGCGGTTTGTAGACGAGGGGTACGCGGGGAGGGGGGAGAGGTCCGCGATACAGCTGTAGGTCCGCGACGCGGTTTGTAGACGAGGGGTACGCGGAGAGGAGGGAGAGGTCCGCGACACAGCCATGAAGTAAGAATAAGGAGACCTAACTACATAGTGTAGAGAGAGGAAAAGTTGCTCACAGAAAATGTTCCGTATAGTGGCAAGTCCGTTGAATGGAATAACTTGCAACCTTTGGTCGTCATCTTAAAAATTCGTATATGCAATTTGATACGTTGATAGTGGTGTAATGTATGAGCATGTAGTTGTGCAGTAAATAATTTTGAAAATATATATAAATAATCCAAAAAGAAATCGTTTTTATGTCACCAATTCTAAGCCCTTTATTAAAAATAAAATGAATTGTTTTTGTACTCTTTAGCTTATAGAATACAAAAACGAATCTTTTTATGTTTAATAAAGGGTTCTGGATTGGTTATATAAAAACGAATTCTTTTTGGATTTTCTGTGCTATCTGGGATTATTTAATTTGTATATACATATTTACATCTATAATTTTTTAAAGTTATTAATATATATAATTATTAATATAATTTGTATATAAATTATAGGTATTCATTGGAGATAAAGAAATTTCTTTTGATACGAAAATACTTAACAACATTCAAGAAATAAAACAAATCTTGAAGAAATTGGAAAACTTTTTTCCTTGTGAAAAGGTTAATGAAAACAGGTTTGTGCATCAAATTATATTTTAAAATTTAAGTTTGTATCCATAAAAATATACATATCCATAAAAATATTAATATTTACTTTTATTTTTTAAGAAGTTTTTTTTTGTTTTATTATAGTGTTAAGCTTGCGCTGACAGTAAAAAGTTTTGCATAGACATATGTATAAAAAAAATTATTGGTCTATTTATGCATTTGTTGAACTAATTAATTTCCGTATGCATATTTTATATACTTATGCAAAAGTTTGTACTTCTGCTTTTATATAACATAATTATACATAATATAAAATATACTTTAAATAAAATATACAAATTTTTATTACAGCGTTGCAAATTGTCAAGGTTTTGTTATTCATACAAAACATAATAGGGAACGAAAGAATAAAAGATGTTTAGCTTGTACAAAGAGTTGGAAGATGTTATTACGAAAATCGTTTGATTTAACACCTATTCAAAAATTAAAAAATAAAAACAAAAAATTACAAGTATCAAATTTGAATTACAAATATCGGCAAAAGAGGCTTCAAAACAAGATATATTTTTTTGTAAGAAACACAATTACGGTTTTCATTGGAATTCATTTTTAACTTATTAATATAAATTTTATACAGATTATAAAATTACACAATAAGATAACAAATTTGAAGCATAAATATTCTCAAAGTAACGAAAAAATAATTGAAGAAGTAATTTCAAAATTGCCCAAAAATCAACAACTGGCAGTTCAAGCTTGTTTTGCAGCATCAAAATTAAAAGATAAGAGGGGCATAAGATTTTCAAACGAATGGATATACGAATGCATTTTGCTTCGGATTAAAAGCACAAAAACGTACAATTATTTAAGATCTCATAATATCCTAACACTGCCTTCAGTTGAAACACTAAATCGTTATATGAAGAGCATCAAAGGCTGTTACGGTTTTCAAAATAGCACATTTGAAATGTTAAAAAAGAAAACAGCAAATATGGAATCTAATGATACGCGAGGTATATACTACCCACATGGCATGAATCTTTCAATTACATTGCAACCATATTTCAGCAACATTACACTATTGCTGCAACATTGCCGCAATATAATTGAAAGATTTATGCCGTATACATATGTATTATATATACAATTATTTTATTTACAAAAAATAAGTTCAACTATAGAAGGAATGAAATTTCTAAGTAATATCGATAAATGTTATATATTTTAATATACGAATTAATTTTTTATAGGCGTTTTACTAGTAGATGAAATGAAATTATCCAAAACTTTATATTTTAATCGCACAAACCTTAAAATCGAAGGTTTTGTTAATTTAGGTCAATACACTACTGAAGAACAAAAGAAAAAAAAGGAGATCATGCATTAGTCCTTATGTTTCAACCCTTTAAAGGAACATGGGTTCAGTCTTTAGCTTGTTTCTTGAGTATTGGTAGTGCAAGTGCATCAATCTTGCAGAAAATTATTACGGAGTGCATTATTCTGGCAGAACGATCTGGATTAAAAATAGACGCTGTAGTGTCAGATGGAGCATCATGGAATCGATCTATGTGGAAAATATTTGGAGTAACAAAAGAATGTGTTAGTGTACAGCATATTGTAGATATAGAAAGACGCTTATGGTTCATTTTTTATTTTCCACATTTGATAAAATGTCTCCGAAATTATTTTTCTCAATTTGATCGATATGCAGGAATTTGGGTAATCTTAATAATTTGTATTAGAAATAGCAAAAATAAAAAATGTTATATTACATTTACAAATAAGAATTTACTACACACAATTACATATATATATATTCTTTCTATTTATATTTAATTTAATAATTGACCAATGTAAAAAAATAATCAATAATTGTAATAAATAATTTTATGTTTTATATGTATGTGTATTGTGTGTTAATATATATATATATATTTACATTAATATAATAATATGTACATTTAATATTCAGTTGATATTAAACAATTTATATTATTGTTATTCTTTGTTACATACAGACTCCAGATGGTGTAATTTCTTTGAAACATTGGTATGCAATACTTGTCATCGAAAATTCTCAAGGTTTTAACTTGAAATGTAGTTATCGTTTGGATGAACATCATATATAAAACCTAAATATTACCAAAAAATGAATGTTGCAATGGCATTTCGAGTATGTAGATGAAGAATATATTTCTTATTTAGTGCGTAATTTGATTGTGTTGATGGACATTAATATTAGTCATACGTTATTATTTTTACTAGTTCTTCAATGTAGCACCTACCATGCAATTATATAAAGAGGCAGGTATTTATCATGATTTAAATGATGCTGGAACAATTAAATTCTGCAAAAAAATGAATGCATTAATTACAGCCATGAATAGCCGCACTCCTAAAAATTCGTTACAACCGGGTAACAAAATGTACAAGGTAATCATATAAGTATAAATAACATTACAAGTAACTTTATAATGTAGTAATTGCAATATTCAATGCTGAATTATGTAAAATTTTAATTTATTATTAACTATGTTATATATATATGTATATATATGTATATATATATATATATATATATACAACATGGTTAATAAATATATTTATTTATTTATTTATTTATTTGAACTTTGCAGAATATCGAAGATTTTTAAAATTTTTTAATTACATGGGAAAATGAAGCTAAAAAAATGAACTATAACTTTATAACTGAGCAAACTTGTTATGGTTTGAAAATTTCTTTAAAAGCTACTCTTGAAATTTGTTCTTTTTTGATCCAAAAATGTAAATTTGAATATTTAATGACAAGTAGAGTAAATCAAGACAATTTAGAGATATGTATATTTATCTTTTTTTAAATGTTAATAAAATATACCTTTCCATAATAAATATTTTTATTATGGAAAAATATAAATTGTCTTGATTTACTCTACTTGTCATTAAATATTTAAATTTACATTTTTGGATCAAAAAAGAACAAATTTCAAGAGTGAAGAAATTTTCAAACCATAACAAGTTTGCTCAGTTGTAAAGTTATAGTTCATTTTTTTAGCTTCATTTTCCCATGTAATTAAAAAATTTGAAAAATTTATTAATGCGAAGTTTGTAATATATAATTGAAATTACTTTTGCAGAGATTTTTTGGGATGATGAAAAATTGTTGTGGTTCCAATGATCATCCTGACTCTCAATTATTTATACAAATGTACAGACTAATATCAACATATTCTCTCGTGAAACCTCCGAAAGGTTGTAACGTGTCTACGGAAGAAATAATGAATGTTCTTATAAATATCCAAGATATTAAAGATGAAAAAGAAAGAGAAGAGCAATGGATAAGTCAGATAGATACTATCCTGGACAGAGGAAAAAATACAGAAATTTTACCATATGCTTCAGCAATTCTTCATGATCATGATTTACATATTAGTACGACTTCAGATTATGTTATGACATACATTGCTGGATATGTGGCGAGAAAAGGAAAAAGGTTTTTTAAAAATATAAATAATAAAAATCATATTATTTGCGAAGAATGCTTGAAAACGTTGATCTTACAACCAAATGAACCAATACCAGAAAGGCATAAATTAATTGAATTAAAAACGAAAGGATATTTAGTAAATCCTTCTCTGGCTTTATTTAATATGCTTTCACAATTGGAAAAAGGAGCAATAGAAGCATTCAAACATGGACAAATTAATGTGAACACATTATTTGAAATAATGAAGATCATTGACAAAGAAAACAATACTGTAACTCTTGTCGGCTGTGAAAAACATAATTATGAATTTACAAAGAATATTATCCATTTTTATTTAATTACACGTATGTTTTTTTTCTAATCAAGCAAGCAAACAGGAATGATAATGTTGAAAAAGATACAACTAAAAAAAAAAGAAAATCTTCAAAATTAGTAAAAATAAGTGTTCCAAGTGCAATGAATACGCTCACTCAAATTAAGGAAACAAATGCGATTGAAACTGATACAAATAAAAAAAAATTATGCAAAAAAACGTAAAATTTAAGCTTGTCTAAAAAAGCAATAACCAAAGAGCGTTAAATTTGTTTGCTATTTAAAATTTTTATTTCTTATGTTGACATTAGTATAATAATTTATATATATATATATATATATATATATATATATATATATATATATACAGGGTGGACCATTTTAATCCATCCAGTCGAATATCTCGAAAACCAAGCCCGGGAGAGAAAAATGTTTCAGACAAAAGTTGTATGGTTTCGAGGGGACCATAAGATGGTACCATTGGTTTGACCTTGAAAAGTCATTTGAAAATCACGTGAAGGTTACTTCAAGTTTTTTAAATGGAACACCCTATATATTTTTACATATTCTTGTAGCTCATCTCGAGAGCTTTCCAAAACACTTATGACAAAGTATTTTTCATTAAGTATTTTTTGAGTTATAAGGCTTCAAATTACGCCAATTGATTCGTCTCGTTATTTTGTGCATAAAAGTATTAGAGTAAGATAATCAAAAAATGAATATTTTAAGAGATATCTTGTATTTTATGTCAAAATACTGCAACTTTGAAGCCTTATAACTCAAAAAATACTTAATGAAAAATACTTTGTCATAAGTGTTTTGGAAAGCTCTCGAGATGAGCTACAAGAATATGTAAAAATATATAGGGTGTTCTATTTAAAAAACTTGAAGTAACCTTCATGTAACCTTCAAATGACTTTTCAAAGTCAAACCAATGGTACCATCTTATGGCCCCCTCGAAACTATACAACTTTTGTCTGAAACATTTTTCTCTCCCGGGCTTGGTTTTCGAGATATTCGACTGGATGGATTAAAATGGTCCACCCTGTATGTGTATGCATTTATTTTTAAGTGTTTTAATATAAATTATATTAAAAATGTATTTATACTTAAAGTTTATTTTTCAAAATAAAGATATACAATCTTTTTGATACAATTATCATATTTACAATTTCAATCCCATCAATTATTATAAAATACATAAAAATGTATAAATGTATATGTTTACAATATCATAAGCACATAAATTATGCACATATTTAATAATTACACAATATAAATAAAATACCTGATAGCTTAACAGCTAATATAGCATAGATATAACAATAAGATTTTAATATTTAATAGAAAGTATTAAAACATACATTACTTAATTAAATGCTTCTTAAGTTATCTTGGTTTTATTTCATTATTCTTATAATTCATCGATAACTTTAAAAAATGCATTTAATTCCTCAATATTTTTAATTACGATAAATTTTGAAAAAGAATGAATAATGTTATCAATATAAATATTAATCTGTCCATTTCGTAAAAATGCAATTCTTTTTCTTACATTATAATTACTTTCTACTTTTTGGAAACCAAAAAATTCTTTATTTCCTCTTGAATAACTCCACTTTGTAGAAGGAAGTGTAATTAACTCCAAGTTATCTTGCAAGTGTTCAAAAATTGTGTTCATCATTTTTAAGTTTCATTAAATTTTTTTGTGCAAGGCTAAAAAAAGAAAGAAAAAATATAATTTTTATACATAACATTAATTTATTTAGACTAAGACAAAACATTAGATTAGACCTAATGTTCTGATTTTTGCTTTTAAATAAAATATACACATATATATTATTATACATACATTAAAATATTTTTCAATATTACTTTCCTTCTCTGCACCAATATATATATATATATATATATATATATACATATATGTAATGAAAAAATTATTTTTTTGTAAATTAGATATTTATACGTCTCACAGTAATCTTATGTTTCTAACCTTCTTAATTCACCATGTGTCACACACTATGTATATATATGTATAATTTCAAGATGGCGACGAACAATTGCAGGTTATTCCATTTAACGAACCTGTCACTATACGGAACAGTTTTCAGTGCTAAGTTTAAATGTGGAGTTAGGTCTCCTTATTCTTACTTCATGGACACAGTCGCAGGTCCGCGACGCGGTCGGTAGACGAGGGGCACGCGGAGAGGAGAGAGAGGTCCCTGACGCAGCCGGTAGACGAGGGGATTGCGGAGAGGAGAGAGAGGTCCGCGGCGCGGCCGGTAGACGAGGGGTTTGCGGAGAGGGAAGAGAGGTTCGCGAGTAGGGAGATGGATAGAGAGAGACGAGCGATAGACGTTCGCAACGCGGTAGACGGAGACGCGTGGTATAGGATAGGATAAGGAAAGCGCTATGTGCATTGTACATAGCGTAGGACAAGGAGAGCGCACGTCTTGGGAAAAGGTGAGCACTATATGTGTTTAGCATAGCGTAGGACAAGGAGAGCGCACGTGGGAAAAGGAGAGAGCAAAGGACAAAATTACAATAGAAAGATAGTGTGAGAGAGAAAGAATGAGGATGAGGGGAAAGGATAGCGAGAACGCGATAAGACGGAGGCTAAGGCGTACGCGAGAACGCAGATTAAATTTTTTTTTTTATATTATTATATTATTATTATTATTATATATTATATTATTATTATTATTACTAATTTTATATATTAAATATAATCTAATCAATATTAAATAGAGGAGGAAGAAGGATGGGATAGATAATGAAGGCGCAAAACACAATACACATATTTATGGTAAACAAAATTTTTAATTATAAAAATATGTATTTTTATACATATAGTGTGTGTGTGTGTGTGTGTGTGTGTGTGTGTGTGTGTGTTTTTAAAAATATAAAAAGTAAAAATATAAAAAATGTAAAATATAATATAATATAAAATATAAAATAAAAAGATATGAAATATAAAATATAAAAAAGAAAATATAAAAAAGATATAAAATATAAAATATGAAAAGTCTAAAATTTAAAATTATGAAATATAAAATTATAAAAACTAAAAATAAGGGGTGAGAAGGTGAAGAGGAACTCGCGACGGCTGCTTCTGTAACAGAAAAATGAACATTTTTATTAGTACCTTTAAAAAAATACACAAACTTTTGAGCGTATTATATAGAGATACTCACAGTACGAGGGGCTCCTCTCCGAACAATCTGCGGAGCATCCGAAAATATACGTCGACATTTTCTGTCTCCGCGTCTAAAAAGCGGGATCGGGGGCTGTAACAGAAAAGAAAAATGAACATTTTTATTAGTACCTTAAAAAATAAATATTTAAAATTTGAGCATACTTACGATAGAGCTCCTCTCCGAACAATCTGCGGAGGTAGAATATTTCCGCGTTCATTTTTGGATACTCCGCGTCTAATTCTCGAGAGTGGGGGCCATCGGCCCACAAATTCTCCCACTCCGCGCACTCCTTGCGATAGGCCCGCACCCAGCGCACCTCCTGCATATGCGCTATGCTGATGTACCCAGGGATCGGATCAGCACCTATTTCAAAAATCTATTTAAAAAAAAACATAAATATATTATAAAAAAAAGCGTATAAAAATAATAAAAACTACTTACATTTCTAAATAGGACCTCCAGTAGCGCCTGGAATAGGACGCGGGCCATATTTCGCGCTCTTCGGAGTGCGCGGCGATGGTACCGGCGATATGGCACCCATTCGGGTTGTAGGTGGCGGTACCTCGTCTTGAACATCGCCTCAATGAACGCGACTACTTGCGACATTCTTAAAATCTTTACAAAATGAACTGCACTTCACAAATCAACTCACTGGATCACAGTCAGATACTTTATGCTAGCTCCAGCGGAGGCTAGGTAACGTCTCGGTGAAAAAATGGGTAGGGGATGAGCATGACATAAGAGTTAGTACGAATGCTTACTCTTCACAGCTGATAAAAAAAATTAAAAGCTGACGCGGACTGTCGCTCTACACAGCATTCATACAGATAATTATAATTGGATAGCATAAAAAATATAAAATATACAATATAAAATAGATAATATAAAAGATAAAAAAAATTAAAATAAGGGTAGGGAGGGACAGCGCACCACAGCGTCTTCTGAAAAAAAAACATCATTATTAATATCTTTAAAATTTTATAAAAATGATAAATACATACACAAATCATGCAGAACTTTTTTGTTTACCATATGTGTGTATTAATTGTGTGAGAGGCAAGTCGCTTTCTTCTTTCTCCTAAAAAGTCTATCCTTCTTATTTTTTTTATCAGTAGCAGCCTCACTTTTCGAAGATACCTTATTTCCGGAACATCTTCAAATTGCATAAATTCTATATCGGTATTTTCCTTGACCACATCGCATAAAAAGTCTATTTTGTCACGGATCTCGAAAAACAGTTTTAACGATCACGTATGAGTCTTTGGCAAACCAATTTCACGATTTCGCAAAAACTGCACCACAGAAGTCACAGAGCCACCGAGGGCGTCGGAGTGTTCTCTCCACTGCATCTTATCGCGACACTTACACAATAATAGTTTTTATTTTTCATGCATTAGTCTTCTTTCGTACAAAACGGACAAAAATTGCACGGTATTAATTGATACAGCGGTCTCAGACATCTACAACATTCATATAAATCATGGATTTGCTGATAAATTTCACTTTGATGTGTGCGCACCACATCACTCCCAATCTGTGACCTCTCCGGTAATAGCATGAAACACGATATACAATGTTTAACAGAAATCCCAGGTTTATAATAAAAAGATATAATGCACAGCCGTTTCATTTCATTATATGTACGAACTTGTACATCGTCTAACGTATGAATAATAGGTTCCACAACATCACTGAAATCACTAGAATTACCGTCAAGAACACTATCGTGTAAGGATTCTACATCCGAATCAGAATGCTCGGACGAAAAGTCCATCGAATCGGACGACTCGGCAAACTCGAACGAATCGGATGAAATGTTCATCAAGAGTGAATCAGGCTCCTTGGAAGAATCGGACGACTCGAACGAATCGAATGAAATATCCATAAGCACAAAGTTTTTTTTTTTCAGATATAACAAAAAAAATGTCACAAGGATGACCGCAAACTCGCGTTTTCTTCTAAACTCGCTTTATCAGATGCGACAAAATTGTCACAAGGATGGTCGCAAACTCTTTTATGGCACACGCTCCTCCCAAATATATATATTTTAATCTCACATTTCTCATCTCCGTCTAACTCGAGTATCACGTCTCATCTCCCTCTAACTCGAGTATCACGTCTCATCTCCCTCTAACTCGAGTATCACGTCTCATCTCCCTCTAACTCGAGTATCACGTCTCATCTACATCAGCATTTTCAACATCTTTAGCAGAATGATTGTAGATCCAACTATATACATCATATGTTTTATAAAGAATAGGCGAAGAAAGAAATAATAAAAATCAATAATAAAAACGGTAATTTATTTATTGCAAACATTATAGAGTAAATCATTTACAGCATATGTTAACAATTCACAATCTACGAGTGATTTGCCGTCAAACGCGTCACTCTCACGTATCACTTTTACCGCATCGTAAACGTCAGTGATATTGTTGCGTTGCAAAACGTTTAAACTTTTCATTAACAATATATGTATTCTGACACAGCCAGAAATGCATATGATCGATACAGTTTTCAAAATCGCCTAAATGCACCAATGTTTGCGGATGCATATACAAAGAATTATTAGATAATGGTAATTTAACAATCTTGGAATCAGTTAATGTAATCATTTGGATAGATAGATCGCAGATCCATAATAGCTCACTTTCAGTCGATTGTATATGTCGTTCAATATCGGCACGTTTCTGCATCAATGAGTGCCAGGTAACGATAGGCAATACTATTTGATTGCCTCGGTTATCACCAACAAGTAATTCCACATATGACATAGCTCCGACGCTTATTCCAATCTTCAAGTATTTGTATGATGTCGGAGTTAAAGCATACCTTCTTCCCAAGATACGACTCACGCGACGAGACTCGGATGAAATGCTACAAAATTTTAGAAAAATGTTATTAAAAATATAATATTAATATATATAAATATTAAAAATATTATTTAAAACTAATATAAATAATAAAAATATTATTTAAAAAAAATAAAACTTACTCTTTCTTTGGCCGTAAGAGTGTCCGTAATCGGGACGTAATAATTCATGTTGCTTCCTTTAGCGGAGACCACAAACGATTGACACGATACTAAATTATTTTAAGTATTAAAACACAATTTAGCACTACACACTGCAATGTGGAGGGGGTTATTGTTCACAATTTAGCACTACAAATTGTAATGTGGAGGGGGTGATTGTTGATACAGCAAGCTTTTTTCTCCAAGCGCCTGTATACAGCTGCTAATTAATAATCCCCAAAGATTTTAGCTGAATACGCTTAAAATTTTCCATGCGCCGAGGTGCGATAACATTTTCTGATGAAATCACACCTGAATATTCTAAATGTACGTGACAAATTATCAAAAAGTAACTCGCAGCTGCATGTAATTTGAAACTACAAATTATCCATGCGCTAACGAATCTTATTAAAATGTTTAAAGTGTGCGTGACAAATCGCGAAATGTCAACCATATGTAATTTGAAGCCGCGGATCTTCCGAGCGCCGATATACGACTGCTAATATTCGAAACATGACAAATCTTTGAGATGACATGGCCCATAGGTGACAATCCAAAGAGATATGACAAATCCGCAGCTGCATGTAATTTGAAACTGCAAAACTTTCGAACGCCAATGTGCAGCTGCTAATATTTGAAATACAGTAAAAAAAATTTTTTCGACATAACGTCATCATTAGATGACAAATCGCGACATGCGTGATAGAAACACGATATAAAATCGCTGCAAAGAGGTGCACCTCCATTATTTTCGAGTCGTGCATCTTGTTCGGTCTGAAAAACATGGCGGAGCAAATTGTGTGGGAGCAATCCACCCGGGTAAATTCAGTGGAAGAGTACATTGCGTGGGAGGCGCAATGTAACGAATGTATCGAGTCGTTGGAAGAACAATGTCGAATTAAACGACCACGATTATCGATCGGAAATCGACAATCGCTGATTGCTCGAATCGTGCGACTCGAAGGATTGAAAAATGTGTTGCGCAGGCGTTTCGTACACGCGGGTGCAGGATGCAGTTCGCGAGAAAATGGATTGATTTGACGAGAGATCGATACGGCGTCCGAAGGTCGTATCACTGGTGACACTGGTGCGGTTATAAATTATAATCACATCGAACCTCGTCAATTTTTGAAAGACGCGAGTGACATTGTGCTTGAGCACGTGCGAGCCGTTATGCAAAAACACAACAGTGTGAAAGTGAATACAGTGTTTTACGGCGAGTTTGTGGCGGGCGATAAGCGCGCCAATAAATTAATCAATACGAGAAACTTTGAACTTTTTCGTACATCCGATTTACGCGAGTGGTATGAGCGGCGAGTCGTCGAGCCCGTCCTTGCATCGCTCGAAGAATTTCAGGAACGCGATATCGGATGGGCATTATCGCGTATACTAAATTTAACTGTAAATATAAATAAATATAATCCTATGCGCGCCGGATGTTACGTGCAATTATCGCGAAAGATAATAATGAAACGAGCAGTAGTTAACGTGCAATCTCAAGACAATGCATGTTTTGCGTGGGCGGTGGTGGCTGCTCTGTATCCAGTTGAAAGACACACAGACCGACAATCGTCGTACCCGCATTATACAACAGTATTGAATCTCCAAGATATTGAGTTTCCAGTCTCTCTTAATCAAATTAAAAAATTTGAAATTTATAATGACTGTTATGCCCGTGCCGTGAGGATAGGGTTTTCCGGGATATTCGCCCAAAGAGTTGGAACTCAGGCAGCAAATAAACGCACTCCGTACTTGTTTAGTAAAAGAATATATTTTGGTCGTACCGTTACACTTATCTTATGCTACTATTAACTCGCGTATTCGGTCGTCGTGTAGACGAACCGTGTCGATAGGTCGATAACTTATTTACGCGCGGCTCTCTTACTAGCGACTTTCTTACGAGCGACCGCGATGGGTCTCGCGATCGGTTTATATATCGCTTTAATTTCGGGGGTGGAAGGATGAGGTTTTCCGGGTCGGAGCGCGGGACGTGCTTCGTGCTCGGGTGTCGTAATGCTTATTCAGCTTGACCGTGACTTGCTTTCTTGTTGGTCACGTCTTATTTTTCTTTCTTAATCTTTCTATTTAATTCTTATTTAATTTTCTTATTTAATTCTTTTAATGCTTTGCTTTGCTTGCTTAATTTTAATTTCTTATTTCTTAATTTTATGTATTTACTTTTCCTTTCCAGGTAAGTGTCTCGGGTTACGACATCCTTCCCCCTTTGGGAAAATAAAATTTACTAGCGGTAAATTTTCTTTACCTTATTTTCGCTTCTTAATCTGTTTTTACATTTTGTCTTATTAATATAATATGGCTGTGTTGTTTCCGTCATCTAGTGTTGTGTCGGGCTGGTAAGGTCTGTCATAAATTTTTTCTCTTTGTACTCGTGGTATGCTTATTTGAATTGTGCTTATTTTGTCCTGTTCTTTTTTCGTTTGCTTCCTTCTTCTTACTAGGTGAGTTAACACTACAATGCTAAGTATAATTATTGTTCCTGTGATACCTGATATCGCGGGATGTATTACATGTTCTCGTATCAGTAGACTGTCTTTATTTATCTATCTGTCTGTCTCGGTCAGTGTGTTACTCAGTTTCATTAATTAGGATGGGTTCCATATTATTTTTCGTAATTTTATGCTTTCTACCTTGTCTTTGGTTCTGTCGTCTGTTTTTTCAATATGCTTGTTAGGTTGTAGTCGGATATCTTTGTATTTATATATGTTGTTATGGCGGGTTTGTTCGCTTTTATTATTATATCGGGCATTACTAATTTACATTTTTCTTTTATTGTTATTCGCCCTGACCTTTTGATTTTGGTTTTCTTTGTTACTCCGTTACTACATGTTATTTCTATTGGCTGTCTTTTCCTAGCGGAGTATATCCACGAGTTCGCGTCACTCAGCGTTATCCATATCGTTGAGTTGGCGTGTATGTGTCGTGTGTTACAGCTGTTTATATGTGTGTCTGTTCGTACGTATGTCTGTACCTCGCATAACGCTTGGCTGTCTCTGTGATGTGTCGGATGACTTCTTTCGCATACATATTGGTTGTCGTTTTGCATACATTTTTTTAATTCGCTTTCCGTGGTTGTAAAATACGTTCGACTATCGGGGTCTATCGCTATTATCGGTTGGCTTACTTCTGTAGATATAAATAAGTCATCTTGTTTATGGATGGGTAGAGGGATTGCTTTTATTATCTCGTATGTAGGATACATTATTAATGGAAATCTTACTATCGTAATTATTCCTATACTATCGTAGTATGCGCGTATTTTTATAAATTTCTCGATCTCTCCCCAATTTTCTGGTGCAATGTTGAACGGAAAGTGCGTTTCTTGCGGTATTTGTGCCGCGATTTCCTTAAGATTATTTATTATGGTTTCGATCGGTAGTACTCTTATGTTTATTATTCCGCTTTTCGCGCTATTTAAATGCGTTACGCTATCGGTAATATTCGTTATTAATCTTCTGATGATCGCGTTTAATACGATGAAATGTTCGTCCATCTCTTCTCTGTGTCCGAATCCTGTTTTCATCTGTATCCAGCTTTGTCGCATTTTCTCTGTCACATTTAAAAACTTGTCTTCATTATCCTGTATTATTTTCTCTGATTTTTCTACGTGTGCAATGGTTGCGTTTAACACTTTAATTTGATTCTTCAACGCATGCTGTAGTGTTTATTGATTTCCTTCTAGCATTTTCTATTGTTCGTTGATTACTTTTTCGTCGTCGGCATCCATCATGCCGAATAGCGTTTTGACTAAGGCTCCTAGTCCATCTACGAGTCCTCTCCTTGTTTTCTTTGCTAACTGATAGGTCGTTCTTAAACGTGTTAATAGAGTTACTGATTTTTCGTACTCTTGTTCTGTCAGTTGCAGTAAGAGGCTGCAAGTTCTTTTCATTTTTTCTTTCAGAGGTTTGTCATAGCATAACGCTCTCGTTTGCGCCATGTATCCTGCTAACTGCTCTTGTCGGTGATCTGTTGCGGGAATGTCCGTTTTGATTACCATTTTCCATGTGGACTCTACTTGATTGATTTTTGACATTATATCACTGCACTTTCTTAGAATGTGTCGTGCATTCTTTATTTGCGTTGTGCTTTTGCACATGTAGCTGCTTTCGCTGTTCTATCTTTGCTCTTAGTTAGTCTTCAGTCGCGATCCTGTGCAGTTTATCCGCGTTGTCTTCCTTCTGTTCGGTTGTGTTCATGGCTCCTAACGCGGGTGAAGTACACTTTTTAAGTGACTAACAGGTTGTGCGTGACAGTGGTGATCTGATTTCTCGCGAAGAGTCCGCGGAAGACCACTTTTCTTGCTCTACGTGCAAGATGTGCAAGATATCGGACATTTTGCATGGATCAAGAATCTATCTAGACTTGTTAGTATGCAACTCAACAAACACAAGACTAATAAATATATCTGCGATCGGTATATATACTTAATAAAACTCTAAAAATATTTAAAACAAGGATATATAAATTAATATAATATAAAAATTTTAACTTTTATTTTACAGATGCATGCACTATTTTCACTCGGTCGAGAAATTGCAATCACATACAGTAGACTGTGGAAAGATGAACGACTGCGCTATCCGGTTACCGAGCGATAAGGATAAGTAGCTCGCATTCACCAACTACAACAGGAAGGAGCGACTAGCTTTCGTCGTGTACGCCGACCTGGAGTGCGTTTTGGTGAAAAAAAAGAAGAAAATTTTTATCAACATCACTAAGTATTTAGTAGCTTATTATGTACATTGTTCGTACGATAATTCGTTATCCGCGTATCATTCTCGTCGCGAAGCCAATTGCGTTGCATGGTTCACCGACGAACTTAAAAATTTGGCGCAACGTGTAGAAAATATTTTAACAACCAATGTCCCCATGGTAAATTTAACGCAAAATGAATGGAAAGAATTTCGAAGTGCGACTGAGTGTCATATATGTGAGAAATCATTCGTAGAAGATGATACGCGCGTACGCGATCATTGTCATTTGACCGGACGATACAGAGGTCCCGCGCATTCAAATTGCAATCTAAATTACAAAGAATCTTTTTGCATTCCAATAGTATTTCACAATTTATCTGGTTATGATTCTCACTTTATAATCGAGGAAATAGCCACAGCGTTCGAAGGGAGAATCGATTTACTTTCGATAACAAAAGAAAAATATATTTCATTTACAAAACATGTTAAAGGTACGAAAGACAAACCGGAAAATCACATTAAATTACGTTTCATAGATTCATATAAATTTCTCACAATAAGTCTCGATAAATTGGCGTCTTTTCTGAGCAAGGATAAACTCAAAATTTTACAATCAGAATATAAAAATTTATCCGCCGAAGATTTCAATTTATTAACAAGAAAAGGTGTCTTCCCGTACGAGTACATTGACTGCGTAGATAAATTGCAAGATGCGTGTTTACCATCGCGAGAATCATTTTACAGTTCCTTGACAGGTAACACAGTATCTGAGAGCGATTACGCGCACGCTGAGACTGTGTGGAAGCGATTCTCCATTCGAACGCTAGGCGATTATAGCGATCTGTATTTAAAAATCGATGTTTTGTTATTAGCAGACATTTTTGAAAATTTCCGAGAGAGTTGTATCAAGAGTTATGGGCTCGACCCCGCGTATTACTATACTCTTCCCGGTTACACGTGGGACGCCATGTTAAAGTATACGAAAATTATATTTGAATTATTCACAGACATTGACATGGTTATGTTTATCGAACGAGGTATACGGTGGTCTGAGTCAATGTTCCAACAGGTACGCGCGTGCTAATAACAAGTACATGCAATCGTATGACTCATCGAAACCATCAACGTACTTGACGTATTTCGATGTTAATAATTTATACGGATGGGCAATGTGTCAACCATTACCCTACGCCGATTTTCAGTGGGTCGATAATGTTTCCAATTTTGATATATCATCGATCGCGCTCGATTCGTCTACAGGCTACATCCTCGAAGTCGATCTCGAGTATCCGCAGCATCTTCACGATTCACTGACCTACCGTTTTGTCCGACATGCGACAAACCACCCGGCAAGCACGAGGACAAGCTTCTCGCAATCTTATACGATAAGAAGCGTTACGTGATACACTACCGCAACCTGCAGCAATGTTCACGTCACGGTCTTCGTATTACAAAAATTCATCGTATATTACAATTCACTCAATCTCCGTGGCTCCGTACTTATATAGAACTCAATACAAAATTTAGAACACAGGCAAAAAATGATTTTGAAAAAAATTTGTACAAACTGATGAATAATACCGTGTTTGGCAAAACGATGGAAAATGTGCGCAATCGCGTAGATGTTAAACTTTTAACAAAATAGGACGGACGGTACGGCGCAGAGGCATTAATTGCAAAACCAAATTTTCACAGCAGGAGCGTTTTTTCGGAAAATCTAATCGCTGTGGAATTACGTAAACTCGAGGTGAAATTCTACAAACCAATTTACGTGGGTATGTGTATTCTCGATATATCCAAGACATGTTTGTACGAATTTCACCACGATTATATGGTACCAATGTATCGGGAGAGATGCAAAGTCATGTACATTGATACGGATAGTCTTATATATCACATTAAGTGCGACGATGTGTACGAGAATATGAAATGCGACATCAGCAGATTTGATACGAGCGACTATGCGATAGACAATGCGTACGGTATACCGCTCGTGAATAAAAAGGTACCGGGTCTAATGAAGGATGAGAACAACGATACCATAATGACCGAATTTGTCGGGCTTAGAGCAAAAATGTATGCGTTGCGCGTGGATGGTAAGAAGGATACGAAAAAGGTAAAAGGCGTCAAGAGTAACGTTGTCGCGAGAACGATAACGTTTGACGATTACACGCAGTGTTTGAACGAAGAGATTGAAATAACGCGTAGTCAATCGTGTATAAGATCAAAATTGCACGAAGTATACACCATTCGCGAAATAAAAATTGCTCTAAGTCCGTACAACGACAAGCAGTATATCGTACCTACAATTACTGATACGTTACCGTGGGAACATTATAAGATATCTTTATAAAATATAATGTGTGTGATTTTTTTTTCTTGTATGTATATTTCATATTTTATATATTGTAATGACTATTGGAAAGGATGTATTAATAAAGATTTTGTATATTTCAAATATTTCATATATTTTTATATTGAATACATTGTATTTCTTATAAAATTAAATTACATGATCCTTATGTACCCAAGAATTGTGCGAACTATCAAATCCCAGCCATTTCACGTAAACCCCTCCCGCGCAGTACTTTCTCCACGAGATACACATCTGGATAATTCGCGCGATGCAACTCGTGCTCGTAAAACGCTTTAGCGATAGATTTTTTGCGATAATCCTCGAGTAGACATGTTACGGGATTAGTATGTTGCATTTTAACAATCTTAAACACCTCGGTTGTCCAATTTGGTGTGTAACTCTTTTCGAAAAGTTTTTTGTATTTACTAACGCGTACCAGGTCACCTACTTTAAACTTTGCAGGAGCAGCAATTTTTATACTGTTGTATACCGTATTTAAAAGTCTATCAGCGATCGTGGGAGTAACATCGATAGGTCTCATATTGATAGTGCGATGTTTTCGCGCGTTATATTCTGCAACGAGTCGGGATAGCGCGTCAATCCACTTGTAAGTTCCGTTCAGCGTAAACATCTTTCACATGTCGTTCTTCAGCGTGCGATTGAATCGCTCGACAGACGCCTTCAATACCGAATATGTGAATAGTGATTAATGTTATGTTTCCGTATAAGCCGTTGCACATCGATATTGTAAAATTCTTTCCCGTTATCAGTTTGCATGTTTTTCGGGCATCTCTTGCTATCTCGAATTATTTTGGCGATTGCATCAGACGTCTCGCTTCCACCTTTACTCTTGAGTGGTACAGCCCATGCATACTTGCTCAACACATCGATGACGATGACTATGTAGTGGTAACCTTTGAAATGAGAATACGGACGATGTCGACTTGCCACAGATCATCGTATCCCCGCACTATGACGTGTCTTCGGGGAAAATTTTTTCTCGCCGGCGCGTGTAGTTCGTTCACCAACTGTCGTCTCTCCAAACTATGTTGATTCTTTGCTTTGTCAGTTTTTCTCGATGACCGTTGTTGTTCGCTTTTTTTTCACTCATTTTCGTTCATCGTCCTTTAATAGTCGTTCTTGACCTGTTTTGACCTGTTCTTGACCTGTTCGTAGCCGTTCTTGACCTGTTCTTGACCTGTTCTAACCTGTTCTTGACCTGTTCTTGACCTGTTCGTAGCCGTTCTTGCGTTGTTCACCGCCGTCCTTCACCCATTCGAAAATCGTTCTTGACCCTTTCGCAGTCGTTTTTGACTCGTTCATAGCCGCTTCTGACCCGTTCGTAGCCTCGTTCACAGACGTCTTTTGACCGATTGCAGGAGTTCTTGAGTTGTTTGTAACCTTGAGTGTAGCTGTTAAGAACATGTTTGTAGCCTCGTTCGCAGCCCTGCTTGAGATGCTGATAGCCTCGTTCAAAGCTGTTGCAGCTGCTGCTGCTAGGTCGTTCACTGCCACTGCCACTGCCACTCATTGTAGTTAGATAGCAGTTCGATAATTCTTCGTAGCTGTTCGATAATTGTTCGCAGCCGTTCGATAATCCTTCGTAGCTGATCGATAACCGTTTGATAGCCGCTCCTAACCCGTTCACTAATACTCATTTAGGTTGATAGCTGTTTCTGCGTTAGCGTTAGCCGGGCGTTGAAGTTCATTTAGCACAATCTGTATTGCTCGCACGTCCTTCTCAAGCGAAATTAGCTTCTCGTCTAATTCTTTCTGTCGATTCATTAATCTTTTAACGCAGGACTCCACGTAGTTTGTTGACGGCATCGGTGTCAGCCTCTGGTTGCGCTACACGGCGAATCTTACGTGACCTTGCATCGAAGTCTGTAACGACGCGACACAAAGCGTTTTCGTGCGCATAACTTTTTACCAATCTATCCCAAGAACCGTTTATGCCGGTTGCATCATTTCTTGGAGCGAATAATCCAAATTTGTTGATAGGCATTTTTTTCTGATGCTTCGTAAAGTGTCACGCAACGCTGATCGACTGATTAGTTTTGTTGAGACACCATTTAATTTATAATAATTCCTGCTTCGCGAAGTTCCTCGATGATCGACTGGATCTCGTTGTCGTGAGCGTTGTGACCAGCTTGGCGCGAAGCGTTGAGCAATCGTAGCCGATCCACTAGTTCGTTGGGGTCGTCCCAGTGCACGTAATCAATCATATTGTTGGTTAGCGTCATAGCGCGAGACATAGATATCTCCCCTCCAGATTTTGTATTTTTCGATTCGAGCGATATCAACGGTGCAATTATATATATGTACTTATATCCCCTGTTACCCTTCAAATGACCCTGCGCATCATAATCGCGTCTATGCGCGTCACCAATAATACGCTCTTGTATTTTTCCAAATCGTTCCCCCTCGTGTAAAGTTCGTGATCGGGAATTCTCTTGAAGATCAACTCGTACAATCCTGGCGTTCCAATCTACCGCACGTCGTCTATGATAATAGAGTCATCTTTGTTGATGTTAAATCGTTTATTGCCGAGTCGCATTTCATTCTTTTTGTCAAAATAGACTCCATACACATGATCAATTTCGTGATTTTTGTCGCCACTGAGCAAAGCGCTTATGTACTTTTGCTCAAGTGGTCCAAAGTACTCCCGCAACGTTTCTTGACCTTCCGGCGTTTGTAACTTGTTTCGAACAAACGATGATTCGAGCATGTTGCCCGAGGTTTCGAAAACATCTTCGTTTACGCTTGTTGGTGCGGTTAACGGCGTAGAGGCTATCGACGGTTCATACAGTAAAACGTCCGATCGTTTCCTTTTTTTCGGTGTCACATTTTCCTCTTCCTCTTCCTCTTCCTCTACCTCCGCATCTTTAGCCTCTTCCTTCTTATCTTCCTTGTATCGCTTGATGGGTAAGATTTTAATCTTTGCGCTACTCTCCGACTTATTTTTCATCGCGAACGAGTTGTCGACAATCTTTTGCAGCAGCTCGATAATAGATTTAAAATGGGTCTTGACTGCGATATCGTCATCGATGTTACCGGTCTTCAAAGCGCGATGTTTCTTGCGGATCGATTCGCTCGTTTTCGCAATCTCCTTTGCCATCTTTTCACGCTCGCGAATATTATTGCTCCCAGCCATATCGATAGAGAGTGTTGAACGCTCGCGTTTCACCGCTTACGACAGAATGTAGGCAACGACTAATCGTTTTGTGGTATTGCAAACACGTTAAATCCGTTTCTGTATCGCCCGTTTGTAAGCAAGCTATCCTTGTCTATCACGAGAAATCCATACTTTTGCTGCCAACAAGTACGACATAACTCACTGAAATCCTCGTATGACATGTCGGTATTCCCGTGATCGTTGTACACGTGTTTCAAGTTGGTGCTATCCTGTTTAAACAAGATTAGCAGGTTCGCGTTGTCGCGTAAAAGATGTTTCGGTATTCTCGCGTATGTCTGGTAGAGATAGAAGCAGTCGACGTTCGAGTGGCGTCCCATTGAGAAATATTCTCTTATTGTATTTTGTTTGTCGTACGCCACGTCATCGAAAACGAAAATCAAGTTTGGACGTGCTTCGCTCGGTGGAATGACGTCACTGTTATTGGAAAATGTAAAATAGCCGATTTCATCAATCGACGTTAACAAATTCTCCAGATATCGATATTTTGGCTGTTGCAGTGACTTTGAATACACGTACACATTTTCAAAGCGGACTTTCTATCAAACTAATCAACACGTTAGTTTTACCGCAATTCGAGGGGCCGCAAACGATTGCGCGTATAGTATTCGGCAGCATCGTACCATGTCTACGCATCTCTATTGTCCCTCATTGAGCGTAATCTGGCGTCGTAATTTGTCACGCGTATCACGAAAGGTTGTCGCACGAATTTCATTTTCCCACTTCCGATTCGGATCGCACGCCTGTCTATTTATAGCTGCGCGGAACTACAAAGTGCTCAGTAACGAAGAAATGTTTGACCTGCTATCAAGTCCTTACGATATTCTTGATTTGAGTGCCGAACAGCTACAGTTTGTATCTAAAGCAGTTTTATTGCGAATGTGTGGTAATCACGTCCACTACGTGTGGGACAAACTTCCGGAATACATAAAGGCGGATTCAGAGGTTCAGACTTATTATCACTGTTTCGAACATTACAATCGACCGTGGCAACAAACGCAAATTGACGGTCCAGCGCCGATGATAAAAGATTGTCGTGAATGTCGACGCAAATAAGTAGAGGTCTATTAAATCGTGCGATAAACTTGTCATAAATGTTAACGCAAATAGATAGAGGTCTATTAAATCGTATGATAAACGCACTTCCTATCGAATTGCATATTCCTGGATACCAGTTTTGCGGTCCGGGCACGCGGTTAGAAAAACGATTGGCTAGAGGTGATCGAGGTATCAACCCATTGGACGCGACGTGTCGTGAACACGATATAGCGTACTTTCGGAGTAACGATCTTGTCGAAAGACACGCGGTGGATAGGATACTCGCACAAAAAGGCGCAAACTTGCATCACTGCAAAAGATTCGTCTCTCGGTGAGAGAACCGCAGCCACAGCCGTCTGGACTGCGATGAAAACCAAAACGAAGTTCGGTATGGGTCTAAAGACGAAAACGAAGAAAAAGACGGTGAAAAAACGAATACTTCCGGTAGCGAAACGCGGGGGTGTATTACCAATTCTACCGGTGTTGGGCGCTCTTGGATCTCTAATTGGTGGAGCGACTGGTGTAGCAAAGATGGTGAACGATGGAAAAGCTACACAACGTCAATTTCAAGAGATGCTACGTCACAATCGTGCCATGGAAGGTCGCAGATTGTATCTCGCGCCATACAAATACGGACGAGGAGTCTCAATGAGAAAGAAGAAAAAAAACGTCAAAGAGACGCTAAAAATGTCAGAGGGCGTAACTACCAACATAAAATTGCTGCAACGAGCAAAACGTATGCACATTCCATATTTTAGAGGTGTTTTTATGCGTAACTCATTACCGATCGGTGATATATATCGAAACGAGAGCGGCATCATAAATTTGGATAACGCTAAAGGCTCGGGTACTCACTGGGTAGCGTATGCAAAGAGGGGGAATCGAGCTATATATTTTGACAGTTTTGGCAATCTTCGACCGCCAAATGAATTGATGCGATATTTAAATGTGACAAAAATAGAATATAATCACACATCCTATCAAACTTATAATCAAAGCATCTGCGGACAATTGTGCTTGCAGTTTTTCCGAACGGTCGATGCACGCGAATTTAAAGACATACATTGCGCTATTTAACTTAGTATTCGTTAAACAGTTTGGTCAACATGTCTATGACATTCACGCTGACTGGAAAGAGCAGCGTTCTCGCGGCAAACTACTTTCCCAACGTAGATTTAAGCGACGGTGAATACGAGCTTGATCTAGCAAATTTTGAGAGTTATCACACGATATCGAACGTGAATTCCTCGAATAATAAATTTTACTTTGACAAAGACGATGCGGAAATTACGATTCCCGAGGGATCGTACGAGCTGCAAGCGATACATGAATTTTTGAAACATACAATTTCACGAAAACGTTCGCAACACACAGTTCGTAATGGTGATAAAAAACACACTGACGACGATGATGACTTTGAGGCTGGAGAATGGCCTATAGTGCTCCGCGCTAATTACAATACGATCAGGAGCGAGATCAAATGTGCCTACAGATTAAATTTTAGCAAGCCTAACAATATTGGATCGCTGCTAGGATTCTCGAACCGTATACTGCAGCCGCGAAAATGGTACGAGTCGGACGTGCCGATTAACATTATCAACGTGAACATTATCCGCGTCGAATGTAATGTGACCGCGGGTGCGTACAACAACGGCAAACTCGTTCATACGATACATGAATTTTCACCGAGAGTACCACCAGGATATAAGATATCAGAAACACCGGCGCACATCATTTACCTACCGATCATCGTGCGGTGCATTACGGATTTAACGTTACACGTTGTCGACCAGGAAGGACGATTACTTGATTTTCGAGGAGAAGAGATCACCATTAGATTGTATGTACGGCGGCGGCAAAATTATCGTGTGATGTTCGTGTTGAACGGATCGAAAAACGTGAGAGACAACACAATCTTTACGACGCTAGCGACAACAACATCGACATTTGCTAATATCCAATCAGCCGGCACTAAGAAAAAGAAATTGAACGCATCAAATGTTGCGTTTTTACAATCTTTGGGATTCGTGGTGCGAAACATTTGCGCGATGACTGACATTCTCAACATCGCGGACGAGCTAGTCTTTGACGATCGCATTGTCAAGATTGAGACTCACTCCTACAACCCATTCGCCAACACAACGTTCGGACACAGTGATGAGATAAGAATACCCATACAACAACAGGATCTGTATACATTGCCGTACGAGAGTTTCTTATACATCGAGGGAGAATTGAAGATAAAGCAACCAACTGCCGGTTCCGATGTGGTACTGCAAAATAATTGCGTTGCATTCATGTTTGACGAGATTCGATACAAACTCGATGGTGTGGAGATTAATCGGAATAGAAACGTGGGAATAACAAGTATGCTTAAAAACTATGTAACAATATCATCCGATAGAAGCGTGATTATGAGAAATGCTGGCTGGAGTGAGCCAACTATTGTGAATGGACACTTTAATTTTTGCGTACCGCTCTACATGTTATTGGGATTTTGCGAGGATTACAGACGCATAGTAATTAATGCTCGTCACGAGTTGATCTTAATACGATCGCGCAATGACAACAATTGTCTGCTTGAAGCTTCGACGCTGAAGCCTGTGCTCAACATATTCAAGATACAATGGCGAATGCCACATGTGTTGTTGAGTGAAATTAAAAAGCTGTCTATGCTGCGCGCTCTGGAAAGTAGACGCTATCTCAGCATGGGTTTTCGCTCGTGGGATCTGTACAAGTTTCCGCTGTTGCAGCATACAACCAAGCATTCATGGGCCATTAAAACCGCGACTCAGCTGGAGAAACCACGATACGTTATCTTTGCTCTGCAGACAGGCCGGAAGAATGTTATGTCCGAGGATGCGAGTAAATTCGACGACTGTAAATTAACAAACGTGAAACTCTATCTGAACTCGGAATGTTATCCGTACAACGACATGAATCTGGATTTCGATAAAAATAGATGGTCGATTCTGTACGACACGTACGCGCGTTTCTGCAAAAACTATTACGGATACGAGTACCTCGAACCGAGTCTCACCGTCTCACTGTTTCTACATTACGGTCCGTTTGTGATCATCGATTGTTCTCAACAAAACGAATCGGTCAAGAGTGCAACCGTGGATGTGCGATTGGAATTTGAGTGTAAGGAGAATGTGTCTAATAATACGACTGCGTACTGTCTCATCATACACGATCGCGTGATCCAGTACAACCCATTGACCAACGTTGTGCGCAAAATTACCTAAGTGTTAGCGACAATAATTTAGAAAGAGAGGGGAAGCAGGATATAAATCCAAGTGTTACGAGATGGTTGTCATTCTTCTTAACTGACGAAAAGAGATCTCATCATGTCTGTATCAACGTTTGTCGATCTGCAAGGATTTGTCGTTTCGAATAAATTCATCGCAAAGGAGGTGGCAATGCTGAGAAGAGGAACTGTTCTCGCACACTACATTTTTCGGAGTCCTATACCATGGCATCTCCTTACAAAATCCGAAAAGTGTCAAACTTCATGGTTGATGGCGAATCATCATGGACTACAATGGGAGGATGGAATCGTTGCGTACAGCATGGCGAAACGGTTGATTACAACAGCTGTAGTTGAAGAAGAAGAAGATAAAATGCAGTGTATCGTATACGTTAAAGGATGTCAGAAACGAGAATGACTTGCTAATATGCTCGGCGACGATGCGAGAGAAAATTTAATTATCGAGACCTTGGATGCTGATTACGACGATATCGAATCTTTAAATAATCTAAATGTTAAAAATACTATGCGATGTGGAAAACATGTTAAGAATTGCGCATTACAAAATGTATTCAAAATATTTAACTGGTGGTCGCAACGCTAGAAAGAATTGCAAGATTTGGAAAAATAAAATATTTAAACACTAATATGTTTTATCTCTTATTCCCCCTTCTCATTCCCTCCCTCCCTCACGAGTCATTTAAGAATTCTTTTTATTCGAGTATCGTCTCTCCCTTCTCCTAAAAATTTCAGAGCACTGAAGTATTCTAGAATTTCCCACCACATTTACCACTAATTTCCCCCCACTACTTTGAAAAAACCGGATGTCACGTATATTTGATTTTTCATACGATCAGTGTTGCGTTAACCGTTCGTGAAAGTAGTTCACTTTTGAAATCTGGAAATATCTACTACGTCGAAAGAAGCAGTGGCGGCCCCAGCAGAAGCGTGAATAATTACGTATCGAGTCGTTATGAAACTCCATCGTTTGAGAACAAATGTGACAAGTAAGTTTTTGTTTAACTTCTTTCTATTTTTCACAAATTGTTTTTAAACTAATTTCTTTTTTATTTTTCTACAGCATTTCGTTGAAGCGTCGTGCGATTCGTATACTAAGTAGACGATACGCATTGACAACCACGGAATTCAAATTCCTTGAAATTGGTATCAACGTGGGTCCACCGAGTTACGTGGAAATTGTCATAGGAGATCATCAAGGAAAGGAACTGGTATTATCTCTACGAGCAACATCGCAATATTCACGATTTACTGCGAAAGGACTCTAAAGATACCTATAATTTTATAAGCGTTGGACCGCTAACAGTGCGAGTTCATACGATTAACGATACTAAACTTATAAGTCTCGAATCTTTAAACGTGCGCATGATAATGATTTTTGAATTAAGTTTTTAGTCACAATATGTAATAAAAAAAAAAAAATATAAAAGAGAAGAATAAAGTTTTTTTTTAAATTTAAATCATGATATAATTTATTCGCACGCATTTCCCATCCGTGCTTCCTCCTACCCGTAAACAGTCCCAGTTCTCAAACGTAGCTCGTTGCGGGGGATGACGTCATGCTGAGAAGGGAGAATGCGAAGCTAGGGACCGCGAGAGAGTAAGCGCTAGGAAAGAAAGATAGCGCGAGGCGAAGGAGAACGAGAGAGTAAACGCTAGGAAAGAAAGAGATAACGCAAGGCGCAGGAGAGCGAGAACGCAGAGAATTTTTTTTATATTAAATATTAAGTTATTATATCTAATTATATATAATATATGAAAAAAGAAGGATGGGATAGATGAAGGAAGCGCAAGCAAGCAATTATATGTGTTTAACATAATTTTTTTATTTAAAAAGTGTGTGTGTATTTATTTACAAAAAATCTGTGTGTGCGTGCGTGCGTGCGTGCGTACGTGTGTGTGTGTGTGTGTGTGTGTGGATAAAAATAAAGTTAAAATCAGGGAAGGGAAGGAGAAGGCGCAGCATCTCTGAAACAGAAAAAGGAACATTTTTATTAGTATTTTAAAATATATTTAAAATTTGACCATATTATAAAGAGATACTTACAATACGAGGGGCTCCTCTCCGAATAAGCTGCGGAGGTCAAATATGTCCCCCTGTATGTGCACTATTTCCCGGGCACCGAAGCGATCATGCCATAAATCCTGCCATTCTTCGGCCTCCCTTCGATTGACCCGCACCCAGCGCACATTCTCCATGTGCGCTATGCTTATATATCCAGGGATCGGATCAGCATCTATTTCGAAAATCTATTAAAAAAAACAAATATATTATAAATATATTATAAATAAAAAAAAGCGTATAAAAATAATAATAAAAACTACTTACATTTCCAAACAGGACCTATAGTAGCGCCTGGAATGGGGCGCGGGCCAAATTTCGCGCTCTTCGAAGTGAGCGGCGGCGATGGTACCGGCGACGGTCGATCCATTCCGGAAGCCGTAGGTGGCGGAATCCCGTCTCAAACATCGCATGCATGAACGCAACAATTTGCGACATTTTTTTTTATTTTAACAAAATACGCTCACTCGTCAACAGTCAGATACTTTATGCCAGCTCCAGCGAGAGCTAGGTAACGTCTCGGTAAAAAGGGTAGGGGGTGAGCAAGGCATAAGAGCTAGTACGAATGCCTACTCTTCACAACTAATAAAAAAAAAAAATAAAAGCTAACGTGAATTTTATGGAGTCCCCGGCTATAAATCAATCATGCGTTTTTGCACCTTTAAAAACGGCCCGACCTGTTCGTCGCAGCGTCAACCAAAAATTTCTATTCTAAACTTTATGCCAGCTCCAACGAAGGGATCGTGAAAGAGAGAGAGAGAGAGCCAACACCTAAAAGTTAGATTGTGCGAGGCGAAGGAGAGCGAGAGAGTAAGCGCTAGGAAAGAAAAAGATAGCGCTACATTAGAAATAACGTAAGGTTTAGGGATCGTGAGAGAGCGAGGCGAAGGAGAGCGAGAGAGTAAGCGCTAGGAAAGAAAGAGGTAGCGCGAGGCGAAGGAGAGCGAGAGAGTAAACGCTAGAAAAGAAAGAGATAACGTGAAGCAAAGGAGAGCGAGAACGCAGAGAATTTTTTTTTCTTTTTTTCTTTTTTTTTCTTTTTATAATTTTTTTTCCTTTTTTTCTTATTTTTTTCTTTTTATAATTTTTTTTTCTTTTTTTCTTTTTTTTCTTTTTATAATTTTTTTTTCTTTTTTTTTCTTTTTATAATTTTCTTTATATTAAATATTAAGTTTTTATATCTAATTATATCTAATATATGAAGGAAGAAGGATGGGATAGATGAAGGAAGCGCAAGCAAGCAATTATATGTGTTTAACATAATTTTTTTATTTAAAAAGTTTGTGTGTATTTATTTACAAAAATCTGTGTATGTGTGTGTGAATTTAAAAATAAAAAAAAAGATAAAAAAAATATATAAAAGATTGCATGACGATGGTCGAGCGGTACGGCACGACGGCGACTGCTGCTGCAAAGTGCTGGAGGGGATGACCGGGCGGTGGTAGTGGCGTCCAGGTAGGGCTCCTGCATAACAGAAAAAAAAATTTATTAATATTTTCATAATTTGAAAAAAAATAAAATAAAACAATAAATAATAATAAAGTCAGTGCTCTCTTAAATATAAATTATTAAATAAGTTAAAAACGGCAATAGAGAGCAAAAATTAAGTCGTGTTAAACGAGTTAGGTCTTAATCAAACAATCATATAATAATTAAAACACAATAATAAGGTATATTATAGATATCAAAAATGATAATAATTATTACATATGTCGCATAATCTTCAATAATAAAATTACTATTAGCGGTGTTCTATATCGCATTATCATAACGCAAATCAATCCTCATATCAAAAATTACAAATGTTAAGAGAATCTTTATATCGCATTTACGTAACTCTACTCATACGAAGATATTAAACCGACAAATGTTAATAAGAAATTACAATTCAATAATATAATTATTTGGATGCGTGCGTTTCGAGCTCAATCTTTGAGTCTTCATCAGCAAAAATTAAATCACAAATATAAAAATTTATAAATTAATACGAGAATATTTACTAATGTGTTATGAGTATAAATGTAAAACGCCATTGTCTTAGTTGTGTGAACCTACTCCGATAGATGTTATTAGACGAACATAGTCAAAAAGTTGAAAAAGAATACTTACACATCAAGGATTACTTACAATTACTGATCAGAATCAGTATCAGAATCTGGATCATTATCGATGACATGTTGTAGATGCAATATGTTATCGATATGTTGACGGATTTCCCGATGGATTTCTTGCAATTGCTCAGGATATGCTTGCCGATTTCCGTCTGGTAAACAACAATTCTCGCAAGGCTTTCCCCTTAGTCTATTGTTTTCATTAGTCCATATATAAGTTTGTAGTTTGGAGATCACGGTTGAAGAATTTTTTATGCCAAGTTCGCGATTTCGTTGAAACTGCACCACCGCATTCAATAGTTTTTCGGTCACCATTTTTCACAGCACTTAGTCCTAGCAAATGTCTACAAAAAGTTTATTGCTGCGCACAAAAACGGCACACACTACATGCTATTATTTAGCACAGTGAATGTCCACAGTTTTTGCACGAGTTCCAACTGTGATGAATATATTGTCCAGTTTCATGTTTATACACAATTTTACCTTGTGTATATGAATCTTGAACTTCAATAAAACATCCAGAACAAAATTTCTCACTATTTGCTTCGTCGTCGTACTTTTTCACTTCATAATAAAATATGATATTACACATTTCCTGTCGTTCGGTTATATTTCGTAAGTCTTCACGCACTAACGGCATTACTTACTCATTTAAACAGTCTTCCGGGTCACTCTCGCGATTAAAATCTCTTTTTCCATAATATCTTAATAGTCATAAAATGATCATAAAATTAGAAAAAAAAACAGTTTTATGACTTCTAAAATGCCCCCGACTATAAAATTAACCACAAAGATAAACATCTACTTTCGAACGTATGTAGGACCCTTTACCCCCCCCCTCCTTTCCATAACACCAGATCCCTCGCGCTTCCCAGATACCCCCGCACCCCCCTCGGAGCCCCATGGCTTAGAATTCCCACTATAACAATACTTCTTCCCGGCTACACGTGGGACGCCATGTTAAAGCATACGAAAATTATATTTGAATTACTCACAGACATTGACATGGTTATGTTTATCGAACGAAGTATACGCGATGGTCTGAGTCAATGTTCCAACAGGTACGCGCGTGCTAATAACAAGTACATGTAATCGTATGACTCATCGAAACCATCAACGTACTTGATGTATTTCAATGTTAATAATTTATACGGATGGGCAATGTGTCAACCATTACCCTATGCCGATTTTCAGTGGGTCGATAATGTTTCCAATTTTGATGTATCATCGATCGTGCTCGATTCGTCTACAGGCTACATCCTCGAAGTCGACCTCGAGGATGTAGCCTGTATCCGCAACATCTTCACGATTCACATTGACCTACCGTTTTGTCTGACACGCGACAAACCACCCAGCAAGCGCGAGGACAAGCTTCTCGCAACCTTATACGATAAGTGACTCCGTATATATATAGAACTCAACACAAAATTTAGAACACTGGCGAAAAATGAATTTGAAAAAAATTTGTACAAACTAATGAATAATGCCGTGTTTGGCAAAACGATGGAAAATGTACGCAATCGCGTAGATGTTAAACTTTTAACAAAATGGGATGGAAGGTACGGCGTAGAGACATTAATTGCAAAACCAAATTTTTATAGCAGGAGCGTTTTTTCGGAAAATCTAATCGCTGTGGAATTACGTAAACTCGAGGTGAAATTCTACAAACCAATTTACGTGGGTATGTGTATTCTCGATATATCCAAGACATGTTTGTACGAATTTCACCATGATTATATGGTACCAATGTATCGGGAGAGATGCAAAGTCATGTACACTGACACGAATAGTCTTATATATCACATTGAGTGCGACGATGTGTACGAGAATATGAAACGCGATATCAGCAGATTTGATACGAGCGACTATGCGATAGACAATGCGTACGGTATACCGCTCGTGAATAAAAAGGTTAGGTCTAATGAAGGATGAAAACAACGGTACCATAATGACTGAATTTGTCGGGCTTAGAGCAAAAATGTATGCGTTGCGCGTGGATGGTAAGAAGGATACGAAAAAGATAAAAAGCGTCAAGAGTAACGTTGTCGCGAGAACGATAACGTTTGACGATTACACGCGTTGTTTGAACGAAGAGATTGAAATGATGCGTAGTCAATCGTGTATAAGATCAAAACTTGCACGAGGTATACACCAGTCGCGAAACAAAAATTGCTCTAAGTCCGTACGACGACAAGCGGTATATCGTACCTACAACTACTGATACGTTATCGTGGGGACATTATAAAGTACCATTGTAAATAATTGTATTTATTTATTGTAAATATAAATTATATATATATATATATATTCACTCATGTAAATTTATGTATATTTTTATTATGTTATATGTTTATAATAAATTATTTTTATGTATTCAAGAGTTGTGCGATTTATCAAGTCCCAGCCATTTCACAAAAACTTCATCTCCTTTTTTACGTATCACCTTTTACACGAGATGCACGTCGAGGTTAGCAACGTTATGTAGTTCGTATTCGTAGAATCCTCCGGCTACTGGATTTCCATGCGAATCTTCGAGTAGATATGTCGCGGGATTAGTATTCTGTATTTTGACAATTTTAAACACTTCGGTCGACCAATTTGGTGTGTAACCTTTATCAAAAATGGTCTTGAATTTACTCACACGTATCGAATCACCTACTTTGAATCTCGCTGGAGCAGCAATTTTTACATTGTTGTATACTGTATTTAAAAGTCTATCAGCGATTGTTGGAGTGACATCGATAGGTCTCATATTGATAGTGCGATGTTTTCGCGCGTTATATTCTGCAACAAGTTGGGATAAAGCGTCGATTCACTTGTAATTACCATTTAGCGTAAACAATTTCTACATATTGTTCCTTAAAGTGCGGTTGAATCGTTCCACGATCGAGGCTTTCATGATGGAATACGTTGAATAATAATTAATGTTATGTTTCTTCATGAGTTTTTGCACATTTGCGTTGTAAAATTCCTTTCCTTTGTCTGTTTGAAAATTTTTCGGACATCTTCCACCATCTCGAATTAGTTTCGCAATCGTTTCAGACATTTCGTTTTCACTCTTACTTTTGCGCGGTATGGCCCACGCATACTTGCTCAGCACATCGATAACAGTGAGTATGTAATTGAAACCTTTGTTGACTCGTGCATAAGGACGCATCTCAACTACGTCTGCTTGCCATAGATCATCATATCCGCGTACTATGACGTGTCTACGCGGAAAATTTCTTCTCGCCGGAGCGTGCAATTCTTCCACGAGCTGTCACTTTTCAGAGTTGTTTTTCTTTTCTTGCATGTTTGATCGCGGCATATTTCATAATAATGTAAAAGTTCATGTATAATTCTTTATATATCTTTTCCTGAGTCGGATGTAGTTTGCACACGTGTCTGAAGCATTTTCTACATTTTATGCATCATTATCTGAAGCGTTTGCACGTGCGTTTCGAGCGCAATAATTGTTTCCTCAATTTCTTTCTGTCTATTCCTCAAAAGTTCAACACTCGTTTCAACGTACCGTTTGTTAGCAGCATCGTTATCATCTTCCGGTTGCGCTACACGTCTTGCGCAACCTTGCGTCAAAGCCGGCGCTAGTCAGACAAAGAGCGTTATCTCGCACATACGTTCTTAGTAATCCGTTCCATTCATAGTATACATTATTCGACGTACCGAGCGATACTCCAAATTTATTAATTGGCATTTCAATACGAAATGTTTTGACAGAATGACTAGTATCGTCAACATGTTTAATTTACAAGACCTGCCTCGCGAAGCTTTTCGATAATTGACATGATTTCATTGCCATGGGCATTGTTACCTGCTCGACACGAAGCTTTCAGCAACCGCAAACGATCTACCAATTCATTAGGATCGTTCCAATGCACGTATTCAATTTTATTCTCACTCAGTGTCATAGTGCGTGGTAGGTTTATACCTTTTCCAATTTTTCTTTTGATAGGAAATAATGAAGCGATTATATATTTATATTTGTATCCTTTGTTACCTAATATTGGATTACGCACACTGCTATCACGTCTATGCACGTTTGTCGCCAGTAATATACTTTTATATTTATACATATCGTTCTCTGTATATACAGCATCGTCGGGAATTCTCTTGAAAATTAATTCGTAAAGACCCGGCGGCCCCCCCATATTTTACTCCATTGATGATTATATTATCATTCTTATCCACTTCAAAATGTTTATCGCCGAGCATCATTCCTTCGTCGGAAAATTTAACACCGTATACGTAATCCATCTCGTTATTTACATCTTGGCCCAAAATTGCTCCGATATATCTTTGTCCGAGCGGACCAAGATGTTCTTGCAATATATTCTGACCCTCGGATGTTTGTAATTGACGTTGAACCAACGTCACAACCGCTTCGGGTGTGGTCTCAAAAATTTCTTCAACGGAAGGAGACGAGATTATTTGAGGTTGTTGTACAGCTTTTATCGGAGTCGATTGTTTCATTCACTTTGATTGATTTGGTGTAGAAGTTATCAATGAATCGTTTGATCGTTTTTGTCCCCCATTTGATTTTTTTTCATAAGTCAGTGAAATGTTTGATCGTTTCTGCTTTATGCTCTCTTGTTCTTCTCTGGGTATATCAAACGACTCCACTTTCGATACATCAGATTCTACATCGATGGTATTTTCAACAATTTGTTTTAGAGGTTCAGTGATTGGCTTAAAATGTCTCTCCAAAGCGACGTCTTCCTCAATTTTACCAGTTTTTAAAGCGTGATATTTTTTGCGAATTGATTCGCTCGTTTTTGCAATCTCTCTGACAATCTTTTCACGTTCATCATCAGCATCATTGTTGTTTATCATGATTGATTATTTTGTAGATGTTGTTAGACTGATGTGTCGAGAGCGACTAACCTCTCTACAGTATCGCAAATTCATTAAATCCTTTCCTATATCGTCCATTGGTCAGCGAGCTGTCTTTATCAATAACTACGAATCCATACTTGTGCTGCCAGCATTTCTGGCATAATGCGTGAAAATCGTCGTATGACATGTCAGTATTTACATGATCGTTGTACACATGTTTCAGGTTTGTACTATCTTGTTGAAATAAAATCAACAGATTCGCATTGTCGCGTATAAGATGCTTGGGTATCTTGGCATACGTTTGACAAAGATAGAAACAGTCGACGCTCGAGTGTCGACCCATTGCAAAGTACTCTCTTATCATATCTTGTTTATCGCACGCCACGTCATCAAAGATAAAAATGGAATTCGGAAGCGCCTCGCTTGGAGCAACGACTTTACTATTATTAGAGAATGTGAAATAACCAATTTCGTCTATCGGTGTCAATAAATTTTCCAAATATTGATATTTCAGTTGTTGAAGCGATTTTGAGTATACGTACAGATTCTCAAAGCGAACACCGTACGGACTTTCAATTAGACTTATCAATACATTAGTCTTACCACAATTTGAAGGACCACAAATAATATCGCGTATAGTTTGGTAACATGTTTCCATACTTGCGTATTTCTTTTTCAAGCATTAGTCTGTTATCAAAGTTTATAACTTTGATTATCGTCGCGCGCCGCACAAACCGCATTTTGAGAATGAATCATGGGAGGATCTATTTATAGATGTGCATCGAATCGAAACCGCTCAGTATTGAAAATGTTTTTTCATCTATCGGACGACAGTCATATTCTCGAGCTTACCTCTGAACAGTTGCAATATATACCAAAGATTATTTTATTGAGACAGTTTAGCCGCTACGTGGAACGACTGCGGGACAAACTTCCCGAACATATAAAGGCTGATTCTGAAGTACAACGGTATCGTAGATGTTTACGACATTATAATTTACCGTGGCAGCAAACACATATCGACGGACCAGCACCATTTATTAACCCATTTGCACCCATAAACGGAATATTCCGCGCATGACGATCGTCTTCTATCACCAAGCGCGGAATGTTCCGCGAGCCGCGATTTTCTTTTATCACCGCTCGCGGAATATTCCGCATAAAACAGATCACGTTTTATTGTCGATCTGTGAGCATCTGAGCTAGTTTCATTGCATTCTGAACAAATTTTAATTTTATTAATTGTTGTGAAGATCTTTCTAACTGCCGTTAAGAGTAAGTAGTGTCAATCTATACTTAAATTTAAAAAATCCAAATTTAAAAAGAACCTAATTGTATAATTAAAACTAAAAAATTTAGTTGCCCCAATAGATTCTGACTATTTTGTCGATTCAGATTCAAGTGTAAAAATAGGATATACTCGAAGACGTATCTGCCGTATTTCATCAAGTGAGGACAGCGAAGTTGATGAACGCGGTAGTTTTGTAAATGGAGATTACGTATGGAAATCCGAAAATCATACGCCGATTGTACATAATTTTTCAAGCGTGAGCGGTGTAACTGTAAATACACAAAATCTGTCGAGAAGGAAAGTCTTTGAATTATTTTTTAACGAAGAACTAGTTAGAAAAATAATTTCGGAAACAAATAAATACGGAGCAACTAACGCAGATTTTGTACCAGTAGTAGACGATGAACTAAAAGTATTTATTGCTTTAAACATTTTAATGAGTTTAGTTTTTAAGCCTACTATTTAGAGTTATTGGACCAAAGATAAAAGCATAGAAACACCATATTTTAAAAATGTTATGTCCCGCAATCGATTTATCTCTATCGCTGCAAATTTACATTTTTCCAGTAATTACATTTCCAACGACATTTATAAAAATTCGAGAAGTTTCTGAAATAATAAGAAAGAATTTCATTCGCATGTATGTACCAAATAAAAATATATCGATTGATGAATCACTGATGAAATGTAGAAGCCATTTACATTATATACAATTTATCAGAACTAAACGAGCAAGATTTGGTATCAAGTTTTATAAACTGTGTGATTCTAAAATGAGATACATACACAATTTTAAAATATATATAGGAAAAGATAAAACTAATACTGGATCTGCTAGCAAAAATGTTGTGATAAATTTGTTGAAAGAGAGTGAACTACTGTACAAAGGATATTGTTTGTTTATTGATAATTGGTACAGTTCACCGACTTTATATCGGAAATTATATAATATGGAAACAAACATATGTGGAACAGTGAGAATGAATAGGAAAGAAATGCCTCGGGAACTAAAATTACTCCAATTATAAAAGGGAGAAGCTACTGTATTTTCTACAACAGATATGGCGGCGATAAAGTGGAAAGATAAAAAAGATGTTGTTTTATTATCAACTATGCATTGCTTAGATTTTGCTGAAACGGAGAAAACAAACCGATATACCGGACAAAAAATTTTAAAACCAACAGTAGTAATAGATTATAAGAATATGGGTGGAGTTGATGTTGGCGATCAAATGTTAAGCAAATTTCACACTAAGCGAAGATGTAAAAAAGCCTATAAAAAATATTTTTTTACTTCATAGACATGATGTTACTAAACAGTTACATAATTTTCAAAAACACTAAAAAGGATCGAGCTTTTCATATTTACAAGCAAAGATTAGTCGAAGAAATCATTGATAAATATTTAGTAAATGTAAGAGTAAGAGAGGCATCATCTATCAATGATTCGTTAACGCGATATACTGGCCGACATTTTCCTACACGGATACCTCCAACATTAGCAAGGGAGAACAAAACCTCAAAGCGATGCGTTATATGCATATCTATGTTAATTCGAAAAGAAACAATTTTTAAATGCGATGTTTGCAATGTAGCATTATGTATCGATCATTTTAAAACATGCCATGTTAAATAAACTCTACTACTAAACTATTCGGAAGTCATTTACTGTAGAAGTTAGCGAAAATAATAAAACTACCTATATGCGACCGCGCGCGGTGATACGGGCCAACCGTCAGTTCAACGCCGCTGATGTCTGAACACGAAAACATAAGTAGAGTCATGATGCAAATGGGTTAAAGATTGCTACGAATGTCAGTGAGAATTATAAGAGGTAGCGGTCTATTGAATCGTGCGATAAACGGATATCAGTTTTGCGGACCGGGAACTCGTTTAAAAGAACGATTGGCTAGAGGCGATCGAGGTATTAATCCATTGGACGCTGCGTGTCACGACCACGATATAGCTTACTCGCGAAGCAACGACCTCGGCGAACGACACGTTGCGGATCGCATACTAGCTGTGAAGACGCAGGAACGTATTACCGCGAGGGATTCGACTCTTGGTGAAAGAGCGGCTGCTACGGCTGTTTGGACGGCCATGAAGGCAAAAACGAAATTTGGTATGAGAATGAAGATGAACAAAATTACCGAAAAAGAAAAAGATGTTGAAAAAACGAATACTTACAGTAGCGAAGCGTGGTGGTATTTTACCGATTTTATCATTGTTGGGAGTAGTCGGTTCTTTGGCTGGTGGAGCAGCGGGAATCGTAAAGGTAAACGATAGCAAGGCCACGCAACGTCAATTCGAAGAAATGCAACGTCATAATCGTGCTATGGAAGGTCGTGGACTTTATCTCGCTCCATACAAGCGTGGACGGGGTTCTCAACGACTGCTAAGAAAAAAAAACGTTAAAAAAATGTTAAAAATGCCTGCGGGTGTAACAACTAACGTACAATTGGAACAACTTGCAAGACGTATGCGCATACCTTTCTTTAGAGGCGTTTTCATGCGCAATAATTTATCGATAAGCGGCGTGCGACGAAACGAGAACTGCATTGTCAATTTCGACGACGTTGAGGGTCCTGGTACTCATTGGGTAGCATACGCAAAGAGGGGAGATAATGTTGTGTATTTTGACAGTTTTGGAAATCTTCGACCGCCCGAGGAATTGGTGCAATATTTTGGATAGAATATAACAAAAATTGAATACAATCATGCGTCTTATCAAAATTATAATCAGAGTATTTGCGGACAATTGTGTCTACAATTTCTTCAAACGATTAAATTTAAAGTCTAACACTCTACTGTCGTGACTCAGTATTCGACATGTCACTGACACTTACGTTGACTGGTAAGAGTAGCGTTCTTGCCGTAAGCTACTTTCCAGCCATAGATTTGAACGATGATGATTACGAACTTGGTTTAACGGATTTTGAAACTTATCATACGATACCGAACGTGAATTCCTCGAATAATAAATTTTACTTTGACAACGACAAGGAAATTACGATTCTCGAAGGGTCATACGAATTGCATGGTATAAATGAATATCTAACGCATGCAATTTTACAATACGATTCCCACAACATTATTAATAACAATGATGAGAAATATTCAATAGTGATTCGCGCTAATCATAATAGTTGAAAAGTGAAATTAAATGCATATACAGAATAAATTTTAATAAGCCCAACAACATAGGATCGTTGTTGGGATTCTCGAATCGTGTATTGCAGCCGCGGAAATGGTATGAATCAGATATGCCGATAAATATTATTAACGTAAACATTCGTATAGAATGCAGTGTGACCGCTGGTGCATATAGCAATAGTAAGCGCGTACACACGATACATGAATTTTCTCCGAGCGTACCACCGGGATAAAAGATATCGAAAACCCCTGCGCAAATCATTTATTTACCGATCGTCGTGCGAAGCATTACTGATTTAACGATACGTGTTATGGATCAGGAGGGTCGATTGCTCGATTTTCGAGGAGAGGAAATTACCGTACGATTGCACGTACGACGACGTCAAAAATAGTATGCTCGTGTTGAATGAAACGGAGCACGCGAGAGACAATATCTTTACGAAGGACAATACTTTTGCGAAGAGGCGAGCGGTGTCTGGTGACAATAATCAGGTGTCTGGTTACGCTAAAAAGAAGCTCAGAGCATTGAATCGTGAATTTTTAAAGTCTTTGGGATTTGTCGTACGAAATAATTGAAAGAATGATTGACATTTTGAACATTGGAAGCGATCTTTGACGACCGTATAGTAAAGATTGAAACTCATACGTACAATCCGTACGCAAATACAACACTTGGATATAGCGATGAGATACGGATACCTATACAGCATCAGGATTTGTACACATTGCCGTGCGAAAGCTTCCTTTACGTCGAAGGAAAATTGACGATAAGAAAAAAGGATGAATTAATGATATTGGGAAATAATTGTGTTGCATTCATATTTGATGAACTTCGATATGAACTCAACGGTGTGGAAATTGATTGCAACAGAAACGTTGGAATAACTTGCATGATTAAAAACTACATTTCCCTTACACACGAGAGAAGTAAAATCTTGCACAATGCTGCGTGGAATATAGTTGCAAATAATGGTGGCGAAGGTTACTTCAATTTTTGCGTGCCGCTCAACATGTTGCTTGGATTTTGCGAGGATTTAAAGCGCGTTATGTTTAACGCTCGTCATGAATTGATTCTAATACGTTCACGCAACGACAACAATTGTCTATTTGGAGCTCAGACTGCTGAAGCTGAGATTGAATTACACAAAATACAATGGCGTATGCCTCACGTAATATTGAACAAAATTAGTAAACTGTCCTTGCTACGTTGGAGAGCGGTAGATATTTGAACATGAGTTTCCACTCGTGGGATCTATACGAATTTCCTTTGCTACACAGTACGACCAAGCATTCGTGGACTGTGAAAACTGCCTCTCAGCTGGAGAAACCGCGATACGTAATCTTTGCACTACAGACTGATAGAAAAAATGTCGCGTCGAAAGATATTACCAAATTCGACGACTGCAAATTGACAAACGTTAAACTCTATCTAAACTGATTTTTATCTGTATGATGATTTAAATTTGGATTTTGATAAAAAGAGATACGGTGTCCTATTCGACATGTATGCGCGTTTTCGTAAATCTTATCACGGATGCAATAATGATAATGTATTATTTACCATGGCAAAATTTCTAGAGTGCGGTCCTCTCACGGTCATTGACTGCTCACGACAAAACGAGTCTGTCAAAAATGCTACCGTAGACGTAAGAATAGAATTTGAATGTAAGCTAGACGTACCCGCAAATACTACCGCATATTGCCTCATCTTGCACGATCGCATTGTCGAATATAACCTGTTGACAAATGTCCGCATAATTACATGAATCAGGAATAATCCCCTCCAATGTTATAACATTATAACATTATAAACTGGCGATACTCGATGATCGACATTAGTTGTTCGTCGTAGTTCTCGCCAATATCATTTCATTATGGTTGTGCCAACGTTTGTGGATCTGCAAGGATTATCGATAAAAAATTTATCGTGAAAAAAATTGCGATTCTGACAAAGGGCTCTGTACTCTCTCATTATATTTTTACGAGTCTTACACCATTCCGTTTGCTCACGAGATCTGAGAGATCTCAAGTTGCATGGTTGATTGGAAAACATCACAATCTGCAATGGGAAGATGAAAACATTCCGTACTACAGAGCCAAACGTTTAATCACTGACGCCGTGACGTTGAAAGATGCATCTTCTCGAGTGTATGTCAAAGGACATGAAAAACGAGAATGGTTGGCAAATTTACTGGAAGACGATGAGAGAATCGGTCTTATTATCGAGACATTGGATAACGACTATGATGACGTTCCTGCTTTAGATAAATTAGATGCTACTCTGCGTTGCGATAGACATGTATTTAAATTATTCAATTGGTGGTCGAATCATCATCATAAAGGTTCGATCAATCCATATTTATATATAAACTATTGTTACAATACATGTGTGTTATTATTATCTTTTTTTTTATCCTCTCCTTGTAGCATGTATTATATTAAAGTACATAATGCATTTTTTCTATTAGTCTGCATTTTAGCAGACAATGGACGTGAAATATTTGACATCTTTAAATGCGAAAAAATATCAAAATTTATGTTGTTTATGGTTCGCTTGATGTTAATCAACGTTCGTTTGATGTTGATCAACGTTCGTTTGATGTTGATCGACGTTTGTTTGATGTTGATCGACGTTCGTTTGCTGTACGATAGTAATTCAAACAAGGTTCGATAGATGTTCGTTTGATGTACGATAGTGGTTCAAACATGGTTCGATAGATGTTCGTTTGATGTATGATAGTGGTTGGATCGATCTGTAGCAAGTATTATATCTCTTAGCCATGTATACATCTGTGTGGTGAATATTACATTTCATGGTGCAGCTACATCTGGTATTATATTTCAAGTCATGATATTAAGATATTTATTTGATGTATAATAAGGTTCAAACATGTTTAGATCGATGTTGATCAATGTTTAGATCCATGTTGATCAATGTTTCAATAGATGTCTGATGCTTATTTGATTGTGTCGCTATTTAATTGTAATTATCTGTATGAATGCTGTGTGGAGCGACAGTCCGCGTCAGCTTTTAATTCTTTATCAGCTATAAAGAGTAAGCATTTGTTGCTAACTCTTATGTCATGCACATCCCCTACCAATTTTTTTTCACCGAGACGTTACCTAGCTTTCGCTGGAGCTGGCATAAAGTGTCTGTCAGTGATCCAGTGAAGTGAAGTTCTTTTGTGAAGATTTTAAAATGTCGGGCATTATGTCATTTCTCGACACTATGTTTGAGACAGGATACCGTCGCCTTCAGCTTTCCGAAGTTGGCAGGCGAAGCCATCGCCGTGCACTTTGCTGGGTCAAGAATTTGGCCCGCGACCTATTCCGAGTGTTGTTGGATGTACTGTTCGAGGATGTAAGTAGTTTTTATTATTATTTTTATACGCTTTTTTATTTATAATATATTTATATTTATATTTATGCGCTTTTATCTTTTACAGTATTACCAATATCGGTACTACCGCATCCCACTTGGTGATGTAATTTTTATTATTATTATTTTATACGCTTTTTTTTATTTATAATATATTTATATGTTTTTTTTCTTTTACAGGAATATCTATGTTACCACATCCCGGAGTATATCAACATCGTGCACATGAAAGAAGTGCGTCGCGTGCGGAAATTCCACCGCGAATATGCGGAATATGAGGATTTGTGGGGCGATGGCCCCCGTACTCGCCTCTTAGACGGGTTCTTCTTTCACCTGTACGTGGACATTTTCTGTCTCCACAGGCTGTTCGGAAAGAAGCCCTTCGTACTGTAAGTATGCTCAAATTTTAAAGATTTTTTTTAAATACTAATAAAAATGTTCATTTTCTTTTCTGTTACAGACGCAGCCGTCGCGAGGTCCCTCTCCGCCTCGTGCTTACAGATTTTTAGTTTTTAAGTTTTATATTTTCTTTTTATATTTTTATATTTTATATTTTATATCTTTTTATATTTTAAATTTTATATTTTTCAATTTTATATATATATTAGATTTTAGATTTTTTATATTTTTTTTACTTTTCATATTTTTAAAAAAACACACTTTTAGGAATAAAAATTATGTTTATGATAAATATGTGTATTGCGCTTTCTTTATCTATCCCATCCTTCTTTCTCCTCTTAGTATTAAGATATTAAGATAATGACTAGAATATCGTAAAATCGCAAAGAGCAACTTAAATTTAGATTTAAAAAAAAACTTATTGTTAGACTGAACAATATTGAATGTTTGTAACATATAAAAATTGTTAGTATTATTTAAAAACGTAGAATTAAAGTTAAAAAATTCTCTGCGTTCTCGCGTACGCCTTAGCCTCCGTCTTATCGCACTCCCACTATCCTTTCCCCTCATCCTCCTTCTTTCTCTCTCACACCATCATTCTATTGTGCTCTCTTCCTTTTCCCACCACATCATGCTCTTATTGTCCTACGCTATGTACAATGCACATAGCACTCTCCTTATCCTATCCTACACCACGCGTCTATCGCTCCGTCTCCATCTACCGCGTTACGAACGCCTATTGCGCCGTCTCTCTCTATCCATCTCCCTACTCGCGGACCTATCGGTTACATCGCGGACCTCTTCCCCTCTCCGCAAACCCCTTGCCTACCGGCTGTGTCGCGGACCTCTCCCTCCTCTCCGCTGTTCCCTCGCCTACAAATTGCGCCGCTGACCTGCGTCACCTCCCCCCCCGCGCCTCCGCACCCCCCTCGAGCTCCTGGGTTAGAACACCCTACCACGACTGCGTCGTGGACCTCTTCCCCCTTCTCCGCTGTCCCTTCGTCTACCGATTGTGTTACAGACCTCTCCCCCTCTCCGCGTACCCCTTGTCTACCGACTGCGTCGCAGACCTCTTCCCCTCTCCGCGTACCCCTCGTCATCAAACCGCGCCGCGGACTTCTTCCCCTCTCCGCGTACCCCTCGTCTACCAACCGCGTCGCGGACCTACAGCTGTGTCGCGGACTTCTTCCCCTCTCCGCGTACCCCTCGTCTACAAATTGCGCCGCGGACCTGCGTCACCCCGCCGCGCCCGCGGTCCCCCCCCGCCCCCGCACCCCCCTCGAGCTCCTGGGTTAGAACTCCCTATAACAAACTACTCTTGCTCTATCAGCCCTAGAGAGGTGGGGCGATTATTACCGGACACTTTGTGTATATGTACATATATATCCATATATATGTATATATACAGGGTGTCCCCGAATTGGCGGATCAACTCTCGTGGGTAGATAGAGCGTGTTAAACTGAAAAAAAAAATCTTATATTATTTTGCTAAATTCGCAATAATTAGATATAAATTAATAAAAATCGGCCAATCCGCCAGTATAAGCGCACGGCACGAAGAAACCTCCCACTTGATACTAGACGCGCGGCAAGATATAAACGCAGAGCGTACTGTACATGTCTCTTTCAGTACGCCCTTTGTACGTCCTTTGTAGAGCGCTCCGCCTACTGTCTCGCCGCGCGCCTAGTATCAAGTAATAAGTAGAAGGCTTTTTCGCGCCGCACGCTTATCCTGGCACGTATTGGCCGATCTTTATTAATTTATATCTCATTAATTATTGCGAATTTAGCAAAATGATATAAGATTTTTCTCTTTACTTTAACACGCTCTATCTACCCACGAGAGTTGATCCGCCAATTTAGGGACACCCTGTATATATAATATCGTTCGCTGAGCGTTTTTAATTAATAGTTTAATAATTATTGCGCAAATCGAAAAATGGTAGAGGATTTTTGTGTTCAGTTTGACCTGCTCTATTTGTCCTAGAGAGGTGGGATAATTACCGGACACCCTATATTTTAAATATATATTAAACTTAAATGTTAGGATTTATAAAAAAAATGGCTCCTTCAATACCATACTACATTCTTCTATTTCAATTAAATTACATTTAGTACTATTAATGCTATTTATTTTAACCGGAATATTTTTATTAAGGAAAATACTTTTACCGGTCTGACCGCTGACCATCGCTACCATCTGTGAGGAGTCCTGGGCAGACTGCACAGTTGATACTGCTACCGATACCATTGTTGATACCGCCGGCGCTGTGCTGGACCCCTGCCGCCTATCCCTCAGTTTAGGACAGCTGAAACGATAGTGTCCCATTTGCTTGCAGAATGCACAAGCGAACTTCGGCTTCCGGCAGTCCTTTATGAGATGTCCTATCTTGCCGCAGCTCTCACACTTCTGTCCTTGATGTTGGCCCTGATGTTGACCTCGATGTTGACCTCGATGATCTTTGTATAATATAGGCTTGTTTCCGCCTGGTCGTTTTAGCTCCATGTCATAGGTAGCCGCCGTTATCTTATGCATTTCATCTAGAAATTGGTCGACTGTTTCCACCTTCAAAGTAGTAGCCAGTCTTCTCAACGATTGATTAATATCCGAAATCAACATCTGGATTGACTCTCATTGAGGCAAATTAAGACTGTGCATCAAAGCCAATCTATCCATGGCATATTTTTGAAATGTTTCTTTGCCCGCATTCCATTTTCGGGCTTCTATCCGTTGTAGAACCACGTTAGAAAGTACTGTACGATCGAACCTCTTGATAATGGCTTCACTAAATCCAACCCATGACTCCAGCATGGTACCGGTTCCTAGATCGAACCATCTCCTAGCCATTCCAGCCAATCTACTGGTAGCCGCTATCGTCCGGGGCTCGATGTATACGTGCAATTCAATCCACACGCTAAACCCATAATCGAACATCTTCATTCTTCGATCAAGTAATATTTTCAAGTAATATTTTTAATATTCACGCTGCACAGCACAAATGATAAATAACTGATATAAGAGTCTCAAGATAAGGATAACTTGTCGATTCGGGATTCAGACTCCGACTCTCTCGATTATTCACTCCGAACTCCGAGGCGCGAAAAGGATCCATCGAAAGGACCAAACTGCGCATGATCGCATGTGACGTAATAGTGTGTCAGTGTTGACGTAGCTACGCTCTTACATATCAGGTGACTTATAAATCTCTTACAATATTTTGCAAACTGTGTACTACATAATATTCTGGTATAATCTTGGCAATAGGATAACATGATCTATCGTTTCAAATAATGACGACAAATACCAAGCAGGGTTTGCATCGTGATATGATGGTAGAATGTTATAAAAATTGAAACTGACCTTGCTGGCATTAAAATAGTAGAAGTTGAGCATGACATGAGCTCGCTATGAATCGACAAAGAAGCAATCAAAATGTAGCATTAAATAATGTCACATTAGAGAGATAAAATTGTCAAAAACTAAGCTTATCTACTATCACACTATGACTCCAGAAATACAACAGAAACCAAGCATGTGTTGCTATTTTAGACGGTAATAGCAGAAACATTGCAGAAATGTGACATTATCTGCTGTCACAAAATAACGAAAAAAATATAGTTTACATATTGCCTGGTTTATGTAAAAATAAAATATCTTAAAAGATATCAAAAATTTTAATTTTAATTAAAAAAATATATATAATTAAAATAAAATAATAAAGTTATATTCAGTTTGTTAAACAAACTGAAAATTTGAATAACTTTATCAATTTTTAATATTTATCACAAGGGATAAATATTTTTATTTTATATAGAAAAATATAATTTTTAGTTTTCATGTAATTGCGATATACGTGTGTGTTATTAAAAATATACACGCGCGTTTCGAAATCTATGAAAAATATATCATAAAAATTAAAATCGTAAGTCTCGTGATTTTTATGCAGTGTTCAGTAACAAATTGAAAAAAACGTATAAGGAGTGACTTGTTAGACATCAAAGGATATCGATTATGTATAATTTTCTTCTAAAGGTGGAAAGATAAAAAATGAAAATTTCTTTGTCTTGATTGATTAATTTCCAAAAATTAAGCAATTAAAACACAGAAATTTTTCACTTTTCACGTTTTTACCTAAAGGAAAAAGTTACATAATCGCTACCCGACTCTATTCCTGCTACGATTCCGCCATTACATTAAGTTATGCACGATTTCTGCCATGTTTCTGCCGATAGTAGCTATCATGACAAGCATGTTCTATTCTTGCTGTATTTCTGCGATCGTATCATGATGACAAAACCTATTCCGTTTCTAATACATTTTTACTATCAATAATTAATATAACAAATCTAATAATATTTTCTATATTTTTACTGACATAATATAATGGTAACCTATGCTTAATTTTTGCTGCATTTTTGCTCTTATACTATACTAGCAATTTATGACGGTAGAAAGTAAACAATTGCGGACACAGTAGATAGGAATCTACTGTAAAATCATGATTAGATCTGTTGTCATACTGTCGATATGCTGCTAGCATTTGGTTATCTGGGTTATTACATTCATATTTCTGTTCGTTAGTCTTTACTGGATTTATATATAGTGTATAACATTTTTTTTACAGATCAAGAAGCGAGTTCAAGTAGTTCTTCAAATGTAAAACGCCCTGCATAAATATTTTCAATATTGAAAATACACAAGAAGAAAATACTGAAAATACACGAGAAAAAGATACTCCATTAGACATGATTACATTCAATGAAAGGGGACGTGGATATAACACATATAGACAAAACAAAAATATCAGAATCAGGAACACAAACGCCTTTGTCATTTTTATCTACATCTCCACAAAAAGTACATGTTTATCAACAGATAAGAGGTTATAAAAGAAAGATAGCCAATTTGGAATTAGAATTACAGAAAGCGAAAAAAATGAAAAAAGAAGATATTCATACATTAGATATACTATTAGAGAAATATTTTCCAAAACAGACATCCGAATTTTAAAAAATGCAAATACATCTCTTTCAAAAGAATGCAAAAGATAGAAGATATGATAACGCTTCATTCAAATAACATTGTTTATCTATATTTTTTAAGTCCCAAAGTATATAAAGATTTAGCAAATAAATCTAAATTGTTTTGTTTACTTAGCTGTGCAACTCTAAAAAGGTTTACACAAAATTATATATGTTCAGGATTAGAAGAGAACGTATTTAAAATATTAAAAATTAAAACTGATAATTTGCCAGATATTAATAAATTCTGCATATGTTGTATAGATGAAATGTCTTTAAAATCACACTTATTTTACAATATAACAACAGATAAAGTCATAAGGTTTGAAGACATTGGATATTCACAAAATAATTCACAGTTATTATTCAGAGCGGCTCCTAGATTGACAGATAGTTACATTTACCCAAATAATTTCGAAAAAATAAAAATTAAATATGCAACACAAGTATTAAGTCGTTCTGTTTCAGCTGGTATAAATACATTTGTTAGTTTAAGATCTTTACCTACGGAGGCTATTTATACAGCAGAGTTCATAGAGAGATTTGACAAATTGTCCGATATTTTAAATTCTTCCAAACGTCACAGTAGCATTTCTAATAAGCAAGCATTCACACATACAAACGAACAAGTAACTTTTCTCAATGAAACAATACAGTTTTTACAACGCATTAAAATAATTAGAAACGATAGAAAGGATATGTAAGATTAAAAACGCATTATTTAATATACTGCATTCCTTAGAGCACTGTTATTAGAAGATAAGTTTTATGTGCGCGCGTGCGACGTTGCAGGCGATAGCGGCTAGATCATATGACACGAGTATCTAGCATTGTTTATAACAGAAAAGTATCGGTTCACCGTTGCGTCATTAGCGGCTAGATCATACGGTGCGAGTATCTAGCATTGTTTATAACAGATTAAGATATTGGGAGAGCACGATGAATCAGTGCAGTCTCTCAGGGCAGTCTGTATCCAGCCGTCATTCTGTGCGTACACCATTATATTATACTCTATATCCTCAATAAATCCTTTTCTTAGTTAATAACATCTTTCTGTCCCCCATATCCCACAGATATAACAAATTCTTTTAAGTCAAAATGTTTGATTATTTCAATTAATTCTGTACTACAGTTATGGAATTATTTGCAACAGTTATCAGTTCCTATTCAGTTTTTATTTACTAAACGGTTAAATCAAGACAGTTTGGAAAACATTTTTGGAGCCATACACAAACAAAGTGGAAACGCATACAATCCTACACCAATACAATTTTATTACGCCTTTAAAAAACTATTTTCTATTGATTACGTTAAAGTAGATAGCGGAAATTGCACAGTTGATGAGGAATCAATATTAATTTGATGTCAGGACGTTAAAGAAACACAAAGTGTTTTTCAAACATCTTCAGAAGCAATATCATTTATTAATTCAGATATAGATCAATATGATTTTCGTAATTTACCAGTAAGAAAAGAAAATATTTTTATTTACATCTGTGAATATTTATTGCATCGCCTTTTTACAAAACATTTTTGTGAGATATGTGCATTGTTAGCTAAAAAAGATTGTAATTTAGATGAAGCTCGCTTATACACTTATTTTAAAACGTATGATAATAACGTTGTACAATAATATGTTTGGCAGTTTATATGTACCAAATGCAGTATTTATTAATTATATCACAGAATTGCATACAAAATTTTTCGAAAATATTAATATTATTACTCAAATAAATGTTATGCAAAAGTTTATGTAAATTTTATGTACTATTCAGTTCTCTCAATCGTTGTGACTTTCCAAAAATTTATTTGCTAAAACTATTTATTAGAATAAGATTATATTAAAATTTATTAATAGAGACTTGAAAACGAAAAAAAGCAATAAAAAAGCTATTATTTTATATCATAAATAATGATTTAAACTTTTATTTTTTTATTTTAATTTTTTATGTTCTATTTGTGTGTTACGTCCTGTCGGCTCCACGTTTCTTCCTCTCACACGAATTAATTGATAAGCGATAAACAAGAGGTCACTCGACAAACAAACCGTTTTTGTCAAATATTACTTTAAACATTTCAACATGATTTCCCAACGAATATAGAAAGGCTCGATGATGAAATACATTACAGTTCAATGTTCGTCACTACGTAGGATTAAATGATAATCGCTCAACTAGTAATAAGGAAAAGCCGCGCGATAAATAGACCGTTCTTGCCACACCATACCTTAAATATTTAGACGCAATTTCCAAACGAGTACAGAAGGGACCAACGACAAATTATCAATCTTCTCTGTAACCGAATAATAAACACAGCTGAGTAAATTCCAAAATTTCTTAATTTTCACGAGCTCCGCAACAATCAAAACAAGGCGGAGAAAAGATACCTTCAGACCACTCGCAATACATGGTCCCGCTCAACACGCCTCAGGAAAATTATATAAAAAGGGAATACTCGTGTACAAAAATTCATTCATTTCGATCCAGTCAGTAGTTCGACATTAGATTCATTAATTCGATACCATTAAGTCGCGCTCTATTGCACTTTGAGTTATTTCGGTTGTTGTTGCTTAACATAAGACTTAAATAATTAGAGTCAGTGCGAAACATCGACTTCTCAGCCAAAACCACGACTCATCTAGGCGCTGAACGACTACTCAACTTGCAACTTAAGTAGTAAGTCTACTTTCCTCTCTTTTGCCGTCGTTCTTTTTCCCCATACATACATTCAAAATTGTTTCTTTTTGTAAGTGCCTAAAGTCACACCGATCCGCCGTTTTTCGCGAATCAGCCGGGACCGTCGATCGGACGAAGCGCTCTTGCTCGATAGCAGCAGTTCCGACTCTTGCCCTTCTTCCCCTCAGTACCCGCGCTGCTCTGCTCCTTTGAAGACGCATTTTCTGCCGACACACATTACTCCGAAATAGATTTTCCTTCCCCTTTATATTCCCCCGTACCCCTTTCACTTTCGATCATCGACATATCCGATGACTCACCGCCGTCGTCTACCCCAACCTTTTTCTTAAGTAATTCCTCATCCATAATCCTGTCGGATAGTTCATCAAATCCCACGATTGAACTTTCCGATTCCTCTCTTGAGTACTCCCCAGCAGATCCTGATACCCTCGCGTTCCCCTCTCTAAAATCCGAGCTTACTTCTATGTCTTCTTCCACTCTCCTTAACTTACAATTAGTAGATAGCGTTTTCGAAGATTGCGATATCACGACGTAACTCTCTTTATACTTTTTCTAAATTCTTATTACTTTCTAATAAATTATTGTACTAAATTCCAGGATAAACTTTAAAATCGCACTTGTTCCTCTTCTTTTCTGGTTGACGTCTTCCGTACCAATGTAACACCCGCGATCCACACGCACGCACGCACGCACGCACGCACACTTAAATTTAAGGCCGTTATTAGAAGTATGAAATAAAAGATCATATGTATAACGCTAATGAATAAATGTAAATCGAAATACTAAATGATCATTAAATTTATTTAACTCCCTCACTCTCTCCGCGAAAGATCACACTTGGTCCCGTCCCGTGTAAAAGAGATTTGATTCTCTGATCAAAAAGGGACCACCGAGCGAGCGTTCGCATAAACAGTGTAATAACGACACCCGTCGTTTACCTGCTTTGCTAACCTCCAGCTCGCTCGACCGAGTCACTCGTCGGTAAGACTTTTGACATCGGGACAGTTCCTGTTACGCTCTTCCTCTGACCTATCCTTTCCACGGGCTTGGACGTAACATGTGTTATGCAATACTTTATTATTTTTTAGAGATACATGTACATACATATATATTTAATAATTTAAAAAATTGTGATACTTTATGATGCCATATAATTTATTATATGTAATACTATATAGATTTAACAGATTTATTTTATATCTATAGATTAACGGACTTATACCGAACTTCCTTCGGGATTGTTGGGGTGTTTTTCAGATACACCAACTCCTTCCATCCTTCTTTACACCTCCTTCCAAAAACCCTTTCCGTTCCCTCTAGCATATGACCGCAGAGAGCGTTTTATCTGCAGTCATAGGGACCTACTGTTTAATGCTGGTTCCGAACGGCCTAGATAGAGAGAATTTTCATTATTTTCCAAAATATTTGTCTGGGACGATTAAAATGAAACACTCTGTATAAAATTTTAAAATTTTTATTCTTACCCGTCATTTTAATTGGCAAAAGTGGTGCTACAGACTTCCAGATCCTATCTTTTTCTATAGTATTACTATGTCTTTGAACTATTATTCCAGAGGATATTTTGTACGAGCCTTATTAATTCGATTCATCCACATCATTTTCATAAACACTTAGATCTGAAGATTCATCTTCATAATATTTTAAATCACTCATTGTTAAAATTTTTGATTAAAACTTTCTTTTTCCGATCAATAAATGCAGAAATGTGAAACTAAACGAACATACAACACTCCATAATAATATAAGCACGACGCTTATTGGCTATCGCAAAATCGCAAAGAAGTAAATTTTGGACTTGGTTAAATCTTGCGTTTGCTGTTTGCAACCTCATTGCAACCGAAAGTGGTACTGCTGGCGTTCATGCGATTGGCTGCTTGCGATGGGAGTGCCCTGCTTGTCCACATTAATATTGATGATGGTCCCGATTGACTACGCTGATATTGACCACGTTGATATTGACCACCGTTCCGATTGAACACGGTCCCAATTGACCACCGTCTCGATTGACCACGTGGATACTGACTACGTTGTGATTGAACTCAGTTCCGATTGACCATAGGATTGTAGTTTCGAATGTGCAATTATACGGTTCCATATGGGTTTGCGACTTTTCGCGCGAAGCAAGGTCCAACTTATATCGCCCTGTTTCGGACGTGTAACGAAGTTTATAAATATACGGTTCCACATGAGTTTGTTACTTTTCACGCAAAGCGAGGTTCAACCCATATTACTTGCGTTTTGGACGCGTAACGAGGTCTATAATTATATGGTTCCATATGGGTTTGCGACTTTCTGTGCAAAGCTAGGTTCAACCCATATCGCCCCGTGCTTCGGACACGTAACAAGATCTATAATTATACTCTGCTTACGCTTTCGATTATTCGCATGTTCATACCAGAAAATTTTATTTTGTATCATTCGGAATTGTAGTCAATCGCAACATAATTAATATCAACATGGTCAATCGGGACGGTGGTCAATCGCAACGTGGTCAATATTAACATGGTTAATCGGGACAGTAGTCAATCGCGACGTGGTCAATCAGGACGGTGGTCAATTGGAACCGTGGTCAATTGAGACCGTGGTCAATATTAACATGGTTAATCGGGACAGTAGTCAATCGCAACGTGGTCAATCGGGACGGTGGTCAATCAGGACGGTGGTCAATTGGAACCGTGGTCAATTGAGACCGTGGTCAATCGGGACGGTGGTCAATCGGGACCATGAGCAATCGTAACGTGATCAATATCAACGTGGTCAACTGTAACGTAGTCAATTGGGTCTTGTGGTAAATATTAATGTGGTCAAACGGTACCACTCGCTTGCGACTAATGTAGAATGACCTTAATAAGCATTTTTAAAAGTATATTTTGTTTGATCAACATATGAGATTTTACAATTTTTACACGAAATTTTATATATATTACATTATTTACCAATCTTAGCTAAGGTATCTTTATGAACACGAATAAATAAACTGTAACTTATTTATTCCCGTGCATGATCTCCTTATATCAAGCTCATGGATCATATCATCTAACTGTTCAGAAAAATTAGACACGTAAGGAATATTCAAATACAAAACACTAGCCGAATTAATATCAACAGCAAAAATAGTATAATCAAATCGTTTTTATGTCCTTTTACAAATATAATCTTAAATTGTTTATGAAGTGTGTTAAAAATAAATGGCAATAGAAAACTATTGTCAATCAAGGTTCTAATAAGAGTAAGAACCTTATTATATTTTATTATAAAAATATTTGCATTTTAGTAAGAAACACTAAAAAATTAGAAGTTACAAATAAAACGTATGCACAAATTTTTAAAATACTTTTAATACATGATACACTTTTAACATACATAGTTGCAACATTTAGTAATTATACATAATACGAAATAACTTTTTGTGTACATGGTCATGTAACATAAAAAATGTTATTGTAAATTTAACAAACAATTAAATATGGTGCTTTTATAACAATATTGTTTGAAATATTGACAATTTTGTAATCTAGTGGTAGACTTCTAATAATTTTTTTATTTTATAACTAAACTTCGTCCGCTCCATTTTCTTCCAACATCACTCGTAAAGTCGTGAAATAAGAAAAAGCCGTCGAAATATACTAAAACATAATAATAATTATATGTGTGTGTGTGTGTGTGTGTGTGTGTGTGTGTGTCTGGGATATTCTCTGCATATATATATATATATATATATATATATATATACAGGGTATCCCAAACTTACCGTATCACCTGTTAATGGTGTATTCCTGAGGCCATTTGGAGACGAAAATTCTAATGCCAAAATATCAATGCTGCAATAGTCAAATGGTAAGGGTTTAAAGTTGACCAATTAGCATGACAAACCTTCGCGCGCTCAGGCACGTCGCATATTGAAAGTGCCCCCACACTAAATTTAATTACCGACATTGAAATATTGATAAATTATGTATTTAATTTACTGTTAAGTTATTGTTACGTAGTAATATTACTACTATTACGTAGTAATTTATTGTTATTAAAATAATTTTATAAACTTATTTCTTTTATGTTTGGTTAATAAATTTGTTGCGCGCGGAATTACGAGGATTTTCTGTTATTGCGTTGATATTCTAATACCAAAATTTATTAACTACACATGAAAGAAATAAATTTATAAAATTATTTTAAAAACAATAAATTACTACGTAATAGTAGTAATATTACTACGTAACAATAACTTAACAGTAAATTAAATACATAATTTATCAATATTTCAATGTCGGTAATTAAATTTAGTGTGGGGGCACTTTCAATATGCGACGTGCCTGAGCGCGCAAAGGTTTGTCATGCTAATTGGTCAACTTTAAACCCTTACCATTTGACTATTGCAGCATTGACATTTTGGCATTAGAATTTTTGTCTCTAAATGGCCTCAGGAATACACCATTAACAGGTGATACGGTAAGTCTGGGACACCCTGTATATATACTTACACACACGTGCACGTATGCACGCGTACGCACACATGCACGCGCGCGAAATCTGTCCAACATCTCTCCGTGGTGCGCATCGGATAAAGCTAATGTTGGTGGTAACAGGCACAAAAATGTATAGGTCACTTTAATATGTCATAAGTTCGCGAAAAAAAATCGTATTGATCTCAATTTTTTTGAATTTGCAAGGAAAAATCCAAATTTTACAATAATTATTATAATACTTGTGAAAAAAATTCATTCCATTCCGTAGAGTGTGTCAAACTGTGCAAATTTTCTGAGACAAAACACGTCCTTACTTTTAAGAAAAAGACGGAAAGGGGGAAGAAAAAATTCAAAATCTGACAAATGCTTCTTAAAATATAGGCTTTAACCTACAAAATAAAAAAAAAAATTTTAAATACGACAATTTTTCGTAGAGTTGTAATTATCTAAAGTTATGTGATATTTTGGTATAAATTTTTGTTGCGATAATTTTGTTGCCCAGTGTATACACACATATATATATTGTATATATTGGTCGGTTATCTTGCGAATCGATGATTTTATTGAAAAATGTTTCAGACAAACGTTGCATGGTTTGAAGGGGGACATAAGATGGAAAAAAAGTTGCAGTATTTTGACACAAAATACAAGATAACTTGTAAAATATTCAATTTTTCGATTATCTTACCTTAATATTTTTATGCACAGAATAATGAGACGAATCAATTGGTGTAAAGAAAACACATAGTTATCTTTAAGAAAAAATCTGAATTTGCAACTAGCAGTTACATATTTTTACTTTAACATAATTATGTGTTTTCTTTACACTAATTGATACGTCTCATTATTCTGTGTTTAAAAGTATTAGGGTAAGATACTTGAAAAATGAATATTTTACGAGATATCTTGTATTTTATGTCAAAATATTGCAACTTTTAAGTCTCAAAAAATACTTTATTATAAGTGTTTTGGAAAGCTCTCGAGGTAAGCTACAAGAATATGTAATAAAAAATAGGGAGTGCCATTTAAAAAAATTGAGGTGACCTTCACGTGACCTTCAAATGATTATCCAAGGTCAAACCAATGGCATCATCTTATAGCCCCTTTGAAACCATGCAACACATGTCTGAACCATTTTTCGATATTTCGCTTAGTTTACGAGAAAATTGACCGTATTGTTTAAAATGGGTCACCCTGTATATACACAGAGTGGAACAGTAACGCTGTCCACCTGAAATATCTCCGCTATTTTTAGAGATATGAAAATATTGTAATTACGAAAGTTGTACGGCATCAAGAGAGCTATAATATGTTAGCACTAATTTTTTTTAGGTGGAGGCGCTTCGAAGATTTCAAGGTCAATCTCGTTTTTTTAAATCAGACACTTTATATATTATTGCATATTATTGTAGTTTATCTCAAGAGCTTTTCAAAACATTTATGATAAAGTATTTTTCGAGTTATGAGACTTGAAAGTCACAGTATTTTGAATTAAAATGCATAATATCTTGTAAAATATTCATTTCTCGATAATCTTACCTTAATACTTTTTTTAATAGAATAATAAAAGAAATCAATTTGTGTAAAGAAAACACATAGTTGTCTTAAATAAAAAATACGTAACTGCTCGTTGCAAATTCATATTTTGCTAGTCGCACGCATAGTAACCGTGTAATAGTGGGCTGTCTCTTCTCGCTGTGCTCGTAGCAACCGCGTGACAACGGACTGTCTCTTTTCGCAGAGTGGGCTGGTTTTTTTCGTCACGTGCTAATACTCGCACGAATTGGTTGATTTTTTAAAATTAATATACATATATGTATATATACAGGGTGTCCCAGAACAACCTTTCGTCCGTAAAATGACGTATTCCTGACACAATTTTAAGACAATTTTTCCTTTATCAAAATTTGATTTGAAGCTTAGTTTTTGAGTTATAAGCAAAAATAGTTAGCAAATCACACGTCGAGTACAGAAGGCAGATAGAAACGGCGCGGCACACCGCGAGCGCGGGCGCAGCTGACCGTTCGACGAGTGATTACCGCCGCATGAGTCGCTAACTATTTTATCTTATAGCATAAAATTATGCTTTAAATAAAATTTTGGTAAAGAAAAAAATGTCTTATAATTACGTCAGGAATGTGTTCCTTAAAATAACGTTGGACGCTGCGATCAGCTGATTGCTACACGCGATGTGTCTCTCAGCTGAGCCGGAAAATCAATATATCGATCAGTCTGAAGTCGTTGACGACAATGTCGATGACAATCGAAGGAGCGTCGCCGTCGCGGAGGCGGGTATTTCTCTCTCTCTCTCTTTCTTTCACTCACTCTGTTCCTTTTACGCACACACTCAGACATACACACATCGCGTGTAGCAATCAGCTGATCGCAGCGTTCGACGGCCGGTGATTCGGAGCAACTTTTGGTCATTAAAGTAATGTTATTTTAAGGAACATGTATTCCTGACGTAATTATAAGACATTTTCTTTTTTACCAAAATTTTATTTAAAGCATAATTTTATGCTATAAGATAAAATAGTTAGCGACTCATGTGGCGGTAATCACCCGTTGGACGGTTAGCTGCGCCCGCGCTCGCGGTGCGCCGCGCCGCTCCTGCCTGCCTTCTATACTTGACGCGTGATTTGCTAACTATTTTTGCTTATAACACAAAAACTACGCTTCAAATCAAATTTTGATAAAGGAAAAATTGTCTTAGAATTGTGTCAGAAATACGTCATTTTACGGACGGAAGGTTGTTCTGGGACACCCTGTATATTAATTTTAAAAAATATATTGTATATATATATACAATATATTGTGACGATTTTTTCGGGTGATCAAGATGGGAGAACGAACGGGAGAGTGAAATTTCGTATGTGAATCGTTGTCAAAAAAAGCGAAATGACATAGGCACGTGCCGATTCGGGAACGAGGGTGACAGGGTTCCGGGCGCGGCGTGGCGGGCGGGAGAAGTGACGTGAGATACAAACCCTGAACGCCAGACGCGGTCTTTCACGCGCCAGTTTGCTAAAGGTCGCGAAGGTCGCAAATCGCCACTAAAAATTCTCCGTCCGTCATGGTTGGCTAGCCCATCTAACGGTAAAGGGGCGGGGCGTACAGGAGAGTAATATTTCCTGAGAGATAGGGACACTAAATATGTTCGAGGGGGACCTCCTTCGTAGAAAGAACACGGTTTCTGGTATAAATAATAGACAAACTTTATTAGACAAAACGGCTCCAAGAGTCGTGATGAGAATAGAAAAAGAAAGAGTACGCTTGAACACTCTTCTCGGTAACAAAATGTATATGATAGAGACACGGGATAATTACGTAGCGGCGTTATGAGCTGTTACAGCAAGACAAAAGTGCGTACAACTGTAAGCGCGAAAACAATATGGTGTTGCGCGAGGTTTTCGGCCTATCGCTTGATTTAACACAGCTACGAGGCGCCGCGAACGAGCGCACACGCCATGGCGTGACACGTCGACAGCTCGCGCCTCCGACAGCCGATCGCTCACGTGCGGGCGAGTCGCAAGATAAAACGCACGGCGAGACTGATGGTCGAGAATCGACGCCCTCTTCTAAAGCGCGTATCGCGCGCTCCGCCAACGATAATTCGAATGGTACTCACCCCTCGCTGTCAAGGAAGGAGGCTGGTTTTCCTTCGAGCCACCTCGCTAATTACGCACACGACAACAACACAGATCTTCCGAGAGGAGTAACTCTCACACCCACACTTTCACACGTATTCACGAACACATTCGATTACAGGATCGTCCCCGACGACCGATACGATCGGCGGACAATCGACAGCACTTTCTGAGCAGGAGGAATCATACAATTCCACTCGGCGACAATTTTGACATGAAGAACGACACGATACACAAAAAATGTGTTGAACAGAACACGCCGGCCCGCGGAGAAGGTAAACGAGTATATCGGGTAAAGTTGATGGACGATTCTATGTCGTCTCTTGACTGCGGTCGCACTCTATCTCTTCGAAGCACAAAAAGAAATCACCAAATTAACGCGAACACCGCGCCCGAGCCAGAGGGATCAATACGCAAACCGTATCGGTGGTGGCGTATAACACGGTACAATTAACACGCAAAAAGTAGCCGGGCAGCTCACCAGTAATCTCGCTGTGCTGATCTTCGTAATGTTGTCTCGATTGCCGTTTCGCACGTACCGAGCGTCCGCGATAATCTATCTCGATCTTTCCGTCAACCTCTCTATAAATCTCCTGATCGTTCCACCATTCGCATTAACGAGGAGGAGGGGTATCGGGTTTCTACCCTGCGCGTTCGGAATTTGAATATGCGTATGGACGTATCAGGCGCTCGCGCCCTCGCGTCTCGTGCGGCCTCGTGCTACGATAATTTTGTCGTCACCGATTTATCGGAGCGATTCCCGTCGGCGGGGTTGTCTGTTGTCTCCGCCATTTTTCTTCTCTCTGGTGGAAGGTGTGGTTGTTCCGGACGTCTGGAACGATTCTTCGGCTAGTGGCGGGGTGCCTATGGCGCTCTTTGTCGCCGGCCGGTCCTGCTGCGCTGGGCCGATTTTCTGATCTTCCGCGAGGTGGCCGACCCTTGTTTTCGTCGGTGCTCGGTTTGCGACTTTCGCTGCCTATTGTGTTTCTTCTTGCTATTATTCTAATTCTTTTGTTATTCCTTCGTCGTCACCGGTGATTTATGACACCCGTAAAACATAATATTGACAATGATTAATAATAACTTTTATAACCGGACGCGCTCGCCTCCTCGGGAATCGCAGTAGGGCTCTCGATATCTTGACCGGCGCGGCCGCTCGGTTTACGCCTCGCGATTGTTTTTAACGGGGTGGACGCCCGTTGTGACGGCAACGTCACAATATATATACAGAGTGTCTCAAAATGACCGTATCACCTCTCGGGTGCAGGTAGAGCGGGTTAAATGAAATAGAAAAGTCCTGTACCTTTTTGCGATTTTCAAAATAATTATTGAGAAATTAATTTACGAAGATCGGAAAATCTGGCGCGAGTATCAGGCCGCTGCAAGAAAGATGGCGAGAAGGACGGCCTACCACAAAAAAGATGGCGAGAAAAACGGCCCACCGCTAGGCCGGTCGCTAAATAATAATCGCTAATCTATTGTTCTTATCAACTCTTCTCGTCTATACCTCTGGTAACCGCGAGGCAATGGCGCCTATTTACGCCGCGCGCGCTTAGCGACCGTCCTTAGGATCGTCCTTCTCGCCATCTTTTTTGCAGCGGCCTGATACTCGCGCCAGATTTGCCGATCTTTGTAAATTAATTTCTCAATAATTATTCCGAAAATCGCAAAATGGTACAGGACTTTTCTATTCCATTTAACCCGCTCTACCTGCACTCGAGAGATGATACGGTCATTCTGAGACACCCTGTATATATATATATATATATATATACATATATTATAACTTATAACTAATATATACAATATAATATATTGTAAAACTTAAGTAATAGCTCCATACAATTTTTAAAAAACATTACAAAAAAGGCATAAAGGAGCTTGAAAATAAAGGATTCTTAACTAAAGTCAAGTTATTCATAAAATAAATATAATTAAATCAGAACAAATTAATTGAGTAACATTGTCACAATAATATAATCGAATAAAGAATAATAATAATTATAAAGCATCTGCTCAATACAAGGTAAAAAGGTTTAAAATATAAATAAATATGAATAGAGATGGTATAAAACATATAATCAAAACAAATTAGGAGAATTTTTAATAAACATAAATATAAATAAAAATAAAAATAACGGCGGACGTTTCGACCCAATCATTCAGGTCATCTTCAGCGCAAAAATTAACTTAGTTTCTACACGGTTATATAAAGAAAAAACTGACGTTATACAAAGACCGAAAGTTAAGTACAATTTGCTGTAACAGAGACGCGAAGAACGCATAATACCGAGGATTAATAACTGCTCGCAAATGCCAAGGTGGAGACGCAACGAACATATATTGACGAGAATGTAAATGTAGGCAACATATTTTTTTTCAGATAGTGTAATTGATCCTCTCTAGTTCGATAGTTAGAGAGATCAATTTTTTAAAAAAATTGTCATATTTCTGGAAACAAAGTTCTAAGAATTAATCGTTTTGAATGAAATAAGTTAATCTTATTAGCAGATTAGGCACGATCTTTGAGATTTTTTTCATTAACATTCTAATGATTAATTAATTCAAACGGTTAGCGTATTATGATTAAATGACAAAAATCTTTTTTCTCTTACAAGGCGTTGCAGTTCGGTCGACATTCCAGCTTCTAATATGTGGAAAACAAACTCCTTGATTTTTTAATAACATGGTATCGCGTTAAAAACCAAAACAATAATGTTCCTCCGATGCTTCAACCTTCTTATATATAACTCAGTCACTAGTTTAGAATTTTCTTAATAATATTATTGTAAATGTCAGGTAGGTTATCTGTGTCGATTTGTAAATTCAAACTGTTTTCTTGTTTTTTAATGTGTATCATCTCCGAGATCAAGAGCTTATTATAATATGATTCATTATCAAGAACAATAACTTCATCCCATTTCGTGATTGTAATTTAGTTTATGATCCGTGATGAACGATTTTACGGATGTGTTTTTGTTAATATGCTTTCGGTGTTCGGCAATTCTAGTCTTCAATTTTCTCCCCGTTTGCCCCACGTAAGATGCACTGCAATCTTTACACTCAATTTTGTAGACTACATTGGTATTGCTGGATTTAGGAATGGTATCTTTGTGAACTTTAATAAATCTATTAAGTTTATTAATGCTATAGAATGAGGCAACAGTATTATATTCTCTAATGTAATTGTTGAAGTTATTTGTTAAACCAGGTAGATAGGGGACGGGAAAATATGAAATCTTTCCTCTTCCTTTTTCATTTAGTTTTATTTTTGATAATGTTTTTTTATGGAGAAATTTTAATCGCTGGTTTATTGTGTCGAATATTAATTTTTTAGGGTAACCATTCTCAAGTAATGTATTAATGGTGTTATGTAAATTTTTTTGGAGAAATTTAGGATGGGATAGTAGGAATGCCCGGTCGACTAGTCCAATAATTGTTTCCTTTTTTTGGCAAAACGGGTGTTGAGAAAAAAAGTTGAGATATCTACCCGAATATAAACTCTTATGATACCAGTCTGTAATGATCCTCTCTTTTTTATTATTGATAAGGGTGATGTCTAAGAAGTTCAATTTGTTATCTTTCTCTAATTCTAATGTGAACTGCAATCTCAGGTGCAATGAATTAAATATTGTGAGTGTGTTGTTCACAAATTTCGCAGAGGCTGCTAAAACAATGTCATCAACATATCTGAAATAGAATGGAGGAGAAAAACTCAAAGATTGCTAGGCTCTAGACTCCAAATCTTGTAAGACGATATCAGCTATTATGGGGGATAGAGGGGAATCCATAGGGGTACCAAATGTTTGATGATATATGGAATTGTTGAACTTAAAAAATGTAGAGTTGAGAATCATTGCAACCCCATGAATTCTGATCTTGGTAACTGACAATTATCCTCTATTAAATGCCACCTGTTAGAAACACTTCCCAAGGCCAAATCAATAGGGATATTCGTAAAAAAAGATATAACATCTAGAGAAATAAATACGTGATCTTCAGAGAAGTCAATATCAGAAATTTTTTGCACTAGTTCAATACTATTATCTATGTGGCTAAATGGGAGAGGAAAATTCATTTTCATTATATTGTGTAAGAAACATGCTAGGTCATATAACGGTGTATGAATAGAGGAAACTATAAGTCTATACGGATAATTTTCTTTGTGGATCTTAGGGAGTCCGTATGCTCTGGGAAGAGAACCCTCACTAAATAAAAGCGAGCGATAGCAATTTAAAGAGATGTAATTTTTGTCTTTCCATCTCTTCAATAGGTCATGAAGATTGGAAATAATTTTATTAATTGGTTCTTTTTTAATAATTGTATAAGTATCTTTATCGCTAAGTAACGTTTCAATTTTATTAAGGTAATCGTTCCTGTCCAAAGCCACTGTGACGTTACCTTATCGGCTCGGGTAAGAATAAGGTCCGGGTTATTTTTTAGGAAAGTGTTAGTATATTGTATAATATATATATTGTATAATATATTTATAACCAGTATATTATTATATTTTTACTTACCTTTACGTACCTGATGAGACAATCAATTATTGCGCGGTACATTTCCGGAACTATTTCCGATATCAATTGTTTTGATATTTTAAACAGATATTTTAAACTGGTAAAGGAATCGCCAGTTGCAAGAAATCGTAAAGTTATAGCTAATCTTTCCTCAGCTAGGATTGTTTTTCGAAAAGTCGTATAATTTTTCGATATTTTGCTTTTAATGACATTCAAAGGAAAAATAAAATCATTTTAATTGACCACTTCTAAAAACTTTTTTATTTTTTCTTATATATTGTTAGAAAAAATGTTTCAGAAAAAAATTGTATGGTATTTCAAGCTATAAGATTGTGCCAAGAGTAATAATTAAAACTACTAAAATGAAAAAATGCAAAAATTCGATACTTTTTTTACCTCCTCAAATCGTAATATGGCACGAACAAAAAATAATTTTGTGTTACGAATGAACTACTTTCTACTTGCACAAGTTTCTGAATTTTCTGAATTTCCGGCCGAAAGCCCCTCTTGCACCTCCCCCCCCCCCATGTGCGTACGTGCGTGCGTATATTATATGTGTGAAAATATTGTTTCATCTTTTCAGAAATACACCCATAATATGTAAAATGGTTTAGTTAAAGCAGAGAATAAATTCTATTTAACTGTTTGTGATTAAAATAGAAAATATTTTGAATTTTTAATAAAAAAAACTACTATTGCAATGTATCCAATAATCGTTATTGGCCTCGTGGACAGAGCTTTCTCTTTATCATACCCAAAATTCCACACAAAAAACTTTGACCTCATTGTCAGAATTCTCTTAGACAATTGTTATCCGCTTAATTTGATTTTTAACGTTATCAATTAACGTGTAAAATATTTAACTAATAAACGTGATTTCATCAAGGACACGACAAGCGAGAATTCCTCCTCATTTTTCACTGTACCTTACTTACCTAACGTCACAGAACAGTTTAGGAATATTACAAAGAATTTTAAAATTGTCTTTTTTTAGTTTGAACAAACTTAACAGTTTAATTAAGGTGCATAAGGATAGCATACCTAAGTATTGTAAAACTAACGTTGTATACAAGATCAATTGTTCTCATTGTGATGCAACTTATATGGGTTAAACTTTGAGAATGCTTAAAACAAGGATTTCGGAGCATAAATCACAAATTAAAAGAAATACGAATAACCGTTCTGTTATTACTAATCATAGGCTTTTGTATGACCACAATTTTGGTTGGAATAACGTAAAGATATTAGACAAAGATCCATTCTATAATAAAAGATTGATCTTGGAAATGGTGTTTATAAAAAGGCAAAAATATGGATTAAATTTACAAACAGACGCAGAAAATTTACCGACATTATATCATGACATAATAAATAAGCTTCCAAAAATCTCAAAGTCATGAACTTGTATATAAACGAGTCTACCTCATCAAATGTTTGACAATAATCGATCGAAACAAGAACTAAACTGTCGTTCCTAAGAGAAAAAACTTTTCGCGGAACCGTCTAATATTGTAAGTACAGTAATAATCTTATGTACAGTTTGGTTACTTGCTTCATATCTAAAAATTTTTTTTTACACACATAAAGAAACCCGTCTTTTCCATCATTCTAGGACTTAACGGGTATTGAGATCGAATCACTAAGCTTCTATTTTTATTAAATCCAACAAATGATTCTCCTTAGTTCATCAACTGTGGAGGTTTATTTGATTAACATCTGCAAATTTCCTTTGTATGCGAAGTTATAAATTGCGTCCGCTCGAATTTCAATCACGATCTTTAAAAAAATTATGTAAATTTAGATTTACGTTTATTCTATTTCTATATTTAATTGAACATAGTATACATATTGCGCTGAAGAAGGCTCAAAGTGGAAGCCGAAACGTTTGTTACTCAATTTTTAATATTGTTCACTTATCAGTTCTAACATACAAGTGATTTATCGTTTTATATTTTATACTTTGACTTATTGAATTATATACTCTAACTCTTTATTGTAATATGGTTTGAATTGACTTACATTCTTACTCTCTATGATTAATTTTTAAATACTAATATTAAAAAATACTATACTTAATCATGCTTAAAAATACTATACTTAATAAATACTATAATTAAACATATTATGAAAAAACAACCGCAAAAATCACCTATTTTTGATCCCATGATTTTGGAACTAATTTGTGTGCCAAATGATGGCTTATGATGAGACATTAATTACAAAAAATTTTTAAGTTGAGATGACAATTGGTTTTCGAGATATAGGAGGTGGTCAAAGTAGTCAAAATTCATTAACACGTCAGCTCATTCTCTTTGAATCACGAATTTTTATCTGTCCGATAAGTTAAAACTTCGTACTCGGAAGGTTCTCTGGCTACTAACAACAAAGTTTGAAGTCAGATTTTTAAAATTCAAAATGACAGAAGCAATATGACGGACCATATATTAAAAATTAGTTTTAATTTCTATGAAACGCTTAATATCTAAGAGTTTCTTGGATCGTTATTATAAATTTAAAGTCAAATCTTTAGGAAACAGTAGTTGACTACGGTGAAATATTTAGACCTTAGTATAAACCGCATATTTAAAAATTTTTCAATTTTTATTTAATTCTGTCTATCCATTCAAAAGGAAGGAGCTGACGCGAATTTTGATTACTTTGATCCCTCATATCTCGGAAACTAATTGTCACCTCAATTTAAACATTTTTTGTGATTGATATCTCATCATAAGCTATCATTTGACACACAAATTAATCCCAAAATCGCGGAACCAAAAATGGTGAAAAAACGCCTGTTTTTTTGGTGGTTCTCTTCTGAAATAAAGACTAAAAATTTTAATTTGGCAAGTATGTATTTTTAGAGAAAATAAATTGTTTTTCGGAAAAACGAAATGAAAACTTTTTACACAAAATATTGTAATGATCCGCCTCTCCCGAGTCTCGGACAAGCTTGTCGGTTCCAGGATTCGGGAAAAGGATAAGCACGACGGGTGATAGACTCCTCTTTTCGTAAGTCGTGCTTAGTCGAGTTTATTATTATCGTACATTCATTCGTGGATGCGGTATTTGCAGTGGCGGGGGAAATATGTACAAAAGGCGGTATATACAAGTTGGGCCGTCGGTGTTAGCCCTGACGACACTGGCTCGATGGTGGCGTCCTGGAATCGAACGGCACGGCGATTCGGTCGGTGGTGTGCGTCCTGGTGGCGGACGACTTGACGGTTCGGTCGGCGGCGTCCTGGCGGCGGACGGCTCTCTCTCTCTCTCTCTCTCTCTCTCTGGTCGCTCGAAGACGGGCGGATCGGTGAGTGTCGTCCGGAAACGGACGGATGTCAACGTTATTCGCCTGGAGACGGGCGGGTTGCGTGTTGGCGTCCGGAAACGGACGGTTTCAATCTCGTGCACGGAGCCGGAGGCCGGGGATGCCCGGTCGGTTCAACGAGAACGCTCGTTTTCCGGAGGATGGTCGGACAAGGTGCCGGAGGCCGGGGACGCCCGGTCGGTTCAACGAGAACGCTCATTGTCCGGAGGATGGTCGGACAAGGTGCCGGAGGCCGGGGAGGCCCGGTCGGTTTAACGAGAACGCTCGTTGATCGGAGGATGGTCGGACAAGGTGCTGGAGGCCGGGGACGCCCGGTCGATTTAACGAGAACGCTCGTTGTCCGGAGGATGGTCGGACAAGGTGCTGGAGGCCGAGAACGCTCGTTGTCCGGAGGATCGTGGTAGAGGATAGTCGCTGCTGTCTGGAACCTCGAGAGAACTCTTTCGAGGAAGGATCAGGACAGGACTAGGTGCCGGCTCTCTAGCCGAGCCGGCTTATATACCCGTTGGCCGGCCTCCCACTCTCGGTTTCGAGCAGAGTAGGGAGGCGGTCGAGTGGGGAGACCGGGAGCCCCAACGTTGTACCGTTTGGTGGCGCCGAAAGGCGGCGATTGTTTTGCAGGGGCGGCTGTTCGGCCCCTGGTGACTTTGTCACAATATAAAGTAGAATAAATGTTAATAAAATATAATTAAAATATAATTAATAAAAAATACTAAAAATCTTTAATTATATTTAATAATAGGAATTATAGAAAGGGTTTAATCTTTTGGTTTAGTCTCTACTTTTCTAGTACTCTTCTACTACTCTTTGTGGACGGATAAGGTGGCAGACTTGATCACGGACTGGAGAGTCTCTAATGAACCTTCAGAATCGGATCATAGATCTATACAGTTTCCCCTACGCCATAGCCCTGATACAATCTGGTTTTGTAAAGAAAAGAAAAACCGACTAGAAGGGTTACAAGATGGATCTGGCGGCCAGTCTTGGGAAAGCCCCAAACAGATTCTATACCAAAGAAGACCTAGAAGTAGCAGCACGATCATTAGCGACACTATTGTGAACGCATATGAATTCAATTGCCCCTTGAAAAGGAAACAACTCTCGACTAAGGTCCTATGGTGGAACAAAAAGCTTTCTGAGTTCAGGTCAGAGGTAAAAAAAAATCTTTTAATAAAGCCAGGAAAACTGGTGCAGCATCGCACTGGGAGATCTTTAAAAGCTTCCAACGCAAGTACAGCAAGGTAATTGTCTCTGCAAAACGAAGAAACTTGAGAATTTTCTGTGAGAGCGTCGAAAGTGCCCCTGAGGCATTGAGGGTACACAGAATTCTCTCAGTAGACAACCGCCCCCTACTGGGTTGCCTTAAACGTCTTGATGGGAGTTATATCAATAATGTAGAGGAGACCCTGAAGCTGTTAATGAAAACTCATTTCCTTGGCTTTCAAGAATCAAACTATCATTCCGCGGAGGAAATCATGGACAGACCCAGGACTGTCTACAAATTCAAGGAATGGTCCCTAGCAGCGGAGGTGATATATCCAAAGGGCGTTGAATGAACTGTTAAAACCTTTAAGCCCTTCAAGTCCTCTGGACCTGACAGAATTTATTCAGTGCTTCTTCAGAAAGGGTTCTAATCGGCTCCCTGACTAAAATTTTTAGAACTAGTATAGATCTTAGACACGTTCTTCAGGCTTAGGGAGGAGCCAAAGTGGTCTTCATATCCAAACCAGGCAGGAATGGACACATTCTAGCCAAAAACTTCAGACCTATAAGCTTTACCTCTTTTCTGTTGAAAGCATTAGAAAGGCTAACAGGTAGGTTTCTGAAAGATGGGCCATTAAATCCATTACCTCCTTACATCTTCACAATCCTATACGGAGGGCAGATCTACGGAAATTGTCCTATATTACCTTGTGAGCAAAGTGGAAACGCAACTAACTGCCAAGGGATATGACCTTGGAGTTTTCCTTGACGCTGAGAGTGCATTTGACAACACCTCATATAATGTCATTAAAAAAGCCATGACTGGACATGGCGTTCCCGACGCATTGAGTGATTGGACTCAAAGCATGTTGTTGAGCAGAACGCTGACTGTCAGACATGGAGATTTAATCCTGAAAGGCGTCCCGACTGGGGATTGTCCACAATGCGGGTTCTCTCCCTCCTGTTGTGGTGTCTCGTCGTAGATGAACTCCTAAGGAAACTACAGGAAGCTGACTTCCTCACGTATGGCTATGCAGACGACGTGGCCATATTGGTGAGGAGCAACTTTCTGACATCCCTTAAGGAGTTCATGGACAAGGCACTTAAGATTGTTCAAACCTGGTGTCAAGACACAGGCCTAAAAGTCAACCCATTAAAGACTGAGGCCATGATCTTCACTAAGAGATACAAACCTGAATCCAAATTACAAGAGATACAAATTGAACCACTAAAGTTCCGGAACCAGGAATATTCCTCCTCAATAAAATACTTGGGTGTCTTACTTGACCCACAATTGAGTTGGAAAGAACACTTCATAAATAAGAGAACCAAATTCTATACGTCAATGTGGGCGTGTATAAGAGCTATGAGCAAAACCTCGGGTATTACACCAAGTGTTGCTTTTTAGATATATAAAGCGATACTCATACTAAGAATAACCTATGCTGCTGTGATCTGGTGGCCTAGGGTGGAAGGGGTAGAGGCAAGGAACCTGCTGAAGAGCCTGCAAGGGAGTTACCTGAGGGCTGCAGCAGAGGCTAGGAAAACCGCCCCAGGAGAGGCGCTCGAAGTAGCACTCTGCGTTCCCCCTCTGAATTAAAGGATCATTGAACTGGCAAAGCTCACAGCATACCATTTCAGATGTTAGGGGGAGTTTAGGGACACAGGGCTGGGTTATACCAGTCTTGGGTTTCTCCATGAGCACTCTTTTACACTAAAACAACATCGCATACCTAAGAAATTTCATGTGGTCAAATCATTCCAAATAGACTTGTCTACTAGGAACAACTGGTCTAATCCAGGCTTCTTAAGCCAGCCAGAAGTGGACACTTGGTACACGGGCGGCTCTGGCTGTAATGGACACTTCGGAGCAGGTATCTACGGCACTAAGAGAGATTATAGGAAAAGTATTCCTATGGATGCCTTAACCATGGTTTTTCAAGCTGAGGTTCTGGCTATCTTTGTGTGCGTTAAATTCCAAACTTTATCAAAGCTTAAAAACAAGAAAATAACCAGATCTATTCAGATAGTAGATCAGCGTTAGGTGTCCTTGGTAAGTCTACTACAGAATCCGCAGTGGTTTGGACTGCATTTTGGCCCTCGACAAGCTTGGGGAAACAAATAAAGTTATCCTAGCCTGGATACCTGGTCACCTAGGTTTACATGGTAATGAGGTGGCGGATGATCTGGCCTAAATGGGCACCCTACAGGACCCATCGGACCAGATTATTGGAGTTCCTTATGCTACCGGAAAAAAATTACGAATTACGGCCCAGCTGGCGCGGGGCCACACACGCTCATAGAACAAAGCTAGTGGCTGCCGCCAAGTCAAAATCGCGATGAGTCAACCCTCGATAAGTAGGACCAAAGAACTCTTGTCTATGAATAAAAGAAGGCTTAAAACTAGTATCGGCCTCATCACCAGACATGTGGGACTAACAATAAGAGCCCATCTTTTCATCCTTGGCTTAGCCAAGCAAAAATGTTGCTGCTTATGGAGCAGATAGCGGAGAAGATAGGAAGGAAGGCATTCATATTTTATGTAACTGCCCCTAGTACTAAAAAGATACAGGTATCTGGGTAGTATGTTCTTAAATCCTCAGGACTTGGACAAAATAAGGGCTCTATGAGCCTCTTCCGCTCTAATAATACTACTACTACTACTACTACTCTTTTGAGTTTTAATATAATATAACATATGTATTTCTTTTTGTAAAAGCTCGTGGTTTGTTATAAGACATGCTCTTTTATCTGCTGAAAGACTTGGGTCATTTATTAGTTATTTTTCGTATGTATGTTATATAGTGGCATATAATTTCGTCCGGAATGTATATTACAGCTGCAACAAGTTTATATCACGAAAATATTATACAATTTAGTTGGATATTTAGGATAGCCAACATATATTGTTTGGATAAATTTGGATATCCAAGCCATAATCCCAATAATTCGCTGTCAAGGCATTCAATATCTACAAATTATTCTCCACTAATGTACCTTGAATTAATTTTAGAGCCTTTGTAACGATTACAAATAGGATTTTGCATTTTTTAACATTGATGTACGGCTTTTTTCAATCCTTTTTCATCCCTTGTTGGTATAATGGTATGTTTACTTTTAATATAGGATTTATATATTTTTTTAAAATCCACAATCATTACAATCGTATGTATATTCTAACGATGGCACATCATATATTAATGTCGTTATTAAAGAAGACGTGTTCATGGCACAATATAGAACATTGTCCTTCGAAGAAATAATACAATTTATTATTGCAGGTTTTTCACAATATGTTTTCTGTGTAATTCCTGCTATATTTATATTTTTAATTAATGTAAAAGTTGAATTGCACAATCACTCTGTATATTATATTCTGATCATTTACTATAGTCGCCAATAATGCACTTTACATTTGCATCGAAGGGACAGGCGCTTTTAATATGCGTTTATTTTCGATTCTAATTGCAGATAAAGCGTTACCATTTATTAATAAGGGTGCAACGTTATTGCATTTATGTAAATGTTCAACTTCTGGGCACACTGAGATTAAATATTTTCCTCGTTTTGTTTATTTTATTTAAGTCTTTCCATGACTCCATTTTATTTAGGAAAATTGCATGATATTTTGATGTCCTGTGGCGTATTAATCTGTAAGCAGTTATTTTTTTTATTAAGTTTTGTAGTCTCTGTAAGAATTTTTTAGTTGTAACCTGCAATCGCCATTATTATTCGTATCAACGATATTACTCTGGATTGAGACTGGAAATACAGGGATCGTTGAAAGCATCGCAATGGTGAAATATTTTTTCTTTAGCAACTGCTAGGTCGTTATAATCTGACTAGCTTCATACTGATAACAATATTAGGTGCTTTCAAAAGTTTCATTATTCTGGCCAACGATCTCAAGTGAAAAATGATAAATTTGTCCACTCAGTTTGATGTAGCTCTTTTAAATTTATTCTCTAAAATATTTTCTCTAAAATATTTCTCGCTACGAACAAAAGACGCAATCGAATTTTCAGCTGTTCCCTCAATTTGAGAGAAAGAAATCAGGGCAATAATAGGGATTAGGACGAGTTTCACTGTCTTCTTTTTTACTAATTTTCTCAATATTCTGTAAAAAATTTCACAGCCGTATGTCATCCTCAGAATCCGTGAATGTAACAAATAAATTAGATTCTGAAACATTGCAGTCATTCGTATATGTCTTTATGATTTGAAGAAGTCTACGTTGGGCATTGTAACAATGGTTGTTAGTATTTTCTATGTTTTCTAGAAAAAGATCTAATTGTAAATTAGAAAAACAGACAATATTTTTGTACATAGACGTTTAAAACTATTAGTTGTGAAACATTTTGGTAAGATACCAACACATCGAACAAAAAAGTTCTTGCTAGCTAGTTTATGGTTAAAGCAAAATCATCAACGCACTAATTTTATTATATGTGCAATATCGATGCGTATTATGCGAATTATGAATGTTTTATGCGTTTGTAACGAAAGCATATTCATACAAATGTTAACATAACTTTGTAGATGGATTATTAAACGAAAGAGTAACGGTGTTAAAAAGCACTAGTGAATAATCCGTCACTACCTGTTTAAGACATGGCACTTCTGAACACAGCTTCTCTCTCATCCAATATGTTATTTGTATCGTGTTTATCAGACAACATTTGAAATATAGGCAATATTTTTGCATTGAATAATATAATTGTTTGATATAAGAATATAAAGCTTTCAAACCGTCCGGTTTCAGAAGTGATTTTACTAAAGACTCTGTCGCATCACTGATACTACCGACTTTATCGTTTTTTTTAAATCCTTAAATAAAAGTATTTGTTCTCAAAGTAAATAATGTAAAATTGATCGATACTTATTTGCTGGATATAGCCACAAACTCTATATTTAACTTGTATTAAAGAAAAGATTGGCTCTTTTATTTTTGAAACTCCTAATTCTTCATTACGATACAATTGTTTTGCTTTACGCAAAACATTTTCTGATATAGGTTTGCAAGCTCCATATCACCAAACTCTATCAATTCATTTGCCTTATTTCCACGCCATGTATATATTAATTTTTTAAGCACTTCTTTTACAATATTCTTTCTGTTTTTTCTTTCCTTTTAATTGCAGTTTATTTACATGAATCATAACATATCGAGTGTCATACGTAGATATATGTAAATATACCTTCGACATTCGGTTCGTTAATGGATTAAACTACAAACGAAGTGTTATTGTTGCTACAAACTAAAAATAAAATACTACATTTTCCATTAAAAAAAATTTTTTTAATCGGATGCCAAGTTCATATAGATAAAAAATATGAATTTGCAACTAGCAGTTACACATTTTTACTTTAACATAATTATGTGCTTTAATTACGCCAATTAAGTCTCATTATTCTGTGTATAAAAGCATTAGGGTAAGATAATTGAAAAATTAATATTTTACGAGATATTTCGTAATTGATGTCAAAATATTGGAACTTTCAAGCCTCATAACTCGAAAAAATATTTAATTATAGTGTTTTGGAAAATTCTCGAGATAAGTTACAAGAATATGCAATAATATATAGAGTGTCCTATTTAAAAAATTCAAGATGACCTTCAAACAATTATTCAAGGTATATTTTTTTCATATTTCCGGAGAGCATGTTTGGTAGTAAACCGAGAATATTTTGAGCCGGAAATATGAAAAAAATCGACCCTTTTCAGAGCCACAAAACTTAACGTTGAAATAAACCGGTTTGCTAAATATGAAATACTTTTAAATTATTTTATTATTTCAACCTTATTACCTCTATTATTTTATTATTTCAAACTTATTGGCTCTTACGTCTCTCATTCTAAAAGAAAAATTTTTCTACATAACTAGAAAATAAAAAAATAAAAAAATTATTTGAAGAATTGACGATGATTAATGATGAAATACGTACTGATTAATTTCGGATTAAAATAATAGCGCTATAGAAATTATAATAATAAAAATCCATCGAATTGTGATGGAAAAAATTTTTTTTCATACAATCCGATGAATTTTTATGTAAGAATCATATATGATACGCCAAAATGACGAAATTATCCAATTAAATTTTTTATAAACAAATTGTTTTAAAAATTTCTCAAAAAGTTGAAGTTTAAGTAAAAACTGAGAGCATCATCGTTTCTGTGAAAAAAATGACATAAGTATCATATGTATATGACGCATGCAAAGACAATTTTTTAAGAAATTGTTTAAACAATTTATTTATTATGATAATTTTTTTGCCAGTAATCTTCCTAAATACTCATGGCGAACATCCCGTAGTTATTTCCATCACTGCTTGATTAGCCGTGAGAATTTATAAGTTAAATAATTGAATAAATGTATAAAGAAATAATACATAAATAAACAAAATAATAAGAAATAATAAATGAGAATAAAAAGCAATCAGAAATTTGTATACATTTCTAACTATATTTATTTTTCTTTATTTATTTATTCATTTATTTATTTATTTATCTATTAATTTATTTATTATTTAACAAGAAAATTTAAAATAGAATTTTAATGGAGAAAATGTACGGTAAGCACGAAGGGTCCCATGGCATGCTACGCTCTTACATAAATACTCCGGCCGTGCGCCGTTTGATTAGTCAACTTTAATTGTTAATAACTCGGTAAATAATAGTCTAAGCCAAAATCGGAAAAGGAACTTTTTATTCAAACTTCCACCTTCTTTCACCTCCTCAAGTATTAATTGAGAGTTACGGGACACCCTGCATATATGTATACTGTGACCGTGAATTTTTTCTCGAATGATAGATATTGCTCCAAAGTTCTAGAGACCGATAGAACGATGCGCAGCACATTTTCGACACGATTACATAGCTTTCACAAAAGCAAATTTTATGATTTTGGGCGCCAGGGCACAGAAATCTGCGTCACACTAAAGTATGTACCAACAGGACAAACGAAAGGGCTAGAATCGCGACGGTAATCACTCGGCCACTTAGCCATACTAATTGATAGAGAAGGTAATCCGGATGGCGAGGATCAGGAACGGGGATCGATGACTTCGGATCAATAAAAGTACTCAATAAAAGTCTCAATAAAAGTACGCTGAGATAATAACAGAGATTAATAACAAGTATATTAAAATGTAATTAATAGCAGAATATATTGTTACGTCCTGTCGGCTCCACGTTTTTTCTCGCACGAAAATGAAACAATAATCGTCCGATCAGTCACAAAAAAAACGGATCGCGCAAATAGAAAAGAACCGTTATTATCAAATAATGTTTAGACATACTAAAAACGATATCTAAACAAATACCGGAAGGGATCAATAACGAAATCCTCTAAAACAACGAAACAGAACAAACACAACTACATAATCTTTAGAAACGAACAAATAATGCCGCTTTGTACTGTCAGCTCCACGTCTTCACCTCCTATAAAGATGAAGCAATAATCGCCCGACCAATCATAAAAGGATCGCGCGACGAAAATTATTTTAAACATTGAAATCGATGTTCAAAGAAATGACCGAAAAGGATCGATAGCGAGATCCTCTAAATAAATAAATGGACAAACATAAATGGACAGCTGCATAATCCCAAGAGATAACCAAATGAAGAATCTCCAAATTTCCTAAGAGGCCGTACAAAGCTCACCAATCAGCACAATCAAAAATAAGGAGGAGAAGGATCTCACCAAACGACAGCTTTTTACACGTCGAAGTCTCAAGAATACTTCCGTCCAAAATTGTTAACACGCCCTCAAGATTTAATATAAAAAGGGAAGACTCGCACATTACACATACACAAAATTCAAATTAGTCAATAGTGCAGCATTAGAATCATTCGGCACAATTACTCTCGCTCAATCATACTTATTTCGGTCGTTCACCCAAAAAAATTCACTTCACATATCAAGAGTTCTGGTTAAATCTTAAAACCAATTAAAGTCAGTGCCCAACGACCACCCGCCGAGCAAGAGCCACAGCTAAACCACAACCTGACCAGCAGCCGAAACACGACAAAATCTGCCTAAGTAGTAAGTCTACTTTCCTTCTCTCTTTTTGCCGTCGTTTCTTTTCCCTTTATTCAACCCTGTTCTTTTATTAAGTTCTTAAAATCGCGCCGACCCGCCGATTCTCGCGAGTCAACCGAGACCATAGATCGGACGACACGACCGTGTGCGATAACAACAATTTTGATTCTCCCCCTTCTTCCCCGGAGTACCCGCGCTGTTCCACCCCATTGAAGATGCTTTTCCCATCTACGCATTATTACCCTGAAATAGATTTTCCTTCCCCATCATATTCCCCCGTACCCCTTTCACCTTCGGTCATCGACATATCCGATGACTCACCGCCGTCGTCTCCCCCAACCTTTTTTGATTCCTCGTGATCTTCTCGGATAATTCGTCGAACCACACGATAGAATTACCCGACTCCTCTCTGGAATACTCTCCAGCAGATCCTGACACCTTCGCGCTCCCCTCTCTAGAATCGAAGCTTTCATCTATGTCCTCTTCCGCTCTCCTCAACCTGATAGATAGTGTCTTCGAGGACGTCGAAATCGCGTCGTAACACGTATTACACTTTTCGTAAATTTTCATTATTTTTTTTTCTAATAAACTATTGTAACGAATACCAACCAGAATAAAATCTCTAAAATCGCACTCGTTCCCCTTTTTTTCTGGTTGATGACCTCCGTACTTATGTAACACCCGCGATCCACACACACACACACACAACTCATACAAATAATTTTAAGGCTGATATTAATACTCTAAAACAATAAGATCATATGTATATCGTTAAGAATTAATTGAATAAATGTAAACCTAAATATTAAATGATCGGTAAATTTATTTAACTTCCTCACTCTCCACGCGAAAGATCACACTTGGTCCCGTCCCTCGTAAAAGAGATTCGATTCTCTTACCAAAAAGGGACCACCGAGAGAGCGTTCGCATAACAGAGTAATAACGACACCCGTCGTTTACCTGTTTTGCTAACCTGCAGCTCGCTCGACCGAGTCACTCGTTGATAAAACTTTTGACATCGGAACAGTTCCTGTTACGCCCTCCCATCCTTTCCACGGGCCTGAACGTAACAATATTAAATAATACAAAATTTAAAGATGTAAGAAATTCGCGGGATGGAAATAATTGCGAGAAAAATATTTGTGGCAGCTGTACATACACGCGCTGGACGTGTGAGCGCACGTGATCGCGACCAGACACAAGGATATCGCGTGGTTCGAGATCTTTCCCCGTTGGAAGATGAAACGTCCGACTTAACTTTACGGAGCTCGTGGCTTGGTCGGGCCACGGTAGCTATTAAAGATAAAGCGATCCTTGCAACCGATCATGGAAATGGTTGTTAATACTCAAATCGAAATGCGTAGATGTAATTTGATTCGCAGCGATAGAGCGCACGAATGCGCGTCGAGTCGCTCGACGATCTTCGATAATCCGCGAAATTTCAAATATACGCGAGACGGCAACTTACATCTAACGAGTACCTCGATGCAAAGTGCGAGACTACAATAGTTAACTAATTCGGATACACAAAATAATTACTAAAAATAATTACGAGTCGACACGTAGCGCACATGAAAATTACGAGAATCGCGCGCATGCTACGCGGTATACGAGCTCACTTACACCACACCAAGACTAAGCGAAACACTAAACGCGATTCTTATCAAAAATATAATGATAAATTTGCCAATTTATTTTCAGATAGCAGATAATACTAATGTCCCAATATGGACTGCTTTCGACGAAATCAAAATAATTTGGATTAAAATGATCCGTGCACTGTGATTTGTTAAATTTGAAATTTTATTGTGATTGATTTTTTCTTCAATGCCGTATCAGTCATCAGCTATACACAGGTATAGAATAAGATTGAAAACATTTCTAAAAATGTTTAATTCTATTGTAAAATACAATACTTCTGAAGAAATAGGAAATCATAATAGTGCTACTGCAGAAGAAATTGTTACAGTAAGTATTTCGGTCAAAAACCATTACACTCAAATTTGTTTATCAATTAGATTGAAGAGGTTAGACTTACATCCAGTAAATTAAGTAAATCAAATATTCCAGAAGTGCAGACTGAAAATAATGCGCATGAAGTGTTAAACGCTCATGAACGAATGTTTTCAGAAATGTTTCATTAAAAATATCATTTGTCTTCCAAATATCTTGCATACAGGGTGTCTCATAACTAACGAGCCAACGCTCATGAGCGGGTTAAATAGAATAAAAAAGTCTGTACCATTTTACGATTTTCAGAATAATAATTGAGAAATTAATTTACAAAGATCGGCAAATCTGGCGCGAGTATCAGCCCGCTGCAAAAGAGATGGCGAGAAGGATGGCCCACCGATAGACCGGTCGCTAAATAATAATCGCTAATCTATTGTTCTTATCAACGCTTCTCGTCTATGCCCCTGGTAATCGCGAGGCAATGGCGCTTATTTACGCCGCGCGCGCTTAGCGACCGTCCTTCGATCCTTGTAATTGTAGATAATAAAACTAAGATTAAATAACTTAATGATAACATTTCTATATAAGTAAGTTTTTATACTTGTGGTTTGAACATTTCTACGAGAAAAAATAAAAGTGCTTATATAATATAAATTAAACATAAAAAAAGCAATGAAGAGCCAACGCAGGTGAAGGGCGTAAAAAAACTTCAATCATATGTAAATCTACTATATTTTCAAACGTTTCGGACTCTGTTTTTGAGGAGTGGCGCCCGTTTGGCCACGTTAATATTGACCACGGTCCCGATTGATCACGTTGATATTGACCACGTTAATATTAACCACGTTGCGATTGACCACCGTCCCGATTGACCGCCGTCCCGATTGACCACGGTCCCGATTAACCACCGTCCCGATTGATCACAGACCGGATTGACCACGTAAATATTGACCACAGTCCCGATTGACCACGTAAATATTGACCACACACACACACACACACACACACACACACACGCACGCACGCACGCACGCACGCACGCACGCACGCACGCACGCACGCACGCACGCACGCACGCACGCACGCACGCACGCACGCACACACACGGGGAAGTGCAAGGGGGGCCTCCGGCCCTCCCCCTCTCGCACCTACCCTGTTCACCTTGCTTCGCGTAGAAAGTTGCAAACCCATGTAAACTTTGCTTTGTCTTGCAACGTACATTGCACGTACGTCAATATTAACGTGGTCAATCGGGACCGTGGTCAATCAGGACGGTGGTCAATCGGGATGGTGGTCAATCGGGACCGTGGTCAATCGGGATGGTGGTCAATCGGGACCATAGTCAATATTAACGTGGTCAAACGGGACACCCCCGTTTTTTAGCCTTCTTCAGTGACTTTAACATATGGAAAATAATAATCAAAATTGAAATGGCGATAGTAAAACGGAGCAAAAGTGCAAAAAATTATACTTACATCATACCAACATTAACATACCGCGATACATCACGCCATAATTCAACGCCTATCCAATCGTAAAACGCCTCCTACACGGTGTCAAACGCAAGGATAAATGCACTAAGGGGTCACACAACTTATGATGAATAAAAGATTCAAGTGCGAAATTCACATTAATCTTGAAAGAGGCAACTTACTTGGATCGACGAAGGGTAGATCGAGATCGCACGATCACACGCATACAAATGATAGACCGTAACGAAAAATTCAAACGGTACAAAGTCATGGAAATGTCGTCACGCCAATAAAAAATAAATAAATAACAATTAATTTATATTATGTATTAATATTTAGAGCTTCAAATTGTTAATTTTTTCTCAGTTTAAAAGTGCTTATTTGTTTCGTAGTATGTTAGTATATAAGGTGATTGTTTATATTTTTCAGCCTCCATTTTTTTTGCGTATTCAAACATTCTGCTAGCGAAATTATAATCTAAATACAATTACAAGAAAAATTATAAAATGTAAGGTGAATATTTTATAGTAAATGACTGTCTAGTTACCATATAGAAGCCTTAAACCTTTTGGAAAGATTGTAATCATTCTTCCCTGTTTGTATTTTTTCACTATTTTCTTTACTTTGTTATACCGCAGGACGGCACTGGGTTCGGGATCCGCGTAGGATGGCAGGACTCAGAGCGCAGGATGGCGTTATTTACTGAAAATAGTCTTCTTGTAACCAAAAGTGTTAGAATATATTTCGTTTACTAACAGTCAGGTAGTACAATGGTTTGCGTATGCCCTATGAAGCGTTGGCAGGCTTCTCGTTGAAGGACTGCGGTGTTGTCTCACGGGTTGACTCTCGGGTTGCCCGTTACAACACTTGTTGTTCACGAACTTCACTTCACTTCGGTTCGTAGCCGTGGCGATTACTCTTCACTCGATTTTATGACTGTCCGCTGCAGTTATGATTACACTTGTCTCGACCTTAAGACTGCCCGCGCGTCAGAGCGCGGGTGGGTATTTTATATCGTTGAGTGACCGTGCTAAATTTCGGTCGAGTCACTCAACTCGCGCTGAGTGCAAGTACAGCTCCAAGGGTCGGATTTCCTCGCTTGCACTCTTTCGCCATCCTCGCCGCGGTGTTCCGGCTTCGTCGCGTGGCTCGCTATGTCAGCGGTACGCGCGGTCAACGCTTTAATCGCGGTATGCGGATATCGTTGATTCCGCATTACTTATTTCGTTATTATTTCGCAATCGTTCTCTTTATGAATTCTTATTAATGGTTATACTTTATTAATGTATAATATTAATGTATATCTATAATATTAATTAGTTATAGTCTCGGGCTATAACAACTTAAATTTAATATATATGTTTTAGAATTTTCTGATCATATAATTGGCACGGAATTGAAGATTCATTAACGATATCTCTCTTATTTATTTCCTATTTTTTAATTCTTGATCAGAAAATCAAAGAATTTCTTCAACAAAATATCTCATGTAAGTAAAATCAAATCACTATCGCTTTCTTTCTATAACTGATTCCAAAAATTTGCTTTTGTTAAAAGATATGAGGTATAAAAATAATTTGATTGAATTTTTTTTTATTTTAAGATTTTGATAAGAATTGCAGGCTGTATACTATTTTTTAATATAGAGCTACATTAATATTTAATGTCATTTTTTTATACATGTATAATTGGATAAATTTTGAGGAAAACTGAATATACGTCTAACCTCTTCAATCTAATTGATAAACAAATTTGATTGTAATAATTTTTGACCGAAATACTTACTGTAACAATTTCTTTTGTAGTAGCACTATGATTTTCTATTTCTTCAGAAGTATTGTATTTTACAGTAGAATTAAACATTTTTAGAAATGTTATCAACTTTATTATATACCTGTATGTAGCTGATGACTGATACGGCATTGAAGAAAGAACCAATCATAATAAAATTTCATATTTGATCAATCACAGTGCACGGATCATTTTAATTTTGTCGCGAAAGCAGCCATGTTCTGTGTGTCAGTATATACCGGTTTGCCCTTTGATTATACATGTATGGACTGCTAACGTAAACTGCAGGTCTATTGTCAACATTAAGTGCTTACAGCGCTATAAAATATCAACGAGAAAACGGCGAACCAAAATAAAAGTGTGTAGAACTGTTATAAAATATAAAAAATAAAACATAAAAAATATAATAAATATTATACATATCTAATAATTTTTTTAGAATTTTAAATATCATTACTATTTTTACAATTAATATGACCTCATGATTTGAATCTTGAGCTTTTGATATTTGATGGCGCTGAAAATCAATCAATGTGGGATACAAAACCTCTCGCTTGCTCTAATGAGAAAAATTGGAGTGCTAGCAGTTCATACGTGTATAGTCAAAGGGTTTCCCTTAATATGTTGTTCTCATATACATATTTATATATAAATAATACTTATATTATCGGATAACATTTATTTCTGTCATGATATCACTTATTGAAATCATTTTATTGTATAATAAACTTTAATAAAAGTTTTAATAAAAATTTTAATAATAGTTGTACTAAAAGTCCAATCTTACCGATCCAAAGTATTTTAAGGATAAAATTGGTATAATACAGGTGATGGTGACACTAACTGGTTTCTGGCATCGTAATAAGAGAGGAAGTAAATTCTTCTGCATGTATACATTGTGAGAATACCATAACGATTCATAAGCTGCTAACGCAACGTTGGAACTCTAATATAAAAATATATTTGTTAGTAAAATCTGTTACTATATGTGGAACATTATTGTATACATATATACATATACAGGGTGTCTCAAAATGACCGTATCACCTCTCGGGTGCAGATAGAGCGGGTTAAATGGAATAGAAAAGTCCTATACCATTTTGCGATTTTCGGAATATTTATTGAGAAATTAATTTACAAAGATCGGCACATCCGGCGCGAATATCAACCGGCCGCAAAAAAGATGGCAAAAAAGACGGCCCTATCTGCCCATGAAAGGTTGGGCGATTATTACCGGACACCCTGTATACATATATATACAGGGTGTTAGAAAAGTCTGGAAACGGTCAAATATCTCGAAAACGAAACGTCTCTGAGAAAAATGTTTCAAACCAAAGTTGTAGGGTTTTGAGGAAGTCATAAGATGGTATCATTGGATTGACCTTGAATTTTCATTTGAAGGTCATGTGAAGCTCACGTCGATTTTTTTAAATGGAACATCCTATATATTATTGTATATTCTTGTAGCTTATCTCGAGTGCTTTCCGAAACACTATAATAAAATGTTTTTTCATTAAATATTTTTCGAGTTATGAGACTTGAAAGTTTCAACATTTTGTTTCAAAATACAAAATATCTTGTAAAACATTCAGTTTTCGGCAATCTTACCTTAATACTTTTGTGCACAGAATAATGAGACGAATCAATTGGTGTAAAGAAAACACATAATTATGTTAAAGTAAAAATATGTAACTGCTAGTTGCAAATTCAGATTTTTCTCAGAGACGTTTCGTTTTCGAGATATTTGACCGTTCCCAGACTTTTCTAACATCGTATATATACAGGGTGTCTGAGATCACTCGTACACCCCTTTTATTTCGGAAACAGAACATTTTAGAGAAAAATGTTTCAAATAAAAGTTGTATAGTTTAGAGAGGGCCATAAGATGGCATCATTAGTTTGACCTTGAATAGTCGTTTGAAGATCATATAAAGGTCATCTTGAATTTTTTAAATAGGACACCTTATATATTTTTGCATATTCTTGTAGCTTACTTCGAGTGCTTTCCAAAACACTATAATAAAATATTTTTTGAGTCATAGAGCTTCAAAATCGCATTATTTTGATAAAAATACCTACAAAATATCTTGTAAAATAGTATTCACTTTCCGATAGTCTTATCTTACATTGTCCGATCAGTCAAGACATGATTCAGACATAATCCAGCCAACCAAGGCAAGATCCGAGCGTGATTCAGATTTTACGAGACATTTTTTAGGTATTTTCATCAAAATACTGCAACTTTGAAGCCTTATGACTTGAAAAATACTTAATGAAAAAATATTTTATAGTAATGTTTTGGAAAGCTTTCGAGGTAAGCTACAAGAATATGTAAAAATATACAGGATGTTCCGTTTAAAAAATTCAAGGTGACCTTTATATAACCTCCAAACGATTATTCAAGGTCAAACTAATGGTACTATCTTATGGCCCCCTCGAAACCGTACAACTTTTGTCTGAAACATTTTTCTCTAAAATGCTCTGTTTCCGAAATAAAAAGAGTGTACGGGTGGTCTCAGAGACCCTATATACATATATAGAGTGTCCTAGAATTCGCGGACATGGAATACACAGCGTGATTGTCCGTGCCAAAAGAAGTAACTTTTTCCTTAGCAAAAATGACGAAAAAAAATATCATTTTTTGCTAATTTCCAAATTTTGCTATTAAATATCTTTGTAACTAACAACTTTGTAAGTCTTAAATAAAAATTTTAGTAAAGTAAACTTCACCTAAAATTAACTAAAGAATATAATTGTGTTAATCTTTTAATTCTACAAAGTTTAGTTTGCGAAAAACCCGTCTTTTTCAATTGCTTATAGCTATTGATGCTTCAACATTTTTGCTGAGAAAAAAGTTGCTATCTTTTAGCACGGACAATCACGCTGTGCATTCCATGTCCGCGAATTCTGGGACACTCTGTCTATATATGTGTGTGTTTGTATGTATAATATTATTAAAATATTATTTAGGTTTTATCCAAACTTTCAAAAACAATTACAACTTACAAAGAAATTTCTCGAACCCAAAAATTCTGATTTTATTTTGTGATAATGTTCTTTTTACAGATGGCTCTCGATTTTGCCTTTATGGAAACGATAGACGATCACAAGTATGGCGTCATAGAGGGGCAAGATATCATGAAAAATTCTTTTTAATGGAACAATAATATTTAACGTTAATATTTATTAAAAACATTTACAGAATTTATATATAACATTTTGTTTGTTATATTAAAGATTCTAACACTGATTTTGATGATACTTTACATACAAAATAGGAAAGGTAAATAAATTATTTTAAAATTTATTTATGTTACTTTATATTTCAAAAATTTTTTTTAATTTTATTAAGGTAGTTAAATAAAGACGTTTTTACTATAAAACTTTTGTATAAAACATTTTTTGATATCTTGAATAATTTTCGAAATATATTTAAAAAATGAAAAAACCGATCTACATATGAGGGAGGTTTCATACTTTAGAGTCATTTTTGGACAGCAGCTGAAACTTTATTAAAATTTTCGGGTTCCAGAGGTTCTCTTGTTAGAGAATTAAATATTTAAATAAAATTATCGAAAGTAGATGATAATCTCTCTCTCTCTCTCTCATCTATAGATAATTTTTTCATTAATAGAGTAGAAAAAAATACTTTTAAAGTAGACTCATTATGAGTATGTATTAGAATTATATATATATTATATTTATTAATAAAATTACTTGTGTATAATTGTGTTTCATAAAATATAAATATAAAAATACGTACTGCAATCAGTAGATTATCAGCAGGCCAGCAACACATAAATACTTGGGAAAGGCAGGTAAAAATTATCACATAAAACTGCATTTTAACAATTAACGGTTGTGGCTGTTGAAAAATATGATATATTTAATAATAATATTATATAAACAGGATGCTTCATTTTAATTAATTTAGTCCAATATTTAAAAATCAAAGAGTTTTAGAAGAAAAGTTTCAAACAAAAGTTGTTTGGTACAAAAGGGAAAATAAGATAGGAATATTAGTTTGATTTTGAATGTAAATGTCAAAGTCAGTGTAAAGTAGGTTGTTAACTTAGTTTTATTAAATATAATCACTCTAATTTATATAAATCAATTCATCGCGAATATTGACACGAATTAGTCGATATTTTTTAATTAATTTCTCAATAATTATTGCGAAAATCGCAAAATCGTAAAAGACCTTTTTGTTCAGTTTAAGGCGCTTTATTTGCTCACGAGCGTTTCAATCTTTGCCGGACATCCTGTATATGTCAGGCAAATTTCTCGTAACTGATTGAAGTTATAAGAACTTTAATAAGAGGTTTTGTCCGCGACAAAAAAAATTTTATTCGTGATCTTTTCTAGTTCTAAAGATCATCTTCATTATTTTAAATGCAACTAATCCTAAGTTGTTTATATAAATTAATTTCTTATAATATTCGACGTAAAAAGTTATAAGGATAGCAAAAATTTTTTTTTCCTTTGAATAATTTACGATATATTTTACACATACTTTAGTTTAATATAATTTTATATAAATTATGAAATATTTTGTAAAATATTTATTTTTCAATTATCTTTTCTCTATACTTTTATGCACAGAATATTAAGGAGAATCAATTGGTGTAAAGAAACCATAATAGGTTTTAAGAAAAAATATGTAACTGCTTTTATGTAAAAACCGTGGAAATTTTTTTTATTAACTTTCCAGGTAGCAAAAATAGTTATTTTGATGGCAAAAATAGTTATTTTGATGTCAAAAAGACATCTTTTGCTAGCTGGGTTTCTTGTAACTGCAACTAGTTACGAGATATTTGTTCCGACATTTATGGATGGACATTCTGTATATGTATATATATACAGTATACAATAGTTACATATATAACTCATTATTTTCTTTTTCTTTCTATCTTTTTGTAAGTATTTAATTTAAGTAACAACTATAAGTGCTGCATATTTAGAATATTAATTTTATTTCTTTCTGTCTTTTTGTAATACTTCAATTTAAGTAACAACTATAAGTGCAACATATTTATAATATTAATTTTATTTTATAGTGTTGGAACCGTGCTTTCTGAAATTCAAAACATTCCTTTGATGGACAAACAAATCATTTATTATAAAAAAAATTCACAGATTTCTTACTCTTTAAAAAATCAAAATAAAAACTAACATCTAAATGATCAAAATTCAAAATGTCGATTATTATGGAATAGTATCTAAATTATAATAATATTTTTTTATTTGTAATAACCACATACATAAGTATCGAACTCAGTACATTCACTGTGTATCCAATAGCACATCGTCCATAATTAACTCTTATCATGAAGCATCTTTTCCAAAAGAAATACATAGCATTTTGATCATTCGGGTTAGAAATTACAATGTGACTGAATACTCAGAGTATATGTTACATACATTACATACATTTCAAATTAGAAACATATATTATTTTACGTCAAATTTAAATAGAAAAAAGTATTTCAATAAATAAAAAAAAATAAAGACAATTAAAATTAATGGTAAAACTGCATAAAAGATTACACCTCTCCGATTTTCTTGCTACGTACATGTATTGTTCGGGGAGTTGTTCTGAGTAATTCCCCGCAAGAATTAAATGGGGGACGGCATTGGTTTAGGAGATATAACAAAATAAAATTTCATATTTTTCATGCTGTTCCTTCGGTTATAAACTGATAATACCAACAGAGAGGTTTGTTTACATCCTATTAATGTGTGCGACACAGAAAAAGTTTTTGTTTACATTATTTGAAGGATATCTATACTGTTGAATGAACCACTTGATATTAATTTTTATTAATGATATATATTTTCAATATTTTCATAAAACACACACACACACACACACACACACACACACACACACACACACACACACGCACGCACACGGGGGGAGGTCAAAGGGGAGGTCTTCGGCCACCTCTCCCGCACCCACCCCGTCCACTTCGCTTCGCGTGGAAAGTTGCAAACCCATGTGAACTTTGTTTTGTCTTGTAACGTACATGAGAAGCGAGGTGGACAGGGTGGGTGCGGGAGGGGGGGCCGAAGGCGTCCCCGTGTGTGTGTGTATGTTATGAAAATATTGAAAATATATATCAAGATAAAGTAACAAATACAATAATTACGACATTTCAAAATAAAACATTTTTTAAACAACAATAGACTTGGCAATTAGAGCCGTGCGTAGATGTCGATGCGTAAAATTTCTTATTTAAAAATTAATTCTTTTTCTATAGAAATTAATTCTTTTGCGAAACTTGGTTCGTGCACTGGGCACATATTTTACTATTTTGGTGAATTTTACCAAGTAATAGATTCTCATTTTTGAGAATTCTATATCCCTCTTTACTCCCCTAAAGAGATGTAGACGAGAAAAAATATCGGGGCGAAGTCGCTGAATCGGAAATCGAACCCGAGTCTTTTGCTTGCCGGGCAATTGCTCTTACCATTGAGTTATTCAGCCCAACACCGATACTTCTCTCGTCTATTTGTTTATAAACCTATTGATTGATAACCAAAAAACGCGATTTTTCAGCCCGCATGAATTTAATAATTTGAAATACATAAGGCTCCGATATTTACAGACAACAATAATAGACTTGGCAATGAGAGCATTTTTGAGAATCCTATATCCTTTTTTACCCCCCTAAAGAGATGTAGAGTAGTCGCCCGGCAAGCGAAAGACTCAGGTTCGATTCCCGATTCAGCGACTTCGCCCCGATATTTTTTCTCGTCTACATCTCTTTAGAGAGGTAAAGAGGGATATAGAATTCTCAAAAATGAGAATCTATTACTTGGTGAAACTCACCAAGTAAAATATGTGCCCAGTGCACGAATCAAATTTCGCGAAAGAATTAATTTCTATAGCGAAAAAGAATTAATTTCTAAATAAGAAATTTTACGCATCGACATCCGCGCACGGCTCTCATTGCCAAGTCTATTATTGTTGTTTGTAAATTTCGGAGCCTTATGTATTTCAAATTATTAAAAACATTTTTTGTTTATAACTTTCTAACAAACAACGAGTGACAGCTAAAACCTTTTGAATGTTACTCAGGGTCATGACCTTGACAACATATGTCAAGGTCAAGGTCATTGGGGCTAAATCCCCTATTCGGCATTTTTACTGTTATATCTTTTAAACCAATGTCGTTCCCCACTTAATTCTTGCGGGGAATTATTCAGAACAACTCCCCGAACAATATGTATATATAAGTAGCAAGAAAATCGGAGAGGTGTAATCTTTTATGCAGTTTTACCAAAAAAATAAAATAAATTAATCTATACACGAACTAATTAATGTATAAATATTATAAAAATTACTAAATATTAAAATAATGTTATAATAAGGAATTTAAAATTTAAAAAAGGTTTTAATTTTTAAACTTGCACAAACTTGCTTGTCAGCTGTAATAAAATATTAGCAGGAATTTTGGCGGAATTTTTAGATATTTTATATAAATTGTTATATAAATAATAAAGACTAAAAGGCTCTCAAATTAAAATTACGGAAAAACCTGAAAGGCATAAAGAGCCAAGCGCCAGATGAAGGAGCGCAAATAAATTTGTTATTCCCCCTCTTTGAAGTTATAATTTACGACTGATGAACAGCTCTCGGATCATTTTATGTTTACCCTTGCGTCTGACACGGCGTGAGACGGTCGCATGCGTTTTGTCTCGCGTTGCTCACAGTTTGTGATGAGTCTCCCTCTGGTTTTTTTCTTTTCTTTTATTCTCGCCATTATGGCATTTGATCTTAAGAGTACATTTGAGCAGCATTATTTTTAATTATATAGTGTGAACCATTGGGGAACTCAATGGTTCACACTATAACTCAGCGTTATAATTTGATGTAATTGCGAAATCATGGGCGCCTTTGTTATATTTTAAAATAGTTTTTTATCATTGAAGACAATTCAACAATAGATCGAAACATTTGAAAATAAAGTTTAATTGTTTTACTACAAAACGTTGTTTTTATTTGCGCTCCTTCATCTGGTACTTGGCTCTTTATGCCTTTCATGTTTTCCCGTAAATTGTTATATGTTTACTTTCAATATTTGCTGATAAATCATATTATAAAAATAGGACTTCCGTTTCAAAATAGAGTGACACGTGGAGTTTCGGTGGCCGTATAAAAGGCCAGATAATAGGTGAAGAATAGAAGGGTGAAGAGAGTGAGAGTGTAAGAGAGTGAGAGTAGTGAGTGTGAGGGGTGTGTGAGTGTATAGGGTGGGGAGGAAAGAGGGGAGGAGAAATTGGGAAGGAGAAAGAAGGGAAAGAATAGTGGTAATACGGACGGTTGAACAAGGATTACAGACAGTATAGAGAGGAATAGGGCAGGGATCTAGGGAGAAGTGAACAGGTAGGGAACGCGACAGGAGAAAAATGGCGGAAATGGGAAGACAGGATAGGCGGAAAGGAGAGAAGAGGGAGCTACGGGAATGTACATAGAGGAGTTGATGAAAAGGAAAAAAGATAAGATAGGGGAAGGAGAAGGATTTGAGATTGTTAGTAAAAGCAGGAAAACACAGATCACCAATGAAAAAGCGGGAGGGGGATTTGGAGAAAATGATAAAAGGATAGAAAGGAATAATGGAGGAAATTTTAAGGGAGATAAGGGGAATTAAAGGAGTAAAGGAAGATCTGAGGTCAATGAAGGAAGAGGTAAAAGAAGGTTTTAAAGAGTAGGGAAGGATGATGAAGGATGAGATGGAGGTATTAAGGAAGGAATTAAGGAGAGAGAGAAAGAATGGCGAAAAGAGAGGCAGGAGATGAGGAAACGGATTGGCGGGCTAGAAAGGAAGGTAAGTGAGCTAGAGAAGACAAGGGAGAGTGAGGGGGAGACAAAGGAGAAGAGAGGGGAGGAAGGAAAAGGAAGTTAAGAAAAGGGTGAAGGAGGTGGAAAGGAGGATAGAGATGAGAGAAGTAAAGGAAAGGAGAAAGAATTTGATAATAAAAGGAAGTGGAGGTAAAAGAAAGAAAAAGAAGAGAGTTAGTGGAGGAGATTCTTAAGAATACAGGGGTGGAGGTTAAGGTGAAGGAGGTGAAGAGAATCGGAGGGGAAAAGAAAAGGATAGCGAAACAGTGCTGGTAAGGCTAGAGAGTGAGGAGCAGAAGAAAAAAAGTAGGGGAGAGACTAAAAGAAAGTGGAAGGGTTGGAGGAGGGTATGGGATGAAGAGGGAAGGAAAGAGTTCAAGGAGAAGATGGGACAAGTAAAGCTAGAAGGGAAGGGATTGGGAGAAGAGTGGGAAGCGATAAAAAGTAAGGTGAAGAGGGCATTAAGAGAAACGGAGGAGGGAAGGAGAGAAAAGAAGGGGGAGCGTAGAAGGTGGTGGGACAAGGACTGTGAGGAGAAAAAAAGAGAGGTAAGAAAGGAGTTGAGGGAATGGAGGAAAAGGAAAATCATATAGAAAGAAGAAGATGGAATATAATGAATAAAATATGCGAAACAAAGAAGAAAAAAAAAATCGAAGATGAGAGAAAAGGGCGATGGAGGCAAGGAGGGAAGGAGATGTATGAGAGACAGTAAACAGGGAAAGAGAGAAGAGGAGGAAGATAAACGAGGGTATAGGGATGGGGGATTGGAGAGAATATTTCATGACGCTACTGGGAGAGGTAGGAAGCAAGATGTTTAGGGACTGCAAAGACAGAAGAGGGGAAGAGGATGGGGAGCAGGGCAATCAGGCTAGAGGAGATTAGAAAAGTGATAAGGAGGATGAAAAATGGGAAAGCGTCAGGGATAGATGGGCTACTGGAGGAAGTATAGAAGTACGGCGGAGGGGAGTTAAAAAGAAGGGTTTGGGAGTTCTGCAACAGGGTATGGAGCAGGGAGGATTGACCGGAGGATTGGCGGGAAGGGGTAATAGTACCGATAGTAAAGAAAGAGGAGAGAGAGCAAGTAAAAAATTATAGGGGGGGGGGTAACATTATTACTGACGTTATATAAGATATACGTAGCAGTGTTAGCGGGGAGATTGAGGGAAGAGGTGGTGAATAAGGGGATAATACCACCAAACTAGACGGGATTTAGGAGGGGATGGGCGCGAATGACAACATTTATATATTAAACTATTTGATAGAGAGACTATTGAGGAGAAATAAAGGTAAGATGGCAGCCATGTTTGTGAACCTGAGAGCAGTGGTTCACTCGGTAGGCAGGAGAGTGTTGATAGAAGCAATGAAAAAGAGAGGTGTAAGCGGCTGGTGAGGAGGAAGTGAGAGAAACAAGGTGCAGAATAAGGGTAAGGGGGGGAACCGGGGAGGAGTTTTTGGACAGCGAGAGAGGTAAGGCAAGGATGTCCGCTGAGATCAACGCTGTTCAACATATTGATAGCGGATTTAGAAGAAGAGATGGGAAAGGTCAAGTGGGGAGGGGTGAGACTGGGAGGGAAGAATGTGTGTACCCTAGCGTATGCAGACGATATGGTGCTAATTGCGGAGGAAGAAGATAGAATCAGAAGCATGATGGACAGACTGGCGAGATATGTGAGAAGGAAGAAGTTAGACGTGAACTCAGAGAAGATGAAGATCATGAGGTTTAGGAAGGGAGAAGGGATGATGGTGGGAAGAAACTAGAAGTGGGAGAGGAAGGTATTGGAAGAGATGAGAGAATTCCCTAGCTACTTAGGGTACAGACTGCAAGGGAACGGAGGGCAGGAGGCACAGGTGAGGGATAGGGTTAGGATAGAGGCAGCGGCGGTAATGGGGCAGTTGTGGGGAATAGGACCGAGAAGGTTTGGGGGGGACTAGGGAAGAAGGTTGTGGCTATTTGATAGGTTGGTGTGGAGTGATAGGGTACGGGGCGGAAATATGGGGATAGAAGAAGAGGGAGAAGGTAGAAAAAGTGGAAGAGAGATATTTAAGATGGGTGTTAGGAGTGGAAGAGAGAACGTCGGGATATATGGTGTAACGAGGTACCCCCGTTACTAAAAACCTCGTTCCTTCCCGACCGACTATCCGTCGGAAGTCCGCTGCCCGACGAACACCGGCCGGGCAAAAGCGAAAGTGCGGTGCGCCCTTTTTTAATACATCGAAACTCGCGGCCGTTACGACCAAAGGATCTCGGCGAGTGAGAGATTAAGTCGGGTACCGCCCGACCGTCGCCGTAAACACCCGAACGCGCGACGTGGTCTCGATGCTCCCCAAGGCAACGAACTCCAACGACCGAGCGCGGAAAATCCCGAGGTCGTAACGGCGTTCGAATTTTTAACCGAACCTTCCAGAACAATTATTTAACGATAATTATTTTAAAAATACTCATCTCAAAAATATTTTTATTATTATTGTAAGTGGATTCCACACATACATATAATGATTTTTTTGTTTATTTCTTAAAGATTCGATAAAATAATTTTATTATAAATGAATAAATTTTGAATAAAATTATCTTCAATTTTTATTCATAGTAGAAATTATAAATATCATAAAACATGCCATTTATAATGACATAATTGCGGGAATTTAATTTTTAAAAATAATTTTAAAAAATTATAAAATTATTTTGATTAAGAAAAAATATATATATACAATTATAAAGTACCGTATTATAAAGTATTCCGTCCGTCATTTTACAAACGGAAGATTGTTCTGGGATACCCTGTATATACAGAAGTATTTAAATTAATTTTTGAAAATGATATTTCGTAAAATAACTTTATTATATATGGTTGAATTCGAAAAAAAATAAGGTTTAATTTGGTGAAAAAAATTAACAATTTTTGAAAAAAATATGAGTGGAAGTTTTTTGAACAAAAAAATAAAAAATTTTTTCTCATAACTTTAAAGTACTCTTCAAATCGTTAAACTTTCATTTAACAATTTTTTTTCTATCTCTTATAGTTTCGATGATATTCGACTTTGAAAGAAAATACCGCTTTTTTCAAAGGAGTGTTTCACCTCCTAAACATGAATTATCGCCTATAAAAAAATACGTGTCTCTTAGATTTTTGTGTTTAACAACATATTTCAAGAAAAATCAAATCGGTGTCGGACAGTTGTGATACTTCCTTTGTGAGTCAAAAATTTCAAATTTACAATCGAAGGCTGAAATTAAAACCAGAAAATGCAGACAAAATCATTATGACTACGTGCATTTTGCACAATTATCTCAGAGATTTTAGTATTGATGTACAAGATTATACACATAATTATAACACTGGCACTGGTTTGCAAAATTTATTACGCCAAGGGGGAAGTGCAATAAACATTGCATTTACTGTTCGAGACATTTAAGTCTGTCATAAAGAACTTTTTATGACAGAATATGGTCGTGTTGAATGGCAAGACACAATAAATTAAAAATTATAAATATAAATAACCATAAATATATATATATGAAATAAATTTTACTAAAGTCTACTAAACTACTAGAGTTTACTAAAATATGTCTTGCTGTAAATATCGTTTGTTTTGAACGGCTCCGAGCTCTTTTGTTCGTTCTCTTTTTATTCTGTTTGATCTTAATCTTTTATATCATGGATGGTAAAAAGATTTGTAAAGGATGTCGCACCACGGTTGTTAACTCGGTAGTATGCACGGGTTGTGATGCTGCGTGCCACCCAGAATGCGTTTCGCGTTCAGACCACCCGAACGCAAATAATCGGTTCATAGATTGTAAGCATAATCTCATGGACTATGACCTCGAGAACATAAAAGATATTGTTCGTTCTAAAATACATTCTAAAGTGCGTTCTGAAATTGAAAATGTGGTACGAGATGTAATCCGTTCGGAAATGAAGACTTTTAGGACGGAATTAATGAAATTATATCGGGCTGACTTTGAAAAGGTCTTCACGAATATACAGGACTTGAAGAATAGAATTGATCAAATCGAGAATTCTCCGGTAAATTCTTTATCTTTATCATTACAAAATGCCCCAGCTTCTTTAACATCTGAAGAGGATCTCATTGAGGAGTTAGCAGACAGAGAGAGACGGGCTTGCAATCTTATTTTTTATAACTTGGAAGAACTAGTGCCTGATAAAGGTGATAACATAAATAATATCAAAGACAGTGACCTTGTTGATGATATTTTAAATAAAATCATACCCGACAAAAAATTTAAATTAAAGACTATGAGACTGGGAAAACATAAACCATGACGTGCAAGGCCGATCAGAGTTACTTTAAGTATCAAAGAGGAGGTGTTGTCAGTTTTATGTAACAGGTCCTACTACTCGGGCCCGGCAAGAATTTATCAAGATTAAACGTTAAAACAAAAGCAGTATTTCAATGATCTCAAACAACAACTGATTCAACGGAAGGAGGCGGGAGAGTCAAATTTGACTCGTTATGTTAACGGGGTGCCTAAGTTGTTAAATGTAGATCAGAAGCGAAATTCAAAAAACTGAAGCGTCTCCCTCTGATCTATTATCAAAATGTGCGCGGACTGCGAACGAAATTATCTGAGTTGCATTGTGCATTTCCTATAAACTTGTATGACTGTGACATAATTGTTTTAGGGGAACATGGCTGACTGACGGTATAGCAGATGCCGAACTGGGCCTTGACGGTTTCACAATTTACCGAGTGGACAGAAATTCGTCAAATAGTATTTATAAACGTGGAGGCGGTGTGTTGATTGCGGTTCGAGATTGTTACTTCTGTCGATCCCTGAGCATCTCGATCGCGTCAGGGGAGCAGTTATTTGTTGACGTTCGCTTAAGTCTCGGTTATGTAATTCTCGGTGCTGTTTATATTCCTCCGAATTCAGATTCGGTGATTTATGAGTCGCATTGTTTGGCAATTGATAAATTAATTACAGCCTCATCGAACGCAGATATTTTGATTGCTGGTGATTTTAACTTAACAAATACCTTATAAGAAAATTGTGATGGCATTGCTTCCTTTCATGTTGTCTAACCTTGCCGTGTGATAGAACAGGCGAACATATTAATCCCCTCCGATGACTTGCCACCTTGTCGTGGTGGGGGGGTTCACCCCGAAGGAGACCCTGGTGTGGTTGTCGGATTCTAGGACCCACAATCCCTGGGCGACCCGGAGAGGTGCTAAGAGCGAGTCAATTTATGAGATGGTGAAATCTAAACGGCATAAAGCCGTGGTTTCGGATGCCACGGACCGGCTGGGGGGAGGGTGGTTATTGTCCCTGATGCCTCCTCGTCGTCAACCAGTGAAGAGCTACCCGAGGTCTTGCCTGCGAAGCTCCCGGAGGCACATGCTATTGCATGGAAGGAGAGGCTCGCCGACGCACAGTGGGGCCAAATGAGAAATCGTGTTTCATAATTGTCTAAAACCTTCAATTCTTAACGGATTTTAATGCTTTTTTTTAATTAAAGCTTATTTAATTGCTAATAAAGTTATCAAAGCCGATTTTTTAATTTAGGTTTTTTTTCAAAATGACGGATGTAATACGGCAGCTGAAAAATAGAAATTAAATCGATTTATACCAAATTATATACAATATATGCATGTTTTTGATGTTGCAGATTATAAATCTATTATTAAAATTACAAAATTAACTATATAATAAATTGAATATGGTTGCCATAAATAATAAAAATATTATGAATATGAATAAATGATAAATGAATCGTTATGAACTGATTAACACAGCATACGAATAAATATTTTGAAGGTCTTTAATTGTAAATATATTATAATAATTTAAGGGGTCACTGATTATTATTCGCGCGAATAATTATACTTCCTTTATAATCCCCTTATACAACAGTGTTATTTTCACGTTTCATCTAAGTGGTATTGACAATGATATTAATTTTGCCATCACTACATGGCGAACATCAAGAACGCAAAATCCGTGATAGAAATTACTCGTCCACTATTATAAATACGCCGATCATATTAAAGGAGATTTGTCAAATCTTATGTTGAGATTTGATGTATTTGAAGATTGTCTATTGAGAATATTGAAAGAGTTGTGGTTATTTACGTTCTTTGTTTTGAAGGTTTATTTCTGATTAAAATTTAATTAATTTGCTGTAAATATATCTTCCTTCTGTTTATTGCGTTTTATTCATTGCTTTCTGTTTATTGTTTTTTGTTCATTTCTTATTATAATTTTCTTTAAATTCTAATTATACTTTTGAAATTATAAGTTAAGCGTAAATATGGATAAGTTTAAAATAAAAAACAAAATTCTTTCTGACGTTCTGTTAGAAGGAGACAATACAAATGTAGAAAAAATCTATAATTATATAACTCTCCATTTTAATTTTAGTGAAATGCAGTTAAAGGTAATATGTGAAAAAATTTCTCAAAACTTTATGCCGATTTTTAAGAAAAAATATCGAAAAGCAATTTATAATAAACATCAATTTGAGTCGAGTAACAAGAAATGGTTAGATACTGATTTCATTGCACATTTTACTCCTCAAAAACGTGGCAGAAAGTTTGTAGACTTTAATGAGTGTTCTCAGTCTGTTAAATGGAGAAAGAGTAATTCTTTAAGAGACACCCATTCCGACAATGAAATTGAAAATACTCAAGAAATAATGGGAAATTAGCTCTGGCAAATACTATTTCTAAGCTATTACGTTCTGAAAATGATGAGACAAGTACAATGAATGATAAAAATATTGTACAATTTCCTGATTATGAAGCTCTAACTTTGTTTGATGACTCTAAATTAACAAAATGTCAGTATGAAACAAATCGTTTGCATGCAATTGCCAAAAATGCAGATATATTGTATTTCCATCTTATAAAAAACTTTCTGAAATAAAAAAAACATGCTTTCCCTCGCCAGATGCATTTAAAATCTCAGAAGCGGTTACGGAAGTTAACTTACAGCAGCTGTTAGGTCACACTGTCAATCGCATATTATTAATTCCAAATGTTGAACTTGCTGTACAAGATAAAAAAAATATCATTACGATTGATAGCAAAATGGGGATGTGATGGAGCATCAGGACATACAAAGTATAAACAAAAGTTTGCTGATGAAACATTATCAGATGAAAGTATTTTCATGATTTCCATGGTTCCTTTACGTTTAGAAATTAACATTTCATCTGAATGGAAAGAGCTATGAAAAAATCTTCGCCCATCATCAACAAAGTATTGTCGACCCATTAAATTTGAATATGCTTCCGAATCAAAAGAAAAAATAATATTTGAAGTTAAACAAATAAATAATCTTATCCCTACTGTTATAGATACTGGCACGAGTCATTACGAAGTAAAACATGAAATGATTTTAACAATGATAGATGGAAAAGTATGTCAGGCCTTAACTGGAACATTATTTGCATCAACATGTGTGATATGCGGAGCAAAACCATCCGAAATGAATAATCAATAGATAGTATAAGAGAGTTCTAATACAGGGATCTGAGGGGGGTGAGGTAAGCAGGGAGGGGAACCGATTACCTCACCCCCCCCCCCCCCGGTACTGATATGTCCGTGGGAGAGGTACCAAATGTCCCCCAGATTGAGGGGGAAGGGGGGTACATATGGTTCTGTAGGTGGAGGGAGTGTTCTCTCCGACTGATTGCGGAGGTCTGAGAGAGAGGAATGTCAACTGTTATAGATAAAATATTCACCCCACTCTGTTTATCCATAATGTATATTTGCAATAAATAATTAGATTAATATTAATAAATTTTTTATATCCCCATGATAACGACGCGATAGGCGTTCGCAACGCGGTAGAGAGAGAAAGACGGTGCGATAGGCGTTCTATATAGCGTAGGACAAGGAGAGTATGATGTGGTGTAAGAAGGAAGGCGCTGTATGTGTATGACAAGGAGTGCATGATGATAGGAAAAGGAGATATGGGTGCGAGAGAAAGAATAGAGAGGAAGAAGGATAGCGTTATAGGCGTAGGACAAGGAGAACATGATGGTAAGGAAAGAAGAGAGCAAAGGAGAAGGCTGCAGTAAAAGAAATATAAATGTAACTTATTAAGATATTAAAAGTATTCTTGACACATTTCCAATATAATAGCTCAGATTAATTACGCATTTCGATTAAAAAAATATATGAATGTAACTTATTATTATTATATAATATATAGAAAGAAGGATAGGATGTTATAAAGAAGATGCATAGCGATATATATGTTTAATATATATAATTTTTATTCAAAATATGTTTTCATACATATAATGTGTGTGTATATGCGTTAAAATTATTATAATATAAAAATATAAAAAAAGAATTAAAATTATAATAGAAAATTAAAAATATTAAAATATTTATATGTTTAATTATAAAAATATAAAAAGAATTAAAATTATAGTAGAAAATTTAAAAAAATTAAAATAATGATCTAGGGTAGCAGCTCTGAAACAGAAAAAAAAACATAATTTTATTAACATCTTAAAAAATATTTTCTAAAATGATAAAAATTATAAATAATCACAATCTATTCGGAGTCTCTCTCATCTGACGACCTGGAGTGCTCCTGCGGAATTTCGGGGAGCCACGGTTCCTCTATCTCCCACACCTCATACGGAAGTTCACCAAAGAGTTTCCGCAAACAAAGACGATCCTCGTTAAACTGAGGAGTCACCTCCTCCGGTTCTCGGGAGTGTCGCCCCAAAGATTATCACGCACCCATGCGTAACAATAATAGTTTTTGTTGTTTTCACACATAAGTCCTCAGTGTATGTGCGTGTACAACTCATCTACGCTACACTTACACAATAATAGTTTTTGTTGTATTCACACACAAGTCTTAAGTTATACAAATCGGACACATATTACAAGGTAATATTTGATATAACGGATTTCGACACTCGCTACAAAATAGTCCGAGAATTAATGAGTAAATCTTAATTGCGTGTACCCGTATAGCACGAATCTCTTCAAACAGTTCAGCCACTCTCATAAAACATGATGCGCAATATCGAGTACCATCTGTAGTTGCATAATAAAAATATATACAACACATCCTTTTTAGTTCATCATACGAATTAATTTCCGGTAAGTCTACATCATGCTTGATTCTTTCCGAAAAAACACTTTCATCACTATTATAGTCACTGTCTTCTAAGGGTAGTACTTCAATGTCCGATCCCTCTTCGTCAGAATCGTCCATATTATCATCACCATTATTTTCAATATCATCTAAACCGTTACTCAACATCCCGGAAGCTAAAAACCAGAATTACAGAGCATAAAAGACATATACATCATAATACAAACACAAACTTGGTAATCACTAACCATAGACGGGATTTTGACCATGATTTTGACTAGGATAACGTTAGAATATTTGATGAGGCTTCATTTCATACCAAGAGGCTTATTTCTGAGATGCTATTTATCAAAAGACAAAGGAATGGTCTGAATCTACAAACTGACACGGATAATCTACCGAGTGTCTATCATGATATTGTTAATACTCTTGCAAAAATATAGTGGTAGGAACAATATTATATAAACACGTAACTTGTATCGTTTTTTGACATTATCCGAGCGACCTCCACAGTAGTTGAGTCAACAAATTATTATTAATCGTCACAAAATATTGTTAAAGAGTGAGTGACCGTCCAACAGTTATTGAATAGTGATTATTACAGTCAGATTTTACTTCTTTTTTTTAAATATTACCAATTTTACAGATTTCAACGATCATTGTTTATTCACATACAATATTACCAGGTCAGTGACTTCTTTGTAATGTTGACTCCGTCGTCTGTTAAATCATAATTAAACATCCATCGGAGACGGTCCATAATAGTTAAGTCGATAGCTTAATTACATTTTTATGTATAATTTATTATTTATATTTCTTTTCACTTAATTTTTATAATTATAGTTTAATTATCGCGCTGAAGAAGACTCAAAATTAGAGCTCGAAACGTCAGCATTCTATGTAATTAATTGTATTTTTAATTTTTTTAACATTTATCGTTTTTTATTATCATCGATTATGTAACTTTGCGTTATTACGATATATAATTTGGTTATTGGTAATTTATTACTTGAGTGTATTGCGACATATGTATGATTAAGTCCTAAATTTTCTAATATCATTTATAATATACCTTACTTTGTTATTTATTATATCATTCGTTAATTATTACCTATTCCGTTTGTCATCACACATTTTTGCTCTCTATTGCCGATTATAATTTATTGTTCTTAGTTTATATTTAAGAGAGCACTGATTTTATTTATTTATTAATAATTTTTTATTTTTTATTTGTTACAAGTATCATAAAGTATATCTATTTATAGCACACGCCAACAATTCGCAATCTACGAGTGATTCGCTATCGAATGCGTCACTCTCGCGTATCGCTTTCACAGCATCATTTACATTAGTAATATTGTTACATTACAAAATTGTTTAAACTTTTCATTAACGGGATGTGTATTTTGACACAACCATGAATGCATATGATCGATACATTCTTCAAAATCCAATAAATGTAACAATGTTTGAGGTTGCATATACAAAGACTTATTAGATAATATTAATTTAACAATTCTCGATCCGTTTAATGTAATCATTTGGATAGATAGATCGCAAACCCATAATGGCTGACTTTCAGTCGATTGTACATGTCGTTCAATGTACGTTTCTGCATCAATGAGTGCCAAAGTACGATAGGCAATACTACTCAATTGCCTCGGTTGTCATTAAGTATCAATTCCACATACGACATAGCTCCAACGCTTACTCCAATCTCCAAATATTTGTAAGATGTCGGGGTAACCTTCTCCCAAGTATGCAAACCGCACGAGATGAAACGCTATATAAAATATTAAAATATATTAAAAAATAATATTTAGAAAATAATTGAAACTTACATTTTCTTTGATTGAATTTCACCGTTCTCAATCGGAATGTAAAAATTCATCTTGTTGGTTTCTTTTGTGGAGCACATTTTTTTGCACAACTTTATGTACGAACAACTGATGCGATACTAAACTATTCAAAGTACTGCGAGCAAATTGTAATATCGCAAAACGTAATGAGGAGGGGAGTATTTCTGACGTAATTTTGCAAGTACCAATGTAAGGCTGCTAAAAATCATTAAAAATCGTCCCCACGTGCTTTCTCGAGCGCCGTGAGTGGCTGCCGTATCATGAAATCGATTCAAATATTCGGTTACAAATGTATACGACAAAGCGTGAGATAAAATTTTTGCTAAATGAAAACATATACAGAACGCCGACAGTACGGATGTTTGCGCTAAAGAATAACGTTTCGCATAGTGGGTGGGCATTATCATGTATATTTAATTTGACTATAATATAAATAAATATAAATATAATAAATATAATAAATATAAATATAAATATAAATAAATATAATCCTATACGGATTGTCATATTATATTACATTATGTACAGGATGTCATATTATATTACATTACCAAGAAATATGTGTGAGATAAAGAGACATGATATTATAGAAATGACGGATGTTTACACGAAAGAATAACGTTTCGCAACGCGAAAAAAATATAACGATGAGATATAAATCAGAACAGAGAGTCACATTTGGCCATTATTGTCGAAGCTTGTGCGAGTGTACCTTATATGTTAAAAATGGAGCAGGTTTTAACACAACAATCCACCTTGATAAATTCGGTGGAAGAGTACTTTGCGTGGGAGCTGCGATGCGATGAATATATCAAGTCGTTGGAAGAGCAGAGTCGAATTAAACGACCCCGAATATCAATCGGATATCAACAATTGTTGATCGCAAAGATCGCGCGACTCGAAGGACTGAAAAATGCGTTGCGCAAACGTTTCGTACACGCGGGTGCCGGACACAGCGCGCATCAAGCTGCACTATTTTGGCGAGAAATTGATACAGCGTTCGAGAACCGTATATCGACTGGTGCGATAGTCAATATCAATTATATCGAACCTCGCCAGTTTCTCGAAGACGCGAGTGATATCGTGCTCGAACATGTGCTATCAAAACACACTGCAGTGTGAAAGTGAATACCGTGTTTAACGGTGAGTTTGTGACGGGTGAAAAGCACGACAATAAAAGTGTAAATACAAAAAACTGTGAATTACTTCGTACATCTGATTTACGCGAATGGTACGAGCAACGTGTTATCGAGTACGCAAAAATTAAAATGTCCATTCACAATAATTGGATCACTCCAGCCAGCATTTCTCATAATCACGCTTCTATCGGATTGTTACATAGTTTTTGAGCATACTTGTTATTCCCACGTTTCTGTTGCGATCAATCTCTACACCATTGAGTTTGTATCGAATCTCATCAAACATGAATGCGACGCAATTATTTTGCAGTACCACATTGGATCCGTCAGTTGGATTGTTTATTATCAATTCTCCCTCGATGTATAAGAAACTCTCGTACGGCAATACAGTATACAGATCCTGTTGTTGTATGGGTATTCTTATCTCGTCACTGTGTCCGAACGTTGTGTTGGCGAATGAGTTGTAGGCGTGAGTCTCAATCTTGACGATGCGATCGTCAAAGATTGGCTTGTCCGCGATGTTAAGAATGTCAGTCATCGTTCAAATGTTTCGCACCGGTAATCCCAAAGATTGTAAAAACGCAACGTTTGATGCGTTCAATTTCTTTTTCTTAGTGCCGGATGATTGGGTATTAGCAAATCTCATAAAATGTATAAATGTAACTTATAATAAGATTACAGAAAGAGCTCCAAATTATTAAATATAAATAAGTAAATAAGAAAGAGGCAATAGGAGCGAGGAGATGTGAATCAAATTATAAATTTTTTATATAGGTGATGTGTCGCAGGTATATTGACATTAAGTACATTAGTAACATTCTATAAAAAGACGGAAATTATAATAAAAATCTGAACGTTTCGATTCATATTTTGAATCCTCTTCAGCATAATATATAAAATATATAAGTAAATTATAAATAGATAAAAACAAAATTAATGAGAAAGCATCGCATAATAAAGGCGTAAGCAATGTGTGAACTAAAAATTGTGATCGTATTTTTTAGTCCTTTCGATTCTTATTTTTCAAATCTAAATTTAATAGATTCCTGATAGTATAAAATACTTCTCATACATATACTACTTATATGCAATTTTATTGTGTAGTAAATGTCTCGCTAGTTAAATGCGAACGAAAATTAACGCGTATGTATATGTATATCTATGTAATACATTTCATATGTACATATACATATATATATATATATATATATACAGTCATATATATACATATATATTTATGTAATTTATATATATATATATATATATATACATATACATATACATTATAAATGTATTCGCATGATTAAATGGATCAATGTTTTAGAACCGCTGTACATATTTGTCGCATGTTAGTTGTATAAATTACATATATATAAAACGATCCAACTTGTTCGGCTCTTTTATTGTACGGCTTGCATAATAATCCCGTGAGGCAATTCTCCGAGGTTTCCAGACCGAGGGAGGTATGCAGTTAGATTGAGGGGTTAACCCCTCAGAATACAGACTTAAGTCTGTATTAATAAAATGAGTATAATAAATACCTGTTTGTAATAAAGTTATTTACCGCTACTTTGTGTATAATGGTGGTGACTCAGAAAAAGCTTACAGGATATGCATTCCGTTTGCGTGTTGTTGAATCTATGGTATATCGCGCAACTGATATTTAATGTGTGGTTATGCCGATGGTACAGATGGTAATGAGCTCAAGGGCGAAAAATACATTTAAAATAGAAAGAGTTAGATAGGTGACATTAGATCTTAGGCAGTTTGTTTATTATATCATCGTAAATAGCTGGCAAACATTTTATATCTGTTTGTAGATTTATGCTGTTTATTTGTCGTTTGATGTGTAACATTTCAGATATCAGTCTTTTTGTGTAATAGGGCTCATTGTCTAGTATTTGTGCATTGTCCCAGTCAAAGTCATGATTGTATGTTAGGCGGTGGTCAGTGATCACTGATTTGTTGTTATTGGGCTTCATTATGTTGGTCTTATGTTCTTTTATCCTAGTATTCAGTTTCTGCCCGTTTGACCAACATATGAAGCGTCGCAATTTAGACAATTAATTTTATATACCACGTTTGTTTTCATGAGAATAGGGATAGGATCTTTGTGTGTCTTAATAAATTTGTTTTTGTTTATGCTGTAGTATGCTAATTTGATGTCGACATCTTTTAGAGCATTCTTCATTTTATCAGTTACTGAATGCAAATATGGAATTGTGAAGTATGAGTTATTATTGGATGTTTGTGATTTTCTGTCGGATGGTCTATTGTTAATTAAAAACTTTATACGGTTGTTAATTGTTTTGAATATAAAATCGGTTGGATAGAAGTTGTCCAGTAAAATCTTTATTATAAATTTGATATTCTTTTCATGGAACATAGGATGTGATAATAAGAATACTCTATCGATTAAGCCTATTATAGTGCCTCTTTTTTCGTTGTTAGGATGTTGGGAATGGAAATTGAGATATCTACCCGAGAACGTGTTCTTATGATACCAGTCAAATATTAGATGGTTATTAGTTAAAATGAGTGTGAAGTCTAAAAAGTTAATCTTGTTGTGGTCATTTTTTTTCACTGTGAACTGTACTCTGTTATGGAAAGAATTAAAAATTTAATGTCTGGTCAATAAATTGTGGAGGTACCGATATTAATATGTCGTCTATGTATCTAAAGTAAATGGGAGGGGTAAAATTCAATAATGTCAATGCTTTCTCCTCTATGTCTTGTAGGACTATGTCGGCGATGATCGGAGAGAGTGGGGAACCCATTGGTGTGCCAAAAGTTTGTTGGTAAAATTTGTTATTGAAAACAAAATATGTAGAGTTTAAGACTAAGTTTATTGCTGTTAAAAATTCTGGTTTCGGGATGTTGCAATTATTTGTGATATATTGCCATCTCTTTAATATGCTTTCTACTGCTAAATTGATCGGGATGTTAGTGAACAATGAGATTACATCTAGCGAAAACAACTCATAATCATTATCAATATGTAAATTAGATAATTTGTTGACTAAATCGAAACTATTTGCAATATGATTATTCGGTTTCGGGAAGCTGTCGTACATGATTTTCTGTAACCTACTGGCTAAGTTGTATAATGGGCTATTGATAGATGATACAATCAACCTGTAAGGGATGTTAATCTTATGGATTTTGGGTAACCCATATGCTCGCGGTAAATTACCTTCACTGAAGGACATTTTACAATATTCAATGGTCGAGATGTATTCTTGTTTTTTTCACCGTTTGAGTATGACATTGAGGCTTGAGATTAGTTTATTAATAAGGTTTTTATTTAATAAAATATAAGTCTCTTTATCTGACAATAAATTTTCCATTATTTGGGTGTATTTGTCTTTATCCAAAGCAACAGTAACATTACCTTCATCCGCTCTGGTAAGGATAAGATTCGAGTTTCCCTTTAAGAAGTTGTTAGTAGTTGATTGTAAGTTGATTAGTTTTTTAGTGGTTTCATTTTGTGGAAAGGGATTTAATGATGGTTGTGTTTGACTTCTCAACAATGTCCTTTTTTCGGCAGGAAAAAAGGACATTGTTGAGAAGTCGAACACAACCATCTTCCTTTTTTTAGACTGTTTTCGAAATTTTTGATAAAATCGGTAGTTATCTTAGATCTAGAGGTGGAAGGTACGCTGAAATTATCGCCTAATTGTAGAAAGTCTTGTATCTCTTTAGGAAAGTGTATAGAGGATAAATTTATAAACCAATTGTCTTTGAGGTCAAATATGTTGTTCTGATGTAGATTGTCAAATTTTGGTACGATTTCAATTTTTGTGTCGATTTTATCGTCAAAAAAAGGAAGTTTTCTTAAAGAGTAAAGAGCATTGACGGATTGGTCATGGGTTGATTTTTGTTGGTGTGTTGACATATTATGTAGATAAATATCGAATAGGTTGGGTAGTTAATTTTTGTTCTTTTTGTTGTTTGTTTATTAGATGGTCGAATTTTTTATTAAGTCTGGATCGTTCTCTAATGAAATAAGAGTATAGAGGTCGACTTTGAGATATAAAAAATAGGTTATAGACTGATATCGGTATGTGTAATTGGATTAAGTGTGTAAAATCAAACATTTTCCTGTGTGCCAGCCTAACAGAGTCGTATAAATCTTTGATTTCTAAACGTATCACCTTCATGAGGAAATTCTTTCTAAAATGTGTAAAAATGTTATGGGATTTATGGTTAAGAAAAGTTATGTTGTTGTTTTTTATTAAATTATGGCAATGCGGCGGAAGTATGTTATAGTTCATGCATTTGTGTAGAAAATTGATTTTTAGCTTGTTAAGAATAATCCGCTTACGGAGTTTTATCTATGACTTTAAATAATCTACCGCTATGGGTCCATATAAAAAGTTGACTCTGTCAAAGTATGAAGAATGAGAGGTACGCATTTTTTCACCGGCGTTAAAATAATAAGATTACAGTAACTTATTATTATTATATAATATATAGGAAGAAGGATAGGATTTTATAAAGAAGATGCATAGCGATATATATGTTTAATATATATAATTTTTATTCAAAATGTGTTTTCATACATATAATGTGTGTGTGTGTTTGTCTATGTGTTAAAATTATTATATGTTGACCAAACTGTTTAACAAATACTAAGCTAAGTTAAATAGCGTAATGTATGTCTTTAAAATTCGTGTGCATCGACTGTTCGGAGAAACTGCAAGCACAATTGTCCGCAGATGTTTTAATAATAAGTTTGGTAGGATGTGTGATTATAATCTATTTTTGTCACATTCAAATATCGTACCAATTCATTCGGCGGGCGAAGATTGCCAAAACTGTCAAAATATATAGCGCGATTCCCCCTCTTTGCATACGCTACCCAGTGAGTACCCGAGCCTTTAGCGTTATCCAAATTTATGATATCGCTCTCGTTTCGATATATATCACCGATCGATAATGAGTCACGCATAAAAACACCTCTAAAATACGGAATGTGCATACGTTTTGCTAGTTGCAGCAGTTGTATGTTGGTAGTTGCATCCTCTGGCATTTTTAGTGTCTCTTTGACTTTTTTTTACTTCTTTCTCATTGAGACTCCTCGTCCGTATTTGTATGGCGCGAGATACAATCCGCGACCTTCCATGGCGCGATTGTGACGTAGCATCTCTTGAAACTGACGTTGTGTAGCTTTTCCGTCGTTCATCATCTTTGCTACACCAGCCGCTCCATCAATCAGAGATCCGAGAGCACCCAACACTGGTAGAATCGGTAATACGCCCCCGCGTTTCACTACCGGAAATATTCGTTTTTTCGTAATCTTTTTCTTCGTCGACGACTTTTTCATCCCCATACCCATTTTCGTCTTTGCTTTCATGACCGTCCAAACGGCCGTGGCGGTTGCTCTTTCACTAAAATTCGAATCTTTCGCGGTAATACGTTCTCGCGCCCTCGCAGCTAGTATACGATCCGCTACGTGTCGTTCGCCGAGGTCGTTGCTTCGCGAGTAAGCTAAATCGTGTTCACGACACGCGACGTCCAATGGGTTGATGCCTCGATCACCTCTAGCCAATCGTTCTTGTAAACGAGTTCCCGGACCGCAAAACTGATATCCAGGAATATGTAATTCGATAGAAAGTGCGTTTATCGTGCGATTCTGACCACAGTCTCTTACAGTTCTCGCTGACATTCATAACAATCTTTTATTATCGGCGCTAGACCGTCAATATGCGTTTATTGCCACGGTCGATTGTAATGTTCGAAACAGCGACGATAGGTCTGAACCTCCGAATCCGCCTTTATGTATTCCGGAAGTTTATCCCACAGACGCTCCACGTAACGAACAAACTTTTTCAATAAAATAATCTTTGGTATATATCGTAACTGTTCTGAGGTAAGGTTGAGAATATCACAGTCATCCGACAGTGAAAGAAACAGTGTTTGATACTGAGCGGTTTCGATTTGATGCGCATCTATAAATAGGCTCTCCTCCTCCTCCTCCTTCTCAGAAAGTAGTGTTAAGTCTGATTAGACAAGTCATGCGATTCGTGTTACAACCAACGTAATTAAAGTATCAAATTTTGACAATATGCTAATGCCTGAAAAAGAAATACACAAACATGGAAAAATGTTACCGAATACAATACGCGGTCTCATTTGCGGCTCTTCGAATTGTGATAAATCTAACTTGTTGATAAGCTTGATAGAAAATCCAAACGATATAAAAATTTGAAAATTTATACATATAGTCAAAATTGCTTCAACAACCAAAATATCAATATTTGAAAAAGTTACTATCATCGATAGATGAAATTGGTTACTTTACGTTCTCTAATAACAGCGATGTCATTCTATCGAGAGAGGCGCTTCCGAATTCTGTTTTTATCTTTGATGACGTGGCATGTGACAAGCAAGATACGATAAGAGAGTACTTCTCAATGGGTCGACACTCAAGCGTCGATTGTTTCTATTTCTGTCAAACGTATGCCAAGATACCCAAGCATCTTATTCGCGACAATACTAATCTGTTGATTTTATTTAAACAAGACGGTACAAACTTGCGACATGTGTACAACGATCATGTAAATACTGACATGTCTTACGATGATTTTAGCGCGTTATGTCAAAAATGTTGGCAGCACAAGTATAGATTTCTAGTAATTGATAAAGACAGTTCAATGAGCAATGGACGCTACAGAAGAGGTTTTAATGAATTTGCGGTACCGTAAAGTGGTCAGTTGCTAACGAAACAAGACAGAGCAACATCTACATAAAAAAAAAAACATGAGTGATAACAATGATCGTGAAAAGATTGCGCGAAAAATTGTACAGACGAGCGAGTCAATTCGCAAAAAATATCGCGCGTTAAAAACTGGCAAAATTGAGGAAGATGTAGCGTTGGAGAAACAGTTTAAGCCGATTAGTGAGCTTCTAAAACAGCTTGTTCAAAATACCATCGATGTAGAATCTGACGTATCGAAAATCGAGCCGTTTGATATATTCGGAAAAGACCGTGTGGAAAAAAAATTATTAAAGTTAAAAAAACGATCAAGAATCTCATTGAATGATATGAGCTCAAAGCAAAAACAATTAAGTGTCTCATTAAATGATTTGCCGATAACTTCTACACCGAATCAAAGACGGACACATCTACTCAGATAAAAATTGCGCAACCGCGTCAAGTATCGACGAGCAACCACCCGCTGAAGAAATTTTTAAAACTACACCCGATTCGTTGGTTACAACGGTTCAACGTGAATTGCAAACGTCCGAAGGTGTAAACATATTTCGAGAGCATTTAGGCCCACTCGGACAAAAATATATACTAACTTTTATGAATCAAGATAGAGATAAAGCTATGGATTATGGCATTAAGTTTTCTAACGATGGAATAATCCTCGGTGATAAACATTTTGACATAGACAAAAATGATAATATAATTAGCAATGAAGTAAAATATACGGGAACGCCGGATCTCTATGAATTAATTTTCAAAAAAATCCCCGACGATGAAATATACACCGAAGATGATTTGCTTAAATATAAAAGTATATTACTAGCGACGAATGCGCATAAACGTGAGAACAAAGCATATAATCCAGTATTAGGGACTAAAGGATATAAGTATAAAAATGTAATTGCACCGTTACTTTCTAGCAGAAAAGCTGGAAAAGGTATACTACCGCGCGCTATGACTCTAAACGACAATAAGATCGACTACGTGCATTGGAACGATCCAAACAAGTTGTTCGTCTGCAATTACTGGATGTTTCGCGTCGAGCCGGTAACAATGCTCACGACAATGAAATCATGTCGACTATCGAAGAACTTCGCGAAGAAGTTTGGTCTTATTATAAATTGAATGATGTTTCGACAAAACTAACCATTCGATCAGCGTCGCGTGACACTTTACGAAGCATCGGAAAAAATTCCTATCAACAAATTTGGCTTATTCGATTCAAGAAATGATGCAACCGGCACAAACGGCTCTTGGGATAGATTGGTAAAAAGTTATGTGCACGAAAACGCTCTGTGTTGCGTCGTTACAGACTTCGATGCAAGGTTGCGTAAGATTCGCCGTGTAGCGCAACCTGAGGCTGACACCGATGCCGTCAACAAATTGTACGTGCAGTCCTGCGTTAAAAGATTAATGAATCGACAGAAGGAATCAGACGAGAAGCTTACTTCGCTTGAGAAGGACGTGCGAGCATTACAGATTGTGCTAAACAAATTTCAACGCGCGGTTAACGCTAACTCAGAAACAGCTATCAACCTGAATGAGCATCAGTGAACGGGTTAGGAGCGGCAATCAAACGGTTATCGAACAGCTACAAAGAATTATCGAACGGCTGCGAACAATTATCGAACAGGTACGAAGAATTACCGAACTGCTATCTAACTACAATAAGTGGCAGTGGCAATGAACGACCTAGCAGCAGCAGCAGCAACAACAACAGCTTCGAACGAGGCTTTCAGCATCTCAAGCAAGGCTGCGAACGAGGCTACGAACACGTTCTTAACGGCTACACTCAAGGTTACAAAGAACTCCTACGATCGGTCAAAAGACGTCTGTGAACGAGGCTACGAACGAGTCAAAAACGACTGCGAAAAAGGCTGCGAACGAGTCAGAAACGATTTTCGAATGGGTGAAGGACGGCGGTGAACAACGCAAGAACGGCTGCGAATGGATTAAGAACGGATCAGAAAACGCGAAAAAAACGTAGAAAAAACGCGTCAAAAACGGAACTTAAAGAACGGTTATTAAAAGACAATAAACGAAAATGAGTGATAAAAAAGCAAACAACAAACGACCATCGAGAAAAACTGACAAAACAAAGAATCAACATAGTTTGGAGAGACGGCAGTTGGTAAACGAACTGCACGCGCCAGCGAGAAAAAATTTTCCCCGAAGACACGTCATAGTGTGGGGATACGATGATTTGTGGCAAGCCGACATCGTCGAGATGCGTCCGTATGCTCGAGTCAACAATTACATACTCACTGTTATCGATGTGTTGAGCAAGTATGTGTGGGTCGTGCTCAAGAGTAAAGGTGGAAGTGAGACGGCTGATGCGATTGCAGAGATAATTCGAGACGATGCGAGATGCCCGAAAAATTTTCAAACAGGGATCAAGGAAAAGAATTTTACAATGCAAATGTACAAAACCTCATGAAGAAACACAATATTAATCATTATTCGACATTTTCCGTCATGGAAGTCTCGATCGTGGAACACTTCAATCGTACTTTGAAGAATAAAATGTGGAAAATGTTTACGCTCAATGGAAACTATAAGTGGATCGACGAACTATCGAGACTCGTTGAAGAGTACAACACGCAAAAACATCGCACTATCGGTATGAGACCTGTCGATGTTACTCCAGCCGTCGCTGAGAAACTTTTAAATACGGTGTACAGCAACGTAAAGATTGCAGTGCCGGCGAAATTTAAAATAGGCGATTCGGTGCGCGTGAGTAAATTCAAGACTTTATTTGAAAAAGACTACACACCAAATTGGACCACCGAAGTGTTTGAAATTGTTAAGATACAGAAAACTAATCCCGTGACATATATATTAAAAGATTCGCGCGGAAATCCCGTCACCGGTGGATTTTACGAATACGAATTACAACGTGTTGTTATAATCCCGATATATATCTTGTGGAAAAGATATTGAGAAAGAGGGGGATGAAATTTTTGTGAAATGGTTGGGATTCGATAGTTCACGGAATTCTTGGATACATAAAAATAATGTATTGTAAAAATATAACAAATATTATATAAAGTTTACATATAATATTCAAATATACACTTTTTTCTTTTTACAACGGTATTCTGTAATGCCCCCATGGTAGCGTATCGATATTTTTAGGTATCATATATCGTTTATCATCGTGCGGACTTAGAGCAATTTTTTTCTGCCTAATGGTATATACTTTATGCATTTTTGATCTTATACTCGATTACTGCCACGTCATTTCAATTTCTTCGTTCAAACACTGCATGTAATCGTCAAATGTTATCGTTTTCGCGACAACGCTATTCTTGACACCTTTTATCTTTTTCATATTCTTTTTACCATTTACTTTTAGCGCATACATTTTTGCTCTAAGCCCGACAAATTCTGTGATTATCATATCGTTGTTTTCATCCTTTATCAAACCCGGAACTTTTTTATTCCTAAGTGGTGTACCATACGCATTGTCTATCGCATAGTCGTTCGTGTCGAACTTGCCGATGTCGCGCTTCATATTCTCATATACGTCTCAATGTGATATATGAGACTATCCGTGTCGGTGTACATGACTTTACATTTTTCTTTATACATTGGAATCATGTAATTGTGATGAAATTCGTACAAACACATCTTCGATACATAAAGTATACACATACCTACATAGATTGATTTATAAAACTTCACCTCGAGTCTACGCAATTCCACAGCGATTAAATTTTCCGAAAAAACGCTCCTGTTATGAAAATTTGGTTTCGCGATTATTGCCTCTGCGCCGTACCTATCGTCCCATTTTGTTATAAGTTTAACATTTACGCGATTGCGCACATTTTCCATCGTTTTACCGAAAACTGCATTATTCATTAATTTGTATAAATTCTTTTCAAAATCATTTTTCGTCATTGTTCTAAATTGTGTGTTTAGTTCAATATATGCACGTAACCATGGAGATTGCGCGAATAATATGCGATGAATTTTTGTAACGCGAAGACCGTGTCGCGTACATTGCTGCAGATTGCGGTAGTGTATTACGTATCGTTTCTTATCGTATAAAGTTGCGAGCAACTTGTTCTCTTGCTTGCCGGGTGGCTTGTCACGTGTCGGACAAAACGGTAAGTCAGTATGTGCGTCGTGAAGATGTTGCGGGTACTCGAGATCGAGGATATAGCCTGTAGGCGAATCGGACGCGATCGATGATAGATCAAAATTGAATATATTGTCGACCCATTGAAAATTAGTGTAAGGCAAAAGTTGACACATTGCCCATCCGTATAAATTATTTACATCGAAATACATTAGATACGATGACGTTTTCAATGGGTCGACTGCATGTATTTGTTATTAGCATGCGCGTACCTGTTGGAACATTGACTCAAATCACCGCGTATATCTCGTTCTATAAACATTACCATATCGATATCAGTGAGCAATTCAAACATAATATTTGTATGCTTCAACATGGCATCCCACGTGTATCCGGGAAGAGTATAGTAATGCGCAGGGTCGAGCCCGTAACTCTTGATACAATTATCACGAAAATTTTCAAAAACATCAGCTAATAACAAGACATCAATTTTTAAATATAGATCGCTATATTCGTCTAGGGTTCTAATGGAGAATCGGTTCCAAACAGTCTCGGCGTGCGCGTAATCGCTCTCGGATACTGTGTCATCGGTCAAGGAACTGTAAAATAATTCGCGCGGAGGTAAACATGTATTGTGCAATTTATCTACACAATCGATATATTCGTACGGAAAGACACCTTTTCGCGTTAACAAATCAAAGTCTTCTACACGTAAATTTTGATATTCAGATTGTAAAATTTTTAATTTATCTTTACTGAGAAAAGATGCTAATTTGTTGAGACTTGTTGTGAGAAATTTAAAAGAATCGATGAAACGTAATTTAATATGATTTCGTGATTTGTCTTCCGTAAGTTTAACATCTTTCGTAAATAAAACATATTTTTCTTTAATTATCGGAAGTAAATCGATTCTTCCTTCGAACGCTGTGACTATTTCCTCGATTATAAAATGTGAATCGTAACCGGATAAATTGTGGAAAATAATTGGAATATAAAAGGATTCCTTATAATTTAGATTGCAATTTGAATGCGTAGGATCTCTGTACCGCTCAGTGAGGTGGCAATGATCGTATACGCGCGTATCTTCCGCGAATGGTTTCTCACTTATATAATATTGAGTAGCGCTATTAAACTTTTCCAATTCTTCACGCGTCAAATTTATCATGGGAAGATTTGTAGATAAAATTGTTTTTATGCGCGTTGCTAAATTTTAATTCTTCAGCAAACCATGCAACACAATTATTATCCCGACATGAATGATACGTGGATAACGATTTGTCGTACGAGCAATGTATATAATAAGCGATACTAAATACTTGATGATGCTGGTATACATTTTTTTCTGCTTCTTCTTTGTCCGTCTTTCTCAAAACACATTCCAGGTCAGCATACACGACGAAAGGAACTTGCTCCTTCCTGTTATAGTTGTTAAAAACGAGTCACTTATCTTTATCGCTCGGTAATCGGATAGCGCAGTCATCTTCCCGCAGTCTACAGTATGTGATTGTAGTTTCTCATTCGAATAAAAATAATCTAGACATCTATAAAAATAGAAATAATAATTATATATATTTTAACATCTATAAAATAGAAATAATAATTATATATTTATTTTGAAGAAAAATCAATAATATTAAATATACATACCGATCGCAGATATATTTTTGTCCATTGTGTTTATTGAGTTGCGAACTCACGAGCCGGGATAAATTCTTGATCCACGCGAAATGTCCGATATCTTGCGCATCTTGAATGTAGAGCAAATTGGCGTGCTTGTCCCTCTTTTGCTCCGAAAGACGAATAGGAACAATATTTTCGTTTTCGATGGTATACACATTGATTGAAATATTGTCGTTAATTTCAAACTTTTTAATTTGATTAAGAATCACTGGAAACTCAATGTCTCGAAGATTTAGCACATCTGTATAATGCGGATACGATAATTCTCGTTCAATGCTTCTTTCAGCAGGATACATAGCAGCAGTCACTGCCCATGCAAAACATGCATTGTCTTTGGATCGCACGATAACTATCGCTCGCTTCATCATTATCTTTTGCGGTAATATAATATGACATCCCGCACACATAGGATTATATTTATTTATATTTACAGTCAAATTAAGTATACGCGATAATGCCCACCCACTATCACGTTCTTGAAATTCTTCGAGAGATGCTAAAGTGGGCTCGATAACACGTTGCTCGTACTATTCGCGTAAATCAGATGTACGAAGTAATTCACAGTTTTTTGTATTTACACTTTTATTGTCGTGCTTTTCACCCGTCACAAACTCACCGTTAAACACGGTATTCACTTTCACACTGCAGTGTGTTTTGATAGCACATGTTCGAGCACGATATCACTCGCGTCTTCGAGAAACTGGCGAGGTTCGATATAATTGATATTGACTATCGCACCAGTCGATATACGGTTCTCGAACGCTGTATCAATTTCTCGCCAAAATAGTGCAGCTTGATGCGCGCTGTGTCCGGCACCCGCGTGTACGAAACGTTTGCGCAACGCATTTTTCAGTCCTTCGAGTCGCGCGATCTTTGTGATCAACAATTGTTGATATCCGATTGATATTCGGGGTCGTTTAATTCGACTCTGCTCTTCCAACGACTTGATATATTCATCGCATCGCAGCTCCCACGCAAAGTACTCTTCCACCGAATTTATCAAGGTGGATTGTTGTGTTAAAACCTGCTCCATTTTTAACATATAAGGTACACTCGCACAAGCTTCGACAATAATGGCCAAATGTGACTCTCTGTTCTGATTTATATCTCATCGTTATATTTTTTTCGCGTTGCGAAACGTTATTCTTTCGTGTAAACATCCGTCATTTCTATAATATCATGTCTCTTTATCTCACACATATTTCTTGGTAATGTAATATAATATGACATCCTGTACATAATGTAATATAATATGACAATCCGTATAGGATTATATTTATTTATATTTATATTTATATTTATTATATTTATTATATTTATATTTATTTATATTATAGTCAAATTAAATATACATGATAATGCCCACCCACTATGCGAAACGTTATTCTTTAGCGCAAACATCCGTACTGTCGGCGTTCTGTATATGTTTTCATTTAGCAAAAATTTTATCTCACGCTTTGTCGTATACATTTGTAACCGAATATTTGAATCGATTTCATGATACGGCAGCCACTCACGGCGCTCGAGAAAGCACGTGGGGACGATTTTTAATGATTTTTAGCAGCCTTACATTGGTACTTGCAAAATTACGTCAGAAATACTCCCCTCCTCATTACGTTTTGCGATATTACAATTTGCTCGCAGTACTTTGAATAGTTTAGTATCGCATCAGTTGTTCGTACATAAAGTTGTGCAAAAAAATGTGCTCCACAAAAGAAACCAACAAGATGAATTTTTACATTCCGATTGAGAACGGTGAAATTCAATCAAAGAAAATGTAAGTTTCAATTATTTTCTAAATATTATTTTTTAATATATTTTAATATTTTATATAGCGTTTCATCTCGTGCGGTTTGCATACTTGGGAGAAGGTTACCCCGACATCTTACAAATATTTGGAGATTGGAGTAAGCGTTGGAGCTATGTCGTATGTGGAATTGATACTTAATGACAACCGAGGCAATTGAGTAGTATTGCCTATCGTACTTTGGCACTCATTGATGCAGAAACGTACATTGAACGACATGTACAATCGACTGAAAGTCAGCCATTATGGGTTTGCGATCTATCTATCCAAATGATTACATTAAACGGATCGAGAATTGTTAAATTAATATTATCTAATAAGTCTTTGTATATGCAACCTCAAACATTGTTACATTTATTGGATTTTGAAGAATGTATCGATCATATGCATTCATGGTTGTGTCAAAATACACATCCCGTTAATGAAAAGTTTAAACAATTTTGTAATGTAACAATATTACTAATGTAAATGATGCTGTGAAAGCGATACGCGAGAGTGACGCATTCGATAGCGAATCACTCGTAGATTGCGAATTGTTGGCGTGTGCTATAAATGATATACTTTATGATACTTGTAACAAATAAAAAATAAAAAATTATTAATAAATAAATAAAATCAGTGCTCTCTTAAATATAAACTAAGAACAATAAATTATAATCGGCAATAGAGAGCAAAAATGTGTGATGACAAACGGAATAGGTAATAATTAACGAATGATATAATAAATAACAAAGTAAGGTATATTATAAATGATATTAGAAAATTTAGGACTTAATCATACATATGTCGCAATACACTCAAGTAATAAATTACCAATAACCAAATTATATATCGTAATAACGCAAAGTTACATAATCGATGATAATAAAAAACGATAAATGTTAAAAAAATTAAAAATACAATTAATTACATAGAATGCTGACGTTTCGAGCTCTAATTTTGAGTCTTCTTCAGCGCGATAATTAAACTATAATTATAAAAATTAAGTGAAAAGAAATATAAATAATAAATTATACATAAAAATGTAATTAAGCTATCGACTTAACTATTATGGACCGTCTCCGATGGATGTTTAATTATGATTTAACAGACGACGGAGTCAACATTACAAAGAAGTCACTGACCTGGTAATATTGTATGTGAATAAACAATGATCGTTGAAATCTGTAAAATTGGTAATATTTAAAAAAAAGAAGTAAAATCTGACTGTAATAATCACTATTCAATAACTGTTGGACGGTCACTCACTCTTTAACAATATTTTGTGACGGTTGATAATAATTTGTTGACTCAACTACGTGTACTGTGGAGGTTGCTCGGATAATGTCAAAAAACGATACAAGTTACGAGTTTATATAATGTTGTTCCCACCACTATATTTTTGCAAGAGTATTAACAATATCATGACACACCAAGTGAAGCGAAACCGGTTTATTTCACGATTCCTTATATACATGGATTAACAGAGAAATTTAATAGTATAACAAAAAATTCGAAAGTGAAACTCGCACAGTATAGTCTTAACAAAATGAACAAATTAATTAGAGCTCACAAAAACATTATTCCAACAGAATTAAAAACTAATGTCATATATAAAATTAACTGTAGCCATTGTGATGCATGTTGGCCAAACATCCGGGAAGCTAAAAACCAGAATTACAGAGCATAAAAGACATATACATCATAATACAAACACAAACTCGGTAATCACTAATCATAGACGGGATTTTGACCATGATTTTGACTAAGATAACGTTAAAATACTTGATGAGGCTTCATTTTATACCAAGAGGCTATCTCTGAGATGCTATTTATCAAAAGACAAAGGAATGGTCTGAATCTACAAACTGACACGGATAATCTATCGAGTGTCTATCATGATCATGATATTGTTAATACTCTTGCAAAAATATAGTGGTGGGAACAACATTATATAAACACGTAACTTGCATCGTTTTTTGACATTATCCGAGCAACCTCCACAGTACACGTAGTTGAGTCAACAAATTATTATCAACCGTCACAAAATATTGTTAAAGACTGAGTGACCGCCCAACAGTTATTGAATAGTGATTATTACAGTCAGATTTTACTTTTTTTTTTAAACATCACCAATTTTACAGATTTCAACGATCATTATTTATTCACATACAATATTACCAGGTCAGTGACTTCTTTGTAATGTTGACTCCGTCTGTTAAATCATAATTAAACACCCATCGGAGACGGTCCATAATAGTTAAGTCGATAGCTTAATTACATTTTTATGTATAATTTATTATTTATATTTCTTGGTTCACTTAATTTTTATAATTATAGTTTAATTATCGCGCTGAAGAAGACTCAAAATTAGAGCTCGAAACGTCAGCATTCTATGTAATTAATTGTATTTTTAATTTTTTTAACATTTATCGTTTTTTATTATCATCGATTATGTAACTTTGCGTTATTACGATATATAATTTGGTTATTAGTAATTTATTACTTGAGTGTATTGCGACATATGTATGATTAAGTCCTAAATTTTCTAACATCATTTATAATATACCTTACTTTGTTATTTATTATATCATTCGTTAATTATTACCTATTCCGTTTGTCATGACACATTTTTGCTCTCTATTGCCGATTATAATTTATTGTTCTTAGTAAAAAATTATTATTAACATTAATGCTTCTCTTCACACTATTTTATTCTACGACTCTTCCTCCTCCTCGCGCTATCTTAGTCTCAGTCAAACAAAGACGTTTACCTTTCATAGGATCATATGCATAGTCTATTTAGAAAGAGATGAGATATGGGATCTTGTGTTATATATTTGAGATAAATGTGCGTGGCGCTAGTTTTTTCTCTACGCTCTAAGAAGAAGTTTATTACGTGCTCGTGTCGCGAGTAAGTCTGTACTTTGTGCTCGTGTCTTCCGTAAATTTGTGCTTTGTATATAATATTAATAGAATATGGGTGAAATGAATAATGACGGTTTTGATGATGTCAGAGATAATGGTGATGATTATTTAATGATCATTTCTGACGAAGAGGAATCGGACATTGAAGTGCCACTATTAGAAGACAGTGAGGATGAAAATATTGGCAATATTGTGAATAACGGTTTAGATGATATTGAAAATAATGGTGATTATAATATGGACGATTCTGACGAAGAGGGATCGGATATTGAAGTACTACCCTTAGAAGACAGTGACTATAATAGTGATGAAAGTGTTTTTTCGGAAAGAATCGAGCATGATATAGACTTACCGGAAATTAATTCGTATGATGAACTAAAAAGGATGTGTTGTATATATTATTATGCAACTACAGATGGTACTCGATATTGCGCATCATGTTTTATGAGAGTGACTGAACTGTTTGAAGAGATTCGTGCTGTGCGGGTACGCGCAATTAAGATTTACTCATTAATTCTCGAATTATTTTGTAGCGAGTGTCGAAATCTGTTATATCAAATATTACCTTGTAATATGTGTCCGATTTGTATAACTTAAGACTTGTGTGTGAATACAACAAAAACTATTATTGTGTAGTGTAGATGAATTGTACACGCACATACACCGAGGACTTATGTGAAAACAACAAAAACTATTATTGTTACGCATGGGTGCGTGATAATCTTTGAGGCGACACTCCCGAGAACCGGAGGAGGTGACTCCTCAGTTTAACCAGGATCGTCTTTGTTTGCGGAAACTCTTTGGTGAGCTTCCGTATGAGGTGTGGGAGACAGAGGAACCGTGGCTCCCCGAAACTCCGCAGGAGCATTCCAGGTCGTCAGATGAGAGAGACTCCGAAAAGATTGCGAGTATTTATAATTTTTATCATTTTAGAAAATATTTTTTAAGATGTTAATAAAATTATGTTTTTTTTCTGTTTCAGAGCTGCTACCTTAGATCATTATTTTAATTTTTTTAAATTTTCTACTATAATTTTAATTCTTTTTATATTTTTATAATTAAACATATAAATATTTTAATTTTTTTAATTTTCTATTATAATTTTAATTCTTTTTTTATATTTTTATATTATAATAATTTTAACGCATACACACACACATAATATGTATGAAAACATATTTTGAATAAAAATTATATATATTAAACATATATATCGCTATGCATCTTCTTTATAAAATCCTATCCTTCTTTCTATATATTATATAATAATAACAAGTTACATTCATATATTTTTTTAATCGAAATGCGTAATTAATCTGAGCTATTATATTGGAAATGTGTCAAGAATACTTTTAATATCTTAATAAGTTACATTTATATTTCTTTTACTGCAGCCTTCTCCTTTGCTCTCTCCTTTCCTTACCATCATGCTCTCCTTGTCCTACGCTATATAGAACGCCTATCGCACCGTCTCTCTCTCTCTCTCTACCGCGTTGCGAACGTTTATCGCGTCGTTATCATTGGGATATAAAAAATTTATTAATATTAATCTAATTATTTATTGCAAATATACATTATGGATAAACAGAGTGGAGTGAATATTTTATCTATAACAGTTGACATTCCTCTCTTTCAGACCTCCGCAATCAGTCGGAAAGGACACTCCTTCCACCTGCAGAACCATATGTACCCCCTTCCCTCTCAATCTGGGGAACATTTGGTACCCCCCTTTCCCCTCAATCTGGGTGGACATTTGGTACCCCCCCACGAACATATCAGTATTGGGGGGTGAGGTAATCGGTTCCCCCCGCTTACCTCACCCTCCCCAGATCCCTATATTAGAACTCTCTTATACTCTCTATAATCTTTCTAAATTAAAAACAAGCAGGAAATTGTACAACATTTTGAATATGGTCTCTCAACACTGCACGCGTGGATTCGATTTATGGAGTGTATATTGCATATATCTTATCAGCTAAGTTTTTGTAAATGGGCTGTAAAGGAACCTCAGGATCATAGGGCGATGAAAGAAATAAAAAAAAATATTCAAGAAAAATTTAAAAAACAAATGGGTCTGTATATAGATATTCCACAACAAGGTTCAGGATCCTCAAACGATGAGAACACGGCGAGAAGATTTTCAGAGATCCTGAAATAACTGGTGTTAATGAAAATCTTATTTGAAGATTTGGAATTATTTTACAGACGCTTGCTTGTGGAAGACAAATAAATATTGTTCAATTTGAAAAATATGCATTTGAAACAACAGAACTGTATATAAAACTTTATCCCTGGTATTACATGCCTGCTTCAGTGCACAAAATTCTTCTTCATGGGAGCAAGATTACAAATTTACATTTATTACCAATCCGTGAATTATCTGAAGAAGCGCAGGAAGCACGTAATAAAGATTTCAAGCGTTTTAGAGAATACCACACGTGAAAACATTGTAGAATTGCAACAAATGAAGATATTATTAAAAAGCTATTAATTTCGTCTGATCCCTATATAAGTAGTCAACGGAATCAATGGAAACATTCTTCGAAAGATATTGACATCGAAGTTCAACAACTACTGTTAGATGAAACGTGAAAATAACACTGTTGTATAAGGAGATTATAAGGGAAGTATAACTATTCGCGCGAATAATAATCAGTGACCCCTTAAACTATTATAACATATTTACAATTAAAGACTTTCAAAATATTTATTCGTATGCTGTGTTAATCAGTTCATAACAATTCATTTATCATTTATTCATATTCATAATATTTTTATTGTTTATGGCAGCCATATTCAATTTATTATATAGTTAATTTTGTAATTTTAATAATAGATTTATAATTTGCAACATCAAAAACATGCATATACATAATTTGGTATAAATCGATTTAATTTCCTATTTTTCAGCTGCCGTATTACATCCGCCATTTTGAAAAAAAGCCTAAATTCAAAAATCGGCTTCGATAACTTTATTAGTAATTAAATAAGCTTTAATTTAAAAAAACATTAAAATCTGTTAAGAATTGAAGGTTGTAAACAATTATGAAACACGATTTTTCATTTGGCCCCACTGTGCGACGCCTACATGGAGGCCCACAGTAGGTACGTGGACCTATGTGAATCTGGTGGGCGTCGGATGGGAGCTGAGCGGGACCTGGATGAGCTCCGTCAGATCTTTTTAGATCTGACGAGGGCCATGCGAGGGGTCCTCGACCCCTCCTGGAGGCGACGCGGAATGTGGGCATCCACGCATGCCCAATTCCGCATGATATGAAGAGTGTAAGTCTCCAGACCATCCAGGAGACCCAGGAGATTGCGGGGGCTCCGCATCACTGTATGGATGCGGAGTCCCTTCGCAGTTTTGTGAGATTTGAGGTGGAGTCCGCTCTAGTCTTAGGAATAAGCGGGCTCCGCCAAAAGATCCAGGCGGGCTATCGCCTGGTTTCCCCTGCCCCCCGCGAGAAGGCGGCTGTCTCGCCTTCATGGGCAGAGGTTGCGGCGAGGGACGAGGGGAAGAAAAGGGGAGTGTTGGCTCCGGAGGTATCCCCCCACCTGTTAAGAGTAAGGGGCCTCCGGAGCGGCCCTCCTCCCCGAATAATGGAAGGAAAAGGAGAGGAGGCGGCATCAGTGGCCCCCTGAGGTGTTTTAAATGCCTCAGGGGGGGGACACATTGGTGCCGCCTGCAGGTCCGAGGTGTACCGGGGCGACCGATGTTACCGGTGCGGTGTCCCCAGTCACCTCGGATGGGGGTGTCGGGGGACACCCGGATGCGCTTTATCCGCTGATCTGGGTGTTCCTGCCGACCATGCCTTGGGTGGGGGCACGAAGTGTCCCTCGCCTATTGTAGAAGCGAGGAGCAAGAAGAAGAGGCGAAGGGCGCCTTCGTCGGGTGCGGGGAGGACGTCTCCCCCGATGCAGGTGGCCCAGGAGATGGAGGAGCCCCCTGTTGTGGAGTGTGGGGGGGACTGATTTGTCGGCTTCCCTCTTCCCAGGGGACTCGGATGCCACCTCCATTATGGAGATTTGGGGGGGGGGATTGGCGGGGGTGGGTCCTGGTAGAATGCGAAAGGGCCCACCCACAATTCAACCGCCGGGTAAGACCATCGTGAGGTTTTAGTGGGTATACCCCGTCTATAGGGGAAGCTCCACATACCCCCGGGGAGTTTCCGCTCCTCGATGGATGCGTAAAGCATTTCCTCGCGTAAAAAAAAAAAAAAAAAAAAAAAAAAAAAAAAAAAAAAGGCGAACAGATTAATGGATTATTTAAACAAATTTAATTTATATCAGCACAATGATGTAATTAATGCGACTGGTAACCTGTTGAGCCTGGTCTTTTCAAACTTGAATAATGTAAAGGTTCAACTTATGGAGGAACCGTTGATAAAACCTCCGATCGCTACCATCCGCTCATTATTATAACCGTGCTTTTAAAGAATAATGTTTCCAGTGAGAATAATACTATATGAAAGTATAACTTTAAGCGTGCGGATTAATTAATACTTATCTATCCTACGCCATCAAAGACAATGACTTGATTAATCGAGATGTCAATGAAGCTGTAAATTTTTTATATCAACATATAAATTATGCCTTGGAAACACTTGTACCTAAATATCCGGTGCGTAGGTCCTCATTTCCGATCTGGTTTACTAAAGAATTAATATCGGTAGTTAAAGATAAATAATAAACTCTTGGCTCATTCACGTTTTAGAAGTCCTACGCATATTCGGATTATATCGAATTCTCTCAGTTAAGAGCAAGGTGTAAAGCCCTATCATTAAAATGTTTCAATGACTATACACTGAGGTCGGAAATGGCCATTAAAGACAATGTCAACATATTTTTGGAATTTTGTGAATTCTATTAGGCGTAAAAATGCCGTGCCCAGCTATATCTCTCATAATAATTCTTATACAGACAGTAATATGGATATTGCAAATCTATTTGCTGATTACTTTCAATCAGATAGATAGATAGATAGATAAAATTTATTTGAATCCCCTTGGGGTTTTCAACTCATACATCATGATGTTTTCCGGGGACCATCAAAGCCCTTACATCCTCCTCCTTCTTTCCTCTTCTCAAACATATTTACAAATATACCAGTTACAAACATACAATTTTACCCATGTTCTTCTTTTTGTATCCCCATTACATTCTCTTGTTACCCATCCTCTTTCCTCTTTCCCTTCTCCGCGAGCCTGGCCATTATGCGACCTTACAAATTGTTCCCCAACTCCCTCCCTCACGACTCCTCCTTTCCTCTCCCTTTTCTATCCTCTCTCTCTCTCTCTCTCTCTCTCTCTCTCTCTCTCTCTCTCTCTCTCTCTCTCTCTCACCCCTTTCTTCCTGCTTCCCTTCTCCTTCTCTCATCTTTCTCTGGCTCCCCTCTGTTCCCTCCGCCCTTTCACCTCTGATCCTTTGTCTTCTCTTCCTTCTTCTCCCTTCTTTCCTCTCTCTCCGCCCATTTCTCCTTTGGCGCTTTATCTTTTCTCCCTTTCTGCTCCCCTTCTGCTCTCTCCGCGCTCTTACACTATACATTTTTTCTTACACTATACTACGTTCCTCTACTCTCACTTTCTCACTCTCACTCTCACTCTCTCTCTCTTTCCCCTTCTCTCTTCTCTCTCTCTCTCTCTTCTCTATACCCCTTACAACTCCTTCCTACTCTTTCTTAATAATACACCTATACTACATATGCACTGTTTACCTGCTTACACCCCTAACACTATCCCTACATCTCTATCCGCCCCCTCCCTTATCCGATACAGTATCACCCTCCCCTTTTCTTCCCGCACCTGTCCATTGTGTGACCCGTCTCATGCACCTCCTCTCCCTTCGTTTACATTCCTCCACTCTCACTCTCTCATCCTCATTCTCACACTCTCTCTCTTTCCCTTTCTCTCCTCTCTCTCTCTCTCTCTCTCTCTCTCTTCTTTCTCTCTCTTCTTCTCCTATTCCTCTTTTCCGCTTCTTCATCTTCTCCTCTTCCTCTCTCCTTCCTTCTTTCCTCTTCCCCTCTCTCCTTCTTTTTTCCTTTCTTCCTGCTTCTCCCCTCCTCTTTCTCCTCTCTCCTCGCTCTACTTGTGCTCTCAACTCGCTCCTCTTCGTTCTTCATCTCTTCCCCGCTTTCCGTTCCAACTCCTCACCACCTGCATCTCCAAAATGCACCTGTCATTTCCTATCCATTGATATCTCGACGAACTCCTTTATAACGAACCACCCTCTTCTCCACTCGCTTTGAAACACTATCTCACGATCCCCTTTATCGATGACATCTGCCCTCTTCTTCACTCGCTTTTGAACACTCTTCTCCCCCTCTCTCCTCCTTCTTACTTCCTCTTCTCTCTTCCCCTTGCCACTCCACTCTTCTTCTTTCCTCTTTTGCCTCCATCCTTCTCTTCCACTTCCTGCTTCCTCGACTTTTCTTCCACTTCCCTTTCTTCCCCGTATGTTTTTCGATATTCTTCCACCTCTCCCTCCTCTTCCCCTTCACCACTGTTAACAACTCTCTATATATCCTTTTATCTCCTTCACTTCTTCTTTAACTGTTTCACTTCCTCTATCTTTTCTCTTCCTTTCCTCTTCCTTTTCACTACCCTTCTCCTTCTGCACCGCTCTGTTTCTTAACCTCCTGTCACCCGCTCACCTTTTTCTTGACCTGCTTCCACCGCCACACGTGTCTATTGCTTATACTGTCTTCCGTCTCGAATTGATCTCATCATGCTTTCCGCCATCCTATCGATCTCTCGATCTTTCCTCCTCGTGCTGTATGCTCCGACACATTCCTCCTGCCATCTATCGTTGTCTCCTTATAACTCCTTCTCTCCGTTGCCTTGCGCCTGCTCACCGTCACCGCGATCTTACCACGTTTCACCATCCTCTTCTTTCCCTTCCTCTCTCCTCTCCACCCTCATCGCTCACTCCACCTTTTCACTCCTGTTCTTTTCCTTTCTTTCATTTCCGCATCTTCCTCTTCCTCCGCTGTCTTCTCTCCCCCTGCTACTCCTTCCTCTCCTTCCTCCTTGCTTCCTCTATGCCTCGCTTCCTCGTCTTCTTTCTCACTGTCCCATTCTCTCTATCATCTTCTGTCTTTTCACTCCCGTTTTCATTCCCTCATATTCTTCCTTCTAGACCTGCCCTCCGCTTCACTCTACTTTCCCACCTTCTACCTGTCCTCCGCTCTCCCATCCATCCTCACTTTCACCTCCTGATCACTTTTTTCCTTTTATAAACCTCTTCCACCTTCTCTATCCTTTCTCTCAACTTCTCTCCACCCGCCATCTTTCCAACTCTCTACTTTGAATCAGTTTTTACTACAAATATTGTTGGATCACATGTGTACGTACGTAGGCACGACGTTGATATTTTGAATCTAAATATCATAATAGATGAGGTTTATAAATCAATAGATAACCTAAATATGTGATCTGGATTGGTAACGGATAATATTCTGCCGATATTTATCAAATCATGTAAATTTATTATGGCAAGGATATTATGGTTATATTTTAACAAATCTTTGCAATGTGGAATTTTTCCAGAATCGTGGAAAATATGTATTGTAACTCCCATTTTTGAAAGCGGCGACAAGTCCACCATGACTACAGACCAATATGTAAACAAAACCTAATGCCGAAGATCTTTGAAAATATTGTTACCACAATTATCCGCATTACTTAAAAATGTAATTATTAGTGAGGAATACGGTTTTATGGCGGGTAGATCGGTTACATCGAATCTTCTTTTGTATCACGATTATGTAGTCACAGAAACTGAGGGCGGTTGTCAAGTGGATGCTGTATATACTGATTTCAGAAAAGCGTTCGACAGCGTGAATCATACTCTTCTCATAAAAAAACTGCAAGCCTTTGATGGTGCCCTTCTATCATGGATGACAAGTTTTGTAACAGACAGATTTCAAATTGTAAGATTTAATGGTGCTGTCTCTAGGAAAATAAAGGTTCTATCTGGTGTACCTCAGGGCTCTCATCTGGGACCCTTATTATTTATTTATTAACGACATCAAAGAAGTAATAAAGGTTGCTAATTTTCTACTATACGCCGATGATTTAAAGATTTTTTACAGAGTGAGAAACTTGAACGATGCCTATTGCTTGCAACAAGATCTTAATAACTTAAATTCTTGGTCAAAAGTAAATAATTTATACTTTAACCTCTCGAAATGCTATGTGATCCACTTCTCAAAAAAGAAACAAAATATTTCTTTTGATTATCTGCTGGACGGAACCGCTCTCAGGGTTGTTGATTCCATGACTTGGGCGTAATTTTTTGCTCTAATTAGACCTTCGGTGAGCACATTAATATGATATTGGGCAAAGCTTACAAAATACTTAGCTTTCTACTCCGTATAATTATTTTAAGAATGTAAATACTCTTAAGTTACTGTATTGCTCACTAATAAGACACAACTTGAATACGCATCTGCAGTATGGTCTCCTTATCAGCAGGTTCACTGCTTGCGACTAGAGCGAATACAGCATCGTTTCCTACGTAAAATCTGTTATTTCCGGGGTGTGCCGATGGGGCCCTTGGATCATAATTATGACAATGTAATGAAGAATCTAAAACTATTACCATTAATTAATAGAAGAATTAACTATGATTTAATATTTATGTATAAACTTCTGAATGGAATCATTGATTGTCCGGAGATACTGCAAAAAAATTAACCTACATGTTCTGGCGAGACCACACAGAAATAACATTATTTTCCATGAGGAATCCCACCGCACGTCCTACAAGAAATTTAAATCTTTAAATAGATTCTGCTCACTCGGTACATTCTCGCATGAACTTGATTTCTTCTGCCCATACCTTAATACCTTTCAAATCTATGTTAAGAAATCTACCAATTTAAATGTTGCTCGTAATTCAGGGCAATGTGGTTCAATTCTATGTAAAGATTTTCTGCCGACTCTAATCCATTGTAATTTTGTGGCGACAAGCGTTACTTACTTATTATTTATATTTGTGAATCTTATTTATGCTGTTTGATTTGTTTATTCTTTCTTTATTTCTTAGTTATATATAGTCTATTATGTTGTTTATTCTTTATTCTTTACTTATATTTTGTCTACTATGCAAATTTGCATTCTGTATCAGAGGGACTTTTGTTTCCTGTAAATGAATGAATGAATGAGTGAGTGAGTGAGTGAATGAATGAATGAATGAATGAATCAATAAATAAATGAATGAATCAATAAATAAACGAATGAATTAATGATTAATAAATAAATAAATAAATAAATAAATAAATAAACCTTTAAAGGTCGATTCAGACTATACGACACGTATCGATAACGATACGTACCGGCATCGGCACGACAAAACATTATACAATGCAATTTTTATGTAACTGTTCACATTATCCAGTACAAACCTTCACGTTTCGTCAACGGAACGTTCCGTCGACCGACATTCTCGTAAAGAATGTTTTGATGGTACGTGTCGGTGATGTTCCGATGCTCGTCTGTCAGTGTGAATCAAAAACGGAGAAAACGTACGAGAACGGACACAGTAAAAGATGGATCAAGAAAAATTAATAGAAATTGTTAAGTTCCATGAACCTTTATATGTAATGAATCATGTGAAATATAGTGATACCGTGTATAAAGAAAATGTTTGGAGAATTGCAAAGGATATGAACCAGCCAGGTAAGATAAATAATTTATTTCATATATATATTTATGGTTATGTTATAGCCCCAGAAAAGGCTACAGATTTAATGAATATATACATATAATATATATATACATATAATTATATTGATGCAGGAATGCATCGCGAGCGAAGCGATAATCGCGCGAGCCGCTGACGCAGCGAGCCACGCGCGCCCGAGACCGAGCGCGAACACGAAACCGGAAAGGTGTCACCGAATTGCTAAAAGTACAAGCGAGGAAATTCGACTTTGAACTTCCTCGCCTGCACTAAAACGCGAATTCAGCAACATAACCATATTTGGTCATGTTGCTAAGGGACTCCCTCCAAAAAACCATGCAGTTCGGAGGGAAGCTCAGCACCCGCCGCGATGAAACGACGGGCAGTCGTTGATCAGATCCAAAAGAGGAATAATCGTCACGGGCAGTCGTTGATTAGAATCTAACGAGTAATAATCGTCACGGGCAGCTGTTAACCAGATTCAACAGAGTCACACACGAATGACTAAGAGATATACGCGCGCCTGAGATAAGTCGACGCGTATCAGACTACCCGTGCGACAGAGCGTACGAGAGATACCGCTCTCTCACTTCAACCGATATCAAACGCGAGTGACATAACGTTCGCTGGGAGCAGTGACAAAATACCAACCCATTGAGTCTATCTAACTGTTATTTATTACAATAAAAGGAAGAAGCAAACACATATAAAAACAAGAACTTTATTAAAATAAATAGAGGCCACTGCCCGCCGTATCCCCGGCCTTCCCTGCACGAATCCCGAAAAAACCCTGTGCCCCCTCACGGAGGCACAACAATCTGGTGGCAGCGGTGGGATCCAGGGAACACCCCCGGTGGATGTCAAGGAGTTGGCACCCCGACCGTCGTGCAAGACCTGCAATAAAATACAAAGTGCGTAAACAGGCAGGCACGTTAGAAAGTTAGCAAACACTGACGGACATCAAGAAGCCAAGAAAAAACTACATGCAGAGCAGACGACTACGGACCACGAATAAACAGAGCATCGCAGAATTGGAGCAAGGACGCGAGCCGCCAAGCAGCCCGACCTACGACAACTCCATCGACGACGCATCGCCGCCGGAACGCGACCGCCAGCCTTATCAGCCGCCGAGCGAAGGACGCAACGTCAGCGAAAACCGAGACAGCGAGCGAATATGCGAGTGATACTACTACTGTAAGTCCGAACCAAATTAATTTTAATTAAATTTGCGTGAATGTCGGAAGGAAGAAACTTACCGAAACCGATAGCAAATAAGTCGTGGTTGCTTAGCGAACGAGCAAATCGAGCTATAAAATATTGCGAATTAAGTCCCGCGAGTGTAGCCGTAGAAGCGCTCCGAGACATACGCGATAGTGTCCGACAGAACCTCGAAACTCGATACTCGAGTGATAGCGACACAGAGCTACCGAGCAATGTTATAACAGAACGCGAATTTCCATTTACGAGTTTCGACGCGAGTCTTGTTGAAAATAATCCGACTGACCCCACTGACGATTTACACGACTCAACCAGACAAACGAGACCGTATCTTAGTCGAACTCCAAGCCAGGTATCACTCCGGCGAGAATTTTCATTGACATCTTACGAGAGCGAGATTTTTGATCCCGAAGAAATCTACGCACAAACGCGCGAGATGGCAGAAGCTCAAAATCCCCGCGCGTCTACGTCCGCAAACGTGTCTAATGACGCGGTAGACGAGATCGCACGATTGCGACGAACAATTAATCAACCGATACAACCGCGAGAAGAATCGACAAATGACTCTACGTCCGCAATGTTAAGAGAAATGCGCTACGCAATACAATTCTTAACAGAGCAAGTAGCTCAACTACAGCAACGCGATCAAAATACAAGCCATCGAGAAGAACTTTCCGAAAGCATATATTACGGACGGACCAATCGCGACGTTAGAAACCGACGTAGTATGGCACCCAATTTCCTGACGTTAAAGGAAGCGAGACAAATGATTCCGGAATTTGACGGAATGTCGCGACACAAGTTGCAAGATTTTTTGAATTCATGCACATACGCAATACAAAATACAAATCCGGCAGACGAAGAATCTCTTATGCAGACGATATTATATACAAAGTTACGCGGAAGAGCGCGACAAGATTTTGAAACGCGCGATATACGCACTTTCGATGAATTTCGGACGCAACTCGAAGCTTGTTATCAAATGAAACAAAGCACGACACACTTGCAAGTCGAATTTAATTCATTAAAGCAAAAAACAAGCGAAACCGCCTACGCGTTTGGACAGCGAGTCGATCTAGTAGCTATGAAATTATATGACTCTATGACCGAAGGAAAAGAGCATACTCTAGAACAAAAACGCACGATTCAGCAAACTATCAGAGACCAAGCGTTAATTAATTATCAAATCGGACTACGCGACGACTTGAAAGTACTCGTATGGTTACAACGCTTCTCGACATTGCAAGAGGCGATAAACGGCGCGAGCTCGGAAGAAAAACTTATCAAGCTGATGGGAGCGAGAACAAACAGTTATCAAAATAAAAATAAACTCGACTCGAATTACTCGCGACCGCCTCGAGATACTAATGCAATATGTTTTAAATGCGGCAAGATAGGACATTATGGACGAGATTGTCGAATGAGCAGATACGCTCTGCCGAAACCCGAAAGACCACGCGTCAATGTGGTAGAAAAATTTTGCAAGTATTGTAAAAAGCGCGGACATAATCGCGACGAGTGTTGGTCTTTAAACGGCCGACCGCAAGGAAAACCACAGGATCGAAAAAACCCGAATAATGCGAATAAATCGAGCGATATTCAAAATAATTCAAAAGGAACGCGTTATAAGACGCGAGGAAAGAGTTCCGACTCCGAGCGTAGTAACGACGAAGAAGAAAGAAGCGATAGCAAGGCAAAGCGCGCGCTGGAATATCAGGTGACACACGTACGACAGACGCGAGATAAACAAGGACTCGACGTCGTAACGATGCCCATACGCGAAACGAAGACAGGGCGCATAAACATGCTATACGATTCGATTTTGGTGCGACCATATCACTAATAAAAGTAAAGCATTTAAAAGGCGAAACATTGATATACAATAAAAAATTAGCGTTAATAGGAATAACCGGACACAAAGTATATACAATAGGGAAGATGCATGCAACAATTAATCTAACCGGACAAGACATTAAACATGCAATTTACGTAGTAAAAGACGACTTTCCCATGGAATACGACGGGATACTAGGAATCGATTTCCTAAGGAAGCAAAAGGTATCCTGCGATTACAAAAATAAAGAGTTAAAAATCGGTACGGATGTACTCAAGATGCAACCATATACTAAAATTATCTTGAAACCACGCAGTGAAACCATCGTGCAAGCCGCGACTAATCGAAACGAAACGGGAATAGTACGCGCGAAAGAAACAGCCCCTGGAATATATATAGGAAGATGTCTGGTAGAACCGAAAAACTTTCTCTGCCCAATCAGCGTTATTAACAGAACAGACGAGACTATTGAGATACGTACACCTGTTGTAACTATAGACGACATCGATAAAGATAACCTGCACGGTATCTATACAATAGCTGTGGGGACAGACGATAAAAATACCCCACGTAACGAGCGCATCTGACAATTGTTGCGAACACAGCATCTCAACTCTGAAGAACGACAGGCACTCTCAAGGATATGTGATGAATATAGCGACATATTTCACCTGAATGGAGAACCACTGTCGTGCATTGCGACGGTAGCACACGAGATAAATACGCGCATAGACGCCTCAACGGTAAATGTAAGACCGTATCGCCTTCCGGAGAAACATAAGACGGAAGTAAATAAACAAGTGCAACAAATGTTGGAAGACGGAATAATTCGTACCAGCGCGAGTCAATGGAATGCTCCGCTATTAGTAGTACCAAAAAAGACCGACGTATTAGGTAAACCGAAACTTCGAATAGTTATAGACTTTCGAAAGCTCAATGACTTGACGATCGGCGATTCCTTCCCTCTGCCTAATATTACGGATATACTGGACCAGCTGGGAAACGCAAAATACTTCACAACATTAGATCTAGCATCTGGATATCATTAAATATCAATGGCCGAAAAGGACAAGCCTAAAACTGCCTTTTCAACTCCGTATGGACATTACGAGTTCAACCGAATGCCCTTTGGATTGAAAAACGCACCGGCGACATTTCAGAGATTAATGAACTCTGTATTGACAGGAATACAAGGACTCAAATGCCTGGTCTATCTAGACGACATCGTCATTTACGGAGCAAGCTTCGAAGATCATAACAAGCGACTCAAGGAAGTGCTGCAACGACTTCAAACTAATAATTTAAAATTACAGCCGGATAAATGCGAATTCCTACGCAAAGAAGTAATGTACCTGGGCCATATAATATCAGAACATGGAATATCTCCTGACCCGTCTAAACTAACAGCGGTAAGAGATTTCCCGACGCCAAAAAAGGTGAAAGATATCCAATCATTTATAGGTCTAGCCGGTTACTATCGAAGATTTATAGAAGATTTCTCGAAAATAGCTAAACCATTAACGAAACTGACAAAGAAAACCGAAAAATTTGTGTGGACCGCAGAGCAACAAAATGCTTTCGAAGTACTTAAAAATAAATTAATAACGGCACCCGTATTAAAATATCCAGATTTCGCTGAACAATTTAATATAACTACAGACGCATCCGACTACGCGATCGGAGCGGTCTTATCGCAAGGAAAGATAGGCAGCGACCGACCGATAGCTTACGCCAGCCGAGTACTGAACCGCGCGGAACAAAACTATAGCACTACCGAAAAGGAACTATTAGCTATTGTATGGGCTGTAAAGCATTTCAGACCCTACGTGTACGGAACACAATTTAAGGTCATTACAGATCACAAACCTCTAATATGGTTATTTAACGTGAACGATCCAGGATCACGATTAATTCGATGGCGAATAAAATTAGAAGAGTACGATTATGAGATAATACATAAGGCCGGACGTGCGAACGCGAACGCCGATGCGCTAAGCCGCAACGTAACGCGAGACGACGACGAGCAAGAGAGAGAAAAGATCCTCACCACCAAAGACGAAGAGATGGATGATATCAGCAGCGAAGAAAGAGATAAAGAAGAGGACGAGAAAGATAGCAACGATGCGACACGTGCCTATAGCGCAGATGAAAAGAAACAAATATTATATGAATATCATGATGCACCCACAGGAGGACACCAAGGTATCGAGAGGACGATAAACAGAATTCGCCTCACGCACAATTGGACCGGATTAACGAAAGACGTCGATCGATACATTAAAAAATGTAACACTTGCCAAAAAAATAAATTATCGCGACGATTTAAAGCACCCCTCGTTATCACCGATACACCGAGTAAACCGTTCGAAAAATGTGCATTAGATATAATCGGTCCATTAACGATAACTAATACTGGAAATAAATACTTACTAATTTTTCAAGATAGTTTGACAAAATTTAGTAAAGCAATACCGATACCAAATCAAGAAGCGAACACTGTGAGTAAAGAATTTACCACAAAAATAATTTTAGAATACGGAATACCGGAAAAAATTTTAACCGATCAAGGCACAAATTTTTTAAGCGAAATATTTAAAAATACGTGTAAATTATTAAAAATAAATAAAATTCAGACGACCGCGTATCATCCTGAAAGTAACGGCGCGTTAGAACGATCGCACAGAACATTAACAGAATATCTACGACATTATATTAATAATGATCAGACTGACTGGGACGAATGGATTCCGTTCGCGATGTTCACCTACAACACTACGCCACATACAGCTACAGGATACACGCCCTTCGAGCTAGTATACGGACACCAAGCCGAAATACCGACAGCATTAACGAAACCACCACAACCGACATACAACTATGACGATTACGCGCAAGAGCTAAAAGAAAGACTACGCGCCACGAATCAAGTTGCAAAAGATAATCTCACAGAGAAAAAACTGAAATCAAAGGAACACTACGATCGAACCGCAAAAGAAACAAAGTTCAAAATCGGCGATAAAGTACTCATTTACGATGAAACGCTACGACGCGGAAGATCGAAAAAACTCGAATCTCTATGGATCGGACCGTACATAATAATCGAAAAGCACTCGAATATCAACTACACGTTAAAGAAAGGAAGGAAAAGCACCCGCTTACACGTAAACAAGCTTAAGCCATATATAGAAAACTAGTACTCACCTTCTTCAAGGATCCGTGTCCTCCTCCTTCTCCCCCCGGCGACATCTCAACTCGAAAAAGTCGAACTGGTCGTGGACCTTCCTCAGCTCCACGCGGACGGGATGCATTAGGTCCAGGGCGGGCACCACTGCCCGCACAAACCTCACACCCGGCACCGAGAACGTAACGCGGAGGGACAAAGTACCCCCCGCGACCCGGGAACTTCGGAGAACGGCGCTCCGCGCCCGTACTACGGGGTCCACCGGAGGCGGTAGACCCACAACCGGTAGGCGACCCCTAAAACAATCGCGGCAGATATCGGGATGAATACCATCCCGATATCCATCGCACTGGCGACAAATCGGCAGGCTCCATTGGAGCAAAAATCGCAGCATCTTAAAGATCTACCTCAACCAAAAGTCGTTGAGAGACTAAACCAACATTATAATATTACCGGTGTATCACCCACTGGATTAGCGCGAACCCCGCGAAGTCAGAGAAGGCGAGCGACACCCAAGAGATAAAATATAATAAAATGAAATATAATATGATATTACAGGACATTCGCCTGCTGGATCAGCAAAGGTCACACGAAAGACGACGAAACGAATCTCTCATACCAGATACAAGAATTTAAACATAACCCAGGGTTATTCTTCGAAGAAATCGGACAAATCCACTACGCAAAAGAAAACTGGAAACTAATAATAAAATTAGACTTATCAAACTTAGACAAAAGATACGAGCAAATAAACGAATATTTAAAACAGACCGAAAGATTATGCGAAACTATGAAATTTCACACTCATTATCTTCGAGATACATGTGTGAACCTAGACAAGGACTCATAAACGGAATAGGTTCCTCATCAAAGTCTTTATTTGGCACAATGGACGTTAACGACGAGAAACGAATTAACGAACAACTTAACATATTAAAAAACAGTCAAAAAACAATACAGCATGCCGTACAAAATCAAATTAAAATAATAAATACAACTATCGGGCATATTGATAAAATCGAAAATACAATACAACGTAACGAATACCTCTTACAGAAACGAGTAAATGAATATATAGAACGCAGCGAGATAAACGAACACTTTACCATAATTACCGCAGTAATAGCAGAATTAATACGCGACGCGGATAACATTATAGAATATCTAACATATACAAAAAACGGAGCAATGCATCCGAGATTAACACCGATAGAGAGCATAATAACACATTTAAAGGAAGCAACACAGCAGTTGCCACAAGAACTGTACTTCCCTTTTCAAGTACACACCGAAGATTGGCTTACTATAGAAAAATACGCGAAAATAAGCGCATTCAGCGATAAAGCAATCATTTATACCATTCTAATCTTCCCATTAATTGCGCAACCGAGCTATACCATAATGAATGTAATTGCGTTACCTGTATTCAGTTATAACAATATATTCGCAGTAACAGAAATTAACAATAAAATAATTGCGGTAGACAAAGAAAAACTAACATACGTTATAGTAACAGAAAAAGATTTAAAAGATTGTATTAACATTAACTCACAATACACATGTGAGCATGCGACACCGACATATAGAGTAAATTTAAATGCACCATGCGAAATACAAATTTATACACAGCAGCGTCAACGTAACTGTAAGACGAAATACATTATATCAATGCGTACCACATGGATCGCATTACAACAGCCACAAACATGGCTCTACTCGACTGCTACCGAGCAACAATTAACAATACAATACGACAAACGACAAGAATACAAAACAGTGATTAAAAACACTGGGAAAATTACGCTGAAGGGAAAATGCAAATTAATAACTCCAGACATGACTATACAGACGAAGCAGACAATCTATGAAACGGATATAGAAACGTACCTGCCTGAATATAACTTGACACTGGTACGAGAACGCAACACGATAACACACGATAATGACACGATACAAAACATAGGTCAACACCGAATGGAACTGACAAAATTAAAATTACAACTAGAAGAAATAGACAACAATTTAAAAAGTAACGAACAAAATTTCTTCGCGAAAAAACAATTCGTATATCCAATGGCGACAAGCGGAACAATCACGATAACAATAATAATAATATTAATTGTACTTTACATAGTCATACGAAACAAAAATAAAAGAAGGAAGCGACCATTAATTAGGATATACGACGAAGAGCGATCCGAACCGATCGATCGACTCCCGAAACCAATATTAAAACGTAGCCTAAGCACGCGATTTTAGATAAGAAAAACGATTATATTTAAATATTGTAAACGCGAAAACAAACAAAATTGTAAACTAGAATAAGAAAATAATATAAAAGAAAACATATAGTATATATAGTATATATATATATATGTATATATGTATATATATATATATATATATATATATATATATATATATATATCGGGAAACTTAAAACTTAAGAAAAAGAAATAAATTCCCTAAAACAGAAAACGTTGAACCTCCGTTTTCTTTTCCAACGGGGGAGGGGTGTTATAGCCCCAGAAAAGGCTACAGATTTAATGAATATATACATATAATATATATATATATACATATAATTATATTGATGCAGGAATGCATCGCGAGCGAAGCGATAATCGCGCGAGCCGCTGACGCAGCGAGCCACGCGCGCCCGAGACCGAGCGCGAACACGAAACCAGAAAGGTGTCACCGAATTGCTAAAAGTACAAGCGAGGAAATTCGACTTTGAACTTCCTCGCCTGCACTAAAACGTGAATTCAGCAACATAACCATATTTGGTCATGTTGCTAAGGGACCCCCTCCGAAAAACCATGCAGTTCGGAGGGAAGCTCAGCACCCGCCGCGATGAAGCGACGGGCAGTCTTTGATCAGATCCAAAAGAGGAATAATCGTCACGGGCAGTCGTTGATTAGAATCTAACGAGTAATAATCGTCACGGGCAGCTGTTAACCAGATTCAACAGAGTCACACACGAATGACTAAGAGATATACGCGCGCCTGAGATAAGTCGACGCGTATCAGACTACCCGTGCGACAGAGCGTACAAGAAATACCGCTCTCTCACTTCAACCGATATCAAACGCGAGTGACATAACGTTCGCTGGGAGCAGTGACAAAATACCAACCCATTGAGTCTATCTAACTGTTATTTATTACAATAAAAGGAAGAAGCAAACACATATAAAAACAAGAACTTTATTAAAATAAATAGAGGCCACTGCCCGCCGTATCCCCGGCCTTCCCTGCACGAATCCCGAAAAAACCCTGTGCCCCCTCACGGAGGCACAACAATCATTTATATTTATAATTTTTAATTTATTGTGTCTTGCCATTCAACACGACCATATTCCGTCGTAAGAAATTCTTTGAATGTGTCTCGAACAGTAAATGCAGTGTTTATTGCACTTCTACCTTGGCGTAATAAATTTTGCAAGCCATTGCTAGTGTTATAATTATGTGTATAATCTTGTACATCAATACTAAAATCTCTGAGATAATTGTGCAAAATGCACGTAGTCATAATGATTTTGTCTGCATTTTTTGGTTTTAATTTCAGCCTTCGATTGTAAATTTGAAATTTTTGACTCAGTATTCCAAACACATTTTCGGAAACTCTTCGTGCGCGTGAGAGACGGTAGTTAAAAATTCTTTTCGATCTATCTTCCTGAATTTACGAACCAGGATATGGTCTCAAAAGATATTTTTTTTAATGGAAATGCCTCATTGCCAACTATGACATATGGCATAACGTTCTGCGTATTAGGAAGCGCATTATCTTTCGGGACATTTAATTAATTTTTTTCAAGCGCTTTGCCCAATTTCAAATTAGCAAAAAAATAGACCTCCATCGCTATTCTTACGATATCTGCCTATGTATACCGCGATGAATTTGTAATATGCATCCACTAATGCTAAGAGGACAATTGAAAATGTTTTCTTATAATTAAAAAATTGAGATCCACTATTTGAGGGGGCTTGAATCACTACATGTTTCCCATCGAGAGCGCCTATACAGTTTGGAAAATTCCAAATATTCCAAAATTCTTCGGCAATTTTTTTCCAATGATCTTCTGTAGACTTTGGCATTGTTAATGACATCAAATTCTCTATTATTGCTTCGCATACTTGAATAACAATCAATTGCACTATTGAATGTCCGAGTCGATAACTGATAGCTATTGTTCTAAATGAATCACCAGTAGCTAAGAACCTACGAAACATAAATTAAAATATTCAATTTAAAATATCTCATTTTTATAAAGTATTTTTTTAGAATATTTTATTTTCATATAGTTGATTATATGTATATATATATATATATATATATATATATACATATACACTATGTATATATATATATACATAGTGGACCATTTTAATCCACCCAGTCGAATATCTCGAAAACCAAGCCCGGGAGAGAAAAATGCAGTATTTTGACATAAAATACAAGATATCTTTTTTTGATTATCTTACTCTAATACTTTTATGCACAGAATAACGAGACGAATCAATTGACATAATTAAAACACATAATTATGTTAAAGTAAAAATCTGAATTTGCAACTAACAGTTACACATTTTTACTTTAACATAATTTTGTGTTTTAATTATGCCAATTGATTCGTCTCGTTATTCTGTGTATAAAAGTATTAGAGTAAGATAATCAAAAAATGAATATTTTATGAGATATCTTGTATTTTATGTCAAAATACTGCAACTTTGAAGCCTTATAACTCAAAAAATACTTAATAAAAAATACTTTGTCATAAGTGTTTTGGAAAGCTCTCGAGATGAGCTACAAGAATATGTAAAAATATATAGGGTGTTCCATTTAAAAAACTTGAAGTGACCTTCACGTGACCTTCAAATGACTTTTCATGGTCAAACCAATGGTACCATCTTATGGTCCCCTCAAAACTATACAACTTTTATCTGAAACATTTTTCTCTCCCGGGCTTGGTTTTCGAGATATTCGATGGATGGATTAAAATGGTCCATTCTGTATATATATATATATATATATATATATATATTTTTTTTTTGTCAATTTTTATACATATTGTTCGTTTTTTTCTAGCTGCTGTTTGCAAAAAAACATGGACGAATCTCCGAAACTCATTTAGAAGAGCTTTGAAAAAAAAGTAAAGAATTTTTCTCCTTTTTATCAAAATATAACTAAGTCGCAAATATTCTCCATTATCACTGACCTTGAAATGAAGCAAATTACGCAAGAACAACCATTTTTTGGATCTAATACACCCACACACATACAACATCAACATTCTGCACAAATGCAATATCATACTGGGCCACATAATGTATCACGTTTTTTTACTATCATCTTCATTTACAATGTCACATTTCAGCGAAGAAACAGCGTATAATGAGAATACGTTTATACAGAAAAATTGTAATTTCAATAAAAATGTTTTACCTTAAACAAAGTGCAAGTTTTTTCTGTCGGTGAAATTGCCTCACGAAATGACGTATTTTGTTTTTGTAACATAGGCTCGATCAATTTTAATAACTCATAGAATTTACATTGCGGCATTCTAAAATATTGGTAAAATTTATCGTCATATTTAAGTAAATCTTTGAATAATGTCCAATGCTCTCCTTCAAGTTTTCTCTTTTTTAATATTGGATGTACCCATTTTCGACTTCTTTTTTTTATTTTTTTGACTTCAGCTTGGTCTAAAAGTAAAGCTATAAGAGCCAATTCATCGTCGCTGAATGATTCATCCATTTTATAATTTGTAACTGCTAAATGTCAACTGACGGACAGTTGCCGAAGCAGTCTGAACAAATGCAATAATTTGTCGTGCTGGTGCCAATACATATCGTTGCCGATACGTGTCGGTCCGTGCCGTATAATCTGATTCAACCTTTATACGGCTCGAAATTCATACGTTCCGCTTAGCCACACCGACAAGCTGTGCCTTCATCTGTACCCGCATATTCATACATGCAATCGCATACATTCACATACACTGTACCCGCACACATACTCGCATATCCGTACACACGTTCCCACACTCTGTACACGCGCATACACTCACATAAACTGTACTTGCTCATACACTCACACACTCTACACACACTCGCACACTCTTTCTCTGCATACCCAATACACTGTACAAACACTTACTCAGAATAAATCAAAATTTATTAAGAAAGCACGCTTACGTTCGTCCTCCCGACTCTGTTCCGAATCCTGATCACGACCGAGCTATTCGATCGCGGACTCGTTACAATGGTAAGGGAGGAACTACAGAGGGAGAAATTGAGATTGAAAGCAGGGAGAAAGGCGTGGGCGTATGAAAAGAGGTTGGGAAGGGAGAAGGGGGAGCTGGCGAGGAAGTGTTTGGAGGAGAAAAGAATAGCTGGAAGGAGGGGAAGGAGAGGTCAGATTGGGAAATGGAGAGAAAAAGTTTCTTTGAGGATAGAGGTTGAAGATAGAGGAGGTAGAAAGAAAGGAGGAAGAGGGAGAGGATTGGTGTGGGGAATTGGAGGAGTGGGATAGAGAAAAACAGAGAGGAGAGAAGAGGGAGAAGATCGAGGGGTCGACGTACAATAGGTGGTATAAAGAGGTGAAAGGAGTGGGGATACCGGGTTATTTGAAAAAGGGTTGGGGGGAGAGTAAGTGGAGGAGAGTAGCAAGGTTTAGGTTGGGAAATGAGGTAAGGGAAAGTAGGTATTGGAAGGAGGAAGGGAAAAGGGTGTGCAGATTATATGGGGAAGGGAGAGAGACATGAGAACACGTATGGGAGGGATGTAGGAAATGGGGGAAGGAAGGGAGAAGTTGGCAAGAGAAGGTGCAATGGGTGCTGGGAGAAGAGGGGGAGGGGAAAAGATGGATGAGGGAGTTGGAGAGGGAAAAGATGAGAGGGAAGGGAGGAGGGAAAGGACAAGAGGAAGAGGGAGGAGGAGGGAAAGAAAATGTAAGAGAGGGAGAGAATGGAGACGAATGGGGAGTGAATGGACTGGATGAATGAGAAAGGGAAATGACAAAGAATGAAAAGAAAACGGCAAGAGGAAACGAAAGTCCCAAGGCGGCATGTGTATGTGTGTGAGGGATGGCTGTGGGTGGAGGAAGAGAAACCTACACCTACAGCTGTCTAGAATAAGCAAGCAATAATGTTAGATTGTTATGTTTTGGTTTTTCTTTTAATTATAGTTTGAGATATTTTATTTGTTATTTTTATTTTTATATTTTTATATGAATAGTACTTTCTTTTGTTTTGAAGTTATGTATTATTGGCATAATATATAATTTATTATTAATATGTATATTCGATTTTTATTGCGAAGGTAGTCTTAAGTTTTTCTGTTTTCATTTATATTTTTATTTTTATTTCTGTATTCTTTTTTTTTATATATGTATTTATGTTCTGGCGGTTAAGTTGATGGTAGAATTGTATGTGAATTGTAACCCCAAGGGGAACAATAAAGTTACTACTACTACTACTACTACATATTATAAAAATATATATTTTTTGTAGTATTCCAAATTACCAACAGTATCTCAAATATGCTCCATTTTTCTTATTAACACTAAAAAGTGCCATTAATTGCTAATTTTTTAATTAATTAAAAGCTTATTTTGTTTTTCATAAATATCAAGATATCAATTCTTGAATTATAAATCATTGACAAGAGTTTTATGAAAATAGAACTTTAAAGTTATCAACAAATAAAAAACTTAACACAATAAATTCAGTTAGATTTTAATTCAATAGAATCTTATTGTGAAGCTTGGTTGCTAAAATATAAAAAATTGAAAATTGTTAAGAAAGTAATGAAATTTTTTTTTCAATTTTCTTAAAAATTAGTTGATTCAAATTTGGTTAAATAATTCAGAGTTAAAACTTATATATACTTATATAGAGTGTTTTAGACTACCCGTGCCATTTTCTTCGTCCATTTTCAAAAATAGAACCTTATGTTACAAAAAGTTACGTTGAAAAAATTTTCGTTTTTAAAGGGCACCCAAAGTATTTATTGGTGTTTTCATTTTTCGAGACAAACCGGAAGTAGGTGTAACAGAAGTCAACTTTGAAATTTTAAATAGGAATATGGGTTAAATGTATCGGAAGCTAAAGCTTTGAAAAAGAAACAAAACTTTTATTAAAACTTAATTTAATTATCTCCTATAGATCTCGAGAAAAACGTTTGGATGTATGGATATCTATAATAATGTACAAATGCATTTCTCTCAAAACCTGTAAAAGATAATTGAATTAAGTTTTTTACTAAAACTATTTTTTTTAATAAAACTGTAGTAAAAATTGTTTCTTTTTAAAAACTCTATCCAATGATATCCCACTTGAGATCTCTCTATATAGGGTCGGTGCACCATTTGTGGCCACTGTTCTATTTTTGGCCACCTCAACGAATTTTTTAAATTATTTAGTCTATGATTCAAGTGCGCGCTACATAAGTGGGAAAACTTAGTTCCTCACATCTCCACTGGTTACGTTATCCGCTAACAGTTGTAAAGTTTTTTCCTTTCCGACAAAACTAATCGATCTTTCCAACGAAAGTGTGTTCTTCTGTATTTTCTTGTGCAAATCGTTAAGGATACGAGGTAAGTTAAACATTAAAATAATTGTATAAAAGGCACGATTGTGAGTAACCTTTGTATAATTGGTGCGCGGAAAGTCTAAAAGTTAACCTCAATATGCGTAATTATGCATTTGACTTCTACAAAAGAAAAAATAATGGGTGTCGAAAAGTAGATCACGTATTGATCTAATTCTCTATTTTTAGCCATAGGATGGCCAGAACTGGTTATTGTATTATCCCAGTTGTGGCTAACAAAAATAGTGAGTATATTTTGTAAAATTATGAAAATGCAACACAACTACATATTTATTTGGAAACAAATTCTATATAAAATAATAATTAATATAATAAATTTTTTATACAGAGTGTTTCATTTTAAATGACGACCTCAAATATCTCTTAAAAAATACATTTTAAAGAAAAATGTTTCAAATAAAAGTTGTTTGGTTGTTTCCGAAAGAAAACATTTTTAATGTATTTTTTAAAAAAATATTATTGTGTTCGTCATTTAAAATAAAACACTGTATAAACAAATTGTTTTTTTCAGATAAATATATAGTTATATAAACATATATATCTCAAAATTAAAGAATTAGATTAATACATGATCTTTTCGACACCTATTATTTTTTTCTTTTATAGAAAAAAACGCGTAGTATAAAATGAGATATCCTATATAATTACATTGTACGTACAATAATTTTTATTATTATGTATTATGTATTATGTTTTTATCATTATTTTTATCATTTTTTATTATGTATTATGTCTTTTATTATATATTATATTTTTTATTATTTATTATATTTTATTATATATTATGTTATTATATATGTACATTATATGTTTTTTAGATGGATAATAAGAATCGTTTTAAAAAGAAACATCAACAGAAAAGAAAACTTTTTACTTATTCACCATCAAAAATAAGAAATGCCATTATTGCAATACAAAACGGTTCATCTATATTAAATGCAAACAAGATTTTTAATATTCCAAGAACAACTCTGCGAAATAAACTTAAAGGAGATTCACCAATAACATCTGGTCGAGTTGGTCCAGAGTCTATTTTAGGTTCTCGAATAGAAGAAATTCTGGTTAACTGGCTTCTCAATACATATAGAATGGGTTTTCCAGTTAATAGAGAAGGTTTATTGTATTCAGTAAAACGGCTGATAGAAGCTGAAACTATTAAAACACCATTTAAACACTATAAATATGAACAAAGACCATATTTCTGACAATGAATCAAATAAAAAATATCTAGAAATCTTTGAAAAAAATATCGAATCGAACATTTCACAAGAATTTAAAGATCTCAAGGCTAATGGAAATGTCTGGAATGGAAATATGAAATATGAAGCTTTATTTGATACATGGAGCAAAGTAATCGATGAAGTAAATGGAAAAAATAAAACTATATGTACTAAAAGATCCCTATTCGAAAACTCTGATTTTCCTATTTCCGATGTAAATGTTTTGGATGGTATGTATGTATAAATAAATGTGGTTCAAGAAAATAAAAAATTATTAATCCTTTCATCAAATTTAATTTCAATATGTACAATTATTAGATAAATTAATGTATCTTATTACTAAATTAATCTTATTATTAAATTAATTTATATTTAATAATTTTTACATACAATTTTTATTATTCATCGTAGGTAAAAACAATTATTCAAATAATAATTTTGAAGCAGAGTCTATTACATTCATCGGAGAGATTGACGATGTCCCAATAGAAATTGTGGATTGCGAAAATAATCCCTTGAATATGGATTTGTTAAAAGACCCTTTACGCAAGAGTAACAATTCTTCAAGTATAAATTTATTTTCTGCTGCAAATATTTTAAACAATAATGAATTACAAAAAAATAATAAAAACAATTCTCTTGTAATTAATTCAGATTTATCAGTAGACCAAGGTTTGATCAAAATTAATGAAAATTTGCCTAATATTGAACAAAATTTAGACAAATGTTCTACTTTAAATAAATTACATTTAAATAAATTAATCAATAATTTAACTAATAATGTTAAAGAAATTTGTACAACTCAAATAAGTAATTTCAAATAACATAGAAGAAACTTTAAAAAGCATATTGGTTTATCCTGAAATAAAAAAATCGAAAAATACAAATAAAAATAAAATACAATTACCTTCAGTGATTACAAGTGATCGTTGGTTAGAGTTAAAAGAACAAGAAAATAATGAAAAGCAATTATTGTTAGAACAAAAACAAAAAAGAAAAGTAGAATTAGCGTTGAAACGAGAAGAAAATTTAAAACTGAAAGCAGAAAAAAAGAGAAAAGGGAAATGGAGAAAAAGAGAAAGCAACAAGAAAAGGAAAAAAAGAAGGAAGAAACAATTGCTAAAAAAATACGAAAAATGCAAACAAATCGCTAATTCCTAAAAAAAAGTTTAAAGTAAAAAGTTTAACTGGATTAAAATAATATTAAATGTTTTAATATTTTATTAATATGTTAATTTTTTAATATTTTTTTATTTTAATAATTCTAATTAAGTTGTTTTTTAAGTTCCATATATAGTTTTTTTAAATTGCTTTGTATAAAAGTAATTTTAATAAAAGTTAAACATGTATGTATAAGATACATTTTGTATTGTAGACTAATATAATATTTGATAATTTTATTACAAAAAATAAACTATTACATTAGAAACAAATCATAAATTTTATTACGTATCTGTACCTTTTCATTATTTTTTTAATTACAAATTAATTTCAATTTCATTTATGTGACCAGAAACGGTACTTATTGTAGCGAGAACTGATGTTTTGATGGCCAAAAACGGTGAAATCGGATCTTATAATATAATTTTTTATTCTTAAAATATTTACTTTACTTTATTTGCTTGTCGATCTTGAATTTATCATCTAAAGACTCTTATGAATGTATTAAAGCAGTTAAAAGCATTATATTAACGAAAAGAATTTCATAAAAATGTGTTTATTTCGTCGAAAATCTTTAAAGTGGCCACAAATGGTGCACCGACCCTATCTATTTGAAATTTTGTTTGTTTCGAAAAATTGGAACTAGTAGAAAGACGGTAGTTTGAAAGCCTGTATATGTATATGTATTGTATAATGATTATAATGACTGAGAGTAACTATAATAATAAACAATATTTCAAAAAGGAATAAAACAATTGAGTAAGCTTTTATTCCATTGATAGCACTTACACTGACAAGAGTGAGACCAACAAATAATACTGCCGCTGCACTTCCTCCTACTATTATCAAAACCAGAAAACGAACAGTGTGAGTTACATCATTTGCGTATCTGTAAATTCATATAATGTTCATATTTTATAATCGTAAAGTTAGATGAAATTTTATCAATAAACTTAAAATAAATTACACATAAAATATAAATAATTCTTATTTAAAAAAAAAAGAAATATTTTTTTCTGCTTTTTAAAATTCTTATTGACAAAGCTGATTATTATAAAATAAGGATTAATTGTTATAGTTAAATTTATAATCATACCGTAGTACTTGTTGGTGCTTCCGAATGCACTGTGCCAATTCGTAAACATTTGATATCATTCGTAATTCATTACACAACATTTCAAATCGAGCTGAAGCAAACCAAAGTAGAAGTGCAATAAGAACAATAATACATAAAATAGATGCCATCTGTATACCAACAGAACTCTGCTGTACGTAAATGATCGTTTTTAATGGCTGATAATTAACGTTAAATGGATATTTAGCATACGTTGGAAAAGGATCAGATAAAAATGATGGACTGCACATAACGGCGAACGCTGTTAAATAAAACCACATTGCGGTCACAGCGTAAAACATTGCGTATCTGTCGACATACTGTTGCAAGATATCCTTTTCGTAACCTATAGCATGTTTACAATAGTTTTCCATCTCAGCTATTAATAACTGCAATATATCATTTGTAAAAAATTATTTTAGTAAAAAATTAATATATTTTAACTGAATATGTTGTAATAATATTAAAACATTAATGTTAATGTATTTTGATTTTTAATTGTTGAAATAATTTGTAAAAAATTGTTTAATAATTATAATTATAACGAAAATATACTTTTTTTATATTTATAATTTAAAATAAACATATAAATATGTGTATATGTATTAAATAGATATATATGTAATTATTATGTTAAATATTTATATTTTTAACGTTTTAAATACTTATATTAAATATTTATAATTATATTTTTAATATTTATATAGGTATCAAAGAATTGTGATGAGATCGAGAATAAAAATTGCATTTAAAACTTAATTTTTTTATTACTATATTTTAAATTAAAATTATTATACTTGATAAGGTGGAATATAGTTGTGCGGTCTTTTAATTTTTTTATGGCTTTTAATATGAAAATAATTATCAATTATATTATCATATAATTAATTATATGACAATTACAAATCTAGAAATCTACATAAAAATATTTTTCTTGATTTTCTTTAACTTTGTAGGTAAAGAATTTTAGGTTATAGAAAAATAGGGTTTTAAAAAATAGTTTAACATCTTCATCAATGAAGTAAAATTTTTTTCTTTTTTTTCTTAACACACGCACGCACGCACGCACTCACTCACTAAGGATAATTATTTTCTGTATTAAATGTAATTTAATGCATCGTATAATTAATTTTTATATTTATTAAAAGACACGGTAGTGTCTTGCGTTGAGTTCAGTTTTTTTTTAGTTGAACAAGACCGTGTATCTTTACACGAGTAGGCAGTTTGAAAATATCTCAGGTTATAAGTTTTGCAATAACGGCTGAACCGATCAAGTTCTTACTAGGCTCAATCAATAGCTTGGCTTTCGGATTATATCATGAAAGTGTTTTTATTTTTGTTCTATGTATTCTACCAAAGCTATGTTACAATAAAATTGGCAGCGTTGAGTTGTTCTAATTATATTTTTTATAATTAAAATATCATTTTGTAAAATTTTACTTTATGTTTATCAACTTAACGCAATTCTTTATAATAATATATTACTAGTTTTTGTAAAGAATAAATATAATTAATATAACTGTTTTGCACAATTGTATAACACGCCCCTGAACTCAATGCTTTTTTTACCTTTTTGTTAAAAAGGTAATTTTTTAATATACTTAAAAAGAAACAAAACGTCATATATAAAGAAAAAAATTTACAGTTTATTTAATTCTTACTTGAAGATGTTTGTGCTGTCCGTGACATACCCACATTTCTATAAAAGCTTGAGCACTGCCAGCAATTAATGGAATCGATTTGACGCAAATATCAGGACGGTCACTCCAATCCTGAAGAGTCATAGACAATGGTACAAAAAGACACCATATGTTCATGTAAGTCAAAAAACGTAACACTTTAAAACCAACAACTTGCCGCTTCGTAGCAGTAGCTGGTAGTGGCCATGAAAGGGATATAACTAAACTCAATTTTGTGAAAGTGATAACCTTTTCCGGTGTTAGCTTTCTCAACATCTTACTACCAACTGAAACATTAGCTGTCAATATGTGAGATAAAAAAGTATAAGGAAATAATACATTTCTATATATTACATCGAAAAATATCAATAATAGTATATTATAGTTATGATTATGCGCGAACATGTAATAAAAGACTATTCATTTTCTTTTCATTGATATAATAGACTGATTTATTTGAAAGTATAAAGGAAATAAGAAGTTATTACATAAATCATTACAAACAACATATGCGTGAATATATGTGTAGTTATTTTGTGATTATTTGCCAGTACTTTCTTATTGTAAGATTGAGACAATTGGTATATGTTATCAACTGTTATCATATATTATTTCTATAGACTATTTCTTTCTCCCCAGATATCAGATTAGGCTTTCTGCATTATAAGAAAAAAATATGAGATGCAGTATTTATACATATCATACAGTACATGGAATTTTTGCTGAAGTATGAGAGTCAATAATGAGACATTTTGTTATTTTTTAAAATATATTTTTGATAGTTAAAATCAGGAATGAATTGATGTTACAGAATATAAAAAATACAAAATTAAGTACAATATAGTTAATTATTTTATTATATAATTTTAAACATTACATTTTTATGTACCTAATAATAACTAATACGTCAACAAGATAAAGTTACTACATATTACAATGTCATTCATAATTAGTTTTTCTATAAGTGTAAAATACCATTAAAGAAAATTTATATGCTTTGTTAATGCAAATGGTTAAGAAGAAGAGTTAAAAAAGTTAATATAATATTTAATATTCATATGCATATAATTTGTAGCTATTTAAAAAAAAATTATTGTATTTAAACTTTAAAAGGACTGATCCTTTTTTTATTGTTAAATAAATAACAATTTTATGTTTAGTTAGGCTTTTTGTTTTACGTATTAAAAAGAAATAGACTAAAAATAATTTACACTATAAAATAAATATATTACTATCGGTGAAAACAGTTCACAGGTTCTCCACAACAATAAATGCCCAACATACGACGTGCATGTTTCATGAAACGTTTCATAAAAAATTATAAAAAGAAATAGAATTTACTGCACAAGAATACACCGATATGATTATCATATACGGAAAAACCGAAGAAAATTCTTGTGCCGTGGCATGTCTTTACGCGGAATTACGATTCCCCGAACGTGAACCACATCCAGCGTTTAATGTAATTTTGAGATATATCAGAGAGACAGAATCTCTTCTATTAAATTGTCGAACCGCTGATGTACCAGTGCGTCATTGCATAAAGGAAGAAGAGAGAATCCTGGAACGTACGTGCATCATGCGGATCGAATGCTGAATCTTTCGCAATACGTGATGTATTGTAATCTACATCAGAACAGATTGCACTCATATCATTATCAACAAGTGCAGCAACTTTTAGCAGGAAATGAAGAATAACGTGTCTACTTTTGTGAAGGTATTTTTATTATCTTTATTTAATGTTTGTGATATGTTTAAAAAATCTTAACTATCGATAAAATACACATAGGGTTTCTCGCACAGTGTCGGGGGAATGATATTTCTTCGATCGCATTTTGTGGACGGACAAGCCACTTTTACAATAGAATATTTAACAGCATAATTTCTTGTTGTGATAAGAAAGTCCGCACACCATTCGATAAAGTGCATTTCACTATCTGGTCAATAAAGGTATGGGCAGAAATGATAGCGGACCGAAAGAGTAAAATTTACTTATTATTAATAAGTTAAGGGGTTTCCACCTAGTTAGAAACAATAAAAGACAATGATTTTTGTGAATTTTTTTAGACAAATAGTTACAATATTCATGAATTTATATGTATATATAAAACTAGCGTGACAACAGTGTGAACAACTGTATGGGCAATAAATGTGTCCATATTGGCCTTGTCAAATTGTTGATATTGTAGAGCCAAAACAAGTCATTTGATATAAAAACTGTTGCAATTCTGTAATTTGCACAGAAGATCTTCGATCTGTTAGAATCGGATAATAGAAAAACAACAAAACAGTCTTTTAGTGGATTCACACCTTTTATTATTACATCTGAGAGGCTTACAGTCAGAAGGCTTATCATGAACACATCCTATAAGAGAGGGCGCGCAGAAAAGAAAAGGAAAAACGTATGTAGTGCGCGATAATCAAATTAAATGAAAATAAAGAAATACAAAACTGTGATAAACATAAAAATCGATATAAGCATAAAATCAATATGGTGATCGATAAATAAACCTTCCTCTCAACATTCTCACTTTTATTTATTGGTTAATATTTTTTTATCCTCTTTATTGTTAGAGAATGAATCTATTGCTAATGTCTTACAATTACCTACAAACTTTTCTTTTGATAGTAATTCAGTTAAAAAATCAGCTAATTGTTTTTCTGATGAAACGTACATGGGCAATAATAAATTATTATTAATATAGTCGCAAATGTAATGGTATTTCACATCAATATGTTTTGTGAATCTATAATGTACTGTGCTTTTAGCCAATTTTATTGCACTTTGATTATCAATCAATAGTTCTATCGATAATTGATTTTTATTCACTAATTCTTGCGATAATTGACGCAACCACATTGCTTCCTGGACTGCTTCAAATGCTGAAATGTATTCCGATTATGCTGTTGAACATGCAACATATTTTTGTTGTTTAGAAGACAGTAGTAGGGTGGGCACTATGAGGCGTCAAAACAAACCCCCACCACCGACCCAGCGGCGCCGTGTGTTGAGGATGTCTACGTTCTGATTGGTTGAGGGGGGTGATTGTCTGGAGAGGGAAGTGTTCTGATTGGTCTGCTCCATGGTGCCCATGCAGCGGATTGGTCCGCTCCATAGTGTCCAGCGAGAGTGGGGGTAAAGAAAGGATAAGCGTCATAAATAAAAAAACACGTGCTACGAAAAAACGGCGTCTGGATGCGACGCTGTTGTATAATTAAGTAAAACATCTTTCCTGGAGACAAAGAGAGATAATAAAAAACAGTCGGACAAAGGTTTGACCACCTGCTGTGCTATACTATTGAAACTTTTCGACTAGAATAACGGGTCATCGAACCCCGACGTTCGTTTATTGAGTGATAATAAAACAAAGATAATAAAATATACTATTGAAACTTGGCGGCTGTAAAAGGAAAAAAGGGTGGTAGAAAGAAACGGAAGGCGATTTAAGACAAAAAACTTTGCATTTATTAATATACTAGTTTTTTCATAAAAAAATCTATATTTTAAAATTCGCATTTTTATTACATACACTTAAGAGTATTACATATGAGTAAATTATATGATATTATGCGTGCTTTGAGCTACAGGATTAAATATGACATTATACGTTATATTTTGATGATTTATGTTTTTTCTGAAGAAAAATTTTACGAAATTAGCGTACGATTAAACGATCGTTATGTTCACAATTTTCGGAAAAAAGAGTAAGAAACTGATTAAGATCATAACCATTGCACATATAATATAAAAATAGACAGCTATATTGTCCACATGTTTGAAAAAAAATTCCTTGTAGTTGCTGAGTATTCCATTAATGGATGGTTGAGTTTCGTCGAAGTCGGAGGAAAAATCCAGGGTACAAAGGGAGGGTAATCTATAGTTGTCAAAGTACGTGGCTGTACCATCTGCATTGAGGAAGAAGGCGACCCAATGTTCTCCAGGTCGATTGTGGTTGTCGGTGTTAGCGACGATGGCTGTTGACCTCGTCCACACCCTCGGAACTCTGTCGGCAGGATAGACTCCACATGTCTGACATCGAGATGTTGCAATGCTTGTAGAATTTCGCGAGAGTTCATTTTTTGCTCTAAAGACGAACGAACGTGCGGTATTATTTGAATAACACCGGCATTTACCTTTTTTGGTAGCGAGTTTTTGTCTATACCTGTATCTTCAAATTTTTAAAGTCAGTCTGCGTGGAGCTGCTAGTTATTTCAAACTCTATTCGGCAACGTCGATGATTCTGGTTTCGTGAATATCTCTTCTTTTTCAATTGGCTGTTCGGTTTTCTACAGGTTTTTGTTCTCTATTTCATTAGATATTTTAATATTTTCATTTATATCGTAAGACTCATAATCTCTGATATCGATTTCGTAGTCGTCTTCGTCCTCCTCGATTATTTTCCAATTTTCGTCAGTATTACAAGTAGCCCGAGTACTAAGTGAGGTGTTGCTGGTACGATTATTCTGCGCGACCAACCAACATTTTAATTTATAAGCATTATTCGATGCACAATGATAGATTCCGAATTTGCGAAATCCGTGATAAGTGCAATATCACCCGTGTTCTTCTTCTGACATTAAATCTTTAAATGATGGAGAGATGACTTCCAAATTATTTATATCTCTGAAAAGCAGGTTCCTCAGGTATCTTGCTTTTTCGTTGCCTCTGACGTAAATGTGACGTACGCGTCTTGAAATTTCGCGCAGATGCGAAGTAAAATACTGTAGATTAGTTCGCCGTCGAACCACTCGATACCGTGATAATTTTTTGAAAGCCAATTGTTTTCTCGTCTTACTCTCGCGGATAGTTCTCCAAATGGTTGCGGAGGTAACATAATCCAATGGCTGACGTCAATTGCGATAACGGCGACTTCTTTCGGAATAAATTTATCGTCGCCATCGCTGTATGTCGACGACTATGTCCATATTGCAGAAATTTATTCACTTTCAATGACGTGTTATAAGTTCTTTACGAAACGTTCGCATTCACGTTTCGAATGAAACTAAAGCATCTTTTGTTACGATATATATATACGCTTTGGAAAATACGCAGGTAGCGATATTTTAGTAGGAAGTGGAGGGGGAAATTTTTACCCGAGTATTGTGTTATAACATGCGAAACACAACGGAAATCTAGCCAGAAAAATCGACGATGACTTGACGCGATACGTCGATTTTTATCACGTTATTGAACTCGGCGTAAACAATACAATTAACGGTCTCAGAGAAAGCTTTTTCGAATCGCACTTCTAATCGCAAACTTCCGTGTTTCACGAGATTCCAATGTCCGGCGCAATTAGCTGACAGATCGGCGTAAGGTCAAAAGCGAATAGCGTATATCCCTTGAAATAATCGTCTCTGCTTATAGAATTTCCTTCATTCAAAAAATGGATACCCGTTCCCGAAAAAAGCGTTTGATAAGCTTCGACGTAAAGCGGTTTTTCAACCGAGAAAATCGGCTGTAACGGTTTACTGGGAATTTGCATACCATCGACGTATAATGAGAAGAAATTTATACCCCAATTTTTAAAATTAAACGGATTTAATTTTCTATCGCCATTAAATGCTTTATTATTGACGAAGCTGACTATTATTCGTTTCGGTAGCTGACCTAGTATTGCGTTATCTATCGTTTCCCCCACCACTTCGCTATGAATCATAAATGTTTTAACCTCGACTCTCGTAAGCGGATATTTGGCTGTAACTTTACTCAGCATTCTAGCGTGTGCGAGTAACATTCCGGCGCTAATTTTCGCCCTTCTCACGAGCAAGCTAGCATCCAGTATACGAATTTTCGATATGCTGTTACTTTCCATAAGACAGAACGCATCTTTTGATCGGACGAGACGCAAGTGTACTTCTACGCTGTTAATTAAAAACTTGTCTTGATTGAAAACATCGTAATGAAGATGTCCTATGTCCTATAAGATCTAGAGCTCGTCCTCCGTGAATGTATCGAGCGCGCCTCACAAGAGCAGCATTGCCTTTTGTTTCCACCGGATCGTCCATGTGTCCTGGCGTATCCGCGTCCCACAGACACGAGGTTAGATGGGTAGTTTTTGCGGGTGAAGAATAATTTAACAACGCCTCGATGTACGTGCAGTACGCGTAAGCGTTGTTCGGGGGCGACACGAGTTTTTGATTGAAATACACGTCGATCTGATTGAAGATGGAATGGAGTAAATGATTTACGGGACCTGGGCTGGGTTCGGCGCTGGCACCCGCCGCGCGTATCGCGGGATCGGTTTCTATGCACACGCGAAGACTTAGCATGGTATGAGTGAGATCTAAATATTCTTCTCCGTAGCCTGAGATGACGAATTCTATCGGCGAGTCGTCCGAGAGCGAAGTGACGGGTTTGTAATAGATCCATTGTGAACTCTCGATACTAGTCTGCGTAGGCGGTAAAGAAAAGAGATCGAGTTCACTTTTTTAAACACTCGCTCGAATGTGTATGAAGAAAAGACATGATTATTTACCGTAAATTTTTTATCGCCGGCCAATATTTCGTTGTTAGTCTACCGTATTTACGTAGTTACACGTAGTTTACTACCGTAGTACACGTTTAAGAGAATATGTCGGATATGTACGTTTTTTTCTAGGTTTACGACGTCTTAAGTCTTTTCACCGACGCGATTTTTCCTTCTTCACTTATTTTTTGATGTTTTGTTCTTCGTTTTGGGTTTTTTCGATAAACTTTTCTTACTCGTTCGACGGCGTTTACGCGATGAAGTTGTCGCAGATTTAACGATGCGAGCGTTAAGCCCTGCGAAAAGAAACTGAGCTACGCGCATTTTTGCATCTGACTTATATCCCGATCCTTTCATCGAACTACTTATTTTTTTTTTTAGCTTTCTTCTTGAGATTGTTGCGCGATTCTTTAAAACGATTTTCGGTCGCTACCTTTAACGGTATATTATTTTCAATGTCGTCAATTATATTAACACCGGCCCGTAAGGCTTCTTTCCCCACGCTACGTATGCCGCTACTTAGATAAGATATATGTCTAAATATTCCTCCTAAAAAACTTCCGATACCATGACCGTTGATAAGGCGCGCCGACGAAAACTCACGGAATTCCACCACCCCTATCGCTTTGTAAATTGTAATACTCGTATTAATCTGTCATGACCCGTTTGAGAATTTAATTTCTATCTTTTTCTCAACGACGCCGACGTTCACAATACTAGCGGGTTCGCCTTTAGGCGAACACTTTAGTGTAACGTCACAGTCGATGTTTCGGATTCAAATGGTATTTTTTTTCCAAACTGATCTCTTATATCGATTTCAATTCTACTGAAATTTGTTCGTCGTAACGGGATATAATACGGAAGAGAGAAATGTTTCACTTGATTCGTTCCGTACTCGTAATCGCAACCATGCTCCTCGACTGGCACTATTCGGAGAAGAGGAGACTGTACATCGCCCATTATATAAAATTCACAAATATCGCAATAAACGAATAGTTTATCGGGAATACCGCGAGCCAAACTAGAGGGTTCGTGAGTAAAGAATCCAAAGTCTCCCTTTTCAAAACCGAGTTTAAGAAAAATTGATGTAGATTTTTTTTTTGAATCAGGATTATACGTCGTAAGCCCAGTATAGTATCGCTTCCCCCTTAGGAGCATTATAAAGTGCATCCCCTAAACCGAGTATTCGTAGAAGTTTATCGGAAAAGTTTACATAATGATTTAGTTTGCATTTATTTTTATCACACTCGAGGTAAAACTCTATACTACCGACGGATAACCCTCGTCGATCTAGATGAAAATGCGAACCGGCTATTTTACACGTCGTATTAATCGCGGTGAGAAGTTCGTCCATATTTTTATAAATGTCAACTCGTATTTCGTCTTCCTTCGAAGTTATCACAGCATCTTTTTTCCCGTTACTTCGAATATCAACATCGGCGAATATGAGTATATTTTCACCGCGTTGTACATGAAAAAAAGTATTGGGGAATTGAATTTCGTTGAGCGCGACTTCTCATTCGCCATGTAACTGTATCGTTTGAGGTAATTCCGTAATAAATGACGAGGTAGTATTGTCCGGAAAATAACGCATACTGCTATTGCTCGGAAGAACCAGTAGAAATTGTTCCTCCCTCATCTCAAAGATTTGTTAAACTTGAAGCGGGGAATCCAACTATCAAATTTACTGGCATAATCACGCCAGCTAACTAGCAGCTGTTTATTATCACCACGGCCTCTGCTTTTTATCTCGCGATCGACGATAAACTCTTCTTCCTGCAAGTTTTTCTCAACTCGAGCTAATTCTTGCTCGTAAAAAATACCGTCAATGTCTTCTCCGGTTAAATCGCATAATTCGTACACCCGTGGTTTTCGCCAATCAAGAACCCGCTGAATTCAAAATATCTCTTCGCTCCACTTCGCCACGTATCCTTTCTCGAAGGTGATTTTTGCTCTACTGATCCGCACAAGATCGCCGACGCGGTATTTAGCCTTTTGTTTTGCGCGTTTTTCGTTTTTCCATCGACGAGTTATATTTTCACGCGCGATGCGAGCATTTTCACACGTAACGACCGCTGATTGCATTTTGATAGCGGAATGCCGCGTATGATTATAAGCGTGAACGATATCTTGCAAAACATTTATGTAGCGCCGTGTATTTTTATGCATAAAATAACGCCACGTATGCTCCTTGAGTGTTCTATTAAAACGTTCCACTATAGCTGCTTTAATATCGAGATTGCGAGTTACTCGAAAACAAATGTCCTTTTCTTTTAAGAATTTTTGTACAGGACGAGCAATAAATTCTTTATCTTTGTCGGTCTGCAGGTATACGGGTAGACGACCGTTGTTTCTCGAGAATATGCGTTGAAAGGCTTCTATTACACAGCTAGCTGTTTTGTCACGTAAATTCGTATTCCCGTACGAATTTACTAAACACGTCAATTACCGCAAGTAAGTAGGAATAACCGGCATTGTAGTTCTTGAGATTACGAAGATCGATCAAATCGGCTTTCCATAGGTCATCGATATTTGTCACGTTATAATGTAAACGCGGAAATTTTCGTCGTACCGGGCGATACAACGTGTACGCGTCTTGCGATTTAAGCCAGTCGAGAACCTCATTGCGCGTAAAATTCGGTTTAACGGCTCGCGATAAATTATCCGCCGCAGAATACGCGGGGTCGTAATACAATTTTTCAAACTCCGTCATTAGAGCGGCCGCCATGCGAATAATCCTTTTTTTCTCTTGGGGGAGAATCTTCATTGTCGCTTGTTAATGTTTTATCTCCGTCGTCTTCGTCGGCGGACACAAATAGTCTGTGTCGGTTTCGTCTAATTTACGACTGCGTGACCTTGTGTGCGGAGTTTTCTTCGGAGTGGAGCTCCCGCGAGGTAACGGATTCTCAATGCGAGGAGCCTGTAATAAATCGCGATTTCCTATGAGATTGGAAGGTGTGTTTATATCACACAGCAATCGAGCAAACTGAATTCTTCCGGTTGCTTTTACTGCTTTTCTTTCACGTATCGCGTCGTTTATGTATTTAACGATATTCCCTCTACGAGTGCACTGTCTATAGTTACTACCCCGCGTTTATCCCAGCTAATCTTAGATGCCGGAATATCTAGTAAGTATTTCAATAGAATGCGGCCTCTGTCGCGATAAGATTTCGGTACGGTGTTGATTATTTCTTTGATCATTTCCGCCGATTGAGCGCGTTTTTTCCCGAAACTGCTACTACTACGGTAGTAGTGCTAGTAATAACTAGGACTACCGTCGCTGCTAATTAAAGTTCTCGTTTCTGCGAGTTCGTCATTCGAATCTTTCGTGTTTTCGTTCTGCTCTTCATCCGCGTCGCCATTATCGGTTACACCTTTGCGTAAATGTTTTCTCGCAGCTTGAACAAAGTGAAGATAACGTTGCAGTACTTGCTTCTATATTTTCCATCTTTCCTCCTCGGTGACATGAGGCGTGAGAATAAGAATACGCCAAATCTCTGCATCAAGTCGCGATAAAGGAATTCCAGGTGTCCGTACGGTATTATTTTCATTTTCAGTATTCAGTATCTCGTTAATTTTCTTCGTTAAATTATCAGCCGACGAATTGAGGGATATTTCTGATGGTTGTTGCTGTTGCTGCATTTGTTGCATCTTTTCGAGATTTTCCGTTGAAATTAAAACCATTTTTTTAGCTCTTTCCATTATTCTTTTGTTAATCTTTTATTTTTCCTCGAAATTTCCTTGAATATACAAAGTGGTTTTTTTTATTCATCAATAATCCGGGATAATATAGCTCCGAGTATAGGGACAATAAGATAAGGTAAGAATCCGCCGCGTTGAACTAACAATTGTCTTTTGTCTTTCAAATTGCCTTTTTTTGCAGCAATACGTCGTAAAATTGCTTTATATTTGGCCAGGCATTTTTTACCGTTATTTCCAAGCGGCACGTGTCCCTTAAGAGTATTGAAAACACACTCTTGAATACACTTTATGAGCTTATTGTCGGCGCTGCGTAAGAATGCTTCTCTTTGATGTTTTTTCAAATAACATAATGTTTTTAAAAGACACGCATTTTTCTCACCGATAGAGCGTCTAGCAGTTTTTATCACGCTGCAGGGTGAATCGCGTGACGTCACTGCTAAGGGATTTTTTTTGTTATTCTTTTCTTTTTTCACCATTACGCATCAATTTCACGACTGACGGCTTTCGAGTGTAAATACTGTACTTTTTATCGCGCTGCAGGGTGAATCGCGTGACGTCACCGCTAAGGGATTTTTTCGTTATTCTTTTCTTTTTTCACCATTACGCATCAATTTTACGACTGACGGCTTTCGAGTGTAAATATTGTGCTTTTATATGCCTCCGCCCCTTCTAATACTCGATCTACGCGAAATGTAGGCGTAATGCAGTTTATCGTTGGGAAAGATACGTCCGAAATCGATATTCTGGAGTCGATTGTTTCAAATCGAGCAATAAATACTCATGAGGTCTCGAGGTAGCGTCGTAGTATGCTTCTTCTATAAACTTTGGATCATCGGGATATACTTGACGCGCTAAATGACGAATTTGCGCACAATCGCGCGGATTTTTGAAAATTACTATACAATTCGCATTTAGAGATATGTCGCGCTGTCCGCGCCTCTGATGGAAGAGATTTTGCGAGATGAGAATAACGCTGAATTTTTATGATGGCTTCCTTTCATAAACAGATCTACGATAACCTCGCTCGAAGACGATTCTCTCATAAGATCGTCGATTATTACTAATTTCGAAGAAAGTGGATCGCTGGAATAATCCTCCGGACGCAGCAACCCCTCGCGAAATTCGATTATATTTTTCTTTGTGTTTATCAAAGTATTATTACCGTATCCGCTCTTTTTTCCCACATTTTTCTCTTCTTTTTCTCTTTTAGCTGCCGAACACTGCAGACGTTGATAGGCATCTTGCCACTCGGCATAATAAAATAAAATTCTCTCGAATCGAGTATTGCACATGGCGGATAAATAACGAAGAAAAGTTTTTACAAAAATCGTTTTTCCGCATCCTGTAGGCCCGCAGATAATCGACGTCCAAGGATGTTTCTAGCGCGTATCCATTTTGTGAAATGAACCATTTACGTTCAAACACGTAAATGAAATAAGTAACTTGAGACATTCTTAAAAATAATGAAACTTATTAAAAATACGCATGCGTGATGAATTTTTAATGTTGAGCACAGGAATGCGTAGAAATAAGCTTACCTTCGCTCCGGGGGGCCTACCCGCGGCGGCTGCATGCTCGCGCTAGCGTTTCCCCGCTACGCGTACGAGCGGAAAGCTCCGCGGCCGATTAGCCGACACGTAGCCGCGGATGTTGCGCGAATAAGCATATTCGCGGCGGTAAGCTCGCGCCAGCGTTTTTCGAGCACCGCCGCTTATTAGCTCATATGCGGTGCTCTTTGTGTGCTTATATTAAAAATAAAATGCTCGTTTAACGTTTCGAATACCGCTCGATACGCCGATTGATTTATATCGAAACGTTTTATGAAAAAAGGGTAAATAAAGAAAAATTTCAGTATTTTTTAAAAAAAGAAAAAAATTTTTTATTAAAAATTTTTTGTTTTTACAAAATTTTTTGTTTTACAAAATTAAGATTCGCGTTTTAACAAAATTATGCGAACAATTTCATTAAACCGAAGAGCGAGTAATTTTTAAAATACAATATTGAAATACTCTTCTAAAAACGTTAAGTTGTTTATCTGTGTTTGTACATTGCGTTCAATTTCTTGATAATTAACTTTAACAGTAAGCTTTATAATTTCGTAATCTATGTAAGATGTAGGAAGTTTTAATTCTATTTCGTTAATTACATATTTCTCGCAAATATGAACAATGTCGGCGATAGAATGTAGCCGAGCCAGATGCGCATCCACGCATTTTACAATTTTCCAAATATTTTCCAATCCGAGGAAAGTTGCTTTCTGCATCACAACGGCTATGTTGTAAGTTTTGTCTAAACGTAAAACTCAGATTCCTCGGAACTTTCTTCGCCGGTGGTTGAGCATGGTCTTCCTTTTCGCCATTACCCTCCGCGAAATATTCCAGATTTTCTTTGTATGCTACCAACACCGCTCTCGAGCCGTAAGCGCTGGTGAAGTTAATGGAAATATTATTGAGGATAATCGGAGTCGGTCTGGTTTTTTGATTCTCACACAGATATATTTTTATATGCTCCATATTGAGTTGAAACTGCTGCCATGTGTCGGTGTCGAAAGAAATCTCGTCGACGTAATTTCCTGTTAATTTAACAATCGGCACGTGGCATCCTTCGTTTGTTACTTGCAACCCCACATGTAACTTCTTGGTGTGGGATATTTGTTGATAGCAATAAATGATGCTGTACGTTTCTTATTGGGTTGTTGGAATTACTTTCCATCTTGATAACGTCGCAAACGTGTTCAGATTTCACGAAATTGTTTAGATTCTTCGATGCCGCCATTGTTATCACTTTTCTCACAAAGAGAATCCGAACAAGGAATAGTTGCAACAGCGAGATAAAGTAACAAAATCTCGAGAAAAATCGCAGCTAAATTAAAACTTTGAAGGTGCAGACTCGAATGAATATAGACGAGCGCTTTATCGCGCAATTTATATAGGTTGAAAATCCGAGAAGTGGGGGAATAACTTGCGCGCGCATAATTAGCAGTCGTGAAAAATCAGGATTTTTCATGTTGAAACCTGTTCGATAAACTTTGAGAAAGATCTAAAAATTTGATTAAATTTGAATAACATAAAAGCAAAAGTACTTTTACAGCCAACACATTGGCGCGGTACATTCTGCAGTCAACGTCAAAGAAAAAAAAACGGGTGAAAGAAAAGAATAGAAAAGTTTATGACAGGCTTTTCATAAACTGTTAGGGTCTTAAATTTATGACAAACATATTGTACAGTTTGAGATATAAATTCTTTTATAACCCAGCGCGAGATTTTTTTAAATTTTTTCCAACATTTTTTTTCCGCCCTCTAATTTCCTGTACATGGATTTTTTCCTATTCAAAAGAGTTCTGTCGGGCTTTCACAAAGACAAGGAAACAGACAATATTTCTTAAAATATTAAAATATTTCTTAAAATATTAAAATATTTCTTAAAATATTAAAATATTTCTTAAAATATTTTTTTTGACCCTTTGTCAAGAAATGAACGAAGTTTAAAAATTGCTGGTCTTTGACGACGTAACTAAAAACTTTTTATTATTGCCTTGAATGTATATAAAAGAAGATAATTCAAAGGGAAAAATAATCCCTAGGATTTGTACTATATATGATGTATGCTACGCAAGATTGGTGATTTTTGTATCCACCTTTTGGAGATGAAGTAGGAAAGCCTAAATAAATTGCTCGCTCTGCGAAAGAAAAATCACTATTTGTTTCGTCTTTTCGCGAGAGAAGCTGTCTCTAACGTACTTCTAGCACGTTTGAAAGTTCGGTAGCGGTATAGTTGAAATTAGCTGAGTGCATACGTGAAACAAAAGTTGCTCAAAATGTCATGTATTCGCGAAATAATTAGTAAATTCATCGCTTATTGCAAGCAAATCACGCCGGCGATGGAAACCGCGAAATATTTGAGCGCGTTGAGTGATGATTATCGCTCAAATTATCGCGTGTTTTTTGCATTTGCTAGCCTATGCCCTAGTGCACTGCTAGCAATTTTGTACCGGCTAGGTCGGTTCTACGGCGATGTTCGCCTGCTATTCACAGCAGGCGAGATAATAGAATCGCGTCATACCGTGAGGACGGAAGATGAGGAAGATTACGGAGGTCTGGTTGCTTTCCTCCTAGTAAACTACCGCCGAAATTTACCAACTGGTAAGTTAATATATAATATTTACCGTTAAATCTTTAAATCCCTCATTATTCTAAATTTTCTTACAATAAAATTAAAGATAATCTTCCTAATGTCGATGTGGTGGCTCCTCGCGTCGTGGTAAGGCTAAGGCGTCCTGCGGATGAGGAAATTGAAGCTGGACCTTCGCGTAAGTTTATGATAATGATAGATATTAATGTTCAGAAAATTTACAAGATATTAATAAAATATTAATATTAAATTTCATATTTTTTGGAAGAGTCCGCGTACGATCTCCCTCGCCTTTTCCCGCGCATAACGTCGAAACGGACGAGGATGACATGCACATTGTGAGCACGCCGATCCTGAGATTTTCACTCAGGGTAAGTTTTTCAAAATATACAAGTTTTTCAAACGTTAAATTATTATGTAAAATATTTATATAATAAAAATTTAACGTTTCTCTTTGTAAAGATGTGGTCGAAATTCCACACGAGCAAGAAGAAAAAGAAAATAACCGTAGAGAAGAGCGCATTATAGAGGAGATTTTCTTCGATGATGATGATGATGATGAGGAAGAAGAGAACGTCGGTGCTCTTGTAACGGAAGAAGGTAAAGTCGTTATTTTATTATAGAATATTGATGTTTAAATTTAATCACGAGTGAATGTAATTTTCTTTTTCTTCTTTTTTTTTAACTACGCCCCGCGACGTACCAGTTTTTCATATTCACCGGTATATGAATAACTGATCAGTGGTAGGGAACAAAATACTGGCTAACAGAGTAAGCACTCTTATGATTAAATCTAAATATGAATAAAGAACAATCTCATAAATTCAATTTTTATTTTTATTAACGTTAATTTTATCTTTATTTACAGAAGTACAAACAGGACGCGACGTGGCATGCAATGTCGTGGACTCGGCGCGGATAACACCGTCCGCGTGGAACAATGCGTCTGCGCTAGAGGAGGAGGAGGAGGAGGAAATCGCGACAGGGGATCGCGCTGGATCTGCTTCAGAGACAGAGCAGGCGGGAGAGAAGGAGGGGGAGGAGAAGGAACTGCAGCAGCATCAACCTCATAGTCAAGTGCAACAAATTTCGCAGGTCGGAGAAAATTTTAGATATATTAACGTATTATCGGAAAATATGCGTAAATTTAAACATTTCGGGGTAATCGGTAGAGAAGCGAGTATCGCGATACGTCCGCTGGCTGAAGGCAGCGGTATTTATCAGTCTTTAGAAAACGTGTTCCGCGAGATTCATGCGTACGTTGTACAATCGTATCGGGTGATTACGTGGAGTTATCGTTTGATTCGGCAAACTTGACTCATGGTCCTGCGGGATCATCGTTTCGTCCGGTACGTGACTTTACACACGAGGATATTTGGCGTCTCGTGAGTTCGGTAGCGTAGAGTGCGAGTGGACTCGATATCGCGCAAAATTTTAATATACGAGTTTTTAACGTCACGGTTCCTTCGGGTCGCGGGTGTGTCAAAATAACACGCGACGATATCGCGAAGCGCTCGATATTATTAATCAAAAATACAGATAATTTATGTTTTCCGCGCTCCCTCGTAGTAGTTCAGATTCATTGCGAGCGCGGAAAATTACGTACGGGGGAATTACACGCGAGATGGAATGCGGTAAGATACCAGCATTCCTCGTTACAACGAAATTTAGCGTTACACCTGACGAGCAACGCCGGTGTCGTGATTCCTGAGGAGAGTTGCGGGCTTCAAGAAATCGAGCGCTTCCAATAGTATCTCGCCGGCGACAATATCGCAATCGTAGTTTACAATTTTAGTACTTTCGGTCGCGGGGTGAAACCGCTGTACGACGGAATCTCGATGCTCGCTACTCTTGGACGCGAATACAAAACTCGTTTAAATATCATGTATTACGAGCATTCGCATCATTATAATCCGATATTAAATTTAAAAGTTGCTGCCGGTTCTCGTGATTATTGCGCGGCATGTAATACGACTTATCGAAACGAAAAAAGTGCTCATCGGTGCTCACATAAATGTCCGCGTTGTTTCGCCATGCCCGCATGCGATCAGTCCGACGCAGAAATCGTAAAGTGCGAGACGTGCAACAGAACGTTTTACGGTACTTTGTGTTTTGATCGACATCGGCTTGAAAAATCTTACAACGCAAAGTCGAGTATTTGAAGCATTGTACATTTTTACGATAAATGCGGGGGCGTGCATAGCTTTAGAAAAATTTTTATAAACCGCGGTAACGTATGTCCGTTCGAAGAATGCATAACTATTGCCTCGACGTGCATGACCGTTTTCCGTAAAAACTTTTTACGCGAGAAGGAAATCGGTGTTATTCCTCCAGGCGGATACAGGAAAACGTGTAATTATTCGCGTAAAGCTTTGCAGTGGTTGGTATGGATGGAACGCGAACTCGGCCATCCGATAAATCATGCGGGGCGCGCGCGTGAATATCGCACGGTTGACGGCACGCTCATCGATGGATACTTAGAGGCTACGAGTATTGAGGGAACGAAAGAACGGCGCGTATTACAATTTCATGGTTGTTTTTGGCACGGGTGCCCTACTTGTTTTCCTTTAAATCGCGATAAAACGCTTTCGTCGGCAGCGGAACGCAGAGATACGATCGAGTTGCGTTACGAGCAAACTCTCGCGACGTCATGGTGGCTTCGTCAACGGGGATACTCAGTAACGGAAAAGTGGGAGTGCGACTTTGATCGCGAAATGCGCAATAATCGAGAGATGCGCGAATATCTCGTTAACCATCCTCTAGTGGAAACACCTCCGCTCGATCCTCGCGATGCGTTTTTCGGCGGGCGTACGGGAAATATCGTAACGCAATATGAGGTTACAGGCACGGAGAAAATACATTACGTGAACGTATGTTCTTTATATAATCGGTTATCCGGATATTTACGTCGGTGCAAAATGTTCTGCTTTAATCGGAATGGGGCCTTGTTATAATTTTGACTCGCTCGAAGGTCTCATTCGTTGCACGGTACTTCCTCCCCGCGACCTCTTTCATCCGGTTCTTCCCTATCGCGTTCGCGGAAAATTGTTATTCGCATTATGTCGTAGTGGCTGCGAAACATTTTCACAGACGGACTGTACGCACGATCGACCTTACATACGAGCGAGCGCGAATTTCGTTGTGAAACTCGAAGCGTTATTTCGTGACATCGGTAAGCAAAATTTGGCAATATAGCGTTAGCCAGTATAATCACGCGACTCGACAGGGCGGATTATTCGCCGAATATATTAATCCATTTTTGCAACTTAAGCAAGAGGCAACCAGATGGCCGAGCGAATGCAAGAACGACGACGCGGCTAAAGAAGGATACCTGAGGGAGTACAAAGAAACCGAAGGTATCGTTCTCAATAAAAATAACATCGCTCAGAATCCTAGTTTATGGTCGGTCGCGAAACTTTGTTTAAATTCGTTTTGGGGAAAATTCGGCCAGCGATCCAATATGCCCAACACCGAAATCATTAAAACGCAACAGCATTTCGCAACACTAATAACAAATCCGGAACACGAAATAACCAATATACTGCCTGTAAATGACGAGATGATGTATGTTTCGTGGCGACTGCGACAGGAAGCCGTCGTACCTTCTCCGATAACTAATGTCGTAATAGCTGCATATACGACAGCACAAGCGCGCTTGAAATTATATTCTTATTTAGAACGTTTAGATCGTCGCGTTTTATATTACGATACGGATTCGTGCATTTACGTGAGCACCGGTGAGCCTGGCGAGTACGAGCCGCGTACGGGAAATTTTCTGGAAGATATGACCGACGAACTCGAGAGCCACGGTTGTGGTAGCTACATCGAGGCGTTCGTGTCTGGTGGGCCTAAATTTTACGCTTACGTTGTACGTACTCCCGAGGGTCGTACACACGAAATTTATAAAATTAAAGGTATAAGCCTTGTTATAACCCGAGACTATAACTAATTATACAAATATTATACAAATAAATATTATATATCGATAAATCATTAAGACAGCGATTGCGAAATGCTAACGCAATAAGCATTGCGATATCCGCATACCGCGATTAGGCGCATTGACCGCGCGTGCCGCTGACATAGCGAGCCACGCGCGAAACCGGAGACAAAGCCGGAACACCGCGGCGAGCGTTGCGAAAGAGCGCAAACCAGGAAGTCCGACCTTTGGACCCGCTGCGCTTGCACTCAGCGCGAGTTGGGCAACCCGACCAAAATTTAGGACGCTCGCCCAACAATATAAAAAACCCACCCGCGCTCGGACGCGCGGGCAGTAAAAAGTAAGTTGGCAATCGCCATAACTGCAACGGGCAGTCGCAAAGTGAACGAGTGATAATCATAGATTGAGATCACTAACGCACGCGGACACTCGCCTATCAACCGCGCCGGACGCCGCCACGCTCCTCGAACTATCTCCTGGCCGAACGAGCTCGGCCTACCTGACCACCGCTAACCATAGGAGAAGGAACCTCTGTAAAACAACTACTGTGTATGGGTAAAAATATATATTCTCTAACTACTACAAAGATTCTACGATTATTGAAATCAACGAAGCCTCCCTGCGCCCTGAAACCTGCTCTCCCCCACGGATCCCGAACCTAGTGCCGTCCCGCGGCACAACAACTGGTGGCAGCGGTGGGATCCGCATGCAGCAACGACCAAGGTAGCGACAGGAATCGTCCAAGAAGTACAGAAGCCCTGTAACAGTTTTAAGGAAAAATTAAACAGGCACGTCGGAATAACCAATTAAAACCGACGGACAAAAACTCAAGCAAGGCAAGAGAAGATAGCGTGCAAAATCCGTAACATCCAATAATCGCGCACCATCATACTTCAAGAAAGTGAGTGAGTGTAACGTGAAATTGGAGCGAGGACGCGAGCCTAGCCGCCCGATCAACTTCACGGACATCGCAGCCCTGCCGGACAGCGACCGCCAGCCGTACCAGCCGCCGAGCAACGTCAGCAGAAACCCGAGCAGAAGAGCAAGCGAACATGCGAGCAATATTAATACTGTAAGTCGAAAATTTATATTAAACACATAATTCGCGTGAATATGGGAAGGACGCAACGCGCCGAAACCGATAGCGAATAAGTCGTGGTTGCTTAGCGAACCGGCAAAACGAGCAATTAGATTAAGCGAATTCAGTCCCGCGAGTGTAGCAGTAGAAGCGCTCCAAGACATACGAGATAGTGTCCGACGGAATTTCGAAACACAATACTCGAGCGATAGCGACACCGAGTTACCGAGCAATATTATAACAGAACGCGAATTTCCGTTCACGATTTTCGACGCAAGTCTCCTCAAAGATAATTTGCCTGACCTCACCGACGAATTACATAACGTAACGAGACGAACGAGACCGTATATCAGTCGAACTCCTAGCCAAGTATCTCTTAGGCGAGAATTTTCTTTAACATCGTACGAGAGCGATATCTTCGATCCCGAAGAAATTTACTGGCACACAAACGAGATGGCCGAATCACAAACTCCCCGCACATCTACCTCCGCGAACATAGGCAACGACGCGGTGGAAGCTGAGATCGCACGGATGCGACAAGTAATAAATCCACCGACGATAAACATGATAGTTAGCGACCAACCCCGAATCACCCGACCACGAGAAGAAACGGGCAATGATTCAACAACCACACTGCTACAAGAAATGCGCTTAGCGATACAACGTTTAACAGAGCAAGTGATCCAATTATAACAACGCGATCAAAATATCGGCCGCCGCGAAGAGCTTTCTGAGAGCATATACTATGGACGGACCGATCGCGATATTAGAAACCGCCGTAGCATGGCACCGAATTTCCTCACACTAAAGGAAGCCAGACAAATGATCCCGGAATTCGATGGATCGTCGCGACACAAATTACAAGATTTTTTAAACACCTGTACGTACGTGATACAGAACACCAACCCAACGGACGAGGAATCTCTCATGCAAGCGATCTTATACACGAAATTACGCGGAAGAGCGCGACAAGATTTCGAAACGCGCGACATACGTACCTTCGACGAATTTCGCAAACAACTAGAAGCATGTTACCAAACGAAACAAAGTACGACGCATCTACAAATTGAGTTTAACTCATTAAAGCAAAAGCCGACCGAAACCGCGTACGCATTCGGACAACGCGTTGATTTAGTGGCTCTCAAATTATACGACTCGATGACCGAGGGAAAGGATCATAACCCCGAGCAAAGACGCACCATCCAACAAACTATTAAGGAACAGGCGCTAATTAATTATCAAATCGGATTGCGCGACGATTTGAAGACCTTCGTACGGTCGCAACGCTTCTCAACATTACAAGAAGCGATAAACGGCGCGAGCTCCGAGGAGAAGCTTATCAAGCCGACGAGCGCGCGAGCAAGCAGTTATCAGAATAAAACGAAACCCGATTCTAGTTACTCGCGATCACCTCGAAGTACGAACACGATGTGCTTCAAATGTGGAAAATCTGGACATTTTGGACGAGATTGCCGATCGGGAAGGTACACCCTGCCGAAACCGGAAAGCCAACAGGAGTTAACACTATTAATAAATATTGCAAGCACTGCAAAAATGGCCATACGCGCGAAGAATGCTGGAGCCTGAACGGTAAACCAGGGAAACACGGACGAAAACCCGTAAGGTCCGATGGAAGAACGCGCGAACGAGGCGCGACCGAACGAAAAGTATCACACACGCGACACTCAGATAACAGCGCAGCGAGCAGCGAAAGCGAGAAAGAGGCAGAGGAGGACAGCAAGAAGCCGCCGCGACCTGCCTCACAATATCGCGTTACACATATAAAAAATGCAGCTCGTACATCGCACAAAACGGAGCTATTACTCGTAGACTTGCCAATACGCGAAACGAAACGCGGAAACGCAAAGATGATATACGATTCCGGATCGACGATCTCGCTAATAAAACTAAAACATTTACACGATGACACGTTAATATACGATACACAAATAACACTAACGGGCGTCACCGGACATCGCGTGAACACAATCGGAAAAATGCACGCGACAATCAAACTAGGCAAAGAGAAGCTCCGACACACAATTCATGTCGTAAGGGACGATTTCCCCATCGAGCACGCAGGAATTATAGGCATCGATTTTCTTCGGAAACACCCCGTGACTTGCGACTATAAGAATAAACAGATAAAGATCGGAAGCACGAAACTCAAACTACAACCGTATAGCAAGGTTATATGAAAGCCTCGTAATGAAACAATAATCAAAGCCGCAACCAAACACAATAGAACGGGTATAGTCAAAGCCCAGGAACCGATAGCAGGAGTATACATAGGGAACTGCATCGTTCAACCGAAAAAATATTCTTGTCCGATTAGCGTAATAAATACGACAGATAAAGAGAATTACTACATTAAATAGAATTACCAACACCAGAAGTCGAGCTAGAAAATATAGAGGCCGCCGGAGAAATACTCGTGATAGATCAGAACGCGAGAAAGAAAACAAAGAGCGGAAATGACAGAACGACACGTGCAGATCTGACAGACGTTAAGGACACTGCACCTCAATATAGAAGAACGACAGGCACTCACACGGCTATGCGAAGAATACAGCGACACATTTCATTTAGACGGAGAACCACTGACATGGACGACAGCAGTGGAACATGAGATAAGCACGCGAGCCGACACCGCATCCGTAAACAGAAGGCCGTACCACCTACCTGAAAAACATAAAGCGGAAGTAAATTGGCAAGTGCGAAATATGCTAAAGGATGAAATAATCCGACCAAGCGCGAGCCAATGGAACGCACCATTACTAGTCGTACCGAAAAAGGCCGACGCATCGGGAAAACCAAAGCTCCGAGTAGTTATCGACTTCCGGAAGCTGAACGAAATAACAATAGGCGATTCATTCCCACTGCCCAACATCACGGATATATTGGACCAGTTGGAAAACGCCAAATATTTCACCACATTGGATTTAGCATCAGGGTATCATCAAATACCCATGGCAGAAAAAGATAAACCAAAAACTGTATTTTCCACACCCCATGGACATTACGAATTCAATCGGATACCGTTCGGATTAAGAAATGCACCGGCAACGTTCCAGCGACTGATGAACCCAATCTTAACCGGCCTACAAGGACTCAAATGTCTAGTCTACTTAGACGACATAGTAATATACGGAAGCAGCCTCGAGGAACACATACAAAGACTTCGAAAAGTACTCCAACGCATACGGGAAAATAACTTAAAATTACAACCTGAAAAATGCGAATTCTTGCGGAAGGAAGTAACATATCTAGGCCATATTATTTCCGAAAACGAAATATCGCCTGACCCATCGAAATTAGCGGCGATAAAAGAGTTCCCGACGCCGAAACAAGTAAAGGACATACAATCCTTCATAGAACTGGCCGGATATTACCGCAGGTTTATTGTAGATTTTTCAAAGATCGCTAGACCACTGACAGCTGACGAAAAAATCGGAGAAATTTATGTGGGCCGCCGAACAACAAATCGCATTCGACAGATTAAAGGAAAAACTAACTACCGCACCGGTGCTCAAATTCCCAGATTTCGCGGAAGAGTTTAACGTGACTACCGACGCGTCAGATTACGCGATCGGAGCCGTGCTATCACAGGGGCCGGTAGGCAGAGACCGCCCCGTCGCATACGCGAGTGTTAAATCGCACCGAACAAAATTACAATACAACAGAAAAAGAATTACTGGCAATGGTACGGGCCGTCAAACATTTCCGACCCTACATATATAGCACGAAATTTAAAATTATTACTGATCATAAACCATTAATTTGGTTATTCAATGTAAATGATCCCGGATCCCGATTAATCCGATGGAAATTGAAATTAGAAGAATACGAGTACGAAATTATACATAAAGCCGGACGAGCGAACGCGAACGCCAACGACGAACGAGAGAGAGAGAAGATCCTCATCGTTGAAAGTAACAAGACACACGATATCAACAGCAAAGAAGATATCGAGCAAGAGAAAGAGAACGATGGTTCAAAAGAGATAACATACACCGAAAAAAAAAACAGCAAATATTATATGAATACCATGATGCACCTACGGGGGGGGCATCAAGGAACAGACCGAACGATAAAAAGAATACGTCTGAACCACAACTGGACTGGTCTAACAAAAGATGTCGAAAATTACATTAAAAAATGTGCGACATGCCAGCGGAATAAATTATCGCGGCGAACAAAAGCACCTCTCGTGATAACCGACACGTCGAGCAAGTCCTTCGAAAAATGCGCATTGGATATAGTAGGACCATTAACCATAACGAATAATGGCAATAAATACCTACTAACATTTCAAGACAGTTTCAACAAAATTCAGCAAAGCAATACCAATTCCGAATCAGAAGGCTAACACCGTGAGTAAAGAATTCGTCACGAAGATCATACTCGAACACGGAATACCAGAAGCGGAATTGACCGATCAAGGCACGAACTTCCTAAGCGACATATTTAAAAATACGTGCAAATTGCTCAAGATAAATAAATTACAAACGACCGCGTATCATCCGGAAAGTAACGGCGCATTAGAAAGATCGCACCGAACCTTAGCGCAATATTTGCGACATTACATTAATGCGGACCAGACGGACTGGGATGAATGGATACCGTACGCAATGTTTACGTACAATACCACCCCACACACAGCCACGGGATACACGCCGTTTGAATTAGTTTACGGACACCAAGCCGAAATGCCGACAGCTCTGACGAAACCGACGTATAATTACGGCGATTACGCGCAAGAATTAAAAGAACGATTATGGGCAACAAACCGAATAGCGAGAGAAAATATCAAAGACGAAAAAGTAAAATCAAAGAAAAATTACGACAAAAAGACGAAAGAAATAAAATTCCAAATAGGCGACAAAGTACTAATTTTTGACGAGACTCTACGCCGAGGACGATCAAAAAAGCTCGAATCACTATGGACCGGACCATACGTAATTACCGAAAAACACTCCGACGTAAATTACACGGTAAAAAGGGGAAAAAAGACGACCCGCATGCATGTAAATAGGCTCAAGCTTTTCATAGACGCGTAGGAAAGAAAGAAAAGGACACCATGCGCAGAAAAAAAAAGAGAGAGAGAGAGAAATACATAAACAATTCGCGTAGCCACTTACCTTAGGCACTCGGGCTAGTACGACCTGAAGTCATCCGCGTCAGGATCCACGAAAGCATCCTCCCCGCGAAGGGCCAGAAGCAGCTCCTCTTTTTCTTCTCGCTGGGCATTAATAATCTCCATCAACCGGTACCACTGCCGACGGAAATATGGCACCACCTCCTGCACCGACCGCGTGCCGGAGGCAACGTCCACTGTCACCCGGAGCGAGTACGGCTCCGCACTCCGAAAAATTGCATCCTTCGCGCGAGCCAAAGGCCCAGCGGAAAGATCTGGCTCCACAACCGGATCATAAAAACACCGCTGACAATAAATGGGGTGCAGGTGGCAGGGAAATACTTTCGCACCGCAGGCAATCGACGAACCAATGACGACCCATAACGACAGAAAAAAATTTTTTTTTCTACGGGACGAATGCTAATGACACGACGCGAACGGAGCCGAAAACAGTCTGACGCGCAAGGAAGAATGAAAATATAACGGACCCGCCTCAGACCCCGCGAAAGAAATAAAAACACCCGCAACGATAAAAAAGCGCAACATAAGGATTAAGACGACGTTCGCGAATTAAAAATAAAATGAAATATAATATAACATTACAGATACCTCACCTACGGGATGAGCGCGATGCTCACAGAAGCAGAAAAGGCAAGCGACACTTATGAAATACAAGAAATCGAATATAATCCCGGATTGTATTTCGAGAAGATAGGCCGCCTGCACCAAATAAAGAAGACATGGAAGCTAGTTATCAAACTAGACCTCGACCAAATCAACGACAAATTTTGACAAGTGAAAATATAAATAGAACAGACGGACGCAATGTGCACAGAGATGATACTCGAAAACACTAACCAGAAAACTTGCCACAATTTAAACGAAATAGTCAAAAGAGACACGGACCAGCTTACGCGACTCATAACGATCATAAATACACTATACGCACCACAAATAAACGTAGAGGACTGTTCGACGGAATCGGAACAGTAGCCAAAACTCTATTCGGAACCATGGACGCGAACGATAAAAAATTAATAGACGAACAGATACACTTACTACAGAACACACAACACATGGTACAACACGCGATGAAAAATCAGTTACAAGTTCTAAACTTCACAATCACACACTTAGACAAACTCGAAAATATGCTAGACTATAACGGTAGACTCATAACCCACCAGATTAGGGAATACAGTACTCGCGAGGAGATCGACGAACACTTTACCGTAATACTAGCAATGATAGCCGACCTCACGAGCAACGCAAAAGATGTAATTGAATACTTAACGTACATACGAAAGGGCACAATGCACCCGATATTAACACCAATCGAGAATAAAATCACGCAACTCCAAAAAGCTGCTGCACAGGGAGCGCAAGGGCTATACTTTCCCTTTAAACTAAGTAGCGAAGAATAGCCCAATATCGAAGAAGAATACGTAAAGATAAGCGCGTATCGAGACGGACCGAAAATATTCACCGTACTACAATTCCCGCTAATCTCACAACCAACGTATGACGTAGTTAGGGTAATCCCCCTGCCGACACATGACCGAGAAAATATATTCACGCACGCGGATGTAAAAAATCAGGTAATAGTACTAAATCGAGAGGGACACACATACCTACAGATAAGCGAAAGTGAGCTTAACGAATGTTACAAGAAAGATAACGAATACACCTGCGAAAAAATCTATCCGATGCGCTGCATAAACGTAGATAGCCCGTGCGAAGTGCAAATGTACTTACAAAGACACCAGTACCGCAATCACTGTAACGCGAAGCACACCATCACGAGCAACGCTATATGGATCCCGTTACACGATCCACATGCCTGGCTATACTCAAGCGACACGCAAATCGTAATAACGTGCGAAGAAAGGCAAGAAAAAAGAATATAAATAAAACATACTAGCAAACTAACTATACGCGACTGCAAAGTAATAACGCCGGACATGACCATAGAAAATAAAGACACGATCCTTGGCGGAAACCTAGAAACCTTCCTACCCGAAACAAACCTGACGTTCATACGGGACGACACGGAAATACGAGATGAGACACAACGACAAACGAAAGACGTGCTACAACATCGCGCAGAGCTAGCAGAACTAAAAAATAGAATACAGAACATAGACAATGACCTATGTCACAGAGACGTTTTACACACACAAACAGTTTATCATCCCGATATCTGTAAGTGGCATAATAACCATAGCGCTAGCAATTACGACAATACTTTTAATTAAACTACACAAAAGAAGGAAGCAAAACAGACGACCGTCCGTGCGAATATCCGACGACGACCTATACTATAGATTCCCGAAACCTATACTTAAGCGTAGTCAAGTACACGATTTTAATGTTAAGAAACAACAATTGTACATTTATACATATATAAAGTAAGCAAGTAATGTAAATAAAAGTAAGAAAAGCATCGTCCCTCCGTTTTCTTTTTACAACGAGGGAGGGATGTTATAGCCCGAGACTATAACTAATTATACAAATAAATATTATATATCGATAAAGCATTAAGACAGCGATTGCGAAATGCTAACGCAATAAGCATTGCGATATCCGTGATTAGGCGCATTGACCGCGCGTGCCGCTGATATAGCGAGCCACGCGCGAAATCGGAGACGAAGCCGGAACACCGTGGCGAGCGTTGCGAAAGAGCGCAAACTAGGAAATCCGACCTTTGGATCCGCTGCGCTTGCACTCAGCGCGAGTTGGGCAACCCGACCAAAATTTAGGACGCTCGCCCAACGGTATAAAAAACCCACCCGCGCTCGGACGCGCGGGCAGTAAAAAGTAAATTGGCAATCGCCATAACTGCAATGGGCAGTCGCAAAGTGAACGAGTGATAATCATAGATCGAGATCACTAACGCACGCGGACACTCGCCTATCGACCGCGCCGGACGCCGCCACGCTCCTCGAACTATCTCCTGGCCGAACGAGCTCGGCCTACCTGACCACCGCTAACCGTAGGAGAAGGAACCTCTGTAAAACAACTACTGTGTATGGGTAAAAATATATATTCTCTAACTACTACAAAGAATCTACGATTATTGAAAACAACGAAGCCTCTCTGCGCCCTGAAACCTGCTCTCCGCCACGGATCCCGAACTCAGTACCGTCCCGCGGCACAACAGCCTTAATTTTGAAAACTCCCGTCGTATTAATTTTAATAGCATTAAAGACTTATTATTAGAGCGCGAGAAATCATGAGAAAATATAAAAAAAGAAAAGAATAAAGAAGAAAAAATAAAACAGTTACAAGCGCGATAAAATTAAATTTTAGCGCAATTCGGCGAACTGCGTTTCACGAGATCGTAACGCGACCCGACAAAGGAATGCGCTCCGGTATTGGTAAAGCGAAGATTTATCAATAGTCGGTTTTCACTACCGTATGGATGTACGGAGTAGCGTCTTCTTCTATTTTTTTATTACATTAAACAAATTTGCATATTTTCCGATCCAGTAGCCGTAATTTTATTGTAAACCACCAAAGTTTTTATGTATTAGGTAATTGTGATAAATAAAAATTTGTAAATTTATAATAGCAAATAGTATTAAAATTATAATGTAAAAATGTAAAAACTTAATAATAACAAATAATATTAGAAATAAAAGTGTAAAATAATAATGTAAAAATTAGATGTAATAAATTTTGTAAAATATTTTTCCATTCTATATGTGCGAGTAATCTCATTACATTTATCGATTTACCTTAAATCGCCTTCCGTTTCTTTCTACTACCCTTTTTCCTTTTATAGCATCAATCACACGAAATTTTACATATCTACTTTTATTGTCATTATCACCGGGATGACACTTCGCAAACAGTCAGACATGACCAAATTCGTTTTATTATTATTATCTCTAAATAAGTAAATAAGAAAGAGGCAATAGGAGCGAGGAGATGTGAATCAAATTATAAGTTTTTTATATAGGTGATGTGTCGCAGGTATATTGACATTAAGTACATTAGTAACATTCTATAAAAAGACGGAAATTATAATAAAAATCTGAACGTTTTGATTCGTGTTTTGAATCCTCTTCAGCATAATATATAAAATAAATAAGTAAATTATAAATATATAAAAACGAAATTAATGAGAAAGCATCGCATAATAAAGGCGTAAGCAATGTGTGAACTAAAAATCGTGATCGTATTCGCATGATTAAATGGATCAATGCTTTAGAACCGCTGTACATATTTGTTGCATGTTAGTTGTATAAATTACATATATATAAAACGATCCAATTTGTTCGGCTCTTTTATTGTACGGCTTGCATAATAATCCCGTGAGGCAATTCTCTGAGGTTTCCAGACCGAGGGAGATATGCAGTTAGATTGAGGGGTTAAGTCTGTATTAATAAAATGAGTATAATACCTGTTTGTAATAAAGTTATTTACCGCTACTTTGTGTATAATGGTGATGACTCAGAAAAAGCTTACAGGATATGCATTCCGTTTGCGTGTTGTTGAATCTATGGTATATATATCGCGCAACTGATATTTAACGTGTGGTTATGCCGATGGTACAGATAGTAATGAGCTCAAGGGCGAAAAATACATTTAAAATGGAAAGAGTTAGATAGGTGACATTAGATCTTAGGCAGTTTGTTTATTATATCATCGTAAATAGCTGGCAAACATTTTATATCTGTTTGTAGATTTATGCTGTTTATTTGTCGTTTGATGTGTAACATTTCAGATATCAGTCTTTTTGTGTAATAGGGCTCATTGTCTAGTATTTGTGCATTGTCCCAGTCAAAGTCATGATTGTATGTTAGGCGGTGGTCAGTGATCACTGATTTGTTGTTATTGGGCTTCATTATGTTGATCTTATGTTCTTTTATCCTAGTATTCAGCTTTCTGCCCGTTTGACCAACATATGAAGCGTCGCAATTTAGACAATTAATTTTATATACCACGTTTGTTTTCATGGGAATAGGGATAGGATCTTTGTGTGTCTTAATAAATTTGTTGTTTTTGTTTATGCTGTAGTAGGCTAATTTGATGTCGACATCTTTTAGAGCATTCTTTATTTTATCAGTTACTGAATGCAAATATGGAATTGTGAAGTATGAGTTATTATTGGGTGTTTGTGATTTTCTGTCGGATGGTCTATTGTTAATTAAAAACTTTATACGGTTGTTAATTGTTTTGAATATAAAATCGGTTGGATAGGAGTTGTCCAGTAAAATCTTTATTATAAATTTGATATTCTTTTCATGGAACATGGGATGTGATAATAAGAATACTTTATCGATTAAGCCTATTATAGTACCTCTTTTTTGGTTGTTAGGATGTTGGGAATGGAAATTGAGATATCTACCCGAGAACGTGTTCTTATGGTACCAGTCACATATTAGATGGTTAGTTAAAATGAGTGTGAGGTTTAAAAAGTTAATCTTGTTGTAGTCATTTTTTTCCACTGTGAACTGTACTCTGTTATGGAAAGAATTAAAAATTGTCAATGTCTGGTCAATAAATTTTGGAGGTATCGATATTAATATGTCGTCTACGTATCTGAGTAAATGGAAGGGGTAAAATTCAATAATGTCAATGCTTTCTCCTCTGTGTCTCTATTAAAAATTCTGGTTCCGGGATGTTGCAATTATTTGTGATATATTGCCATCTCTTTGATATGCTTTCTACTGCTAAATTGATCGGGATGTTAGTGAACAGTGAGATTACATCTAGCGAAAACAACTCATAATCATTATCAATATGTAAATTAGATAATTTGTTGACTAAATCGAAACTATTTGCAATATGACTATTCGGTTTCGGGAAGCTGTCGTACATGATTTTCTGTAACCAACTGGCTAAGTTGTATAATGGGCTATTGATAGATGATACAATCAACCTGTAAGGGATGTTAATTTTATGGATTTTGGGTAACCCATATGCTCGCGGTAAATTACCTTCACTGAAGGACATTTTACGATATTCAATGGTCGAGATGTATTCTTGTTTTTTTTATCGTTTGAGTATGTCATTGAGGCTTGAGATTAGTTTATTAATAGGATTTTTATTTAATAAAATATAAGTCTCTTTATCTGACAATAAATTCTCCATTATTTGGGTGTATTTGTCTTTATCCAAAGCAACAGTAACATTACCTTTATCCGCTCTGGTAAGGATAAGATTCGAGTTTCCCTTTAAGAAGTTGTTAGTAGTTGATTGTAAGTTGATTAGTTTTTTAGTGGTTTCATTTTGTGGAGAGGATGATGTGGAAAGGGATTTAATGATAGTATGTGTTCGACTTCTCAACAATGTCCTTTTTTCGACAGGAACTTTTTTTAGACTGTTTTCGAAATTTTTGATAAAATCGGTAGTTATCTTAGATCTAGAGGTGGAAGGTACGCTGAAATTATCGCCTAATTGTAGAAAGCCTTGTATCTCTTTAGGAAAGTGTGTAGAGGATAAATTTATAAACCAATTGTCTATATGTTGTTCTGATGTAGATTGTCAAATTTTGGTACGATTTCAATTTTTGTGTCGATTTTATCGTCAAAAAAAGGAAATTTTTTTAAAGAGTAAAAAGCATTGACGGATTGGTCATGGGTTGATTTTTGTTGGTGTGTTGACATATTATGTAGATAAAAATATCGAATAGGTTGGGTAGATAATTTTTGTTCTTTTTGTTGTTTGTTTATTAGATGGTCGAATTTTTTGTTAAGTCTGGATCTATTTACGATGATATAATAAACAAACTGCCTAAGTTCTAATGTCACCTATCTAACTCTTTCCATTTTAAATGTATTTTTCGCCCTTGAGCTCATTACCATCTGTACCATCGGCATAACCACACGTTAAATATCAGTTGCGCGATATATATACCATAGATACAACAACACGCAAACGGAATGCATATCCTGTAAGCTTTTTCTGAGTCACCACCATTATACACAAAGTAGCGGTAAATAACTTTATTACAAACAGGTATTATACTCATTTTATTAATACAGACTTAACCCCTCAATCTAACTGCATATCTCCCTCGGTCTGGAAACCTCAGAGAATTGCCTCACGGGATTATTATGCAAGCCGTACAATAAAAGAGTCGAACAAGTTGGATCGTTTTATATATATGTAATTTATACAACTAACATGCAACAAATATGTACAGCGGTTCTAAAGCATTGATCCATTTAATCATGCGAATACGATCACGATTTTTAGTTCACACATTGCTTACGCCTTTATTATGCGATGCTTTCTCATTAATTTCGTTTTTATATATTTATAATTTACTTATTTATTTTATATATTATGCTGAAGAGGATTCAAAACACGAATCGAAACGTTCAGATTTTTATTATAATTTCCGTCTTTTTATAGAATGTTACTAATGTACTTAATGTCAATATACCTGCGACACATCACCTATATAAAAAACTTATAATTTGATTCACATCTCCTCGCTCCTATTGCCTCTTTCTTATTTACTTATTTATATTTAATAATTCGGAGGTCTTTCTGTAATCTTATTATTATCTCTGTTTTATTATCGCTCAATAAACGAACGTCGGGGTTCGATGACCCGTTATTCTAGTCGAAAAGTTTCAATAGTATAGCACAGCAGGTGGTCAAACCTTTGTCCAACTGTTTTTTATTATCTCTCTTTGTCTCCAGGAAAGATGTTTTAGGAGAGAGTGGGGCTTGTTGTTACACGGGTAAGTTGTTACAATAGCTTTTTAGAAAAGTCGGAAGATGGTAAGACAATGCAGACTATTGGAGATTAACGGGCATGCGGTTGTACAAGTTCTGACCAGTTTGAGTTTGTCTAGCTCAGTGCGAGTGTGCGTTACAAAGTTTTTTAGAAAATCAGTCTTGGCAAGCTACATTTTCTTCAAAGATTTCATTGCTGTCAAATAAAATATATAAAAGGTAAATGTTTAAAATTTATATGGTTACATTTAGTAATTATTATTAACTAATTTGGTCATATAATTAATACAATAGAACTTTCTATTTACTTCAAAATTCAATAACCTATACTAATGTAGGGTTAATTGTTACCATTTTGAGGGGGTAAGTTGTTACACTGTAACAATTTACCCTATTAGGAAAACGCTGACAAAGTTGTAATGCTATAATTAGATAAATAAACAATAATTAGATAAATTTAAAATAAACTATAGGGTAAAACTAAGCTATCTGAGAGTCATATATCCATTTATGAGTTATCGGTTTGTGATTTACGACAATGGACATATTATGAGATAAATTTAAAAATAATAATTATTAATATATACATAAGAAAAGCTGATAAATTTAAAATATATAAAGCTGGCAAGCTCGGCCGTAACGTTAAAAATGTAATAAGTAACTTAAAATTCTTCACTATTTTAAGAAAAATAAAATCAATCGCATTTACTTTTACATAAAATTTCTGAAATTTTGATTTGTATTCTTAAAGTTAAAGACAAATTATGGTCAAATGTTTCTCTTTCAAATTATTAAATTATATATTTTTATATTATAAATAATAAATATTTATATTATATAATTTATAAATTATATTAATATATATAATTTATATATATGTATATATATATATAATTTTATATATAATATATATTATATATATATAATTTATATATATATATATAAATTAATATAAGTTATAAATTTATATTAATAATAATTTATAAATATTTATAAATTATATATATTTTTTAAATTATTAAATCTACTTCCGCTAAATCTATACACCAATCTAGAAAACGTAAAAAATCTGTGGTCAGCTCAAGCGATGAAGAAGATGAAAACTGTGTCTGCTTAAAATGTTTAAAGCCATGGTCACAGTCAAAGTATGGACAAGAATGGGTGCAGTGCACCCATTATAAGAAATGGGCACATGCACAATGTGCAAACAACGAAGTGTTTTATATTTGCGACAACTGCAACTCTGATTTTGATTAAAACGCAATTATTTAGTAAAAGCCCAGTAAACACAAAGTAACAATAATATAACTGTTTAGTTATAATTTCCCACTCAATAATATAACTGTTATATAAAAGGCATGTTATATTGTAGTTATATTATTGAGTGGAAAATTATAACTAAACAATTATATTACTGTTACTTTGTATTTACTGGGAGCGTGTTAAAATTCTGATTATATTTTCCTGCTTAAATAATTATATCACTGAAGTATCAGGCAATATTTTTTTGTGTTATAATACTACTAATACATTAGATTTCCGTTTCCGGTAGGATAGGTGAATGAGGTGTTGTAGTGTAAAGAGAGAATTATTGTTAGGAAAAGGAGTGTGTGAGGAAAGAGGTGCGAAAAGGAGTGAGAGGGAGCGATAGAGGGAGAGGTGATAAGTGAGTGGTGAAGGCGTGAAGAGCAGAGAAAGGAGGAAAAAGGATAAAAAAGAGGTTAAAAGTGTGGATGACAGGCGATTTTGACAGGTGAGAATTTCGGGCATAGAGTAGAATATTGGGTATAGAAAGGAGAGAGTAAGGAGGCGCCACCTAGAAGAAACTAGAAGAAAGTAAAGGAACAGTAGGAAATTGCGGATGGGGACAAGATATTGGCGGGCGCGCAAGTAGGTCTGGAACTAGACATGGGATTAGGGGAAGAAAAGAAGAGGAGGGAAAAGGAACAAGATCAAAGGGCAAAAGTGAAAAAGGAAAGGGCAGGAAGCGTGGGAATAATAGAAAAATGGTTTAAGAAGAGAGATGAATCAGATGGAGAGGAGGACGGGGAGGAAGAGGAAAGGGAAGGGTTAAAAGCCTTTCAAAGGAGCAAAAAAGTGCAGACATTGCCGGTGAAAGCAAAAAAAAGGAGGGGAATGTAAGGTTAATATTGCAGGAAATTAGGACCTTGAGGTTAGAAGGGAGGAAAGATAGAGAGGAGTTAAAGGGAGGAATAGAGAAAATGAGAAGGGAGATGGGGGGATTAAAAGAGGAGATGAGAGCAAAAGAAATGGAATGGAGAAAGGAGAAAGAAGAGCTAATAGGGAGGATAGAAATTTTAGAGAAGAAGTGGAGGGAAAGGAAGGAAGGAAAGGAAGGGGATTGGAGGGAGGTGGTAGAGAAAGGAATGAAGAAGTTAGAGGACAAGGGAGAGGAGGGAGGGGGAGGAGTAAAGGAGGAAGGGTGGTTGAGAGAAAGGGTGAGAGAGCTAGAGAGGGACAGGAAGAGAAGGCAAAAGGAAAGAAGGAGGAGGAGGAACATTATTATAAAGGGAATAAAGGGAGAGGGGGGTGTGAAAGAGAAGTTGAATAAGTTGGGAGGTGATTTAGGGGGGGGACGTAGAAATTGAGGGGATGAGGAGGATAAATACGAAAAGGGAGGATAAAGGTGAGATGATGGTGGTAATTTTGAAGACAGAGGAAATGAAAAGGAGAATTATGAAGAATAAAAGTAGATTACGAGGGACGGAGGTATGGATAGATGATGATCTTGACGTTTAGAGAAAGAAAGATGAAATGGAAGTTAAGACAGATCGCGATGAAGGAGGAAAAGGAAGGAAAAATAGTTAGAATAAGATTTGATAAAATTTGGATTGATAAGGCTTGGTGATAAAGGGAAAGAAAAGTTGAGAGAGTGCAGCGGGAGATTTTGGGAGGGAGAGAAGGAGGAAGAAAGGAAAGGGCAGTAGATGGTGAAAAAGGAGGAAAGGAGAAGGGTAGAAAGGAGGAAGTAGGGGAAGAAGTGAGAGGGGATGAAGTGGATTGGAATGGTGGAGGGAGAGGAGAAGGGGGAGGAAAGGGAGGAGGTGAAAAAGAAGGGAAAGGAGGTGTATAAGTTAGCATTTTGGAATGTGGCAGGTTTGATGAATAAGGATGATGATTTTTAGTGAGGATTAAGTGGATGGGATATAATGGTGTTATATGAAACGTGGATGGATAAAAAAGGATGGGAGAGAATAAAGGGCAGGATGCCAAAGGATTACGTGTGGGAGATACAAGAGGCAATTAGAGAGCATAAAAAGGGAAGAGCGAAAGGGGGAATGATAGTGGGGGTGAGAAGAGGAATCAAAAGAGAGGAAAGGAGGGAGGGAGAAAGAAAGGAGGGGCTAATGATGGTAAAGGTTTGGTTGAGAGGGATGTGGTGGAGAGTGATAGGGGTACATGTTAATAAGGACTTAGAGAGGAAAATGGAGTATTTAAGAGAATGGATGGAAGAGGGAGGGGAAGAGATAAGGGTGTTGATAGGGGGAGACTTTATGCAAGGATGGACAGGGAGGGAGGAAGGGTAAAGGAGGAGAATGAGGGGGATAGGAGAAGATCCAAAGATAAAACAATAGATAGAAACGGAAAAATTTTGTGTAGGTTTCTCGAAAAGCAGGGGTGGGGGATATTTAATGGAGTTGTGAGAGGGTATGAGGAAGGGGAGTTAACATATACGGGGGGGAGAGGTGAATCGGTTATTGACTATGTGATAGGTGATGAGAGGACAAGGGAGGAAGTGAGAAGGTTGGTAGTGGAAGAAAAAGTAGATTCTGATCATCAGCCAGTAGTAGTGGTGTGGATAGGGAAAAGAAAGAAGATCCAGGAAAGGAGAAAAGAGGAAGGGGGAAGAAGAGGAAGAAGAGGAGAAAGGGGAGTTTGGACAGAAGAGGGGACGAAGGAGTTTAGGAGAATGTGGATATGGGGGAGAAAGGTGGACAGGGAAAAGGAGTCGAGGGAAATTGGGAGGAATTGAGAGAAAAAGTAAAAGAGACACTGGAAAAAATGGGAAAGGAGAATGATAAAAGAGGTTGGTGGGATGAGGAATGTAGGGAGGGAAAGAGGAGGGTATGGAAGGAACTTAGGAGATGGAGGAAAAGGAGGGGGGATGGGGATAGTTATAGAGAGGAAGAGGAGGTATGCAATATTATGTGAAGAGAAGAAAAGGTGGGAGAGGGAAAGGTGGATGAAGAAGATAGAAAGGGTGAGATCGGAAGGGCAGGTGTGGAAAATATTGAATAGAGAAAGAAAGAGAAGAATGAGGGTGAATGACAGCATAGAGATAGGAGAATGGGATAGGTACTTCAGAGAATTACTGGGAGGAGTAGAATGGAGGGTAATGAGAGGGTTGGGGGAAAGGGATGAGGAGGGGATGGAGGAGGAAATAAATAGGGAGGAGGTAAGGAGGGTAGTTAAAAAATTGAAGGACAGGAAAGCGACAGGGGGTTGATGGGATTCTAAATGAGGTATGGAGATATGGAGGGAAGGAAGTAGAAGAGTGGATATTTGAGATATGTAGGAAAGTATGGAGGGGAGAGGGATGGCCGGGGGATTGGAGGGAAGGGGTAGTAGTTCCTATTGTAAAAAAGGGAGAGGGTAAAAGGGTGAAAGAGTATAGAGGAATTACGTTAACGCAGACGGCGTACAAAATATACAGGGTGGACCATTTTAATCCATCCAGTCGAATATCTCGAAAACCAAGCCCGGGAGAGAAAAATGTTTCAGACAAAAGTTGTATGGTTTCGAGGAGGCCATAAGATGGTACCATTGGTTTGACCTTGAAAAGTCACTCGAAGGTCACGTGAAGGTCACTTCAAGTTTTTTAAGCGGAACACCCTATATATTTTTACATATTCTTGTAGCTCATCTCGAGAGCTTTCCAAAACACTTATGACAAAGTATTTTCAATTAAGTATTTTTTGAGTTATAAGGCTTCAAAATTGCAGTATTTTGACATAAAATACAAGATATCTCGTAAAATATTCATTTTTTGATTATCTTACTCTAATACTTTTATGCACAGAATAACGAGACAAATCAATTGGCGTAATTAAAACACATAATTATGTTAAAGTAAAAATGTGTAACTGCTAGTTGCAAATTCAGATTTTTTCTTAAAGATAACTATGTGTATTTTCTTTACACCAATTAATTCGTCTCATTATTCTGTGCATAAAAGTATTAGGGTAAGATAATCGAGAAATGAATATTTTACGAGATATCTTGTATTTTATGTCAAAATACTGCAACTTTGAAGCCTTATAACTCAAAAAATACTTAATAAAAAATACTTTGTCATAAGTGTTTTGGAAAGCTCTCGAGATGAGCTACAAGAATATGTAAAAATATATAGGGTGTTTCATTTAAAAAACTTGAAGTGACCTTCACGTGACCTTCAAATGACTTTTCATGGTCAAACCAATGGTACCATCTTATGGTCCCCTCGAAACTATACAACTTTTATTTGAAACATTTTTCTCTCCCGGACTTGGTTTTCGAGATATTCGATGGATGGATTAAAATGGTCCACCCTGTATATATATATATATAATTATGTATATATACATATAATTATATATATAAATAATTATATATATATATATAAATATATAAATATATATATATAAATAATTATATATATATATATATATATATCTATATATAAATAATATAAATATATATAATCAAGTAAAACAGCTTTCTATAAATAATAAAATTAAATAGTGTCATAAGGCTTAAAGAGCTAAACAATTTAATATAATATAAGTAGTTATTTAATCGTCGAAAAAACACATTAAGAATGTAAAGATTGGCAAAGTATAGCGATATATAACAAATTTAAATAGTGAATGGATGATGACGGACGTTTCGATCCTTCTTTGGGTCGTCTTCAGCGCTCATATAGTAATAAATCATAATTAAAAAAACCGGAAAAAGAATTAAACATATTAGCAAAGGTTGACTAAAAGCTTAACAAATACATAGTATCGCAATCGGAAAGTTACACCGTACTAACGTAGTCGAGTCGATATGTGTAACGGACTCACGGTGTGAAACCAAATTAATGATATATTAATGAAATATCTGTTAGTCAATAAGTTGTGGATAGAAGGAATGCACAAGTCAAAGGCACGCATGGTAAACCGTTCTGTAAAATGTACAAAAATTATGCAAGGTCAAAACGCAGGATTCGCAATGATAATTAAAGAACTATGATGTCTCAAATTTAACAAATTATATCAATCAGTGACATTGGAATAACTTATTTAAAAAAAACGGTCATGTAACATAACAAAATTTAGAAAATTAAGAAAACAAACAAAGTTAAGAAACAAAGTAAAAATTAATTCAACTTAAAACAAAATTAAAATTGCGTAGTGACGACACAAAAAAAACTTTGAGCAAGACAAAAATTATGGTAACTCACGAGGCGGTAAGAATGTCCAGGACAATTGTTACATAACATATATATAAATAATTAATATATATGTTATGTGAAAATAAATATATAATTTGCATAAAAAAAATAATGTTTTTATACATTAAAAATAGAACTAGTCGAACAAGGAAAATCTTTGACGGGATGCGGAGGTTAATAGATTAAATAATTCAGTTCTATGAATAAACAGATGCGTTTACGCAACTGCGAGATAAGTTGGTGCAATATAGTTTTATTTACAACCGCGTGCAGCAAAACATGTATGCATTATTGTGTCGAAAATGTAAATAGCAAGATAACATTCTTGTTCATATACATTACATACATGAAAAAGAAATAGAATATTTTACTAATCAGATATTCTGTTTTATAATATTTAATTTCTTAAAGTATAAAGAAAAATGTAATACGCATTGTCTTAATAAATCATATGGAAATATTACATAAGTATACATAAAATAGCGTACATAATTTTTGCATACAAGAATAACAAATATTCATGGTTCATATCTGTTACAAAGATGATGATCGTGAAAGAAATGATTTATACAAAGGGACTTTTTACACCATGCGCAGGCAATTACAGGAACTTCACCGCAAATATCGCATGTTGGTTTTAAATTATTTTTGAAACAAAAATCTACTAGTGTATCAAATTCTTCTGGTCTCTTTTCTAAATAACCACTTTTATACCATGCATATTTGAATAAATTTTTAAACCTCGGTGATGAAAATTGATGATGAGTTAATAATTGTAATTTTAAAATATTGTTTTTTGAATGAAGTTTGACCTCAAGATCTAAAAGCATGACGGTATCCGAAAAATGTTTAACAAAATTTTTCCATAAACAAAAACCGAATACATCTAAAGGTTGTATTTTTCCTGTTGTTCCAGTTGATATAGTTAACAAATTGAAATTTTCTATAAAATCTGGTTTGTTTCTTTGAATTATATCAGGACAATGACCAGTCCAAGAATCTAATAATAAAGCTGATTTTGGTCCAACATTTGGAAAAAACATTTCTTTTATCTAGATCTCAAAATGATGCGATGTTAATTTTCCAGATTTTGATGCCATGACAAAGATATTATCTTCTTTAAACATTGTTTCTTTTACCGTTGGACCAAATGTTCTAGTAGGTTCTTTTAAAACAATAAAAAGAGGCGATAATAATTTACCATTAGCTGAAACAATAGGTTGTATAGTATAACTATGTGTAGTTGCTGATGTCGATTGTACTATGCGTTCTATTTTTTTAGTGCCAATAGGTGACAGTAAACGACCGGAATAAAATTCTAATTGAAATCCACTTTGGTCCGAATTATATACATTTTCAATTCCATATTGTATAATAAAATATTTCACATTTTCGGTAAATGACTTGCTTTGTGCTTCTAAATTTTTATTTGACGTTAAATGTTTTCTTGTTATAAATTTTGTAATTTTTCTAGATACGATATTATGTGCGAGCTTAAAATATTTTACCCATGATAATGATGCTGTAAACCCAGGTACATTTACTTCCTTCTGCGCTCGAAGAGCCCATCGAGCGATATCAATGTCATGAATAATTATTCAACAGCTTCATTGAATTTATTTAACGTTATGTTGAAATTTCTTTCAGTTTATCAAATCTGCTGCCACCTTGATTTACCTGTTCTTCCCATTTTCTTAATTGACGAAGTGACATGACTTTCCGAAATCTATGTTTTACAGTTTCAAAATTTCTTGACTTTGTTGTCCCACTTCTCCAAAATTCTACAGCATTTTTTTTATATTGTATTAGTATACAATCCGTAACACATGTAATGTCCTTTACAATATACATCTTCTCTTTCTTCATCAACTACTCGTTCTACTTCGGGTATATCAAATGCGTTTTCAAAATCTAATGATACTTTTTCATCAATTTCATACGCTTCTTCATGCATTAATTTAAGCATATTTTGAATCTTGTTTTTTGTTTCTATTTCTTCTCCAGTAACAGGACTTTGGAAATCCATAGTAATAAAAACTGCGTACAGCAGCATTATTACGTTTCTTGGATTAAACATTATTCTCTAAAAAAATTAAAATTATATATATTTATTTTATAAATATTAGCATCAAAAATATTTATTAGCAGCAAGAATATTTTATTATTTAATGCGTATTAACACTTTGTTATAAGTGTTTTCCGAGTTTCATGAAAAATAGCACACTGTTTTATCACATAATTTATAATAATTTAAATAATTTAATAAAATATTAATTATAACTTAAATAAAACAAAACAGATAAACTTAAACTTTGAATAAAGTTTAAATATGTAAGAGCAAAAAACAATAAAAATTTTATCATTGCCGATATCACTCTCCAAGACGTACAATTAGAGAGCAGGGCTGTCGCAGATTTTCCAGTTGCCCTCCCATTTTATATAAGATATGTAGACGATATTGCGTTGGCAGCCCCTTCCTCTTTTTTTAGCATTATTATGAATACATTCAATTCCTTTCATCCTAGACTGCAATTTACCATGGAGGAGGGGAAAGACAAACAATTAAATTTTCTTGACGTTACGATCATTGCAAACGACGGTTTTTTCCAATTCAACTGGTTCCATAAACTGACGTTTTTGGGAAGGTACCTGCACTTTGAGTCGCGGTACTCTTTGAGCCATAAAAAAGTCATTATTATCAGCTTAACAAATAAGGTTCTCCGACTATCACATCCGAGATTTCATCAAGAAAATTTCGAATTGATCATTAGAACCCTCATAGAGAATGAGTATCCTCTTTCGGTCATTTTTAGTACCATAAATGATCGCTTGAAAAAGAATTTCAATATTACGACAACCAACAGAATTGGAGGGTATGATGTGTCGAGAAAGAAAATTTCATATTTTAACATCTCGTATATAAAAGATATCTCGGAACGTTTCAGCGGGTGTGTCCGCGAGTTAGATGTGCGGGATGTCCTACACGGGAATGAACAATTTACGCAATTTCATATTAGTCAGACAAATTACAAAAGAGTGCCAAAAACAACATGGTATATAAGATCAATTGCAACAATTGTGATACTTCCTATGTGGGACAGACGGGCCGTTTACTGAACACGAGAATAAAAGAACACAAAAAGAATCACAAATCGGTAGTCGCACAACATAAATTGTTGGATCATGATTTTAATTGGAGTAATGTTGAAATCTTGGACAAAGAACCATTCTTGGGGAAAAGATTGATGTCGGAAATGATTTTGTTACGTCCGGTAGACTTCACGATTCTTTCTTTTCGAGAGGAATGTATAAACAATCAGAGATAATGATTCTAAGAACTCTCTACAGGAAATATCAAACCGTGAGAGCTGTCACTTTAGTCGCACTCCACGAATATTACGTTACGTGGATAATAAAAATTTTAACAAACCTCCGTAAGGCGAGACAACTATAAATAAGACAACCCAAGAAGTCTTAGAAATCAAATAAAGAATAAACATTCGAACGGCTCTCTAAATTTCAAAAGAATTTTAAATAAAACAGAGTCGCCGTAACTCGAGGCAGTTGTTTAGAACTGCAATCATAAATTTGAAACGGCGACGAAAACTTAAGAAGCATTTAATAAGAGAGCTCGCCTGACGGACCACCTAAAGTGACAGCTGTTTATTATAAATTTCTAAATAGCGATAAGCGACTCTGACGGTACCAAACACCTCATTGGCCAAATGGAAAAATCTCTTGAACCAATAGAGAAGAAATTTTTGAGACTCGAAGTCGAAGGAAACACCCCCTAAGCATAAGGGGGCGTTAATTAAAATTCTAATTCGTCCAATTGTCCAATGGAGAGGAGGTACGAATCCTAGTATATAATGCGGAAGCAATGCGCCGCGACATCAGTTTTTCAGTTCTTTTCGGTATTAGAATCAGTATATTCATCATCATCTCCATCACTATTACTCGTACGGTACAAACTATTTTCTTCTACCTCGGCTTCAAGACGCGGAATCGATCCTCGATCTCAACGTTTAACCCTTCAGGTGTTAACAAGTTCGAATATTAATACTTCCGATTTCGCGACGAGTGGTTTGCCTAATATTTAACACAGACTCTCTGTGTAGTGCGAATTAAAAATTTAAACAATAAAAGACGTCAAACATTGTAAGTGGTTGCGTGCGAATTAAAAGTTTAAAACAATAAAGAGTGTTGAACATTGTAAGTGATTGTGCCATTCAACACGAAAAATTCTATCGCTAACCAGGGGCACCTGTGAAATTCAACCCGACGCCGCTAAATCCACTGCCGAGGTCCTTTTAAAACCAACAGCGTACGCAATAAGTAGTGAGTACCGACCAAATAACCTATTCTATTGATTTCACCTCCCCCATTTAAAATTCAGTTATAGTAATTATAGTGAGACAGTTCTTTATTTTTATTGTTCTTCATTTCATTATTACTGTTTGACCAGATACTTCTCATTTTACCTTTTTCATTATAATTAAATCCCCTTTTCGTTGTTTATGTTTATTTCTTATCCTCTTCATTTTCACGTAGCCTTTCAAATTTTCTCTGCAAGTACCTGTGTATTTTGCGGAACCGGTATCTCGTGTACTGGTACAGAATATAATTAGGTCGAACTTGCAAATTCTTTCTATTTTCTCTGCAAGTACCTGTGTATTTTGCGGAACCGGTATCTCGTGTACTGGTACAAAATATAACTAGGTCGAACTTGCAAATTCTTTTTATTTTCTCTGCAAGTACCTGTGTATTTCGCGGAACCGGTATCTCGAGTACTGGTACGAAATATAATTAGGTCGAACTTGCAAACTCTTTCTATTTTCTCTGCGAGTTCCTGTGTATTTTGCGGAACCGGTATCTCGTGTACTGGTACAAAATATCATTAGGCTGAACCTGCAAATTCCTTCAATTTTCTCTACGAAAGCAAATTTCTCCTGAATTCCATTTTTCTTCTGGCCCTTTAATTATTTATTACAATTTATTCATTACCTCTTTCCTTTTGTGCTACTCCTTTTTTTTTATTTTATTTATTTCCTTTCTTTCCTTCTTTTCTCTCCACTTCTTTCTCCTTCTCCCTCCTCTCTCCTCTCTATATTATGCATTTTAAATAATATAATTTCCTGACTTAAATTATATTAAGAACATTATAAATTGTACTAATTAGAACTGTCTCGCCGAAAATAAACGATAAGTTTTCTGAAACATTTGCGTGGGTTCATAGTGGAGCCCGTTCATCCGAAACGCCTAAAGGCTAAAGCGAAACGTCTTCGCAACCGTAAGAACCGACGTGCTTGAAGAGTTTTGGTTCAGGCGACAACAAATTATAATTTTAAGAACAATATTTCTAATCTTAAGATAGAATTAAAGGATCAAATTTTCCGCGAACAGTCATCACACACACACGCAGAGTCCCACCCCCCCCTTCCTCATTCAAGAGAGCTGAAACCACCCCTCTTACTTGACCCTTCTCCTCGCACCCCCATCTTCCCCCCGCAATTCACTTGATTCTCAAGAGGAATTGGATGAAATTTGGGAGACCCTTCGTGACATTGCCGAGGTCGTCGTAGACCTCGAGAAAGAAAACGCGAGTCACGCTGAAAATTCTAAACACCAACAACCTCCTCGTTTTCCGCCTCAAGATCCTATCCAATATTTAATAAATAATCTCCCAAGGATCCGACATCCCCTCCCAAAAGGCTCGTATACAATCGGGCCTGGTCCTGTTGATTTGACAACATTGCACTCCATCCTTGCAACCAACCCGTCGGGATCCGTTATCCCATGGTTCCTCCCCGGTCTTAGATATCCCCTCGCTGTTTCGATAGAGGCTCTCTGGAAGAAATTCCCTCCTTCCACGATTACCTTCGAGGAAGCATAATTCTTTTCCTGCCCCTTCCCTTAGAATTTAAATACTATTGTATAAATACCAGTCAAGTAACAAGTCCTTTTATTTTTCCATTTCCAATTTACCTGACTGACGTCCCTCCGAACTAATGTAACACCCGCGAACACACACGCACACACGCACACACGCACTTAAGTAATTAATAAGATTAATTAATTTAATTAAAATGCTAATTTTTTGAATCTTATACATATATATATATTTGATTTTTACTTAATAAATGACTAAAAATTTAAAATATTAAAAATTCTAATCAAATTTATTAATCCTTTCTAATACATTCCCTGACTCCCAGATTGCACAAGGTCCCGTCCCGCATAACAGGGATTAACTTCCTTTACCAAAAAGGGACCACCGAACGAACGGCCTACTGACCTAGTAAAAGAGACCCTCGAGGTCTTTGACCAGGTCCGGCCTTGTACAGTTCGTTCGAGTCGAGAGCGTTAAGGTTTTACGCGTTTCGACAAGGGTAAGTTCTGTCCTTTCATTATCTCTTTCTTTTCTTTTTTTTTTTTCGAGTCTGGACGTAACAATTTATATCAAACGCCAGAATAATGCTTTGAATCTACGTAGTGACACAATCAAATTAAATGAGGCATGTCTATCAATAATTAACGATCTCCCAAAAATATGATAATGTTTGTATGCCTGGTTGCTGCGTTTTGAGTCGGTGACATTGGTTATTTTTAATCATTCGTCAATGGTCTTGTGAGCTGTACGGATGTTCGCGCGCGTCCTTGCTGTTCTCCCCGGTGTGAGTGAGTTGTCGCAATCAGATTAAGTTCGATCTAACAATTTGAGCGCAAGAACTATTCTCTTTTGATAGAATGCTGTGCCTTGCGTTTTGTACCGTATAGGAACCCATGCATATCGGATGGGTGATGGCGATAGATGTGTGGATATTTGACCGTTTGTGTATGTATATCAATTAGACAATCTAGTTAAATTGGTAATTGTATTTATCTTAAGTTTATATAATTTGTAGTGTAATCTCACTGAAGATGGCTCGAAAGGAGTCTGAAACGTTTGAGTCAATAAACCATGGACCACATTTGGTGTTTGAAATTATAAACCTCACGCCTCACATCTGCGTCGGCTCTATATTGCCTTTTACTTTTATTTATATTGTTTAAGATTCAGAGCCTTGAACTTATTTATTCTTAATAAAAATTTAAAAAAAATCAAAAAAATACATAATGTGCATACACGCAAGACAGAACTGCTGCTGAATTCAACTAAACTGCTGCTTGATTCGATGGATGCTTTTGTAGTAATACGTGTTGTGCTACACGCGGTTGTAAATAAAACTATATTGCACCAACTTATCTCGCAGTTGCGTAAACGCATCTGTTTATTCATAGAACTGAATCATTTAATCTATTAACCTCCGCATCCCGTCAAAGATTTTCCTTGTTCGACTAGTTCTATTTCTAATGCATAAGATACTATTTTTTCCATACAAATTATATATTTATTGTTACATAACATTTACATATATTAATTATATATATTATATAATTATAAATTGTATAAATATAATTGCTATAATTTATAAATGTATATTCTCATAAATTATTTATTGATAATTTATGGTTGCCTCTGTGAGTTTACGAAGAAAAAAACGTCGCTGTGAATAGCGAGTGTCATGAAGCGGATAAAGCGCGCGTATAGTGATATATAAAGATATTTTTAACTTATTTCTGAAAAATGCGACTTCGGAATACAACTTTATCATATATGGTTGGATTTGTCTTTAAATGAGCTATAAGTTTTGCTATAAGACAAATTTTAAAATTTTCAAAAATTGAAAGGGAAGGGGAGGGATTTCGAAAAATATAACATTTTTGAAAAATCTGATTGCACAGTTTTAAAGTACATGAAAAACCATAAAACTTTTATTTAAAACTTTAATTAAAATCTTATTTTAATTAAACTTTATTTAAAATTTTTTTTATATCTTATTGTTTCGACGGTATTCGCTCAGAAATGTAAAAATCGATTTTTCTCAAGAGGGTGTTTCACCTCCTTAACGGGCATATGGGCACTCATAAAAAAACACATGTCTCCTATTTTGACCTAGACTACAATATATTTAAAGCTCATTAAAATCGGAGGGAGACACTTCCAACCTTTTCCTTGTTAGATTTGTCTTTTTCCTCTCAATGTTATTGTTTAACATATGTATAATCAAACCATTTATATTGGCATGGTTTAACATAGAAAAAACACGGTGAGAGACCAACGTTTAGAATTACGCGAAACATCGTAGCTTCTTGTAAGTTTATCTGCAACATCAACCTCGCTTTTAGTTGTAAAAGATTATAATTATTTCCTGTGATCTCGGTTTTGTGGATCTATTTTCTTATCATAATGTAGGGTTAACATCATATGTACTCATTTGCGTGGCTTAGGAACATACAATACAAGGATTATGTCTTTTTGAAAGCCAAAAATAAAAGATTTTTCTTCACGTCTGATCTTGCATTGAAGAGGAATGCATGTCTTGTTTGCTCGTAATGTACCAACAACAGTTAATTTGTAATTTTTGAGCAAATTGTGCTGTTTCATAGTTCATAAAAAAGTTATCTATAGTGACGTTCTTGCAAATCCAGACACACATCTTACCAACCGGTCCACAACATCAAACGGTTGTTCTCACTGCGTAAGAACGGTTTTCTGATTGTTTACCACAGTAAATTTCTAAATTTAATGTATAAAAAGTCTTGGCATCTACTAAGACATATATCTTTATTCCGTATTGGTCAGCTTCAACGATAAGTATTGACGAAAACTGCATCTTCCTCTAAATGCGACTAATTCTTCATCTAGTCAAATATGATCAAATATTCGAACGATGTTTATAAAACTTCACCTCGAGTTTACATAATTCTACAGCGGTTAAATTTTCCGAAAGAAACGCTCCTGTTGTGAAAATTTGGTTTTGCGATCATTGCTTCTATATAAGGTTGCAAGGAGCTTTTTTTCACACTTGCCGGGCGACTTGTTATGTGTCGAGCAAAACGGCAAGTCAGTGTGTACGTCGTGAAGATGTTGCGGATACTCGAGGTCAACTTCAAGGATATAGCTTATAGACGAATCGATGATAGATCAAAATTGGATATGTTGTCCACTTATCGAAAACATAGTATAAGGCAAAGGTTGACACATTTTGCCCATCCGTATAAATTATTTATATCCAAATACATTAGATACGATGATGATTTCGACGAGTCGTATGACTGTATGTACTTGTTATTAGCACGCGCGTATCTGTTGGAACATTGACTTAAACCACCGCGTATACCTCGTTCTATAAACATTACCATGTCGATGTCAGTGAGCAATTCAAACTTAATGTTTGTATGCTTCAATATGACATCCCAGCAGTGTTGTTCTCAGAGCCGCTTTTTCTCGCGCATGCGCGGCGCAATATATAGATATTTAATAATGTATATGTTACAGTTACGAATGGGCGCAAAAGCTTTGGCGGAATCCGGAGTGATTAAGCTAGGTCGATGATGCCAGAAATAAGACGCGGACACGTAAAGTGAAAATGAAGTTAATGTGTTAAGTGTTAATGTATTAAGTGAAAGCTTTTCAAAAAGAAGCGTGAAATTTATATATGAATCTTTAATTAAATGATCTAAAAGCTACCTTTTTTCGTAAGTTATATACATTACTGAAGCCATTCAATGCGTATGCGCGAGAAAAAGCGGCCCCAAGAACAACACTGCATCCCATGTGTATCCGGGAAAAGTATAGTAATGCACGGGGTCGAGCCCGTAACTCTTAATACAACTATAGCGAAAATTTGCAAAAATATATTTTCAAAATATCGGTAGACTTGATACTTGGTGATAATCACGGCAATCAATTAATTTTGTCTATCATAACGTGATATTTATTGATGTATAAATGTGCCAACGTTAAACGACTTGTGCAATCGGCTGTTACACCAGTTGAAGAATTGAAAATAAAAAACGGACAATCTTTGATACATGCGGAGATGGAACGGCAATCATTTGTTGCACCGATATGGATTCAAGATTTGTGGATTGGCGTAGTTAAAATATCTGATTTTAAAGTCGTTAGATTTGCAACTAGTGACAGTGATTCTATATACATGAAACCGTCGATTGTAATATATTTATTCGATTTTGAAGATTGCATTGACCATGCATTTAAAGTTGTGTCAAAATACATATCTCGTTAACGAAAAATTTAAACAATTTGTAAGCGTATTGCAGCGCAATGACATTACTAATGTGAATGATGCCGTGAAAACGATACACGAGAGTGATAGGTTTGATAGCGGATCATTCATAGATTGTGAATTGCTGACATATGCTATAAATGATGTACGATACTTGTAAAAAATAAAAAATTATTATTAACATTAATATTTCTTTCATTTCTACGACTGTTCCTCCTCACACTATTTTATTCTCTATATGTTTAGTAAACAAAAATTGTATACCTCGCACTCTCATAAGATGAGATGCGATACTCTATTTAGAAAGAGTTGAGAAATGTGATCTTGTGCTATATATTTGAGATAGATGTGCGCGGCGTTATAGATTTTTTTCCACGCTCTTTGACGACTGTATTATGGATGAATTTTATCACATGCTGGTGTTTTGAGTAAGTCTGTGCATTATGTGATATTTATCAAATATGGCTGAAAATGATAACAATATTGCGATTGAGGATGACGGTTTTGGTGTAACGGAAGTCATTATCGGAGATAATAATGATAATTTAATGGACATTTCTGACGAAAAAGAATCGGACATTAAAACACTACCCTTAGAAGACAGCGATTACAACAGTGATGACAGTGATTTTACGGAAAGAATCGAACGTAATCTAGACTTAGCCGAAATTAATACTTTTAATGAAATGAAATGAATGTGTAGTATATATTTTTATTATACGACTGCAGGTAGTGCTAGATTTTGCACATAGTGTTTCCTGAGAGTGTCGGACCTATTTGTAGATATTCGTGTTGTACGGGAACATGAAATTAATGTTTATGGACTAATTCTTGGATTATTTTGCAGCGAGTGCCATATTCCTTTTATATTATCCTGCAATCTGTGCCCGATTTGCACTAATTTGAACTAAATTTTTGGTGCATTAATTTTTTCCACGAAACTGATTGGTCCCGATTCAGCGACTTTGTCTCAATATTTTTCTTCAGCCTTACTCGCTCCGAATTTTGGCTGGACATTGTCAGCGGCACACGGTCAGTGCGCGAGGTGGTGCCTTTTTCACGTGATCGGTGGTAACGGTTGCGCGAGATCATTAAAGCCCGGCGAGACGACGACAAGGAGCTGCTGCTGGCCCTTCGCGGGGAGGATGCTTTTGTCGATCCTAGCGAGATCGCGTACGGTTTCCCTTCATCCCAGTCCGTTTGATCGGCGTTAATATAATGTCTTAGATAGTCCGCTAACGTTCGATGCGATCTTTCCAGTCAGAAACGATTGCCTTGCTGTATTTGCGTTGAGAGCTTCTGAAGGTCTCCCAATGTGTTGTTGCGTCAGTTTTCCTGGCTTTATTAAAAGATTTTCTTACCTCTGACCTGAGTTTAGAGAGCTCTTTGTTCCACAATGGGACCTTGGTCGAGAGTCGTTTCCTTTTCATTGGGCAGTTGAACTCATAGGCGTCTACGATGGTGTCGCTAATGAACCGTGCCACCATTTTCAAGTCGTCTTTGTTATGGAATTTGTTTGGGGCTTTTCCAAGCCTTACCTTAAGATCCATCCTGTAGCCCTCCCAATTGGTTTTTCTTGGATTGCGAGACCAAACTATGTCCGGGTTGTGGCGTAGGGAAAGGTGTATAGATCTATGATCCGATCCTGAAGGTTTATTGGAGACCCTCCAGTCTGAGATCAAGCCCGCCACCTTGTCCGTACAAATTGTGATGTCAATGACCTCCTGTCTTCTTGAGTCTATGAAGGTTGGTTCAATTCCTCTGTTGAAGATGATTAGACCAGAGCCCATGATGAACTCGTGGAGACTCTCCTCCCTTGGATTGACGCCCGATCTCCCCCACTCTGTATGGTGGGAGTTAGGATCGCATCCCAAAAGGAGTTCAAGCCCCTTGCTCTCAGCATGAGTTACCAGGTCTTTAACAATTTGTTGTGGTGGGAAGTCCGTGGAGTCATAAGGCATATATACTGACCCTATCAATATTTCCACTCCCCTCCTCCCTGTCGTGGATTAAGTTCCAGTTGGATGACCGTTAGTTCCCCTCTTTGTCGACCGCACCCAATGACAACCCTGAGCGAGTATACCTAGGTGCGGTGTTAAGCCCCTCCACCACGTCAAGGTGAAAACCCATTCGGGAGGTTAGCTTGAGTAATTTACACGTGTTTTTAAATATTTCGTTTAAGAAATTTGTGCCTTGGTCGATTAATACTGCATTCCGTGTTCGAGTATAATTTTTGTTACGAATTCTTTGCTCACGGTATTTGCATGTTGGTTCGGTATTGGTACCGCCTTACTGAATTTTGTTAAACTGTCTTGAAAGGTCAATAAGTATTTGTTTCCAGTGTTAGTTACCGTCAACCGCCTACGATATCTAGTGCGCATTTTTCGAACGACTTAAGGTCGATTTAGACTATACGACACGGATCGACACGGTATCGGTAACGATACGTACCGACATCGGCACGACAAATTATTGCATTTGTTCAGACTGCTTCGACAACTGTCCGTCAATTGACATTTAGCAGTTACAAATTATAAAATGGATGAATCATTTAATGACGATGAATTGGCTCTTATAGCTTTACTTTTAGACGAAGACGAAGCTGAAGTCAAAAAAATAAAGAAAAGAAGTCGAAAATGGGTACATCCAGTATTAAAAAAGAGAAAACTTGAAGGAGAGCATTGGACATTATTCAAAGATTTACTTAAATATGACGACAAATTTTACCAATATTTTAAAATGCCGCAATGTAAATTCTATGAGTTATTAAAATTGATCGAACCTATGTTACAAAAACAAAATACGTCATTTCGTGAGGCAATTTCACCGACAGAAAGACTTGCACTTTTTTTTGTTTAAGGTAAAACATTTTTATTGAAATTACAATTTTTCTGTATAAGCTGTATTCTCATTATACGCTGTTTCTGCGCTAAAATGTGACATTGTAAATGAAGATGATGGTAAAGAACGTGATACATTATGCGGCTCAGTGTCATATTGCATTTGTGCAGAATGTTGATGTTGTATGTGTGTGAGTATATTAGGTCCAAAAAATGGTTGTTCTTGTGTAATTTGCTTCATTTCAAGGTCAGTGATAATGGAGAATATTTGCGACTTAGCTATATTTTGATAAAAAGGAGAAAAATTCTTTACTGTTGTTGCAACACTTGAAAAAAATGTGTATATTGCACTAGGTTGAGTCAATGGAGTTATTTGCGATTTAGTTTCTTTATCAAGTATATATTTCATCATTATTGCTGATGCCGGTTGTATTTGGCACTTATTTCCTTTTGTCTTTGTTTTGTTAGTAAGAGATTTTCTATAATTTTCTTTTTGTTTCTTCTTTTTTTCATCTTCGGCATGTAATTCCTCATCAATATCGTCATCTTTGCCATCATCCTTATCATCATTTTCATTATCTTCTCCATCATCGTTTCCATCATCTCTTCTGTCATCGTTCCGATTACCTCTTCTGTCATTTCGAACATCTTCTCTATCATTGTTTGTATCATTATATACGTTTTCATTCGGTTCATCCTCATTATCATCATTACTAACATCTTTCAAATTAGTGCATGTTTCCCTTTCTTGCATGAATGGTAATAGAAATGACATTTCGTCTTCAAATTTTCAAAGCTCTTCTAAATGATTCGTCCATGTTTTTTTGCAAACAGTAGTTAGAAAAAGACAAACAATATGTATAAAAATTGACAAAAAATATATATATATATATATATATACATATAATCAACTATATAAAAATAAAATATTCTAAAAAAATACTCTATAAAAATAAAATATTTTAAATTGAATATTTTAATTTATGTTTCGTAGGTTCTTAGCTACTGGTGATTCATTTAAAACAATAGCTATCAGTTATCGACTCGGACATTCAACAGTGCAATCAATTGTTATTCAAGTATGCGAAGCAATAATAGAGAATTTGATGTCATTAACAATGCCAAAACCTACAGAAGATCATTGGAAAAAAATTGCCGAAGAATTTTGGAATATTTGGAATTTTCCAAACTGTATAGGCGCTCTCGATGGGAAACATGTAGTGATTCAAGCTCTTTCAAATAGTGGATCTCAATTTTTAATTATAAGAAAACATTTTCAATCGTCCTTTTAGCATTAGTGGATGCACATTACAAATTTATTGCGGTAGACATAGGCGGATATGGTAAGAATAGCGATGGAGGTCTATTCACTAATTCGAAATTGGGCAAAGCGCTTGAAAAAAATTAATTAAATGTCCCGAAAGATAATGCGCTTCCTAATACGCAGAACATTATGCCATATGTCATAGTTGGCGATGAGGCATTTCCATTAAAAAAAATATCTTTTGAGACCATATCCTGGTTCGTAAATTCAGGAGGATAGATCGAAAAGAATTTTTAACTACCGTCTCTCACGCGCACGAAGAGTTTCCGAAAATGGGTTTAGAATACTGAGTCAAAAATTTCAAATTTACAATCGAAGGCTAAAATTAAAACCAGAAAATGCAGACAAAATCATTATGACTACGTGCATTTTGCACAATTATCTCAGAGATTTTAGTATTGATGTACAAGGTTATACATATAATTATAACACTGGCAATGCAAAATTTATTACGCCAAGGGGGAAGTGCAATAAACACTGCATTTACTGTTCGAGACACATTCAAAGAATTTTTTATGACGGAATATGGTCGTGTTGAATGGCAAGACACAATAAATTAAAAATTATAAATATAAATAACCATAAATATATATATGAAATAAATTATTTATCTTATCTGGCTGGTTCATATCCTTTGCAATTCTTCTCCAAACATTTTCTTTATACACGGGATCACTATATTTCGCATGATTCATTACATATAAAGGTTCATGGAACTTAACAATTTCTATTAATTTTTCTTGATTTATCTTTTGCTGTGTCCGTTCTTGTGCGTTTTCTCCGTTTTTAATTCACACTGACAGACGAGCATCGGAACGTCATCGACACGTACCATCAAAACATTCTTTACGAGAATGTCGGCCGACGTCGGAACGTTCCGTTGACGAAACGTAAATGTTCGTACTGGATAATGTGAACAGTTACATAAAAATTGCATTGTACAATGTTTTGTCGTGCCAATGCCGGTACGTATCGTTACCGATACGTGTCGATCCGTGTCGTATAGTCTGAATGGACCTTTACTCGGCGTATCGATGATAACGAGAGGTGCTTTAACTCGACGCGATAATTTATTCTTTTGACATATCGCGCATTTTTTAATGTATTTTTCGACGTCTTTTGTTAGGCCGGTCCAATTGTGTTTCAGACATATTCTCTTTATCGTTCTCTCTATCCCTTGGTATCCACCCTTGGGAGCATCGTGATATTCATATAATATCTGTCGTTTTTCCTCTTTGGTGTATGTTTTCTCTTTTGTGCCAATGCTTTCTTTCTCTTGCTCGATGTCTTCCTCCCTGCTGATATCGCCTATTTCTTCATCTTCGACGGTGAGAATCTTTTCTCTCTCTTGCTCGTCGGCGTCTCGTGTTACGTTGCGACTTAGCGCGTCGGCGTTCACGTTCGCACGTCCGGCCTTGTGTATGATCTTATACTCGTATTCTTCTAATTTTAACTTCCATCGAATTAATCAGGATCCGGGATCGTTTACATTAAATAACCAGATTAGTGGTTTATGATCCGTAATAATTTTAAATTTCGTGCCGTACATATATGGTCGGAAATGTTTCACGGCTCATACTATCGCTAACAACTCTTTCTCTGTGGTGTTATAATTTTGTTTGGCGCGGTTTAACACTCGACTCGCGTAGGCGACGGAGCGGTTTCTGCATACCGGTCTCTGCGAAGGAGCTGTGATAGCACAGCTCCTTCTTCTTCTTCTTCTTCTTGATTTAATGACACCGGTTCGAGCCGAACCACGCTGCCAGAGAGCATCCAATTTTTCAGGTGGTCGGCCAATCAGTGGGCAAGGCAATATAAGCTTACAAGAGCCAATCGATAACTATATTTTCAAATCACATGATTTAAGGAAGGACAGAATTGGATTCAGGACCTTTACAGATGGGTTTTTTAAAATGGAAGAAACGCTAGGAGGGGGAGACAACCACGCAGGGAGGAGATTAAAGGAATACGTCGAGTCCGGTACGTCGGGCAGTGCCAAAAACGTGATCAATATTAAGGTCAGGGTGTCCACAATTAAATGACAGAGGCGGGACGATCCTACAGCGATGGAGACTGGAGTTCAAGTTGTAGTTTCCAGAACGCACCCGGCAGACGAGAATCACCACCGATCTCCTGAAACCCCCACCCAGGAACCAGGGTTTGAGAGGAGAAAACGTATATTCCTGGAAATAACCGGATCCCATTGAACAAGACCGCTCGATTAGAAAATTTTGAGTGAGAACAATTAGATTTTCACGTAGAAACGAATATAAGTCAGAGTGGGGCGGGGGGCAAATAATCGAGTAAGAGGTCTTCACCTATTACTCTCTTGGCTAATCTGTCAGCCGTCTTGTTCCCCGGGATCCCAATGTGAGCAGGAATCCAGATGAGGTCAACAACGATGCCCTGTAAAAAGGCGGATCTCAATTTATTTTTTAAAGTTAGAATGAGAATTTATGTCATGGTAGATTTTCCTGGAAGAAATCTTGTTAATAACACTTAGTGGGTCCGTGAAAATTACTGCATTTTTAATGTTATTTTGGAGGATATGGTCCATAGTCATAATTATAGCCAAGCACTCGGTAGAAAAAATAGAGACGCTACTACTGGCTCTACAGTCCGCTGACCTCCAAAGAGAGGGAGTAAAAAGACAATCCGACAAAACGAGAACCCTCCCTTTTAGATGCGTCTGTGAAAAACAGATTATATGAGTTAAAACGGGAATATATTAAGCAGAATTCGGAGGAGGGCGAAGAGGAATTGGCCATTCTGTCAACCTCCCAAGGGGAGGGTAACCTGGGTATCTGGAAAAAGAAATAGAATGTTGTAAGAAAACAAAAATATAGTGATATTAGTGAACAAAGCGACGGTGCCCCTGAGATGCGCGACAGAGGTAAAGGCTCTGTAAAGGAGGAACCTTTCGGAGAGACAAAACGGTTGTTGTTCATTAATATGACAGATTGCAAGTCCCGCAGCCCATCCACCAATGGGTTGGAAGCGAGAGCCAAGGACTTAAGGACGAACTTGGATGTCAGATAAGTTAGTCGAAATTTTGAGGAACAAATGACAGTCTAAGTGTATAGTATGTTGATAGGAGTGGTACGTCTCACACCTATACAACAACGTAGAGACCTACGTTGAGCCACTTCGAGGCTTTCCATCAATTTCTTATTATGGAAAGGAAGAAAGAAGCACCCGTATTCGATAGAACCTCGTACGAGAGATTTGTAAATCATAAGAAGAGACTCAGGATCCACTCCCCACCGAACACCACAAAGAGATTTAAGTAGATTAGTTAATTTATTGCATTTGCGTGTGAGAAAGGCCACATGAGAGTGGCCATTCAATTTGCGATCAAGATGGATACCTAAAAATTTGTGGGAATCGACCGGTTTAAGGGCGGCTCCTTCTAGAGTGAGAGTAAGAGAGGCGAAATCGAGTCTCCTTTGAGTGAATATCACAAAGGCCGATTTAGCAGGAGAGACCAACCTCTGAATAAGAGGAATCGTGAGAGTCTATCGGCTGATCTCTTGAGGAATCGAATAGAACGCCGAAGTTTGGGGGTGCGGGCATAGAGAACTATGTCATCAGCAAACTGCAGGATTTGACAGGGTTTCGCCATATTGCGACCACATCCCAAGACATAGATGTTGAATAAAAGAGGGCTAAGTATAGACCCCTGGGGGACGCCCTTGAGTGAAATATGGCTGAGAAAGGCAGCCGTTGACCACGAACTGTAATACTCTACGACCAGTCAGGTAATACGCGAACCAGCAGACTTCCGCTGGAAGGCCGAGGTGCACAAGATCTGAGATCAGGACACTAGGGACGACGTTGTCGAATGCTTCCTGTATGTCGAGGAAGAGACAAGGCGTGTCTTGAGCCGAAACGAATCCGGCATAAATTTCTGTAGTAAAAATTCCCAGGCTGTCCTGACAAGACCTCCTCTTTCTGAAGCCAAACTGAGAAGGTGGAAGAAGATTGGAAGATTCCACCCACCATTCCAAACGGAAAAGGATGAGCTTTTCCATTATTTTGAGAAGGCAAGAGGTTAGGGAAATAGGACGGTACCTGTCTGGGGAGCCCTTAGAAATGAGAAAGACAAGGGAATGGGACTAGGAACAGCGAAAAGAGCCGGATTTGAAAATAAGGTTGTAGATTTCTAAAAGCACGAATAGATATCCTTCCGAGAGGGATGCGATGATTCTATAATCTATTTGGTCAATGCCAGGAAAGGAATGAAGTTTACTGAAGGCGATAGCCACCTTGAGTTCGTTAAGAGAAAAAGATGTTGAGAAAAGGCTACAACAGGTTGAGGAAGGGAATTCAGAGATTGAATTGTAACATTTATGAAAAACGGAGGGAGGACACAAGGAGTTGATTGCGGAAATGATGCCGGATGAGGGTGAACAGTTAGAGATAGCAGAAAGAAGAGAAGTAGATATAATAAGAGAGTTCTAATCCAGGGATCTGAGGGGGGTGAGGTAAGCGGAGGGGAGACGAGGCGAGGTGCCTTGCCCCCCGTACTGACGGGGGGGGAAGGGTGGTACCAAATGTCCCCCCAGATTGAGGGGGAAAGGTGGTACCAAATGTCCCCCCAGGTTGAGGGGGAAGAGTGGTACCAAATGTCCCCCCAGATTGAGGGGGAAGGGTGGTACCAAAAAACCCCCCTGATTGGGGGGGCATACATATGGTTCCGCACGTGGATGGAGTGTCCTCTCCGACTGACTGCGGAGGTCTGATGGTGAGAGAGAGGAATGTCAACTGTTATAGATAAAATAATCACTCCACTCTGTTTATCCATAATGTATATTTGCAATAAATAATTACGTTCGCAACGTGTTAGAGGGAGACGGTGCGATAGACGTTCGCAACGTGGTAGAGGGAGACGGTGCGATAGACGTTCGCAACGTGGTAGAGGGAGAAGGTGCTATAGGCGTTCGCAACGTGGTAGAGGGAGAAGGTGCTATAAGCGTTCGCAACGCGTTAGAGGGAGACGGTGCTATAGGCGTTCTATATAGCGTAGGACAAGGAGAGTATGACGTGGTGTGAGAAGGAAAGCGCTGTATGTGTATGACAAGGGAGTGCATGATGATAGGAAAAGGAGAGCATGATGGTAAGAAAAGGAGAGCATGATGGTAGGAAAAGGAGATATGGGTGCGAGAGAAAAGAATAGAGAGGAAGAAGGATAGCGAGAAGGAGAGCGTGTTATGGGGTGCGAGAGAAAGAATAGAGAGGAAGGAAGATAGCGGAGGCGCGATAAGACGGAGGCTAAGGCGTACTCGAGAAAAAGATAATTTTTGTATGTTAATTTTTTTATAATATTAAATGTTATCTTATTATCTAATTATATCTAATACAGAGGAAGAAGGATAGGATAGATGATGAAGATGGATAAGTAATAAATATATATAAGTTTAACATAAATTTTTATTTAAAAAGTGTGTATGTGTATACATATAAAGTGTGTGTGTGTGTGTGTTTTAAAATTAAAAAAGAATAGAAATTGTTATAGAAAATTAAAAAAATTAAAATAGTTATGTTTAATTATAAAAATATAGAAAAGAATTAAAATTATAGTAGAAAATTTTAAAAATTAGAAAAAATCTGTAGGGGCGAGGCGCCAGGGGAACTCGTCATAGCTGCGTCTGTAACAGAAATGAACATTTTTATTAGTACTTTAAAAATATTTTCTAAAATGATAAAAATTATAAATACTCACAATCTATTCGGAGTCTCTCTCATCTGACGACCTGGAGTCCTCCTGCAGAGTTTCGGGGAGCCACGGTTCCTCTGTCTCCCACACCTCATACGGAAGCTCACCAAAGAGTTTCCGCAAACAAAGACGATCCTCGTTAAACTGAGGAGTCACCTCCTCACACCTCCGGTTCTCGGGAGTGTCACCCCAAAGATCGTCACGCACCCATGCGTAACAATAATAGTTTTTTTTGGTTTTTACACATAAGTCCTCGGTGTATGTGCGACACTTACACAATAATAGTTTTTTGTAGTATTCACACAAGTCTTAAGTCATACAAATCGGACACATATTGCAAGGTAACATTTGAAATAATGGAGTTCGACACTCGCTACAAAATAGTCCGAGAATTAATGCGTAAATAATAATTGAATGTTCCTGCACAGCACGAATCTCATCAAATAGGTACGCTATTCTTATTAAACATGATGTGCAGAAGAATGTGCCATCTGCATAACAAAAATATATGCAGCACATCCTTGTTAGTTCATTATACGAATTAATTTCCGGTAAGTCCAAATCACGATAGATATTTTCCTCGAAAACATTTTCGTCACTCTCATAGTCACTGTCCGCTAAGCGTTGTACTTCAATGTTCAAATCACCCTCTTCGTCAGAATTGTTCATATTATTATCACCATTATTTTCAATAACATCTAAACCGATATTTCCAATATTGGCATTATTGTCATCATCATCACTAGATAGTTCTAAGAGCGGCACTTCAATGTCCGAATCTTCTTCATCGGAAATGATCATTAAATAATCATCACCATTATTTTCATCCATATTCGGAAGACACACGTGCAACGCACAGATTTACTCGCGACACGAGCACAATTCATAGATTTCCTCACGACACGAGCACGTAATAAGCTTCTTCTTAGAGTGTATAGGAAAAAACTAACCACGCGCCACGCGCATTTATCTCAAATATATACACGAGATCCCATATCTCATCTCTCTCTAAATAGAGTATCTCTTTCTAAACAGACTATGCATATGATCCTATGAGAGGTAAACGTCTTTGTTTGACTGAGACTAAGAGAGCGCGAGGAGGAGGAGGAAAAGTCGTAGAATAAAATAGTGTGAAGAGAAACATTAATGTTAATAATAATTTTTTATTTTTTATTTGTTACAAGTATCATAAAGTATATCATTTATAGCACACGCCAACAATTCGCAATCTACGAATGATCCGCTATCAAACGCGTCACTCTCGCGAATCGCTTTCACAGCATCATTTACATTAGTAATATTGTTACGTTGCAAAACGTTACAAAATTGTTTAAATTTTTCATTCACGAAATGTGTATTTTGACACAACCATGAATGCATATGATCGATACAATCTTCAAAATCGAATAAATGTAATAATGTTTGAGGTTGCATATGCAAAGACTTATTAGATAATGTTAATTTAATTATCCTCGATCCGTTTAATGCAATCATTTGGATAGATAGATCACAGATCCATAATGGTTGACTTTCAGTCGATTGTACATGTCGTTCAATGTCTGTACGTTTCTGCATCAATGAGTGCCAGAGTACGATAGGCAATACTAATCGATTACCTCGGTTGTCACCAAGTATCAATTCGACATACGACATAGCTCCAACGCTTATTCCAATCTCCAAATATTTGTAAGATGTCGGGGTTAAGATATACCTTCTCCTAAGTATGCAAACCGCACGACGAGATGAAACGCTATATAAAATATTAAAATATATTAAAAAATAATATTTAGAAAATAATTTTTAGAAAATAATATTTAGAAAATAATTGAAACTTACATTTTCTTTGATTGAATTTTACCGTTCTCAATCAGAATGTAAAAATTCATCTTGCTGGTTTCTTTTGTGGAGCACATTTTTTAGCACAACCTTATGCACGGACAATTGATGCGATACTAAACTATTGAAAGTACTGCGATCAATTTGTAATATCGCAAAACGTAATGAAGAGGGGAGTATTTGTGACGTAATTTTGCAAGCGCCAATGTAAGGCTGCTAAAAATAATTAAAAATCGCGTCCCCACGTGCTTTCTCGAGCGCTGTGTGTGGCTGCCGTATGATGAAATCGATTCAAATGTATACGACGATTGAAATATTCGGTTACAAATGTATACGACAAAGCGAGAGATAATATTTTGGCTAAATGATAACATAAACAGAACGTCGACAGTACGGATGTTTGCGCTAAAGAATAACGCGTCGACAGTACGAATGTTTGCGCTAAAAAATAACGTTTCGCATAGTAGGTGGGCATTATCATGTATATTTAATTTGATTATAAATAATAAATATAATCCTATGCGTACAGGATGTCATATCATATTACATTACCACGAAATATGTGTGAGATAAAGAGACGTGATATTATAGAAATAACGGATATTTACACGAAAGAATAACGTTTTCGCAATGTGAAAAGAATATAACGATTAGATATAAATCAGAACAGAGAGTCACATCTCGCCATTATTGTCAAAGCTTGCACGAGTGTACCTTATATGGCTTTAAAACCTGCGTTAAAACCTGCTCCATTTAAAAAAATGGAGCAGGTTTTAACGCATCAATCCACCTTGATAAATTCGGTGGAGGAGTACTTTGCGTGGGAGGTGCGATGCGATGATTATATCAAGTCGTTGGAAGAGCAGAGTCGAATTAAACGACCGCGAATATCGATCGGATATCGACAATTGTTGATCGCAAAGATCGCGCGACTCGAAGGACTGAAAAATGCGTTGCGCAAACGTTTCGTACACGCGGGTGCCGGACACAGCGCGCATCAAGCTGCACTATTTTGGCGAGAAATTGATACAACGTTCGAGAACCGTATATCGACTGGTGCGATAATCAATATCAATTATATCGAACCTCGCCAGTTTCTCGAAGATGCGAGTGATATCGTGCTCGAACATGTGCGAGACGCTATCGAAACACACTGCAGTGCGAAAGTGAATACTGTGTTTAACGGTGAGTTTGTGGCGGGTGAAAAACACGACAATAAAAGTGTAAGTACAAAAAACTGTGAACTATTTCGTACATCTGATTTACGCGAATGGTACGAGCAACGTGTTATCGAGCCCACTTTAGCATCTCTCGAAGAATTTCAAGAACGTGATAGTGGGTGGGCATTATCGCGTATACTTAATTTGATTGTAAATATAAATAAATATAATCCTATGCGTGCGGGATGTCATATTATATTACCGCGAAAGATAATGATGAAGCGAGCGGTAGTTAACGTGCGATCCAAAGAATGCATGTTTTGCATGGGCAGTGACTGCTGCTATGTATCTCGCTGAAAGAAGGGTTGAACGAGAATTATCGTACCCGCGTTACACGGATGTGCTAAATCTTCGAGACATTGAGTTTCCAGTGGCTCTTAATCAAATTAAAAAGTTTGAAATTAACAACAATATTTCAATCAATGTGTATACCATTGAAAACGAAAATATTGTTCCTATTCATCTTTTGGAGCAAAAGAGGGACAAGCACGCCAATTTTCTCTACATTCAAGATGCGCAAGATATCGGACATTTCGCGTGGATCAAGAATTTATCCCGGCTCGTGAGTTCGCAACTCAATAAACACAATGGACAAAAATATATCTGCGATCGGTATGTATATTTAATATTATTGACTTTTTTCAAAATAAATATATAATTATTATTTCTATTTTTTATAGATGTTAAAATATATATAATTATTATTTCTTTTTTATAGATGTCTACATTATTTTTATTCGAATGAGAAACTACAGTCACATACTGTAGACTGCGGGAAGATGAATGACTGTGCTATTCGATTACCGAGCGATAAAGATAAGTGGCTCGCTTTTAACAACTATAACAGGAAGGAGCAGGTTCCTTTCGTCGTGTATGCCGACCTGGAATGTGTTTTGAGAAAGACGGACAAAGAAGAAGCAGAAAAAAATGTATACCAGCATCATCAAGTGTTTAGTATCGCTTATTATGTACATTGCTCGTACGATAATTCGTTGTCCGCGTATCATTCTCGTCGCAAAGCCAATTGCGTTGCATGGTTTGCTGAAGAATTAAAAAATTTAGCAACGCGCGTGAAAACAATTTTATCTACAAATTTTCTCATGATAAATTTGACGCGTGAAAAATTGGAAAAGTTTAACAGTGCTACTCAATGTCATATATGTGAGAAACCATTCGTGGAAGACGATACGCGCGTACACGATCATTGCCACCTCACTGGGCGGTACAGAGGTCCCGTGCATTCAAATTGCAATCTAAATTATAAGGAATCCTTTTATATTCCAATTATTTTCCACAATTTATCCGGTTACGATTCACATTTTATAATCGAGGAAATAGCCACAGCGTACGAAGGAAGAATCGATCTACTTCCGATAACTAAAGAAAAATACATTTCATTTACGAAAGATGTTAAACTTACGGAAGACAATTCGCGAAATCACATTAAATTACGTTTCATCGATTCTTTTAAATTTCTCACAACAACCCATACAGCACGGAAATGTTGCAGAAACATTGCATAGATATTACACTAAAACATTGTAATATTGCATAGAAGTTGCGAAATATTGCTGCAAGATTGCTGCAAGATTGCTGCAACGGTAAAATGTCCACTTTAGAAATGTTACTGTATAATATTGTAGCAATATTGCAGTAAAATATATATGCAATATTATTATATAATATTGTAGCAATATTACAGTAAAATATATATGCAATATTATTACAAGGCTATTCAAAATAATTCATCCAATTTTAAATGATTGTATTTTGTAATTTAACAAATGTAAAGTAATGAGTAACTTTTATATATATATATATATATATACATATACACACACACACATATATATATATATGACTTAATAATTAATTTGCATTCGTTAAATTACAAAATAATACATCAGTCATTTGAAATTGAATGAATTATTTTGAATTTGTGTGTGTGTGTGTGTGTGTGTGTGTGTGCGTGCGCGCGTGGTGCGTGCGCGCGTGTGTGCGTGCGTGCGCGCGTGGTGCGTGCGCGCGTGTGTGCGTACGTGCGTGCGTGCGTGTGTTACAAATATATTATACGTGTATATATAATAATATTATTATATAAATAAATGTTTTTTATTTGTTATTCCTTTATAAGATTATATTATTAATTTTACCAAAATACATAGTTATTAACGTTATAACGTTATGCTATACGTTATGCTATACATATAAAACAATTATGTCTTTGGTATCCAAGACAGATATACTAACTTTTACAAAAATTATATTGTGGACATCTGTCTTTTAAAACAAAAAATAAAATATAAAAAACGAATATACTATGCATGTGTCATAATAAATCACAGACTAAAGAATTACAAATAAACATCATGAAAATAATAATATAAAATGCAACTTTACGTATAGTGTATATTAATTATGTATATAATGGATATATATTCTTATTTTTCTGTTTCTTCAACTTTTTCTCTTGCAATTCTTACAGTGGCTTGGGCAAGCCACTTTGATGCATACTTTGCAATGTCGCTATCTGTAATATCTTTATGCAACATATGGACAGCTTCTGTAATACATAGAGGTATATTATTTAATATATATATATTTTAAATTAATTTTGTATTAATGTAAATCTAAAATTTGTCAGATTTTTTTAAATTAAATAAAATTAATGTTAAATGATATATAAAAATGACACTTACGGATGACAACTTTTGAAAGTTTTAAATCTTTAAAGCTTCGTTTATTTTTTTTCCCAGCCCAACTAAAATGTTTGGCTACATTATCGGTTAATACTTTTTTAAATATATTTCGTATTATAATATTTGCCGTATTTCCACCAACGAGTTTTAAAAAATGTAGCTGAAAGAAATAGTCAAGTTTTCAAATAATATCATACAATTGTTATCAAATAATACCATATTACCAAATAATACTAAAACATACTATTAACAACATAATATTATAATTTCCCCTTCACTTTAATTTTTTTAATTCAACTTTATAATGCACATATAGTATTATAAATAGTAAATACTAATTTAGGAAAACTTTGTATATGTCATACGTACCACATTGTCCTGAAATTTTCTTTCTTCCAGTTTTTCTTTGAAGGATATTAAATCAAACATTGTACATATCGGAAATAGATTATCGATTTCTGGGTTATTGCAAAATTCATAAGATTTCTCCTGTGATATACCCATAACTCTGTTTCAATATTATTCAATTGATATAATATTGAAAATTTTGTTTAATTTCCACAGGATATTTTTCTTAAAATCTGAATCTAAAATAAATACACATTATTTAGTTAATAAAATTATTGTATATCTGCATCTCGATAACTGAATTGATCTACAGTGTATCTGAATTTTCTTGTTGAATGACCTCTAAACATATTCTACATCTAAATATATATACAAGTTTGTCGATTTAAACGCGAAACACCCTGCATATTTCTTAGTATGTATATAACATATAAAAAAATAATTATTTTCACAACTTACCATAAGTATCATCAAGATGTTCATTATTAGTAGGATTTTGTGTATAACGTGTTACATTACTTATTGTAATGTCATTATATGAGTCTAAAAATTAAAGTATAAATATTATTTAACAAATATCATATATCGTGCAAATATACATCATATTTAATAAATTATATATGTATACTTACCATTACTGTTTACTGTATTAAAGGAAGTGTTATCGCATAATACATTTATCGTATTTTGTTTAGATGTGCTTGGTAACTGATAATTTTCGATTGAAACAAACTGACGTTTTTGCGAAAGAGCAGGCAGGATTTTATTTTGTGGGACATTATTTTCTTTCTCTTTAACAGAAGATAAATCTGAATCATCTGAATCTTCAGAACTAGATACATATTTTCTTGCTGCTTTTTGACGTCTTCTGTTTTTTCTTTCTTGTTCTCGTTTTTGTAATTCACTTGATGATACAGGAGTATCTACATTGGATGTATCCTCTGCTAGCTTTAATTTCTTTAAGCCTTCTTCATACGTATCTAAATTATTAAAAATAAAATAAAATGATATAAAAGTTACATATAATAAAAAAATTTATGTATTGCATTATTCATTTACCTGTAAAGCCAATAACTTTTTTAATTGGTAACTCATCCCAATCAGATTTTTCTTTTGGCATCTCTTTTTTTATAATAGCCTTATTAATACGTAATTTAGTTTTAAAATGGCTAGGTCAAATGGTTGACAAAGTAGCTGCATTATACCATATTGAAGATATAACTTGCAGCCCATCTTGAAATTCCACAATTACAAATCTGGCGGTACTCATTTCTTATTTATGGGTATTCCATGTACGCAATTGTAAATATGCCTTCTTTTGTTTTAAGAAAAATCTATTATAGCGTTTTCCAGCGGTACGGATTAATCCAACCCGGGTTCCGGGTTTTCTAGTCACATCAGTCATTCCATTTTTCTGGAAAATGATTCTACCACTCGAAAACGCTATTAGATAACGCACGAAATTATATTTGATGATTCAGAGGAAATATTGCAAACGTATTTCGATCATTCCCATAAGGAATTTTCCATGTTTTGCACAATAAATCAGTAATTGGACAAAAGATAATTTTATCATGATCTAGTTTTACTACTTTAATATTAAAATCATTGGATGAACATGGTAATGTATAGACTTCTTTTACATACTTAAGTTTCTTTCCAATAAGAAAAATGTCCTTATTCTTTTTTTGCACTATGTTCAGAACCAAAATACATGTACCATTTCTTAATAAACAACAATTATTGCAACTTTTGCAATTTATATTAAATTTTTCATTTGATATCATTTGATATTGAAACTGGACATCAAAAATATCAGGTATCGGACCATTGTTATGTAAAAATTTACATGAATATGCCTCATTATTGCTATTGTGTTCTGAACGTAAAATATTACAGTTATCAATTTCATGATATCTTTTAAATAATTGTTGTAATGGTTTCTCATTTTTTCGTAATCGTCTTTTAATAAATGACATATAGTTTTCAAAGCGAAAAGCGCTGAAGTTGTCCAAAGAACCAAATAATCTTACATCATTACATATATGTAGAAGATTATGTACGTTATGCGAAACATATTGTTTGCCGTATAGTATTTCAAACGATTTAACAAAATGATCCAATAAAGCTTCCGCAAAATTTATTAATTCTTTATTTTGACATAAATGTTGACGTATTAGAATTGTTATAGCTACATGTAGTGTCAAAAAGTGAATATATATCTCTCGTTTTAATACGTATTTTAATACAATAGGACCCGTATATAATAAAAAATTTCTAAACTCAACAGCTTTCCAGTGTTTAACTTCTTTTATTGATCTGGGTTTTCTAACAAAATCATTTGGCATAGTATTTCTAAATAACATCAACAAATGTGATATTTTGTTAATAGATCTTGTATTTAAACGGACAGAATATGGGCCTTTCATCCATAGAATTATCATTTTTTTACAACTCCTAAACATATAAGGTGCATATAGTCTAATGGTGTATTAGTTAAAGGTAAAAATTCTGGAACATTATTTAAAATAGAATGACTAATCTGAAAATTTTTATATGCATTAATGCCAAATAATTCGTCTTTTCTTAAAGGATAAGTTTTATCATTTGGAAAACAAATTCTATTCTTTACATATTTTCCTTTAATTAAACATTTAATGCAACTATAAAAACCAGTGTGTCCTTTTATACATAAAACAAAAGATTTTGCAGGTGCATCACATATTAAAGCAAATAATCTAATTGTGATTATATTTCCAGCATGATTATAACCATTATTAATTCAAATAATTAAGTCGTCGACAAGAGGTTGCAAAAAAACATTAGGATCAGTAGGTTTTTGGAGACCGAAATAAGTACCAACAAGATACACTGCCATATTGATCGTATTAGAACATAAAATTGTCCATAAAGATACTTGCGATGATTTTGCTAATGGAAGCCCATCAATATTTATAGTTAAATTAATAGAAGTACTATAATTTTTTGAGAGCATTTTTTTAATAATATCTTTGAAACCTAAATGAAAATATTCTCCTTCACACATTTTAAAAACATTAGTTACTCTTGGAGTTTGTAATAGTGTCCGTATATCTGCAGGTATATTATACGATGTATATCGCCGAAAAATATGTAATAAATCATTACATGCGTTTTGAGTAATATTATGGGATACTGCCCATGTAGCTATAGCATTTCTTAATTCGTTTTCATCATTATTATCATATTCAATATTGTTTTATCATTGATAATGCAGTTTTGATAGTTAGAGCTGTTTGCTATATTATTATTACTATATTGAAAATTATTGTGATCCTCTGAGAGTGTACATTCAATAAATACTTTCTTATCATTAGTATCATGCGAATTAGAAATATCAATATTATCATCATTTAAATCTAAATTAGAACAATTCTTAGAAAAAATATTTGTAGAATCATAATTTGAAACATATTCAGAACACCCTGCAATATCTACATTAGTATTATTTGAAATAATTCGCCTAGCATGACGTTTAGAAATAAGTTTTTTTTGTATGTTATTCATATTTCCCAATAAACAATAATTGCATAAATACAATATCATACTGCAAAAAAAATGTATTATTGTTAAGCAGGTAATATAATAAGAAACCTAACAAATTTAATAAATATACATTTGTGCAAATTAATCACTTATTTCAATATATATATATATATATATATATATATATATATATATATATATATATATATATGTAGCTTTAACTTTATAAGTTATATAGAATTTTCTTTTCATATATTTCAAAGTGTCATTTACAGTATAATAGGAGCATTTATCTTTTATCGATAAACTACTGGAATTAAATAATGTTTTAAAATGCATTGAATAAAATAAATGACTTATATATTTAAGTCTGTGTCTTTAAGTAATGCACATTGCAATAATCTGTCTTGTACGTTAAGTCTTACAAAAACGTCTTTGTATATGTATACATTTAAAACATTAATATATAAGATAGTTATTGTGCATTACTTTATTAAAGACACAGACTTAAACCATAAAACATTGTTTTAAAATTATGAGTCAGTTATTCTGCTATAAAGTCCTTATAGTTTTCCAAATGTATTTATATGATGTTTTACATATGAGTAATTATATGTATATGCGGTTATAGTATACCGCTGTCCACTGACACTCTTTTATCTCCTATATATCGTTTTATTTTTCTTTATTTCTTCAAAAAATATCGATGAAAGCAAGTGTCGCAATGGGGATGAATTTCTTTCGAGAAGATTCTTCTATATAATTGTTGAAATTCTCTATAATTATTCTCACAGCTGGAATCAGATGCATTATATTATTCAATAGACTTTTGCGATCAATATACTTTATAAGAAATTATAAAATATCTGCATGAAAGATATTAGTCAAAAATTAGGTTAAGTGGATTTATATAATCATCGCTATAAAATTGAATATTGTTAAAAAAATAATTATACATTTACATACCTTCTCTATATATATATATATTGTTTTTCTCGCACTTATTTTAATATTTATTTGCATTAAATAAGTTACTTTTCTTTATATGAATTATGCAGGCACTGCTAGCCACGTGGCACGTGTGTAACTATAACCTCGAAAAGTTCACCCATAAGACACTTCTGCATGTGATACAACACAACCTCGGTGCATTCATAAAGACCGTACAATATCGTATAAGATTGAAAATTTTAAAAATATTTTTGTTTATAACGACAGGTATTTATAACTTCTTGTATACTCTTTTACTTTAAGCAATATACGCACATATATAATAAAAAGCATAAAATACATTATTTTTACAATATTGTTGAAATGTTGCTATAACATTGTTCGAACTATATTGCAAATCATGCCTATACAATGTTTCTGTAATAGTGCACTGCAACGTACAATATTGTACCGTTGCTGCAATGTTGCTGCAATATTGCACTGCAACGTGCAATATTGCAACGTTGCTGCAATGTCGCTGCAACTTTTTGTGCTGTATGGGAAGTCTCAACAAATTAGCATCTTTTCTCAGTAAAGATAAATTAAAAATTTTACAATCTGAATATCAAAATTTGCGTGTAGAAGACTTTGACCTGTTAACGCGAAAAGGTGTCTTTCCGTACGAATATATCGATTGTGTAGATAAATTGCACGATACATGTTTACCTCCGCGCGAATTTTTTACAGTTCCTTGACCGATGACACAGTATCCGAGAGCGATTACGCGCACGCCGAGACTGTTTGGAACCGATTCTCCATTAGAACGCTAGGCGAATATAGCGATCTATATTTAAAAATCGATGTCTTGTTATTAGCTGATGTTTTTGAAAATTTTCGTGACAATTGTATCAAGAGTTACGGGCTCGACCCTGCGTATTACTATACTCTGCCCGGATACACGTGGGATGCCATGTTGAAGCATATAAATATTAAGTTTGAATTGCTCACTGACATCAATATGGTAATGTTTATAGAACGAAGTATACGCGGTGGTTTGAGTCAATGTTCCAACAGATACGCGCATGCTAATAACAAGTACATGCAGTCATACGACCCATTGAAACCGTCATCGTATCTAATGTATTTCGATGTAAATAATTTATACGGATGGGCAATGTGTCAACCTTTGCCTTACGCTAGTTTTCAATGGGTCGACAATATATGCAATTTTGATCTATCATCGATCGCGTCCGATTCGCCTACAGGCTATATCCTCGAAGTCGATCTCGGGTACCCGCAACATCTTCACGACGCGCATACTGACTTACCGTTTTGTCCGACGTGTGACAAGCCACCCGGCAAGAGAGAGAACAAGTTGCTCGCAACCTTATACGATAAGAAACGATACGTAATACACTACCGCAATCTGCAGCAATGTACGCGACACGGTCTTCTCGTTACAAAAATTCATCGCATATTACAATTCGCGCAATCTCCATGGTTACGTACATATATTGAATTAAACACGCAATTTAGAACAATGGCGAAAAATGATTTTGAAAAGAATTTATACTAATTAATGAATAATGCAGTTTTCGGCAAAACGATGGAAAATGTGCGCAATCGCGTAGATATTAAACTTATAACAAAATGGGACGATAGGTATGGCGCAGAGGCAATGATCGCCAAACCAAATTTTCATAGCAAAAGCGTTTTTTCGGAAAATTTAATCGCTGTGGAATTGCGTAGACTCGAGGTGAAGTTTTACAAACCAATCTATGTAGGTATACTTGATGTATCCAAGATGTGTTTGTACGAATTTCATCACGATTACATGATTCCAATGTATAAAGAAAAATGTAAAGTCATGTACACCGACACGGATAGTCTCATATATCACATTGAGTGCGAAGACGTGTACGAGAATATGAAGCGCGACATCGGCAAGTTCGACACGAGCGACTATGCGATAGATAATGCGTACGGTATACCGCTCGTGAATAAAAAGATACCGGGTCTGATGAAGAATGAAAACAACGGTATGATAATGACAGAATTTGTCGGGCTTAGAGCAAAAATGTATGCGCTAAAAGTAGATGGTAAAAAGAATACGAAAAAGGTAAAAGGTGTCAAGAATAGCGTTGTCGCGAAAACGATAACATTTGACGATTACATGCAGTGTTTGAACGAAGGAATTGAAATGACGCGACAACAATCGACTATAAGATCAAAAATGCATAAAGTATATACCATGCGGCAGAAAAAAATTGCTCTAAGTCCACATGATGATAAACAGTATATAATACCTAAAAGTATCGATACGCTACCATGGGGGCATTACAGAATACCGTTGTAAAAAGAAAAAAGTATATATATTTGAATATTATATATATTTATATATATGTAAACTTTATATAATATTTGTTATATTTTTACAATACATTATTTTTATGTATCCAAGAATTCCGTGAACTATCAAATCCCAACCATTTCACAAAAACTTCATCCCCCCTCTTCCTCAATATCTTTTCCACAAGATATATATCGGGATTAGCAACGCGTTGTAGTTCGTATTCGTAAAATCCACCGGCGACGGGATTTCCGCGCAAATCTTTTAATATATATGTCACGGGATTAGTTTTCTGTATTTTAACAATTTCAAACACTTCGGTGGTCCAATTTGGTGTGTAGCCTTTTTCGAATAAAGTCTTGAATTTACTCACGCGCACCGAATCGCCTATTTTAAATTTCGCTGGCGCTGCAATCTTTACGTTGCTGTACACCGTATTTAAAAGTTTCTCAGCGACGGCTGGAGTAACATCGACAGGTCTCATACCGATAGTGCGATGTTTTTGCGTGTTGTACCCTTCAACGAGTCTCGATAGTTCGTCGATCCACTTATAGTCCATTGAGCGTAAACATTTTCCACATTTTATTCTTCAAAGTACGATTGAAGCGTTCCACGATCGAGGCTTTCATGACGGAATATGTCGAATAATGATTAATATTGTGTTTCTTCATGAGGTTTTGTACATTTGCATTGTAAAATTTTTTTCCTTGATCTGTTTGAAAATTTTTCGGGTATCTCGCATCGTCTCGAATTATCTCTGCAATCGCATCGGCCGTCTCGCTTCCACCTTTACTCTTGAGCGGTACGATCCATGCATACTTGCTCAACACATCGATAACAGTGAGTATGTAATTGTATCCCTTGTTGACTCGAGCATACGGACGCATCTCGACGATGTCGGCTTGCCACAGATCATCGTATCCCCGCACTATGACGTGTCTTCGGGGAAAATTTTTTCTCGCTGGCGCGTGCAGTTCGTTTACCAACTGCCGTCTCTCCAAACTATGTTGATTCTTTGTTTTGTCAGTTTTTCTCGATGGTTGTTTGTTGTTTGCTTTTTTATCACATTTGCGTTTATCGTCCTTTAATAACCGTTCTTTAAGTTCCGTTTTTTTTATGTTTTTTCCCGTTTTCTGACGTTCTTAATCCGTTCTTGCGTTGTTCACCGCCGTCCTTCACCTATTTGAAAATCGTTCTTGACCCGTTCGCAACCTTTTTCACAGTCGTTTTTGACTCGTTCGTAGCCGCTTTTGACCCGTTCGTAGCCTCGTTCACAGACGTCTTTCGAACGATGGTAGGAGTTCTTGAGTTGTTTGTAACCTTGAGTGTAGCCGTGAAGAACGTGTTTGTAGCCTCGTTCGCAGTCTTCCTTGAGATGCTCATAGCCTCGTTCGAGGCTGTTGTTGCTGCTGCTGCTGCTAGGTCGTTCACTACCACTGCCACTCATTGTAGTTAGATAGCAGTTCGGTAATTCTTCGTAGCGGTTCGATAATTGTTCGCAGCCGTTCGATAATCCTTCGTAGCTGTTCGATAACCGTTCGATAGCCGCTCCTAACCCGTTCACTGATGCTCATTCAGGTTGATAGCTGTCTCTGAGTTAGCGTTAGCCGCGCGTTGAAGTTTGTTTAGCGCAGTCTGTAATGCTCGCACGTCCTTCTCAAGCGAAGTAAGTTTCTCGTCTGATTCTTTCTGTCGATTCATTAATCTTTTAACGCAGGATTGCACGTACAATTTGTTGACGGCATCGGTGTCAGCCTCAGGTTGTGCTACACGGCGAATCTTACGCGACCTCGCATCGAAGTCTATAACGACGCGACACAGAGCGTTTTCGTGCACATAACTTTTTACCAATCTATCCCAAGAGCCGTTTGTACCGGTTGCATCATTTCTTGAATCGAATGAGCCAAATTTGTTGATAGGCATTTTTTTCCGACGCTTCGTAAAGTTACGCGACGCTGATCGACTGATTAGTTTTGTGGAGACATCATTCAATTTATAATAAGACCATCTTCGCGAAGTTCTTCGATAATCGACATGATTTCATTGTCGTAAGTATTGTTACCGGCTCGACGCGAAGCATCCAGTAATCGCAGACGATCTACCAACTCGTTTAGATCGTTCCAATGCACGTAGTCGATCTTATTGTCGTTTAGAGTCATAGCGCGCGGTAGTATACCTTTTTCAGCTTTTCTGCTAGAAAATAACGGTGCAATTACATTTTTATACTTATATCCTTTAGTCCTTAATACTGAATTATGTGCTTTGTTCCCACGTTTATGCGCATTCGTTGCTAGTAATATACTTTTATATTTAAGCAAATCATCTTCGATGTATATTTCATCGTCGGGGATTTTTTTGAAAATTAATTCATAGAGACCCGGCGTTCCCGTATATTTTACTTCATTGATAATTATATTATCATTTTTGTCTACGTCAAAATGTTTATCACCGAGGATTATTCCATCGTCAGAAAACTTAATGCCGTACACATAATCCATAGCTTTATCTTTATCTTGATTCATAACAGTTAGTATATATTTTTGTCCGAGTGGACCTAAATGTTCTCGAAATATGTTTACACCTGCAGACGTTTGCAATTCACGTTGAACCGTTGTAACCAACGAATCGGGTGTAGTTTCAAAAATTTCGTCGGCGGGTGGTTGCTCGTACAATAATTGACGCGGTTGCGCAATTTCTATCTGAGTAGATGTGTCCGGTATCGTTCGTCTTTGATTCAGTGTAGAAGTTATCGGCAAATCATTTAATGAGACATTTAATCGTTTTTGCTTTCAGCTCAAATCATTCAATGAGATTCTTGGTCGTTTTTTAACTTTAATAATTTTCTTTTCCACATGGTCTTTTTCGAGTATATCGAACGGCTCGATTTTCGATATGTCGGATTCTACATCGATGGTATTTTAAACAAGCTGTTTTAGAGGCTCGCTAATCGGCTTAAACTGTTTCTCTAACGCTACATCTTTCTCAATTTTACCAGTTTTTAACGCGCGATATTTTTTGCGAATTGACTCGCTCGTCCGTACAATTTTTCGCGCAATCTTTTCACGATCACTGTTATCACTCATGTTTTTTATGTAGACGTTGCTCTGTCAATGTTTCGATAGCAACTGATCATTTTACGGTAAATTCATTAAAACCTCTTCTGTAACGTCCATTGCTCAATGAACTATCTTTGTCAATTACTAGAAATCCATACTTGTGCTGCCAACATTTTTGACATAACGCGCTAAAATCATCGTACGACATGTCAGTATTTACATGATCGTTGTACACATGTCGCAAGTTTGTACCGTCTTGTTTAAATAAAATCAACAGATTAGCATTGTCGCGTATAAGATGCTTAGGTATCTTGGCATACGTTTGACAGAGATAGAAACAATCAACGCTTGAGTGTCGACCCATTGAGAATACTCTCTTATCGTATCTTGCTTGTCGCATACCACGTCATCAAAGATAAAAACCGAATTCGGAAGCGCCTTTCTCGATGGAATGACATCGCTGTTATTAGAGAACGTAAGTAACCAATTTCATCTATCGATGATAGTAAATTTTCCAAATATTGATATTTTGGTTGTTGAAGCGATTTTGAATATATGTATAAATTTTCAAAGCATATGCCGTTTGGACTTTCTATCAAGCTTATCAAAAAGTTAGTTTTACCACAATTCGAAGGGTCGCAAATGAGACCGCGTATTGTATTCGGTAACATTTTTCCATGTTTGTGTATTTCTTTTTCAGGCATTAGCCTATTGTCAAAATTTGTTACTTTAATTACCGTTGGTTGTAGCACGAATCGCATGACTTGTCTAATCAGACTTAACGATACTTTCTGAGGAGGAGGAGGGTGAGGAGAGCCTATTTATAGATGCGCATCAAATCGAAACCGCTCAGTATCAAACATGTTTCTTTCACTGTCGGATGACTGTGATATTCTCAACCTTACCTCAGAACAGTTGCAATATATACCGAAGATTATTTTATTGAAACAGTTTGGTCGTTACGTGGAATGTCTGTGGGACAAACTTCCGGAATACATAAAGGCGGATTCGGAGGTTCAGACCTATCGTCGCTGTTTCGAACATTACAATCGACCGTGGCAACAAACGCACATTGACAGTCCAGCGCCGATGATAAAAGATTGTTACGAATGTCAGCGAAAACCGTAAGAGGCTGTGGTCTGTTGAATCGCGCGATAAACGCACTTTCTATCGAATTACATATTCCTGGATATCAGTTTTGCGGACCGGGAACTCGTTTACAAGAACGATTGGTTAGAGGCGATCGAGGCATCAACCCATTGGACGTCGTGTGTCGTGAACATGATTTAGCTTACTCGCGAAGCAACGACCTCGGCGAACGACACGTAGCGGATCGTATACTAGCTGCGAGGGCGCGAGAATGTATTACCGCGAAAGATTCGAATTTTGGCGAAAGAGCAGCCGCCACGACCGTTTAGACGGTTATGAAAGCAAAGACGAAAATGGGTATGGGAATGAGTCGTCGACGAAGAAAAAGATTACGAAAAAACGAATACTTCCGATAGCGAAACGCGGGGGCGTATTACCGATTCTACCAGTGTTGGGTGCTCTCGGATCTCTGATTGGTGGAGCGGCTGGTATAGCAAAGATGGTAAACGACGGAAAAGCTACGCAACGTCAGTTTCAAGAGATGCTACGTCACAATCGCGCCATGGAAGGTCGCGGATTGTATCTCGCGTCATACAAATACGGACGAGGAGTCTCAATGAGAAAGAAGAAAAAAAAACGTCAAAGAGACACTAAAAATGCCAGAGGGTGCAACTACCAACGTACAACTGCTGCAACTAACAAAACGTATGCACATTCCGTATTTTAGAGGTGTTTTTATGCGTGACTCATTACCGATCTGTGGTATATATCGAAACGAGAGCGGCATCATAAATTTGGATAACGCTAAAGGCTCGGGTACTCACTGGGTAGCGTATGCAAAGAGAGGGAATCGCGCTATATATTTTGACAGTTTTGGCAATCTTCGCCCGCCGAATGAATTGATACGATATTTAAATGTGTCAAAAATAGATTATAATCATACATCCTATCAAACTTATAATCAAAGCATCTGCGGACAATTGTGCTTGCAGTTTCTTCGAGCGGTCGATGCACGCGAATTTAAAGACATACATTGCGCTATTTAATTTAGTATTCGTTAAACAGTTTGGTCAACATGTCTATAACATTCACGCTGACTGGGAAGAGCAGCGTTCTCGCGGCAAATTACTCGCCCACCGTAGATTTAAGCGATGGTGAATACGAACTCGGTCTAGTGGATTTTGAGAGTTATCACACGATATCGAACGTGAATTCCTCGAATAATAAATTTTATTTTGGCAAAGACGATGCGGAAATTACGATTCCCGAGAAGGATCGTACGAGCTGCAAGCGATACATGAATTTTTGAAAAAAACAATTTCACGAAAACGTTCGCAACACACAGTTCGTGGTGGTGATAAAAAACAAACTGACGACGATGACTTTGAGGCTGGAGAATGGCCGATAGTGTTCCGCGCTAATTACAATACGATGCGGAGCAAGATCAAATGCGCCTATAGAATAAATTTTAGCAAGCCTAACAACATTGGATCGCTGCTAGGATTCTCGAACCGTATACTGCAGCCGCGAAAATGGTACGAGTCGGACGTGCGATTAACATTATCAACGTGAACATTATCCGCGTCGAATGTAATGTCACCGCGGGTGCGTACAACAACGGTAAACTCGTTCATACGATACATGAATTTTCACCGAGGGTACCACCAGGATATAAGATATCGGAAACACCGGCGCACATCATTTACCTACCGATCATCGTACGGAGCATTACAGATTTAACGTTACGCGTTGTCGATCAGGAAAGACGATTACTCGATTTTCGAGGAGAAGAGATCACCATTAGAGTGCATGTACGACGGCGGCAAAATTAGCGAGTGATGCTCGTGCTGAACGGATCGAAAGACGTGAGAGACAACACAATTTTTACGACGCCCGCGACAACAACAACATCGAGATTTGCTAATACGCAATCATCTTGCACTAAGAAAAAGAAATTGAACGCATCAAACGTTGCGTTTTTACAATCTTTGGGATTCGCGGTGCGAAACATTTGAACGATGACTGACATTCTCAACATCGCGGACGAACCGATCTTTGACGATCGCATCGTCAAGATTGAGACTCACGCATACAACTCATTCGCCAACACAACGTTCGGACACAGTGACGAGATAAGAATACCCATACAACAACAGGATCTGTATACATTGCCGTACGAGAATTTCTTATACATCGAGGGAGAATTGAAGATAAACAATCCAACTGACGGATCTAATATGGTACTGCAAAATAATTGCGTAGCATTCATGTTTGACGAGATTCGATACGAACTCAATGGCGTGGAGATTGATCGCAACAGAAACGTGGGAATAACAATATGCTCAAAAACTATGTAACAATATCATCCGATAGAAGCTGATTATGAGAAATGCTGGCTGGAGTGATCCAACTACTGTGAATGGACATTTTAATTTTTGCGTACCGCTTTACATGTTATTGGGATTTTGCGAGGATTACAGACGCATAGTAATTAACGCTCGTCACGAGTTGATCTTAATACGATCGCGCAATGACAACAATTGTCTGGTTGGAGCTTCGGCGGTGTAGCCTGTGATCAACATATTTAAGATACAATGGCGAATGCCACATGTGCTGTTGAGTGAAATTAAGAAGCTGTCTATGCTGCGCGCTCTGGAAAGCGGACGCTTTCTCAGCATGGGTTTTCGCTCGTGGGAGAGAAAAATAGGAATCGACACAAAGCCAAGTTTCAGAGAGAGTGAGCACATCGCATCTACTAGTCAAGTTTCTAAGAGATTCCACCTTGTTGAGCAACGAATGGTAATTCCACTGAATAATTCTGAGCGAGCAGGAAAAAGGAAGAGAGGTCGGAGATAGAGAGGACGTCATAACTTATTAGGATTGAGAAGAGGGTTCGGCAGCGACCGGAAAAGAATGCAAGAAAGAGTTCAATAGTTGTGCTGTCTAGTCATATATACCTAACAATTTTAAAAAAGGTGCTAATTTATTCATTAAAGTGTCAAAAATTTTGAATGTCTGTTTAAAAGAGGGGGAAAGGTTGTGGATAAGGGGGTTTGGAAAAGGAAAGGAAGGATGAGGGGAAGAGAAAGGGGAAGGGGAGGAAGAGGAAGAAGGTAGCGAGTCAAGAGCACAGCCGTTAACAGCAGTACTGAGGAGTTCTTCCATTAGGAGAAACATTAAGGGAAAAAGGGGGAAGAGAGGGTTGAGAAAGGAATAAAACGGACGTGGAAGACGGAAGGGGAGAAGTGCGTCTGTTTCTGTTTCCATCCTTGTTTTTGTTTTTAGGATTGGTATGAAAGTGAAATTTATAGATTGAGTTCTGTTTATCAGAGCTATGTTTGTTATTATTATTGTCACGATCATTCTCAGGAATGTGTTTATTTTGGGTTGAAACGGAAGGGAAGGAATCTGGGAGGAAAGAGAAGAAGGTGAGGGCTTGGGAAAAGGACTTGGGAAATTGAGGGAGAGCAGAAGGGAAAGTAGAGACGGTAGGAGATATGACAGAGGATGTGAGAGGGACTGAGAGGTTCAAAAGAGGAAAATCCTTGAAATTATGGATGGAGCTTCTCGAGGGAGAATTATTCAGAAGAAGGTTTTTTGCTTCCAGAAGAGAGATGTTATTGTGAGCAGCAATTTCTCCAATTCTCTTCTGTTCAATGAAATATTTGCATTCCACGCTTGAGACGCTATGTGGGCCCTTGCAATTAATACAGAATAGGGGATCCGAGCGCTTTGGACAAGAAGAAGTGCCATCCTCATGCGCATCCTCCCCACATAAAGAACAACGAGGGCGACCCTTGCGCCTTTAAATGGCCGTATCGAAGCAGGAGTAGCAGAGAGAGGTTTTGGTTATAAAAGGTTCTACTACATACCTGATTTTAAATAATGAGATATAATCGGGGAGGCGCTGTCCCTTGAAGGTGAATAGAGTGGTCTTAGAAGGAACTCTGTCTAAAGGTGACACTGTTTCAGAAGGTTGTGAGATTTCCTTGGTCGCTTGGTGAGTCTTTTGACTTCTAGGACTTGAGATGAAGAATCAATGCCCCAATCATGAGTTCTTCCTTCGAAATCAAGGGGCACTCCCCTGATAATGCCCTTCTTCGCTATCCTAAAGAAAGGAACGAAAATTTTGTAGTTTTTTGCTTTCAAAGTATGGTTAAGCAAACAACTGTTTGCAGTCTTGCCTGTCTTAAATCTGACGCGTATTGTAGAGAAATTAGATTTTTTTATTTCTATAATGTTGTCTTTGTACAGGGGCGAAAAAATACGACCAATAATCAGAAGGTCGATTGTTTTGGAGTCAGCGGACTGTATGGAGATGTCAAAAGGACCTTGGGAAGTAAAGTCATAAACAAGACGACTCGGGTTCTTGTTATTGTTGGAAGATTGTAAATATGGTTCATCTGTTTTAAGAGTATTAGATTCCTGATTAATAGGAGTATTTGTGATGTTGCTTACAGTCTGGAAGGGGGGACCAGCGGGGCCTCTTAACCTCTTGCATTTTTTTTAGCCTCCCCAGAGGTATCCGAGAGAAGACCGGAAGTCTCAGACAGCGAGTTCCGAGAAAAGTTAATTTTCCTCTCCTCCAAACGTGGAGAAACGTCTTATAATGCGGGAGAGTTCCGCTCCGTCGGTGGTACTATAATACCACCTATAATACAACAGTCCATATTAGTATCGTCAAATGTAGGGGAGAGGGGAAGGACAGATGATGTAATTTTGTCTAGGAGGCTTTCGTCGGAAAGTCTTTTCGGACGATCGTTGTCTTTCTGTCTTAAGAGACAAGAGTCATCGGGAGAGGATGAACATCCGGTATAAAGACATAACTTACGTATAATAAGATGTAATAGGAGAGAAGGAGGATCGCCGAGAAGGGAAAAATGGTCGACCGACCGTTAGCGCCGCTCGAATGGATGTCCGCCACGAAGCCACCGCGAGAAGCGAGTCAAACTCGGTCAGAGAATACAGCAGTCGTTGGATGAATAGAGCGCATCAGACTCAGATGCACGCCGATCAAAAAGAGAGCAAAAATAAAACAGTCTCTTATCAAGGCACTTTCGCACGTTCGCACTCTCAGACAAGGTCCTTACGGTTCGGTGGTCGAAAACTCGAATCCGCACAGCTCCAATTGCATAATCCGAAGCGTCGGCAGTTACATTAAATTCTTCCGTAAAATCCGGAAATTTGAGTACTGGCGCGATAGTTCATCTTTCTTTTAATCTATCAAACGCGTTTTGCTGTTCTGCGGTCCATAGAAATTTTTTCGTTTTCTTCGTAAGCTTCGCAAGCGGTCTAGCGATTTTTGAAAAATCTACGATATATCTGCGGTAATATCCGGCTAATCCTATGAAGGATTGTACATCCATCATTCTCTTCGGCGTCGGGAACTTTTTTATCGCTGTTAATTTTGATAAGTCAGGCGATATTCCGTTTTCGGAGATGATATGGCCTAGGTACATTACCTCTTTCCGCAAAAATTCACATTTTTCGGGTTGTAATTTTAAATTATTTTTTCGTATGCGTTATAATACTTCTCGAAGTCTTCTTATGTGTTTCTCGAGGCTGCTTCCGTATACGACTATGTCGTATAAGTAAACTAGACATTTGAGTCCTTGTAGGCCGGTTAATATTGAGTTCATCAGTCGTTGGAAGGTTGCTAGTGCATTTCTTAATCCAAACGGCATCTGATTAAATTCGTAATGCCCGTGGGGTGTTGAGAATACAGTTTTTGATTTATTCTTTTCCGCCATCGGTATCTGGTAATACCCAGATGCTAAATCCAACGTGGTAAAATATTTGGCGTTTTCCAACTGGTCCAATATATCCGTGATGTTGGACAGGGGGAATGAATCACCTATTGTTGCTTTGTTGAGCTTCCGGAAGTCAATGACTACTCGGAGTTTCGGTTTTCTCGATGCGTCGGTCTTCTTCGGTACAACTAATAGCGATGCGTTCCATTGGCTCACGCTAGGTCGGATTATGTCATCCCTTAACATATCCTGTACTTGCCAGTTTATTTCCGTTTTGTGCTTCTCAGGTAGACGGTAAGGCCTTCTGTTTACGAGTGCGGTATCTGTGCTTATCTCATGTTCGACCGCTGTCGTGCATGTCAGTGGTTCTTCATCCAAATGAAATGTATCGCTATTCTCTGCATAACCGTGTGAGTGCCTGTCGTTCCTCTGAGTTGAGATATAGTGTCTGTAATTTTTGTCAAATTTGCACGTGTCGTTCTATCATGCCCTTTGTGCTCTTTCTTTTACTTTGGTTTATGACGTGTATTTCTCCGGTCTCTATGCAGAGATGCCAATTCTCGGCCGATTGCCTGCAAGCGAGCCGCGTGGTGGGGCCGCACACACAACGAAAGAGTCGTGTACGTGTGTCGCCCGGCGCTCGGCAAACTTCGAGAAGTAGGAAAGAACAGACATACGATCTGCTGTCCTTTTCTCTCTCTCGAGCGAGAGCTATAGCTAATGTCCCGAGAATGATGTTAGCGGTAGCGGCTAATGGCCCGAGATTCGAGAATTAATATATGTATACATATCATTATTTGTATACACATAATTTGAAAAAATATATATGTATTATTATTGTAATACATAATATAATAAAATTATTTCTTATTGATGTAATAAAATACAGAAAATATTTTTTACCTTTTATTAGTCTTTCCTAAGACATTTTTGAAATTTATGTAATTGAAACTAAGTTTTATTAAATATGAGATTTTGATAATTCTAACTTAATTAATTATAATGAAATGTTACTTTGAACAATGTTTTTGCCCTACCAAAGTAAACTTTTCAACTATAATTAATTAAACTAAAATTAATAAAGTCTCAGTTATAAAAAATTATTTTTAATTATATATATAATAATAGAAAAATTAGTTTCACTTATGCAATATTTTATATTTATCAAAGTTTTAATTGTATAAAGATTGTAATTAAATATGTCTGAAGAAAGAGTATCAAGATAAAAAAATATTTTCCATATTTTAATATAGATATATATATATATATATATATATATATATATATATATATATATATATATGTATAAAAGAAAGATGTAAGTTAAAAAGTAAGAGATTAAATTAAAAAAAATTTAAATAATAAAAATCCACTCTTGGCCAACATATACGTTCTTTTCTTGTAAAAAATTATTTACAAATAATATTAATATAATAATATAAATATTATTAATAAAAAAATAATATTAATAATGAATAATCTTAATAATTTTAATAACAAAATTTTTCTAATAATATCTATCAATCTTATATGGGCAACAACGTATATGTTGTTGCTCAACGGAAACCGCGAGAAGGTGGTGGTCTCTTCCGTCAGGAGAAAATGTAAAAAAATGTTTCCTTCAATATTATATTAAATATAATAAAATTATACACACAAACACAATATATGTATATTGTTAATAACATATTTTTATATAAATTACAAGTTTTTCAGTCACATGTAGCTTTATTTGATAGTAACGTCTTTTAACGATGTTTCTTTTATCGCGACAACCCTCAACGGTTTTGATGAAGATGGCTTAAAAACAGAATGGTTTAAGTTTTATTCAGATTTAACTGTTGAAGAAAAGCAAAGTCTTATAAATAACAATTTTGATAATATGTGGCAAAACATTTTGAAACGTCAATCCAATAATAATCTTACATATCTGAATTTAACCCTTATCGGACGCTAGCTTTTTATACATGATTCTCACGAAGTTGTAGCTGGTTGTGGTAAATATGCGGAAAATTTTCAGTATTATAAGAATAACATTTTTCTTAGAAATTATTTATTTTTTGAAGGAGTATTACAAATATATGAGTTTCAAATAATTATTTATAAGTTTTTAATATGTGATATTTTTTGAAACAATCTCCAACATGAAGGAATGGTTTTCTGTTACACAGAAAACGTTTCACAGAAGTATACTGTTGTTTTTCTTCTTCCAGGCAATTTACGATTCGAACATACTAAGCAGTCATTATGTTTTCCTTTAGCATCAATTTGCAAGGTATGTAGTTTTCCATCTAATCTCTCCTCATTGTCCGTTGTTGATGGTGTTCCATATATCGCAGTTTCACCTTCACGAAAATTCTCAACTAGTGACATAACTAATTTCCGAATAAAGTTTATATGAGACATTGGTTTAGTGTTATTATGTTTACAATCAGCTTTATACAGAATATAAGAATTTAAGGAGGATACTTCAATTCCCCAGAAAAAAACTTTCCGCCACCATTTTAATGATTTACGTAAAAAATAATACGTAGATCCAAATTGATCTGCACAGTCCACTCCGCCCATAAATTTGTTATAATTCAATATAACTTCAGGTTTCTTAAGCTCTACCTGATAACCACCACGTGTCATTCTTGACACAGTTTTCATTGACCCAGTATCATATGAACTAAGCATGATAATAATTCGTTTGTCTCGCCATGATAAAGCTAACAGCTTACTTTTTCTTGAACGGAATCTGATAACAGCCCTAATTTTAGAAGTCGGTTTTCTTATTTGTCTGGGCAGAAATTTTCTATCACTTCTTATTGTACCCGTTAAATAGCATTTCATTTTAAGCAATTCTTCAGCCAGTGGAACACTGGTATAGTATCTGTCGACATAAAGATGATATCTTTCGGAATTAGGGATTGATTCGAGTAGATTGTTGTACAAATGCAAAACGATCCTTGCACTGAGAAGCTCGGGATGAATTAAAGACTCCGACGTTACAGATCCAAAATAGGGTAATATCGAATACACATATTCAATATTTGAATCTGCCAAAACATACATTCGTATTCCCCATTTAGTTGGTTTATTGAGGCTGTAAGTTAAACAACTGAATCTTCCTTTGAACGGCACTACAGCTTCATCCACACATATTTCTTTTCCGGCAACAAAGTTTTGTCTAAACTTTAAATCAATATAGTTCAGAAAGTTTTTGACTTTCGAAAATCTTGTATTTGGATAGCTATTATTGTTCAGATTTTGATGTAAATGGAGCATCCAAAAAATTTGAAAAAACGCTCCCTCTTAGAAATCTTAGCGAAAAATGGCATATTGCACGTGAAGTCTTTGGAAAAATAATCTTTTATGTCACTTAAATAGATTGTACCCATATTCAAAAAAATCACATCAAAAAAAGCAAGCATTTCCTCATACGAAATGTTTTTCCAATTTTGCCAAACTGATCTGGCGGATAATTCTTTCTTTGCAATTTGCTCGTTCGCATATAAGTTTGTTTGCGTTATAATTTCCGTTATGAGTTCGTTAGTAATAAATTTTTTGAAATAATCTATAGGCTGCTGAACATTTCCAAAAATTTGGCGATTGATATTTGTAAAAGGAATCCTGCTAGGAAGATCATCATCATCACTCTCGATTTCAATCCAATCATCGTCTGAGTTATCAACATTTTCTATTTCTACATCATTTTCTTCTTCACTTGAATACTGAATAGGCATAACTTTTCTTTTCTTAGGATGTAATAAGATGTGACTGCTACTCTCATCACTAGAATCAAAATCACTTTGAGAATTGTTTTCAAAACATTCATTGCCACTATCGAAATTTAAAAAATTTTCTTTATTTATTTTTGGGTTCAATATATTAAAAATTGAGTACAAAAGGCAGTGATATATCACTCAAAATGTTAATTGTTCCGTCGCTGATGCTTAACTGACAAGGCAATTGTGCCCGCATTTCTCAGAGAGCAAGTTTCGACAGGTTCCGTCCTGTCACCTCCCACGTGACATACGATCGCAGCGACAAAGTACTGTTGTCACGTGAGAGGTGACTTACGATTGATAAGGGTTAAGACTTTTAAATGTAATAAAATTGCACTCTTAAGTGGACTCTAAGAGAACAATTAATAATTCTATACCTTGTGTGTGTGTGTGTGTGTCACAGCAGAGATCAGGACCTCGTGGTTTGTCATTCCCAGTATTTAATGACTCCAAACCCTCTCTGTGTGTGTGTGTGTGTGTGTGTGTGTGTGTGTGTGTGTGTGTGTGTGTGTGTGTGTGTGTGTGTGTGTGTGTGTGTGTGTTCTTAAAACTTTTAATACTCATACATTACATCAAATGATATATGAATAATAATGTTTAAAACGAGAGAGAAGGAGAAGAGAGAGAGAGAGAGAGAGAGAGAGAGAGAGAGAAAAAGAATTATTTTTTAAACATTATTATTCATATATGATATGTATAATAATGTGCAAAAGATAATATATTATCTTTTGCACATTATTATACATATTGCGTATTATTAGACGAGGAGGGACCTGCAACATCTGTAACGTCTGCCGCATATAAATTCAAACAACTTTTTTTTTTCTTAATTGGTGTCTTATATAATTGATCTGTTGACATACGTTGCAGATGATCTTCATTTATAATCATATTTAAAGCAGTTTCCTCCCTCGTCTTCAACGCTGATTTAAAAACGCAACATGCATTCACAGTGGTCGACGATAACTTATTTCTTTTTTTTGTTTTTAAATCGGTGAGGCCAGAAAATGTTCTTTCCGGATCTGCGTTTGAATTTGGAAGTGCTCTTACTGCATTTAAAAGTGATGTTAAATTTGGATATGTAAGATTATTATTGGATTGACGTTTCAAAATGTTTTGCCACATATTATCAAAATTGTTATTTATAAGACTTTGCTTTTCTTCAACAGTTAAATCTGAATACAACTTAAACCATTCTGTTTTTAAGCCATCTTCATCAAAACCGTTGAGGGTTGTCGTGATAAAAGAAACATCGTTAAAAGATGTTTCTCTGTTACTATCAAATAAAGCTACATGTGACTGAAAAACTTGTAATTTATATAAAAATATGTTATTATCGGGTAATCTCTTTCTAATTTCCTCAGCAGCAGTGATGTAAAATTGCAAACAATTTTGTTTAATAATTGTTACAACATTTGCATGTCCTTCCTTTACTAATTGAGAAAGATATTCTTCACAATCTGATCCCAAAATTATGCTATCGAGAGATTTATGATTGTCTTTTTCATTAAATAAAATATTTGTAATATTTGTAATATGTTTTAATAATTCTGATTTCAAAAAGTTTGAGATATTTGTATTAAAAAGTTTACGGATTTAGAATATAATAAATGTATCCTTGTTTCATGAGCTTGGAAGAAAGCATTGAAAGAGTTAAAGAAATTTAAAACATTTTAAAAATAAATAATATATTTTATATCTACTTTTCTAACGCTATGATATCTACATTTTCCATTACAGACAATAAATATTCCCCAGACTTTGATTTTTTGCTCATGACCATTTCGTTAAGAAAATGTTTTATTAAATCCCACGATTTCAGAAGTCTATCAATACACAAATAATGCGAAAGCCACCGAATCTCGCATAATTTAAAAATTTTATGATTTGTATCTTGGAAATATTCACAAAATTCATTAAAAATAGCTAAACGTTTTGGACTGCTGTTAATGTAACTTGAAATTTTTCTCAAAAATTCTTCGCAATCGGGCATTTTAGCGCATGCAGCATGCGCAGCCAACGCCATGGAATTACAAATACATGTAAATGTTAATAAATTTTTACATTTTGATTTAAGTTTTGTTAAAAGATAAATGTTTTCCTGTCATGACAGACGCATTGTCGCATGACAGAGCAATATTGGAAAACGGAATCTGAAGTTTAAGCATTTCAGATTAAAATGAGTAAAATAACTTTTCTGCACTGCTATCTTTAGCGTCTATATTTATTAATTTTACTAATTGAGTTCGAATATCTAAAGTTTCGGGGTCAACATATTAAACGAGAAACGTTATCCATTTTTCATTTGTTATATCAGATGTTTCATCAATAAAAATAGAAAAACGCGTATTTTGAATTTTATTTACAACACGTGCTGTTTTAACCGGACATAAAACGTTTGAAATTATATTTTGACATTTCGTTCGACCCATGCTCATGCTTTTCAAGACATTCAGATCCTTTCCTATGTCTTGAAATAAACTGAGAATATCTTTTGCTGTTTGATGAGGAATATTTTTTTCTGTAATTAATGCGGCAAATCTTATTTCCGTAGATTTCTTTTTCTCATCAAACGTCAAAAGTGTTTCATTAGATTGCGTATTTAAATCTTTATTCGATTTGTTCGCTTCTATGTCACTTTTTTCAGATTTATGTTTATGCATTTTGGATTCTACGTGTCGATATATATGTGACAGATGAGCAACAATCGATCTTTTACAAATTATACAATAAAAAAAGCTGGAGTTTTTTGAATGTTCTTGTAATCAAGGTTTAAATTCTTCTATATCCAGCCATTGTTGTCTAAATGTTTTTTTTAGACTATTTCTTTTTGTATGTTTCCACTATCAGTGCATACAAGATTTTTTTTAATATTGCCCTTATGATACGCAGAATCCGCATGCCTGGAAACATGCGATGAGCAAGAGTAGTTTTTATCGCATATATTGCAATAAAAAAGAGTGTCATCTGATGATACTTCACGTATCCAAGATTTATAGCGATCATCCTTAACCCAAGCTTTTGAAAATTTTTGTTTCCATCATTTCTTTAACTCATCGCATGTTTCCATATTGAAACAAAGAGAAATAACTAATAGAAAGATAGAAAGACAATGAAAATAGCAAAAATAAAAAAAGAGGAAGCAAAATAACAGAAAGATAATGAGAAATTTGAAAGCAGAAATTGGAAAACTGGAAAATATACCTTCTAACGCTGTGATTATTATGCTTAAGACACATCAATCGTCGCTCGCTCTCGATAAATGCGATTGTGATTTTCAGAAACACACGCAACCGAGTGAGGAAGGGAGGGGGAACGAAACAAAAATGCGCGAGCCGCGAGCGGCACTGATCAAAGGCGGTCGGAAAGACACAACAATAAAAAAGAATATAATACAAAAATAATACTTTGATTTGTTGTTCAAGTAAAACGGTATCGCAACCATATTGAAACTTACAAAGATATCTAAATGTGTATTATCTAAAAAGTGTTAATGTTTGAAGATTTCTTTTTAATGCATATCAGGCGATAGATCCGGCGAGAGTTTTTAAATTATAAAAAGAAAACATGATAAAAAGAAAAATTAAAAAGAATTAGAATAAAGTATATGAATAAGTATAAGAATAAGTAAAGTATAAAAAGTTAACTTTAAAATTATAAAAAAAGTTTAGATAAATGTGGTTAATGCAATTGTACTTTTACAATTGTATTTTCAAAATTGCAGTTTTAAATAGGACATTCCTTGAACATATTAGACAGAATGAAAAAATTCTCTAATTTTGTATTTTTAAAAATTTGCTAATTTTATTAATTAACTATAATATAATAAAACTATATTTTCGGAAATATTTTTACCGAAAATATGTATTACTTTTAATATTATATTTAGTAAAGCAGTTGAAGCGCTTTTTTCCAGTTTATTGTTTTTTTTATCTTCTTTATATATATTCACTTTTTTATTTTATATCTATCTTTTATTTCTATTTTATGTCTATCTTTTTATTCCTATCCTTTCTACTATTCTATCTTCTGTTCTATCTATATTTTTTTTGGAAATGTAAAAAAAATGTTTTCTTTAATATTATCTTAAAATGATTAAATATAATATTATATATATTGTGTTTGTGTGTATAATTTTATTATATTTAATATAATATTGAAAGAAACATTTTTTTACATTTCCTCCTGACGGAAGAGACCACCACCTTCTCGCGGTTTCCGTTGAGCAACAACATATACGTTGTTGCCCATATAAAATTGATAGATATTATTAGAAAAATTTTTTTATTAAAATTATTAAGATTATTTATTATTAATATTATTTTTTTATTAATAATATTTATATTATTATATTAATATTATTTGTAAATAATTTGTTACAAGAAAAGAACGTATATGTTGGCCAAGAGTGGATTTTTATTATTTAAATTTTTTTAAATTTAATCTCTTACTTTTTAACTTACATCTTTCTTTTATGTATATATATATATATATATATTAAAATATGGAAAATATTTTTTTATTTTGATACTCTTTCTTCATACATATTTAATTACAATCTTTATACAATTAAAACTTTGATAAATATAAGATATTGCATAAGTAAAACTATTTTTTCTATTATTATATATATAATTAAAAATAACTTTTTATAACTGAGACTTTATTAATTCTAGTTTAATTAATTATAGTTGAAAAGTTTACTTTGGGAGGGCAAAAACATTGTTCAAAGTAACATTTCATTATAATTAATTAAGTTAGAATTATCAAAATCTCATATTTAATAAAACTTAGTTTCAATTACATAAATTTCAAAAATGTCTAAGGAAAGACTAATAAAAGGTAAAAAATATTTTCTGTATTTTATTACATCAATAAGAAATAATTTTATTATATTATGTATTACAATAATAATACATATATATTTTTTCAAATTATGTGTATACAAATAATGATATGTATACATGTATAAATTATTGAATCTCGCGCCACTAGCCGCTACCGCTAACATCATTCTCGAGACATTAGCTATAGCTATCGCTCGAGAGAGAGAGAAAAGGACAGCAGATCGTATGTCTGTCCTTTCTTACTTCTCGAAGTTTGCCGAGCGCCGGGCGACACACGTACACGACTCTTTCGTTGTGTGTGCGGCCCCACCACGCGGCCCGCTTGCAGGCAATCGGTCGAGAATTGGCATCTCTGTCTCTACGTCTTCTAATTCGACCCCTGGTGTCGGTAATTCTATCTCTTCATTCGTAGTATTCATTATACTAAACGAGCAAGAGTAATTTTTTGGTTGAACGATACAGTTCCCTATGTATACTCCGGCTATTGGTTCCTTGGCACTGATTATACCAGTTTTATTGTGCTTGGTAGTTGCTTTAATTATTGTTTCGCTACGCGGCTTTAATATAACTTTACTGTATGGTTGTAATTTGAGTTCCGTGTTTCCGATCTTTATTCGTTCATTCTTATAATCGCAAGTAACGAGATGCTTCCAGAGAAAATCAATTCCTAGAATTCCTGCATGTTCGATGGGGAAATCGTTCTTTACGACATGTATTGTACGTCGAATCTTGTCTGCGCCTAATTTAATCGTCGCGTGTATTTTTCCAATGGTATTTACTCAGTGTCCCTGACTCCCGTCAATGTTATTTTCGTATCGTATATTAACGTATCGTCGTGCAAATGCTTTAGTTTTATTAGTGAGATAGTTGATCCGGAGTCGTATAGCATTTTTGCGTGTCCGTCTTTCGTTTCGCGTATCGGTAGATTTACGAGTAATAGTTCCGTCTTGTGCGGTGTACGCGTTAAGTTTTTGATATGCGTAACGCGATATTATGAGGCAGGGTCGCGGCGGCTTCTTGCTATCTTCTTCCTGCTCTTCTTTGCTCCCGCTACTTGCTACTAGCTGTATGGCGCGTGTGCGATATCTTTCTTTCCGGCGTGCCTTTACCTCGCGTTTTATTATCGGGCTTTGAAGGGGTTCGCGCGTGTTTTCTCAGTTTTCTGTTTAGGCTCCAGCATTCTTTGCGTATGTGCCCTGCTTTCTTGCAATGCTTGCAATATTTGTTTATGGTGTTTATTTGTCGGTTTTTCCGATTTTGACAGTATGTATTTTTCTCATCCGACAATCTCGTCTGTAGTGTCCGGATTTTCCACATTTGAAACACGTCATATTCGTACTTCGAGGCGGTCGCGATTAACTCGAGTCGGGTTTAATTATACTTTGATAACCGCTTATTCGCGCTCCCGTCGGCTTGATAAGCTTCTCTTCGGAGCTCGCGCCGTTTATCGCTTCTTGTAACGTTGAGAAGCGTTGTGATCGTACAAGGGTCTTCAAATCATCGCGCAATCCGATTTGATAATTAATCAATGCTTGTTCTTTAATAGTTTGTTGGATCGTGCGTTTTTGTTTGGGAGTATGTTCCCTTCTCTCGGTCATCGAATCGTATAATTTCAGGGCTACTAAATCCACGTGTTGTCCGAATGCGTACGCGGTCTCGTTCAGGTTTTGCTTTAATGAATTAAACTCGATTTGCAGACTAGTAGTACTTTGTTTTGTTTGATAACATGTTTTTAGTTGCATTCAAAATTCTTCGAAAGTCCGTATGTCGCGCGTTTCAAAATCTTGTCGAGCTCTTCCGCGTAATTTAGTGTATAGTATCGCTTGCATGAGAGATTCTTCGTCTGCAAGGTTGGTGTTCTGTCGCTTATGTGCATGAATTCAGAAAATCTTGTAATTTGTGTTGCGATGTTCCATCAAATTCAGGGATCATTTGTCTGGTTTCTTTTAGCGTGAAGAAATTCGGTACCGTGCTGCGTCGGCTTCTAATATCGGTCGGTCCGTCCGTAATATACGTTTTCGGAGAATTCTTCTCAACGGCTCATATTTTGATCGCGCTGTTGTAATTGGGCTACTTGCTCCGTTAAACATTGTATCGCGGCGCGCATTTCTTGTAGCATTTCGGCTGTAGAGTCATTGACCGTCTCTTCTTGTGGACGTATGAATTGTGGTTGGTCGCGAATAACTGCGTTTATCTTCGGCTGATTAATTATTTGTCGTAACCGCGAGATCTCGGCCACCGCGTCATTAGCTATGTTCGCGGAGGTGTGGTAAATGCGTGGAGAGTTTGTGATTCTGTCATCCCGTTCACGTGCTAATAAATTTCTTCGAGATCGAAAATATCGCTCTCGTAAGAAGTCAGAGAAAATTCTCGCCTGTATGATACCTGGCTCGGCGTTCGACTAATATACGGTCTCGTTCGGCAAATTGTTGGTAAGGTCAGTCAAATTATTTTTAAAGAGACTCGCGGTGAAACTCGTGAACGGAAATTTGTGTTCGTTGATAATGTTATCCGGCAACTCGGTGTCACTATCGCTCAAGTATTGCGTTTCGAGATTCCGTCGGACACTATCGCGTATGTCTTGAAGTGCTCCTACGGCTACGCTCGCGGGAGCTTAATTCGCAATATCGAATAGCTCGATTCGCTCGTTCGCTAAGCAACCACGACTTATTCGCTATCGGTCGCGGAACGTTGCTTCCTTCCGACATTCACGCAATTATTTGTTTAATATAAATTTCGAACTTACAGTATTAGTATCGCTCGTATGTTCGCTCGCTCTCCCGCTCGGGTTTTTGCTGATACTGCGTCTGTCGCTCGGCGGTTGATACGGCTGACGGTCGCTGTATGGCGGTGATGCGTTGTCCGTGGAGTTGTCGTAGGTTGAGCGGCTTGGCGGCTCGCGTTCTTGCTTCAATTTCCGATGCACTAATTGTCTTGTGACTCGTGGATGTTTGCTCGTTGGCTGCTGTGTACTCCTGCACGTTGTATGTTTTTTCTTTCTCACTTGCTTCTGTTTGTCAGCGTTAGTGAATTCTACTGACGTGCCTGTGTTAATTTTTCTCTTTTATTTTCGAACTGTTACAGATCCTTTTCTGCTCTGATCGCTGCTGATTGATGCGGATCCCACCGCTGCCACCAATTTGTTATGCCGCGGGGCGGCACTGAGTTCGAGATCCGTGCACGGCGAGTGAACGCAGGGCGGTGGATAGGATTATTTAAATTTTATTAGCCGTGTAGAGAAGATTTCAAATATATTTCTTTTAATTTTAGTAATTTGGTCGTTATTACAATGGTAATAACTTCTGTCTTCTAATGCCTTACAATTGCGTTGGCGGTTCCTTTCTCGACTATTCGCAGAGTTGCCTTAGGTTTGTTCCTCGAAAGGTCGGCGAGGTTTTAGCGAAGTTCGATTGGGTAGATGGTTGCCCGATACGGTTATTACACTTCACTTTTGTTGTGTGACTGCCCGTTACAATAAATCTAACTTGATTTCACGACCACCCGCTGTAGTTATTATTATTCTGAATTTGATTTCATGACTGCCCACTGCAGTTATTATTATTCTGAATTCGATTTTACGACTGCCCGCGCGACTAAGCGCGGGTAAGTTTTTTATATTGTTGTGTGACTGCGCTAAAATTCGGTCAGGTTGCTCAACTCGCAATGAGTGCAAGCGCAGCGGGTCCAAGGGTTGGAATTCCTCGCTTGCCCTTTCGCAATTCTCGTCGCGGTGTTCCGGCTTCCCGTATCGGGTTCCGCGTGCGGATCGCTATGTCAGCGGCACGCACGATCAACGCTCTAATCGCGGTATGCGGATTCGCTCGCCTTATTCCGCAATCGCTCCTATCTACTTATTTAATTATTACTTATTTATTTATATATTGGTTGTAGCCTATCGGGCTATAACAGTATTTATTATAAATAAATGTAATTATTTACTGTAAATAAAAATTATGGGCAAACAGAGAGAGGATAAATCTACGCGTATAAAAGTCGACAAACCTTTCTCTCGCCACCAGACCCCCGAAATCAGCCGGGGCGACACTCTCTCATCCGCTGCGGATCCATCGGTACCGCCAGCGGTTCCTCCTCCTTACTTCACCCACCCCTCAGCGCACCATGGATTAGAACTGGTACTATACATTTACTCACATTCGTTTGATTTCATTAAAAGTGTTGATTTCTATAACGTCTAAATCACGCTCAAATGTTTCCGTAACATCATTACAGTCACCAACAAACGACTAACAAATGATTTGTAAAAAAAAAATAAAAAAGTGAAAATTGACCGGCTAACTTTACAAAGGTGTGAGCACACTCATGCTGCAATTTAAGTTAGTTCTTGCCATTATATTGGCTGCAGTAAGTTGGCCAATATGGCCATGACGTACGCGCGTACGTGACACCTCCAGCGAGGAGAAAGAACGCGGAAAGACTCGATGTGTGTGGGTGTGACGAGCCGTTCGGGTGCGCGGTTGATACTCGGGTATGATTTGCGCTATTGATCCCTGTGAAAGATCGAACTGATACAACACTTCGTGTGTGTAAAATAAAACACATTATTTCAACAAAAGACTCGTCTGGTGTATAATAGAACCAGAGTTTGCGACAGCAAAGCCTTTCTCCTCTTGGTTTCTCACCCTTTCGACTCTCCTGACGATGCCTTATCCTTACGAAACAAGCCTCTTATAATAGCATATATTTTATAGAGAATGCGTAAAAAAAGAAATAATAAAATTCACAAAAGTGTTTAAACTGATATTTTTTTATGATTCGCCCGTTATATTTTGCTTTTATATTTGTCGTTATAACGTATTTTTGACATTTATAGTTTTCTTAGAAATTGTACGTGTACCTATATCGTGAAAAAGAAAAAAATCGTGTGCTTAAAAGTTTATTCAACATTTACTGTAACATAAATGGCGATCATGGCACAGTGAGTTGCGTGTCGGGTCACTGTGCCAAAGATTCCGGGTTCAAATCCGATTAGAAATGTCGAATTCGCTCAATTTTTATTTGATCGCTACCTCTCGGAAAGGCAGTGGCAACCGACCGAGAGTATCTTGCCATGAACTTCTTCAAATCCAGACCGTTCGGAATCAGCATTAAAAACTGTAGGTCCCACATATATGACTGCAGAAAAACGCACTCTGCAGATATATGTTGAGGGACATTACCCTCTAATTAAGGGATTAAAACCACTACAATAGTGAGGATGTCAATAATCTATAAAGCAAATGCTAGGCTCGGATTATGAGCATCTTCAACAAAGAAAGCGGGGTCACAGAAGAACTTATATATATATATATATTTATATATATATATCTAGGTGACAATTTGCAGGGACTGCACTAATCCCCTCCCGCTCTATCCCATACTACTATTACTACTACTGTAACATAATAAAATCTAAAAATACACATTATTAATACTAAAGCTGGACAGAATGTATGGCTACATTTCATAAATAATATCTAACTCTATTTATAATAATTTTGAAGTCAAACAATATAATTTGCTAATCCAAAAATTTATATTTATATATTAATTTATGTAATATAATATAGATTCTTCGTGTAAACATCAATTGCTACAATTATATTGATTATATTGATTATATCTATGCAATATTTACTTAGCATCGTTTAGAAATGCTCGAAACGTTGTGAAAAAAGAGACTATAGTTGAACAGTACTGGAACATATAAAGAGAATTATAGCTAAGTTTTCATTGTGCTAAGAAAAGATTAATTATTGATAAAACATAATTTACATATATTTTTGTATCTTTATAATTATAATTTATGTTAATCAAATATCATTAAAATCTGTTAATAAAATAAATATTGGAAGTGTGATAATAACTAAACACATAACTAATGCGATTGATAGCTATGTTTAATCAATTCAATCAATTCGAAAAATTTTCCTCACCGAAGCAAAGTAATTAAGAGATAATGTAGGCATAATGCAAGCTATTGCGACCGTTATTGGTTTTTGACTCTTTCGTATAATAATTTGTATACATTTTCGTACTTGACTTGATTGATCGTACCAAGGCGTATCGAATGCTGCCTGTGCAACGTTTTGACTCTGAAAAAAATAACAAACATGAATGAAATTATTTGTAATAACTTTTAATGGTATATATAACTTACTGTAAAAATTAAATGTTCTGCTGGCCATGTATACATAAATACCTCTGATAAACAGCTCATACCAAAAGTTGCATATTTGGTTATCAATACCAAAGATTGATTCTGTTTAAAAAATTTGATAGAGTAAGTAAAATTTGATGTATTTTTATTTAGATTTTTTACATTTTTTGGTAAATATGCATAAGAGGTTACATATCACCGATTTTATTTCTACTTAGATATATTGTAGAGGGTCTAAGTAATTTCCCGCAAGAAGTAAGTGGGGGACGACATTGATTTAAAAGATATAACAAATTAAAGTTTCATAATTTTAATGCTGTTCCTTAGGTTTTATAAACTGATATTACAAACAGTGAAGTTTGTTTACGTTCTACTGATGTGTTTGACATGAAATGATATGAATGTGTGTATCCATATACACTCCGCGCAACAAAAAGCGCCGCACATGTATTTTACTTGTTTCTGCTGCTATATTCGCAGTTTTATTGTACTCTGAAGTTATATAGATATCAAAACAAAAGAAGCTTACTTTAAGGCAACAAAATGTTATGTATAAGCAATCACTTGTTAATAAATTTGCGTACAGTGCAGTTGTGTCTGAAATTTCATACAATAATGTCAAATTTAACAAAAGGGAATAGGGCTGTGATTGTAGCTTTATTTAAGCATAATGTATCCATGCGTAAAATTGCTCGAGAAATTTGTTTTAATGAAAGTACAGTGCGAAGATTCCTTAAGAAATATCGCCAGAATCACACTCTAGAAAGAAAAAGGGCAGTGAAAGAAAAAGGTGCACAACAGCACGAGATGACCGAAAATTGAAACAATTAAGTTTAAAAATTCGTTTCGCAAATGCGTCAGAATTAAAAAGTAAGTTAATACAAGTGTCCGGAATAAGATTAAGCTTGAGATCTGTTCAAAATCGTTTGAATGAGATGGGTTTATTTGCACGAAAAGTTGCAAAAAAGTCACTATTAAATGCGAAAATGAAAGAAACACGCCTTAACTGGGTAAAAGAGCGGCAAAATTGGACTGTAGAAGATTGGTCAATAGTGATGTTTTCTGACGAATCAAAATTTAACTTGATTGGACCTGATGGAACTCGGATAGTACGTCACAGAAAAGGAGAAAAATATAACGACGAATGTTTAGTACCTACTGTGAAACATTCACCTTATGTATTAGTGTGGGGATGTATTACATCATGCAGAGTTGGGGCTCTAATAATGTTAGAAGGTATCGTTAATGCAGCCTTATATAAAAATATTGTATTAAATGGCGTCATTCCTACGATTGAGGCGATAAAAAAAAACGATACCAGATCCTGTTTTCCAGGACGATTCTGCACCGTGTCATAGAGTTAAATCGGTAAGTTAATTATTAACTTTCTTTGCATAATTCGGAAATTACTTGATGTCACAATTGTCATCTTTCATTTTCTGTTATAGATGACTGCATTAAAGAATGAACTCGGGATGAAATTTCTTCCATGGCCGGGCAACAGTCCGGATTTGAATTCAAGTGAAAATATTTGGGCTATAATGGAAGAAAAATTCAAACTAAAAAGCCAACAACTATTCAGGAATTAAAAAATATTATTAAAGAAATTTGGTACTATGATATTAATAAGGATTATATAAAAAATTTATACACATCGATGCCAAAATGTTATTAAAGTAAAAAGAGGTTCAATAAAATATTAATTTGCTTAAAAAATTGTGAAATCTTTAATATTAAATAACAATACATGTTAATTTTAAGATAAAAAAATATTTAAACTGTGTATTTAAAAAAAAATTTTTTTAAACTTATATAAATCATTAAATGATAACTATCGTTCTTCTTCTGTTTACGTATTTTCATTAAATATATCGAATTTTTGCTAGATATTATATTGTATTTGTCATTATTTTTCGTATAATAAAGATTGGATATATTATACTAGCAAAATACATTACGTATTTTATATTTTTTATTTATTTTTATAGATATTTTAACAAAATATCAAGTGCAGTGCTTTTTGTTGCGCGGAGTGTATGTGTATCTGTGTACATCATATAGATAGATTTCGTTTTGCTTGAAAAGTTTATTAACGTGTAATAAATCGAACGCGTGGGCGAGGAAGGGGCGGAGCCGTTCTCCTTGAACCCCCACCCTATAAAAAAAGTAACCCAACCCAACCTAAGTTACAAAGCAAAATCTATATCATGCCTTAGCACAGTTTGGGTTGGGTTAGTTTTTTGTGGGATTCCCCTCGATGGTGTGCCACCTTGTCGTGATGAAGGGGCTCAGTCGACTTGGCGCTCCGTCGGATCTTAGGGCACACGGGTCGTCGAGCGGCTGCGGGATTGCTAAAGCATATCAAGGATGGAGAGTCTCGCGGACCGACGGATGTGTCTGGAGGTCCCGGACTCTGAGAGGCTAATGATGTGGCGGGATCAGCAGGTGACTGTCTCTCCCATCGACTCCCGGTAATGAGGCGGAGAGGAGTCGGCGGATGACTGTGAGGCCTTCCCCTTTGTCTCCCATTCATCTGCGGGGGAAAGAGGAATAGAAAGGGGGTAGTTGCTGACTGCCCCCTCCTCTCTCCCACTTTCGGGGCCGTGAAAACGGGGTCGACATTTTATGTTGACCCTTCGCCCCAAATGGCGCGACGCGCCAGGGAAGGCGTCGGATGACATCAACGGGGGGTCGGAGTGGGAGGGAAAAGGCTTAGCCTTACCCCTTTGTCTCTTGTTCTCCCTTGCACATCCGCTGGAGCCGTGAACACGGGACTATTTATTTTATATAAATAGCCCCTCGCTCCAAAACCGGCTGTCCGATCCGGCGGCCAACACGAGAAGGGTAGAAAATATTTCTGCCTTGTGCGGGGACACATACTCGCCATTGCACCGTGACCCCACGGAGGTGGCGGTATTGCGTGGTGGTCCCGCAACACCGCCAATAGTGCGCTGTTGAATCCTATCAACGGCGCACTATAGGAAGGAAGTCCTCCCTCCTTCAATCAATTGAAAGACGGGAGACTGGCGGGGGTGAGTCCTGGTAGAATGCTAAAAGCGATCCTAGGGCCTACTCATTCAACCGCCACGGAAGGACCATCAAGGGGTTTTAGCCGGTAGGAATCTAGCATAACCCATCTCTCTGCCCGGAGGGGTGAGTATCCATGATGGATTTTCCTTTGTAAAAAAAGTCTTTTTGGGAGGTGGGGGTGCAAGGGAAACGACTCTGTTTCCTCATTCAATATATGTTTAAATAAATAGATCCACTAAACAAATAGATTCACGAATGACTTTCTTCTCACACAAAAAATTCCATAAAAAATCAAAATTGTGAGTCATATTAAGAAATTCGTGTAAACACATGTTGAAAATTTAGAAAATCGAAATTAAAAATTCCGAGTGCTTTATCTAGCTATGGAAAAGAGCGTATTTTCGAAGAAGCGCATGGCGTAGCGGCAGCGCATCAGGCTCGTACTGTCAATGTTGCTGGTTCGAGTCCCCATAAGTAAACTTTTTTTTTGTCAAAGTATATTTTTTTGTAATAAGTTACAATCTGTCACACAAGATAAATACATATATATAAATGTAAACATTTTTTATTATTAATACAAAATGGATAAATCGTATAAAAGCTGCGTTTTTTTACGATGTGCAAGATGCTGTGTGAATTATTGCTTTGCTTGCTTCTATGACAATTATCATCCTGCAATGTATATACTATTCCATCTACTTCCACTAACAATAAAAAATAAAACATGTTTTACTTTTATTTACGTTGTCTATACAATGTTAATGATAACAATTTATTCGCTATTATTGCTTATTAGAAATTAGCATTTATATTACACAATCAATATTTACATTTATTTTTTTCTACCGTATAGCTATTTTATAAACGAATTTTCTAGGTAAAGAATGCAAACAGAAAGATGTATTTTTGTAATAATAATACGTATATTTGTAATAATAATTGACAGATTGCATTTTGTAATAATAATAAAAAATGTTTAAATTCATATATATGTATTTATCTTGTGTGACACATTGCATTTTATTACAAAAAAATATACTTTGACAAAAAAAAAAGTTTACTCATCGAGACTTGAACCAGTAACGTTGACGGTACAAGTCTGATGCGCTGCTGCTATGCCATGCGCTTCTTCGAAAATACGTTCTATTCCATAGGTAGATAAAACACTCGGAATTTTTAATTTCGATTTTCTCGCAAACGCTTGAGAAGTGCATTTTATCCCTTTACCAAAAACCACTTTACATGATAACCTATCAATACAATAAGTTTCATTGAAATCGATTGGTATCACGTCGTAAGATCCCCTTGTAAGAAAATGAATGTTTTATATACGTACATATTTGTGTGTAACACTTTAGGTTTTTTACATTTGGTGTAATAAACTCACAATGTATATATATATATTCGCTTCTCTCTTATTGATAATACAGTTATATGTCATATTTAAAATAATCTTTTTTCCGATTTTATAAAACTTTTTTACACAATTATGTCATTTGTGATAAAATTCCAGGAAGAGCGAATTTTAGTCATTATATATATATATATTTTTATTTATTTTTTTTTTCTACAAAACAATTATGTATTTTCTTTATACTAATTGATTCGTCTCATTATTATATGTATAAAAATATTGAAATAAGAATATCGAGAAAACTGAATATTTTACAAGATATTTTGTATTTTATATCAAAATACTGTAACTTTCGCTTTATAACTCGAAAAGTATTTAACTAGATCACTGATAATTACTCATATGAACGAAAAAAGTGTCACAGTAATGACATGTATAAACATCAAAAAAAACTTTAGCTTTGCCAATTTTTAACGGACTTACATTAAACTTGATCCATAGTTTTGAAGTCTCTGATAATGCATCCGGAGTCAAATATGAGAAATTCATACTAACAGATTCAATATAGCGGCTTGTAGTGACTAAGTTATTCTTATCTCCATTATTAGTTAATGAAATATTATTACAAGTGCGCCGGGCAGAGTCTGCGATACGACTTTATACTTAATTTTTTTTCTTTTTTTAATAAATTTTGTTATATTTTTTTGTTTTTAATTTTTTAATTTTTTTTGTTTCTTATATGTTCTTACTTTAAACATTTTTTTAATTGTTTTTATACGTTTTTACCTTTTGGATTTCTTTGAGTTTAGCCTTTGCTTTTTAACAGAAATTTTATTATAAATTATATATCAACAATACAAAAACAATACAAAAATATTCAGAACTTGACTTTAAAGAAAATTTGACTTTGGATCTGTAATGAACGGTTCAAAAGATATTATAACAGCCTTAGGTACATACACCAAATAAAATAACAAAGTTTGAATTTCTTGAATCAATCCGTTATCTATAATCAAAAAACATAACGAATGTGATACATTGCTACAATGAAATAGCTTTGAAGTTAATCATTTAAAGCCGCTATGAGTTCGCTATTTTTAATTTTGAAATTTCGGTCCTGAATTTGTCCAGAGGCCCAAAAAAGTCTTTATAGATAAACTTTCATGTAAAATATGAAATTATTCGCTCTCACCAGTTTTAGTATAAGACGGTAATTTACTTTATTATAGTGTTTTGAAAAACTCACAAGATAAGCTACAAAATATGTAATGAAAACGGGGAAAGGGGGTTCATTTAAGAAATTGAGGATGACCTTTATGTGACATTGACAATATCGTTCAATGCCATAATAATATTATTATGTAATGGCACATAAAACTTAATAATTTTGACATCTATAATTATGTATTCAAAGATCTTTAAAAGATCTAATAGATTTGATTTACAAGTTAGAACTTGTAATAAAAATTTATTAAAGAATAATTTTTTGGTAAATATCCTGTTTAGGGGAGAAATTTTTATTTAAAAGAACATATAATTATGATGAACGCATTAATACTTTTTTTGACATCATGAGTTCACTATATCCATTAGATCAATAAGTAAATATTAATTAAAGTTTCAATAAAATGACTATTTTTTAATGTTTTTTTCCTTCATTCCAAAAGATTATGGTTTTTACAATTACTTGTTACAATTTGTGTGCAAATGGGAAAGTGCATGTACGGACACAGTAAGTGGGTTCCGCTCCCTTACGGGGCCTCCACTTCCAAAAAATATAACCTTTTTCCACCCACACAACAAATGGATTGGGTTAGGTTATTTCTTTTTAAGTAGAGCCCTCCGCAGGGGAGCGGAACCCACTATGCTCGCGCATAGACTTTCTATGCGAAAAAAGTGTAAGCGTGGGTTCCACCTCCTGCAGAGGGCTTCACTTCCAAAAACAATAACCTAACCCAACCCATTTGTTGTGTGGATAGGAAAGTATATGTGTAGAAAGTGTATGCGCGGATACAGTGGGCTCCGCCCGCCTGCGGAAGGCTCCACTTCCAAAAAAAATAACCTAAACCAACCCATTTGTTGTGTGGGTAGGAAAGTGTATGTATAGAAATTGTATGCACGGATACAGTGAGCTCCGCCCCCCTGCGGGGAGCTCCAAAAGATATAAACTTACCCAACCCATTTGTTGTGTGGGTAGGAAAGTGTATGCGCGGATATAATGGGACTATATTATATATTGTTATAATTAATATTGTATGAGGTTTAGAGTCTTTATCGTTGTTTTTCTCGAACACTATCACTCATATAATAAAAATGGATAGGATATAAAATATGTATTTTAAAGAGACCTAGAACTTTTATTTGAAACATTTAAAATTTCCAGTATTTGATAAAATAATTGCAAAAAACGTCAATTTTTAACAATTTTTTGCATGTAACTTTTTAGTAAACAACGAGCGACGACTAAAATCTTTTAAGCGTTACTCGGGGTGATGACCTTGACAACATGTCAAGGTCAAGGACATCGGAGGATCCTCCCCTAAACAGGATATTTACCATTTTTTTATGACATACTTACAGTAAGAATCAGAAGACAGACTATTATCATGCAAACTGTACTACAACATACAGTTGTTAATGCGAAAGGACGAGTAGCAATAACAATCTCATTTGCATACCTAAATAAATTTAACAAGCATTCAAATTTACATTACTTAATTTTTCAAATCATGTTTTATATATATATATATATACAGGGTGTCCCAGACCTACCGAATCACCTGTTAATGGTGGATTCCTGAGGTCATTTGGAGACAAAAATCCTGATACCAAAATGTCGAGGCTACAATAGTTTTCAAATGGTAAGAGTTTAAAGTTGACCAATTGGCATGACAAAACTTCGCGCGCTCAGGCATGTCGCATATTAAAAGTGCCACCGTACTAAATTTAATTATTGACATTGAAATATTGATAAATTATGTATTTAATTTATTGTTAAGTTATTGTTATGTAGTAATGTATTGTTATTAAAATAATTTTATAAATTTATCTCCTTCATGTGCGGTTAATAAATTTCGGTATTAGAAAATCTCTGCAATGACAGAAAATCTTCGTAACCACCCAATTAAATTCAATCTCGATGTTGTGCGCGGAATTACGAAGATTTTCTGTCATTGCAGAGATATTCTAATACCGAAATTTATTAACCGCACATGAAGAAGATAAATTTATAAAATTATTTTAATAACAATACATTACTACATAACAATAACTTAACAATAAATTAAATACATAATTTATCAATATTTCAATGTCGATAATTAAATTTAGTGCGGTGGCACTTTTAATATGTGACGTGCCTGAGCGCGCGAAGTTTTGTCATGCTAATTGGTCAACTTTAAACTCTTACCATTTGAAAACTATTGTAGCCTCGACATTTTGGTATTAGGATTTTCGTCTCCAAATGACCTCAGGAATCCACCATTAACAGGTGATTCGGTAGGTCTGGGACACCCTGTATATACAAGGTGTCCCATTTTAAGTGTGCATCTCCAATAACTTTCTTATTTTTGATTTTAGAGAAAAATATTTCAGACAAAAATTGTATAGTTTCGAGGGGGCCATAAAATGGTAAGTGAATACTATTTTATGAGATATTTTGGGATGCACATTTAAAATGAGACACCCTGTATATACATATATATATGTATATATATATATATATATATATATATATATATATATAGAAAATTACATCCGTAATATAAATATCCGAAATATTACTCTTTTCAAACTTGCTTTAAACTTTATTTGAACTCCATAATAAGTTTAACAATAAGATAGTCTAAAATAAGTCCAGAATAGATTAAAAAACGGCCTTGTTCCTAATATTTTAGAAAGGTCCGAAGTTGTGTCAAACGTATATCCTATGTTTATTAAATGAGAAACGAATCTTTTTTGAACTAAAAATGGACGTCCGACATTCAGACATTTGATGCACATCCATTGGATGTCTATCTGAGTATGTGATATCTTCAAACAGAGATTTTATAATATTTGATATTTTTTATTTATTCATAAAACAAGGTAGTTAAACTATTTTGTTGGCTGTTTAAATACTAAATATATGTTTCTTAAATATTACAGAGAAATTAGCGTTATATATATAAGAAGGTATTAATGTTTGCAATTGTAAAAATGTAAAATAGATGATATTTACTCGATTAAATACTGATGCTTTCTAATACATTTGGCTAAATGGTAAATATCTGTGGTTTTCCGCAGCTCTTCAGTCAATATATCGAATCTTGCGGATGCAAACCAAAGTAAAAGAGCCATGAAAACATTAGTACATAATTGTCCCGTTACGTGTATTCCGACTACAACTTGATGCATATAGATAATAGTTCTTAGTGGTTGATAATATACATTGAACGGATATTCGGCTAACGTTGGAAATGGTTGATCCATTATAATCGGTACAATAGTGACGGTTACCACCGTAGCCAAATAAAAAGTTACTAGACATGTACCATAAAATATATGACATTTGTCAATGTATTGTTGAATAATTATATCTTCATGTGGCTTAATCAATTCAGAAAAATGTATCACTTCGAAAGTAATATACTGCAAATAGTTGTGCATATTATGGATATAAGAAGAAATATAGTAATAAGGCATAATTTTTTTCTTAATTAATTTGCATTCTGTTATGAGTTTTTCAATGTTAAATGCACATAGATAACAATTACTTGTATACGGTGTCTATTAATTTTGTGAAAGATGAAATTTCCAATACTGTGAATAACGCTGCTTAAAAAAAGTATTAATTCTACTAAAATTATAAAATCGTCAAGATGGTTAATGATAGCATATATCAATGATAATTTTAAGCATATTGCTAGAATAATGCATAAATAATGATATAATTCTACGCAGATCATTCTCAACTTTGTCGCGTCCTTTGATAACGGCCAGCAGCAAATTGGAAACAAACTTAATTTTACAGCAAAAATAGCTTTTTTTAACATTAATTTTCCTCGCATGACTATTGATAATACACTTTGTATTTTATTTCCTCCTTATGAAATAGCAAAAATTGATTATTTTTTGAAATAGACTCTTCCCCAGAAGAAGAAAAACTATTATAAATATTCGAATTATTCGCAAAGATATTGCGAGAAAGATATATAGTCAAGATTTATATACATATATATTACATATTCTTACACATTTCCGTCTCACATACTTATAGAATATACATCGATGCAATTACTGTGCGATGAGATTGTATCGCGTGTACAGGTTTAAAAAATAAAAACTTTTTCTGCAGTGATAAATGAATAAATGAATAAAATACAAAATAATAAATGAATTGATATTTTGTTACTATATCTAGAGGATATTATGTACTATATTATATAGGGTATACTACACATCCTAAATATTATAGAGAAACGAAACTATAAATTATAATAAATTATCTATCACTTATCTCAGATATTTTTCTTGACTGTTATTGTAGGAACCGCAATAAAGCGTTTCTACTTATAAGTGCTATAAGGCGTTCTCGCCTACAATTTAGCATACACCTCAACATTATCTCTTACATATTTTATAATTCTATACTTCTGAAACGGACATGTGTATAAAGTAAAACTGTTTTACAATGAACAACATGCAATATTTTTATTGAGTTATATATTTATCTGTTGTTTCTGAGAAAAGGAAAAATTATACTACTAATGTCAAGGAAAAAAGCGATAGAAACCAGCGCATATGTAAGAACGCAAATAAAAATTCAAGTTTCTTTAATAAAAAAACGCATTTATTTGAATGTTTTGATCCATCTTTGGATTGTCTTCAGCAATACAACGTAAGAATCCCTATTATAAATTTTGCATGATATACTAAAGTTGGCCGCTAATCGCGTTTGCATGGTTGCCACTTTATTCCGATCGTGATTGGTTGTCTCGAGATTTGCGAAATCACAATCTCGTAAAACGTGAGCTGGTGCGAAGTGCGCGGTATGTACGAGCGAAACGGTACTCGTTTGACAGCTCATCAATTGTCAAATCGTTGATGTAACTGTAAATAAATTTTTTGTACAGTAAAAAAAGCTCATTTTATTGCAATTATTGTTCGAGAATAGAGAGAGAGAGAGAGAGAGAGAGAGAGAGTATAAAGATATAATAGTAAAAATAGGTATTGATCGCGGAAGATATAATGTTTAAAGAACTAACGAAGTTGCTGCAATTTTTTCAACTACTGCAGATGGAAATATTCCTGATTGTTATGTTACATTTAGAAACAAACGTGATAAAACTTTAAAATATGTTAGTACAATGGATTCAAACGTTGAACCTTGGATTTATCCAATGTACTATCCACATGGTACGCAAGGTTGGCACAATAATATTAGACAAATCAATGGAACCGTGTAACTTTGTATATCTTGATATACGTAGATATACTATCTTGATATACATAACAATAGATTAAAATATAATAATATATTAAAATAGATAAGTTTCAGTTTTGCAATAATATATAAAATATGCCGTAAAATAACAAAATAAGAAAATCGCATTGGCGCGCGCGAAGTTAATATCAAATTAGTCGTTGGGAAAAACGTCAGTGTAAATTTAATGCATCGGACGCATGTATTCAGTTAGTCGAACTGAAATCAAATTATTCCATTTACGTATCCTTTTATTGAATGTTAAAGGAGCAACAAGTTATAATGATTTAAAAACAGTCAATGGTGTATTGCATCAAACATTTACTTCTGCATGTTTGGCTTTGGGTTTAATTGAAGATGATGACAAATGGAAACGTACAATAAGCGAAGCTTCTATATGGATGATGCCAAGACAACTTAGGTCACTTTTTGTTCGAATACTAATGCATTGCCAACCATTGCATTCAAAAGAATTATGGGATGAATTTCAAGTTGCAATGTCCGAAGATTACGACGATTTGGACTTGTCACTGGAATAAAAAAAGCTTATGCTCAAATTGATCAATTACTTCGCAAAGAAGGTTGGGGACTTTTGTAATTTCCAGAAATGAAACAAATAAAGATAAAATATGAAGAAGAAGATACGGAACAATTACAAAGAGAAGCTTTATGCGGTCGGCAACAGTACAGTCAGTTAAATTATGGTGAAAAAAATGTTGTTGATTATGTTTTAACTCTTTTGAAGAAAACTGACAGTCAACAGAAAAAATGCTTATACATTGACGGTCCAGGAGGTTCAGGTAAAACTTTCGTTTACACAACATTATACTATTTACTCAAATCTCAAGGCAAAGTTGTTAATGCAATGGCTTTCACTTGTCTCGCTGCAACATTACTTCCAAATGGAAGAACAGCACATAAAACTTTAGGTTTGCCTCTGTTTAATGACTCAACATCGAATATAAAAGTTCAATCCAAAGAAGCTGATTATTTAAAAAAAACAGATGTTTTTATTTGGGATGAAGCACCAATGGCACTACGATATGCCCTTGAAGTAATGAATCATCTCTTACAGGATTTAATGCATAATGATATACCATTTGGAGGAAAAATTGTTATTCTTGGTGGAGATTTCAGACAATTATTGCCAGTAAAACAAAGAGCTACACGTTTGGAATTTGTAAATTTATCAATTAAATTCAGTTCATTATGGCAACATTTCGAACTTTTTTCATTAACGGAAAATATGCGTATTTTACCACATGAACAGGAATTTGCTCAATTTTTATTAGATTTGAGTAATGGTACTCTAAACGATCAATTTAATAATGTTGAAATTCCACTAAGATGTATAGCAGATTTAAATACAAATATAATAAAAGATACATATGAAGAAATAATCAAACACAATCAGTATAGACTTGAAGCAAAACGTGCTATACTTTCTGCAAGAAATATTGATGTGGATGAACTAAATAAACAAGTTGTGAATTTACTTGATGAATCAACAGAAAGAGTATACACAAGTATAGATACTACTGAAACTACTGATGATAATAATGATATTAATGAAGCTATTTTAACAGAATATTTAAATACTCTAAATCCAACAAATTTTCCACCTTATGAACTCCGGTTAAGAAAATATACGATTATCATGCTAATTAGAAATCTGAATATCAGTGAAGGTTTGTGTAATGGAACAAGATTATTAATTTTAGAATTAGGAAATAATTTGTTAAAGTGTGAAATTCTGACTGGTGATAAAAGAGGAGAAACAATCTTTTTAAATTGCATAACTTTATATTGTGAAAATGTTTACCCATTTGTATTTAAAAGAAAACAATTTTCAATTAAAATTGCTTTTGCTATGACAATAAATAAATCACAAGGACAAACATTTGATAAAATTGCAATCGATTTAAGAAAAGATATTTTCAGTCACGGACAACTTTATGTTGCATTTTCACGAGTTAGATCTTGGGAATCATTACAAATTCATGTAGGAGAAGAAAGATAAGTAGATTGGTTAAAAATTATATATATATATATATATATATATATATATATATATATATATATATATACAGAAATGTTTCAATAAGAATGCTGGACGTATAGATTCTACAGTGTAATTATAATTATTTTAAATAAATTTTATTATATACATATTTACAGTAATTACAAACAGATATAATTTTGTATCAATATTTTATAATACAACATTTTTTATATATTTATTTATTTAATAGTGCATCCTGTGATGAAAAATGCTTTTTGGAAATAGATTATTCTATATTCCTTTAAGCGTAATCCTGAGGATGCATTATCTATAATAAAATAATTTGTCAAGTAAAATAATGGAAAATAATTTATTTTGTACACATAATGGCAAGAAATATTATTAAAACAATAAATGAGAATTCAATATTTAACATAAAAATATATTTGAAAAAAAATAATCAAGGTACTTTAAAATTGAATATAAAATAATTTAAAATTATATTAAAAAATTATTTAATTAAATATTTATATCATTATATAATAATATTTGTAAAATTAATAGAAATTTAGTAAGAATGTAGTGATACAAACTTTATATGTGCATATGCATGTTACGATTAAAATAAGAATGTAAAAAAATTAACTTTTTATAAAAAAATATTAAATTTTAGTTAAAAAATTTAACATGTAAAACAATAGTAAGATGTAAATCATAATATTGAAAGAAAGAGAGAGAGAGAGAGAGAGAGAGAGAGAGAGAGAGAGAGAGAGAGAGAGAGGGAGGAGGGAGGGAGGAGGGAGGGAGAGGGAGGGAGAGGGAGGGAGAGTATTAGATACAAATAATATAATATTAGATAATAATATTGATATATATGTATATATATTAAATGTTTAATGTATATATATATTTAATGTATATATATAATTTATATGTATATATATTAAATGTTTAAATATTATTAAATTAAATTCTTTAAAGTTAAAGAAGAGAAGAAGAATAAGCAATAGAAATAAATAAGGAGAAGAAGAGAGAATATATAGAAAGAAGAAAGTTTTAAAATTAGAAAATACGAAGAAGTTGGAACATAACCGGTTAGAGACTTATATAGGAAGAGAGTAGCAAACTCGATTATGTAATCCCTCATTTCTTCTGATTGGATAGAGGCGTTAAAGCTTTTACTGAGCATTTTATAATGTGCACGAAACACGAAAAACTGAAAATAATATTAATATTTGCAGCTTTATATTTATTTTATATAAAAATCAAATAGAGAGGTTATGTTATTGCGTGAGTTTGCCACTCTCTTCCTAAGAGGCTCTATACGCCCGAAAGATTCGTGAGTTTTGTCGCACGGTGCGCTGGTGTGCGATTTGTCAAAAATGGATGAATGATGAATTTTGCGTTCGTTTCCGTTTTCCGTCCTTGGACGAGTGCCGACGTGTTTCTTTTGCGCTTTTACGCGTTATTTTTTTGGATTAATTGTAAGTAACTCATATTTTTTAAATTATTATAATTCTTCCATTACTATTTCACGTACTTATACATATATTTACTTTCATTATTTTAATTCTCTTATCATTTCAATCTAACCACAAAGTAGGTAGACCAGCTAAGAGCTATATGCTATAAATCAGTAGAAGAAGAAGAAAATGGCGTATATAGGCCTCGCCTGTGTTTGCCGCTGTCTTCTTCTATTGATTTTGGCCCTGACGAATATATGTATGTCTTATAGCTATTAACGGGTGAAAGAAAATTTATATTATATTCTAAATTTTTTTATTTTATATCATTTATATACTAAAAAATATAATGCGTAACAGCGCAAGAAGACACGTCTAAACTCGTCTAAGGACGGCAACGAACTTCGCCGCTGTCTCGTCTACTCGCGCATCGTGTCTCGTTCTAAGAGTTTCCACGAGGAGATCCCTGCGTGCGACACTCAAGCCAGGGCGGGCGAGCCTCGACGGAGCGGCGTTTCTCAGAAATTGCGTCGTCGCATGGTAGATGTTACAATTTTTTACACTCTTCGAGTCCACCTCGACTCAGGAGAGGTATGTTATTGTTAATATACAGTAATAACTTAAAGTTTATTGTTGTAACAATATTATTAAATAAATTAAGTAGCTTCAAATTTTTGTTAAGGATAATCTTTTGATGTCTTGTATTATTTTTTATATGAAATTAAAGATTATAACATTATTATAGTTACGTCATACATTTGCAGGCATGCAAATAATCCATCCGTCCTTGAAGGCCAGGAGATACCTTCAAATATTAATCAAAGTTTCATAAATTTTAATAAACCACGTAACTACAATGATAAGTGGAGACAGAATTCTGCGTGTGTTGGCAGTGGAGTAAGTTCCAGCATACAGAACATAATTCCAAACTTTTAAAATCATAATCCTAATATGCAGTCATGGCCAAATTTAACTCATTCCGGATCAAATATACCAAATTTATCATTAAAATAAATTAATTTAGACAAAAAAGAATATACAACCTAAACGCATATTTCAAAACTTAAAATGTAAATTGTAACATTAGTTTTCTACTCTTTAAAAAAAAGTAGGATATATGTTTAACAGATATATAATACATTTATTACATTACATAAATTATAATTAATCTAATGATAATATTTAATTTATAAGATTTAGTTGTGGAAGTATCGAGAAAGCATCAAATAAACTAAAATGTGTTATTATACAAATTCATAGCTTTGCCAAGACTGTTGACCCAATTAAGTTGACATAACATTAATAAATATCTTTAGGCATATAATATGTCTGAAAATTCATCAATCTCCAGTCATATCTAAAAAAAAACAATGGAAACTTCTAAATCAATGCATATATAATTTATTTAATATTATTGTACTATTATTATTATAATATTTAATTTTAGCGAATGTGTACAATTTAAAAAGCATTTATAATTTTTTTCCATAAATTAAGACATACAATCTAAACAAATATTTAAAAAATTTGGATGGGAACTGTAACATTAGCTTTCTTCTATTTTAAGAATAGTAGGACATATGTTTAACAAATATATGACACATTTATTACATTATATACATTATATACATTATTAATGTAATGACAATATTTAATTTATAGGGTTCAGTTGTAGAGGCATCGAGAAAACATCAAGTGAACCAAAATATGTTATTACACAAGTTCAGTTTCACAAAGACACATGGCACATGGCAAGTAGAACTGTCAGATTTCGGTTTCTGTACTAAAGTCTCAAGAATTATCAAAGCGAAAATTTTTTATAGGAACCTTATATTGGATGAGTCTTGAAGTAATTTCAAGGTAATTTATAAATTTATATTACTTTTAAGATTGAATGATATAAATTTTATTTTTTTACTCTTTCATTTTTAAATCATTATTAATTAGTAATATATTAGAATTAGTATAAAAAGATTAAATTTTAATGGAATACAGATTATAAAATATAAAAGAATAATTTTATCATGTTCTATAAAAGTTGACATTTTCTTAAAAACGTGAACTAAAGGATAGTTTCTATCGACTAGCGTTTTAAGTATTATGGTTAATTATATATGTTTAATAAATATATAACACATTTATTTTATTACATAATTAATGTATTGATAATATTTAATTTATAGGGTTCAGTTGTAATGGTATCGAGAAAACATCAAGTGAACTAAAATATGTTCTTGCACAAGTTCATAGTCTCGAGAGTAAAGCTGTCGGATTTTGGTTTTTGTGCTCAAGTCTTAAGAATGACTGAAGTGATAATTTCTTATGAGAACCTTATATCGAATGAGTCCTTAAGTAATTTCAAGGTAATTTACACATTTATATAACTTACTTTCAAGATTGAATGATGTAAACTTTATTTTTTTATTCTTTTTCATTTTTAAATCATTATTAATTAATAATATAATAGAATCACTAGAAAGGTTAAATTTTAATGCAACATAGATTATAAATACAAAATGTCGTATAAGATATTCAGTTTGATATATATATATATATATATATATATATATATATATATATATATATATAATTCTTAGTTTTATATTAATATATATAATTCTTAGTTTTATTATAAGATAAGGAAGATAAAAAAGAATTAATGGAAATTTTTTTATATGAAAAGTGCATATGTAGTGCATGAAATTCGTCTGTATAGTAATTAATAAAAAATTCGTCATTCTTTTTTTTACAGAAGTCTCATAGCAATAAAGTTTCCATAACAACAAAATAAATAATTAATTTTAATATTTACAGTTATGTATCATTTCTTGTGCACAAGTTGGATTACATAAGATTCTTTTTGAACAAACATCTGGTATTTTAAGTCGTATATTGATGTCGAAAAATAATTCAAAGCAAATTCAAGGTAAATATGTTGAATATATTAATTATTATATTTATATAAAATAATATATTATTAATACATTAATCCCCCAACTGAATACGTGGGTCGTTGGCATCCGATCAAAATAATATTTAAAGTTTGACTTTGCATAGTTGTTAGAAGATCATATAAACATTACTTTCAATTTTTTTTAAATAAAACCTACTTTAATAAAATGTATGTGATCTTAATTATTATTCTATAAATATTATGAACAGAGATATCATGTAAAATTCTGATGTCAGAATTTTTTATTAAGAAACGACAGAAAAATTTACAATTAAATCGTTTGACAAGATATAAGTAACACTCATGTATTGATTTTATGAATAGTGACCGTAATTCAATAACCTTTTTATTGTGTAAAAATGGTGACAGATGTTTCACAGATGATAATGTGTTGTAGTAGATTTTTAAAGTACGTCTACATGAATTATTTACGTATTGTAAACAAATATTAACAATAAATATGTATATTAATAATATATTAACAATATATATGTATATATATATATATAACTGTATATAAACGTATATATTTGTATATATATGTATGCATATATATAACAAATATATTAACAATAAATATGTATATTAATAATATATTAATATTAATATTAATTTTACAGATTTATAATATTAATATATTTTTAATATATATTATTTATATTTATTATTATGTGTTTACAATACGTAAACAATTCATGTAGTCGTAATTTTAAAATCTACAGTATTATAGATCTGTTCGTTTTGATTACACTGACTGTAGTAGTTCAGAGGTTGTTTTTTTTGCTCGCCATTAGAAGGAAAAAGATAACTTGTGAGCCAATGTAGTCAAAACGAGTAGACCTTATGTCATCTGTGAAGCATCTGTCACATCATTTTCACACAATGAAAAGGTTATTAAATTACGGTCGCGATTCATAAAATCGATACGCGAGTGTCACTGATGTCATCTTTTGTCAAACAATTTAGTTGTAAATTTTTTCGACGTTTTTTGAAAAATTCTGACATCAAGGTACTTATTATAAAACTGTTCGAAAACGTTTTCGATCGGAATAATTTCTTTTTCCTTACATACATAATAGAAAATTTAGGGAAAACGAAATTATTCCGATCGGAAACGTTTTCGAATAGTTTCATAATAGGTACTCAGGATTTTACATGATATCTCCGTTCATGATATTTATGGAATATAAATAAATATCATTTTATTATATAATTATTATATAATTATTATATAATTTAAACTCAAGTTTTTAATTAAATTTAACAAGAACTCAATCGGCTTGTTATTACCGTACATTTATTTATGAGGGCTTACTTATTTCTTAAATGATGAGTGTTAATATATATGTATATAATTATTTTAGATATAAATAAATCAAAGGAACAAAAAACTGATGCTAAAGGAACGAAACGAATTGTAAAAGAGAATGAAGTGGATGCAAATGAAATGGATACAAGCGATGTATTACAAACGTCAAATTTTAGTAAATTTATGGAGTAAGTTATTTTATTTTATTTTTATAATTATACAGGGTGATATAAGGATGATCAGAATGATATGGGGACTAAATTCGTATACAGGTAGAGCGGACCAAATTGAATCGAAAAGTCCTGTACCATTTTGCAATATTTGCAATAGGTAACAAGTTATTAATTATTAAAAATCGCCGTATTAGTCCAGACTACTGTCAAATGTAAGCGCGCGGTAAGATGCGACCGCCCAACGATTGAGGTTGATAGGGTTCTTATATATTTGTAATAAACATTACCGCTTGTAATGAATAACTTCTCGCATGCCTAGCAAATTCGATCATCGAATAGCCGCATCTTATTGTGCGTTTGTATTTGATAATACGGTGATTTTTTATAATTTGTTAACTATTGCAAAAATTGCAAAATGATAGAGGACTTTTCAATTTAGTTTTGTCCGCTTTACCTGCACACAAATTTAGTTCCAATCATTTTAGGACATATATTGTACATCATTTTATACAACATATTTTAATGTTTGATATTTATATTTTGTTTGTTAATTTATAGATCATCGAATAATAGACAAGATATTATGGTTACAAATAAAAACGATGAAATGGAAATGATTTCTTTTGCAACAGATGAGATGTTAGAATCAGTTCAACTTGAGGACTCCACTGTGTAAGTTTTTTACTTTTAATTCAAAGTATAAAAAATACACATGTATTTTTTTTCAATCACTAATTTATTTAAGGGAAAAAATTAATAACAGATGACAAATCGATAAACGTGTATGTTTAGTTATGGGTCTGAACACTCGAGTTCTATGCTATATTATTCAAATTTTAATCATTTATAATTCAAAAACTATTGTAGTCTTAACATTTTTATATTAGAAATTTTTATTCTATTTTACTTTTAGAATACACTAATAAAATATTGTACAAAGGTTGTGAGATGTCTTATAAATATATGTATATACATACATTTAAATTTTTTAATATTTTGAAAAGTAAAAATTATTTTAAAATCTTTTTTAGAGAGGTTATTGGTTTCATTGATGAGATTGATGGTCCGAAAATTGTTGGTAAAGCACAAAACTATCGATTGCTAAAATTTATTTTGAACAATAATTGTCGTCATAGAATTCAAGTCGTAGTATGGAATATTGAAATTGAGCGAATTCAGTTTCACATAAAACCAAATCGAGTAAATATATTTAAATATACTTTTTATTCTTATTTAATTAATATACAATAATAATTATATGTATGTTACTTTCTAATCTAATATTATTTTATGTACTTTACAGATTATTCATATTGATGGGGTGAAAGCTAAGAAAACGAAAGTGCCAGAGTTTAATCAAGGAACTCTTCCTTACGAACTTATTATTTGTTCGAATACAATTATTAGTAATTTAGGTTTGTTTGACCTTAAAAAAATTATGCACTCAGTTCAACCTAAGTTGATAGAGCTATCAAATATTCCGAACCATTTGAATTCATGTGTTCGTAAGTAATTTTATTATTATTTTTTCTTTTGCGTCTAAATTTTTTTTATAATTCTCAATATATTACATATAATTTAATATTGTCATATACAGTGCTGGAAAAAAGTTCAGAAATGGTTAAGAATCTTAAAAAGTATTGATTTATTGAAAAAATATTTAACACTACGAAATAGGGTTTTATAAAATCTATCAAATGATATTTATTTGACCTTAAGATGATCTTGAAAAACATGATTCTCGTCAACATAAATATCTTAAATGGAAATCCCTAATTTTTATAACATTCTTGTAGCTTCTCGAGAGTTTTCTAAAATACTATAATAAAGTGTTTTCTCTTATGTATTGGAGTTATAAGGCTTGAACTTTTCAATCTTTTAATATAAAATGTAAAATATTCAATTTTTTTAAATCTTATCTTAATACACGGAATAATGAGATCAATAAATTGGTGTTAAGAAAACACGTAATTGATTACAAAAAATAGGTTGCAATAATTGAGTGTTCCAACTTTCTTTATTTTATGTTAAAAAATTGAAAATTTTAAGGCTTATAACTTCAAAAGTACGTAAAAGAAAAATGTTTTATTATAGTATTTTGGGAAACTCTCAAGCTACAAGAATATGTAATAAAAATTGAGGATTTTTATTTAAGCTTTTTATGTCGACGAAAATTATGTTTTTTACAATCACATCATCTCAAGGTCAAATGAATACTATTATCTAATAGATTTTTTAAGGTTTACTCTATGGTGTTAAACATTTTTTCAATAAATCAATATTTTTAAAATTTTTAACCGTTTCCGAACTTTTTACCAGCACTGTATATAATATTAAGATTATCGAAAGAGCTCCGAATTATTAAATATAAATAAGTAAGTAAGAAAGAGGCAATAGGAGCGAGGAGATGTGAATCATTTCTTACTTACTTATTTATATTTAATAATTCGGAGCTCTTTCGATAATCTTATTATTTTAACGCCGGCGAAAAAATGCGTACCTCTCACTCTTCATACTTTGACAGAGTCAACTTTTTATATGGACCCATAGCGGTAGATTATTTAAAGTCGTGGCTAAAACTTCGTAAGCGGATTATTCTTAACAAGCTAAAAATCAATTTTCTACACAAATGCATGAATTATACTTCCGCCGCATTGCCATAATTTAATAAAAAACAACAACATAACTTTTCTTAACCGCAAATCCCATAACATTTTTACACATTTTAGAAAGAATTTCCTCATGAAGGTGATACGCTTAGAAATCAAAGATTTATACGATTCTGTTAGACTGGCACATAGGAAAATGTTTGAAATTACATATCTAATCCAATTACACACACCGATATCAGTCTATAACCTATTTTTTACATCTCAAAGTCGACCTCTATACACTTATTTCATTAGAGAACGATCCAGACTTAACAAAAAATCTCCGATCATCGCCGACATAGTCCTACAAGATATAGAGGAGAAAGCATTGACGTTATTGAATTTTACCCCTCCCATTTACTTCAGATACGTAGACGACATATTAATATCGGTACCTCCAAAATTTATTGACCAGACATTGACAATTTTTAATTCTTTCCATAACAGAATACAGTTCACTGTGGAAAAAAATGACCACAACAAGATTAACTTTTTAGACCTCACACTCATTTTAACTAATAACCATCTAATATTTGACTGGTACCACAAGAACACGTTCTCGGGTAGATATCTCAATTTCCATTCCCAATATCCTAACAACCAAAAAAGAGGCACTATAATAGGTTTAATTGATAGAGTATTCTTATTATCACATCCCATGTTCCATGAAAAGAATATCAAATTTATAATAAAGATTTTACTGGACAACTCCTATCCAGCCGATTTTATATTCAAAACAATTATCAACCATATAAAGTTTTTAATTAACAATAGACCATCCGACAGAAAATCACAAACACCCAATAATAACTCATACTTCACAATTCCATATTTGCATACAGTAACTGATAAAATAAAGAATGCTCTAAAAGATGTCGACATCAAATTAGCCTACTACAGTATAAACAAAAACAACAAATTTATTAAGACACACAAGGATCCTATTCCTATTACCATGAAAACAAACGTGGTATACAAAATTAATTGTCTAAATTGCGACGCTTCTTATGTTGGTCAAACGGGCAGAAAGCTGAATACTAGGATAAAAGAACATAAAACCAACATAATGAAGCCCAATAACAACAAATCAGTGATCACTGACCACCGCCTAACATACAATTATGACTTTGACTGGGACAATGCACAAATACTAGGACAATGAGCCCTATTACACAAAAAGACTGATATCTGAAATGTTATACATCAAACGACAAATAAACAGCATAAATCTACAAACAGATATAGAATGTTTGCCAGCTATTTACGATGATATAATAAACAAACTGCCTAAGATCTAATGTCACCTATCTAACTCTTTCCATCTTAAATGTATTTTTCGCCCTTGAGCTCATTACCATCTGTACCATCGGCATAACCACACGTTAAACATCAGTTGCGCGATATATATACCATAGATTCAACAACACACAAACGGAATGCATGTCTGTAAGCTTTTTCTGAGTCACCACCATAATACACAAACTAGCGGTAAATAACTTTATGACAAACAGGTATTTATTATACTCATTTTATTAATACAGACTTAACCCCTCAATCTAACTGCATACCTCCCTCGGTCTAGAAACCTCGGAGAATTGCCTCGCGGAATTATTATGCAAGCCGTACAATAAAAGAGCCGAACAAGTTGGATCGTTTTATATATATGTAATTTATACAACTAACATGCGACAAATATGTACAGTGGTTCTAAGGCATTGATCCATTTAATAATGCGAATACGATCACGATTTTTAGTTCACACATTGCTTACGCCTTTATTATGCGATGTTTTCTCAGTAATTTCGTTTTTATCTATTTATAATTCACTTATTTGTTTTATATATTATGCTGAAGAGGATTCAAAACATGAATCGAAACGTTCAGATTTTTATTATAATTTCCGTCATTTTATAGAATGTTACTAATGTACTTAATGTCAATATACCTGCGACACATCACCTATATAAAAAACTTATAATTTTGATTCACATCTCCTCGCTCCTATTGCCTTTTTCTTACTTATTTATGTATATAATATGTTCTAATATTTATGTATGTTTTTTTCTATTACATTTTTTAAAAATAAATACTTTTAATAAATTCTTTAAATAAAATATTTTTTAGTTATACAAGGACATATTAAAACAAGGTTTAATACTCTCTCAAGTAGTTTTAAAACTATTGGAACTGGATCTATTACAGATGGTAATTACAAATTAGAGATCCAAATTGCTCATTATGAAGCTAATGATGGTTTCGAGAAAGGAGAAAATGTGGAAACAAAAGGATATGTGAAACATTCAAGTAAGTATATTAAAAATCTTAATTCTGTAAAAGAATATTGTATTATTTTTTATTGATTTTTATGAATTACATATTTATTTTACAGATGACATCTTTTATCTTGATGTGGAAAAAATTTGTGACATTAAATTAATAAGAGATTAAGTGCACTTATCATTAGCACTATTGTTGCAAGGTACGAAACCTATTATGAAGAGATCTTTTCCAAAGAAGATGGACCTTCCGATTTACCAACTAACAAGATTATTCGTAAATAATTTAAAAAGTATTCGTAATATTTTCAATAAGTTTTTTGTTCTTTATTTTTAGTTTATAAATAATTATTTCTTAATTTAGACTGTCTAAAAATGATATTTATTACTTAATTATTTCAACGGTCTTTGCGAAGCTATCGAATTTACTAATGAGATTTTTTACGGTAACTTGTGTAATAACATATTTTGGTTTATTTGATTTTCTCGATGTCTACCACGTAGATTTAATTCATTCTTTGTTCCGATCGTTTCACTTTTGATCTTTCTTGCTTAATTTAAGTTCTCGTTTATAATATATTTCTAATAAAAATTGTGTATATGTGTTCTTAACACTTCAACATATTAGTTTTTTAAATATACATATGTATATATTCAAAACTATTTTATGTTGTTATGTTTAGAAATAATGTACAACAAGATGTATGTATATGTATAAGATATATTTGTATAGGTATTTATAGAAATTCATTTTTTTTATACAAATTCTAGAAAATTATATTTTATTATATATAAAAATATAGATGTGTAGAAAAAATAGAGTTTTATAATACTTAAGGGGATGCTGGAGTCATCGGCGAACTCATGCGCGATTTTGAGCGCCGCCTTGAAAGAACTAAAAAAAATGTTACCGACACAGTCGGCATGAGAGTGAGCGAGACAGTAGTATGAGCAAGCGAGACAGCAATAAGAGTGAGCGAGACAGCAATAAGAGCGAGCGAGACAGCAATAAGAGCGAGCGAGAGGAGAATAACAGCGTGAAAGGAAAGACTCGAGCTTCGAGTTTTCTCTGCTAGCTGCTATGCCCCTCTCGCTCGCTCCTATTACTGTCTCTTATTACTGTCTTGCTCGCTCCTACTACTGTCTCTTTCGCTCGCTCGCTGAGAGATATTTGTTGTGTGGTAATAGTACACACTAACGCGTATTCTTTGTACATGTGTCGTTTCAAATAATTATAAAGAAACGACTTTTTTTCTCGACCAAAATTTCGTCGCAAGGCTGACAATAATGTAGAAGACGAATAGGCATACACAAAATATGTGTAAATAAATTAAATTTGAGAAATGTGTATAAATATAATATAATGTTATATACTTTCTTTATCATCTCTATATAATAAATATAAAATATATACATACTGAATATATAATTATTTTTATTTTGTATTTTATATACAATATATATATACCATAATCAATAAAATATAATACATGTATAATATACATACATAACTGCATATATTTTTGGAACATGTATTCATTATTTGTGCCATTATTTGTGTCATATGGTTAAAGTGTAAAATAAAGATAACTATATTTTATGTGTAATTGTATTATATTAATTTATTAAATAATTAATTTTGTATTTATCATATAGGTCTGAAATTTAAAAAAAAAGTATATTTTTCTTTAGTTCTTCAATTTTATAAATGTATAGTATTATATATATATATATATATATATGCATATATATTTGTAAAATAAATATTTTATTATATCTGATATCTCTTAAGCACTTTGCATATATCATTTCATCTTGTGTATAGCTTTATTATATCATGGCTTTGCATATGTTAAATATGCAATAAATAGGAACTAAATATATTACAATGTTTAATTTGAGAAATATGTGTATATAACACTGTATATCTAATGTCATATAATTGTCTATTATAAATACAATTAGATATTGAATATAAAATTATTTATATTCAATATCTAATAGTATTTATAATAGACAATTTATTTTCATTTATTTTACATACAGATAAAAATAAGAAAAGTGTATGACATTAGATATACAGTGTTACATACACATATTCTGAAATTAAACATTGTAACATATTTAGTTTTTATTTATTGCATATTTAACATATGCAAAGCCATGATATAATAAAGCTATATACAAGATGAAATGACATATGCAAAGTGCCTAAGAGATATCAGATATAATAAAATATTTATTTCACAAATATATATGCATATGTATATATATATATACATATATACAGAGTGTTTATTTGAAACGTTCCCACCCCTATATTTCGGAAACAGTTCAATTTTCTGAAAAATTGCAAAACACGTGTTAGTAGGTATAATAAGAGAGTTCTAATCCAGGGATCTGAGGGGGGGTGAGGTAAGCGGGGGGGACGAGGCGAGGTACCTCGGCCCTCCCGCACTGACGGGGGGGGAGTCCCCCTCAATCGCGGGGGGGAAGGGGCAAATGCCCCCCCTAGACTGAGGGGAAAGGGGGAGGTACCAAATGCCCACCCCCCCAGATTAAGGGGGGGGTGGTACCAAACATCCCCTGATTTAGAGGGGGAGAGGGGGGGGCATACATATGGTTCCGCACGTGGAGGAAGTGTCCTCTCCGAATGATTGCGGAGGTCTGACGATGAGAGAGAGGAATGTCAACTGTTATAGATAAAATAATCACCCCACTCTGTTTATTCATAATGTATATTTGCAATAAATAATTACGTTCGCAACGCGGTAGAGGGAGACGGTGCGATAGACGTTCGCAACGCGGTAGAGGGAGACGATGCGATAGACGTTCGCAACGCGGTAGAGGGAGAAGGTGCTATAGGCGTTCGCAACGCGGTAGAGGGAGACGATGCGATAGACGTTCGCAATGCGGTAGAGGGAGACGATGCGATAGACGTTCGCAACGCGGTAGAGGGAGACGGTGCGATAGACGTCCGCAACGTGGTAGAGGGAGACGGTGCGATAGACGTTCGCAACGTGGTAGAGGGAGACGGTGCTATAGGCGTTCTATATAGCGTAGGACAAGGAGAGTATGACGTGGTGTGAGAAGGAAAGCGCTGTATGTGTATGACAAGGGAGTGCATGATGATAGGAAAAGGAGGGCATGATGGTAAGAAAAGGAGAGCATGATGGTAGGAAAAGGAGATATGGGTGCGAGAGAAAAGAATAGAGAGGAAGAAGGATAGCGTGTTATGGGGTGCGAGAGAAAGAATAGAGAGGAATGAGGATAGCGGAGGCGCGATAAGACGGAGGCTAAGGCGTACGCGAGAAAAAAGATAATTTTCGCATGTTAAGTTTTTTTTATAATATTATATGTTATCTTATTATCTAATTATATCTAATACAGAAGAAGAAGGATGGGATAGATGAGGAAGGTGGATAAGTAATAAATATATATATATATAAATTTAACATAAATTTTATTTAAAAAGTGTGTATGTGTATACATATAAAGTGTGTGTGTGTGTGTGTGTGTGTGCGTTTGTGCATGTATTAAAATTATTATAATATAAAAAAGAATTAAAATTGTAATAGAAAATTGAAAAAATTAAAATATAAAAAAGAATTAAAATTATAGTAGAAAATTTTAAAAAATTAAAATAATGATCTAGGGATAGCAGCTCTGAAACAGAAAAAACATTTTTTTATTAGTACTTTAAAAATATTTTCTAAAAATGATAAAAATTATAAATACTCACAATCTATTCGGAGTCTCTCTCTCTCTCTCTCTCATCTGACGACCTGGAGTCCTCCTGCAGAGTTTCGGGGAGCCACGGTTCCTCTGTCTCCCACACCTCATACGGAAGCTCACCAAAGAGTTTCCGCAAACAAAGACGATCCTCGTTAAACTGAGGAGTCACCTCCTCGCGCCTCCGGTTCTCGGGAGTGTCACCCATGCGTAACAATAATAGTTTGTTTGGTTTTTACACATAAGTCCTCGGTGTATGTGCGACACTTACACAATAATAATAGTTTTTTTTTATAGTATTCACACAAGTCTTAAATCATGCAAATTGGACACATATTGCAAGGTAAAATTTGAAATAATGGAGTTCGACACTCACTACAAAATAAACCGAGTATTAATGCGTAAATATTAATCGAGTGTTCTCGCACAGCACAAATCTCGTCAAAAAGATACGCCATTCTTATAAAACACGATGTGCAGAAGTATGTTCCATCTGCAGTACAAAAATATATGCAGCACATTCGTGTTAGTTCATTATATGAATTAATATCCGCTAAGTCCAATGCACGATCGATTCTGTCTTCGAAAACACTTTCAGCACTTTCATAATCACTGTCAGCTAAGCGTTGTACTTCAACGTCCAAATCACCCTCTTCGTCAGAATTGTTCATATCAATATCACCATTATTTTCGATAACATCCAAACCGATATTACCAATATTGGCGTTATTGTCATCATCATCACTAGATAGTTCTAAAAGCGGCACTTCAATGTCTGAGTCTTCTTCATCGGAAATTATCATAAAATAATCATCACCATTATTTTCATCCATATTCGGAAGACACACGCGCAACGCATAGATTTACTCGCGACACGAGCACAATTCATAGATTTCTTCGCGACACGAGTACGTAATAAGCTTCTTCTTAGAGCGTATAGGAAAAACTAACCACGCACCACGCGCATTTATCTCAAATATATACACGGGATCCCATATCTCATCTCTCTCTAAATAGAGTATCTCTTTTTAAATAGACTATGCATATGATCCTATGAGAGGTAAACGTCTTTGTTTGACTGAGACTAAGAGAGCGCGAGGAGGAGGAGGAGGAAGAGTCGTAGAATAAAATAGTGTGAAGAGAAACATTAATGTTAATAATAATTTTTTATTTTTTATTTGTTACAAGTATCATAAAGTATATCATTTATAGCACACGCCAACAATTCGCAATCTACGAGTGATCCGCTATCGAACGCGTCACTCTCGCGAATCGCTTTCACAGCATCATTTACATCAGTAATATTGTTTCGTTGCAAGACGTTACAAAATTGTTTAAATTTTTCATTCACGAAATGTGTATTTTGACACAACCATGAATGCATATGATCGATGCAATCTTCAAAATCGAATAAATGTAATAATGTTTGAGGTTGCATATACAAAGATTTATTAGATAATGTTAATTTAATAATTCTCGATCCGTTTAATGCGATCATTTGGATAGATAGATCACAGATCCATAATGGTTGACTTTCAGTCGATTGTACATGTCGTTCAATGTCTGCACGTTTCTGCATCAATGAGTGCCAGAGTACGATAGGCAATACTAATCGATTACCTCGGTTGTCACCAAGTATCAATTCGACATACGACATAGCTCCAACGCTTATTCCAATCTCCAAATATTTGTAAGATGTCGGGGTTAAGATATACCTTCTTCCAAGTATGCAAACCGCACGACGAGATGAAACGCTATATAAAATATTAAAATATATATTAAAAAAATAATATTTAGAAAATAATTTTTAGGAAATAATATTTAGAAAATAATTGAAACTTACATGTTCTTTGATTGAATTTCACCGTTCTCAATCGGAATGTAAAAATTCATCTTGCTGGTTTCTTTTGTGGAGCACATTTTTTTAGCACAACCTTATGCACGGACAACTGATGCGATACTAAACTATTGAAAGTACTGCGATCAATTTGTAATATCGCAAAACGTAATGAGGAGGGGAGTATTTGTGACGTAATTTTGCAAGCGCCAATGTAAGGCTGCTAGAAATTATTAAAAATCGCGTCCCCACGTGCTTTCTCGAGCGCCGTGTGTGGCCACCGTATGATGAAATCTAATCAAATGTATACGACGATTGAAATATTCGGTTACAAATGTATAAGACAAAGCGTGAGATAAAATTTTTGGCTAAATGATAACATAAACAGACCGTCGACGGTACGGATGTTTGCGCTAAAGAATAACGCACCGACAGTACGAATGTTTGCGCTAAAGAATAACGTGTCGCATAGTGGGTGGACATTACCATGTATATTTAATTTGATTATAAATAATAAATATAATCCTATGCGGAGAGGATGTCATATTATATTACACCACGAAATATGCGTGAGATAAAGAGACGTGATATTATAGAAATGACGGATGTTTATACAAAAGAATAACGTTTTCGCAATGTGAAAAGAATATAACGATTAGATATAAATCAGAACGGAGAGTCACATCTCGCCATTATTGTCGAAGCTTGCACGAGTGTACCTTATATGTAAAAAAAAAAAAAAATGGAGCAGGTTTTAACGCATCAATCCACCTTGATAAATTCGGTTGAGGAGTACTTTGCGTGGGAGGTGCGATGCGATGATTATATCAAGTCGTTGGAAGAGCAGAGTCGAATTAAACGACCGCGAATATCGATCGGATATCGACAATTGTTGATCGCAAAGATCGCGCGACTCGAAGGACTGAAAAATGCGTTGCGTAAACGTTTCGTACACGCGGGTGCCGGACACAGCGCGCATCAAGCTGCACTATTTTGGCGAGAAATTGATACAGCGTTCGAGAACCGTATATCGACTGGTGCGATAATCAATAGCAATTATATCGAACCTCGCCAGTTTCTCGAAGACGCGAGTGATATCGTGCTCGAACATGTGCGAGACGCTATCGAAACACACTGCAGTGTGAAAGTGAATACTATGTTTAACGGTGAGTTTGTGGCGGGTGAAAAGCACAACGATAAAAGTGTAAGTACAAAAAACTGTGAACTATTTCGTACATCTGATTTACGCGAATGGTACGAGCAACGTGTTATCGAGCCCACTTTAGCATCTCTCGAAGAATTTCAAGAACGTGATAGTGGGTGGGCATTATCGCGTATACATAATTTGACTGTAAATATAAATAAATATAATCCTATGCGTGCGGGATGTCATATTATATTACCGCGAAAGATAATGATGAAGCGAGCGATAGTTAACGTGCGATCCGAAGACAATGCATGTTTCGCATGGGCAGTGACTGCTGCTATGTATCCCGCTGAAAGAAGGGTTGAACGAGAATTATCGTACCCGCGTTACACGGATGTGCTAAATCTTCGAGACATTGAGTTTCCAGTGACTCTTAATCAAATTAAAAAGTTTGAAATTAACAACAATATTTCAATCAATGTGTATACCATCGAAAACGAAAATATTGTTCCTATTCGTCTTTCGGAGCAAAAGAGGGACAAGCACGCCAATTTGCTCTACATTCAAGATGCGCAAGATATCGGACATTTCGCGTGGATCAAGAATTTATCGCGACTCGTGAGTTCGCAACTCAATAAACACAATGGACAAAAATATATCTGTGATCGGTATGTATATTTAATATTATTGATTTTTTTCAAAATAAATATATAATTATTATTTCTATTTTTTATAAATGTTAAAATATATATATATATATATATATATATATATATATATATAATTATTATTTCTTTTTTATAGATGTCTACATTATTTTTATTCGAATGAGAAACTACAGTCACATACTGTAGACTGCGGGAAGATGAATGATTGCGCTATTCGATTACCGAGCGATAAAGATAAGTGGCTCGCTTTTAACAACTATAACAGGAAGGAGCAGGTTCCTTTCGTCGTGTATGCCGACCTGGAATGTGTTTTGAGAAAGACGTACAAAGAAGAAGAAGCAGAAAAAAATTTATACCAGCATCATCAAGTGTTTAGTATCGCTTATTATGTACATTGCTCGTACGATAATTCGTTGTCCGCGTATCATTCTCATCGCGAAGCCAATTGCGTCGCATGGTTTGCTGAAGAATTAAAAAATTTAGCAACGAGCGTGAAAACAATTTTATCTACAAATCTTCCCATAATAAATTTGACGCGTGAAGAATTGGAAAAGTTTAACAGCGCTACTCAATGTCACATATGTGAGAAATCATTCGTGGAAGACGATACGCGCGTACACGATCATTGCCACCTCACTGGGCGGTACAGAGGTCCCGCGCATTCAAATTGCAATCTAAATTATAAGGAATCCTTTTATATTCCAATTATTTTCCACAATTTATCCGGTTACGATTCACATTTTATAATCGAGGAAATAGCTACAGCGTTCGAAGGAAGAATCGATCTACTTCCGATAACTAAAGAAAAATACGTTTCATTTACGAAAGATGTTAAACTTACGGAAGACAATTCGCGAAATCACATTAAATTACGTTTCATCGATTCTTTTAAATTTCTCACAACAAGTCTCAACAAATTAGCATCTTTTCTCAGTAAAGATAAATTAAAAATTTTACAATCTGAATATCAAAATTTGCAGGTAGAAGACTTTGATCTGTTAACGCGAAAAGGTGTCTTTCCGTACGAATATATCGATTGTGTAGATAAATTGCACGATACAGGTTTACCTCCGCGCGAATTATTTTACAGTTCCTTGACCGATGACACAGTATCCGAGAGCGATTACGCGCACGCCGAGACTGTTTGGAACCGATTCTCCATTAGAACGCTAGGCGAATATAGCGATCTATATTTAAAAATCGATGTCTTGTTATTAGGCGATGTTTTTGAAAATTTTCGTGACAATTGTATCAAGAGTTACGGGCTCGACCCTGCGCATTATTATACTCTGCCTGGATACACGTGGGATGCCATGTTGAAGCATACAAATATTAAGTTTGAATTGCTCACTGACATCGATATGGTAATGTTTATAGAACGAGGTATACGCGGTGGTTTGAGTCAATGTTCCAACAGATACGCGCATGCTAATAACAAGTACATGCAGTCATACGAGCCATTGAAACCGTCATCGTATCTAATGTATTTCGATGTAAATAATTTATACGGATGGGCAATGTGTCAACCTTTGCCTTACGCTAGTTTTCAATGGGTCGACAATATATACAATTTTGATCTATCATCGATCGCGTCCGATTCGCCTACAGGCTATATCCTCGAAGTCGATCTCGAGTACCCGCAACATCTTCACGACGCGCATACTGACTTACCGTTTTGTCCGACGCGTGACAAACCACCCGACAAGAGAGAGAACAAGTTGCTAGCGACCTTATACGATAAGAAACGATACGTAATACACTACCGCAATCTGCAGCAATGTACGCGACACGGTCTTCGCGTTACAAAAATTCATCGCATATTACAATTCGCGCAATCTCCATGGTTACGTACATATATTGAATTAAACACGCAATTTAGAACAATGGCGAAAAATGATTTTGAAAAGAATTTATACAAATTAATGAATAATGCAGTTTTCGGCAAAACGATGGAAAATGTGCGCAATCGCGTAGATGTAAAACTTATAACAAAATGGGACGATAGGTACGGCGCAGAGGCAATGATCGCGAAACCAAATTTTCATAGCAGGAGCGTTTTTTCGGAAAATTTAATCGCTGTGGAATTGCGTAGACTCGAGGTGAAGTTTTACAAACCAATCTATGTAGGTATGTGTATACTTGATGTATCCAAGATGTGTTTGTACGAATTTCATGACGATTACATGATTCCAATGTATAAAGAAAAATGTAAAGTCATGTACACCGACACGGATAGTCTCATATATCACATTGAGTGCGAAGACGTGTACGAGAATATGAAGCGCGACATCGGCAAGTTCGACACGAGCGACTATGCGATAGACAATGCGTACGGTATACCGCTCGTGAATAAAAAGGTACCGGGTCTGATGAAGGATGAAAACAACGGTATGATAATGACAGAATTTGTCGGGCTTAGAGCAAAAATGTATGCGCTAAAAATAGATGGTAAAAAGGATACGAAAAAGGTAAAAGGTGTCAAGAATAGCGTCGTCGCGAAAACGATAACATTTGACGATTACATGCAGTGTTTGAACGAAGGAATTGAAATGACGCGACAGCAATCGAGTATAAGATCAAAAATGCATAAAGTATATACCATGCGGCAGAAAAAAATTGCTCTAAGTCCACACGATGATAAACGGTATATAATACCTAAAAGTATCGATACGCTACCATGGGGGCATTACAGAATACCGTTGTAAAAAAGAAAAAAAGTGTATATATTTGAATATTATATATATTTATATATGTAAACTTTATATAATATTTGTTATATTTTTATAATACATTATTTTTATGTATCCAAGAATTCCGTGAACTATCGAATCCCAACCATTTCACAAAAACTTCATCCCCTCTCTTCTTCAATATCTTTTCCACAAGATATATATCGGGATTAGCAACGCGTTGTAGTTCGTATTCGTAAAATCCACCGGCGACGGGATTTCCGCGCGAATCTTTTAATATATATGTCACGGGATTAGTTTTCTGTATCTTAACAATTTCAAACACTTCGGTGGTCCAATTTGGTGTGTAGCCTTTTTCGAATAAAGTCTTGAATTTACTCACGCGCACCGAATCGCCTATTTTAAATTTCGCCAGCGCCGCAATCTTTACGTTGCTGTACACCGTATGTAAAAGTTTCTCCGCGACGGCTGGAGTAACATCGACAGGTCTCATACCGATAGTGCGATGTTTTTGCGTGTTGTACTCTTCAACGAGTCTCGATAGTTCGTCGATTCACTTGTAGTTTCCATTGAGCGTAAACATTTTCCACATTTTATTCTTCAAAGTACGATTGAAGCGTTCCACGATCGAGGCTTTCATGACGGAATATGTCGAATAATGATTAATATCGTGTTTCTTCATGAGGTTTTGTACATTTGCATTGTAAAATTCTTTTCCTTGATCGGTTTGAAAATTTTTCGGGCATCTCGCATCGTCTCGAATTATCTCCGCAATCGCATCGGTTGTCTCGTTTCCACCTTTACTCTTGAGCGGTACGACCCACGCATACTTGCTCAACACATCGATAACAGTGAGTATGTAATTGTATCCCTTGTTGACTCGAACATACGGACGCATCTCGACGATGTCGGCTTGCCACAGATCATCGTATCCCCGCACTATGACGTGTCTTCGGGGAAAATTTTTTCTCGCTGGCGCGTGCAGCTCGTTTACCAACTGCCGTCTCTCCAAACTATGTTGATTCTTTGCTTTGTCAGTTTTTCTCGATGGTTGTTTGTTGTTTGCTTTTTTATCACTCATTTTTCGTTTATCGTCCTTTAAGAGCCGTTCTTTAAGTTCCGTTTTTTCTATGTTTTTTATTTTTTCACGTTTTCTGATCCGTTCTTAATCCGTTCTTGCGTTGTTCACCGCCGTCCTTCATCCATTCGAAAATCGTTCTTGACCCGTTCGCAGCCTTTTTCACAGTCGTTTTTGACTCGTTCGTAGCCGCTTTTGACCCGTTCGTAGCCTCGTTCACAGACGTCTTTCGAACGATCGTAGGAGTTCTTGAGTTGTTTGTAACCTTGAGTGTAGCCGTGAAGAACGTGTTCGTAGCCTCGTTCACAGCCCTGCTTGAGATGTTGATAGCCTCGTTCGAGGCTGTTGTTGTTGTTGTTGTTGTTGCTGCTGCTGCTGCTGCTGCTAGGTCATTCACTATCACTGCCACTCATTGTAGTTAGATAGCAGTTCGGTAATTCTTCGTAGCGGTTCGATAATTGTTCGCAGCCGTTCGATAATCCTTCGTAGCTGTTCGATAGCCGTTCGATAGCCGCTCCTAACCCGTTCACTGATGCTCATTCGGGTTGATAGCCGTCTCTGAGTTAGCGTTAGCCGCGCGTTGAAGATTGTTTAGCGCAATCTGTAATGCTCGCACGTCCTTCTCAAGCGAAGTAAGCTTCTCGTCTGATTCTTTCTGTCGATTCATTAATCTTTTAACGCAGGACTGCACGTACAATTTGTTGACGGCATCGGTGTCAGCCTCAGGTTGCGCTACACGACGAATCTTACGCGACCTCGCATCAAAGTCTGTAACGACGCGACACAGAGCGTTTTCGTGCACATAACTTTTTACCAATCTATCCCAAGAGCCGTTTGTACCGGTTGCATCATTTCTTGAATCGAATAAGCCAAATTTGTTGATAGGCATTTTTTTTCCGACGCTTCGTAAAGTGTCACGCGACGCTGATCGACTGATTAGTTTTGTCGATACATCATTCAATTTATAATAAGACCATCTTCGCGAAGTTCTTCGATAATCGACATGATTTCATTGTCGTGAGCATTGTTACCGGCTCGACGCGAAGCATCCAATAATCGCAGACGATCTACCAACTCGTTTGGATCGTTCCAATGCACGTAGTCGATCTTATTGTCGTTTAGAGTCATAGCGCGCGGTAGTATACCCTTTCCAGCTTTTCTGCTAGACAATAACGGCGCAATTACATTTTTATACTTATATCCTTTAGTCCCTAATACTGGATTATGTGCTTTGTTCCCACGTTTATGCGCATTCGTCGCTAATAATATACTTTTATATTTAAGCAAATCATCTTCGGTGTATATTTCATCGTCGGGGATTTTTTTGAAAATTAATTCATAGAGACCAGGCGTTCCCGTATATTTTACTTCATTGATAATTATATTATCATTTTTGTCTACGTCAAAATGTTTATCACCGAGCATTATTCCATCGTTAGAAAACTTAATGCCGTACACATAATCCATAGCTTTATCTTTATCTTGATTCATAACAGTTAATATATATTTTTGTCCGAGTGGACCTAAATGCTCTCGAAATATGTTTACACCTGCGGACGTTTGCAATTCACGTTGTATCGTCGTAACCAACGAATCGGGTGTGGTTTCAAAAATTTCGTCGACGGGTGGTTGCTCGTACGATAATTGACGCGGTTGCGCAATTTCTATCTGAGTAGATGTGTCCGGTATCGTTCGTCTTTGATTAGGTGTAGAAGTTATCGGCAAATCATTTAATGAGACGTTTAATCGTTTTTGCTTTGAGCTCAAATCATTTAATGAGATTCTTGGTCGTTTTTTAACTTTAATAATTTTCTTTTCCACATGGTCTTTTTCGAGTATATCGAACGGCTCGATTTTCGATACGTCGGATTCTACATCGATGGTATTTTGAACAAGCTGTTTTAGAGGCTCGCTAATCGGTTTAAACTATTTCTCCAACGCTACATCTTCCTCAATTTTACCAGTTTTTAACGCGCGATATTTTTTGCGAATTGACTCGCTCGTCTGTACAATTTTTCGCGCAATCTTTTCACGATCACTCATGTTTTTTTTTTTTTTTTTATGTAGACGTTGCTCTGTCAATGTTTCGATAGCAACTGATCATTTTACGGTACCGCAAATTCATTAAAACCTCTTCTGTAACGTCCATTGTTCATTGAACTGTCTTTGTCAATTACTAGAAATCCATACTTGTGCTGCCAACATTTTTGGCATAACGCGCAAAAATCATCGTACGACATATCAGTATTTACATGATCGTTGTACACATGTCGCAAGTTTGTACCGTCTTGTTTAAATAAAATCAACAGATTAGCATTGTCGCGTATAAGATGCTTGGGTATCTTGGCATACGTTTGACAGAGATAGAAACAATCGACGCTTGAGTGTCGACCCATTGAGAAGTACTCTCTTATCGTATCTTGCTTGTCGCATGCCACGTCATCGAAGATAAAAACCGAATTCGGAAGCGCCTCTCTCGATGAAATGACATCGCTGTTATTAGAGAACGTAAAGTAACCAATTTCATCTATCGATGATAGTAAATTTTCCAAATATTGATATTTTGGTTGTTGAAGAGATTTTGAATATATGTATAAATTTTCAAAGCGTATGCCGTTTAGACTTTCTATCAAGCTTATCAACAAGTTAGTTTTACCGCAATTCGAAGGGCCGCAAATGAGACCGCGTATTGTATTCGGTAACATTTTTCTATGTTTGTGTATTTCTTTTTCAGGCATTAGTCTATTGTCAAAATTTGTTACTTTAATTACCGTTGGTTGTAGCACGAATTGCATGACTTGTCTAATCAGACTTAACGATACTTTATGAGGAGGAGGAGGGTGAGGAGAGCCTATTTATAGATGCGCATCAAATCGAAACCGCTCAGTGTCAAACATGTTTCTTTCACTGTCGGATGACTGTGATATTCTCAACCTTACCTCAGAACAGTTGCAATATATACCGAAGATTATTTTATTGAAACAGTTTGGTTGTTACGTGGAACGTCTGTGGGACAAACTTCCGGAATATATAAAGGCTGATTCGGAGGTTCAGACCTATCGTCGCTGTTTCGAACATTACAATCGACCGTGGCAACGAACGCACATTGACGGTCCAGCGCCGATGATAAAAGATTGTTACGAATGTCAGCGAAAACCGTAAGAGGCTGTGGTCTGTTGAATCGCGCGATAAACGCACTCCCTATCGAATTACATATTCCTGGATATCAGTTTTGCGGACCGGGAACTCGTTTACAAGAACGATTGGTTAGAGGCGATCGAGGCATCAACCCATTGGACGTCGCGTGTCGCGAACACGATTTAGCTTACTCGCGAAGCAACAACCTCGGCGAACGACACGTAGCGGATAGTATACTAGCTGCGAGGGCGCGAGAACGTATTACCGCGAAAGATTCGAATTTTGGCGAAAGAGCAGCCGCCACGGCCGTTTGGACGGTCATGAAAGCAAAGACGAAAATGGGTATGGGGATGAAAAAGTCGTCGACGAAGAAAAAGATTACGAAAAAACGAATACTTCCGGTAGCGAAACGCGGAGGCATATTACCGATTCTACCAGTGTTGGGTGCTCTCGGATCTCTGATTGGTGGAGCGGCTGGTGTAGCGAAGATGGTAAACGACGGAAAATCTACGCAACGTCAGTTTCAAGAGATGCTACGTCACAATCGCGCCATGGAAGGTCGCGGATTATATCTCGCGCCATACAAATACGGACGAGGAATCTCAATGAGAAAGAAGAAGAAAAAAAAAAAAACGTCAAAGAGACACTAAAAATGCCAGAGGGTGCAACTACCAACGTACAACTGCTGCAACTAGCAAAACGTATGCGCATTCCGTATTTTAGAGGCGTTTTTATGCGTGACTCATTACCGATCGGTGGTGTATATCGAAACGAGAGCGGTATCATAAATTTGGATAACGCTAAAGGCTCGGGTACTCACTGGGTAGCGTATGCAAAGAGAGGGAATCGCGCTATATATTTTGACAGTTTTGGCAATCTTCGCCCGCCGAATGAATTGATACGATATTTAAATGTGTCAAAAATAGATTATAATCATACATCCTATCAAACTTATAATCAAAGCATCTGCGGACAATTGTGCTTGCAGTTTCTCCGAACGGTCGATGCATGTGAATTTAAATAAAAAATATATATTAAACATATATATCGCTATGTATCTTCTTTATAAAATCCTATCCTTCTTCCTGTATATTATATAATAATAATAATAATAATAATAATAATATGTTACATTGATATATTTTTTAATCGAAAATGTATAGTTTATTGGAAATGTGTCAAGAATACTTTTAATATCTTAATAAGTTACGTTTATATTTCTTTTACTGCAGCCTTCTCCTTTGCTCTCTCTCTCTCTCTCTCTCTCTCCTTTCCTTACACATCATACTCTCCTTATGCTACGTCTATAGCGCTGCCCTTTTCCCACCATTATGCTCTCCTTGTCCTACGTCTATAGCGCCTTCCTTCTTACACTACGTCGTACTCTCCTTGTCATACGCTCTATTGTGCTCGCAGTTTTTCCGAGCGGTCGATGCACGCGAATTTAAAGACATACATTCCGCTATTTAATTTAGTATTCGTTAAAGTTTGGTCAACATGTCTATGACATTCACGCTGACTGGGAAGAGCAGCGTTCTCGCGGCAAATTATTCGCCCACCGTAGATTTAAGCGATGGTGAATACGAACTCGGTCTAGCGGATTTTGAGAGTTATCACACGATATCGAACGTGAATTCCTCGAATAATAAATTTTACTTTGGCAAAGACGATGCGGAAATTACGATTCCCGAGGGATCGTACGAGCTGCAAGCGATACATGAATTTTTGAAAAAAACAATTTCACGAAAACATTCGCAACACACAGTTCGTGATGGTGATAAAAAATAAACTGACGACGATGACTTCGAGGCTGGAGAATGGCCGATAGTGCTCCGCGCTAATTACAATACGATGCGGAGCGAGATCAAATGCGCATACAGAATAAATTTTAGCAAGCCTAACAACATTGGATCGCTGCTAGGATTCTCGAACCGTATATTGCAGCCGCGAAAATGGTATGAGTCGGACGTGCCGATTAACATTATCAACGTGAACATTATCCGCGTCGAATGTAATGTCACCGCGGGTGCGTACAACAACGGTAAACTCGTTCATACGATACATGAATTTTCACCGAGGGTACCACCAGGATATAAGATATCGGAAACACCGGCGCACATCATTTACCTACCGATCATCGTACGGAGCATTACGGATTTAACGTTACGCGTTGTCGATCAGGAAGGACGATTACTCGATTTTCGAGGAGAAGAGATCACCATTAGAGTGCATGTACGACGGCGACAAAATTAGCGTGTGATGCTCGTGCTGAACGGATCGAAAGACGTGAAAGACAACACAATTTTTACGACGCCCGTGACGACAACAACAACATCGAGATTTGCTAATACGCAATCATCTTGCGCTAAGAAAAAGAAATTGAACGCATCAAACGTTGCGTTTTTACAATCTTTGGGATTCGCGGTGCGAAACATTTGAACGATGACTGACATTCTCAACATCGCGGACGAACCGATCTTTGACGATCGCATCGTCAAGATTGAGACTCACGCATACAACCCATTCGCCAACACAACGTTCGGACACAGTGACGAGATAAGAATACCCATACAACAACAGGATCTGTATACATTACCGTACGAGAGTTTCTTATACATCGAGGGAGAATTGAAGATAAACAATCCAACTGACGGATCTAATGTGGTACTGCAAAATAATTGCGTAGCATTCATGTTTGACGAGATTCGATACGAATTCAATGGCGTGGAGATTGATCGCAACAGAAACGTGGGAATAACGAGTATGCTCAAAAACTATGTAACAATATCATCCGATAAAAGCGTGATTATGAGAAATGCTGGCTGGAGTGATCCAACTACTGTAAATGGACATTTTAATTTTTGCGTACCGCTCTACATGTTATTGGGATTTTGCGAGGATTACAGACGCATAGTAATTAACGCTCGTCACGAATTGATCTTAATACGATCGCGCAATGACAACAATTGTCTGGTTGGAGCTTCGGTGGTGGAGCCTGTGATCAACATATTCAAGATACAATGGCGAATGCCACATGTGCTGTTGAGTGAAATTAAGAAGTTGTCTATGCTGCGCGCTCTGGAAAGCGGACGCTACCTCAGCATGGGTTTTCGCTCGTGGGATCTGTACGAGTTTCCGCTGTTGCAGCGTACAACCAAGCATTCGTGGGCCATTAAGACCGCGACTCAGCTGGAGAAACCACGATACGTTATCTTTGCTCTGCAGACAGGTCGGAAGAATGTTATGCTCGAGGATATGAGTAAATTCGACGACTGCAAATTAACAAACGTGAAACTTTATCTGAACTCGGAATGTTATCCGTACGACGATATGAATCTGGATTTCGATAAAAACAGATGGTCGATTCTATACGACACGTACGCGCGTTTCTGCAAAAACTATTACGGATACGAGTACCTCGAACCGAGTCTCACTGTTTCTACTTTACGGTCCGTTTGTGATCATCGTCGTAGTCGTCAGTCGTTCGTCGTCGTAGTTCTCGCTAATATCTCTTCATTATGGTTGTGCCAACGTTTGTGGATCTTCAAGGATTTATTATCGATAAAAAATTTATCGTGAAAGAAGTTGCGATTTTGACGAAGGGATCTGTACTCTCTCATTATATTTTTACGAGTCTTACACCATTTCGTTTGCTCACGAGGTCTGAGAGATCTCAGGTTGTATGGTTGGTTGGAAAACATCACAATCTGCAATGGGAAGATGGAAACGTTCCATACTACATGGCTAAACGTTTAATCACTGAGGCTGTGACATTGAAAGATACATCTTCTCGAGTGTATGTCAAAGGACATGAAAAACGAGAATGGTTGGCAAATTTACTGGAAGACGATGCGAGAATCGGTCTTATTATCGAGACATTGGATAACGACTATGACGACGTTCCAGCTTTAGATAAATTAGATGCTACTCTGCGTTGCGATAGACATGTACGAAATTGCGCTTTACAAAATGTATTTAAAATATTCAATTGGTGGTCGAATCATCATCATGAAGGTTCAATCAACCCATATTTACATTAAAAAACTATAGTTCAAGTATTATTTTCTATATTCTGTAATTAAATTTTTTTTAATTTTAAATAAATTTGGAATTTTTATACATTTATATATTTCTTTTACTACTTGTCACCTTCTTTCCTTACCATCATGCTCTCTCCTTTCCTTACACATCATACTCTCCTTGTCCTACGTCTATAGCGCTGTTCTTTTCTCACCATGCGCGCTCTCCTTCCTCTCTATTCTTTCTCTCACCATGCACGCTATTCTTTTCTCTCGCACCCATATCTCCTTTTCCTACCATCGTGCTCTCCTTGTCCTACACATACACCACATCGTACTATAGAACGCCTGATTATATTTATTATTTACATTTATAGTCAAATATACATGATAATGCCCACCCACTGTGCGGCACATTATTCTTTAGCGCAAACATCCGTACCGTCAACGGTCTGTTTATGTTATCATTTAGCCAAAAATTTTTATCTCACGCTTTGGCGTATACATTTGTAACCGAATATTTCAATCGTTGTATACATTTGATTAGATTTCATCATACGACAGCCACACACACGGTGCTCGAGCTTTTGAATAGTTTAGTATCGCCTAAACTACAACGCCTTCGATAGTGCCATGAATTCTGTAGTGCAATTTTTACAAAATCGCGAAATTGGTTTACCAAAGACTTATACAAGATCGTTAAAACTGTTTTTCGAGATCCGTGACGATATAGATTTTTTATGTGATGTGGTCAATGAAAATACCGATATAGAACTTATGCAATTTGAAGATCCTGTTGTTGCGGAAATAAAGTATCTTCGAAAAGAGAGGCTGTTACAGATAAAAAAAGAAAGAAGGATAGACTTTTTAGAAGAAAGAAGAAAGCGATTTGTATATAACTCATTTGATACACACACACATTAAACTACAACGCCTTCGGTAGTGCTATGAATTCTGTAGTGCAATTTTTACAAAATCGTGAAATTGGTTTACCAAAGACTTATACAAGATCGTTAGAACTGTTTTTCAAGATCCGTGACGAAATAGATTTTTTATGTGATTTGATTGATGAAAATACCGATATAGAACGTACGCGATTAAAACATATTCCGGAAATGAGGTATCTTAAAAAAATTAGGCTGCGACTGGTAAAAAGAATAAGAAAGAAAGCCTGTTTAGAAGAAAGAAGAAAGCGATTTGTACATAACTCATTTAATGCATACACACATGTGTTGAAAAAAACTGAAAAAGGCTCAAAGGATCTTTTGTCTATCGACCTTGCTGTGTAATTTAAGCCTAGATGCTGCTACACATCCCCTACTTTTCTTTCCCGAGACGTTGGCTAACTCCGTTAGAACTTTCATCAAGACTGTGTTAGTCTGTGAACGACTAAAGTACGCAAATTTTAAGGATGTCACACCACGAGATGTGTTCGTTAGTGGATATAATTTTTACTCAAAACTGGCGTTATTTGGCAAGGACGATGAGGGATCTCGCACATGAATTAATAAGAGTTGTGCTAAATATAGTAGCATTTAAAAACGTAAGTATTTATTTTTTAAAAATAATATTGGCACTAATAGCGTTACTAATAGTACTAATAATAAAGTTTTTTTTACAGTACGAGTCACAGGCTGATGTAAAAATTAAGGGATTCGTAAATATTTATGATAGACAAATTAAAAGGATGTTCCGGCGCCACGAGAGAGAGTTATACGCATGGGTGCGTGACGATCTTTGGGGTGACACTCCCGAGAACCGGAGGCGCGAGGAGGTGACTCCTCAGTTTAACGAGGATCGTCTTTGTTTGCGGAAACTCTTTGGTGAGCTTCCGTATGAGGTGTGGGAGACAGAGGAACCGTGGCTCCCCGAAACTCTGCAGGAGGACTCCAGGTCGTCAGATGAGAGAGAGAGAGAGAGAGACTCCGAATAGATTGTGAGTATTTATAATTTTTATCATTTTTAGAAAATATTTTTAAAGTACTAATAAAAAAATGTTTTTTCTGTTTCAGAGCTGCTATCCCTAGATCATTATTTTAATTTTTTAAAATTTTCTACTATAATTTTAATTCTTTTTTATATTTTAATTTTTTCAATTTTCTATTACAATTTTAATTCTTTTTTATATTATAATAATTTTAATACATGCACAAACGCACACACACACACACACACACTTTATATGTATACACATACACACTTTTTAAATAAAATTTATGTTAAATTTATATATATATATATTTATTACTTATCCACCTTCCTCATCTATCCCATCCTTCTTCTTCTGTATTAGATATAATTAGATAATAAGATAACATATAATATTATAAAAAAAACTTAACATGCGAAAATTATCTTTTTTCTCGCGTACGCCTTAGCCTCCGTCTTATCGCGCCTCCGCTATCCTCATTCCTCTCTATTCTTTCTCTCGCACCCCATAACACGCTATCCTTCTTCCTCTCTATTCTTTTCTCTCGCACCCATATCTCCTTTTCCTACCATCATGCTCTCCTTTTCTTACCATCATGCCCTCCTTTTCCTATCATCATGCACTCCCTTGTCATACACATACAGCGCTTTCCTTCTCACACCACGTCATACTCTCCTTGTCCTACGCTATATAGAACGCCTATAGCACCGTCTCCCTCTACCACGTTGCGAACGTCTATCGCACCGTCTCCCTCTACCACGTTGCGGACGTCTATCGCACCGTCTCCCTCTACCGCGTTGCGAACGTCTATCGCATCGTCTCCCTCTACCGCATTGCGAACGTCTATCGCATCGTCTCCCTCTACCGCGTTGCGAACGCCTATAGCACCTTCTCCCTCTACCGCGTTGCGAACGTCTATCGCATCGTCTCCCTCTACCGCGTTGCGAACGTAATTATTTATTGCAAATATACATTATGAATAAACAGAGTGGGGTGATTATTTTATCTATAACAGTTGACATTCCTCTCTCTCATCGTCAGACCTCCGCAATCATTCGGAGAGGACACTTCCTCCACGTGCGGAACCATATGTATGCCCCCCCCTCTCCCCCTCTAAATCAGGGGATGTTTGGTACCACCCCCCCTTAATCTGGGGGGGTGGGCATTTGGTACCTCCCCCTTTCCCCTCAGTCTAGGGGGGGCATTTGCCCCTTCCCCCCCGCGATTGAGGGGGACTCCCCCCCGTCAGTGCGGGAGGGCCGAGGTACCTCGCCTCGTCCCCCCCGCTTACCTCACCCCCCCTCAGATCCCTGGATTAGAACTCTCTTATTATACCTACTCGTGTTTCATCATTTTGAGGGGCTACTTTTTTAAGGGGATCGGGGAGGTCGTCCCCCTAAGAGAGTACAAGGGGGCCCTCCAACTTTAAAATTTTAAATGGAACTCCCTATTTTTTATTGCATATTCTTATAGCTTATCTCGAGAGCTTTTCAAAACACTATAATTAAATGTTTTTTCATGAAGAACTTTTCGAGTTATGAGATTTGAAAGTCACAGTATTTTGACATAAAATACGTTATATCTCGTAAAATATTCATTTTTCGATAATCTCATCACTTTTATGTGCAGAATAATAAGAAGAATCAATTAGTATAAAGAAAACACACAGTTGTCTTAAATAAAAAATATGAATTTGAAACGAGCATTTATTATATTTTTATTTAAGAAAACTGTGTGTTTTCTTTACACTAATTGATTCTTCTCATTATTCTGCATATAAAAGTATTAAAATGAGATTATCGAAAAATGAATATTTTACGAGATATAACGTATTTTATGTCAAAATACTGTGACTTTCAAATCTCATAACTCGAAAAGTTCTTCATGAAAAAACATTTAATTATAGTGTTTTGAAAAGCTCTTCAGATAAGCTATAAAAATATGCAATAAAAAATAGGGAGTTCCATTTAAAATTTTAAAGTTGGAGGGCCCCCTTGTACTCTCTTAGGGGGACGACCTCCCCGATCCCCTTAAAAAAGTAGCCCCTCAAAATGATGAAACACGTGTTTTGCGATTTTTCAAAATTTTGGACCGTTTCCGAAATATAAGGATGGAAACTTTTCAAATGAACACCCTGTATATAATACTATATATTTATAAAATTAAAGAAAAAATTTAACTAAGGAAGAAAATACTTTTTTTAATTTCAGTCATATATGATAAATACAAAATTAATTAATATAATACAGTTACATATATTAAATATAGTTATCTTAATTTTACACTTTACACCATAATGACACAAATAATGAATACATGTATTTGCAACATTATTTACAACAGTATATGTATTTGTGTATGTATATTGATTCATATAAAATACAAAATAAAGATAATTATGTGTAAAATCCAATGTAATTGTTTGTATTTAAATCTGAAACAATTTATTTGTATTTATTACAGAGATAATTATATAACATTAGATATACAATGTTATATACATATAATTCTCAAATTATATAATAATATATTTTATTTACATTTATTGCACATATTTTGCATCACAATTCATCCCGCACATAGCTTTGTATGACAATAATATTGGTCGAACTAAGAAATGCAATGAATTGTCAATAAATCATGTGACATATACACATGTGTATAGAACTTCAATGTGCAAATAAAACAAAAAGAAATGTATAATGCCAGTACACGTAGTTAGATCGCCCCTGGTTTTATATATAAAATATATAATATAAAATATATTTATATTAATATAAAATATTTTATATATAGAATGGGCCCCATCCATCGCCCATTCTCGTAAGATGCAACCTATATATTTTCGTCTTTCCGATTTGTATTTTATATATAGAATGGGCCCCATCCATCGCCCATTCTTGTAAGACGCAATCATTATATTTTCGTCTTCCCGATTTGCACACCAAGTGCATAAATAACATAGCATTCTTTTTATGCGAATGAAGAATGCATCGAATATTATTATACAATTATTAATTTATTATGGTGCGACATTTATTGTGAAGGGAACGGTGATAGCTTGTTACTTTCAATTACATTCATAAAATGACGTCTCATGCGTTCTACGTCATTAGAATATTTATCCTCACAAGGATTTCCAACTAAAACTACAGATGTAGCGAAAGCAGCTGCATAAATTCCGCAACATATGCTATCTGGTTGTACTTGGACTTTTTCAAATATTATATCGCTTACGTTTATTCTTGGATAACGTTTGCAAATATAATCTTTCTCTTTCTTTGCCAATTTTTTGTACGTACAGCCAGATAAGCTATCATATACATGCAGTTTGAACCCATCACAGAAAATGCATCGCCAGTGATCAGTATAATTGCCTCCAATTATTTGTAAACTGTTGTCACTATCACTGGCTGTTATCAGATCCGGAAACTCTAAATACAGAACGCTTTGTGTTTCGAAACAAGAAGTTTCTCTAACAACACACAAGAATCTATCTAACGATTCATCATTCAGTTTGCTCTGTACAGGCAGAACATTCTTTTTCACCAAAGAAAGAGGAGCAATTGTATCATCTAAAACTTTCTTACGTTTTGTTATTTCATCATTAGTCAGATTTTGTTTAGTCTTTGAATAACTGACTAAGATGCAATCGCTATCTTGTTCTGTATCCGAAACAGCAGCAATGTTCACCATGTCTGTTTGCACAACGTTCAGTTTTGATTGTTTATTTTCTTGCTTGATATCTATGTTATTTACATTATTTTGTTGCACAGTTTGTTTGTGGATTATTTTTCTTTTAGACGCTTTTTCTTTAGCATCTATTATATATTGTGGGTTTCTAATAGGCATATGCCTGTTATGACGGCTATCTAAGATTTCTGGAAGCATACAGTCATGATAGAAACGTTTTAAAAAAGGCAGCATTTGATTTTCCCAAAAGTTATTGTCTCTATTGACTACCACAATTTTTAAACTTTTGGGAGTCCATAGAGCGAATATACAATAGTTTCGCTGCGTTATGTTCAACTGCCCTTGAACTTGATAAAAGTATCGATGATTTCGATTCATTTTATCATTATTTGTTCTGTCAAATATGGCTTTCAGTAAAGGCAATTTTTGTACAGCCTCGTCAGCTGTTAAATTTTCTGCTGATAGAGGACATTTAATCTCCACCAGACCATCTTCATCGATAAGCCCATCGGGAGAAGCACCCAAAAATGGATTTTCATAATCAATGAACAATCTACATGGTTCAATATTTTTATTTAATTTTGTAGCCAACTCTTTTTTGGCAACTTCCTCCCTATCGCGACCATATTTCATGGCTGCTGTGTCAATTTGTGGAGGATATAAAATGCTTTTTACAGTCGCTGCACAAGACGTTGTTGGTCTCATGCGACATACAGTTTCAAAATTGGATGCTGTTAGCATTTTACGTCTTAATGAATGCCACAGTTCACATTCATTTTGGTCTCTTGTTTTTCGTTCAATTTTTTCCCTGTTTTCTGCGTTTTCTGACAACTTTTCTATATGGTTTATTTCAAGTTGTTTGTATACGTCAGATGAAAGATCTGGCTTTTGTGATTGTGGGCCATAATGACGATCTGTTCCTGCCTCTCGTTTAAATTTTTTAGATCTGCCATCCTCTTCTCGAGATTTTTTGGTTCTTGCAATCTTTATTTGTCGTCGTTTCTCTAAATTTTCGACAGTCGGAGGAACATCCTTACACATGCTTTTATATACTTGCGTAAGCACTTGTTGAGTATTATACTGCACAACAGCTCCCGCAATTCTAGCATTGTAAGAACCTCGCAGGCCAAAATTAAGGCGCTTTCCACCTATTTCTTTGCAGATTATCGAGTTGAACGCTTCTGCAGGATTGTTTGTCAAGTTTAATAACAAACTATCGGAATAAGCACTCAAATGCCTGACAGCATTTTCAATTTTGTCATATAAACCGTGTAATTTTAAATATGGCACATAATTTTGTACTTTTTCTTCGCATGTACGGCCGCGTTCTTTACATCTCTTATGCTCACCAAAAATATGGCTAGGAATATTTAAAATATCTTTTTGTAATTCCGTAGCTTTGTCATGGTGAGGTACTTTTTCCTCCTTTCGTAGAGCGGCTGTCTCTAGCACTTCTTTTCGTATTTTTAAAATGTTACTTTTTACAACATTTCGTAGCTGTACAAAACCACGTTTTCTGTGCTGTTTTGGCTGGACTGTTCCTGCAACGACTTTCAACTTTTTGCACAAGTTGCGAAGCAAATGATTTGTGCAGTCTACTTTTTTTACAGTCACCATTTGTTCGCGATACAGTGCGTTATTTAGTACAGCCTGATATACACTGCTGTCGCCATCAGCAATAATTGTTTTATATATCAATCCATGCATTTCAAGGCTATTTTTAAAGCCTTCTACAATGGCGTCGCTTTCTATACTTGTAGAGCTAGCGTTGCGGTCAAAATTTTTATAACATTTGTGACTGCGTGGCTCGAGTCCGTTTTGCTCCGCTCTATCACACACCGTACAAAATTTGTTGCGGATACCAACGAAGAGAACTTTTTTTGTGCGATAACCAATTATGGCACCAACACCGGAAAGTGAATCGTAAGCGTTGCCGTACGACCTCTTCATCCAACTACCATCCGCTACAACGGTTATATATGGAATGCCATTTATAGTTTCATTCCTCTCGAGGGCGAGTTGTTTTTCCATTTCGCCTGCCATTTTCATACTTTCCATGACTGTTTTCTGAAAATCATCAACTAAAATTTCACGATGATTTATATAAGTCTTTTCAGACATGCAAGGTATATTTACACCTGCACAAAATTCTTCTAGTTGGGCATAACCATTTCCAACTGTTATAGTTTTAGCTATAGCAGCTTGGTTAAGATCCAACTTTTCAGGTTCTGTGGGTTCTGACCATATATTGTCTTCATAGTTACACATTTGGCATTTGAAGAAGAACTGCGTCTTTAACCCATGGCAACGAGAATTTATGAGCTTCCAATCTTTAAATTGGCACTCTATTCCTCGCGCATGGTTATTAAATGTTCTGTGTATCTCATTCCACATAAAAGATACATCGACAATGCGACAGCCTTCCACCATACTTTCTTGGATACTATTTGTATCTGGAAGGCTCTTTTCAATAACAAAACTGTCATTGTCATCTTCGCATGATTCGACAATGCGATAGCCTTCAGACATGCTTTCTTGGATACTATTTGTATCTGGAAAGCTCTTTTCGATAACAAAACTGTCATTGTCATCTTCGCATGATTCGACAATGCGATGGCTTTCAGGCATGCTTTCCTGGATACGGTTCGTATCCAGAGGGCCAATCTCGATAACAAAATTTTTGTTATCTTTGCAAAGTTGAATATCTTGTTTAATATTATACATACCTGTATTAGACTCCAGGCATTGCATTTGGATATTAGCTTTTGAATCCATCATATCGGGAAATAACTCTACCGATTTCTCTAAATCGATGGATTCTTTACTAATATTTATGCTTCTAGAATCATTTTCAAATTTTACTTCTTGTTTGTTTTGTCGCCTGTAAAAAAAAGATAAATTAATATATTGTTATAAATATTATCATAAAATTTATTATTATTAACTTTTTTAAAAAAAATAAAATCTCTGAAAAATTAGTTTACTTTTGTTTTTAAATTTTTAATTATACTAGTAAAACTAAATTATTATACAATATAATAAATAATGCTTTGACCAAATAAATGCTAATCAGACCGTACATGCAAACCGTATCTAGTGTTAAAAAATTTTGAAAGTTACCAGCACGCAAATAGATCAGCACTGGATTTTGTTTTTACAACCAGTACACCAATAGATCGTGTCTGGGTTTTTGTACAACCAGCACACGATTAGACCGTCACTGGATTTTGTTTTTACAACCAGTACACCAATAGATCGTGTCTGGGTTTTTTTACAACCAGCACACGATTAGACCGTTACTGGATTTTATTTTTACAACCAGCACACGAATAGATCATGGCTGGATTTTGTTTTTACAACCAGCACACGAATAGATCGTGTCTGGATATTTTTTTTATAACCAGAACGTACATGCAAACCGTTTCTGGTGTAAAGTATATTTTGAAGTTACCAGAACGCACCATAAATTTAGCACTAACTACTGTTATTATGAAATTACTGCCACTACTCTACTACTACTACTACTACTATTATTATTATTACTACTACTACCACTACTATTACTTTATAATTGTATTATATATTAGAAAACGTATTTTATAAACTGTTTTTTTCAGAGATTTTATTTTTTTAAGCTACGTAAAAAAAAAAAAAATAACTTCCCATACAGCTATGAACTATATTGCAGCAATATTGTAACATTGCTGAAATATAGCTGCAGTGTAACTAAAAGATTCGTGCTGTATGGATAATGACTTATTACTATCAAAATTAATTTGATTATGTCAATTATTGTATTTTTTCAGTGTGTATGAAGTTAGCATTTGAAATGTTAGCATCTTATAAATTTCATATTTACTTGCATCCAGCATAGTTGTACAGCATAGTTCCTGATAAGTTTTAATAATAATTCCGTCGAATTAATTATTAAAATCGCGTTTTTAAAAATAATATGCTAACTTCCGATGATACTTCATAGCATGTCACCATATTACGAATACCTGATCACTGGAAAAGAATAAAAAAAGTTCTATTGCCTAAATACGTTTGTTAATAGTTCTGACAATTATTTTTCCCGAAAAATGCGTATTTTCGAATATAAAAGTGTTGGTCGATTTTCGACAATTCTGTTTATTCTAAAACAGTTCCAGTACAGTTCTGATCATGTACATTAAATTTTTAAAGTGTCCTAATGATAAGAACAAACAGATATTTTTTTAAATCGTTACTTTGCCTGAAAAGTGCGCATTTTCGAATATGAAGCTGATATACTAGTGAATTTTTGACAGTTCTGCTAATTCTAAAATAATTCTGGCAGTTCCGGTTACGTACATCGTATTTCCAAATAATTCACACTAATTACTGAAAAATTTTTCTAATTATACCTGTTGTCAGAATTGTACGTAACCAGATCTATGCCAGAATTATTTTACAATTAGCAAAACTATCGAAAATCGACCAGCATGTCAGCTTCATATTAAAAAAAGCGTACTTTTCAGGAAATGTAACGGTTTAAAAAAATTTCTAATCGTTTCACTCACAAGAACTCTTTAGACATGTAATGCACATGATCACAACTAAATAAGAACTACTTTAAAATAAACAGAGCTATCGAAAATCAACTAGCATCTCTTTATACTCGAAAACACGCATTTTTCAGGCAAAATAATTGTTTAGAAAAATTTCTGATTGTTCTTATCATTAGGACGCTTTCAAAATGTAATGTACATGATCAAAACTGTACTGGAACTGTTTTAGACTAAACAGAATTGTCGAAAATCGACCAGCACTTTTATATTCGAAAATACGCATTTTTTGGGTAAAATAATTGTCAGAACTATTGACAGGACGTATCTAGGCAATAGAACTTTTTTTATTCATACTTCCCAGTGATCAGGTATTCGAAATATAGTCACATGCCATAAAGTGTCATCGAAAGTTAGCATCTCATTTTTAAAAACGCGATTTTAATAATTAATTCGATGGAACTATTATTAAAACTTATCAACAACTATGCTGTAGAACAATGCAGAATGCAAGTAAATATGAAGTTTATTTTTGAGATGCTAACTACACACACTTATTTCTTTATAATTACAAATAATTGAAAAAAATAGCAAAAACATACGATCGGCTAGCGTGGATAATTTTTAATTATATAATAGATTTTAATTTTTTATCGAATTCAAAATTGTATGATTTACGTCGTGTTTGATATCACATCGCAAATATATTATTTTAATTCATTACAATTATTTTCTAATCGATAAAATGCGAAATGAATATTTTAGTTTCCAATAAGATGTTTATATTATGAACAGATAAGGAAGAATTGTCGATACTGGAGAGTTGCGAAAGTGAGAGCGAAAACGAGTGAGGAGCAAGCGAGATGACAAACATGAAAGAACTTCGAAGTCTCATAATATAAACATCTTATTAGAAACTAAAATTTTCATTTCGCATTTTATCGATTAGAGAACAATTGTAATGAATTAAGATAAGATCTTTGCGATATGATATCAAACACGACGTGAATCAGACAATTTTGAATTCGATAAAAAATTAAAATCTTACTCAAAAGGTTTCTTTTATCTCCAATCTTTTGTATATGTATATGTCATCTTACCAAAAAGAAGAAAACTTTTAATTTTCGTATTTTATCGATTTGAAAATAATTTTAATGGCGAGATTGTTACGATCGAACACGACATAAATCGGATAATTTTTAGTTACATAAATTGATAATTGATAATTTATATAATTTAAAATTATTCGATTTATGTCGTGTTTGGTGTCATTTTAATCGCAAAAATCTCATTAATCCATTACAATTATTTTCAAATCGATAAAATGCGAAATGTAAAAATTTTATTTTCTATAGTAAGATGAAATACGATACGAAATATTGGAGATAAAAAAAGGCTCGCGACGAGACTTCGACATTTTCTTTAATGTTGGCCATCTCGCTTGCTCCTTACTCGTCCTCTCTCTCGCTTTCCTCGAGCTCCAGCATCGAAGGTCTTTAAAGAGCTCGCTTCTCTATAAAATGTAAACATGGAATAAAATTAAAATTTAAACTTTTATTTCGCATTTTATCGATTTAAAAATAATTTCAATGGATTAATGAGATTTTTGCGATTAATGACACCAAACATGACATCAATTAGATTATTTTTAATTGTATGATTAATCTAATTAAAAATTATCCGATTTATGTTGTGCTTATGTCTTATATGTAGTGTCATTGTTTAATCGTAAAATATCTTATTAATCCAATAATTACTTTTAAATTGACGAATTACGAAATAAAAGTTATTTTATTTTATTTCCTACTTTAAAATTATATATATACCTTGATGGATTCACGAGTTACAATTAATTGCAGATGACATTACAGAATTACTGCATTTGCAAAAATCTCATTAATCCATTAAAATTATTTTTAAATCGATAAAATGCGAAATAAAAGTTTAAATTTTTATTTTATTCCATGTTTACATTTTATAGATAAGCGAGCTCTTTAAAGACCTTCGATGCTAAAGCTCGAGAAAAGCGAGAGAGAGAGGACGAGTAAGGAGCAAGCGAGATGGCCAACAAAGAGAGTGCCGAAGTTTCGTCGCAAGCTTTTTTTATCTCCAATCTTTCGTAAACACGTCATCTTTTCCCTGAAATTTGATATATAACAAATTTATATCGCTAACCTTTTTCTCCATCCTTTTCTAAAAGAAGGTTTGCGGTGACTGGGGTATGGGTGTTTTGAATCACCTGCTGATTTCCCCATTTATAAATCAGTTAAATGTCAGTCAATGTCACTAAAAAACACTAACACTTTTTCACTTTACACTGAAAACTCACTACACTACACAATTACGCTAACACGTAGGAACACGTCTCACAACGATTTCTCGCGTGATAATCTTTTGTTTCGTGCAACGCGTGGCACGTTTTATTGCGCGCATTAGATATATAGCGACACATGCAATACTGTACATATAGAGTGAGGAAAAAATACCGTGATCCTGATAAAATTTAAATTTTACAGAAAAATGTTAGAGACAAAAGTTGTATAATTTCGAGGGACATATGAGATGTAATCATTAGTTCGACCTTCGTAACATTATAATTCTAATTATAAGTCTAGTAAAAATGTGTAACTACTAGTTGCACATTCATATTCTTATTTGGCAATATGTGTTTTCTTTACATCAATTCATTCGTCTCATTATTCTGTGCCAAAAAGTAAAAGTAAGATTATCAAAAAATGAATATTTTACGAGATATTTTGTAGTTTTAATACTGTAATTTTGAAGTTTTATAATTCGAAAAGTACTAATAAAAAAATCTTTTATTATAGTAATAATAATAAATAAAAGACTAGTAAGAGCGAAAGTTATTACTATTTATTAAAAACCATTTATTTTAGTTATTTATTTTATTATAATGTGTTTTGGAAAGTTTTCGTGTGATGTAAGCTACAAGAATATATGAAATGAAAATAAAATAATAAAAATTAAAATTACACATTCTCGTTTTTATCTAAGAGAAAAAAAGAAAGAGAGAGAGAGAGAGAGAGAGAGAGAGAGAGAGAGAGAGAGAGAGAGAGAGAGAGAGAGAGAGAGAGAGAGAGAGAGAGAGAGAGATCAAATCTTAATACGGCCGCGGTAAGTAGGGTACGACCGGATACAACAAGAGGGGATACGGAGCCGGACACTTAATCGGATACGGAGCCGAATACGGAGCCGGAACCGGTGCTGGAGTCGGATACGGAGCCGGTGCTGAAGTCGGATACGGAGCCGGTGCTGAAGTCGAATACGGAGCCGGTGCTGAAGTCGGATATGGAGCCGGATACGGAGCCGGAACCGGTGCTGGAGCCGGTGCCGATGCGGCGTGCATATACGGCGTGTATGCCGGTAGTGCATACATGCGCCGGCTTGTGCAATTGTTTTTTTTTATCGCACGCCGCACAGCCTGGTTTATCTTCTGAAAAATAACAGAAATAAATAAAAGTAGTAAAATAATAAAAAATTAAAAATTTTCAATAAAATAAAAAAAAATCAGTAAAACGATTATATAAAGAGTCAGTAATACAGTTTACATATATATAGTCTTATAAAATAATTTACTAAAAATATTTATTTTTTATTTATTATTTTAAGAAACTTTTTTGCATGTTCTTTAAAAAATTAATCATAATATAACAAGGATATTCAACTTATATGATATAAACTTTTTTTTACAAGGATCTATATATACTATATATATTCTTAAAATATTTCTCTTCTTCTGAGTCACCCTATATATATATATATATATATCTATATAAATCTATATATACTATATATATTCTTAAAATATTTCTCTTCTTCTGAGTCACCCTATATATATATATATATATATAGGGTGACTCAGAAGAAGAGAAATATTTTAAGAATATATATAGTATATATAGATTTATATAGATATATATATATATTCTTAAAATATTTCTCTTCTTCTGAGTCACCCTATATATATATATATATATATATATATATAGGGTGACTCAGAAGAAGAGAAATATTTTAAGAATATATATATATATATATATATATATAGGGTGACTCAGAAGAAGAGAAATATTTTAAGAATATATATAGTATATATAGATCCTTGTAAAAAAAAGTTTATATCATATAAGTTGAATATCCTTGTTATATTATGATTAATTTTTTAAAGAACATGCAAAAAAGTTTCTTAAAATAATAAATAAAAAATAAATATTTTTAGTAAATTATTTTATAAGACTATATATATGTAAACTGTATTACTGACTCTTTATATAATCGTTTTACTGATTTTTTTTTATTTTATTGAAAATTTTTAATTTTTTATTATTTTACTACTTTTATTTATTTCTGTTATTTTTCAGAAGATAAACCAGGCTGTGCGGCGTGCGATAAAAAAAAACAATTGCACAAGCCGGCGCATGTATGCACTACCGGCATACACGCCGTATATGCACGCCGCATCGGCACCGGCTCCAGCACCGGTTCCGGCTCCGTATCCGGCTCCATATCCGACTTCAGCACCGGCTCCGTATTCGACTTCAGCACCGGCTCCGTATCCGACTTCAGCACCGGCTCCGTATCCGACTTCAGCACCGGCTCCGTATCCGATAGGGTGACTCAGAAGAAGAGAAATATATATATATATATAGAGTGACTCTGAAGAAGAGAAATATTTTAGAAATATATATATAGTATATATAGATTATTGTAAAAAAAGTTTATAGTGAATGTTATTGTAGTATGGCTGATTTTCTAAAGAGCATGCAATAAAATTTCTTAAAACAATAAATAAAAAATAAATAAATATTTTCAATGAATTATTTAATAATACTATATAAATAAACTATATAAATAACTGGCTCTTTATAAAAACTTTTTATAATATTTTTTTATTTTTTATAAAAGAAAACAAATGTGATGGATATGTACATACACTGCCCATCACAAATTTGTTCCTTGACTTCCTTCGTGGGATAAGGGGAATGTAGAGAAATGTTAATACTTACTTAAAATAATAAGGCCCGTTGACTTTAGTACATAAAACGTGCCTTAGTATTAGTAAATATTCATTTTTCTACATATCTCATCCTGCGAAAGGAATCAAGGAACGAATTTATGACGAGCAGTGTATGTACATACCCATCACATTTATGTTTTCTTTTTAAAAAATAAAAAAAAGTTATAAAAAGATGTTACAAAGAGCCAGTTATAAAGTATATATTTATATAGTCTTATGAAATAAATTATTGAAAATATTCATTTTTTATTTATTATTTTAAGAAATTTTATTGCATGCTCTTTAAAAAATTAATCATAGTATAATAATGATATTCAATATAAAAATTTCTTACAACAATCTATATGTACCATATATATTTCTAAAATATGAAAAATGTATTCTACAATTATATCGTTGTATGCATGTTATATTTACATGTAGTAACTAATAAAACTGATAATGATTGATTGCAAAAAAAAACATCGCTCCTGCGATCCCGATCAACGGATAGAAGCGGAGGAAGCATATTACACTACTCTTATTTCGCTTCTCTTCCTAATTCGAGCTAACCTGTTCAGAGATAAACTCATTTTTTTTATTAGGGTTACAAAAATTTTTCAGCATACACATACACTACTTTTAGATTATAAATAAACATATTATATAAATATTTGTTTTATTAGAGAGAGAGAGAGAGAGAGAGAGAGAGAGAGAAAGAGAGAGAGAGAGAGAGAGAGAGAGAGAGAGAGAGAGAGAGAGAGAGAGAGAGAGAAAGAGAGAGAGGGGGGGGGGGAGCGCGAGTAAGCGACATGGGAGGAACATCGATACATCGGCGATACATCGAACGAGTGATAGACAAGGATAGTCTATTATTGTCTGTCCTTGTGAAATAAGCAGATTGTAACAGCTCCATCTATCACAATGACCGTGAACTAATTTATTGCTCTGTATTATCTTTATATCTCGCTTTCGCTTGCAAACAAATGATTCTTCAGTATTACACGCACATCTTTTTCATTAAACCTCTAAAAAAAAATCTAAAGGTTTATTTATATTCCCTTATGTTTTCTCTTTATGGCGCTACTCTCATTTTATATGTGCAAGCTGTAAAATTTTTGTATTGGTCGAATATATTTACGACTTGCATCTAAGAGTTGATAATAAAAAACTAAATTTTTTTATTTTTGCTTATTTTTAAGATAAAATTCCCAGCGCCAAAATTGTTACTTTGTGTACTTTAATCGTGGAGAAACATTTGTCATTTTACTTAACTAATAAAAAGTTACGTGTGCAATGCAGAAGAATCATTTCGGTCGGTAAAAAAAATGCTGCCAGCATCCCCTTAATAAATAATTAAAAAGAATTTTTACAATGAGAAAAACTTATTTATTTAAAGATTTAATTTTTCTAATTAATCTATGAAAAGCTTTATAATGATGAATTTTCATGTTAACTTGCGTGTTAATTTGTTTTTATTTATATATTTTTTGTTACATTTATTTCGTCTTTTTTATTTCAAGAAATAATATTTCCTTTTCTAACGTTTTCGAATAATAAAGTAGATTTGATCGATCCGAGAGTAAATTAATGATGTCATTAACCAATCACAACTATTTTTTTGAAGAATAAATAGCTGTGATTGTTTAATCACGTCATTAATTGATCTTAAGTTGATCAAACCTGCTTTATTGAAAAACACTACAAAATAATCTTAAACTCGAATGAAAAATTATATTTTTTGATGTTATTATAATTTATTATTTTATATATGTAAATGTATTACACGGAATAATGTATTGTAATCAATTAATAAAATAAAACAAACTTTTTCTTTTAAAAATAATAGTGAAATCTCGAATGTATCAAATTTATTGAGTTGTGCGGCAAGTTTCATGAAATAATATGTCTTGTTTTATAATATGACAGCTTATGTTATGTTGTGCAAGGTTAAAAAAAGTGTTGCGCTTTAAAACTTCTGCAAATTTATACAAAAGTAAGAATATAGAATATTAAATTAAAATTGAATTTTTTTACTATTAGATTAAAATTAATTTTTATTTCTATTATTAACTAATAAAAAAATACAATTAACTTTTATATACATATTACAACTAATATGTACAACTTTTTTCATGAAATACTTATAATTAAATACATGTAAAAGATTAAATATTAATTAAGAATGCAACATACAATTTCTATTATAAAATCTTTAATTATAATATTAAATTTTTTTTCACGTATAGGCAAGAATTATATTCATCACAATTGCAAAAAAGAAAAAAGTATATCATGTATATCGTATCCGTTCTAATCTGATACGCGTCAGTATCAAGAAAGTATATAATACCTTGATCGATCTTGGTCGATTACAACTATCAGCAATTTTTGCCTTTGGTGAGAGCAACTACATCTCATCATACATACGAATATTTTACGAAGTCGACGCGACTAGGCTCGACTCGGCTTGACTCATTTTGGCAGCGTGAGGGGAATATACTATACGAGGGTAGTTTGAAAAGTTCGTGGCCTAACATATAAATGACACCAGGAGTATCAAATGGTTATGGTTTTTCACAAGTTTGATCCTTCAGAGGGCCTACTATAAAGTTTCAGACAGATGCATTCAGTAGTTCTTTTGTTACGATTGAGTAAAGCAAACAAGTTGTGGTAGTTCTCGAAAAATGGATAAAATCGAATTCTACCCATTGTTTGGACTGTTGTTTCGTTTCTGGTGTGTAGTGATGAATGCATGTTTCATCTACTGTGATGAATCGTCGCAGAAACTCGGTTGAATTGCGTTTAAACATGTTTAAGCACTCCTGAGAAACGTTCATTTGAATGTGTTTTTGATCAACCGTTAACAAACGTGGCACCCATCGCGCCGAAAGCTTTTTCATATGCAAATGTTCGTGTAAGATGCAATGAACACGCTCTGTTGAGATATTTGCAATGTTAACAAACTCACGCACTTTCACTCTTCGATCATTTAACACGGCATTATGGATTTTTGTGATGATTTCTTCAGTTTTTTTGAATTGTTAAATAAATAAAATAATAAAATAAACATATATAAGTAAATATATCGTGATTTTACCTTCAATATATTCAAGACAGGATGTTGTTCTGTAATTTTAACAACTCACAGTTATTTAGAACTCGATTTTTGGGCGACCTGAACGTTCATCTTCATAAATTGACGAACGACCACGTTTAAATTCAGCAGCTCACTTCTTAACTGCTGAAAACGATGGCGAAGAGTCTCCCAAAGTGGAATCCAGCTCGTTTTTTATTTCCATTGGCAATAAACCTTTTATAACAAAATATTTTATCACTGCACGATATTCGATTTTATCCATTTTTGAGAACTACCACAACTTGCTTGCTTTACTCGATCGTAACAAAAGAACTACTGAATGCATCTGTCTGAAACTTTATAGTAGGCTCTCTGAAGGATCAAACTTGTGAAAAATCATAACCATTTGATACTCCTGGCGTCATTTATATGTTACATCACGAACTTTTCAAACTACCCTAGTACATAAATATGCTCGGCTTAGTAGTAAAATAAAAAAAAAATAAAAATAAAAAAAAGGTCAAATCTTTATTATTATCTTCGTCCCCTTTGAAATCATACAATTTTTATTTGAAACATTTTTCGTATCTTTTATGTTTTTCGAGATATTTGCTTGCGGAAATTAAAATGGGACACTATATACAGGAAGTAGAGAGAAAAATGGTAATGTAGCCTCTGTTAATATATTGGCTCCTCACTTATCAAATTAACTAATAACGTTAATCAAAATTTATTTTGCGTATTATATAAAACAGTATAAATTAAACAATGTTGATGTCTGATAATTCGTTTGTAATTACTATAAAGACTTATCATTACACGTAATAAATAAAATTTTCAACGTATCGAAAGTTTTTTTCATAAACTATTGAAAAATCGAGTTCTAAATAACTGTGAGTTGTTAAAATTACAGAATAACATTCTATCTTGAATATATTGAAGGTAAAATCACGATATATTTACTTATAGATGTTTATTTTATTATTTTATTTATTTAATAATTCAAAAATTTAATATATATATATATATATATATATATATATATATATATATATATATATTGAATCGGCCAAAGAGTCACCGTGCAAAAATTAATTTTTTCGCAAAATTAAACTTGACAGATTGCCAATTAATTAAAAATTGTATCTCTTGGTTTGAGATTATCAATTTCTTATTCCCCCTTTATCACCCTTGTAGAAAAATTGACGAGAAAAATATTGGTCCGAAAGTCGCTGAATCGAGAATCGAATCCGAGTCTTTCGCTTGCCGGGTGACTGCTCTTACCTCTAAGCTATTCAGACCCTTTCGATCCAATACTTTTCTTTGCTTTATAACTGTTAGTAAATAACGTCATAATTTAAGCCGAGGTGCGTAAATAAATATTAAGAATATTGTGTTGTTGGCTCTACATATTATCAGATATTTTTCTTGCCAATTTTTCTACAAGGAGGTAAAGGGGGAATAAAGAATTGATAGTCTCAAACCAAAAGACACAATTTCTAATTAAATCTTGGCAGTCTGTCAAGTTTAATTTCGTGAAAAAATTAATTTTCGCGCGGTGGCCCTTTGGCCGATTCAATATATATTCGTATGTATATATATATATATATATATATATATATATATATATATATATTTGATAATATCTAGAGCCGACAATACAATATTATTAATATTTAAAAATTTAATTTCTTTAGTTACTAAATGTTGATTTTGTACTAAGTTTAAGTATCATTTTTTATTCATATATTTATAGTCACCAAAATGTTCATATTACCCGCACTTTATTTCATTTTATGACAGTGTTTCTGAAAAGTATGTTTTCTTTAAATCTTTTAGTATTTTATTTAATCCAAAATATAGTATCGTTAACCAATGAAACCCTATGACGTGTATTAATTGATTCTCAAATATCTAATGATTTTTTTATTACACAAAAATAAACTGGGAGGCTACATTATCATCTCTTTTTCTCTACAATTTTAATTTATTACCCCTCATAACTTTACAGAAAGCGGTCATAGAAAAAAATATTTTATACATAAGTTTTTTAACTTTACATAAGAATAAGGTATCATTGGTTTGACCTTAGACAATTGTTTGAAAATTATATTAAGGTCACTTTCAATTTCTTAAATGAAAATTCTTATTTTTAATGCATAATTTTTGTAGCGTATTTCAAGAGCTTTTCAAAAGATATAATAAAGTATATAAAGTACTTAGTTTCACTATTTCGTGCATAAAAGTATTAAAGTAAGATTATCAAAAACTAGATATTTTACAAAATATTTTACATTTTATATCAAAAAATTATTAAGTTTAATCCTTATAATACAAGAAGTACTTAAGAGAAAAATATTTTATTATAGTATTTTGGAAAACTCTTAAGAGAAGCTACAAGAATATGTATTAAAAAATATGCATTTCCATTTAAGAAATTGAAGGAAACTTTGTAATCTTCAAATAACTATCTAAACCAATAACATTATCTTATGTTTCTCTCAAAGTTAAAAATCTTTTGTATGAAACATTTTTTCGTATCTTTCATACTTTTTGAAATATTTAAATAGATAAATTAAAATGTGCCACCTTGTATATGTATACAGGATATTTTATTTATCTCTTACACTGCAAATAACTTTTATTTTTGATTGTACAACAAAATGTTTCAAATAAAAAGTTGTTTGACTTGAAGAGGGACAAAAGATGTTATTACTGATATTTTTTTAAAAGACTTCAATGTTAAATGTTTTTTTTTTATAAAATTATTGTATTTTTTTATATAAATTGATACTAACGTAACATTCTCTATAAAAAATTATAAGGGTAGAATGGCTAAAAATGAATAGTTTACGAGATATTTTATACTTAATTTTGACATAATCTTACGTAAATTATAACTACGGAATATTATACTTACGGAAATATTTCGTAATATTTTACGAAATATTTCATAATTTACGTAAGATTATATCAAAATTAAGTATAAAATATCTCATAAACTATTCATTTTCCGATCTTACCTTTTAATATTTTTATACATAAAATAACGAGAGAAATCGATTGGTGCAAAGAAAACATAGTTGTTTTAAAAAAATATGTAATTTATACATAACTATTAACTATATATTTTTTTTAATAACTAGATATTTTTTTACATTAATCGATTTCTCTCATATTATATGGTGTATAAAAGTATTAAGGCAAAATGATAGGAAAATGAATATTTGACAAGTTATTGTATAATTTATGTAAAATTATGTCTAAAGTATAAAATATCTCGAAAACTGTTCATTTTTTGGTCAATCTATATCCTATAACTTTTATATAGAATATTGCTTGAAATTAATTTATATAAAAAAAATATAGTAGTCCCATTAAAAAAAAAAAAATAAATAATCTTTAAATCATTTTAAAAAAAGCCTTTAAAAAAAATGTCTATAGCGGCGTCTTCTATCCTCTTTTAAATCAAATTTTTATTTAAAATATTTTATTGTACAATTAAAAATAAAAAAGTTATTTGAAGTATAAGGCTGCGATCCGAAATGCGCTTACAGCGCTGAAGTATGTCGCTCTATCTTTGTTTGATATTCGTTGTTAAACGAAGACAAATGATGCTTACAGCGCTATAAGCGCATTTTGGACCTAAGAGTTAAATAAAATACGCTGTATATGTATATATATTTTGTATACACAGGGTATTTAATAGACTCATAATGGAGATATACTAATGAAATTTATCTAATATCTATATATTTAAATATATAAATGTTTACTTTTTGCAGTTTATTCATAAAAATTTAATTAAGCAAGAAAAAAAAGAAAGAAAGAGAAAGAACAAAAAGAAAAAAAAATTAGAAAAAAGAAGAGTAAAAAAAAGAAAAAATTAGAGACAAGAAAGGTTTGTATATGTTTTGTTTGTATATATTTTTGTGTGTATAAATGTTTTAAAATTATTTTAATACATCCAATTCTCTTTTTATATGATTTTTATATGCTTTTTTTAAGTAATTCTTTTTACATGATTTTTTAAAATAATTTGATTTTTTAAATTATTTTTATAATTTTTTATGTATATATACAAATCTTATATCGTAAAAGTAGAAAAAAATTAAATTATTTATATTTATTTATATAATTGTTAATATTTAATATTTTCTTTTTCAGAGATCCAACGGGATAATAAACTAAAAGTGAAAAATAAGCTAACATGATATTGAATTTTATTTTTATTTATTTAATTATTTAATTAAAATTGGCTCTAACTTGAATTAAAATTAATTTTGACTTAATTTGAAATTAATCTTAACTTAGATAGAAATTGGCTTTGATTTGAATTAAAATTGGATTTGATTGAGATTGAAATTGACTTTGACTTGATTTGAAATTGGCTTTGACTTAATTTGAAATTGACTTTGACTTGATTTGAAATTGGCTTTGACTTGATTTGAAATTGACTTTGACTTAATTTGAAATTGGCTTTGACTCGATTTGAAATTGGCTTTGACTTGATTTGAAATTGACTTTGACTTGATTTGAAATTTGCTTTGACTTGATTTGAAATTGGCTTTGACTTGATTTGAAATTGGCTTTGATTTGGATTATTAAATTAAACTTGATTTTGACTTAAATTGTTGAATTAAAATTAATTTTTATAAAATTATTGTATTCAATTATTTCTTATTTTTAAGTTAATGTCAAATTGAAATATAATTAAACTAATTTGATGATAATTATAAACAAAATTAATATTAAATCAAACTATTATATTAATGTATGCTTATATTACGATATTAAATTGAAATTTTAATTATTTTAATTATACTTTTATTATTTAATTATTTATTTTATTATCTTATTATTTATTACTTATTAGTTAAATTTTATGTACAAAAAATTAAATAAAAGATTTTATTATTATTTTTATTTGAAATTTATATATATTTGATTACATTTTATTATATTATTAGTTTTAATTGATATTATCTAAATAATAATTATGCCTCAAAGAAAGATAGTTCGATCTGTTGAAAAAGAAGAGGAATATCAACATAACAAGCGAGAAAGAAAGGCAAAATGTCAGGCTGAAAGACGAGAAGCAAAGCGAGAAATGCTTAAGAAAAGTTCTCAATCTTTGTCAAATAATGGCTCAAATATAACACAAACTTCTGTAAATTTTTCAAAAAATATAGTAATAGATTCTCAAACTGCTACTTTACCTACAAAAGTAATATATTCAGCAAATGAAACAATTACTACTGCGTTACAAGCAATTAATACATCAATCATTACAAATGTTCTTATGATAAAAAATAATGAAGTTAGTATAATAAATGATAACATAAAGTTATTTAACATTAACGATGATATTAATATAATTAGAAATGTTCATAACTTAAATATAAAAACTCTATTAAATAGCAATACTATTTGTTCAATACCTAGCACATCAAATAGATTAATAAACTTAGATGATAATAGGATTGAAAATTATATTAATTTACAGGAAACACCATCACAAAATGATATAATAAATGATAATAATAGAAGTAAACAAATAAAGTGGTACGAAAGAAATCGAGTTTTAGAAAAAGGATATACAAATATTAATCACAATATTCAATTAGAAAATATTGTAGAACATTATATAGGAGAAATGAATATATATTGCGAACATTGCGGTGCAAAACATTTCAATTCTGAAAAAATAGCTAATAAAGGTAACTCATTAAACGATTGTTGTAGCCAGGGGACTGTTGAATTAAATTCTTGGTAAATATTTACATAAGGTCACCCCTTTCAGAAGTCAATGACTTTGACATATGTTGTCAAGGTCACTGTCCTGAGTAACGCTTAAAAGGTTTTAGCCGTCGCTTGTTGTTTACTAAAAAGTTATAAAAATTTTTTTAAATTGACGTTTTTTGCAATTATTTTATCAAATACTGAAAATTTAAAAAAATGTTTTAAATAAAAGTTGTAGGTCTCTTCAAAATACACATTCCATATCCATTTTTATTATACGAGTGATAGTTTTCGAGAAAAACAACGATAAAGACTCTAAATCTTATACAATATTAATTATAACATAATATATAATATAGTCCCACTGCATCCGCGCATACACTTTCTACACATATACTTTCCTAGCTACACAACAAATGGGTTGGGTTAGGTTATTTTTTTTGGAAGTGGAGCCCCCCGCAGGGGGGTGGAACCCACTATGTCCGCGCATAGACTTTCTATGCGTGGATACAGCATATCAGATTTTAGTGCGCAAAGACGTGGACCTTATTGTTTTAAAATTCAAGGACAAATTTATTATCAAATTAATACTGCATTGTATCCTTTACCTAACGAAATGCCAAGTTATGGTCAACTTTTTATCGTAGACAATAATGAAGCAACAGAATGTCGTTTATATCGAAATTAAAATCTTGATAAAGAAATTTTACAATCAATAGATAATATAATGCGTACAAATAACATTTTTGCACAATCTTATCGAATGATAGACGAAGAAATTCAAATGCAACAGCAAACATCTGATAACAATATACGTAAATTACAATTAGAATTTTTAACTAAAAAGGGCATCGATCGTGGCCGATACAATGTACAAAAGATAAATGAAGTTGCAGCTGTTTTTTCTACTATGGCAGATGGTGAAATTCCTGAAACCTATGTAACAATTTATAACAAAAATACTAAAACATTAAAACAAGTCAGTACGATCCAAATGTAGAACCATGGATTTATCCATTGTATTACCCATACGGTAATCAAGGTTGGCACGATAATTTACAACGTAAGGATAATAATAAACGAGTAAGTAGAGCTGCATACGTAAAATATCGAATAGCTATACGTGATAATTTTAATATTTTCATTATGGGAAGACGATTATTTCAACAATGGCTAGTAGATAGTTATATAAAAATTGAAAAAGACCGAATTAATTATTGTAAACAGAATCAAAAACAATTGCGAGCTGAAACTTATCAAGGATTAATTGATTATTTAGCAAACACCGCCAATAATAACAATGTTCACATTGGAAAAATGATTATACTTCCATCGACATTTGTGGGTTCATCGTGTAATATGTTGCAACATTATCAAGATGCAATGGCTATTGTTCGAAAATGTGGAAAACCAGATATTTTTGTTACTATGACTTATAATCCAAATTGGCGTGAAATTAAAGAAAATTTACTTCTAAATCAACAATCTGCAGATAGGTCAGATATATGTGCTCAGGTATTTAATATAAAAAAAATTATTTAATCGATGTTATCGTTAGACAAAAATTTTTTGGCGAAATTTTAGCATATATTTATGTAATAGAATTTCAAAAACGTGGATTACCACATATACATTTATTAATTACATTAAAACAATTGTAAGATATCAAATTCTGAAATAGTTGATAAATTTATTTTTGCAGAAATTCCTGATCCTAATAAAAATGAAAGTTTACATAATGTTGTAATGAAACATATGATTCATGGGCCATGTGGAAATTGATGTTTGATAAATGATAAATGTTCGAAACATTTTCCAAAACCATTTCGACCTGAAACAACTATGGATGAAGATGGTTATCCACAATATCGTCGAAGAAATAATGGATTGCTGTACGAAAGACTTGGACGATATATTGTTGATAATCGATATGTTGTTCCATTTAATCCAACGCTGTTACTTTTATTTAATAGTCATATTAATGTTGAAATAGTATCAAGTATACAATCTGTGAAATATTTATATAAATATATTTATAAAGGCCATGATGCTGCATCTGTAGTTATTGGAGAAAATGTAGATAAAACAATAAACTATGATGAAATTCAAGATTTTATCGAAGCTCGATATGTCGGGCCCGTGGAAGCATGTTGGCGTATCTTAAGCAAATCTTTGCAAGAAAAAAGTCATGCTATATTTCGTTTACCAGTACATTTACCAAATGAACATAATGTTATAATCGATGATAATATTAATAATGATGCGATTAGATTTGCTGTAGAACGAGTAACAATGTTATTAGATTATTTTCAGTTAAATGCTCGAGATGAGGAACCAAAACAATATTTATACAGTGATATTCCATCTCATTATGTATTTAAAAAAGTTATAATTAACGGCAGAACTATTAATCGTTGGCAAAAACGTCAAAGATATTTTAATTGTATTGGTCGTATGTATTCCGTTAGCCCATCTCAAATAGAATTGTTTCATTTACATATACTTTTACTACATGTTAAAGGAACTACAAGTTTTCAAGAATTAAGAACAGTTAATAACGAGACACATCAAACTTTTACTGCTATATGTTTAGCATTAGGACTTATTATTAGGACTAGAAGATGATGAAGAATGGTATCGTGCAATGAATGAAGCAAAAGTTTGGATGATGCCAAGACGACTTCGTAATTTATTTGTACGAATTTTGATTCATTGTCAACCAGTTCATCCGAAAAAGTTATGGGATGAGTTTAAAAAAAATATGTCGGAAGATTACACAAGACGATTTGGACCTATAGGAATGAAGAAAGTTTATAATTATATTATTAATTTACTTCAAAAGGAAGGATCAAATATTGCTAATTTTCCTGAAATTGAACAAGAAATAGAAGAACAAGAAATAAACGATGAAGAACAAATTGAAGAAGATACATCGATAGGTATGCGACAATATGAACAATTAAATAGAGAACAAAAAGAAATTGTTGATACTATTTTAATAGCAACAAGTAACAATAGCGATAATTGTTTTTATATTGATGGTCCAGGTGAATCTGGTAAAATTTTTATTTATGCAACTTTGTATTATCTACTTAAAAGTAGAGGAAAAATAATTAATACGATGGCATTTACCGGTATTGCTGCAACATTACTTCCAAATGGGAAAACAATACACAAAGTTTTTGGATTACCTGTACCTCTTTTCGCTGATTCTACATCAAACATTAAAGTTCAATCTAAAGAGGCTGAAAATTTAAAACTTGTAAATGTTTTTATTATAGACGAAGCTCCTATGGCACCACGCTATGTATTAGAAATAATGGATCGAACATTACGCGATATAATGCAAAATGATTTACATTTTGGTGGTAAAATCGTTCTTCTTAGTGGAGATTTTAGACAATTATTACCTGTAAAAGAAAGAGCTGCACGTTATGAAATTATAAATTTATCAATAAAATTTAGTATTCTATGGAAGCATTTTAAAATATTTTCATTGACACAAAATATGAGAACTTTACCACAGGAAAAAGAATTTGTACAATTTTTACTAAATTTAGGTAATGGTTCTTTAAATGATCATTCAGATAATATTCATATTCCAGAAAAATGTATAGCAAACGCAAATTCGGATATGGTTAAAGACATGTATGGAGACATTATAAAACGTAAACAATATAAAACTATAAACAATATAATACTAACTATGTTATATTATCTGCAAGAAATGTCGATGTTAATGAAATAAATAAAAAAGTAGTAAGTTTATTGGATGAAATAACAGAAAGAGTTTATACAAGTATAGACACTCTTGAAGCGACTGGAGATAATCAAGATATACAGGGTGTCCGGTAATAACCGCCTCACCGCTCATATACAGGTAGAGCAGGTCAAACTGAGTAGAAAAGGCCTCTACCATTTTTCGATTTTCGAAATAATTATCGAGAAATTAATTATCAAAGATTGACAAATCTGGGCGAGTACAAGCGTGCGGCGAGAAGGCCCATCCTACTGCTACGCGGTTACTAGGCGCTCATTGAATTATAGGAGGAGCGGTCTACGACTGAAAATGGATGCGTATGAGTAGCGCGCTTAGTAACCGCGTAGCGGTGGGACGGCCTTCTCGCCGCGCGCGCTTTACTCGCGCGGATTCGCCGATCTTTTTTAATTAATTTCTCGATAATTATTTCGAAAATCGAAAAATGGTAGAGGACTTTTCTACTCAGTTTGACCTGCTCTACCTGTGTACGAGCGGTTATTACCGGACATCCTGTATATGAAACAATTCCGATAGAATATCTCAATTCTTTAAATCCAACGTGTCTTCCACTTCATGAATTATGCTTAAGAAAATACACTATTGTCATGCTTATTAGAAATCTTAGCATAAGCGAAGGTATATGCAATGGTACTAGATTATTAATTTTAGATTTAAATAATAACTTATTACGTTGTGAAATTTTAACAGGTAATAAGACTGGAGAAATAGTTTTTCTTAATCGTATTACTTTATATTGTGAAAATGTATATCCGTTTAATTTCAAAAGAAGACAATTTCCAGTAAAATTGGCATTTGTTATGACAATAAATAAATCACAAGGGCAAACTTTTGATAAGATTACAATAGATTTTCGAAAAGATATTTTTAGTCATGGACAACTATATGTCGCATTTTCACGAGTTCGTTCTTGGGATTCGTTAAAAGTTTATTTAAGGGATGATAATCCATCTAAAAAAATAAAAAATTACGTTTACAAAGAAATACTTGATTAATAAAACATGACAAACGAATGAGTAATATATGATTATATTATAATGATATCAAAAAATGATATAGTAAATAAAAATTGATTAAAATAAATTTAATTATATTTAATTAAATTTACTTTTATAATAATTATTTTTTTATCGTTTTATTATATTATTTAAGTAATAATGAGAAATTGATTGTAATTCATTTAATTAATTTATTCAATATTTAGTTAATTAATTAATTAATGTTTGAAGAAGGCGCACGCGTTAGGCAACAGAAATAAATAAGGAGAAAAGAGATATAGGGTATTTTCTGATTCACGCATGATGCGTATGAAGTGACAGAAATTCTATAGTTTATGTCACGCATATTATACATTTTCTATAATTTCATGCGCATTATGCGTGAATCGAAAAGTACCCATAGAAGAAAAAAAGAAGAAAGCTTTAAAATTAGAGAATACGAAGAAGTTGGAACATAACCGGTTTAAAGTTATTTTATAATAGATTACAAATATCTCCGTTGCCAGTTGACAGTTGTGTCTTAACCAATAAACTGATAAGTTGTTTTGCTTTGATTGGTCAATCGGCATTTATCAACTGTCAACGAGAACATTTGAGTTTTTTGTGTCTAATAAAAAAAATTCTTAATTTTTAATTATTTATCATTTATCACACGTATTTATCTTTTATTGTATTGTACACGTATTTATCTTTTTTTTAAGTGTTATTTATCTTTTATATAATTGTAATATTATTTATAGAGTCGAAAGAGAGAGACAGAAAAAAGAGTGTAAAAAAAACAGCTTATTTGAAGGGTAGTCTCCATCGAGCCGTCATATGGGTCGGACGTGTTTACAACGCTCGTCCGCGCCGTACGCGATATTATACCTACCTCTTGTGTAGCAAGTGTTGTTATTCTCACGTGCTAATATATATCACTTATTAATATCACTTGTAAATAACGAGCCAAAGTGCTCAATACAGGTATTAATAAATATCGCCTGAAATAAAATATTCCGCGGCCGTCATGGCCAGCGGACTTGACAGCACTGTCGTGCAACAAACCACGTCAAACCAAGCATCTTGCAACAATGACGAGATAACTTCGGAACAGCATACCACGGGTAATCAAAATGAATGGTATAAGGTTAAAAGCAAAAATAAAAGATTAAGATCCAGCCCTGAAGGAAATAATATACAACGCAGATCAAAACAAACACGCATCGCCGACTACTGGCTAAATGCGCCAATCAGTGTAGCAAACAAATATCAACGCCTAGACAATCAGGAATCTGAAGAATCGGTAAACATAGCTACAGTCAAAACTATCAAAGTTCCTCCTATATTTATCTCTGGAGTCAATAATATAACTCCGTTATTGAACATGCTAAATCTAATCACTAAAGATAATTATACTATTAAAGTGCAAAATCAAGAACAAGGCAAGATCCAAGCTAAAATCATCGAAGCCTACGACGTAATTATTAAAGCCTTAAAAAAAAAATACTGAATATCACACCTATCAGAAAAAACAAGAAAAACCATTCAAAGTAATATTACGTAATATGCACCATTCAACCAAAATCGATAGCATAAAAAACGAAATAGAAAGTCATGGCCACACGGTACTAAACATTATAAATATGCGGCAAAGGATAACGAAAAAGCCGCTACCCTTTTTGCTATAGATCTAAAGCCAGATGTAAATAATAAAAGTATCTACGCGATTGAATACCTACTAAACACTAAAATTAAGTTTGAAGCCCCGCACCCTAAACGTGAAATACCCCAATGCATAAACTGTCAACGTTATGATCACACAAAGAACTTTTGCTTCCATCTCCCGCGATGTGTTAAGTGCACAGGCAATCACAAAACAACAGATTGCATGCATAGAGATAAATCCGATAAAGTAAAGTGTGTATTGTGCGGCGGGAATCACCCAGCCAACTATAAAGGCTGTATAATTTATAAACAATTACAAAAAGCTAAATTCCCGTCTCTGAGGAGTAAAGAAATAGCACCAAAACAAAATGTTATGGAACAAATCGAATACTCAAAACAACCATTAGAGCATCCAAAGCCTAATCACCCAGGACTCACCTATGCACAGATTACAACAGGACACAAGACAACACTCCTAACAACCAAGCATCAAACCAATAACTTCAAGGACACCAATCTAATGACCTCCAAGAACTAAAAACCATGATGAAAGGCCTCATGGCACAGATGAGTACAATGCTAAATCTCCTTATCACCTTAGTCGCTAAAATGGCGTAATGATTAAAACACGACAACTAGTAATCTGGAATGCTAATGGCTTATCCAAACATAAACTCGAAATACAGACATTCTTGAAAGACCATAGCATAGATATCATGCTAATATCTGAAACTCACTTCACCAAGAAGAGTTACATCAAAATCCCTAAATATTCTGTTTATCATACCATGCATCCAGATGGCACTGCCCACGGTGGATCCGCCATTATCATCAGAAATAACAAAACATTATGTAACTAATGCATATCAAACAGATACAAGCCGCGAATATAGTTGTAGAGGACTGGGTTGGTCTACTCACTATATCAGCAGTTTACTGCCCTCCGAAGCATAATATCAAAGAAAACGATTTTACGCTCTATTTTAAAACACTGAGAAATCGATTTATTTCTGGAGGTGACTACAACGCCAAACACCCTCAATGGAGCTCACGATTATTGTCTCCCAAGGGCAGAGAACTACACAAAGCTATGGAGCATTTAAAGCTAGATGCAGTATCCACAGGCGAGCCGACGTACTGGCCTACAGACAGAAGAAAGATCCCAGACATTATTGACTTCTACATCACCAAAAACATAAATAAACGATACTTAAAGGTTAAATCAAGCCTAGAGCTCTCTTCTGATCATTCGCCAGTATTACTTACCTTGAGCAGCAAAGTACTCAAAAAAGAAAGCCGTGCATACTGAGCAATAAAAGAACCGATTGGGAATATTTTCGCTTACAAATTGAAGAAATATTAAACACATCAATACCACTAAAAACTGAGTATGAAATTACTGAATCGATAGAACACTTTAACCAGTGCATACAGCAAGCTGCATGAAACGCTACTCCGTTCAACCCAGTAAAGGACAGACTTAACGAATTTTCAGTACCGGTAAGATTAAAAGTAAGAGAAAAACGTAAACTCAGGAAACAGTGGCAGACATCCAGATCCCCAGAGTTAAAATCTAAGTTAAATAAAGTCACCAAAAGCCTGCGAAAGTTGCTTAACTCAGAGAGAAATCAGGGGATACAGGAATATCTACAAAACTTGGGTGCAACCCAAGCATCTGACTACATGCTTTGGAAGGCGACTAAGCGCTTTAAGCAACCCGAAATCCCAATAATACCAGTGCACTCACCTGATGGAAAGTGGGCGAGAAGTGCAAACGAAAAAGCAGATGCATTTGCTCAGCACTTAGCAGAAGTTTTTACTCCACATCCTGTCGCAGCACAATCAGAAGAAGAAGAAGACGAAATCTATCGAGTGATAAACGAACCCTACCAGTTGAAGCCTCCTCTGCATAAATTTACAAAGTATGAAGTCATCAAAATCATCCGTAATACTAAATCCAAAAAAGGATATGATTTGATCACTGGACAAATATTACAAAACCTGCCAAAGAAAGATTGGAAGTTTTTAACTCAACTGTTCAACGCTATCCTGACAACTAGCTTCTTTCCACTACAATGGAAAGTGTCCCAGATCATACTTACACTGAAACCAGGCAAAAAACCGGAAGACGTCAAATCCTATCGACCAATCAGCCTTCTGCCAATATTGTCAAAGGTTTTTGAAAAATTACTTCTCTCGAGATTGAGACCAATCATAGAAGAAAAGGAGCTAATTCCTAATCACCAATTCGGCTTTCGGCACAAGCACGCTACTATTGAGCAGGCTCATCGAATTTATAAAAAAATATATACAGACTTAGAAGAAAAAAAGTACTGTTCAGCCGCTTTTCTGGACGTTACACAAGCCTTTGACAAAGTATGGCATGCTGGCTTACTATATAAAATCAAGCAAAGTCTGCCCATAAACTACTCTCCTAAAATCGTACCTCGAAGACAGACATTTCTTTGTAAAATATCAAGATGCAACAACGGCCCTTCACAAAATACAAGCGGGTGTCCCACAGGGTAGTGTATTAGGTCCCATACTCTACTTCTTACATACGGCTGACCTACCTACAACAACAGGACATTCGCGGATGACACCGCGGCTATAGCCTCTCACACAAACCCTATCATAGCATCTCAAATGCTGCAAACTAACCTTAATGCTATCCAAAAGTGGTTAAAAAAGTGGCGTATAAAGGCCAACGAAACCAAACCGATCCATGTGACCTTCACCACCCGAAGAGAAACCTGTCCCCAAGTGACACTCAACGATCAACCAATTCCAAAATCAGAGTTTGCCAAATATCTAGGTATATACTTTGATCGTCGCCTAAATTGGAAAATACATATCTTCACCAAAAGAAAGCAGCTCGGACTTAAATTACGTTCTGGTTATTACGAAATTCACAACTATCAGTGGCAAATAAACTATTGTTATACAAAACTATATTAAAGCCAGTGTGGACGTATGGCATTCAACTTTGGGGAACAGCCTCAAATTCCAACATAGAAATACTACAGCGTTTCCAATCTAAAGTTCTAAGAATTATTCTAGATGCACCATGGTTTGTAACCAATGACACGATACCTCCAAGTGCCGAGTGTCAAAGAAGAAATTACAAAGTGTTGCACAGATTACAGCAATAGACTCAAAAATCATCCGAATATTCTTACAACATGCCTCATGAAACAATCTCCTGGAAACAGGAGATTGAAGAGGAAAATACCTACAAATTTCATAACATAAATCATAACAGAATTGTATCAGCACTGTAACATAGTTTATCATGTTATACTCTGTCTTAAAATAACTATAAAGTTTAATCGATATAAGGGCGTATCACCGGATGCGTTCCTTCCATGATCACCTCTAAGTCATAACTATTGCTGAATGTCCTACATACATGGCCAGATTGCAATGCGATTGGGATGTAAAAAAAAAAAAAAATTTGAAGGGTCATCAGAAAGATTATATTAAAATATTAGAGTAAAGAAAGAGAGAGAGATAGGGAGAGAAAGAGGGAGAAAAAGAGAGAGAGATAAAGAAAGAAAGAAAGAGAATGAGAGAGAGAGAGAGAGAGAGAGAAGAAAAATATAAAAAACGAGACAAAAAATAAATAAGTACATTATGTGCTTTCGTTGCCAAGCAAGCTGTATCTTTTAACAAAACAAACAAAAAATATCAAAATCTTTAATAAATTTTTACTGCATATTTTTTATCTTTTAAAAAATCTCATCGTTGTCTTATTTGTTTAATAAAATTTAAAGTAAAAAAAGCAAGAAAAAAACAAAGTGCAAACTTGCAGAATCGAAATTTTATAAAATCTATATACATAAAGCAAGAGAATATTTTTTTGTAAACGTTATAAGAAAAAATAAAATTTTTAATTTGAATATATGTTCTTCCTGAGAAAAAAGTTCATATATAATAAAATATAAAATAAACATGTATAATTATATATAAAATATGTTCATATTTTTTCTCTTGTATAATCTTTATATTCTGTAAACAAAAAAAATAATTAGAAGAATAACTTTTGCATCATTTTTTTAGAAATATCAAATTTAAAAAATACTCATAATATAATTTGCCTATATAATTTTATATATGATTATGTATAAGCAATTTTGTTTCTTCAAATTTTTCCTAAAAAAATTTCTTATTATTTTTTTCGATACGACAGAAATGATACAAGAAAAAAACCATATATAGATATATTTCATATATATAATCATATATGTATGTATATTTATATAACCGATTATATAGGTTTTTTTCTGAGGATCTATTTTCTTTGATTTCAAAGTCTAATAGATAGATCATGTGTGACACTTTCCAAAAACAAATCTAAGTAAATTTTTCAATAAATGTAATTCATTCAACGATTGTTGTAGTCATGGAAAAGTTATATTGGAACCTCTACCACCACTTCCTGATGAACTACAACAATTATTTTTTGGAAATCATAAAAAATCTAAAAAGTTTTTAACAAATCTGCGAAGTTATAATAGTGCATTTTCTTTTGCCTCTTCTAATGCTAATTTGGTTAATTTTAATGCACAAAGACGAGGTGCTTACTGCTTCAAAATTCAAGGTCAAATTTATTATCAAATCAATACTGCATTATATCCTGTTACAAAAGAACAATCAAGTTATGGACAGCTTTTTATTCCTGACGCTGACGAAGCTACAGAATGTCGTTTAAATATAAATACAAATCTCGATAAAGAGTTATTACATACGTTAAATGGTATTATTCGCAACAATAATATATTTGCTCAGTCATATCAAATGATGCACAAAGAAATTCGTAATCAACAAAATTTAGGTTTAAATGTATCTAATTTAAAAATGGCATTCTTAAATAAAAAAACAGGTATTGATCGTGGAAGATATAATGTTCAAAGAACTAACGAAGTTGTTGCAATTTTTTCAACTACTGTAGATGGAAATATTCCTGATTGTTATGTTACAATTAGAAACAAACGTGATAAAACTTTAAAATATGTTAGTACAATGGATTCAAACGTTGAACCTTGGATTTATCCAATGTACTATCCACATGGTACGCAAGGTTGGCACGATAATATTAGACAAATCAATAGAAAACGTGTAACTAGATCTATGTACATTCAATATCGAATGGCTATACGTGACAATATCAATATTTTTTTAATGGGTAAACGATTATTTCAACAGTGGCTTGTTGACAACTATGTAAAAATAGAAAAAGGCAGAATTAATTGGTCTAAAGAAAATCAAAAACAGTTGAGAATGGAAAAGCATCAAGGACTAATCAATTATTTAGAAAAAAAGCGATTGATGCTAATGCTCGTGTTGGACGACTAATGATACTTCCATCGACATTTATTAGTTCACCTCGAAATATGATGCAAAATTATCAAGATGCGATGGCTATTGTTCGTAAATATGGTAAACCAGATGTTTTTATTACAATGACTTGTAATCCAAATTGGCTCGAAATTAAAGAAAATTTACTTCCAAATCAACAACCTGTTGATAGACCTGATATTTGTGCTAGAGTGTTTGATATAAAAAAAATTATTTGGTAGATTTGATTGTTCGACAAAAATTTTCGGTGAAGTAAAAGCATTTGTTTATGTAATCAAATTTCAGAAACGTGGTTTGCCGCACGTGCATATATTAGTAACTTTAAAACAACAATGCAAAATTATTAATTCGGAAACTGTTGATAAGTATATTTCTGCTGAAATTCCGGATCCTTCTATTGATAAAAATTTGCATGAAATTTTCATGAAAAATATGATTCATGGACCGTGTGGTTAGGTTAGGTGATTGGTGTGTGGTAAATGGAAAATGTTCGAAGCATTTTCCAAAACCTTTTCACGAGGAAACAACTATAGATGAAAAAGGTTATCCACAATATCGTCGAAAAGACATTAGCATTTCGTATGAGAAACCTGGAGGATTTGTAGTAGATAATCGATTTATTGTTCCTTACTGTCAATATTATCAATAATTTTTAATTGTCATATTAATGTTGAAGTTGTTTCAAGTATCAAGTCAGTAAAGTATTTATATTAATATTTACAAAGACCACGATGCAGCATCTGTAATCATAGAAGAAGATGTGAATAATATGAAAATTGTTCATGACAAAATTAAAAAAAACACGTCGTTCGACGTAAATGTGGCTTCATCCGTCTATAAAATACGGTCGAGGAACAAATCATTGCGCTGACATTGCGCGAGAAATCTTACGTATATTTCGCCGATTTATTAATAATTTCTTAAAAATAATCCGAACATTATAAATGAAAATAATAAAAATACCTCGACAAAAGTAGATGCGCGGTCCGTAGTCTCCCGCTAAAAGTTGCTGCACTCTCTAAAAAATGATACGAGTGCAATCCATTCAACCGTAGAGTACGGTGCACTACGTATCGTGAGAGACCAAGTATCCGAGCTACACGGCGCACGCTGTTCCCGGGGTCTTCCTCAAATACTCGTAAAATTCTCTCTTCTTCATTAACATGAAGTTGAATCGATGTACCAGCGGTTTGTCGATTTGGCAACAAGGATCCCGTTTCCCTTGCACGTCGTACACATCTTAAAATTGTGCCGACTGTGAGATATCGTCCGGGAAATCGCTCCGCGTAAAGCGAGCCACGGCAAGAGCGTGTATATATATATATACAGGGTGATTCAGAGCAGCGGGATCCGTTAGCGCACGGTGCGATAGCCCACTACCCGATAGCACACCAAATAAATCGAATATTTTCCCAATAGCGCACGAAATAAAAAGTGTATCATCTTGATAGCGCACAATAAAAATGCATATTGTCCCGAAAGCGCACAGCCCAATAGTACACTGCAAAAACGTTATTCCCGATAGTCTACAACTCTTTAGTACACAGCCCGATAACACACAAAGTAAATTGAGTATTTTCTCGATAGCGCACAGCTATCGAGAAAAGATGCGTTTCTGTCCCGATAGCGCACATCGTCGTGTGTCACTTGGATGATGCGCTATCGAGAAAAGATGCGTTTCTGTCCCGATAGCGCACAGACATGTAAATGCATGTTTTATACGACTAAATAATTAATTTTTTTAAGTACGTCATTATACGTTCGCCTCGACGTCAATCGAGAGTCGTCGCGTCGCAACTTGCATAAAGTCCCGATAGCGCACCATCTCAATGGCACAGGACGATGTGCGCTATCGGGACAGAAACGCATCTTTTCTCGATAGCGCACCATCCAAGTGACACACAATGATGTGCGCTATCGAGACAGAAACGCATCTTTTCTCGATAGCGCACCATCCAAGTGACACACGACGATGTGCGCTATCGGGACAGAAACGCATCTTTTCTCGATACCGCACCATGCTAGTTGCACGCGACGACATACGCATTCGGGAAAAAAACGGAAGTGTTCCGTTAGCGCACGGTGCGATAGCGCACTACCCGATAGCACACGACAAATTTAACGTTATTCCCGATAGCCCACAACTCTTTAGCATATATCCCGATAGCACACCAAGTAAATCGAATATTTTCCCAATAGCGCACAAAATAAAAAATGTATCATAATAACGTTTTTCCGTGTGCTATCGGGCTGTGCGATATCGGGACAATATGCATTTTTATTGTGCGCTATCGGGATGATACACTTTTTATTTCGTGCGCTATCGGGAAAATATTCGATTCATTATTTTGGATAAATAGTCTTTAATTTTTGAAAGAAATTCTAATTGATATTGCGCTCCCTGAAAAGCTTGTTTAAATTGTGATGGATGTTGAACTGAAGATGAATTGAATAGATCAAAGAAATCATTCATATTTTGGATAAAAGCTGATGTTCTAAGTACAATTGGCGCATCAGCAGGTTTCAAATCTTCAGAAATTACCATTTTCCTCAAGCCACTAGCCACCGTAGAGTTCAAAACTTGCGTAGCGTAACATACTTTCATTTTTTCGAAATTTGAAAATTTTATATGTTTATCAGTAAGTTTAGATGCAAGTCGAAATTCCCTGCTTTGATCTTGAATATATAAGTCATGTTGTAGCCCCAGAAAAGGCTACAGATTTAATGAATATATATATATACATATAATTATATCGATGCAGGAATGCATCGCGAGCGAAGCGATAATCGCGCGTGGTTCGCTGCGTCAGCGGCTCGCCACGCGCGCCCGAGACCGAGCGCGAACGCGAAACTGGAAAGCGCTCTTGGAGACGCACCGGAAAGGTATCGCCGAATTGGTAAAAGTACAAGCGAGGAAATTCGACTTTGAACTTCCTCGCCTGCACTAAAACGCGAATTCAGCAACATAATCATATTTGGTCATGTTGCTAAGGGACCCCCTCCGAAAAACCATGCAGTTCGGAGGGAAGCTCAGCACCCGCCGCGATGAAGCGACGGGCAGTCGTTAATCAGATCCTAAAGAGAAATAATCGTCACGGACAGTTAAATAAAACAAGATACACGAATAACTAAAAGATATACGCGCACCTGAGATAAGCCGACGCGTATCAGACTACCTGTCCGACAGAGTATACAAGAGATACCGCTCTCTCCCTTTAACCGATAATACACACGAGTGTAAATACGTACGCTGGGAGCAGTGACAAAATACCAACCCATTGATTCTATTTAACTGTTATTTATTATAATAAAACAAAGAAAGCAAGCAATTAAAAATATTATTAAAATAAAAGGAGGCCACTGCCCGCCGTATCCCCGGCCTTCCCTGAACGAATCCCGAAAAATCCTGTGCCCCCCTCCTGGAGGCACAACAATCATTAACGCATTTCCAAGAAATAGGTTCAGAATCATATTCAATAATATTATCATGTAAATTATTCCTGACTGCTTTTGCTATATGAAATGAATCAAAAAAATTTGAAATTCGCTTATTATTAACAGAAAAACGGGTTGTTCTCTGTCACAGATAGACATTTAGCAGTTTGTTTAAAATTCGCAGATTTGCTTTAATTGATGCTTCATCAATGCACAAAACACAATATTTATCGAGAGATGACGAAGAAGACTCAAACTTTTTCTTTAAGACATCAAAAACAAAATCATGCAAACCGGGAGCAAAGAGTGATTGTAAAAAGGACGGGTTTTTCGCTTCGATTTGCGGCCCTCGATTTCGGGATCGATTCATATGCGAATCAACTCCTTATGATAAGATATTAATAGAAAAAAGTTTCAACTTGAGGTGACATTTAGTTTTAGAGATATGAGAGTTCAAAGTTATATTATATACGGACGTTCCATTTAACTTGAAACTGCCTAACATCTTGGGATATAAGCATCCATATAAGCATTTGAAAGAAATGTTTCAAAAAGGTCCTAGTAGTAATGGGGCAGGTACGGCCCGTCAAAACAAACCCCCACCACCGCGTTCTCAAGCACCGCGGGGAGTGTCTGGTGTTTTCCCCCACCATCACCAGGACTGACAGGAAAAAAAAGTGGTGATTGGAGGGGGAAGGGTTCGCGCTCAGGTAAGAAAATTTATTTTTTGGAAAAATTTTCTGGTTTTCTCGGGATTTGAACCTGGGTCCTTCATATTGCTGATCCTGGTCCTGATGTGCTGAGCTAAATAAGAACTTACTAGAGTAAAGGTTAGATAAGGCATTTATGTTATGTAGTGGAGGCAGGTATGGCTCTTGGGCCGATATCGGTTACGGTGCTGGTGAAGGAAGGAAAAAGCGCTTTGACGTTCTGCAAGTGGGGCAGGTATGGTCTGTCAAAACAAATGACGTCACATGGTAGTTGACCATGTATAACGTCATGCCTGTGAAGATGAAAAAAAAATAATAACACAGGAACGTGCAGGTTCTGTCAAACGCAACGGTATGACGCAACGAAAGAAATAGTATTATCGGTGTCTTATATTACGATGAGCGCCTATGAAAGAGGTTGTGGAACATCCTCTTTCAACAATAAAAGTAACGGAACTACTACTTATATGTAAAATGGGAAAGAGAAGTGGGTGAAAGAAATCGACAATAGATTTAAATGTACAAATATGTAACGTTTATATTTAAAATTTTTTACAAAATCAAAATTATTCAAGAAGTTTTTACAAAATGAATAATTGAAGAAAATATTCCTGGGATAATGATTATAATTTTCATTTTGTTACTATCATATGTACAATTTGATTGAAGTAAAGCGAGATTATTTCTAAAAATGTTATTTCAAAGTATATATCGAAAAATGATAAATCTTTTAGCTGAATGCGAACGTTACGTTCTATTTCCTTGCTATTACTCTTGATCAGAAGTTTTATAATACTGCTATTAATGTTACTATTGATAGGAAGATTTATCTCTATTTCGTTCATTAGATATCGCGCACATTCGTTGACACTGTTGGAAATTAAATTTAGTTGATTCAAACGAGCGTTTACACATCCAACTATATTTTTCAGTCCCAGAAAGGTTGCTCTTTGCATTACTATCGCAACGCTGTAAGTTTTCTGTTTCTTCGGTGTAGGTCCGTTTGCGTTCATATCCTCGATGTTTTCGGAAGGAAGATCTTCTTGCACGTTTTCGCGATACGCTACTAGCACAGCTCTAGCACCATATGCGATAGTAAAATTTATAATTATTTTGTCGATGATAATCGTGCTCTGTTTAATTTTATCACCGTTTAAGTACAAAGACATTTGTTCCATGTTTTCTTGAAATTTCTGCCACGATTCCATATCGAAGTAAATTCCTTCAGCGTTATGAGATGATAATTTAACAATCGGTAGAAAATCCAGTTCCTCTCCATCCGACGCCATAAGGCCTACATGAATTTTCTTCGTGTAGGATGAATTCAGGCCATATGTTGTAGATAACAACATACGTTGTAGTTCGATTTTTCCCACGAAATTGCATTCTGACTTAAAAGCGCTGACTGAATACAAGGATTTCTTAAAATTTGAAATTTCCTTACGATTGTCCATGATAGCTGCTTCTGCGTAGAAAATCGAAGTTCGAATAATCACGCTCAGAATACAAACGAAAACAACAAACTTTTACAGTTGAACTTGCTAGTTCAGATGGCAGGAAACGACTGAACTTAATTTTCCCGAATACTTAAATTAGAAAGATGAAATAGAAAAGTGGTGGGGAAAATGCGCGCACAGAATAATAAAAAATTATATGTGTATGGAATTTTAAATCAATTTAAAAAATAGATTATAAAAATGTACGTTACCCTCCATAGCTTGCCTGTGTCGCGTCTAAGTTCAGAGAATAGTATTTTTATAACGTAGTTTTACAAAAATCGTGAAAAATATAATAAAAGAAAATTTTTCATATATATATATATATATATATAAAATTGTATTCAATATAAATTTAGAGAAAGAATTTCTAAAAAGTGCCAAGAAAAAAAACAAAACCTTGCGTCACATATAAAAGTTATAAAAAAAGATATTTATTTATTGCTTGTTGGTTTTTCCAAAATTTTTTCACGACATATTTCTTATAGCTAGCCGCCGGGAAAATAAAGAAAATAATAAAGATTACTTCGCGTAACAAAAAAAAAAAAAAAAAAAAAAAAAAAAAGAATAAGTGTTTATTGCTTGTTGGGTTTTCCCGAAATTTTTTTCACGACATATTTCTTATAACGTGCCGCCGGGAAAATAAAGAAAATAATAAAGATTACTTTGCGTAACAAAAAAAAAAAAAAAAAAAAAAGGAATAAGCGTTTATTGTTTGTTGGTTTTTCCGAAATTTTTTTCACAATATATTTCTTATAAATAGTCGGCGAGAAAATAATAAAGATTACTAAAATTTTTTCACGACATATTTCTTATAACGAGCCACCGCGGAAATAAAGAAAATAATAAAGATTACTTCACGTAACAAAAAAAGAATATTCGTTTATTACCGTACGTAACAAGAAAAGAAATGTAAACGTGGGAAGTAGATTATTTCCAAAACTATCTTTGAACTTACCGTTAATCCATCATAAAAGAAGAAAATATAATAATAAAACATTCTTTCGAAAGTTTTGCATTGTATTGTCCTATCGCATTTTGTTTAACAATCCGACCAATACAAAATCAAAGAATTTTCCCCCTTTTCCTAAAGAGGCGTTTTCTTTAAAATGTATAAATATGGTTCTCTGTATTGGAAAAAGTACATTTCATGTTCCGAATTTGAATTTTATCCATCACGCGAGTTACAGTGCAAATAATTAATTATTATGTCGAATCTTAAAAACGTTGTAGAAATTTGCCTTTCACTGGCACAGAGTTTATACGGCCAGAAATTTGACAAATTGTTATCGGGATTAACAAGCGACGACGAAAAAAATTATAGCGTCTTCGGAAAGTTCGCTGGCGAGTGTCCTAGCGTGGTGCTCGCGGTATTATTCCGCCTAGGGCATTTTTGTAATTTTCGCGAACTTTTGAATATCGCCGGAGAAGTTATTGAATCGCGGATCTGTTTTGGTAAGGAAGAGAGCGATGCTGGTGGGTACATAGAATTTCTTCGGCTGCATTTTCATCGATTTCTCCAGAATTCGAATGGTAAGTTTTTATTTTTACTTTTATCGGGTTTAAAATTATAAAATATGTTATTTAAATCAAACAATTTTTAGACTCAACGCGCCCGACCGCGATCGCGAGAGTCGAAGAAAATCGTCACCCTTGAATAAACGAAGATCAAACCGGTAGATTAAGTTTACGCAGGAGACGTTAAGCAGACACGTCGCCAGAGGCGGAACCTTCACGTAAGTTTTAACACATATTTTATAGCGTTGATGAAAAACAAAATATTATTTTTCAAATTTTAAAATACCGTACATTTCAGGACGGGCTCGCATAGTGTTAACTCCAGAACCTCCTGTTATCGATTTAACAGAGGGGGAAGAGAATGACACAGAGGAACCGCTTTCCGGAGAAGTTAGCTCGATTGACGAAGTGGTCATATTCTCCCAGATTGCAAGTAAGTAAAAAAATATTACATCGAATAAAAAAAAATAGCGCGAAAGATTTTTTAAACAAGAGAAATAATACAATATTTTTTAGATTACATCGCAGCAAACGAAGAAGTACGGAATGAAGACCTGATGGAGGGAAATGAAGAGGCAGAAATAGAATCGGGCGAAATGACTGAGGAAGAAGAAGAAGAAGAAGAAGAAGAAATGAGAGAAGAGAAAGAAGAAATGAGAGAAGAGGAAGAAGAAGCGGAAGGCGAGGAGGAGGAAGAAGAAGAAAATGATATAAATGACGTGTCGATGATAGAAGAAGGTAATAACTTAACACATTCTTTAGTTCTTCCTTATGTTTAAATTTTATTTTAATTGAAAAAATCTTACTAGGAAACTTTTACTCAACAACTATCGTCTCCGATATTTCATACACGCCGGTGTACGATCCCTAAAGATATACCGGCGTAACAGAAGGTTGAAGGGAAAATATTAAAACGAGTAAGTTAGCTTAACATAAATAATAACGTAACAATTTTACATTATTAACAAAATTTAAACGTAAGAGAGAAATATTTTACGAAATATTTCATCAGAATAATTTAATTATTCTTATTTTTCACAGTACAGATCGGGGGTGCAAGAAGCGATAAAATACAACGTCAACAACATCAACATCAACAAGTACGCGTAGGAGAAGAAGAAAATCACTCGCATGCAGATGAGGAAACACTTGACACTGTGGAAAACGAGCCCGATAGAAGAGAAGAGGAGGGTATATATACTGGCGATCAGGTAGAAAATAATTTTAGAAGTATTGTATTATTATCGGAAAACGTGCGCCAATTTAGAAATTTCGGTATAGAGGGACGCGAAAATAGTTTTCGTATCCGACCCGAGGGAGCTAATGTATATAACTGGCTAGAGAACGCGTTTCGGGAACTTCACACGTACGTAACGCGTTCGTGTGTACCAGGTGATTACGTCGGGATGACTTTTGATTCCGGAATATTTACGCGTGGACCCGCAGGTATATCGTTCCGACCATTTCGCGACTTGACTTACGAGAATATTTGGAATCTTGTAAGTTCGTTAGCGCAAAGTTGGTCATGATATAGCTCTAGCGTTTAATATCCGCGTTTCTAAAGTTACTCCTCCTCAGGGATGCGGACGTAACGCACTTACGCGGGATATTATTGTTAAGCGTTCGATTTTAACGATTTCCAATTCGGACAATTTATGTATCCCTCGTGCGCTTGTATCCGCTCAAATTTTTAACGAGCGTGGAAATTTGCGCACGGGAGAGTTACATGAAAAATGGAACGCAGTGAGACGACAAAACTCTGTGTTACAACGCAACTTAGCGTTGCAACTTACGAGGAATGCAGGTGTCACGATTCCTGAGGAAGGAAGCGGAATTCCTGAAATCGAACGCTTTCAACAATATCTCGCCGGCGATAATATTGCTATAGTGATATATAATATCGTTACTTTTGGTCGGGGCGGTAAACCGTTGTACAACGGGGTTGAATTCTTAGCTTCTCTACAGAAAGAGAGACAAGTACGTGCTTAAATATATTATTTCATCCGGACATGAAGCAATTCGACGTAATTTTAAATTTAAGGGCCGCCGTGGGTGGGCGAGGATACTGCGTTCCGTGTAATTTAAGTTATCGCTCCGATAAGGGGGAGCATCGATGCTGTAACAAATGTCCGCGATGTAACGCGATGCCGCCGTGCGAGCAAACAAATACGCCACATATTAGGTGCAATAATTGTGGACGGGGATTTTTTAATCGTGAATGCTTGGAGCGTCACCGTGCGCGGAAATCATACGATGGAAAATCGCAAAAAAGCGTTTGCGAAATTGTACGATTTTGTAATGATTGCGGTCGGTTAATTCAAAGAAATAAACAACACGAATGCGACATGGCTTATTGCGCCGTGTATCATTCTTTACAATCGCTGAACCACCTTTGTTATATGTTACCTATTCGGTGCGGCGATAATTCTAATCCTTATTGTGCGGAATTTATCGAAGAGAATGGGGAGCAACAACAACGGAGGAACGGCGGCGAAAATAATTGTATACCCGCACGTAAAAAAAGCCGCATAGCATTCGTGTTTTACGACTTTGAGACGAGGCAAGACGAAACGCTCCAAGGTACCACAAATGTAAAAATTCACGTGCCTACGCTTTGCGTCGCTCATCAAATTTGCGAGTCATGCGCGGAAATAAATGAAACCTCGGTGCGATGTCGTTGGTGCGGGATTCGGGAATATATATTTCATTGTAATCCCGTACAGGAATTTGTAGATTTTGTAACGTGTCCGACAAAATATTTTAAACAAATAATTTGTATCGCACATAACGCTAAATCGTTTGATACTCAATTTATTTTACATCACATTGTGGAAAACCGTATCTCGTTAGAGCCGCGAGTAATTTTAAACGGAACGAAAATAGTTGTATTAACGGTGGGACATACAAAATTTATCGATAGTGTTAATTATATGCCGATGTGTTTATCCGAATTACCCAAGGCTTTCGGTCTGACGGATATTTCGAATAAAGGTATTTTTTCTCACTTATTTAATACTATTGATAATCAATCTTATGTCGGTCCACTGCCCGATGTACAATATTATTCACCTGATTCCATGCAGGTGAAAGAATGCGAAAAATTTTTGGCATGGCACTCAGAGATGACGCGTGCGAACTACGTGTTTGATTTTCAACGCGAAATATTGGATTACTGCCGTAATGACGTAGATATTCTTAGACAAGCGTGCATGGCTTTTAGAAAGATCTTTTTACAGCGCGGGGATGTGTGTCCATTCGAGGAATGTACAACTATTGCTTCTACGTGCATGAGAGTATTCAGAAAAAACTTTTTGCGCGAAATAGAGATAGGTGTTATTCCTGCGGATGGTTACAGACGTGTAAATATTCAGTCGCGCAAAGCTCTACAGTGGTTAGTGTAGAAGGAGTGGGAGCTCGGTCATCGCATTATCCACGTAGGGCGAAGCAGGGAATATCGTTTACCCGATGGCACGCTTGTCGATGGGTACTACGAGTCTGTGAAAAACGAAGTAACGCAATATTACATGTGACAGTTTCACGGATGTTTCTGGCATGGTTGTCCGAGATGTTTTCGAGTCAATCGCGATAAACCGCTTTCGTCAGATCATACCGATACAAACGATTTACGTTATGAGCATACCGTCGCAACGACATCGCGTCTTCGAACACGAGGATACAGGGTGATAGAGAAATGGGAGTGCAACTTTGATCACGATATAAATGAAAATGTTGAGATACGTGAATATTTACAACATCATCAAATGTTAGATAACGAACCGCTCGATCCTCGACACTCCTTCTACGGAGGGCGCACGGAAAATATTGTGACGCGCTACGAGATTACGGGAACGAAGAAGATACGATACGTTGATGTATGTTCACTGTACCCGTATGTGTTGAAAACCGGTGCTTTTCCGATCGAGCATCCAACGGTATACGTAGGCGAGGAATGCGCGGAATTAATCGGAATATCGCCAGGATATAATTTCGACTCGGTCGAAGGAATCGTTCGTTGCAGAGTACTCCCTCCCCGCAATCTTTTTCACCCTGTATTACCCTATCGCGTGCAGGGTAAATTATTATTCGCGTTGTGTCGTGCTTGTTGCGAAACATTTTCTCAATCCGCGTGCGCTCATGAACCTTCCGAACGCGAATTCGAAGATACATGGATATCGTGCGAATTAAAAAAAGCTATTGAGAAAGGTTATTTTGTGACAGAAGTTAGTGAGATTTGGCAGTATAATGTCACTCGTTATAATCACACCACGCGCCAGGGAGGTCTATTCGCCGGATATATAAACACATTTTTACAATTAAAGCAGGAGGCTAGTGGTTGGCCGAGCGAATGCACGGATGACGATGCTAAAGAGCAATATCTTCGTGAGTACGAGGAAACAGAAGGTATTGCTCTTGAGAAAAATAACATCGTACACAACCCCGGTTTACGTTCGGTCGCGAAACTAGCGTTAAATTCTTTTTGGGGAAAATTTGGTCAACGCGAAAACTTGCCACATACTGACATCGTTAAAACGCAGCAGAAATTAATGAGCCTACTCACTAGCCCGCAACACGAAATAACCGATATATTGCCCGTAAACGACGAGGTAATATATGTTTCGTCACGAATGCGACAAGAAGCAATCGTACCATCGCCTCTTACTAATGTAGTAATAGCAGCTTACACAACGGCACAAGCAAGATTAAAATTATACGATTATTTAGAAAAATTAGAAAGCCGCGTTTTGTATTATGATACTGATTCATGTATATACGTGAGTACCGGCGATCCTCAGGAATACGAACCGCGTACGGGTAATTTTTTAGACGATATGACGGATGAACTCGGAAACTACGGCGAGGGTAGCTATATAGAGTCGTTCGTATCCGGTGGACCGAAATTTTACGCGTATGTGGTTCGTACACCCGATGGACTCACTCGCGAAGTTTGTAAAGTAAAGAGTATAACTCTGAATTTTGAAAACTCGCGCTTAGTTAATTTTATTAGCATTAAAGAATTATTATTACAAAGAGAAAGAGAGGAACAGGCAGAGGAACAAGTAGAAGAAACAACCCTTGAATCAAGGATAAATCTTCGGTTTAAAGCCATTCGGCGCACAGTGTTTCATGATATAATTATGCGTGATGAAACAAAAAGATATGCGCCTGTGCTATTAAAACGAAGATTTATAAAAACAAAACGATATTCTCTACCGCACGGGTATTTATCAGAAACTTGATAGATATTAGCATACTTTCCTGTTCACTCCTCTAACTTTGCGTGTAAAAATATAGAATTGCGCACGTTTTCCGCCCACCCTGCGTAAAATATAAATATTGTCAAAATGTAAAGTTTTGTAAAATAAAATTTTAGTTTTAAATATAGCTGTAATTTTTTTTATAATAAAATGTAAATCTTAGTTTAGTTGAAAAATGTAAATATAGCTAATAAGAAAAATGCTATGTAAATGCATATATAAAAATAAAAAATTCATTTTTAATAAAAATACTGCTCCTATTTCCTCCCAACTTTTTATATTTTTTAGTTTTATTAACTTAATTTTTAAGTGGTATATTTTTTATTTAGTAAAACAATAATTTTTTTTTAAAATAGCGCGTACGCTCAATCCCTTGTTATCGCGAGCATATGTATGCTGGTGAGAGCATTTTTACTAAATTTACAGCTTATCACCACGTCATTACACTCACCGAGATATTCGCTAGCGCGAGCACGCGACCGCCGCGGGTGGAGGGCCCCGAAGCGTTGATAAGCTTATTCCTCTGCATTCCAACGTTTAACATTAAAAATTTATCGCGCATGCGCATTTTTAACAAGCTTATTATTATTTGTAAGGGTGATGCTGAACTTATTTCATTTATGAATTTGTGTGTAAATGCGCAATCGCTCATTTTGCAAAATGGATGTACGCTGGAAACATCCTTGGACGTCGATCGTCTGCGGTCCTACGGGATGCGGAAAAACGATTTTCGTGGAAACTTTCCTTCGAAGTTTATCAATCATGTCCGATGTACGATTCAAAAGAATTTTATTTTATTACGCCGAGTGGCAAGATGCGTATCAGCGCTTACAACACGCTGTGAGTGAAAGAGAAGTAGAAGAGAAAAGCGCGCGAAGAAGCGGATACTTTAGCGGTAATAATACTTTGAGAAATGCGAAAAAAAATATAATCGAATTTCAAAAGGAATTGCCGCGCTCGAAAGATTATTCCAACGATCCGCTTTCTCCGAAATTGGTAATAATCGACGATCTTATGAGAGAATCATCATCGTGCGACGCTATCGTGGATCTGTTTACGAAAGGAAGCCATCATAAGAATCTCAGTGTTATTCTTATCTCGCAAAATCTGTTCCATCAGGGGCGTGGACAGCGTGACATATCTCTCAACGCAAATTATATAGTTGTTTTCAAAAATCCGCGTGATCGTGCCCAAATTTGTCATTTAGCACGTCAAGTATATCCCGACGACCCAAAGTTTATGGAAGAAGCATATTACGACGCAACCTCGAGACCGCATGGGTATTTATTGCTTGATTTGAAACAATCGACTCCAGACGAATATCGATTTCGGGCGTGTATCTTTCCCGACGATTCGCTGCATTACGTCTACGTACCTCGTAAATCGAGCAATAGAGGAGAGGGTATATAAAAGGAAGGTGATTACATACGCATCTTGCCAGTCGCACTATTACATCGTAATGGTAAAAAAGAATAAATATCCTTCGTCACTGACGTCGTGGAATTCGTCGGACGGAGCAATAAAAACTGCTAGACGATCAATCGGCGAGCGAAACGCATGTCTTTTGAAAACTTTGTGCTATCTGAAAAAAAATCAAAGAGTGTCTTTCTTACGCACTGCAGATAATAAACTAATAAAGTGCATACAAGAGTGCGCTTATAATACGCTCAAAGGAAACGTACCGCTTGGAAGTAACGAAAAAAGACGATTAGCCAAGCATAAAACCATCCTACGACGCGTCGCGACAAAACGAGGTAATTGAAGAGGCAGAAGAAAGCTACTGGTACAACGGGGAGGATTCTTACCCCTATCTTATTGCTCCTTTACTCAAGGTTATATTATCACGGATTATCGGGAAATGAAAAATTATACAACTTTTTATATCAGTTTTTTTTTCAGAATAAAAAGTAAAGCATTAACGATTACGATATTTGAATAATGGAAAGAGCTAAAAAAATGATTTTAATTTCTGCGGAAAATCTTGAGAGAATGCAGCGCATGCAACTTCAACATCATCCGGAAATAGCACCCAGCGCATCATCGTCGGACAATTCGATAAAAGAAAATCTGGAAAATGTTAACGAAAATAATAATACGGTGCAGACGCCTGGAACTACTTTATCGGGACTTGATACTGAGATGTGCCATATTCTTAATCTCGCGACTCCCCGCGACAAGGGGGAAAGATGGAAAATGTATAAGGAAGTACTTCAACGTTATCTTCACTTTGTTCGAGCTGCGAGAAAATGTTTATGCAAAGATAATGGCGAGGTAGGTGAAGAGCAGAACGAAGACATGAAAGATTTGTATGATGACGATAACAATGAACTTTTGGAAACGCAAACTTTAATTAGCAGTGACGGTAACATTAGCGGTAGTAATGCTAGTAGCAGTTTCGGGAAAAAACGCGCTCAATCGGTGGAAATGATAAAACAAATAGTCGTCTCCGTGCCGAAATCTTATCGCGACAAAGCACGCGCTCTATTGAAATATTTGGTAGACATCCCGGAGTCTAAGATTAGCTGGGATAGACGCGGAGTTGTGACTATAGACGGTATAGTCGTAACGGGATCGAATATCTCGGATCTCATAAACGACGCAATACGGAAAAGAAAAACCGTAAAAGCAACCGGAAGAATTCAGTTTGCTCGATTACTGCATGATATAAACACGCCTTCCAATCTCATAGGTAATCGCGATTTGTTACGAGTTCATCATATTAAAAATCCGTTACCTCGCGGGAGCTCCACTCCGAAGAAAACTCTGCGCTCAAAATCATACACTCGTAAATTAAACGAATCCGACGCAGACACGATATTTGTATCCGTCAGCGAAGACAACGCCGATGAAACATTAACACACGATAACGAAGATTCTCCGTCGAAAGGGAAAAAACGTTTACTCGATTAGATGAGACTAATGTCGGAATTCGAAAAACTGTATTACGACCCCTCGCACTACGCAGGGTATTCCGCGGTGGACAATTTAACACGAGCCGTTAAACCGAATTTTAGTCGCAACAATGTTCTCGACTGGCTTAAATCGCAAGACGCGTACACGCTGCATCGACTGGTACGACGAAAATTTCCGCGTTTACATTATAACGTGACAAATATCGACGATTTGTGGGAAGCTGATTTGATTGATCTCCGTAATCTCAAGAGCTATGATGACGGTTATTCCTATTTACTTGTAGTAATCGATGTGTTTAATAAATTTGTATGGGTTGAACCTTTACGTGACAAAACAGGTATCTGTGTAATACGAGCTTTTGAGCGTATATTCTCGAGAAGCAATGGTCGTCTACCGGTTTGCCTACAGACCGATAAAGGATTTATCGGGCGTCCTGTACAAAAATTCTTAAAAGAAAAAGACATTCGCTTTCGCGTAACTCGCAATCCTGATATTAAAGCAGCTATAGTGGAGCGTTTTAATAGAACATTCAAGGAACGTATGTAGTGCTATTTTACGCATAAAAATACACGACGTTACATAAATGTTTTGCAGGATTCACGCTTATAATCACACGCGTCATTCCAGTATCAAAATGCAACCTGCGGTCGTTACGCGGGGAAATGCCCGCATCGCGCGCGAAAATATAACTCTTCGTTGGAAAAACGAGAAATGCGAAAAACAAAAGGCTAAATATCGCGTTGGCGAACTCGTGCGGATCAGTAGAGCAAAAGTCACCTTCGAGAAAGGATACGAGGCGAAGTGGAGCGAGGAGATATTTCAAATTCATCGGGTTCTTGATTGGCGAAAACCGCGAGTGTACGAACTAAGTGACTTAGCCGGCGAGGTCATAGACGGTATTTTTTACGAGCAAGAATTAGCCCGAGTTGAGAAAAATTTACAGGAGGAAGAATTTATCGTCGATCGCGTGATAAAGAGCAGAGGACGTAGTGATAATAAACAGCTGTTAGTTAGCTGGCGTGGTTATCCTAGCAAATTCGATAGTTGGATTCCCGCTTCAAGTTTAATAAATCTTTGAGATGAGGGAGGACCAATTTCTACTGGTTCTTCCGAGCAATAGCAGTATGCGTTATTTTCCGGACAATACTACCTCGTCATTTATTACGGAATTGCCTCAATCGATACAATTACACGGCGAAAGTCGCGCTCAGCGAAATTCAATTTCCCAATACTTTTTTTTATATATAACGCGGTGAGAATATACTCACATTCGCCGATGTTGACATTCGAGGTAACAAGGAAAAAGATTCTGTGATAATTTCGAGGGAAGACGAAATACGGGTTGGCATTTATAAAAATATGGACGAACTTCTCGACGCGATTAATACGACGTGTAAAGGAGTCGATTCGCATTTTCGTCTGGATCGACGGAGGTTATCCGCCGGCAGTATAGAGTTTTACCTCGAGTGTGATGAAAATAAATGTAAACTAAATCATTATGTAAACTTTTCCGATAACTTCTACGAATACTCGGTTTAGGGGATGCACTTTATAATGCTCCTAAGTGGAAAGGACGATACTAACTATGCTTACGACGTATAATCCTGATTCAAAAAAAAAATCTACATCAATTTTTGTTAAACTCGGTTTGGAAAAGGGACACTTTGGATTCTTTAGTTACGAACCCTGTAGTTTGGCTCGCGGTATTCCCGATAAACTATTCGTTTATTGTGATATTTGCGAACCTTACATAACAGGCGATGTGCAGTCTCCTCTTCTCCGAATAGTGTCGGTCGAGGGGCATGGTCGCGATTACGAGTACGGAATGAATCAAGTGAAACATTTCTCTTCTCTGCATTATATCCCGTTACGACGAACAAATTTCAGTAGGGTTGAAATCGATATAAGAGAGTTCGGAAAAAAAACAGCATTCGAATCCGGAACATCGACTGTGACGTTACACTTTAGGCGAACCCGTTAGTATTGCGAACGTCGGTGTCATAGGGAAAAAGATAAAAATTAAATTCTCAAATGCAATATGACAGACTACTATGAGTATTACAATTTACAAAGCGGCAGAGGTGGTGGAATTCCGAGAGTTTTCGTCGGCGCACCTTATCAACGCGGTCATGGAATCGGAAGTTTTTTAGGAGGATTATTTAGACGTATACTACCTTATCTAAGTAGAGGAGCGTGTGCAGTAGGGAAAGAAGCTTTACAAGCAGGTGTTAGTATAATCGATGATATTGAAATAATATACCGCTAAAGGTGTCGGCCGAAAACCGTTTTTAAGAATCGCGTGACAATCTCAAGAGAAAAGCTAAAGAAAAAATAAGTAGTCTGATGAAAGACTCCGGATATAAGACAGATGCGAAAATGCACGCAGCTCAGTTTCCTTTCGCCGGGCTTAACGCGCGTATCGTTAAATCCGCGGTAACGTCGTCACGTAAACGTCGGCGATCAAATAAGAAAAGATTACCGAAAAAAACCAAAGCGCGAAATAAAACATTAAAAAGCAAGGGGAGAAAGAAAAATCGCAAGTCAAAGAAAAGACTTAACTCCTCCACGAAACGTCGTAAAACTTCTAGAAAGCGCACTGTATCCGACATATTTTCTTAAACGATACCACGCTAAACACAGTAGACAATGAAAATATCGGTAAAAGATATTGATAAAAATTTACGGTAAATAATCATGTCTTTTCTTCATACGCATTCGAGCGAGTGTTTAAAAAGTGAACTCGATCTTTTTTCTTTACCCACGCAGACTAGCATCGAAAGTTCACAATGGATCTATTACAAACCCGTCAGCTCGCTCTCGGACGACTCGCCGATAGAATTCGTCATCCCAGGCCATGGAGAAGAATATTTAGATCTCACACATACCATACTGAGTCTTCGAGTGCGTGTGGAAACCAACGACGACCTCGCGCCGCGAACGGGAGGTACCGCTGCCGCCCAGAGGTCAAAGTAGGGCCCGTAAATCATTTACTCCACTCCATCTTCAATCAGATCGACGTGTATTTCAATCAAAAGCTCGTCTCGCCTCCGAACAACGCTTACCCGTACCGCGCGTACATCGAGGCGTTGTTAAATTACTCTTCACCCGCAAAAACTACCCATCTAACCTTGAGTCTGTGGGACGCGGATACACCCGGATACATGGACGATCTATTGAAATCAAAAGGCAACGCCGCGCTCGTGAGACGAGCTCGATACATTCACGGAGAACGAGCGCTAGATCTTATAGGACATCTTCATTGCGACGTTTTCAATCAAGACAAATTTTTAATTAACGGAGTAGAAATACGCTTACGACTCGTACGCTCGAAAGATTCATTTTGTCTCATAGAAAGTAACAGTTTATCGAAAATTCATATATTGGATGCCAGCTTACTTGTGAGAAGAACGAAAATAAGTGCCGGGATGTTACTCGCACACGCTAGAATGTTAAGTAAAGTTACTGCCAAGTATCCACTTACGAGAGCCGAGGTTAAAACTTTTACGATTCACAGCGGGGTAATGGCGGAATCAATAGATCGTGCAATATTAGGTCAACTACCGAAACGAATAATAGTCGGCTTCGTCAATAATAAAGCATTTAATGGTGATAGAAAATTAAATCCATTTAATTTTAAAAATTGGAGTATAAATTTCTTCTCGATATATGTCGATGGTATGTAAATTCCCAGTAGGCCGTTACAGCCAGTTTTTTCGATTGAAGAACCGCTTTATGTTGAAGCTTATCAAACGCTTTTTTCGGGGACAGATATCCATTTTTGAATAAAGGAAATTCTATAAGCAGAGAGGATTATTTCAAGGGATATACGTTATTTGCTTTTGACCTTACACCCGATTTGTCCGCTAATTGTGCCGGCCATTGGAATCTTGTGAAATATGGAAGTTTGCGATTAGAAGTGCGATTCAAGAGAGCTCTCGCCGAGACCGTTAACTGTATTGTTTACGCAGAGTTCGATAATGTGGTAGAAATCGACGCGTCACGTCAAGTTATCGTCGATTTTTCCGGCTAGTTTATCTATGCACGATTTATGCCTCGTAGTGTAATACTCGATTAAAAATTCCCCCTCCACTTTCAAATAAAATATCGATATTGCCGTGTTTTCCAAAAACGTGTATTGTAACAAAAGAAGATTTAGTTTCATTCGAGACGTGAACGCGAGCGTTTCGTGAAGAGGTTATACTTTGTCATTGCAAGCACATAAATTTTCACAATATGGATATAGTCATCGACATACAAGGCTTCCGTGATGTCAACGATAAATTTATCCCAAAGGAAGTCGCCATTGTCTCGATTAACGCCCCAATCGTCGGCCATTGAACTATGATGTCTCCACATCCATTTGGAGAATTATCCGCAAAAGCAAGACGAGAAAACAATTGGCTCTCGCAAAATTATCACGGTATCGAGTGGTTCGACGGTGAAACTAATCTGAAATATTTTATTTCACATTTGCGCGAAATTACAAGACCTGTGCGTTACACTTACGTTAGAGGCAACAAAAAGGCAAGCTACTTGCGGAATATACTTTCCAGAGATATAAATAATTTGGAAGATATCTCTCCGTCATTTAAAAACCTATCGTTAAAAGAAGAAGACGGACGATATTGCTCTCGCCACGGATTTTGAAATTTTGGAATCTTCCGTTGCGCATTATACAATGCTTATAAACTAAAATGCTGGATAATCACACAAAATAATCGTGATATCGACGTTTAGTACTCAAGTTAGTTGTAGTACTGACAAAAATTGTGAAATATACTCCGAAAACACAGACGACGAAACCGCCGAGGAAATCGAAAGCAAAGATTATGTTTTTTGTGACATGAATGAAAATATTAAATCGAGTAATGAAATAGAGAAACAAAACCTGCAAAAAATCGAACATCTAATTGAAAAAGAAGAAGAAGAGGGATTCGTGAAATTGACGAAATCAAAGACGTTGCTGGATGAAAACAAGTTCAAAATTACTAACATTTCTACGCAAACCAACATTGAAAACCCGAAAACCGATATTGATAAAATCGCATTATCAAAAGAGGTAAAAACCGATGTTATTCAAATAATACCGTACGTTCGTTCGCCTTTGTTGGAAAAAAATAAACTCTCGCGAAATTTTACAAGCACTCCACCATCTCGATGCCAAACATGTGGGAGTGTATTCTGCCGACAGAGTTCCGAGGGTGTGGACGGGGTCGATGGCCATCGTTGCTAACACCGACAACCATACTCGACCTGGAGAACATTGGGTCGCTTTCTTCCTCGATAAATACGGTACAGGCACTTACTTCGATAGCTACGGATTACCCCCTTTGTATTCCGGATTTTTATTCCGACTGCGGCGAAATTCCACCATCCACCATTGGAACACCCAGCAATTACAAGGAATTTTTTCTCAAACTTGCGGGCAATACTGCTGCGTATTCTTATATTATATGTGTAGTGGTTACGATCTTAATCAGTTTCTTAATCTTTTTACCGAAGATTGCGAACATAACGATCGCTTGATTGTACGATTATTTAATAAAATTTTCTTTCACGAAAAACTTATTAAACATACCGACATGTAATGTTTAAACATGTAAACCTTTGTGTAATAAAATATAAAAAAATACATTGTACTATTACTTAATAAAAATTAATTATTACCTTAATTATGTAATAAGAATATTGATTTTTGTAATAAAAATCTGCATCAATAAATGTGAGCAATTTTATTTTTAATTATCTTTCTTTCACCCACTCTTCTTTCCCATTTTATATGTAAGTAGTTCCGTTACTTTTATTGTTGAAAGAGGATGTTCCGCAACCTCTTTCAACAATAGGCGCTCATCGTAATATAAGACACCGATAATACTATTTCTTTCGTTGCGTCATACCATCGCGTTTGACAGAACCTGCACGTTCCTGTGTTATTATCTTTTTTTTCATTTTCACAGGCATGACGTTATACCTGCCCCGCTTGCAGAACGTCAAAGCGCTTTTTCCTCCCTTCACCAGCACCGTAACCGATATCGGCCCAAAAGCCATAACTACGTAACATAAATACCTTATTTAACCTTAACTCTAGTAAGTTCTTATTTAGCTCAGCACACCAGAACCAGGATCAGCAATACGAAAGACCCAGGTTTAAGTCCCGAGAAAACCAGAAAATTTTTCCAAAAAATAAATTTTTCTTACCTGAGCGCGAACCCTTCCCCCCTCCAACCACCACTTTTTTTCCTGTCAGTCCTGGTGGTGGTGGGAGAAAACACCAGACACTCCCCGCAGTGCCCGAGGGCGCGGTGGTGGGGGTTTGTTTTGACGGGCCATACCTGCTCCATTACTACTGGTCCTGAATATTTTCGAAAGGGATATTATATTGTACCGATTCATTCTCTCCCTCCCCCCTCTTAAATAATAAAATATAAAACAAAACGCAAAATCAAGTATTCGAACAGTTTCCCGTAAGAGAAATAGCGCGCGACTTTATATCGATTCGACTATTTTTCTTCCGACCTACTTTGCAAATCAATTTTGTTGTGCCGGTTGTTTTTTCCAAATTAATGTGATTAGGACTTGCTCAGGTGTTTAGTTTTAATAATGCCGACCATTACTTGTTTAGGGTGCGAGGATCAAAAGCGCAATAAAAGTGATAAGTTCTACTTCGTCAATAGCATTCCAAATGCAATCATAGTTGTTAATAATTTACAACAGACTTATAATACTAGAAAACGGAAATTAAATGAAATTAGTGTTATTTCTGCAAATAGCAAGTTTTGTAAATCTTGTTACAATATATCTAAAAACCAAAAGGTCAGTTGGAGGCGTGCAAAACCCTCCAACTGACCCAAACTTACCTGATCTATCTTTCTACAGAAAAGGCTATAATTCTCATAAAACATGCACATTTGGTTGCAAAGATACTGCAAACCTGTTTTCAATTCCAAAGACAATTCGCCATGAATTGCTTAGCAACTACAAATTCTTGACTTTTAAAGATGCCCGGCTGTGTAGCAATCACATAGGTATATCCAATTATTGGCCATTAGTCAAACAGGTCGTAAAGCAAGTAAATGCTGAAGAGCAACAACTAGTCTGCGATCTAATGTTTGAGTATTATCAAGAATTGAAGGACAAGAAAAAAGTCATATTTGACCTTAACACGTTAGATTCCATTGATGATAGCACTTTTAAATCGTGGTTTGCCTATGATAAAGAACAATTTAGAAAGATCTGTAGCTTCAGTGAAATTTGTGAATCAAAGCAAGTTGCAGTCTTTCTCTGCAAATTGCGTACGGATCTTTCTAACAATCAAATTGCTAGCTTATTTGGAGTTTGCGAAAAAACAATATGTAATTATTTAAACTTAGTAAGAGAAGATTTGCTTACGAATTTAGTTCCAAAGTTTATAAATTGTACAGATCGCGCAGTCCTTGTGGCTCATAAAACTAATATGTCAAAAGTATTATTTGATATTCCTGATGATAAAACTTGCATTATATTCGATGCAACATATTGTTTAGCTCAAAAGTCTAAGAATTTTGCAGGACAAAAGCAACTTTGAAGCGAACAGAAGAAAATGCCACTTGTCAAACCTATGGTAGAGTGTTCTAGCGATGGTTGGGTGCTATTTGTTTTGGAACCATATGATGCCACGCACAATGATGCAACTATATTGAAGGATTGCTTCAGCAGATATTCAAATGTAATGAACACGATTCAAAAAGAGGATATTATTTTAGTCAATAGAGGATTTCGCGATGTCGTTGATTTCTTAACTAATGAAAAGAATTTAAAAGTCTACAGTCCGGGCTTGGCCAGCTTAATACCACCGAAGCAAATATGTCAAGATCAGTTACTAAATGCCGGTGGATAGTTGAACAAGTTTTTGGTAGATTAAAAAAGAAATTCAAAATATTTTTGATTCCAGCACATAATTCAACATTAGCAAAGGATTATGAATCACTACTGATTGCTTTTTCATTTATGAACTTGTTCTATAAACCAATTCTAAGTGACAAAATATACGAAGACATTGCTCACATAATTAAATCTCGAATAAATGTTCCAAATGGTTTGAAAGATATTGTTAAAGAATTCAATCTATCTTAAGTAAGGTCAGCGTATGTTGAACTTCATTACACATTAATTGATAATCAGGAAAACAACGAAAAACTTCAATTTCCTCAGCTAACTAAATGAATGATCTATACTACATTAGCTTGGGACCATACCAGATACAAAATGCAATATCATACTACGCGGAACATAAAAATGAGGGTATTTTTCTGGTTCAGAAGTTTGAACCAAATCAAAAACACAAAACTGCAGCCTTAAACTTTGCCAACTACGGAATAATTATTGACGATCCCTTGCTTATCAAAGCTTACATGAAATCTCGTTTTCGCAGTGGTAAAAATCACCACATTTTTATTCTTGTTGATAAATCTCAATCGGGGAGATCATCACTTGTCGAGTATTTCCGCACATGTTGAAAGTGGTGCTCGAACAGTGGGATGCTGTAGTCATATTATGACAATTATATGGTACCTCGGCCACGGTCAATATCATGGAATCAAAATCCCGAATCCTAACATCTGTGAGATATCAATTACAATCCTTAAGAACAGTAAATAACTCTTCTTAAGGATTGTATATTTTTCAGCACAAATACAAACACACGCACACACACACGCGCGCGCACACACACATACGCGCGCGCGTACATGTGAAAGGCAAGGGGACTCACAATAATAAAGCCCGAAGGAATCAGGTACCTGCCACGTCCTTGCCGTTGATTCTGGGTAACACAGAGAGCAGGAAACATACACCCATCCAGAGGCTCGAAAAACTGATAGAAAGAACAATTTGTACCCTACTGGATTCAACATTTTACATGTTTTAATTATGAGTCCAGATTCATAATTAGTGACCAAATCACTTTACGATATTTGTTAGTATTGGTCTGTATAACATAATTCAGAAACAGCATATTCCGAAATAAGTTAGTTTTTTTAGAACTTTGACCTCTCATATTTCCAAACTAAATGTCACCTCAAGTTGAAACTTTTTTTCTATTAATATCTTACCATAAGGAACTGATTCGCATATGATTCGATCCCGAAATCGAAGGCCGCAAAGCAGGCGATTTTTACAGTCACTCTTTAGTATACGCGATAATGTCCATCCGCTATCGCATTCCTGAAATTCTTCGAGCGATGCAAGGATTGGCTCGACGACTCGCCGCTCATACCACTCGCGTAAATCGGATGTATGAAAGAGTTCAAAGTTTCTCGTATTGATTTATTGGCACGCTTATCGCCCGCCACAAACTCGCCGTTAAACACTGTATTCACTTTCACACTGTTGTTTTTGCATAACGTCTCGCACGTGCTCGAGCACAATGTCACTCACATCTTCCAAAAATTGATGAGGTTCGATGTGATTATAATTTATAACCGCATATAATTTATAACCAATTAAGATGCGGCTCTCAAACGCGGTATCAATTTCTCGCCATATGAGTCTTTCCGCGTTATTGTCACCACTATAATCACCACCACTGGATACAAACTGTCTCTGCAATCGAGTTTTTGCACCCTCGAGTCGCGCAATTCTTGTCACCAAAGATTGTCTATTTCCGATTGAGAGTCGCGGACGCTTGACACGGCTGCGTTCTTCAAGCTCTTCGATAAACTCCTCGCAATGCTGCAGCCATTCAAAATATTCACTCAATGTGGTGACTTGGTGGGGACGCTCCAACAAGTCGCGTTCTTTCTACTGCACGTTTTCCATTTTTTTTTCTCTATTTTTGTGTGCAAACATAACACATATTGCGCGACATTATTATATGTAATAAAATTCCACAGCTGCTGCACCATCGCATATAGACCTCATCGGGCGATGTAACTTTATGTATCCGTATTTCGTACATTACTCCGATGTCATCTCGAAAGGTGTCCATACACGAAGCACAGAGAGCTAGAGCACCACCCGTTGAATAATAAAAGTGTATAGCGCAAATCTTACGTTGATTTTGCGCACGGACTTGTTCATTTTCTACTACGTTGTCGTCAAAATCGGTATCACTGCAATCACTAATATAATTACTATCGTCTGACAACGTGTGATCTTCGTCTGACGACTCGTTTATTATCGCTTCGAAATTAATATTTTCCATTTATTCACTATTGGGTCACAAACAATTCAAATAACTGACAGTAACCACTTAACTTTTTTTTCGACAGCTTCCTCTAGGCGCTTTCAAATCGTACTATGGTTTGACGGGGCTCTCATCCTTCTTATATTTCGCCTAATGCTGTTTTAAGGATACATGCTACCGAACGTCAACGCTTTTGTATCTATAAGCAGCCGAACGTTGGCGCTTCAAATCTCTTTTTCCATAATATCCTAATGGTCATAAAATGATCATAAAAATTAGAAAGGAAACAGTTTTAACGCGGAGACAGATTCTCAAATTCGAGCAGCCGAACGTTGACGCTGATGCGTTGCAGTCTTTTCTTAAAAATTATGGAAGATGTTTCGCTCCAGTTTTATGGGAAAATTTTCCGCGAGGGTGCAAAGCTGTCGAACGTCAGCGCTTAAAATCTCTTTTTCATAATATGCTAATGATCATAAAATGATCGTAAAAATTAGAAAAGAAAAGTTTTATGGCTTCTTAAGTGCTTCGGCTTTAGACATCTGCTTTCGAACCTAAGTAGGGCCCTTTACACCTCTCCCCTGCCCCCTTCCCGTAACACCTGACCCCTCGCGTCTTCCAGCGTAACACCAGACCCCTCGCGCCTTCCAGATACCCCCGCCCCCGCAAAAGCTGTCGAACGCCGGCGCTTAAAATCCTAATGATAAAATGGTCATAAAATGATCATAAAATTAGAAAAAAAACAGTTTTATGACTTTTAAAGTGCTCCGGCTATAAATCAATCACAAAGATAAACATCTTTCGAACGTAAGTAGGGCCCTTCACACCCCCCTTTCTTCTTCCCGTAACACCAGACCCCTTGCGCCACCTAGATACCCCCGCCCCCGCACCCCCCTCGAACCCCATGGGTTAGAATCCCCCTCTTACACCTACTGGTGATCATTTTACATTGTCGATGTTTTTAAACAATTTGAAAAACAGATTACAACCACATGCAATTCCCATACCTGTACAAAATGATAATAATATGGAATGTTTGGAGTCAAGCGGAAACAACAATTTGCGTAATGATGAAAATATCTTATCAAATAGGTATTTTGAACTCGTTGGAAATACCATCAAATATGTGTTGAATATAATTATTATGTTTCAGTTGATAGTGATATTATGAAATCCAACTGTGAGAAGCAATTTGAATTTTCAGACCAGATTGAATGTCAATCAATATTAGGTAATAATTTTAGTTCAATATAGAATTATAATATTAGTAATATAAAATTTCAGTGAACCAGAAACAAAAAAAATTACATATGATTGTCATAATTTATGTTTGTTTTTTTGTGATGAATAGAATATAATAAACAATTTTTTAGGTTTTTGTAATTAATTTAATATTTTTTAATATTACAGTTAACAATCAATTGATAATTAACGAACAACATGAACAAATACAAGTGGAATCAATGTTGCAATTAAAACATTAGTACACTGAAACAGAGCCAAGCTCAAATCATTCTCCACGCAAAAAAATTTTGAGAGGCAGAATTCTTGTGTTACATCGGGAAATTCGAAAATTAAAACGACAACTACAACAGAAAAATATAAAAAAATCTGCGAAGGAAATATCTTTGAAAGAATATTGTGAGGCAACGGAAAAATTTCTACCACCAGAAATTGCAAATTTCGTTAAAACTCGAGTAGCTCTTAATAATCGTAAGTCAATCAGAGGACGAAAATATCCGCTTGCATTTAAAAAGTTTTGTTTAAATTTATTGTTTTGTGGAAGTATTAGGACTTATAATTCCTTTGCACAAAAATTTATCCTTCCTAATGTCAGAACTTTACAACGTATGATTGAGGAATTATAGAACACAGGCGAAAAATGATTTTGAAAAAAATTTGTACAAACTGATGAATAATGCAGTGTTTGGCAAAACGATGGAAAATATGCGCAATCGCGTAAATGTTAAACTTTTAACAAAATAGGACGGAAGATGCGGCGCAGAGGCATTGATTGCAAAATCAAATTTTCATAGCAAAAGCGTTTTTTCGGTAAATCTAATCGCTGTAGAATTACGTAAACTCGAGGTGAAATTCTACAAATCAATTTACGTATGTGTATTCTCGATATATCCAAGACATATTTTTACGAATTTCACCACGATTATATGGTGTCAATATATCGGGAGAAATGCAAAGTCATGTACACTGACACGGATAGTCTTATATATCACATTGAGTGCGACAATGTGTACAAGAATATGAAACGCGACATCAGCAGATTTGATACGAGCGACTATGCGATAGACAATGCGTACGGTATACCGCTCGTGAATAAAAAGGTACCGGGTCTAATGAAGGATGAAAACAACGGTACCATAATGACCGAATTTGTCGGGCTTAGAGCAAAAATGTACGCGTTGCGCGTGGATGGTAAGAAGGATACGAAAAAGGTAAAAGGCGTCAAGAGTAACGTTGTTGCGAAAACGATAACGTTTGACGATTACACGCAGTATTTGAACGAAGAGATTGAAATAACGCGTAGTCAATCGTGTATAAGATCGAAATTGCACGAGGTATACACCATTCGTGAAACAAAAATTGCTCAAGTCCGTACGACGACAAGCGGTATATCGTACCTACAACTACTGATACGTTACCGTGGGGACATTATAAAATACCTTTATAAAATATAATGTGTGTGATTTTTTTTTCTTTTATGCGTATTTCATATTTTATATATTGTAATGACTATTGGAAAGGATGTATTAATAAAGATTTTGTATATTTTTATATTGAATACATTGTATTTCTTATAAAATTAAATTACATGATCCTTATGTACCCAAGAATTGTGCGAACTATCAAATCCCAGCCATTTCACGTAAACCTCGTCACCCCTCTTGCGCAGTACTTTCTCCACGAGACATCTGGATAATTCGCGCAATGCAACTCGTGCTCGTAAAACGTTCCAGCGATAGATTTTTTGCGATAATCCTCGAGTAGATATGTTACGGGATTAGTATGCTGCACTTTAACAATCTTAAACACCTCGGTTGTCCAATTTGGTGTGTAATTCTTTTCCTGTGAAAAGTTTCTTGTATTTGCTAACGCGTACCAGGTCACCTACTTTGAACTTTGCAGGAGCAGCAATTTTTATACTGTTGTATAGCGTATTTAAAAGTTTATCAGCGATCGTGGAAGTGACATCGATAGGTCTCATATTGATAGTGCGATATTTTCGCGCATTATATTCTGCAACAAGTCGGGTTAACGCGTCGATCCACTTGTAAGTTCCGTTCAGCGTAAACATCTTCCACATGTCGTTCTTCAGGGTGCGATTGAATCGCTCGACGACAGACGCTTTCAATACTGAATATGTGGAATAGTGATTAATGTTATGTTTCCGTATAAGCCGTTGCACATCGGTATTGTAAAATTCCTTCCTGTTATCAGTTTGAATGTTTTTCGGGCACCTCTTGCTATCTCGAATTATTTTGGCGATTGCATCAGCCGTCTCGCTTCCACCTTTACTCTTGAGTGGTACAGCCCATGCATACTTGCTCAACACATCGATAACGGTGAATATGTAGTGGTGACCTTTGTTGAAACGAGAATACGGACGCATCTCGACGATATCGGCTTGCCACAGATCATCGTATCCCCGCACTATGACATGTCTTTGGGGAAAATTTTTTCTCGCCGGCGCGTGCAGTTCGTTTACCAACTGCCATCTCTCCAAATTATGTTGATTCTTTGCTTTGTCAGTTTTTCTTGAAGGCTGTTTGTTGTTCGATTTTTTATCACTTATTTTCGTTTATCGTCCTTTAATAGCCGTTCTTGACCTGTTCTTGACCTGTTCTGACCCGTTTTTGTGTTGTTCTTGACCTGTTCTGACCTGTTAGTACTTTTACACTGCACTTTACATGTATCAAATCTATTCTGATTCAAGTTATAAATTTTTTCTTTCTGATATCACGTATCGAATTTACTCACGCACTTGATTTATAAATCGATTTATTACTATTAATCACTGATCATATATTACTATTAATTACTATTAATCACAAGCGATTCCGCGGTTTATTTTTATTAAGAAAAAATACACATTACACGCAATTATAAGCAGAGATTATGCTTTATTTACACTAAAGACCGTTAAATTGATAACTGCAGTCGATAAATCAATTGATAAGTATAATATTGTATCACAGTATAATATTGTTGATAATTGTTACGTCGTCTCGACGATTCCTTCCTTCCAAGGAACTTTAACACTAACTGTCTACACTGCGACACTCACTAGGGCATACTGTCTCAACGACTCTCGCGGAGTCGTGGTAACAACTGAGAGCAATAACAACTTATTATTATAAAAAACGGAAAAGGGCAGTACAACTCTAATCTATTGGGAAATGATAATGCACTTAATACCTAAGTCTAAGTCCTCTCACAAAATCATGAAACACATCCTTTTCCATATGATTTCCAAATGCACCGGAAGCACCTAAAAAAACAGGAAACGGGTTCCTGACAACGTTAGAAAAGTTTCTAACCGATAAAACTATCAGCAGAGAGCATAGAAAATAATATGACTCAGAACCACATGAGCGATAATCTTGCTCCAAAAACCATATAAAAGAGAGGTTTTGAAAGAAAACAATACAAGCTCTTTCACCAGTCTACCTTAACCCGTCATTCTGTGAAGTGAACGACAAAAGTTTATCGGTGAACCACCAGCACAGGCGAATCCACGGCAACACTCCGACGGCAATTGGACCACGGAGGATTTTCCAGGCTCGCAAACGAAACCCACGCCAGTTCGCTTACACCCTGATCGTTCAATAGTAAGTCCACTTCCATATTATTTACTCTTCCTTTTGTTCCGTTCCGTTTCTTTTTCTCCCCTATCTTTTCTTCATTTACTTATTATTTCATGTATTTAAATTTACATAGTACCCAAACCAATAATTTGCCGGTCGTTACGCCTTAAGGGGCGGAAATACTTAAACCGTTGGAAGCAGTCAATACTACCCAAGCGTCGGTCCCCCCGACTTATCAAACTATCAAAAGGGACGTATAAATCGGAACCCTTGCGCCCGCGAACTCGCAAAATTCCCCGTCGAACATCTTCTCCTTCGCAACCTCCATCACTCCAACGTTTCCCATCATTAACATCCATATCCTCAGAAGACCTTTGGAATATCATCACGGAAGTATTCAAAGACTTTCACTTTCCGACATACCCTTAAGGAATCTCCAATGTTTCCTTCGCCTATACATACACTTATACAACTTCTTTATTTTGCATTTCCTTTTTTTATTTTAATAAGATCATTATAAACTTCCAATCAGAATTTAAAATTTAATAGTAGTCTCTCCCTTCTCTATTCTGATTGACGTTTTCCGCACTAATGTACACCCGCGATTAAAACACACACACACACACGCGCACACAACTACACGTACTCACGCGAACGTAAAATAAAAATTGATTGTAATTTAATAACAAACACATGTAAACACATATATATTATATATACATATTTATAACCAAACTTGACAATAATTTTATGTAATATACTTTTAAAACTATGAATAAATTTATATAAAATTAAACTCAATTCTCTCAGTGACTTCTAACCCCTCAATCAGTTGAAAGATTGCACTTGATCCTATCCCGCGTAATAAGGATTAATTTCCTTTACCAAAAAGGACCTTTCGACGAATGTCAGAAAATAGCGATATTCATTATTGTTGACTTGTTTTTGGACCTGATAATTCGTTCGACTTGAAACCTACGTCCTGACCCGCACGGTTTCGAGAGCTGGATGTTACGCCCTTCCTTTTAACTCATCCTTCCCGAGTCTGGACGTAACAATAATTAATGCTCTGTATTATCCAGAAAGAAGATAGAATAGAACGCGGCAGCCATAGGTATAATCGTGTAAGTGGAAACATTAGATGATTAGAAAGAGACAAAATCAAGTAACCTGGCTGTCATTGTCTATTCGCGCATGCGTAATGCGCAGTTTTTGATATTTTAGAGCGGACCCAGCTATACGCTCTTCTCTACGCATGCGCTAACAGACAAGGATAGTCAGGTCACTTGACTTTGTCTCTTTTTAATCGTCTAATACTTTTTTAGCTGACTCCCGCGCAGTGATGCCAAAAAAGTTACGCGGCTCCCGGATCACATGAAGCACACCAAGCGCGAGTCGTGTATATGTGGCGCCGAGCATGCGTAGAACTCACATCTACACGGCTCGCGCTTGTGTGCGCGTCATGAAGGCGGAAGCCGTGTAATTTTTCTGGCATCACTGCTCCCGCGCTCTATTCTATCTTCTCTCTGGTATTATCATGGTATCAGATTGATACCATGATAATACAGAGCATTAATGATCGATAGTAGAATGCTTCGAAGAATTTTCAAAAGTGCAATATGTGTCTGCCTGTAAATCAAAAGTATCAATTTTTCTTTATAATTTGCGAATTCAAAAAGAATGTTCCTCGAAAATAAAATATTTGGTTGTCCTGAAAAGGGCAGATTAATTATTTTGAAATAATTTTCTTTTTATAGTAAGTGTTCAAAGTGTCCGCCGTTCATTGTGATACAAGCTCTCATACGTCTTAATAAATTTTCTTGAGTTTTCTCCATAACTTCGTCCTCAATAGAAAATATGGCATGATGAAATTTTCCATTTAATTCTTGGACATCTTCAGAAGACCGCCTGTAAATTATTTCTTTACAGTAGCCCCACAAGAAAAAATCCAATGGAATGAGGTCTGAAGATCTTGCAGGCCAACGTATCGGGCCATATCGGCCCATCCAAATTCGGGAAATTGCTGATTTAAAAAATTTGTGATTATTCTTGCGTTATGTGGGCCAGCACCCTGTCTTATTGAAACATGATTTTATTCCTATTTAATAACGGTATTTCTTCCAAAAAATCTGGCACATTTTCTGCCAGAAATTCTATATATGATGCGGCATTTAGTCTTTCTAGAAGAATAAATGGACCTAATATTTTTGTATGCATAATTCCAGCCCAGACAGTCAGTTTCCAACGAAATTAGTAATTTCTGAGTCGTGTCGCTCGAGGATTCCCTTCGTCTCACACATGCATATTGTGTGAATTAAAAAATCCTCGTGTAAACAGCGATTCATCGCTGAATATTATGCGAGAAGGAAATTCTGGATCTTTGTTTACTCTTCTCAGAAAATCCTCACAAAATTTTTTCCTCCGAGGATAATCTTCTCGTAAATGTTGTACGCGAGTGTAATGGTAGGCGTGCAATTTTTCTTCTTTAAGTACTCTTTGGACGGTAGAATAAGAGAGTTGGTGCTCTCGAGCAATGTCTCGAATATTACTGTCAGGTTTTTGCTTAACAGCACGAAGGACTGTTTCAATGTTTTGTAAATTTCTTGCATCACAATGTCTATCAGTGTCTTTTTTCTTCGGTAAGACGCTCCATGTAATCTTTGAGCTGCCTCAAGTATAACATTAGGCCTGGGATGTCTTACTCGGTTCGGATATAATTCGGCGTATCTTCTTGCAGCAACGTAATATTGCCTCTGACATTCGCCGAGTACCATAAGCATATCATAATATTCTTCATTTGTATAAGCTGCCATTTCGTCTTCATCTATCGTCTTCGGCTGTCGTTCATCTTGTACTTTTTAACGCTAGCAAATTTTATGACACAGTGATGATTGAGAAATAACTGAGAAATATATCTCGTGATATCTACGTGTTTCTGTTTTCGTATAAATCGTTTACATTAGCAAGAATACATTGTGTCCGCATACTATATGATCGACAAGTACACTTAACTCACACTTTTTCGCTGTGGCCATACACACACACACACACACACACACACACACGAGGTGCAAGGGGGCCTCTGGCCCTCCCCCTCCTGCCCTCACCCCGTCCACCTTGCTTCGCGTGGAAAGTTGCAAACCCATATGAACTTTCCTTTGTCTTGCAACGTACATGCGAAGCGAGGTGGACGAGATGGGAACAAGAGGGAGGGGCCGAAGGACTCCCTTGCACTTCCCTGTGTGTGTGTATGTGTATTATGAAAATATTTAAAATATATATCAAGAAAGTAAGAAACTCGCGCAAGTGCGCGTGCGTTGTGTATGTGCCCGAACATAGAAGTAAAATTTCAGTAAAAAAGATAAACAAAGACGACTTACTATTCTCAGCGATACAATATAACAATATAATACGTATTGATGCAATTTGTAAAGGAGTGAAATCTCGATTGGCGATACGGCCCTGAATTGCTATAGCAACGAGGATGAGAGGGGGCGATGGGCACGATCAGCGAACGAGGAGAGTAGTGTAGCGCTGGCTGTATCGAAAGAAACCTTGCAATAAAGCTCCTTATTGAGAAAAAAAGCGTATATCTATTTACACGTGAAAGAAACAGTACGCATTCAGTGTGAAAACGTACTGTTAAAGCCGAAAGGAAGTTGATATTTTTCATCAAAAACATGGTCCTTTGAGCCAGATTGTATATCCGAGAAACACAAGACATGTACTTCGAAGAAGCAAATCGCGAACAGACAAAGACTTGAAGAACGGTTAACATTTAGGAGGATGATTGTGAGGTATAAGCGTTAGCACACATATCATAAAAACGACAAACATAAGGATTTGGACAGGCGAGTTCATAACAAGACAATCCTTTGTTACATGCTAGCGAGGCCAGTGGAGTTCATCTTAACGATCCGTCGACAGTGATTCTCCATATCTAAGATGTTGAGAGAACAAAGACACAGATACGTATCGCATAGTTATCGATAGTATAATAAACATTGTTAAAATATTGTGAGATTATAGTCATACGCGTTACACAGACTTAATCATGACAGACAAAGGAGACGTAAATTTAGCAAGATTAGACTATAAAAAACGAACTTCCAAGGCATCGTTAACTAGATTTGAGACTTATATTAGTGAAGTAGATGTTGATATTGTTGACATCGATGAAATAAAAATAAGAATTGCGAAACTCGACGAGACTTATAATACATTTACCGAGGTACAATTAGATATAACCACTAACGACGACACGATATCCGAGGAACAATTAGATTTAGAATCACAGGAAATAGAAGATAAATATATAAGGTTAAAGATATTAGCCGGAAAATTAATTAAAGAAAATTTAATTTTAACGGAAGCAATGACGGAACGGTTATGCCGCAGGAGATTATAAATAATAACGAAGGATTATACACTAGAGCGTAACAGCCATATAAGATTACTGAGAATTGAGTTACCTACCTTCTCGGTAGCATACGAGGAATAGCATGCATTTTTCGACATGTTTAATTTGTTAATACATTCTAATCGCGATTTGAATAACACTCAAAAATTTCATTAGTTGAGGTCGTCATTGAAGGGTGACGCGGCGGAAGTCGTATCATCGTTAGAAATTTCTGAAAATAATTATGCAGATGCCTGGACTAGATTGAAAGAACGTTACGATAATAAGAGATTGATTGTTCAAAATCATATCAAAGCTATTTTCGATTTGCCAGTAGTAAGAAAAAAAAGTGGTGTCGCTATTAGGCAAATCTTAGACGGTGTATTGAAGCATATTTGCACTTTACAAGGACCGCGCAGAATGCTAAGGGTCGCAGTCCTGGTTTCTTGCTCTTATTAAGAGTAAGTTTTCCCTCACCCCCTTATGGAATTGAAAGGTTGATCAGACTAACTTGTAAATATTAATTAATTTGACGATAAATGAAACTGTTTACATTAATTCGGAATAAATTTAAATGTTACGTAAGAAATTCGATGAAAGGGTAGTTACCCTTTAAAACTGATTTTCTAAAAAAATCCCCAAACAAGTCAATTTTGTTTTAAATGTGAGTGTAACATATATTTTTTTCAAAATTTTTGGATAAAATTTGCAATTTCCCGGACATTTTTTAAATTTTCGTTTTAAATACAAGGGTGGTTTACCCCCTAAAAATGATCGAATCGAGTCGAAAATTTTTCATTTTTCATATCTCTTGGTGATGCAACTATTTTATTTGGTTCGGGCCGAAAATACTAAATCCTTATATACAAAAAAATTAAATCGACCCCAGACACTCCTAAATTCAAAAGGGTGTTTCACTCCCTAACCATGTTTCTTCGCCGATAAAAAATATGTCTTATTTTACGTCTACTGTAACCTATAACATATTCAAAAATTATCAAAATCGGCGATTTACATTTAGGTAGTGTTACTTGTAAGAAGAGAAGTGTCACAACTGTCCGACACCGATTTGATTCTCCTTGAAATATGTTGTTAAACACAAAAATCTAAGAGATACGTATTTTTTATATGAGCGATAATTCATGTTTAGGGGGTGAAACACCCCTTTGAAAAAAGCGGTAATTTCTTTCAAAGTCCAATATCGTCGAAACTATAAGAGATAGAAAAAAATTGTTAAATGAAAGTTTAACGGTTTGAAGAGTACTTTAAAGTTATGAGAAAAAATTTTTTATTTTTTTGTTCAAAAAACTCCCACCACCCATATTTTTTTCAAAGATTGTTAATTTTTTTTCACCATTAAACCTTATTTTTTTCCGAATTCAACCATATATAATAAATTTATTTTACGAAATATCATTTTCAAAAATTAATTTAAATACTTCTGTATATACAAGGTGTCCCAGACAATCTTCCGTCCGTAAAATGACGTATTTCTGACACAATTTTAAGACAATTTTTCCTTTACCAAAATTTAATTTAAAGCGCAGTTTTTGAATTATAAGCAAAAATAGTTAGCAAATCACACGTCGAGTGCAGGAGGCAGGAGCGGCGCGACGCACCGCGAGCGCGGGCGCGGGCGCAGCTGACCGTCCGACGAGTGATTACCGCCGCATGAGTCGCTAACTATTTTATCTTATAACATAAAATTTTGGTAAAAAAGAAAATGTCTTATAATTACGTCAGGAATAAGTGTTCCTTAAAATAACGTCGGACACTGCGATCAGCTGATTGCTACACGCGATGTGTTTTTCAGCTGAGCCAGAAAATCAATATATCGATCGGTCTGAAGTCGTCGACGACAATGTCGATAACAATCGAAGGAGCGTCGCTGTCGCGGAGACGGTTATTTCTCTCTCTCTTTCTTTCACTCATTCTGTCCCTTTCTTTTACGCACACACTCAGACATACACACATCGCGTGTAGCAATCAGTTGATCGCAGCGTCCGACGGCCGGCGACCCGGAACAACTTTTGGTCATTAAAGTAACGTTATTTTAAGGAACACTTATTCCTGACGTAATTATAAGACATTTTCTTCTTTACCAAAATTTTATTTAAAGCATAATTTTATGCTATAAGATAAAATAGCTACTCATGCGGCGGTAATCACCTGTCGGACGGTCAGCTGCGCCCGCGTTCGCGGTGCGCCGCGCCGCTCCTGCCTGCCTTCTATATTCGACGCGTAATTTGCCAATTATTTTTGCTTATAACATAAAAACTACGCTTCAAATCAAATTTTAGTAAAGGAAAAATTGTCTTAGAATTGTGTCAGAAATACATCATTTTACGGACGGAAGGTTGTTCTGGGACACCCTGTATACAGTGTGTCCCTGAATTGCCAGATCAACTCTCATGGGTAGATAGAGAGTGTTAAACTGAAAACAAAAGTCTTATATCATTTAACTAAATTCGCAATAATTAATGAGATATAAATTAATAAAGATTGGCCAATTCGTGCCAGTATAAGTGCGCGGCGCGAAGAAGCTTCTACTTATTACTTGATACTAGACGCGCGGCAAGACATAAACGCAACGCGTACTGTACGTGTCTCTTTCAGTATGCCCTTTGTAGAGCGTTCCGTTTACTGTTTTGTCGCGCGCCCGGTATCAAGTAACAAGTAGGAGGCTTCTTCGAGCCGCGCGCTTATACTGGCACGGATTGGCCAATTTTTATTAATTTATATCTCATTAATTATTGCGAATTTAGCAAAATGATATAAGACTTTTGTTTTCAATTTAACACGCTCTATTTACCCACGAGAGTTGATCTGGCAATTTGGGGACACCTTGTGTACGCTATTCATGCTCATCCATGCTATGTGCATAAACAAGTATCGTTGAAACAATGAGACACAAAAAATGTTTTAAGTAATATTTATATAGTTTTCTGTATACTTTATAATTGTATATATATATTTTTTCTTAATAAAAATAATTTTTTAATTTTTTAAAATTAAATTCTTGCAATTATGTTATTATAAATGGCATGTTTTATGATATTTATAATTTTTACTATGAATAAAAATTGAAGACAATTTTACTCAAAATTTATTCATTTATAATAAAATTATTTTATCGAATCTGTAAGAAATAAACGAAAAAATCACTATATGCATGTGTGGAATCCACTTATAATAATAATAAAAATATTTTTGAGATGAGTATAGTATTTTTAAAATCAATTGTAATGTAAGATAAAATATAGATTTGTACGTGACAATTTGTAAGATATTTTATTACATTACAATTATTTTTAAAAATACTATACTCATCTCAAAAATATTTTTATTATTATTATAAGTGGATTCCACACATACATATAGTGATTTTTTCGTTTATTTCTTAAAGATTCGATAAAATAATTTTATTATAAATGAATAAATTTTGAGTAAAATTGTCTTCAATTTTTATTCATAGTAAAAATTATAAATATCATAAAACATGCCATTTATAATAACATAATTGCAAGAATTTAATTTTAATCATCTCAAAAATATGTTCATTATTGTGGCGACATTGTCACCACACCTTCACACACCTTCCTCTGCATATGATAGGACCAAGTGAGGTCCGCGATAAAGTAAAACGCCCACAACTGGTGACCCCGACAGAGAAACACGATGTCAAAACAGAATACGACAATCAACCTCGAAGAGGAAAGTAGCATAAGTGGCATTACAGTAAGGATTCCCGCATTCTGGCCAGAGGAACCAGAACTTTGGTTCGCACAAATAGAGGGACAATTTGCGCTCTGCGGCATAAGAGACGACCACGTAAAATACGCTCACGTGATCTCCAGACTAGAGCCAAAGCAGGCTCGAGAGATCAAAGATGTGATCACGCAGCCGCCAACAAAAAACCGCTACGAGGCCATCAAGAACGCTCTGATACAACACCTGACGCGCAACCGGCATTACACGGTCCACGCGCGCACATGGTACAACTCCGAAGCGTGCCAGCAGGCAACAAGCGGCGCAAGCAGGGAACCCAATCCTCGCGAATTCCGCGTCCGGGGGTATAAAAGCCGCGCGCCGAGCACCGGCAAGTCAGAGCTCCACGAGCAACGAGTCAGTACACGTGCCAAGGACGCTCTACATTTTGCAAACCAGCCACGCGCTAACGGACAGACCGAGCCAGATTCTACGTCCGCTCCTTACGCCCCGATTACCCGGGCCTCCAAGGAGACAACCGGAATCGCCGGACGACCAGAGACTACAGCCGCCGAGAAGAGTGGGATTCTCTTTCTTGCCGTGGAGGCTCATCGAGGTCGAACGGCCACGCAACGCAAGGACCAGGCCGCCTAGAGCCCTGCTGCACCAGTGGGACATCCGAGTCCGCCGTTACATGTCGCCATCCTACCAAGAGGGATACCCTCAACTGTTGTGGGCGTTTTACTTTATCGCGGACCTCACTTGGTTCTATCGTACGCAGAGGAAGATGTGTGAAGGTGTAATAACCGATGTGATTTTGTATTATCGTCTCGTTTATTTTATGTACAACTATTTACATCTTTGGTGGCCCTTACAGGCCGGGTGAGGCGTGCGTGCGAGTCTTTATGTGATTCGCTCGCGCCAGGTAATCCGTGGCTTGGCCTTGGTACGCCTAACGGGTCCCCAGTGATGTAGGCTGTTGTTGGCGTTGTTGTGCCTCCGTAAGGGGCACAGGGTTTTTCGGGATTCGTGCAGGGAAGGCCGGAGATACGGCGGGCAGTGGCCTCTATTTATTTTAATAAAGTTCTTTTTTTTTTATATGTGCTTGCTTCTTCCTTTTATTATAATAAATAAAAGTTAGATAGACTCAATGGGTTGGTATTTTGTCACTGCTCCCAGCGAACGTTATGTCACTCGCGTTTGATATCGGTTGAAGTGAGAGAGCGGTATCTCTCGTACGCTCTGTCGCACGGGTAGTTTGATACGCGTCGACTTATCTCAGGCGCGCGTATATCTCTTAGTCATTCGTGTATGACTCTGTTGAATCTGGTCAACAGCTGCTCAACGATTATTACTCGTTCGGATCTGATCAACGACTGCCCGTCGCTTCATCGCGGCGGGTGCTGAGCTTCCCTCCGAACTGCATGGTTTTTCGGAGGGGGTCCCTTAGCAACATGACCAAATATGGTTATGTTGCTGAATTCGCGTTTTAGTGCAGGCGAGGAAGTTCAAAGTCGAATTTCCCCGCTTGTACTTTTAGCAATTCGGTGACACCTTTCCGGTTTCGTGTTCGCGCTCGGTCTCGGGCGCGCGTGGCTCGCTGCGTCAGCGGCTCGCGCGATTATCGCTTCGCTCGCGATGCATTCCTGCATCAATATAATTATATGTATATATATATATATATATTCATTAAGTCTGTAGCCTTTTCTGGGGCTATAACACCCCTCCCCCGTTGGAAAAGAAAACGGAAGTACAACGTTTTCTGTTTTAGGGAATTTATTTCTTTTTCTAAAGTTTTAAGTTTCCCGATATATATATATATATATATATATATATATATATATATATATACTATATGTTTTCTTTTATATTATTTTCTTATTCTAGTTTACAATTTTGTTTGTTTTCGCGTTTACAATATTTAAATATAATCGTTTTTCTTATCTAAAATCGCGTGCTTAGGCTACGTTTTAATATTGGTTTCGGGAGTCGATTGATCGGTTCGGATCGCTCTTCGTCGTATATCCTAATTAATGGTCGCTTCCTTCTTTTATTTTTGTTTCGTATGACTATGTAAAGTACAATTAATATTATTATTGTTATCGTGATTGTTCCGCTTGTCGCCATTGGATATACGAATTGTTTTTTCGCGAAGAAATTTTGTTCGTTACTTTTTAAATTGTTGTCTATTTCTTCTAGTTGTAATTTTAATTTTGTCAGTTCCATTCGGTGTTGACTTATGTCTTGTATCGTGTCATTATCGTGTGTTACCGTGTTGCGTTCTCGTACCAGTGTCAAGTTATATTCAGGCAGGTACGTTTCTATATCCGTTTCATAGATTGTCTGCTTCGTCTGTATAGTCATGTCTGGAGTTATTAATTTGCATTTTCCCTTCAGCGTAATTTTCCCAGTGTTTTTAATCACTGTTTTGTATTCTTGTCGTTTGTCGTATTGTATTGTTAATTGTTGCTCGGTAGCAGTCGAATAGAGCCATGTTTGTGGCTGTTGTAATGCGATCCATGTGGTACGCATTGATATAATGTATTTCGTCTTACAGTTACGTTGACGCTGCTGTGTATAAATTTGTATTTCGCATGGTGCATTTAAATTTACTCTATATGTCGGTGTCGCATGCTCACATGTGTATTGTGAGTTAATGTTAATACAATCTTTTAAATCTTTTTCTGTTACTATAACGTATGTTAGTTTTTCTTTGTCTACCGCAATTATTTTATTGTTAATTTCTGTTACTGCGAATATATTGTTATAACTGAATACAGGTAACGCAATTACATTCATTATGGTATAGCTCGGTTGCGCAATTAATGGGAAGATTAGAATGGTATAAATGATTGCTTTATCGCTGAATGCGCTTATTTTCGCGTATTTTTCTATAGTAAGCCAATCTTCGGTGTGTACTTGAAAAGGGAAGTACAGTTCTTGTGGCAACTGCTGTGTTGCTTCCTTTAAATGTGTTATTATGCTCTCTATCGGTGTTAATCTCGGATGCATTGCTCCGTTTTTTGTATATGTTAGATATTCTATAATGTTATCCGCGTCGCGTATTAATTCTGCTATTACTGCGGTAATTATGGTAAAGTGTTCGTTTATCTCGCTGCGTTCTATATATTCATTTACTCGTTTCTGTAAGAGGTATTCGTTACGTTGTATTGTATTTTCGATTTTATCAATATGCCCGATAGTTGTATTTATTATTTTAATTTGATTTTGTACGGCATGCTGTATTGTTTTTTGACTGTTTTTTAATATGTTAAGTTGTTCGTTAATTCGTTTCTCGTCGTTAACGTCCATTGTGCCAAATAAAGACTTTGATGAGGAACCTATTCCGTTTATGAGTCCTTGTCTAGGTTCACACATGTATCTCGAAGATAATGAGTGTGAAATTTCATAGTTTCGCATAATCTTTCGGTCTGTTTTAAATATTCGTTTATTTGCTCGTATCTTTCGTCTAAGTTTGATAAGTCTAATTTTATTACTAGTTTCCAGTTTTCTTTTGCGTAGTGGATTTGTCCGATTTCTTCGAAGAATAACCCTGGGTTATGTTTAAATTCTTGTATCTGGTATGAGAGATTCGTTTCGTCGTCTTTCGTGTGACTTTTGCTGATCCAGCAGGCGAATGTCCTGTAATATCATATTATATTTCATTTTATTATATTTTATCTCTTGGGTGTCGCTCGCCTTCTCTGACTTCGCGGGGTTTGCGCTAATCCAGCGGGTGATACACCGGTAATATTATAATGTTGGTTTAGTCTCTCAACGACTTTTGTTTGAGGCAGATCATTAAGATGCTACGATTCTTGCTCCAATGGAGCCTGCCGATTTGTCGCCAGTGCGATGGATATCGGGATGGTATTCATCCCGATATCTGCCGCGATTGTTTTAGGGGTCGCCTACCGGTTGTGGGTCTACCGCCTCCGGTGGACCCCGTAGTGCGGGCGCGGAGCGCCGTTCTCCGAAGTTCCCGGGTCGCGGGGGGTACTTTGTCCCTCCGCGTTACGTTCTCGGTGCCTGGTGTGAGGTTTGTGCGGGCAGTGGTGCCCGCCCTGGACCTAATGCATCCCGTCCGCGTGGAGCTGAGGAAGGTCCACGACCAGTTCGACTTTTTCGAGTTGAGATGTCGCCGGGGGGAGAAGGAGGAGGACACGGATCCTTGAAGAAGGTGAGTACTAGTTTTCTATATATGGCTTAAGCTTGTTTACGTGTAAGCGGGTGCTTTTCCTTCCTTTCTTTAACGTGTAGTTGATATTCGAGTGCTTTTCGATTATTATGTACGGTCCGATCCATAGAGATTCGAGTTTTTTCGATCTTCCGCGTCGTAGCGTTTCATCGTAAATGAGTACTTTATCGCCGATTTTTGAACTTTGTTTCTTTTGCGGTTCGATCGTAGTGTTCCTTTGATTTCAGTTTTTTCTCTGTGAGATTATCTTTTGCAACTTGATTCGTGGCGCGTAGTCTTTCTTTTAGCTCTTGCGCGTAATCGTCATAGTTGTATGTCGGTTGTGGTGGTTTCGTTAATGCTGTCGGTATTTCGGCTTGGTGTCCGTATACTAGCTCGAAGGGCGTGTATCCTGTAGCTGTATGTGGCGTAGTGTTGTAGGTGAACATCGCGAACGGAATCCATTCGTCCCAGTCAGTCTGATCATTATTAATATAATGTCGTAGATATTCTGTTAATGTTCTGTGCGATCGTTCTAACGCGCCGTTACTTTCAGGATGATACGCGGTCGTCTGAATTTTATTTATTTTTAATAATTTACACGTATTTTTAAATATTTCGCTTAAAAAATTTGTGCCTTGATCGGTTAAAATTTTTTCCGGTATTCCGTATTCTAAAATTATTTTTGTGGTAAATTCTTTACTCACAGTGTTCGCTTCTTGATTTGGTATCGGTATTGCTTTACTAAATTTTGTCAAACTATCTTGAAAAATTAGTAAGTATTTATTTCCAGTATTAGTTATCGTTAATGGACCGATTATATCTAATGCACATTTTTCGAACGGTTTACTCGGTGTATCGGTGATAACGAGGGGTGCTTTAAATCGTCGCGATAATTTATTTTTTTGGCAAGTGTTACATTTTTTAATGTATCGATCGACGTCTTTCGTTAATCCGGTCCAATTGTGCGTGAGGCGAATTCTGTTTATCGTCCTCTCGATACCTTGGTGTCCTCCTGTGGGTGCATCATGATATTCATATAATATTTGTTTCTTTTCATCTGCGCTATAGGCACGTGTCGCATCGTTGCTATCTTTCTCGTCCTCTTCTTTATCTCTTTCTTCGCTGCTGATATCATCCATCTCTTCGTCTTTGGTGGTGAGGATCTTTTCTCTCTCTTGCTCGTCGTCGTCTCGCGTTACGTTGCGGCTTAGCGCATCGGCGTTCGCGTTCGCACGTCCGGCCTTATGTATTATCTCATAATCGTACTCTTCTAATTTTATTCGCCATCGAATTAATCGTGATCCTGGATCGTTCACGTTAAATAACCATATTAGAGGTTTGTGATCTGTAATGACCTTAAATTGTGTTCCGTACACGTAGGGTCTGAAATGCTTTACAGCCCATACAATAGCTAATAGTTCCTTTTCGGTAGTGCTATAGTTTTGTTCCGCGCGGTTCAGTACTCGGCTGGCGTAAGCTATCGGTCGGTCGCTGCCTATCTTTCCTTGCGATAAGACCGCTCCGATCGCGTAGTCGGATGCGTCTGTAGTTATATTAAATTGTTCAGCGAAATCTGGATATTTTAATACGGGTGCCGTTATTAATTTATTTTTAAGTACTTCGAAAGCATTTTGTTGCTCTGCGGTCCACACAAATTTTTCGGTTTTCTTTGTCAGTTTCGTTAATGGTTTAGCTATTTTCGAGAAATCTTCTATGAATCTTCGATAGTAACCGGCTAGACCTATAAATGATTGGATATCTTTCACCTTTTTTGGCGTCGGGAAATCTCTTACCGCTGTTAGTTTAGACGGGTCAGGAGATATTCCATGTTCTGATATTATATGGCCCAGGTACATTACTTCTTTGCGTAGGAATTCGCATTTATCCGGCTGTAATTTTAAATTATTAGTTTGAAGTCGTTGCAGCACTTCCTTGAGTCGCTTGTTATGATCTTCGAAGCTTGCTCCGTAAATGACGATGTCGTCTAGATAGACCAGGCATTTGAGTCCTTGTATTCCTGTCAATACAGAGTTCATTAATCTCTGAAATGTCGCCGGTGCGTTTTTCAATCCAAAGGGCATTCGGTTGAACTCGTAATGTCCATACGGAGTTGAAAAGGCAGTTTTAGGCTTGTCCTTTTCGGCCATTGATATTTAATGATATCCAGATGCTAGATCTAATGTTGTGAAGTATTTTGCGTTTCCCAGCTGGTCCAGTATATCCGTAATATTAGGCAGAGGGAAGGAATCGCCGATCGTCAAGTCATTGAGCTTTCGAAAGTCTATAACTATTCGAAGTTTCGGTTTACCTAATACGTCGGTCTTTTTTGGTACTACTAATAGCGGAGCATTCCATTGACTCGCGCTGGTACGAATTATTCCGTCTTCCAACATTTGTTGCACTTGTTTATTTACTTCCGTCTTATGTTTCTCCGGAAGGCGATACGGTCTTACATTTACCGTTGAGGCGTCTATGCGCGTATTTATCTCGTGTGCTACCGTCGCAATGCACGACAGTGGTTCTCCATTCAGGTGAAATATGTCGCTATATTCATCACATATCCTTGAGAGTGCCTGTCGTTCTTCAGAGTTGAGATGCTGTGTTCGCAACAATTGTCAGATGCGCTCGTTACGTGGGGTATTTTTATCGTCTGTCCCCACAGCTATTGTATAGATACCGTGCGGGTTATCTTTATCGATGTCGTCTATAGTTACAACAGGTGTACGTATCTCAATAGTCTCGTCTGTTGTGTTAATAACGCTGATTGGGCAGAGAAAGTTTTTCGGTTCTACCAGACATCTTCCTATATATATTCCAGGGGCTGTTTCTTTCGCGCGTACTATTCCCGTTTCGTTTCGATTAGTCGCGGCTTGCACGATGGTTTCACTGCGTGGTTTCAAGATAATTTTAGTATATGGTTGCATCTTGAGTACATCCGTACCGATTTTTAACTCTTTATTTTTGTAATCGCAGGATACCTTTTGCTTCCTTAGGAAATCGATTCCTAGTATCCCGTCGTATTCCATGGGAAAGTCGTCTTTTACTACGTAAATTGCATGTTTAATGTCTTGTCCGGTTAGATTAATTGTTGCATGCATCTTCCCTATTGTATATACTTTGTGTCCGGTTATTCCTATTAACGCTAATTTTTTATTGTATATCAATGTTTCGCCTTTTAAATGCTTTACTTTTATTAGTGATATGGTCGCACCGGAATCGTATAGCATGTTTATGCGCCCTGTCTTCGTTTCGCGTATGGGCATCGTTACGACGTCGAGTCCTTGTTTATCTCGCGTCTGTCGTACGTGTGTCACCTGATATTCCAGCGCGCGCTTTGCCTTGCTATCGCTTCTTTCTTCTTCGTCGTTACTACGCTCGGAGTCGGAACTCTTTCCTCGCGTCTTATAACGCGTTCCTTTTGAATTATTTTGAATATCGCTCGATTTATTCGCGTTATTCGGGTTTTTTCGATTCTGTGGTTTTCCTTGCGGTCGGCCGTTTAAAGACCAACACTCGTCGCGATTATGTCCGCGCTTTTTACAATACTTGCAAAATTTTTCTACCACATTGACGCGTGGTTTATCGGGTTTCGGTAGAGCGTATCTGCTCGTTCGACAATCTCGTCCATAATGTCCTATCTTGCCGCATTTAAAACATGTTGCATTAGTATCTCGAGGCGGTCGCGAGTAATTCGAGTCGAGTTTATTTTTATTTTGATAACTGTTTGTTCTCACTCCCATTGGCTTGATAAGTTTTTCTTCCGAGCTCGCGCCGTTTATCGCCTCTTGCAATGTCGAGAAACGTTGTGACCGTACGAGTACTTTCAAGTCGTCGCGTAGTCCGATTTGATAATTAATTAATGCTTGGTCTCTAATAGTTTGCTGAATCGTGCGTTTTTGTTCTAGAGTATGCTCTTTTCCTTCGGTCATAGAATCATATAGTTTCATAGCTACTAGATCAACACGCTGCCCAACGCGTAGGCGGTTTTGCTTGTTTTTTGTTTTAATGTTAATTCATTATTCATTAATTCATTAATTCATTATTCATTAATTCATTAAACAAGAATTTAATTATTCGATTTGCAAGTGTGTCGTGTTTTGTTTCGTTTGATAACAAGCTTCGAGTTGCGTCCGAAATTCATCGAAAGTGAGTATATCGCGCGTTTCAAAATCTTGTCGCGCTCTTCCGCGTAACTTTGTATATAATATCGCCTGCATAAGAGATTCTTCGTCTGCCGGATTTGTATTTTGTATCGCGTATGTGCATGAATTCAAAAAATCTTGCAACTTGTGTCGCGACATTCCGTCAAATTCCGGAATCATTTGTCTCGCTTCCTTTAACGTCAGGAAATTTGGTGCCATACTACGTCGGTTTCTAATGTCGCGATCGGTCCGTCCGTAATATATGCTTTCGGAAAGTTCTTCTCGACGGCTTGTATTTTGATCGCGTTGCTGTAGTTGAGCTACTTGCTCTGTTAAGAATTGTATTGCGTAGCGCATTTCTCTTAACATTGCGGACGTAGAGTCGTTTGTCGATTCTTCTTGCGGTTGTACCGGTTGATTAATTGTTCGTCGCAATCGTGCGATCTCGTCGTCTACCGCGTCATTAGACACGTTTGCGGAAGTAGACGCGCGGGGATTTTGAGCTTCTGCCATCTCACGCGTTCGTGCGTAGATTTCTTCGGGATCAAAAATCTCGCTCTCGTAAGATGTCAATGAAAATTCTCGCCGGAGTGATACCTGGCTTGGAGTTCGACTAAGATACGGTCTCGTTCGTCTGGTTGAGTCGTGTAAATCGTCAGTGGGGTCAGTCGGATTATTTTCAATAAGACTCGCGTCGAAACTCGTAAATGGAAATTCGCGTTCTGTTATAACATTGCTCGGTAGCTCTGTGTCGCTATCGCTCGAGTATCGAGTTTCGAGGTTCCGTCGGACACTATCGCGTATGTCGCAGAGCGCTTCTACTGCTACACTCGTGGGACTTAATTTGCAATATTTTATAGCTCGATTTGCTCGTTCGCTAAGCAACCACGACTTATTTGCTATCGGTTTCGGTACGTTTCTTCCTTCCGACATTCACGCAAATTTAATTAAAATTAATTTGGCTCGGACTTACAGTAGTAGTATTGCTCGCATATTCGCTCGCTGTCTCGGTTTTCGCTGACGTTGCGTCCTTCGCTCGGCGGCTGATAAGGCTGGCGGTCGCGTTCCGGCGGCGATGCGTCGTCGATGGAGTTGTCATAGGTCGGGCGGCTTGGCGGCTCGCGTCCTTGCTCCAATCCTGCGATGCTCTGTTTATCTCGTAGTCCGTAGTCGTCTGCTCTGCATGTAGTTTTTTCTTGGCTTCTTGATGTCCGTCAGTGTTTGCTAACTTTCTGACGTGCCTGCCTGTTTACGCACTTTTTATTTTATTGCAGGTCTTGCACGACAGTCGGGGTGCCAACTCCTTGACATCCACCGGGGGTGTTCCCTGGATCCCACCGCTGCCACCAGATTGTTGTGCCTCCGTGAGGGGGCACAGGGTTTTTCGGGATTCGTGCAGGGAAGGCCGGGGATACGGCGGGCAGTGGCCTCTATTTATTTTAATAAAGTTCTTTTTTTTTATATGTGCTTGCTTCTTCCTTTTATTATAATAAATAACAGTTAGATAGACTCAATGGTTTGGTATTTTGTCACTGCTCCCAGCGAACGTTATGTCACTCGCGTTTGATATCGGTTGAAGTGAGAGAGCGGTATCTCTCGTACGCTCTGTGGCACGGGTAGTCTGATACGCGTCGACTTATCTCAGGCGCGCGTATATCTCTTAGTCATTCGTGTATGACTCTGTTGAATCTGGTCAACAGCTGCTCGTGGCGATTATTACTCGTTCGGTTCTGATTAACGGTTGCCCGTGACGATTATTCCTCTTTAGGATCTGATCAACGACTGCCCGTCGCTTCATCGCGGCGGGTGCTGAGCTTCCCTCCGAACTGCATGGTTTTTCGGAGGGGGTCCCTTAGCAACATGACCAAATATGGTTATGTTGCTGAATTCGCGTTTTAGTGCAGGCGAGGAAGTTCAAAGTCGAATTTCCTCGCTTGTACTTTTAGCAATTCGGTGACACCTTTCCGGTTTCGTGTTCGCGCTTGGTCTCGGGCGCGCGTGGCTCGCTGCGTCAGCGGCTCGCGCGATTATCGCTTCGCTCGCGATGCATTCCTGCATCAATATAATTATATGTATATATATATGTATATATTCACAAGTCTGTAGCCTTTTCTGGGGCTATAACAGCGTCTACTTTCTCCGTAGGTCCTGCAGGAGCTATCGTCTGGGTCCCTTTTGTGGCAAAGGTGGTCTCTCAGTTGCTGGAATACTGGGTGCCGGTCGTTCTGGTGCTACCGTCGTGCTGGACACCTCTTTCGGTGGTGGTCAGTCCGGCTTGAGTTGCCCGGCTTAATGCGCTGAGTGTTGTCTGCGTGGCCTTGTCCGTGCTCTGTGTTCTTTCTGGCGACGGTGGCAGCGGCGACAACAGTTGAGGGTATCCTTCTTGGTAGGATGGTGACGTGTAACGGCGGACTCGGATGTCCTACTGGTGCAGCAGGGCTCTAGACGGCCTGGTCCTTGCGTCGCGTAGCAGCTCGACCTCGATGAGCCTCCACGGCAAGAGGGAGAATCCCACTCTCCTCGGCGGCTGTAGTCTCTGGTCGTCTGGCGATTCCGGCTGTCTCCTTGAAGGCCCGTCCAACCGGATCTGGGTTTGCAAAGAGCGTTTCCGTGGCGATTCATCATTGCCGACACCGTCCAACCAATAATGGGAGTAGACTTCTTAGCTACCGGTCTTCCTAGCTATTACCACCCACTACCGGATATCAGCAAGCAAAGGCTGATAGATGGGAAGACGGGACTACACACCCAAGGACGGCAGGCCAGTCACAGATAAACTCAATAAAGACAGTGATAGAAGAGACGAAGTACCACCAGATGTTAGCAGAGTTTCCTGACATAACGCATTCAGAAGAAAACAGGAAAACAACCAAGCACAGTACGGAACACTTCATCACAACAACAGGGCAACCAGAAGCCACACGACCGCGCAGACTAGCCCCAGAAAAATATAAAGCAGCCAAGTTAGAATTCGACTTGCTACTACAGGAAGGAATTATACGTCCATCCAAAAGCCCATGGCCAGCACCACTGCATATGGTATCCAAAAAAGAAGGAGAATGGAGACCATGCGGAGACTACCGGAAGCTAAACGCCAGGACGGTACCAGACTGCTATCCAATACCTCACATAAAGAATTTCACACACACGCTATCAGGGAAACAAGTATTCTCAACAATCGACCTGATACGCGCGTATAATTAAATCCCGGTACACGCAGCAGATATTCCAAAGACAACCATAACCACACCATTTGGACTGTTCGAATTCTTATACATGCCATTCGGACTAAGGAACGCGACACAAACATTTCAGAGATTTATAAACGAAGGACTTCACGGGTTAGAATACTGTTACGCATATATAGACGACATACTGGTAGCATCACGAACAGAGCAGGAACACATCGAACACCTGCGAGAAGAATTCAGACGCCTAAAGAAATACGGAATCAAAATAAATCCGGCGAAATGCACATTCGGAGCTAGCGAGGTACAATTCCTGAGATACCTCTGGGAAACAAAGACGGCACCACACCGTTACCCGAAAGGATTAAAGCAATAGAAGACTTCCTGAGGCCGAACAACATCAAACAATTTCGCCAATTCCTGGGAACCATCAACTTTTACAGACGGTTCATTCCGGGAGCAGCAAAGGAACAAGCGATCCTTAACGAAGCGCTAAAAGGCCCAAAGAAGAAAGGAAGCACACCGATAACATGGACCAGCGAAATGGAACAAGCCTTCCATAGCTGCAAAGCAAGCCTGTCGAGAGCAACACTACTGTCGCACCCAGAACCAACAGCAGAACTTACACTGACAACGGATGCATCAGATACAGCAATCGGAGCGGTGATACACCAAAAACAAGACGAACAATGGCAACCACTGGCATTTCTGAGCAAGAAACTAAACAACGCCCAGAAACAGTACAGCCCGTATGATCGAGAACTTCTAGCGATATACGTGGCCATCCGCTATTACAGACATATGTTAGAGGGTCGAACATTCACGATATACACAGACCACAAACCGTTAATCTACGCCTTCAACCAAGACGCATTACGCAGCTCACCAAAGCAGGCAAGGCAGTTAGAATTCATCGGCCAATTCTCAACAGACATCCGACATCCGTTGCGGGGAAAGACAATATCGTCGCGGACACACTCTCACGAACACAAGCAATAGAGAGAACTGTCAGCTACGAGGCCTTGGCGCAAGCTCAGACAGAAGACCCAGAGCTACAAGAAATCCTGACGGCAGGGCGAGGACTAAAGCTAACAAAGATACAATTACCAGGGAGTTCCACAACGTTGTACTGCGACTGCAACACGCCCATAACACGACCATACATGCCGAATCAACTACGATAACAAATTTTCACGGCGTTACATAACTTTGCACACCCAGGGACAAAAGCAACCGCAAGATTTGTAACGGAGAGATACGTATGACCGCACGCACAACAGGAATGTATACGATGGGCACGCTCATGTACACAATGCCAGAAATCAAAAATCACAAGGCACAACAAGTCCACAATAGGAAGCTTCATCGAACCGACCAAAAGGTTCCAACACATACACACAGACATAGTAGGACCGCTACCCTCATCACAAGGATTCCGATACTGCCTAACGATTGTCGACCGATTCTCACGATGGCCAGAAGCGATACCCATCGAAAATATCACGGCCGAGACAGTCGCAAAACATATCTTCACGGAATGGATAGCAAGATACGGCACCCCAGCAAAAATCACAACCGACCAAGGGAGACAATTTGAGGCAGATCTCTTTAGACGATTAACGCAACTTACGAGGACAAGCCACATCCGCACCACCCACAGGCAAACGGAATGGTCGAGAGGTTCCATAGGCAACTTAAGACAGCCATCAAGTGCCACCAGACGGAAGCGTGGACAGAAGTTTTACCGATAGTATTACTAAGCATAAGAGCAGCGTGGAAGAAAGACCTCCAAGCCACACCAGCAGAACTACTCTACGGAGAAACCATCCACTCCCAGGCCAATTCCTTCAGGAACAACCAACAGAAAGCACGGGAGACAACGACTACGTGGACAAGCTAAGGAAAGCAATGCACCAGCTAAGACCAGAAGTAAAAAGGCACGGAGAACGAGCTACATTCACGTTTAAGACCACACCGCAAGTGTTTGTACGACACGACGCACCAACACGCGTCCTCTAGCAACCATACGACAAACCATACCCAGTCCTAAACAGGAGCGAAAAACATAAATTAAAAATCAATAGCAAAACGGTCAACATATCCGTGGACAGGCTAAAGCTAGCATACACGTTGCAGGAAGGAACGGAGATAACAGTACCAAAGGAAACACAAACTCGCGCTGGAAGAACTTCCAGACAACCCGTCAGATACGAAGCCAACGGAAAAACATAAGAAAGGATTTTACCACAACCAAGGGGGTCCTGTGGCGACATTGTCACCACACCTTCACACACCTTCCTCTGCGTACGATAGGACCAAGTGAGATCCGCGATAAAGTAGAAAGCTCATAATTATTATTGTAAGTGGATTCCACACATACATGTAGTAATTTTATTTCTCAAAGATTTGATAAAATAATTTTATTATAAATAAATAAATTTTGAATAAAGTTATCTTCATTTTTTATTCATAGTAGAAATAATAAATATCATAAAACATGCCATTTATAATGATATAATTGCGGGAGTTTAATTTTTAAAAATAATTTGAAAAAATTATTATTTTTATTAAAAAAAAATATATACATATATACAAGTATAAAGTATACAGAAAATTATATAAATATTACTTAAAACATTGGGTTGGACGGTGGTCGTGCACGCTGCGGCGCTGAAACTCGCCTAAGGCGAAGAGTACGCGTAAACGCAGGTTCGAGTCCACCCAGACCCAGTAGGATTAAGAGAATTTTAGTCGTAAGGTGGCTGTGCACGCTGCGCCGCCGAAGCTTACCTGAGGTAACTAATATGGCGGAAACGCAGACTCGAACCCACCCAGACGAATTAGGTATTAAATATTTTAGGTATAAGATAATGTAATAGGAAAATGTAAGGTAAAAGGAAAAATAAAGGTTGGAAAAAGTCTCTGTGGCGAAAGCTAGGGACTTAAAACGCAAGGTTTTTTTTTTATTACTTAAAACATTTTTTATGTGTCTCATTGTTTCAACGCTACTTGTTTATGCATATAGCATGGATGAGCATGAATAGAGTGGATATAATTTGCCCACGTTCAAAATGGCCACGGTTAAATTTGACCACGTTCGAAACAGCTATGTTCAAAACGACCACGTTCGGAATGACCACGGAAAATATTGCACGGAGTTCAATTTGCCCACGTTCAAAATGGACACGTCCGATTTGGCCACGTTCGAAACGGCCACGTTCGATTTGACCACGCTCAAAACGGCCACGTTCGTAATGGACACATTCAAAATGGCCACGTTCGAAATGGCCACGTTCGAAATGGCCACGGGAAATATTGAATAAAGTTCGATTTGATCATGTTCGTAACGGCCACGTTTATAATGGCCACGTTTGGAATGGCGACGGGAAATATTGAATAAAGTTCGATTTGTCCACGTTCAAAATGGACACGTTCGATTTGGTCACGGAATAGCCACGTTCGAAATGGGTACGGTCCCAATTGATCACGTTGATATTGACCACGGTTTCGATTGACCACGTAAACATTGACCACACACGCACGCACACACGCACACGAGGAGGGGTGCAAGGGGGCCTCCGGCCCTCCTCCCGCACCCACCCCGTCCACCTCGCTTCGCGTAGAAAGTTGCAAACCCATGCACGTACGTCAATATTAACGTGGTCAATCGGGATCGTGGCCATTTCTAACGTGACTATTCCGAACGTGACCAAATCGAACGTGGGCAAATCGAACTTTGTGTAATATTTTTTGTAATCATTCCAAACGTGGCCATTTCGGACGTGGCCATTCCGAACGTGACCGTTTCGAACATTGTCAAATTAAACGTGGGCAAATTGAATTCTGTGCAATATTTTCCGTGGTCGTTTCGAACATGGTCAAATTTAACCGTGGCCATTTCGGACGCTCCCGCACGAATAGCATATATATATATATATATATATATATACAGAAGTATTTAAATTAATTTTTGAAAATGATATTTCGTAAAATAACTTTATTACATATGGTTGAATTCGGAAAAAAAAGGTTTAATTTGGTGAAAAAAATTAACAATTTTTGAAAAAATATGGGTGGTGGGAGTTTTGTGAAAAAAATAAAAATAAAAAATTTTTTCTTATAACTTTAAAATACTCTTTAAACCGTTAAACTTTCGTTGAACAATTTTTTTTCTATCTGTTATGGTTTAGACGATATTCAACTTCGAAAGAAAATATCGCTTTTTTCAAACGAGTGTTTTGCCCTCTAAACATGAATTGTCGCCCATATAAAAAGTACGTGTCTCTTAGATTTTTGTGTTTAACACATATTTCAAGAAGAATCAAATTGGTGTCGGACAGTTGTGACACTTCCCTTGTAAGTTACACTCTTGTAGACTTCAAAGCAAATTAATGAAAATGAAGTTAATGGAGGAGAACTATGGTATAAAAGAATAGCTTGCAACTTAGATATAATGAATTTAGATGAATATCTACAAAGTTTTAATAAAATTTTGATTGATATAAACATTGATGGTCTTCCTTTGTTTAAAAGTAATTCAGTAAGATTTTGGCCCATTCTTGGAAAACTGGTAAAATCAAAAAATGAACCTTTTATTTTAGCCATTTTTAAAGGAAAGAAAGATCCTGATATTAATGACTTGCTCAATGATTTTGTGAGAAAAATAATTGATTTACGTAGAAATGGATATGTACGAAATGGTGTAAGCTACATATTGTCAATTAGACATTATATCTTGGATACGCCTGCTCAATCCAAAGTGAAGTGTTGCATTGAACATGGTGGCTACTGTGCCTGTGAAAAATGTGAAGTAGTTGGATATTACATTGATAATAGAATGACTTATATGAAATTGGATGAAACTCTTAGGACTGATCAGTCCTTCCTTAATCAAGAGCAACCTTACCATCATACTGGCCGTTCACCGTTAAAAGTGATTGAAGCTTAATTTCCCAATTTCGTTTGGATGCTCTTCATTTGGTATATCTTGGTGTTTTCAAACGATTAATTCTTGTTTGAAAAAAATGGAATGGACCTTGGAAGTTACATTACAATACAATAGAAGATATTTCTCAAAAATTGCTAAGATTAAAAGGTTCCTGCTCGCAAGATTTTAATAGACAACTAAGAATCTTAACTGATTTTTCTTTTTTCAAAGCGACAGAATTTCGACGAATATTGTTGTACAGTGATATGTTAATTTTCAGAGATTCTGTGACAGATGCCGTTTATAAACATTTTTTGCTTTTGCACTGTGCAATTTATATTTTAAGCAGCCCGTCTTTAGTACAAACATATTGTAATTATCCTAATACATTATTAAGAATATTTATTTTTCACTCCGCTGTTATTTATGGACAAAAATTTGTAGTTTATAATGTTCATTCTTTGTCTGATCTTGCTAGTAAATGCGAGGCTTATGGAAAGTTAGATGATTTTTGTGCATTTCAATTTGAAAATAAATTCCAATCTATCAAAGCATCATTGCAATCTGGCTACAAGCCTTTGCAACAAACAGCTCTTCGTGATTTAAAAAAAGGACAAATTGATGTCATATTAGAAAATGGAAAAATGTAGTTGTTCTTTCTTGGAAACGAAAAGAACATGTGAATGAGATTGTAGATGGAACACAGTTCAAAAGAATCCGTGTCAATAATATTATATTTCAATGCAATGAAAAAGATGCATGTTTTAAAACTAACAATAATATTATCGTCGTTCTTCAAAATATTGTGCAAGTAGAAGGTAATGTATACTTTTTGGTTTCCTTTCTTTATTGTAATGGATGCATATGAATATCCTTTACTTTCTTGGAATTTTCAAAGTTGCATGTCAGAATAAGGAAAGACAAATTTTTCCTTTGACCGAAATTGCTTATAAATGTTGGCTCATGCCTGATGGTGAGGGTTATATATATGTGTTCCTTTGTTGCACAGTATGCCCTTATTTAAATAATTTTCTACAGGCTTACTGTTTTGTCGATAAAAAAAATAAAATTTTTAAACATTTTATACTTTTATATAACAAATTTTGTATTAATATACAATTTTGTATTAATATATATTTTAAAAAAATTTTTTACCTTTTTCGTTATTTACTTTCAGTATTGTGATTTTTAAGCAACATTTCTGTGCAAGAGTAAAATTCTTATCTATATTTATGTGTGTGTTGGTATGTAGAAAGAAAACTTATTAATTTTATACTAAATAATACTTTTTTACAAATAATTATTGAATAATACAGCCAATGATCGAGCAATTTAAAATATATGTTGTAACGGTGCACCTTTCCCGACGCTTCGGACAAGCTTATCGGTTCCAGGGTTCGGGAGAAGGGGAAGACTCCAATTGACGAGAACGGGTTTTCGTATGACAAACGTTTATTTAGCGGTAGTATTTACCTGTGGTTGGGTCGTGTGCTATATACATATGTAGTGGTGTACGTGTGAGGTGTGTAGGTAAGTGTGTGGGGGATGTGAGTGTGAGCGCAAGCGGACGTGGTCGGCAAACGGTATGCGTGCAAGCGGTTGCGGCGCGGGTGATAGCGATGCGTGTTACAAGCGGGTTGCGCGGGTCCTTACAAGCTAAGCGAGCGGTACATGCGGTTATCTACAAGCTAGGTGAGCGGTACATGCGGTTCTCTACAAGCTAGGCGGCGCGGGTTGCGAGCGTGTCGCAATACGGTGCGCGTATCTACAAGTTAGATGGCGCGAGTTGCGAGCGGGTCGCAAACAAGCAAATATCTATAAGCTAGACGGCGCGGGTTGCGAGCGGGTCACAATGCAAGAGGTTTGCAGCGTGGGTGTTTGCAAGCAGGCCGCTGGGCGGCGATCGGGCGCGCGGTTGTCGGTCACCGGGCACACTCGGCAGGAGAAGAGGGCACCCTTCTCCCGGATCGACGGTCAGTCGGGATCGCGGCCGCCGGAAACACCCGGCAGAAGGAGAAAATACCCCCTTTCCGGGTCGCGTGGTCAAGAGTGGAGTCGGTCGCCGTGAACACCCGACAGGAGAAGAGAACACCCTTCTCCCGAATCGACGGTCAGTCGGGATCGCGGTCACCGGGAACACCCTTCTTCCGGATCGACGGTCAGGAACTTGGAGAGAGGCTTGAATCTAGCTGCTGACGTCGCTTCGGAGCTTAACTCTGAGGCTCTTGTCCGGCCGGATTCAGGATCAGGACAGGTGTCTGGTCGTCGGTCGGTCGGGCTTATATACCCGGGAGCCTTTCCTCTCTCTCGCTGCATTCGCGAGAGAGAGGTATCTCAGTGGCGTGCGCGATAGTTCGCGCAGTGGGGGCGCCCATTGGCGCCGGGTCGTGATATCGGAGCGGGTGTTCGGCTCCGCGACCGCTAGTGACGGCATGTCGTCACAATGTTAAAAAATATTTATATTTATTATTCCAAATTTTAAACGTAGACGTTTTGGCTGTACGCAGCCTTTTTCAATACAATTATGAACATATATACAGGGTGGACCATTTTAATCCATCCAGTCGAATATCTCGAAAACCAAGCTCGGGAGAGAAAAATGTTTCAGACAAAAGTTGTATGGTTTCGAGGGGGCCATAAGATGGTACTATTAGTTTGACCTTGAAAAGTCATTTGAAGATCACTTCAAGTTTTTTAAATGGAACACCCTATATATTTTTACATATTCTTGTAGCTCATCTCAAGAGCTTTTCAAAACACTTATGACAAAGTATTTTTCATTAAGTATTTTTTGAGTTATAAAGCTTCAAAGTTGCAGTATTTTGACATAAAATAAAACCATACAACTTTTGTCTGAAACATTTTTCTCTCTCGGGCTTGGTTTTCGAGATATTCGACTGGATGGATTAAAATGGTCCACCCTGTATATACTTCTAATTAGCTAAGTTTGTTGGATTTGTCAAGTGTTTGCTGCAATTTTTTTTAACAAAGTTGACTATAAATTTATTACAGAATCTGTTAATTTTGCCTATATTGACAAATTGTCAGCAAAAATAAAACCTGCTTACGTAATCTGACACCACATTGATGGCAGAAATTGAACAGGATTGCCCACAATCTAATGGTAGATTGCCAGCAGAATCTGTATTTTATAATTATAGTTATTTAAATAACTATAATATATATATTATAGTTATTATATATATTATATTTGTATATATATAAGTGTAACCAAAACTATAAGTAAAGTTGGATAGCATGTAGAAAGGGTCGCATTTTAGTATTCTAACGTCATGTACAAATAAAAATTAACAATTATTGCAAATAAAAACAAAACAAATGTCAATATAAACGCGAGTCTCACGCAATAAATCATAGAACACCGCAACTATCGCCAATTATCAGTAAGACAATCATCACTTCATTGGTTGAGGGCGAGAAACAACAACTGTCCAACACTAACAAATTATGCGTTTTTTTAGATGCGTGAAGTTGCAACCTCTATAAACAAATTTGAAGAAAATTTTTTGTAAAATAGCGCTCAACTTGGACCGTGTTAAAATCGTAAAAGATGAACAATAAAACTATGGATTTTGCTCCCCCTCCTCTTAAGCTTACTTTTGTGTCCATTATATCTTTGAAAAATTGCCAGAACGTTCCTCCAACAGAATGAGACATCTCACTTCCAATAAATTCGCAACTATACTGTTACGTCCAGGCCCGTAGAAAGGATGGGTCAGAGGAAGAGCGTAATAGGAACTGTTCCGATGTCAAAAGTCTTATCGACGAGTGACTCGGTCGAGCGAGCTGCAGGTTAGCAAACAGGTAAACGACGGGTGTCGTTATTACTCTGTTATGCGAACGCTCTCTCGGTGGTCCCTTTTTTGTAAGAGAATCGAATCTCTTTTACGCGGGACGGGACCAAGTGTAATCTTTCGCGTGGAGAGAGTGAGGGAGTTAAATAAATTTACCGATCATTTAATATTTAATTTAACATTTATTCAATTAATTCTTACCATTATACATATATTCTATATTGATATCGGCCTTAAAATTATTTGTATGAGTGTGTGTGTGTGTGTGTTTGTGTGTGTGGGTGGCGGGTGTTACATAAGTACGGAGGTCATCAACCAGAAAAGAAGGGGAACGAGTGCGATTCTAAAGATTTTATTCTGGTTGGTATTTGTTACAATAGTTTATAATAAGAAAAAAATAATAAAGATTTACGAAAGTGTAATATGTGTTACGGCGCAATTTCGCACACGGTCGTGTCGTCCGATCTATGGTCTCGGTTGGCTCGCGAGAATCGGCGGGTCGGCGCGATTTTAGGCACTTAATAAAAGAACAGGGTTGAATAAAGGGAAAAGAAACAACGGCAAAAAAAAATAAAAAAGAGAAAGTAAATAGACTTAGCTTAGGTAGATTTCGTTGTGTTTCAGCTGCTGGTCAGGTTGTGGTTTAGCTGTGGCTCTTGCTCGGTGGGTGGTCGTTGTTGGGCACTGACTCTAATTGTTTTCAAGATTTAACCAGAACTCTTGATATGTGACGTGAATTTTTGGGTCAGCGAACGACCGAAATAAGTATTGAATGACTCTAATGCTGCACTATTGACTGATTTGAATTTTGTGGTGGTCTGTAATGCGCGAGTCTTCCCTTTTTATATTAAATCTTGAGGGCGTGTTAACAATTTGGGCAGGAATATTTTTGATATCTTGACGTGTAAAAAGCTGTCGTTCGGTGAGATCCTTCTCCTCCTTTTTGATTGTTGCTGATTGGTGGGCTCTGTACGGCCTCTTAGGAAATTTGGAGATTCTTCATTTGGTTATCTCCTGTGATTATGCAGCTGTTTTTATCCATTTATTTATTTAGGGGATCTCGCTATCAATCCTTTTCGGTCATTTCTTTGAACATCGATTTCAATGTTTAAAACATTTTTTCGTTCCGCGGCCCTCTTATGACTGGTCGGGCAATTATTGCTTTATCTTTATAAGAGGTAAAGACATGGAGCCGACAGTGCGTAGCGGTGTTATTTGTTTCTTTTTTAAGATTATGCAGCTGTGTTTGTCGATTTATTCATTTAGAGGATCTCACTATCGGTCCTTTCCGGTCGTTTCTTTTGACATCGTTTTCAATGTTTAAAATATTTTTCGTTGCGCGATCCTTTTTATGATTAGTCGGGCGATTATTGCTTCATTTTCGTGGGAGGAAAAACGTGGAGCCGACAGTGCGTAACGGCATTATTTGTTTCTTTCTTAAGATTATGCAGCTGTGTTTGTCTATTTCGTTGTTTAGAGGATTTCGTTATTGATCCCTTCCGGTATTTGTTTAGATATCGTTTTTAGTAGGTCTAAACATTATTTGTTAATAACGGTTCTTTTTTATTGCGCGACCCGTTTTTTGTGACCGATCGGATGATTATTGTTCATTTCGTGGGAGGAAAAACGTGGAGCTGACAGGACGTAACAATACTAATAAGGCTGTTCTAAAGGTCGAAGAACAATACTTTTTTTAACATGTTACTCAAAATATACACTACTGTCGAAAAGTTTTCGGGCAAGACTTATTGTAACCAACCGTAAATTCGTGTTAGTTATTCATATCTGTCTTGTTTCTCTTACAAGTTGTGTTAGTTTCAGTTTTTCCTGTATTTACATGATGTATCACTTTTGTTATAGTAATAATAAAATTAGAACATTTTTGTTATAATAGCAAGCATTTTATTTGAATTTTTTCAGGTTTTTATTCGAAAACTTTTCGATAATAGTGTATATTATCTTAAATGTATATTTTGTCAAATAATTACTTAATTCATATTATTTTTTTAACTTTTTGACGTATTGTTTGAAGATTTTATAAAATTGTTTTTTAATTATTATGTATAATACTTAATGTTTTTTGTTATTTTACAGTTTATTGTATTTAAACATTTAAATGATGATGGCACCGTACCGGATGACAAAGAACATATATTTTATCATGTAGGGCTTGCTAAATGGATAACAACAAAAATTGATGATAAAATGATAACAAAAATTAAATGGCCACCTTTAAATCTATTTTTGTAAAAAAGGAAGCAACATCAAAATCTGATTGGCCAGAAAAATTTATAAAAATTAAAAGATTTTATGGTAAATATTGTTATAAGTGTTTTACTATAAATCGCATATTAATAATTTTTATTAATTATGGAAAACTAAAAGAAAAAACAGATATTCAATTTACATATTAGTTAATATTATGTATGACAAATTCATCAATATTATTAATAACTGAATTCTAAGAAACAAAGACTTTATTTTTTGAAAAAATTATTTAACGAAAAATTAAAAAAATTTAAATTAATTAATTTTTTTAATTAATTTTTTTACATTATATGAATACTTATACGCAAAATTAAAGATTGCTTTGTTTACAATATATTTAATTAACATTAAATATATTGTACAAAATAACTTTTGTAAAATATTTAATATATTTTTATTTATATTAAATATATTTTATTTATATTTTATTTATATTTAATATATGTTTTATGATTATTTTGTAATATTTAAACAAAAAGTTTTTCTATTACAGTTTAATATTCTTTGTTACAATAACTTGCTAAATAGGAGCATTTATTTTTTATTTTTTATCTTTTATAGCTACTTATTCTGCTGCTGCAAAAGCTTGTATATAGCCTATACGAATTATGAAACAGATAATGAATTGGGAAGAGGTTGCAGAAAAAAAAGAAAACCAATTCATTTGGACTCTGAGGCAACAGATGAGGAGTTTTAGCCCGACTTAAACAGCAAAAGAAAAAGAATAATTAAGAAATCAGATAAAAGTAATACTCTGAAAACATTCAAGAAATCTAAAACAAAGAAAGCTCCTCCTCCTGTTCCGTTGCCAGAAGAACTACGGCCGTCACCTGAGAAGATTACAAGACAGCAAATATCTCAACCTCAACCTCAACTATCTAAGCAGTCTTCGTTTTTACTTTCTGTTGAAGAATTCTGGCAAGAACGTGCAAATTTGCTTTAAAAAACTTTGTAAGAACATGAACAAAAAAAAAAGAGATATACTTGAGAAACTAAAGCAAAATAGACAAGAAAAACAAAAATTTAAAGAAACAATATATATAATTTTAGAAAGGAATCTTTTTCTCCCATTTTAAGGATTATAGAACAAGATGAAAAGTCAAATTTTACTCTATGTGAAAATCTTGTCTCTGTCGCAGATAAAGAAGAATCTATAGATATTCAAGCAGTTTCATCTGTCAGTAGTGAAAGTTATATAGCTACAACCAAAAACTAACCCCAAATTGCCCTTTTTTTGGCCCTCGAATTTCAAATCGAACTATATGCCAAACAGTTCTATATGATAGAACATTAATCTCAGAAAAAAGAGTAACCCCAAAAACACGTTTTTTCGTCCATTTTTTGGCCCTCGAATTTCAAATCAAACTATATACCAAACAGTTCTATATAATGGGACATTAATCTCAGAAAATATTTAAGTTGAGCAGAGGGGTAGTTTTGGAGATACGGGGAGTCAAAGTGACCAAATTCTCAATATTTTCAATATTATCCAAGCACTGTAGCCACAAAAAGAAAGTCAATACTTCTTTGATAACAGTGAGGATTTGACTAGAATTAGTCAGTAGTGATATAATGAGAGTTCTAACCCAGGTGCTTGAGGGGGATGCAGGGGCGAGGGCGAAACCGCGGGCGCGGGGGGGATGACGTCACGCAGGTCCGCAGCGCGGTTTGTAGACGAAGGGTACGCGGAGAGGGGGAGAGGTCCGCGACACAGCTGCAGGTTCGCGACGCGGTTTGTAGACGAGGGGTACGCGGAGAGGGGGAGAGGTTCGCGACACAGCTGTAGATCCGCGACGCGGCCGGTAGACGAGGGGACAGCGGAGAGGAGAGAGGTCCGCGACGCAGCCGATAGACGAGGGGTTTGCGGCAAGGGAAGAGAGGTCCGCTGTGTAACCGATGGGTCCGCGAGTAGGGAAATGGATAGAGAGAGACGGCGCGATAGATGTTCGCAACACGGTAGAGAGAGACGGCGCGATAGACGTTCGCAACGCGGTAGAGAGAGACGGCGCGATAGACGTTCGCAACGCGGTAGACGGAGATATAGACGCGTGGTATAGGATAGGATAAGGAAAGCGCTATGTGCATTGTACATAGCGTAGGACAATGAGAGCATGATGTGGTGGAAAAAGGAGGAGAGCACAATAGAAAGATAGTGTGAGAGAGAAAGAAGGAGGATGAGGGGAAAGGATAGCGGGAGCGCGATAAGACGGAGGCTAAGGCGTACGCGAGAACGCAGATTAAATTTTTTATATATTATTATATATATTATTATTATTATTATATCTTATTATATCTATATGTATAATATATATATATATATATATATATATATATATATATATATAATATATATATTAAATATTATCTAATTAATCCTAAGAGGAGGAAAAAGGATGGGATAGATAAAGGAGGCGCAAATAAGTAATATATGTGTTTAACATAAATATAATTTTTATTAAAAATTTGTGTGTGTACATATAAAGTGTGTGTGTGTGTTTTTAAAAATATAAAATATAAAGATATAAAATATAATGTAAATAATGTAATATAATGTAGTATAAAATATAAAATATAATATAATATAAAATCTAAAATATAATATAGAAATATAAAAAGATATAAAAAGTCTAAAATATAATATAAAATATAAAAAATCTAAGATCTACAATATAAAATATAAAATTATTAAATATAAAATATAAAATTTAATAAAAAGATAAAAAACTAAAAATAATGGGCGGCAGAGTAATGGGGAACGCGCGACGGCTGCTTCTGTAACAGAGAAAAAAATGATCATCTTTATTAGTATTTTTTAAAAAATATTTAAAATTTGAGCGTACTCACAGTACGAGGGGTTCCTCTCCGAACAGCCTGCGGAGACAAAATATATCCACATACATATGTGGATACACCTTGTCTAAAAAGCGAGAGCGGGGGCTGTAACAGAAAAGAAAATGAACATTTTTATTAGTATTTTAAAATAAATATTTAAAATTTAAGCATACTTGCAATAGGGCTCCTCTCTGAAAAGCCTGCGGAAACAGAATATATCCACATACATATGTGGATACACCTTGTCTAAAAAGCGGGAGCGGGGGCTGTAACAGAAAAGAAAATGAACATTTTTATTAGTATTTTAAAATAAATATTTAAAATTTGAGCATACTTACAATAGGGCTCCTGCGGGGGCCGTCGCCCCACAAATTCTCCCGTTCTGCGCACTCCCTATGGTGGGCCCGCACCCAGCGCACTTCCTCCATATGCGCCACGCTTATATATCCAGGGATCGGATCAGCACATATTTCGAAAATCTATTAAAAAAACATATAAATATATTATAAATAAAAAAAAGTGTATAAAAATAATAATAAAAACTACTTACATTTCCAAACAGGACCTCCAGTAGCGCCTGGAATAGGGCGCGGGCCAAATTTCGCGCTCTTCGAAGTGCGCGGCGGCGATGATACCGGCAATGGTCGATCCACTCGGGTAGCCGTAGGTGGCGGAATCCCGTCTCAAACATGGCATGCATAAAAGCTATTACTTGTGACATTTTTAATTTTTAACTTTTGTTGTATAACGTCACGTCACTCGTCAACAGTCAGATACTTTATGTCAGCTCCAGCGGAGGCTAGGTAACGTCTCGGTGAAAAAAATAGGGTAGAGGATGAGCATGACATAAGAGTTAGTACGAATGCTTACTCTTCACAGCTGATAAAAAAATTAAAAGCTGACGCGGACTGTCGCTCCACACAGCATTCATACAGATAATCATAACTGAATAGCAAAAAAATATAAAATATAAAATATAAAATAGATAATATAAAAAATAAAAAAAATTAAAATAAGGGGAAGGAGGGAGAGCGCACCACAGCGTCTTCTAAAAAAAAAACATCATTATTAATATCTTTAAAATTTTATAAAAATGATAAATACATACACAAATCATGTAGAACTTCTTTGTTTACCACATGCATGTATTAATTGCGTGAGAGGCAAGTCGCTTTCTTCTCTCTTCTAAAAAGTCTATCCTTCTTTCTCTTTTCATCTGTAGCAGCTTCTCTCTTCGGAGATGCTTCATTTCCGCGACAACAGGATCCTCAAATTGTAAAAGTTCTACTTCCTTATTGATTACATCACATAAAAAGTTTATATCATCACGAATCTTGAAAAACAGTTTTAACGATCTCGTATGAGTCTTTAGCAAACCAATTTCACGATTTCGCAAAAACTGCACCACAAAAGTCACAGAGCCGTCGAGGGCGTCGGAGCGTTCTCTCCACTGCATCTTATCGCGACACTTACACAATAATAGTTTTATATTTCATGCATTAGTCTTCTTTCGTACAAAACGGATAAAAATTGCACGGTATTAATTGATACAGCGGTCTCAGACATCCACCGCATTCATATAAATCAGGGATCTGTTGATAAACTTCACTTTGATGTGTGCGCACCACATCACTCCCAATCTGTGACCTCTTCGGTAATCGCATGAAACACAATATACAGTGTTTAACAGAAATCTCAGGTTTATAATAAAAAGATATAATGCACAGTCGTTTCATTTCATTGTATGTACGAACTTGTACATCATCTAACGTATGAATAATAGGTTCCACAACATCATTGAAATCACTAGAATTACCGTCAAGAACACTATCGTGTAAGGATTGTACATCCGAATCAGAATGCTCGGACGAAAAATCCATCGAATCGGACGACTCGGCAAACTCGAACGAATCGGACGAATCGGATGAATCGGATGAAATGTTCATCAAGAGTGAATCAGGCGACTCGGAAGAATCGGACGACTCGAACGAATCGGATGAAATGTCCATCAAGTCATCCATAAGCACAAAGTTTTTTTTTTATCAAATATAACAAAAAAAATGTCACAAGGATGACCGCAAACTCGCGTTTTCTTCTAAACTCGCTTTATTAGATGCGACAAAATTGTCACAAGGATGGTCGCAAACTCTTTTATGGCACACGCTTCTCCCAAATATATATTTTAATCTCACATTTCTCATCTCCCTCTAACTCGAGTATCACGTCTCATCTCCCTCTAACTCGAGTATCACGTCTCACCTACATCAGCATTTTCAACATCTTTAGCAGAATGAATGTAGATCCAACTATATACATCATACGTTTAATAAAGAATAGGCAAAGAAAGAAAAAAAAAATCAGTAATAAAAACGGTAATTTATTTATTTATTGCAAACATCATAGAGTAAATCATTTACACCACATGTTAACAATTCACAATCTACAAGTAATTTGCCGTCAAACGCGTCACTCTCACGTATCACTTTTACCGCATCATAAACATCAGTGATATTGTTGCATTGCAAAACGCTAACAAATTGTTTAAACTTTTCATTAACAATATATGTATTCTGACACAGCCAGAAATTACATATGATCGATACAGTCTTCAAAATCAAATAAATGCACCAATGTTTGCGGATGCATATACAAAGAATTATTAGATAATGTTAATTTAACAATCTTGGAATCAGTTAATGTAATCATTTGGATAGATAGATCGCAGATCCATAACAGCTCACTTTCAGTCGATTGTACATGTCGTTCAATATCGGCACGTTTCTGCATCAATGAGTGCCAGGTAACAATAGGCAATACTATTTGATTGCCTCGGTTATCACCAACAAGTAATTCCACATATGACATAGCTCCAACGCTTATTTCCAATCTCCAAATATTTGTATGATGTCGGGGTTAGAGCATACCTTCTTCTAAAGATACGACCCGCGCGACGAGACTCGGATGAAATGCTACAAAATTTTAGAAAAATGTTATTAAAAAATAATATATATATTAATATATATAAATATTAAAAATATTATTTAAAACTAATATAAATAATAAAAATATTATTTAAAAAAATAAAACACACTCTTTCTTTGGCAGTGTCCGTAATCGGGACGTAATAATTCATGTTGCTTCCTTTAGCGGAGATCACAAACGATTGACACGATACTAAATTATTTTAAGTATTAAAACACAATTGAGCACTACACACTGCAATGTGGAGGGGGTTATTGTTCACAGTTTAGCACTACAAATTGTAATGTGGAGAAAGTGATTGTTGATACAGCAAGCTTTTTTTCTCCAAGCGCCGATATACGGCTGCTAATATTCGAAATATGACAAATCTTTGAGATGACGTGGCCCATAGGTGACAATCCATCGAAATATGACAAATCCGCAGCTGCATGTAATTTGAAACTACAAATTATCCATGCGCTAACGAATCTTACTAAAATGTTTAAAGTGTGCGTGACAAATTGCGAAATGCAACTATATGTAATTTGAAGCCGCGGATCTTCCGAGCGCCGATATACGGCTGCTAATATTCGAAATATGACAAATCTTTAAGATGATGTGGCCCATAGGTGACAATCCAACGAGATATGACAAATCCGCAGCTGCATGTAATTTGAAACTACAAAACTTTTGAGCGCTAATATGCAGCTGCTAATATTTGAAATACAGCAAAAAAAATGTTTTCGACATAACGTCATCGTTAGGTGACAAATCGCGACATGCGTGATAGAAACGTCTAAGAATCGCGATATAAAATCGCTGCAAAGAGGTGCACCTCCATTATTTTCGAGTCGTGCATCTTGTTCGGTCTGAAAAACATGGCGGAGCAAATTGTGTGGGAGCAATCCGCCCAGGTAAATTCAGTGGAAGAGTACATTGCGTAGGAGGCGCAATGTAACAAATGTATCGAGTCGTTGGAAGAACAAAATCGAATTAAACGACCACGATTATCGATCGGAAATCGACAATCGCTGATTGCTCGAATCGCGCGACTCGAAGGATTGAAAAATGTGTTGCGCAAGCGTTTCGTACACGCGGGTGCAGGATGCAGTTCGCGAGAAAATGGATTGATTTGGCGAGAGATTGATACGGCGTCCGAAGGTCGTATCATGACACTGGTGCGGTTATAAATTATAATCACATCGAACTTCGTCAATTTTTGAAAGACGCGAGTGACATTGTGCTCGAGCTTGTGCGAGCCATTATGCAAAAACACAACACTGTGAAAGTGAATACAGTGTTTAACGGCGAGTTTGTGGCGGGCGATAAGCGCGCCAATAAATCAATCAATACGAGAAACTTTGAACTCTTTCATACATCCGATTTACGCGATGGTATGAGCGGCGAGTCGTCGAGCCTATCCTTGCATCGCTCGAAGAATTTCAGAAACGCGATAACGGATGGGCATTATCGCGTATACTAAATTTGATTGTAAATATAAATAAATATAATTCTATGCACGCCGGATGTTGCGTGCAATTACTGCGAAAGATAATAATGAAACGAGCAGTAGTTAACGTGCAATCTCAAGACAATGCATGTTTTGCGTGGGCGGTGGTGGCTGCTCTGTATCCAGTTGAAAGATACACAGACAGACAATCGTCGTACCCGCATTATACAACAGTACTGAATCTCCAAAATATTGAGTTTCTAGTCACTCTTAATCAAATTAAAAAATTTGAACTTTATAATGACATTTCAATCAATGTGTATACCATCGAGAATGAAAACATTATCCCGTTACGCCTTACGGAGCAAAAGAGGGATAAGCACGCTAATTTGCTCTACGTGCAAGATGCGCGAGATATCGGACATGTCGCGTGGATCAAGAATTTATCCCGACTCATGAGTTCGCAGCTCAATAAACACAATGGTCAAAAATATATCTGTGATCGGTATGTATAGTTAATAAAACTGTCTAAAAATATTTAAAACAGGGATATAAAAATTTTAACTTTTATTTTACAGATGCATGCACTATTTTCACTCGGACGAGAAACTACAGTTGCATACAGTAGACTGTGGAAAGATGAACGACTGTGCTATCCGGTTACCGAGCAATAAGAACAGGCGGTTCGCATTCGCCAACTACAACAGGAAGGAGCGACTATCTTTCGTCGTGTATGCCGATCTGGAGTGCGTTTTGGTGAAAAAAAAGAAGAAAATTTTTATCAACATCACCATATATTTAGTATCGCTTATTATGTACATTGCTCGTACGATAATTCGTTATCCGCGTATCATTCTCGTCGCCAAGCCAATTTGCGTGGTTCGCCGACGAATTTAAAAATTTGGCGCAACGTGTAGAAAATATTTTAACAACCAATGTCCCCATGGTAAATTTAACGCAAGATGAATGGAAAGAATTTCGAAGCGCGACTCAGTGTCATATATGTGAGAAATCATTCGTGGAAGATGATGATACGCGCGTACGCGATCATTGTCATTTGACCGGACGGTACAGAGGTCCGCGCATTCAAATTGCAATCTAAATTACAAAGAATCTTTTTGCATTCCAATAGTATTTCACAATTTATCCGGTTATGATTCTCACTTTATAATCGAGGAAATAGCCACAGCGTTCGAAGGGGGAATCGATTTACTTCCGATAACAAAAGAAAAATATATTTCATTTACATGTTAAGGGTACGAAAGACAAACCGGAAAATCACGTTAAATTACGTTTCATAGATTCATATAAATTTCTCACAACAAGTCTCGATAAATTGGCATCTTTTCTGAGCAAGGATAAACTCAAAATTTTACAAATGGAATTTAAAAATTTATCCGCTCAGGATTTCAATTTACTGACAAGAAAAGGTGTCTTACCGTACGAGTACATTGACTGCGTAGATAAATTGTATAATACGTATCTACCATCGCGAGAATCATTTTACAGCTCCTTGACAGGTAACGCAGTATCCGAGAGCGATTACGCGCACGCTGAGATTGTGTGGAAGCGATTCTCAATTCGAACGCTAGGCGAATATAGCGATTTATACCTCAAAACTGATGTCTTGTTACTAGCCGACATTTTTGAAAATTTCCGCGAGAGTTGTATCAAGAGTTATGGGCTCGACCCCGCGTATTACTATACTCTTCCCGGCTACACGTGGGACGCCATGTTAAAGCATACGAAAATTATATTTGAATTACTCACAGACATTGACATGGTTATGTTTATCGAACGAGATATACGCGGTGATCTAAGTCAATGTTCCAACAGGTACGCGCGTGCTAATAACAAGTACATGCAGTCGTATGACTCATCGAAACCATCAACGTACTTGATGTATTCGATTGATGATGATTTCGATGTTAATAATTTATACGGATGGCAATGTGTCAACCATTACCCTATGCCGATTTTTAGTGGGTCGATAATGTTTCCAATTTTAATGTATCATCGATCGCGCTCGATTCGTCTACAGGCTACATCCTCGAAGTCGACCTCGAGTATCCGCAACATCTTCACGATTCGCACACTGACCTACCATTTTGTCTTACACGCGACAAACCACCTGGCAAGTGCGAGGACAAGCTTCTCGCAACCTTATACGATAAGAAGCGTTACGTGATACACTACCGCAACCTGCAGCAATGTTCCCGTCACGGTCTTCGTGTTGCAAAAATTCATCGTATATTACAATTTACTCAATCTCCGTGGCTCCGTACTTATATAGAACTCAACACAAAATTTAGAACACTGGCGAAAAATAAATTTGAAAAAAATTTGTACAAACTAATGAATAATGCCGTGTTTAGCAAAACGATGGAAAATGTGCGCAATCGCGTAGATGTTAAACTTTTAACAAAATGGGAAGGAAGGTACGGCGCAGACGCATTAATTGCAAAACCAAATTTTCATAGCAGGAGCGTTTTTTCAAAAAATCTAATCGCTGTGGAATTACGTAAACTCGAGGTGAAATTCTACAAACCAATTTACGTGGGTATGTGTATTCTCGATATATCCAAGACATGTTTGTACGAATTTCACCACGATTATATGATACCAATGTATCGGAAGAGATGCAAAGTCATGTACATTGACACGGATAGTCATATATCACATTGAGTGTGACGATGTGTACGAGAATATGAAATGCGATATCAGCAAATTTGATACGAACGACTATGCGATAGACAATGCGTACGGTATACCGCTCGTGAATAAAAAGGTACCGGGTCTAATGAAGGATGAAAACAACGGTACCATAATGACTGAATTTGTCGGGCTTAGAGCAAAAATGTATGCATTGCGCGTAGATGGTAAGAAGGATACGAAAAAGGTAAAAGGCGTCAAGAGTAACGTTGTCGCGAGAACGATAACGTTTGACGATTACACGCGGTGTTTGAACGAAGAGATTGAAATGACGCGTAGTCAATCGTGTATAAAATCAAAATTGCACGAGGTATACACCATTCGCGAAACAAAAATTGCTCTATGTCCGTACGACGACAAGCGGTATATCGTACCTACAACTACTGATATGTTACCGTGGGGACATTATAAAATACCATTGTAAATAATTGTATTTATTTATTTATTGTAAATATAAATTATATATATATATGTATATATATTCATTCATGTAAATTTATGTATATTTTTATTATGTTATATGTTTATAATAAATTATTTTTATGTATCCAAGAGTTGGGTGATTTATCAAGTCCCAGTCATTTCACAAAAACTTCATCTCCTTTTTTGTGTATCACCTTTTCCACGACATATACGTCAGGGTTAGCAACGTTATGTAGCTCGTGTTCGTAGTATCTTCCGGCTACTGGATTTCCGCGCGAATCTTCGAGTAGATATGTCGCGGGATTAGTATTCTGTATTTTGACAATTTTAAACACTTCGGCCGACCAATTTGGTGTGTAACCTTTATCAAAAATGGTCTTGAATTTACTCACACGTATCGTATCACCCACTTTGAATCTCGCTGGAGCAGCAATTTTTACATTGTTGTATACTGTATTTAAAAGTCTATCAGCGATTGTTGGAGTGACATCGATAGGTCTCATATTGATAGTGCGATGTTTTCGCGCGTTATATTCTGCAACGAGTGGGGATAAAGCGTCGATCCACTTGTAATTACCATTTAGCGTAAACAATTTCCACATATTGTTCTTTAAAGTGCGGTTGGATCGTTCCATGATCGAGGCTTTCATGATGGAATACGTTGAATAATGATTAATGTTATGTTTCTTCATGAGTTTTTACACATTTGCATTATAAAATTCCTTTCCTCTGTCTGTTTGAAAATTTTTCGGATATCTTCCACCATCTCGAATTAGTTTCGCAATCGTTTCAGACATTTCGTTTCCGCTCTTACTTTTGAGCGGTATGGCCCACCCATACTTGCTCAGCACATCGATAACAGTGAGTATGTAATTGAAACCTTTGTTGACTCGTGCATAAGGACGCATCTCAACCACGTCTGCCTGCCACAGATCATCGTATCCGCGTACTATGACGCGTCTACGCGGAAAATTTCTTCTCGCCGGAGCGTACAATTCTTCCACGAGCAGTCGCTTTTCAGAATTGTTTTTCTTTTCTTGCATGTTTGATCGTGGCATATTTCATAATAATGTAAAAATTCATGTATAATTCTTTATGTATCTTTTCCTGAGTCGGATGTAGTTTGCACACGTGTCTGAAGCATTTTCTGCATTTTATGCATCATTATCTGAAGCGTTTGCACGTGCGTTTCGAGCGCAATAATTGTTTCCTCAATTTCTTTCTGTCTATTCCTCAAAAGTTCAACACTCGTTTCAACATACCGTTTGTTAGCAGCATCGTTATCATCTTCTGGTTGCGCTACACATCGTATCTTACGCAACCTTGCGTCAAAGCCGGCGCTAGTCAGACACAGAACGTCTCGCACATACATTCTTAGTAATCCGTTCCATTCATAGTATGCCTTATTTGATGTTCCGAACGATACTCCAAATTTATTAATTGACATTTCAATACCAGTAATATTTACGGAATGAGTATCGTTAACATACAGTTTAATTTATAAGACCAGCCTCGCGAAGCTCTTCGATAATTGACAAGATTTCATTGTCATGGGCATTGTTGCCTGCTCGACGTGAAGCTTCCAGCAGCCGCAAACAATCTACCAATTCGTTGGGATCGTTCCAATGCACGATATTCAATTTTATTCTCACTCAATGTACGTGGTAAGTTTATACCTTTCCCTATTTTTCTTTTGATAGAAAATAATGAAGTGATTATATATTTATATTTGTATCCTTTGTTACCCAATACTGGATTACGCACATTGCTGCCACGTCTATGCGCGTTTGTCACCAATAATATACTTTTATATTTATACATATCATTTTCTGTATATACGACATCTTTGGGAGTTCTCTTGAAAATTAATTTGTAGAGACCCGGCGTTCCCGCATATTGTATTCCATCGATGATTATATTATCATTCTTATCTACTTCGAAATGTTTATCGCTGAGCATCATTCCTTCGTTGGAAAATTTAACACCGTATACGTAATCTATCTCGTTATTTACATCTTAGCCCAAAATTGCTCCGATATATCTTTGTCCGAGCGGACCAAGATGTTCTCGCAACATATTCTCACCCTCGGATGTTTGTAATTGACGTTGAACCGACGTCACAACCGCTTCGGGTGTGGTCTCAAAAATTTCTTTGACGGAAGGAGACGAGATTATTTGAGGTTGTTGTACAGCTTTTATCGGAGTCGATTGTTTCATTCGCTTTGATTGATTTGGTGTAGAAGTTATCAATGAATCGTTTGATCGTTTCCGTCCCCAATTTGATATTTTTTCATAAGTCAGTGAAATGTTTGATCGTTTCTACTTTTGCTCTCTTGTTCTTCTCTAGGTATTCCAAACGACTCCACTTTCGATGCATCAGATTCTACATCGATGGTATTCTCAACAATTTGTTTTAGAGGTTCAGTGATTGGTTTAAAATGTCTCTCCAAAGCGTCTTCCTCAATTTTACCAGTTTTTAAAGCGTGATATTTTTTGCGAATTGATTCACTCGTTTTTGCAATCTCTCTCACAATCTTTTCACGTTCATCATCAGCATCATTGTTGTTTATCATGATGGATATTTTGTAGACGTTGTTAGACTGATGTGTCGACAGCGACTTACCTCTCTACAGTATCGCAAATTCATTAAATCCTTTTCTATATCGTCCATTAGTCAGCGAGCTGTCTTTATCAATAACTACGAATCCATACTTGTGCTGCCAGCATTTCTGGCATAATGCGTGAAAATCGTTGTATGACATGTTAGTATTTACATGATCGTTGTACACATGTTTCAAGTTTGTACTATCCTGTTGAAATAAAATCAACAGATTCGCATTGTCGCGTATAAGATGCTTGGATATCTTGGCATACGTTTGACAAAGATAGAAACAGTCGACGGGTTATTTTCCAATATCATTGATGAACTTCGATATGAACTCAACGGTGTGGAAATTGATCGCAACAGAAACGTTGGAATAACTTGCACGATTAAAAACTACATTTCTCTTACAGACGAGAGAAGTAAAATCTTGCACAATGCTGCGTGGAACATAGTTGAAAATAATGGTGGCGAAGGTTACTTCAATTTTTGCGTGCCGCTCAACATGTTGCTTGGATTTTGCGAGGATTATAAGCGCGTTGTGATTAACGCTAATCATGAATTGATTCTAATACGTTCACGCAACGACAACAATTGTCTATTTGGAGCTCAGGCTGCTGAAGCTGAGATTGAATTGCACAAAATACAATGGCGTATGCCTCACGTAATATTGAACGAAATTAGTAAACTGTCCTTGCTACGAGCGTTGGAGAGCGGCAGATACTTGAACATGAGTTTCCGCTCGTGGGATTTATACGAATTTCCTTTGCTACACAGTACGACTAAGCATTCGTGGACTGTGAAAACTGCCTCTCAGCTGGAGAAACCGCAATACGTAATCTTTGCACTACAGACTGATAGAAAAAATGTTGCGTCGAAAGATATTACCAAATTCGACGACTGCAAATTGACAAACGTTAAACTCTATCTAAACTCTGATTTTTATCCGTATGACGATTTAAATTTGGATTTTGATAAAAAGAGATACGCTATCCTATTCGACATGTATGCGCGTTTTCGTAAATCTTATTACGGATGCAATAATGATAATGTATTATTTACCATGGTAAAATTTTTAGAGTGCGATCCTCTCACGTTCATTGACTGCTCGCGACAAAACGAGTCTGTGAAAAATGCTACCATGGACGTAAAAATAAAATTTGAATGTAAGTTAGATGTACTCGCAAATACTACCGCATATTGCCTCATCTTGCACGATCGCATTGTCGAATATAACCCGTTGACAAATGTTGTCCGCAAAATTACATGAATCAGAAATAATCCCCTCCAATGTTATAACATTATAACATTATAAACTGGCGATACTCGATGATCGACATTAGTTGTCCGTCGTAGTTCTCGCCAATATCATTTCATTATGGTTGTGCCAACGTTTGTGGATCTGCAAGGATTTATTATCGATAAAAAATTTATCGTGAAAGAAATTGCGATTCTGACAAAGGGCTCTGTACTCTCTCATTATATTTTTACGAGTCTTACACCATTCCGTTTGCTCACGAGATCTGAGAGATCTCAAGTTGCATGGTTGATTGGAAAACATCACAATCTGCAATGGGAAGATGGAAACATTCCGTACTACAGAGCCAAAAGTTTAATCACTGACGCCGTGACGTTGAAAGATGCATCTTCTCGAGTGTATGTCAAAGGACATGAAAAACGAGAATTGTTGGCAAATTTACTGGAAGACGATGAGAGAATCGGTCTTATTATCGAGACATTGGATAACGAGTATGATGACATTCCTGCTTTAGATAAATTAGATGCTACTCTGCGTTGCAATAGACATGTACGAAATTGTGCTTTACAAAATGTATTTAAATTATTCAATTGGTGGTCGAATCATCATCATAAAGGTTCGATCAATCCATATTTATAATAAACTATTGTTACAATACATGTGTGTTATTATCTTTTTTATTCTCTCCTTGTAGCATGTATTATATTACAGTACGTGATGCATTTTTCTATTAGTCTGCATTTTAGCAGACAATGGGCGTGGAATATTTGACATCTTTAAACGCGAAAAAATATTAAAATTCATATCATTCATGGTTCGCTTGATGTTGATCGACGTTCGTTTGATGTTGATCGACGTTCGTTTGATGTTAATCGACGTTCATTTGATGTACGATAGATGTTCGTTTGATGTACGATAATGGTTCGATAGTGGTTCGATAGACGTTCGTTTGATGTACGATAGATGTTCATCGCGGTTCGATAGATGTTCATCGCGGTTCGATAGATGTTCGTTTGATGTACGATAGTGGTTCGATAGTGGTTCGATAGACGTTCGTTTGATGTACGATAGATGTTCATCGCGGTTCGATAGATGTTCGTTTGATGTACGATAGATGTTCGTTTGATGTATGATAGTGGTTGGATCAATCTGTAGCAAGTATTATATCTCTTAGCCATGTACATCTGTGGTGAATATTACATTTCATGGTGCAGCTGCATCTGGTATTATATTTCAAATCATGATATTAAGATATTTATTTGATGTATAATAAGGTTTAAACATGTTTAGATCGATGTTGATCAATGTTTCAATAAATGTCTGATGCTTATTTGTGTCGCTATTTAATTATAATTATCTGTATGAATGCTATGTGGAGCGACAGTCCGCGTCAGCTTTTAATTTTTTTGTCAGCTGTGAAGAGTAAGCATTTGTTGCTAACTCTTATGTCATGCACATCCCCTACCCATTTTTTCACCGAGACGTTACCTAACTCTCGCTGGAGCTAGCATAAAGTATCTGACTGTGATCCAGTGAGTACATTTGTGATTTGTGAAGTGCAGTTCATTTTGTAAAGATTTTAAAAATGTCGCAAATTATGGCATTTCTCGACGCTGTTTTCGAGACGGGATATCGTCGCCTTCGGCTTTCCGAAGGGGTTGGCAGGCGAAGCCATCGCCGTGCACTTCGCTGGGTTAAGAATTTGGCTCGCAACCTATTCCGAGCGTTGTTGGATGTACTGTTCGAGGATGTAAGTAGTTTTTATTATTTTCATACGCTTTTTTTATTTATAATATATTTATATTTATATTTATATTTATACACTTTTATCTTTTACAGTGTTACCAATATCGGTGCTACCACATCCCATTTGGTGATGTAAGTAATTTTTATTATTATTTTATATGCTTTTTTTATTTATAATATATTTATGTTTTTTCTTTTACAGGAATATCTATGTTACCACAACCTCATCCCGGGGTATATCAACATCGCGCACATGAAAGAGGTGCGTCGGTGGCGGACCTTCAACCGCAAATATGCGGAATATGAGGATTTGTGGGGCGATGGCCCCCGTGCTCGCCTCTTAGACGGGTTCTTCCCTTACCTGTACGTGGACAATTTCTGTCTCCGCAGGCTGTTCGGAGAGGAGCCCCTCGTACTGTAAGTATCTCTATATAATACGCTTAAAAGTTTGTGTATTTTTTAAGGTACTAATATAAATGTTCATTTTTTCTGTTACAGAAGCAGCCGTCGCGAGTTCCCCCTCCGCCTCTCTCCGACTAATTTTTAGTTTTTTCTTCTTTATATTTTATCTTTTTATATTTTATATTATATATATATATATATATATTATATTTCATATCTTTTTATATTTTATATTTTATATATATTATATTTTACATTTTTTATATTATATCTTTTTATATTTTTAAAAACACGCGCGCACATACACACACACATACACACACACACACTATATGTATAAAAATACACATTTTTATAATTAAATATTTTGTTTACGATAAATATGTGTATTGTATTTTGCGCCTTCATTATCTATCCCATCCTTCTTCCTCCTCCACTTAGTATTAATTAGATTATATTTAATATATATAATTAGTAATAATAATAATAATATAATATATAATAATAATAATAATATAATATATAATAATAATAATAATATAATATATAATAATAATAATAATATAATATATAATAATAATAATATAATAATATAAAAAAAATTTAATCTGCGTTCTCGCGTACGCCTTAGCCTCCGTCTTATCGCGTTCCCGCTATCCTTTCCCCTCATCCTCATTCTTTCTCTCTCACACTATCTTCCTATTGTAATCTTCTCCTTTTCCCACCACATCATGCTCTCATTGTCCTACGCTATGTACAATACACATAGCGCTCTCCTTATCCTATCCTATACCACACGTCTCCGTCTACCGCGTTGCGAACGTCTATTGCGCTGTCTCTCTCTATCCATCTCCCTACTCGCGGACCTCTCTTCTCTCTCCGCAAACCCCTCGTCTACCGGCCGCGCCGCGGACCTCTCTCTCCTCTCCGCAATCCCCTCGTCAACCGGCCTCTCTCTCTCTCTCTCTCTCTCTCTCTCTCTCTCTCTCTCTCTCTCTCTCTCTCTCTCTCTCTCTCTCTCTCTCTCTCTCTCTCTCTCTCTCTCTCTCTCTCTCTCTCTCTCTCTCTCTCTCTCTCTCTCTCTCTCTCTCCCCCCCTCCCGCCCCTGCACCCCCCTCGAGCTCCTTAATTAGAATCCCTATTATATCACTACTGATTTGAAGCGTAGTTTTTGTGTTATAAACAAAAATAGTTAGCAAATCACACGTCGAGTACAGAAGGCAGATAGGAACGACGCGGCACACCGCGAGCGCGGGCGCAGCTGACCGTTCGACGAGTGATTACCGCCGCATGAGTCGCTAACTATTTTATCTTATAACATAAAATTATGCTTTAAATAAAATTTTGGTAAAGAAAAAAATTTCTTATAATTACGTCAGGAATAATTGTTCCTTAAAATAACATTACTTTAATGACCAAAAGTTGTTCCGGATCGCCGGCCGTCGGACGCTGCGATCAGTTAATTGCTACACGCGATGTGTGTATGCTGAATGTGTGCGTAAAAGGAAGGGACAGAGTGAGTGAAAGAAAGAGAGAGAGAGAAATAACCGCCTCCGCGACGGCGACGCTCCTTCGATTGTCATCGACATTGTCGTCAACAACTTCAGACTGATCGATATATTGATTTTCCGCCTCAGCTGAGAGACACATCGCGTGTAGCAATCAGCTGATCGCAGCGTCCAACGTTCGGTGCGCCGCGCCGCTCCTGCCTGCCTTCTATACTTGACGCGGTGTGCCGCGTCGTTCCTATTTGCCTTCTGTACTCGACGTGTGATTTGCTAACTATTTTTGCTTATAACTCAAAAACTAAGCTTCAAATCAAATTTTGGTGAAGGAAAAATTGTCTTAAAATTGTGTCAAGAATACGTCATTTTACGGACAGAAGGTTGTTCTGGGACACCCTGTATATATATAAAAATCAATTGTTTGGAATTTTGTCAATAATATTATTGTACATGTCAGGCAAGTTTTCTGTGTCGGTTTGCAAATTCAAACTATTCTCTTGTTTTTTAATATGTATCATTTCAGAAATCAAGCGTTTATTATAGTATGATTCGGTGTCAAGTATAATAACGTCTTCCCATTTAAAATCGTGATTATTATTTAACCTGTGATCCGTGATGATCGACTTAACGAATGTCTTTTTATTTAGATGCTTCCGGTGTTCGGCAATTCTAGTCTTTAATTTTCTCCCCGTTTGCCCCACATAAGATGCACTGCAATCGTTGCACTCAATTTTATAGACGACATTGGTATTGTTGAATTTGGGAATGGTATCTTTATGAATTCTGATAAATCTATTTAGTTTATTAATACTATAAAATGAAACGACCGTATTAGATTCTTTAATATAATTATTGAAATTATCTGTTAGACCCGGAAGATATGCAACGGAAAAATACGAAACATTTCTTCTTTCTTTTTGTTTAATTTTTGATGAGACTTTATTGTGGAGGGATTTTAAGCGCTGGTTTATTGTGTCGAAAATTAATTTTTTTGGGTAACCATTTTCAAGTAATGTATTAATGATGTTATGTAAATTTTTTTGGAGAAACATAGGATGTGATAGTAGGAATGCCTTGTCAACCAATTCAATAATTGTTCCCTTTTTTGGCAAAATGGATGTTGAGAAAAAAAAGTTGAGATACGTCCCCGAATATGTGCTTTTTTGATACCAACCTGTAATGATTTCCCCTTTATTAATAATAAGGATGATGTCTAAAAAATTCAATTTGTTATTTTTCTCTAATACCAACGTGAACTGTAATCTCGGGTGTAATGAATTGAATATTTTGAGTGTGTGATCCACTAACTTCGCAGGGGCTGCCAAAATGATGTCATCCACGTATCTAAGATAGAATGGAGGAGTAAAATTCAAAGATTGTAAGGTTCTGGTCTTTAAATCCTGTAACACTACATCCGCTATTTTCGGGGACAATGGGGAACCCATAGAGGTACCAAACGTTTGACGGTATATCGAATTGTTAAACGTAAAGAATGTAGAGAAGCAATGTAGAGAGTTGAGAAGCATTGCAATACAGTTTATGAATTCAGTTCTTGGTAGCTGACAATTATCCTCTAAAAAGTGCCATCTATTAGAAACACTTTCCAAGGCTAGGTCAATAGGAATATTCGTGAACAGAGATATAACATCTAAAGAAATAAGTGAGTGATCATAAGGGAAATCAATATCAGAAATTTTTTGTACTAATTCAAAACTATTGTCAATGTGGCTAGATGGAAGAGGAAAACTTTTTTTCATTAAATTATGTAAGAAACACGCCAAGTCATAAAACGGTGTATGAACAGAGGAAACGATCAGTCTGTAAGGGCAGTTTTCTTTATAGATCTTAGGGAGTCTATATGTTCTAGGAAGGGAACCCTCACTAAACGACAGGGAACAATAGCAATTTAGAGAGATACAATCCTTATCTTTCCATCTCTTCAATAGATCATGAAGATTGGAAATAATTTTATTAATCGGATCTTTTTTAATGATTGTATAAGTATCCCTGTCGCTCAATAACGCCCCAATTTTCTCAAGGTATTCGTCCCTGTCTAAAGCCACCGTGACGTTGCCCTTATCTGCACGGGTTAGGTAAGAATAAGACCAGGATTACTTTTGAGGAAAGTTTTAGTAATTATACATAGACGTTGTAGAGTATTATTGTATATATTTTTTGGATAGTGAAATTATACTTGTTAGTTATTATACTTGAAGAGGATCCGGATATTTATGATATCAAATCAATTAATAAATATACACATATTATTAATCGATTTACTAGAAACATGAGTACTGTTGAGATCGGCGATACGCATAAATATATACGATATTTACAAACACAAGCATGTCGCTTTACGCGAGAGATCTCACATATGTTACCTCATTTGTAGGAATTTCTTTAACAGACAGAATGTATCTTTGCATTTCCATTTTATCAGAGAACGTGAAAGGTTGGATAAGAAATTTACTTGGCTTCGGGATAAACATTTTAAGTCTATTGTTAATGACATACGTTCAATAAAGTATCATTGTACCTTACTAAAAGAACCAAATCTACTACCACATAGATTTTTAAGAATTAATAACAATCTACACATAAGAAAGCTTATTACTCCTATTTTTTCCTTCAATCCTCCTACTGTCCTTCCTAATCATTATTCCACACTATCCATCTCTATCCGTCTTCTTTTTCGACGACCCCTCCTTCTCCTCTTAACATTAGAGATAAATGGTTTAAGAATCTTTCGTCAGCTGACATTCCGTTTAAAGTACAAGGTATTTTACAACTTCGCGATAATTTTTGTTTGCCTACCATTAATAAAGAAAAAACTATCCATGAGTTCATAAAAAGACAGAATTTAGCATTAAAAAAATACCTGTTGAGATCCGACAAAACATTAAAAACAAATCTTCGACTGTTATACATCTTGCTAATGATCCTTTTAATAAATCTCATTTTGATAAAGAAATTATTGAGTCATTCTTCTCGGCGAAGAAATTCATGTGTAACAATCCGAATGTTATTTTTACCCGAGCTGACAAAGGTAATGTGACGGTTGCTTTGGACAGAGATTCTTATTATAATAGCATGTTATCTTTACTCAGTGATACCACAACGTATGTTATTGTGAATAAAAATCCTATCAGGAAATTGATCAATGGCCTTCATGAAATTCTCGCAAGATGGAGGGGACACGATTATATCTCTGACAATATATACGCACGTCTTAACTGTACTGACTGCGTTCTTCCGAGGACTTATGGACTTCCGAAGGTTCACAAGCCGAATTGCCCACTGAGAATTATTGTCTCTTCTGTCAACACGCCTTTATATCCTCTGGCGCCTTTTTTACACAGAATTATTTATGAATCTGTCCCGACAGCTGACAGTTCTGTAAAAGATAGTTTTCAATTAGTGAATAATTTTAATGATATTTTTATTGACGACCATCATGAATTAATCTCTCTAGATGTAATATCTTTATTTACAAACATTCCTATAGATTTGGCTATTGATAGCGTTGCCAGTAGATGGGATCTAATAAAGGACAATTGTTCTTATCCCAGAGATGAGTTTTTAACGGCAATTCGGTTTGTACTTCAATCCACGTTTTTTACGTTTGATAATAAAGTTTATCAACAAACTTTCGGTACGCTTATGGGCTCTCCACTGTCTCCGATTATAGCAGATCTAACAATGCGTGATCTCGAAAATAGAGCGATCAAAAATCTTCCATTCTATTTGCCTTTTTATATACGTTTTGTAGATGACGTTGCTTTGGCCGTTCCTTCTTCGATGAAAAAACAGTGCTAAACATCTTTAAATTTCAACATCATAGGTTACAATTTACGTTGGAAGAAGGGACTGATAACAAACTGAATTTTTTAGATGTGAAAATTAATTTAAATAATGGTTTTTTAGAATTTGACTAGTACCATAAATCTACTTTTTCTGGAAGATTTTTGAACTTTGCTTCGTGCCTCCTCTTACCCCAAAAAGGGGCACAAATTTATATTTGATTGATAGGGCATTTTTATTATCTCATCCAAGATTCCATCAAAAAAACCTGGAAATAGTGGCGAACATTCTTGTTGATAACGGATATCCTCTATCTTTGATTTTTAAAACACTGTAGGAAAGACTTAAATATTTATTTTACCACAATAAATTTGATGTTAGATGTCTTTCGAATACTGACAATAATTTGGGGAGCAACGATGATTCGGAATCTACTCCTAATCATCTTTGCTTTTTCAACGTTCTATATGTTAATAAATTTTCGGAAAGATTTAGAAACATAATTCGCAATTTAAATGTTAAATTATCCTTTACCGGTCCTAATAAACTTAGATCTATTATTCGTGTGCATAAGGATGCTTTACCTATTTTATTTCATAATAACGTAGTTTATAGAATACCATGTAAAGATTGTGACGCGTCTTACATTGGACAAACAAGAAGACGACTAATCACTCGCATAAAAGAACACAAGAACCATATTAATAGAAATACCAATTAGATATCGGTTACTGAACACCGTCTAAATAGCCATGAATTTGACTGGGATAAGGTGGACATTTTGGATGAAGAGCTCTTCTTGCAAAAAAGACTCATATCAGAAATGTTATTTATTAGGAGACAAAAAAACAGTCTCAATAAACAAGAAGATACCGAATGCTTTGATCTTACTTACAAATTGATATTACAGAATATGTCGACTATTTAAATAGAGATTTATTTTTGTCATTTTTGATTTCTATTTTCGTTTTATTATTGTAATTTTTGTATATGACATTGACTTGTTTACGTGTTATTTTAAGTGTGACAGTATGTAACAGTTTCTCGAGTGCATGTGTGCGTTGACGGTGAGTCTCTCATATATTTTTTGGATATAGTAATTAAATAATTATTAAATAGCTTTCGTTAAAAAAATTTTTATGTTCAGCTTATGACCAACATGGCAAATAACATTTTAATTTTGTGATCCTCAACGGTTGGAACCGATGGGAGACTTGTATATCTTCGCACGCCTTGTCATTCCAGAAATTTTACATGTCAGTCTCATACTACAAATCTTTCTTTCTTTTTTTTACTGAAGAAGATCCCAAGGAAGGATCGAAACGTTTGAATAAATTTCTGTTCGTTTAATCTATTAATTTATTTACGTATTTTTATTTCCACACGCTCTGATATCTGCGTTACGGCTCTTAATCGCCTATTTTGTTGTGTATTTTATTACGGATCTTCGCGAAGCAAAACGCAAGGGAACCGTCTTCGGATAACACGCAGAGATTTGGGAGACGAACCCAAGTGCGACATATGTCTAAAGGCAAAATGTGTCGAAGCCCTTTTCCAAAGAATTCAACACGGGAATCCGGCCTGCTGGACCTGATACACTCGAACGTATGCGGTCTCATGCGTGTCACATCCATGAGTAGCGCAAGATATTTTGTCGAATTCATCGATGACCACTCGCGTTGGTGTGAAGTACGGTTTCTTAAAACAAAAGACGAGATTTTAAAGGCCACTAGAGAGTACATCGCCCTCATACAAAATCAAAAAAGATGTAACATCAAGTGCTTTCAGACGGACAAACGGCCGGGAATATTTGAGCAACGAGTTCGAAGATTTCCTGAAGTCACATGGAATCACTAGGCGGCTAACTGTTCCCTACAATCTGCGACAAAACGGCGTCGCCGAGCGCAAGAACCGCAGTCTGCTCGACACAGCACGATGTTTTCTTATCCAGGCGGGACTTCCACCGTGCTTCTGGGCTGAAGCGGTTAATGCAGCCAATCACATTAGAAACCGCTGCCCCTCGAAGAGCCTAAACGGGAAGACATGATATGAAAAATGGACTGGGCAAGTTTCCGACATCAGTTATTTGCACGAATTCGGCTGTCGAGTCCACTGCCTCGACGGAAGACTGGGTAAGAGCAAGCTCGACCCACGGTGCAAAGAGGACATCTTGGTCGGTTTTTCGGAAGAAAGCAAGGATACAGAATCTGGCTGCCACAGGAAAACGTCGTCGTCGTATCTCGTGACGTCAAGTTTTCCAGTCTTTCATCCCCTAAAATCGAAGAGTATCAGGATTTCTCTCCGAAAAGTTGTGAACAGGTTGTCATAGCTAAAAAAGATGTACGGAAAGAGGATTTCATTGAGGTAATTTTGAAACCTATTGCCAGCGATCAGCTTCACGCGGAAGTAGAGTGCGCGGTAGTAGTAGAGTAACGAGTAAGTAGAGTAACGACGCCGACGAAGACCCTTCTGAGGATGGAGAACCTGTTGCTAGGCGAGAACCAGAAAGACCGAGAATGATCAGGACGGGACAAAGCAGACACCCGCGAAAGCAGTACAATGAAGTTGTACAACACATAGACTCTGACCTATCGGAACAGGCTTTCCTATCCGAAATACCGATGAGGCTGGCATTAGCTGGTCCCAATTCTGAGGAGTGGTTCGACGTCATATTTCAAGAAATTCAATCAATTATCGAGAATGATACTTGGGAACTGGTCGATCGTTCCAAAGGTATTCAGATCATTGGCAGCAGAATTGTTCTACGCGACAAACTCAGACCTGACGGCTGCCTGGAGCATAGAAAGGCTCGTCTCGTGGCAGAGGGATTCACTCAAAAACCAGGGATTTATTTCATGGAGACGTTCGTTCCAGTCGCCCGTCTGAGCATGATTCGTCTGATTGCTGCATTGACTGCCCGACACGGGATATTAATGAACCAATTCGATGTAACTGCAACATACCTTAACGGTGAACTGCTGGAAGAGATATTGATGGAGCTAGTTCTATAAAGTTAGCGAACCAAAATTAGTTTTTCGAAGTTTCAATAATTAAAATCAATTGTTGGTTATTGTTGGTCATATTTTAGCGTTTGTTGATTATTAGTTTAATTGTTATTAAAAAAATAAATATCAGTGTGAAGTTCGCCTACCTAAATATACAATTTTAATAGATTTTAATTAATTATACGTCAAATCGATAGAAAATCGATTGTTGGACTCAATTATGTCATTAGAAATGATTTTTGGTCGATTATTTACTAATTATAACAAAATAATTATTTTTCAACTGCTCACATATACTGCGCATGAGCTGTTTCCAATCACAAAGTTAGCTCTCTACAAATATATTATTCCGTGATCAGAGAAATATATATATATTAGAAACAGGTGTTTTATTCAAATTTACATTATATATGATGTGTACAACATTTAAGTGATCAGATTTTTTATTTAATCAACATTTTCGATATTATATCAGCCAGGATTCTAGGTATTATTTTTTAATTATTATACTTACCATGTTTTTCGCAAAATATTGATACATATATTTTTTGCACTGACAATTGTAATACATAATTGATAAATGTAATTGTTTATTTATTGACACATTTATAATTAGTCTTAATTTTATTGTAAGATTATTGTTATGATTATTTAGCATTATAAGTATTGTACTAAAAAGTGCTGAGAAAATCAGTTATTAGGAAATCAGTTATTACAGATTAAAAACTAAAAAGAATGATTATTGCTAAATAAAAAACAACTAAATTATTATATTAATAATTTTTATTTTACAGATATTTGACTATAGCTCCACCAGCACGAATTTCTGTTGACGATGCTGTGCGAATTATTGAGAAATAAAACATTGAATTTTTTGTAAATGATAACGTACCTAAATATTCTTCAGACATTTCGAAACAAATGAGTAAGGAATCAAATCGTGTTTGGTTATCTAATGCATGGTATACAAACATTAGAGAAAATCGAAGAAATATTTTAATTCTGGCACGTACAAGAAAAGGAATTCCAATACCAGTAAAGCACTTAATATTATCTAATGAAGAATCTGTTGACGAAGAAGAAAATAAGTCATCAAACAGTAATTTTTTTTCTGATTGTGATATCCAAAATACCAAGAAATTATGGTTTGATTTAAAATTATCTAGTTTAGAATGGGAGAAAATAAAACCTGACAAATTTACTCCATATCGATTAAAAAAGTATACTTAGACAAATATTATCGCTGAAGCTATCTGGCGAAAGCATCGTTTTTCTTGTGCTTTTGTTTTCAAACAAGCAAATGTGAATAAATCAATAAATGGATCTTACTTTCTCAAAATAAATGGCCGATATAATGATAAAGTTTGTAACAATAAAATTGTTATAATTGCTGATAAACCAGAAGATGATGATGTTCTTTTAAGAATTAAATGTCGAGATACTAAAAATGAAGAGCATGCGGTAGTTAAACGTCCTTTAAATGGAATAAGCAGAAATAGCGTTGGTAAAATATTAAAAGGCCCAAGTATTGAAGCATATAGAAGAAAAGTTGCTGCAAGAGAGATGAAAGAAGGAGAAGATGAACCACCGATTCTTGCGAGTGCCGCCGTCCTTCGTCAAGCAAAGAAAGAACAAATAGATAAGGAATTAGGAATTAAACCTTCAAATGTTCAAGATGTTATTAAGTTTATTGAAGAAATGGTATTTACTGGACCGAACAAAAATGACACTTTGACGATGAATATAAAACCATTTTTTGTTATCTATAATACAAATCATCAGCTCAATGCATATAAGGAATATTATCGCGTCAGCGATCATCCGAAAATTTCTATTGATTCAACAGGTAGCATAGTCAAAAATTTAAAATGTTGTGATCAAACGTTAAGCGGTCATATATTTTTATATGCACTTGTCATAAATTATAAAGAAACTACTTTAGGTATTAGTTATCTGCTTTCAGAACGACATACAATTGCTGTGATAAAATATTAGCTAAGACATGGCAAAGTAAAGAAATTCTATTACCTATTAAAGCTGTGTTGGACTATTCGAAAGCATTATTGTATGCAATGTCTTTAGCATTTAATAACATTACAATTAAGAATTATATTGATAAATGTTTTGTATGGGCACACGAAAACAAAGATAAAAATGAGTTTCGATGTATGAAAATTTACATCCGAGTAGATGTGACTCATCTTATTCATTTGGTAACTCGATGGAACTGTTTCAAAGATAAAAGACAACCATTGAAAAAATTTTATGTTTGATGTGTAGCATTAATGGTTGACTGTAATAATATAAAAGAATTTGAAAAAGTATTTTTTCTCACATGTATTGTGGCACTTTAAACGTACGAAGATTCAAGTATTGCAATATCATTTGTCAATTCTGTGAAAAAAATGCTAGGATTTATTTAGAAAATTTAATTGCTATTCGGAACAAAGATATAGAAAAAATTAAATCTTTAGCAGACTCTTATACTGAAACTACAAAAAATACTAATAAAATTAATTCAAAAAATAAAAATAGCCAAATTACTAAGACGCAAGAGTGGATTCAAAAATTAATTTTACTTGCTGGAAAAAACTTAAATCCATTCTATATGTCACATTTTATTGAACACCTCAAGAAACTTGCAAGTGAATTTCATTTATGACAAATGTAATTATAAAAAATGATGGTGAACATGCAACTTCAAGTTATGTTGAAAACTATTTCAATTATTTAAGAAATAAAATGTTAGCCGAGTATGGAAAACCACTTGCAGCGCATAAATTTTTAAAAATTCATCTCACAGACTTGATTGGAAATAGCTTAATATTTATTTCCAAACTGAAAAAACTACCTCGAAATAAAAAATCATCAACTTACAATTTTAATTCATGTACAATAAAAGTGTCAGATTTAAATAATCAAAAAAAATTATAAAAATTTGTTAACTATCAAGGAACTTGATGATCACAAAAATGAAAATAGCAATTGCAATATAAATAAATCTAATATAATAAATCTAATTTAAACACTATTGATTAAGTACTTTCAGATAATTCATACGCAAGTTCAACTAATTCACACAAATCAAAAATAATTTTACAAAAACTGGAAAACAATTCAAATAAACAATTAAATTTAAATCATTTTGAATTTGAAACACTTAATGAATCTATCGATCATAATTGATTAATATCGTCGCTTAAAGAAAATTTCAATGATTCGGATTTATTTACAACAAAAACTTCAACAGGATTAATTAAATGTGTTATAAACAATACTACTATTAACGAAAATTTACAAAAATTTGAAGTTAATTATTTAAATAATAAATTAAATTTAAATCATTCTGAATATAAAGTACACAATGAATCTATTGATAATAATTTATTAACATCGTCGCTCAGAAAAAATTGCAATAATTCGAATTTATTTACAATAAAAAATTGGAAAGGATTAATTAAAACTGAAAATAGCAATATTAATGAAGTTAAATGTTTAAATTCAGAACATTTTGAAATTGATTCCTTAGTTCAAAATCATGCTACTATTAACAATTCAGTAATGATAAAAAAGAGTTCACAAGCTAAAGTAAAGAAACCGAGTCTTTATTTCAAGTCTTTCCCTGAAATACGAACCTTAAATGAGTTGCATATTAAAAAAAGCAATCTAAATTATACAACACAATCAAAAATAAATTTTCTTAAAAATTGACTACGATTAAAACCCGTTAAAATTAAGAAAAAAGATATATTTGTTACTCAAACGTGTGGCTTTGATATCATAGCTCATATTTTATATACAGCAGCTTTAGATGATTCTGATTATTATTCTTATATCCAATTATCAGAAAATAAAATCCTAAGATTTTTATTCAATTTCATTTAAACAAGTTTGACGGAAAAAACTTATATCGAAAGAGCATTAATTTTAAAAGAAATTTATTTAATAAATACTTTTAATAAATCGAGATGTGTTAAAAATAGCGGTTGGAGAGGACGAGCGAAGTGAGAGCTCAGGGAAGTTTTTGGTTTTTTAAATGTATGGGGATAGTTGCGAGTGGAAAAGAAGAGGCTAAGAGAAAGTGAAGGGTCAGTGCAATGCGGGAGAGTGGAGTGGAGGTGAAGGATAAAAGGAAGAGAGAATCAGAAGAGCAGGAAAACTGGAGCAAGAAGACGGCAAAGATGACGTGGAAGATTGGGTGAAGTGAAGAAACGAGAGGCGGAATGGAAACGAAGAGGAGAGGGACGAACGAGACGGAGGCTAGAGGACAAAGGAACCTTGGTGGAGGAGTGTTAGAGGATCCGGGTTGAAATGAGAGAGAAGAAAAGTGGAAAGGAGAGTGGAAAGATGGACAAAAGTGATAGTGGAGGCAAGGGGTGAAGAGGTGAAGGGGAAGACGGCAGTGACTAGGCGGTATGGAGAGAATGGGTGAGGGGGCGGTGCGGTGGAGGGAAAGGGGCGAAGAGTATCAACGATGAGCGACAGATGGCGGCAGGATGCAGAAAGAAGGAGCAAGGTCGAAGGTAGATCCGATAAATTAATATTGGGAAGAGACTGACGGAGATATCGATTGCGGCACGCGAACAGATGAGATAAAGCGTGGTGACAGGTGAAGAGGACGAGCAAAGAAAAAAGAGGTTAGAGAGAAGGCAGAGTGATGGAAGAAGGGTGAAAGAGGAAAAGAGAAAAAGAAGAAGGGGAGATGAAGGAGCTTAAAGGGATAAGGAGCGAAATGAGAGAAAGGAAGGAGTGTATGGCGGAGTGATTAGTGGTGATAAAGAGGATTTACGGAGAACTAGAGGTGTGGTGGGAGAGCAAGGAGGGAAAGGCAGAGTGTAAGAGGAGAGAGAGGGTGATGGAGGAAGGAGAGGGGAGAGGAGCAGAGGCATGGCAAAGAGAAGAAGGAAGAGGAAAGAAGGGAGAGGAGAGAGGGAGAGAAGAAAGTGTCAAGCCGGGCAGTAAAGGAAAGAAGGAAGACGAGGCAAGATAAGAAGAGGCGGAGGGAGACAAAAGAAGAGAGGAAGAGAAGGAAGGAGAGAGAGATCTGAAGAAGAGACTAGACTTGGCAAGAAAAAGTGCAACGGGAATGGAGGAAGTGGGAGTGGACGAGGATTTGACGTTGGAGGAGGAAGACGAGATGGAGGATCGGGGAGGCAGCGAGAAGAGAGAGAGCGAGCGAGAGGCAGGAGAGTGGTAGCAACGAGCAGGGAACTGAGAATGGATGGGAAGAGGTGGAGATGGGTAGAGGAGGAAAGGAGATATCGCAGAAGATGGAAGGCAGACAAATCGATAGAGATGATGGAGGCCGTCGATATGAATCAATAGAAGGTGACAGAAGCAGTGGAAAGCACATGGTGGAAAGGTTAGGAGAAAAGATAGTGTAAGAGGAAAGTGATAAGGAGGAGCGAAAGGAGAGTAAGTGGAAGATAGGTGAGAGAAGAGTAGAAGGGAAACGTAAAAGAGGAAGAAGAGAACAAGGGGAAATGGAGGAAATGAGACAACTGAGGAGTGAGGTGAAGGAGATGAGAGAGTGTCTGGGAGAGATCTTAATGGTGATGAAGAGGATGTGGACAGAGAAGGGAGAGAGAGGAGGAAATCGGAAAGAGAGGAAGAAAAGGACAGAAGATCAGAGATAAAGAGACGAAGAAAGCGGGAGGAAACGGAGGAAAAAAAAAAGAAGAGGTGAAGCATAAGAAAGGGGGAAGAAGAGAAGTGAAAGGACAGAGAGATGGGAGAGAAAGGGTGGGTCGGAGGAAGGGAGAGGGGATCAGTATATAAGATCGAAAAGGGCCAGGCACGGAGAGGAAAGGGAAGGGAGTAGACGAAGAAAGAAGAGGCGGATGTTACGGAGAGGAAGGGGGAAGATAGGATGTAATATTAATGATAACGGCAAGATAGGTGAACGTGAGAAAGAGGAGAAAGGGCAAGGGGGAGAGAGAGCGAGAGAAAGTGGAAAAGAGTGAGAGAGTGAGAGGGAGAGTGAGAGAGAGAGAGAGAGAGGAGAGAGAAGGAGAGAGAGAAGGAGAACGAGATATGAGAGAGACTTCTTGTAGAGAAGTGGATTGCGAAGGGAGAGGGGCAGGGTCGAAAGGGAGAGAGGAAAGGGAAGGGACGTGGGGTAGGAAGGGAAATAACATGTGAGGTCGTACAATGGCCAGGCTCGTGGAGGAAAGGAAGGAAGGTATATAGCAAGAGGAGGTAAGAGAACAAAGGGGATAGAGAGAGAGGAGAGAAGGGGAAAGAGAGAGAGAGAGAGAGTGAGAGTGAGGGTGAGGGTGAGAGCGAAGGGATGATGTTTATTATAAGAAACAAGGTATATTGTAAGAGTGCGGAGAGAGCAGAAAGGGAATCAAAGGGGAGAGGAAAAAAGGGAAAAAGGAGGAAAGGTAGTGAAGGATAAAGGACAAAGAGGAAGGAGCGGACAAGGTAGAAGGAGAACCGAAGAAGGGAGAAAAAAGGAGCGAAGAGAGAAGAAGGAAAGAATGAAGAAGAGGGAGAGAGGACGAGAAGAGGGATGGAGAGACAAGAGAGAAAGGGTGGGTTGTAAGGAGGGGAGATGGGAACAGTGTTGTAAAATCACACTATGGCCAGGCTCGGAGAAGAAAAGGTAGGGGGGCAGGTGTCAAGATGAAATGAGGGAATAACGGGGAGCTGGGAACGAAGGACAGGGAACTAATAGAAAAAATAATTTTGTACATACGTAAGGGATGCTGTGTGAGTGAAGGAGATAGTGAGAGGAGACGAGTGTGTGTGCGAACCTCGGGGGACGAGGGGGTTGGGGAATAGCCGCTGAGGTCCCCGAGGGGGGGGGGTATGTTAGGAGAAATAGGTTAAGTGACTGTGGATGTAGATTAAAAGATTGTAACTCTAAGGGGATTAATTGAATAAACTACTACTACTACTACTTTTAATAAATCAAGTAAACGTTGTAAGAAAAATACCATAAATGCAAATAATTCCATTGCTAATATGTGGAATAAGTTATTTAAAAGTGAACCAAATGTAAATAAAATTTTTGAATGCAATAGCAGTTATTGCAATACTGTAAAAACATCATTTCCTTCAATATTAATTAATTTTGAAACAATTGATAAAAAAAGATTTAAAAATTTACGTGACAGTATTAATTTTGAAGAATATATTCAGTTAACATAAAATGTGGAACAAAGTTTTGTACTGAAATAGGACTGGAAAAAATGTACACTAATTACCAAATTTTACCGTCGAGGACGCGGAAGTTTACCCTTGAAAGAGGCATGCAGCCTAATACCAGAATTCGACGGATCGCCAAATAAACTACAAGAATTTTTAAGCGCGACAACATACGCGGTCGAAAATATTGATCCATTAGACGAAGTCACTTTGTTAGGTGCTGTACTATGTACCAAATTAAAAGGCAGAGCGATGCTAGATTTTCAGACGCGAAAGATCCGAAATTTTGTACAATTAAAACAAGAACTAGAAGCGTGCTATGCTAGTAGAAAGAGCACGACACATTTGCAAATAGAATTCAATACGCTAAAACAGAAAACCGGCGAAAGCGCAAGAGCATACGGACTGCGAACAGACAAACTAGCAATAGAACTATACAAGTCGATGCTAGATGGACAAAATTATGCGACGGAGCACAAGCGGATAATCTTTAAAATAATACAGCAGCAAGCTTTAGAAAATTTCCAAATCGGATTACACGACGACATTAAAACCGTGGTACGTTCTAGAGGATACATGACACTGCAAGAAGCGATATCAGCTGCGAGCGCAGAAGAGAAAGTCAAGGGATCGGCATGTGCCGGCGTACGACCAAAGAACGCTACAACGCCCATGTATAATCATGATAATAAAAGAACTGCACAATGCCAGAAGTGTGGAAAAATGGGGCATTACGGACGAGAATGCTGGACGAGTCGATACGCGACGCGATTTTCATTACCAAAACCAGAGCGACTCTCGCGCGTGAATACCATAGATAAATATTGCAACCATTGCAAAAGGATCGGACATAAGCAAGAAGAATGCTGGATACTACACGGACGACCGTATAAGGACCAGCCTAACCGTACAAAACGAAATAAGCCGCCACGGGAAATTAAAAATCGGTATAGCAATGAAAGAAGGAAAAAGGGATCTGATTCCGCTCGAAGTAGCGACGAGGAGGAGAAAGAAGATAAGAAACAACGTCGACCTGCCGCCGAGTATCACGTATCACACGTAAAACGAACGCCTCACTCACACACAGGCCTAGACTTAGTTGCATTACCCATGCGAGAGGCAAAAGGAGGAAAAATAAATTTATTATGCGATACGGGAGCAGCCATTTCTCTTATCAAAGTGAGAAATCTAAAAGGAGAAACGATGATAACCAAAGATAAAATAACCCTCACGGGCGTGACAGGATACCAGGTATATACAATTGGACGAATAAATGCGACGATAAAGTTGCGAGATGAAAAAATAAAACATAGATTTTATGTCGTAAAAGACGATTTTCCGATTGAGTATGAAGGGATAATAGGAATAGACTTTCTCAAAAAACAAGAAGCGATATGCAATTACTCAACGAAACAGCTAAAAATCGGACGAAATATCCTGAGACTATACCCTTATCAAAAGATCACATTACAGCCTCGGAGACGATAGTACAAGTGGCAACGACAATCAACATGATGGGAGTAACCCGAGCAGAGGAAATAATACCAGGCGTATTTATAAGGAATTGCCTAGTCAAACCCGAAGAATTCTTATGCCCTGCGAGCGTAATGAATACAAACGAAAACGAAGTCGAAATTACAATGCCACAGATAACAGTTGAGAAAATTGAAGCCGAAGACGCAATGGAGATAAATCTCGCATATTCGACAACGGCGGAGAAAAGCCTGCGACGAACCGAGAAAATATTAGAAGAGCTCCGCACCGGACACCTAAATAAGGAAGAGGAAAAAGCGATAAGAGATATTTGCGAGGAATACAGCGACGTGTTCCACACCGACGGAGAGCCACTCACATGTACGAACGCGGTGACACATCAAATTGCAACACGAGCAGACAGCGCACCGGTTAACGTACGACCATATCGACTGCCAGAAAAACAAAAGACGGAAGTCAATCGACAAATGCAAGAGATGCTGAATAATGGAATAATTAGGGCAAGCGTGAGTCAATGGAACGCACCTTTAATAGTCGTTCCGAAGAAATTAGATGCATCCGGAAAACAAAAATTTAGAGCGGTGGTAGACTTTCGAAAATTGAACGACCTAACAATAGGCGACTCATTCCCTCTACCGAATATTACGGACATATTGGATCAATTAGGGAACGCAAAATATTTTACTACCTTTGACCTGACATCAGGATATCACCAGATCGAGATGGAAGAAAGTGACAAAAGTAAAACAGCGTTTTCCACGCCGTACGGACACTACGAATTTAACAGAATGCCGTTTGGATTGAAAAACGCACCCGCCACATTCCAGCGATTAATGAACGCCGTGTTAAGCGGATTGCAAAGAATAAAGTGTCTAGTCTATTTAGACGATATTGTAATTTTTGGAGCTAGTCTAAAGGAACACAATAAAAGATTAATCGAAGTATTAAAAAGATTACGGAAAAAACGACTAAAATTACAGCCCGACAAATGTGAATTCCTGAGAAAGGAAGTGACATATCTCGGACACATAATTACGGAGAACGGAATATCACCCGACCTAATCAAATTAAAAGCTGTAAAAAATTTTCGGACGCCAAAAAAGGTCAAGGATGTACAAGCATTTATAGGATTGGCCGGATATTATCGGAAATTTATTGAAAATTTTTCCAAAATAGCGAAACCACTCACAAAATTAACCAAGAAAGAAAACAGATTCGAGTGGACGCAAGCGCAACAGAACGCCTTTAAATTACTAAAAGAAAAACTAACGACAGCACCGGTACTAAAGTACCCAGATTTTACGAAAGACTGAGCTGACACGTAGCGGATATCAATGCGATTAAAGAGGAAGAGGCACGCGACACGAGAACAAGGCAAGAATACACGGAAGATGAGAAGCAAAAGATATACGAATACCATGACGCCCCCTAGGAGGACATCAGGGAATCGAACGAACGATAAATCGAATTCGACTAATGCATAATTAGAAGGGAATAACAAAAGACGTCGAAAATTATATAGTGAAATGCGAACTATGCCAACGAAATAAACTGTCAAGAAAAAATAAGGCACCGTTAATAATCACGGACACTGCCGATAAGCCATTCGGAAAATGTGCACTAGATATAGTCGGACCATTAACAATTACAACTACTGGAAATAAATATATCTTAACCTTCCAAGATAATCTAACAAAATTTAGTAAAGCAATACCAGTAGCGAACCAAGAAGCCGCAACAATCGCCAAAGAATTTGCAACGAAAATAATATTCGAACGTGGTATTCTAGAAAAAATACTAACCGACCAAGGAACAAATTTCCTAAGTAAAATGTTTAAGAACACTTGCAAACTATTAAAGATCGAAAAGATACAAACGACAGCGTATCATCCGGAGAGCAACGGAGCGCTGGAAAGATCACATCGTACACTAGCCGAGTATCTACGACACTATCAACGCAGATCAAACCGACTGGGACGAATGGATCCCATACGCAATGTTCACGTATAATACTACCCCACATACAGCGACAGGATTAACACCGTTCGAACTAATTTACGGACACAGAGCAACCCTACCGACAAGTCTATCGCAACCGCCAAAATCTACATACACGTACGAAGACTGCGCAAGCAAACTGCGAGAAAAGTTACGCGCAACGCAACAGGTTGCAAAGGAGCACCTACGCAACGAAAAAATAAAAGCGAAGGAAAATTACGATAAGAAGACACGCAAAACTACATTCAAAGTAGGAGAGAAAGTCCTGCTACACGACGAAACGGTTCGTAGAGGGCGATCAAAGAAGTTAGATTCCCTATGGCTCGGACCCTATCTAATTACCGAGAAGAATTCGGACGTAAACTATACAATAAAAATGGGAAGAAGGACGATACGCGTACACGTAAACCGATTGAAAGCGTTCATCGAAAATTAGAATAGTAAACGGCGACGTGCGCGGAGGAAGGCGATAGAGAAGCGAAGAAAGGAAAAATAAATAAAATAAATTCTACCTTAAAAAGGGCGACCGTGGCAACGGCCGCGAACGGGACGATAAAGGCTCCCGTAATATTGAAGGCACCCCGGTCCCAAATGTGGCGACCGCGCCCTGACAGCCACCACCGGTGAGGAGGCACCGAGGTAAACGGGATAGGCTCAAATACCACCTCGGAAATACGAGGCACCACTCGCGAAATAAAACTGCGGGAAAAGTGGTCTTCCGCGGGCTCTTCGCGAGAAATAAGATCATCACTGTCACGCACAACCTGCTGGGCACTCGAAAAGTGTACTTCACTCGCGTTAGGAGCCATGAACACAACCGAACAGAGGGAAGACAACGCGGATAAACTGCACGGGAATGCGACTGAAGACTAACTAAGAGCAAGGAAAGAACAGCGAACGTAGCCACATATACAAAAGCGCAACGCGAATAAAGAATGCACGAAACATTCTAAGAAAGCGCAGTGATATAATATGATACTATTTATATTACAGGAGTCTAATTACTTGGAGCACAGTCAGGACAGAAAAAGCTGACACCGACGAAGCCTGGGAAATAGAAAGATTCTCACAGGAACCAGGCATATATTTCGAGAAGATAGGAAAAATCATTCAAGTAGAGTCCACATGAAAAATGGTAATCAAAACGGACATTTCCGCAATAGATTACAAAAGCAGTTAGTAGGATACATGGCGCAAACGAGAGCGTTATGCTGTGACAAACCTCTGGAAGAAAAAATGAAAAGAACTTGCAGCCTCTTACTGCAACTGACAGAACAGGAGTACGAAAAATCAGTAACTCTATTAACACGTCTAAGAACGACCTATCGGTTAGCAAGGAAAACAAGGAGAGGACTCGTAGATGGACTAGGACCCATAGCCAAAACGCTATTCGGCACGATGGATGCCGACGACGAAAAAATAATTAACGAACAATTGAAAATGCTAGAAGGATATCAACAAACACTACAGCATACGTTGAAGAATCAAATTAAAGTGTTAAACGCAACCATTGCACATGTAGAAGAATCAGAAAAAATAATACAAGAAAATGAAGACAAGTTTTTAAATGTGACAGAGAAAATGCGACAAAGCTGGATACAGATAAAAACAGGATTCAGACACAGAGAAGAGATGGACGAACATTTCATCGTATTAAACGCGATCATCAGAAGATTAATAATGGATATTACCGATATCGTAACGCATTTAAATAGCGCGAAAAGCGAAATAATAAACATAAGAGTAGTACCGATCGTAACCATAATAAATAATCTTAAGGAAATCGCGGCACAAATACCGCAAGGAACGCACTTTCCGTTCAACATTGCACCAGAAAATTGGGGAGAGATCGAGAAATTTATAAAAATAAGCGCATACTACGATAGTATAGGAATAATTACGATAGTAAGATTTCTATTAATAATGTACCCTACATACGAGATAATAAAAGCAATCCCTCTACCCGTCCATAAACAAGACGACACATTTATATGTATAGAAGTAAGTCAACCGATAATAGCGATAGACACCGATAGTCGAACGTATTTTACAACCACGGAAAGCGAATTAGAAAAATGTATGCGAAACGACAACCAATATGTATGCGAAAGAAGTCATCCGACACATCACATAGACAGCCAAGCGTTATGCGAGGTACAGACATACGTACGAACAGACACACATACAAACAGCTGCAACACACGACACATACACGCCAACTCAACGATATAGATAACGCTGAGTGACGCGAACTCGTGGATATACTCTGCTAGGAAAAGACAACCAATAGAAATAACATGTAGTAACGGAGTAACAAAGAAAACCGAAATCAAAAGGTCAGGGCGAATAACAATAAAAGAAAAATGTAAATTAGTAACGCCCGACATAATAATAAAAGCGAACAAACCCTCCACAACAACGTATATAAATACAAAGATACCCGACTACAACTTAACAAACATATTGAAAAAACAGACGAACCAAAAAACAATGTAGAAAGCATAAAATTAAGAAAAATAATACGGAACCCATCCGAATTAATGAAACTGAGTAACACACTGACCGAGACAGATAGACAGATAAATAAAGACAGTCTATTAATACGAGAACATGTAATCTATCTCGCGATATCAGGTATCACAGGAACAATAATTATACTCAGCATTGTAGTGTTAACTCACCTAGTAAGAAGGAAGCAAACGAAAAAAGAACAACAGGACAAAATAAGCACAATTCAAATAAGCATACCACGAGTACAAAGAGAAAAAATTATGACAGACCTTACCAACCCGACACAACACTAGATGACGGAAACAACACAGCCATGTTATATTAATAAGACAGACTGTAAGAACATAGACTAAGAAGCGAAAATAAGGTAAAGAAAATTTACCGCTAGTAAATTTTCTTTTCCCAAAGGGGGAAGGATGTCGTAACCCGAGACACTTACCTGGAAAGGAAAAGTAAATACATAAAATTAAGAAATAAGAAATTAAAATCAAGCAAGCAAAGCAAAGTATTAAAAGAATTAAATAGAAAGATTAAGAAAGAAAAATAAGACGTGACTAAAAAGAAAGCAAGTTACGGTCAAGCTGAATAAGCATTACGACATCCGAGCACGGAGCACGTCCCGCGCTCCGACCCGGAAAACCTCATCCTTCCACCCTCGAAATTAAAGCGATATATAAACCGATCGCGAGACCCATCGCGGTCGCTCGTAAGAAAGTAGCTAATAAGAGAGCCGCGCGTAAATAAGTTATTGACCTATCTACACGGTTCGTCCACACGACGACCGAATACGCGAGTTAACAGAAGTGTGAGAATAGTGTAACAGTACGACCGAAATATATTCTTTTACTAAACAAGTACGGAGTGCGTTTATTTGCTGCCTGAGTTCCAACTCTTTGGGCGAATATCCCGGAAGACCCTATCCTCACGGCACGGGCACAACAATTCACACAACACTCATTATTGGAATGATGAGAATCCTCGACTTACCCGCCTTAGAATTTTCCAGACTCGTTGGAAGAGGAACGTCTGGGCAGGAATTATAGGAAGACGAATAATGGGCCCAGTTTATCTTCCAGATAATTTAAATGGCGCAAGTTATTTAGAATTTCTGGAGAATACATTGCCAGAATTTTTGGAAGATATCCCTCTGGCCGAGAGGAATAATATTCTTTTTCAACAAGATGGTACCGGGTCACACAATGCCACAGTTGTATCAAGATACTGAAATCCGCAGTTTCCTCGACGCTGGATGGGTCGATATGGTCCAATACATTGGCCTAAAAGATCTTCAAATCTTAACCTATTAGATTTTTTTATGGGGTAATTGTAAGGAGATTGTTTATAGAAAACTGCCTGAAACCATTGAGGATCTGGACTTCATGAAGCAATTTGGTTTATTGAAGAAAACATGTTAGAAAATCTGCAAATTAATATGTCAAGACGTTTAAGAGCTTGCGTTGCGATGGACGGAAGCCATTTTGAACATCTTTTGTGAAGAAAAATAAAATTAAATCCGTCCTTTTCAGAGCGAACAAATCCGTCCTTTTTAGGGCGATTAAACGGTTTTTCGTTGAGAACATTTTTGCAAAACAAGAGAGAGAGAGAAATTTTGTAACCCTCGCGTAAAAAAAAGTCATATTTAATTTTTGTTCAAATATTTATAATAACGAATTGAAAATAAAACAGAACAATGTATTTTAGTATACATATTATTATATGCCAAACAAAAAAAATATGATATTTTAAAAAACTAGTCACACTCAATAACAAAATACGTAAGAGAAAAGAAAAAACACAATTATCGATTAATGAAAATAACACATAAGGTTCTTTACTTATCTTGAAAAAGTTAAAAAAATTTTTATTAATTTTTATTAATTAAAGTTTGGGTTGTATTTTTCATTACTTTGCGGATTATAATGGTTAGATATATTGGCAAAATACATTGTGTTTTTTATTTTTGCTTTATCATTGTAGATATTTAAATACAAAATTAAATAATGCAGCTTTTTTTGTTGCGCGGAATGTATGTCACGTTATGTGCGAAACTCTTTTCATGTTCAATTTCTCTATTATCGAAGCTCATATCAGTGCTATTTCATGAGTGCGCAGTAGAATTAGGTACAAAACAGTCAGAAAGTAAATAGTAACAAATTATAACCAAACTCAAACAATTCTTTATAAATAATAATAGTGAATTGGTAATATTTTGCTGTGTGATTATGTGCGGAAATTGTGAGTGATAGTGTTGTAGTGATATTTTCAATAATATTTATTGTGAAATTGTAAAAGGTGAAGTGAGAAATTTTTAAGCTGCTATTGATAAAATAAACCCCCATAAAGGAATACAAATACTTGTCGATTCTCTTAAAGGTAACAATATTTTAATAAAATTTTAATTTCTATTTTAGTCTTCGTTTATCCGTTTCTAGTTTATTTGCCATTCTTGTAAAAATTGCGTTATCGAAATTTCACTCTCGAGACTTCTTTAAATTCACAACGATCTTTATAAGAATAATAATTATACAGATTATAATTTTAATGCTCATTAAAAAATCTCTCTTGACCGAAATCCATAACAAGACTCCCTTTTTTTAAGTAACCGTCTTCGTGCAACGCTCCTTCTATTGTCGTCGCCGACTTCAGACCGATCGATATATTGATTTTTCGGCTCAGCTGAGAGAGTCAATCAATATTTTTTCAAAGACGGACGACACAGACATCACAGACACAACACTTGATTGACACAATACAGTTTAAGCGATAACAAATTTACTGTTTATTCACTCACTACCGATTCACCGATACACACATCGCGTGTAGCAATCAGCTGATTGTAGCGTCTGACGGTCGGCGATCCGGAATAATTTTTGGTCATTAAAGTAACGTTATTTTAAAGAACACGTATTCCTGACATAATTCTAAGACGTTTTCTTTTTTACCAAAATGTTATTTAAAGCATAATTTTATGTTATAAGATAAAATAGTTAGCGACTTATACGGTGGTAATCACCCGTCGGACGGTCAGCTGCGCCGGCGCTCGCGGCGCGTCGCGCCGCTCCTGCCTGCCTTCTATACTCGACGTGTGATTTGCTAACTATTTTTGCTTATAACTCAAAAAATACGCTTCAAATCAAATTTTAGTAAAGGAAAAATTGTTTTAGAATTCGCTTAAGAATATGTCATTTTAAGGACATCAGATTGTTTTAAATCACCCTGTATATATGCATACACACATGTGTGTGTACATGCGCGTGTGTCCATACATGACACGTATGTGCGCATGACTTCCCATTTCTTGTCATGTACTTGATTTTAGTTGACTATTTCCCGAGGTCATAAGCTAGCGTTGAAATGATCCCCCATTTTTCCAAGAGTGAGTTTGTTGTTCGCCTGCCATCGACCTTATTTTGCCTTCTTTCACTAGCTGGCTTTAGAACTTTATTTTGTGAATAGCCAAAATAGTAACCAGGATAATACTATGAATATATGTGATTTTAATTTTTCCTGGGTTTCATATTTTAATATGTTGTACGTACACAGTTTTTTGGACGATTCAGTCTCGTGGTCCGTGATTTGGATATAAAAATGTCATACATGGGCATGAATAAATTACGTTCATTTATTCAAGTTCAAGGATGTTTTGCTCAATTGTTTACATAACAATGTGATGTACAAAATTTCATATAAAGACTGCCTCGTATGTTAGTCAGACGCGAGTAGATTTTTAACAAGAATCAAAAAATGAATATAAAAATCACATTAATAGAAATACCACACAAAAATCTGTTATCACGGATAGCATAATCATGAATTTGACTGAAATAATGTGGAAATTTTGAATGCGAACTTTTCTGAATAAAACTTGTATTGTAAATGCTTATTAGACGTCAAAGAAATAGTTTAAATCAACGAAAAATACAGAATGCTTACATTATACGTACACGTCTATTGTTGAAAATACCTTTTGTAAATAGCGATTTTTTATTTTCACTTGTATGTCAGACGCGTTGAGCGACGGTTGAATATGCTTTGTCACAATTATATAGTACGTTTAAGATCTACAATATAATAAGTTTCTTCTTGCTTTCTATTGCTTTTCTTTTAATTTTATTATTATAGTGTTATATTGGAATGTGCATTTGAGCACTGATTCGGTATTTTGTTTGTAAAGTTTGAAGTCTGTAAGAAACTTATTTTGCATGTCTGCGTATTTTTCAATGTTTTAATGTTATACTTATATATTCTTACGTTGTATTTTATAATTATATACTAGAACAGTTTAAACGCGCGCGCCATTTATCTTGTTTATGTTTATATTGTGTTGTATAATTATATTGTATATGTTAAAGTTAAGCGTTATAGTTTTTTTCCGCAATGCTAATTGATTGTTAAATATTTAATTTTAATATTTACGGTTGGTTTTAAAAAAGCATTCTTTTTTCTTTTTTTTTCTTTCTCTCTCTTTCTCTTTCTTTATTTAATATATATACAGGGTGTTCGGCAACAAGTGGGACAAAATTTAAGGAGTAATTCTACAAGATAAAATAAGACAAAAATCATGAATAACAAAATTGCGATAGAGGCTTCGTTTTTTAGTTATAAATATTTGAAAATTTGCGTGAAAGGTGCCTGAAGCATGGTAAATCGCAAAATTTTTGGTGTGCGTAGACTACATCGGGAGCGTCTCATTTGACCATGTTGTTATTGACCACAGATACTTTTGACCACGTTACGATTGACCACACGTTGCATTTGACTACGTTGCAATTGACCACGCGTCGCAATTGACCACGTTGCGATTAACCATGTTACTATTGACCACGTTGCATTTGATCACGTTACGATTGACGAAATAAAAAATACGTAACTGCTCGTTGCAAATTCAAATTTTTTATTTAAGACAACTGTGTTTTCTTTATACAAATTGATTTCTTTTATTATTCTATTCAAAAAAGTATTAAGGTAAGATTATCGAGAAATGAATATTTTACGAAATATTATGTATTTTAATTCAAAATACTGTGACTTTCAAGTCTCATAACTCAAAAAATACTTAATGAAAAATACTTTATCATAAATGTTTTGAAAAGCTCTTGAGGTAAGCTACAAGAATATGCAATAATATATAAGGTTTCTGGGACTTCCGCTTCTGATGCGTAAAGTAGTGACACGTGGAGAGTAAGAGGCTGTTGAAAGTGAAGTGAATGGGTGAATAAAGTGAGAGAGGAAGTTTGAGAGGGTGAAAGAGGGAGAGTGAGAGTGACGAGCGTGTGTGGAGAGAGTAGAGAGTGGGAGGTATAGGGAGAAAAGAGGGACAGAGAGGTTGCGGTGAAAAGTGACAGTTGGGGTATAGAAGGTAAAGATATTGAGAAGAGCAAGTAGACAGGGAATTAGGCATAGAGAAGAAAGCTATAGAGAAAGGCAAGTGGATAGGGAGCGAATAAGGCGTCGACGTAGAGGGCGTAAGTGGATAGAAAGAAATTTAGAATGGCAGAGAGATTAGGGAAAAGCGGGAAGTTTGGGAAGGAGAGAAGAGGAAGTGAAGGGAATATGGAAGAGTGGATAAAGAGGAAGAGAGAGGATTGGGAGGGAAACGATGAGAGGGTATTTTTAAAAAGTAGGAAGACGATAGAAAAGAGGAGAGAGGATGGGAGGAGATGATGAAGAAATGGAGGATTGAGATGGAGGGGATGATGAAGGAGGGAATGAAGGGGTGGATTGAGGAGATGAGAAAAGAGTTTAGAGGGATGGAAGAGAGGTGGAAGGAGGAAAGGGATGAGTTGAAGAGTTGTATTAAGGGATTAGAGAGGAGAGTGATGGAGCTGGAAAAGGACAGGGAGAAAGGGGAAGGAGAGGACGGGAAGGGAAGAGAGGAGAGAGGGAATATAGAGAGAAGGATAAAGGAGACGGAAAGAAAGATGGAGATGAAGGATAGAGAGAAAAGAAGGAAGAATATAATAATAAGAGGAGTGGAAGTGGAAGAAAAAAAAAGAAAAGAGGTTGTAGAGAGGATAATAAGAGACATAAGTGTAGAGGCGAGGGTTAAAGAGGTGAAAAGACTAGGGGGAGACAAAGAGAAAGATAGGGAAGTGTTAGTGAGGTTGGAGGATGAGGATCAGAAAAGGGAGATATGGAGGAAGAAGAGTGGGCTGAGGGGGAGGAAGGAGAATATTGGAAGATTAGACAAGAAAGGAAAGGAGGATGAGGAAGAAATTGAAGGAGATTGCGAGAAAGGAGGAGAATTCGGGAAAGAGGATAAGATTGGGATATGGGAGGATAATGATAGAGGACAAATGGTGGAGAAGGAAAGAGAAGGAGGAAAGGTTGGTAGATGAGGAGGGAAAGAATAGAAGGGAAGAACAGGGGGAAAATTAGGGTGCAGAACAGACGAAGAGGGGAATAGGAGGGGGAAGGAAGGGGGAGAGGAGGGAGAATAGGGAGGGAGAGAAAGAGAGGAGGGGGGATGGAAAAAGTGGTTTTTTGGAATGTGGCAGGATTGAGAAAGAAAGATGAGGAATTCTGGAGAGCTTTGAGAGTATGGGGTATGGTAGTTTTATCGGAGATATGGATAGACGAGAAGGGCTGGGAGAGGATGAAAAGGAAATTGCCGAGGGAGTTAAAATGGGAGATACAAGTGGCGAAGGGGGAGGGGAAGAGGGGAAGACCGAAGGGAGGTATGTTGATGGGTATAAGGAGAAAGTGGTTGGAGAAAGGAAGTAGGATAGAGGGGGGAACGGAGGGTATGATGGTGGGCAGATTGAGGTAGGAGAAGAGAAATGGAGGGTGATAGGAGTGTATGTGGGGGAGGGTGTGGGAAAGATGACAGGGGAATTGGAAAAGTGGATAAGAGAGGAAAAGGAGAGAGTGATAACGCTAATAGGGGGGATTTCAATGCGAGGACAGCAGAGGACGGAGGAAGAGTGGACGGGGGAGAGGAGGAGGAGAGGGGAAGGCGATCGAAAGATAAGAAGAGGAATAGGGAGGGCAGACAGTTGATAGAGTTTCTGGAAGAATGGGGGCTGGGAATCTTAACGGGAGGGTTAGAGGAGATGAGAGGGGGGAGTTTACATTTACGGGGGGAAGGGGGATACGGTAATCGATTGTGATAGGGGACGGGGAGGTGGAGGAAAAAGTGGGTAGGTTAAGAATGGGGGATAAGATATATTCGGATCATCACCCTTTAGAAGTATGGATAAGAGAAGAAAAACGAAAGGAAAGGAAAAGAGGAGGAGGGAGGAGCGGGAAGGAACAAGTTTAGAGAAGTGATGGAGAGGTTGGGGGAAATGGAACAGGGAGGAGAAGGGAGAGGGATAGAAGGGAGAATAAAGGAGGTGATAAAAGAAACGGAGGAAGGAAAAGGAAGAAGGGAGAGAAAGCAGGAATGATGATGGGATGAGGAATGTAAGGAGAAGTAAAGAGAGGTGAGGAAGGAGTTGAGGGAGTGGCGTAGGGAAGAGATCGAGGGAGAGAGGTACAAGAGAAAGAAGAGGGAATATAAAGAGTTGTGTGAGAAGAAAAAGAGAAAAGAGAATGAAAGATGGGAGAAGAAGGCAAGGGAAGTTAAGAAAGAAGGGGAGGTGTGGGAGCTAGTGAATATGGAGAGGAAGAGGGGAAAGAGAAGAGTGAATGAGGAGATCGGGATAGAGAGAGTATTTTATGATGTTGCAAGGAGGGATAGAGAGTAGAGTGATCAGGGAGTACAGGGACAGGAGGGAGGGGGAGGAGTATGAGGAAAGGATTGGAATAGAAGAAATTAAGGGGGTGATAGGGAGAATAAAAAATGGAAAAGCGGCAGAGATAGATAGGATCCCAGGGGAGGTGTGGAAATATGGGGGAAAAGAATTAGAGAGGTGGGCATGGAGATTCTGTAATAAGGTGTGAGGAAGGGAGGGATGGCCAGAGGGATGGAGAGAGGGGGTTTAAACTACACGTATTTTACATTTAATAACGTTATATACAGACAAAGCATTGATCACATTACAATTTGTTCCTCCATTTTACTTCAGATTTGTAGATGACATAATTATGGCTGTTCCCTCCGACGCTATTGACGAAACACTTAATACGTTCAATTCACAACATGATAGATTACAATTCACTATTGAGGTAGAGAAAGATCATAAAATTAATTTCCTTGACATCACATTTATGACAGAAAATAATATTTTAACATTCGACTGGTATCACAAACCTACGTTTTCAGGGAGGTACCTAAATTACTTCTCGCACCACCCACTCCACCAAAAGAGGGGCACAACCATCGGATTAGTTGACAAAGTAATTTTCCTCTCAAACCCCAGATATCACAGAAAAAATTTAGACAAGATCATCAGAATTCTTTTAGATAATAATTATCCCTTAAAACTAATATTTGATGTCATTGGACTACAGTTAAAAACTATCATTAACAAAAAAATTCTCACAAGTGACTCCCCAAGTGAAGTGAAACCAGTTTATTTCACGCTCCCTTATATACAAGGTTTAACGGAGAAATTCAATTGTTTAACAAAAAATTCTGGTTTGAAACTCACACAGTTCAGTCTTAATAAAATGAATAAATTAATTAGAGCTCACAAAGACATCATACCAACAGATTTAAAAACCAATGTCATATATAAAATTAACTGTAGCCATTGTGATGCCTCATATGTTGGCCAAACATCCCGGAAGTTAAAAACCAGAATTAATGAACATAAAAGACATATATATCTTAATACGAATACAAACTCGGTAATCACTAATCACAGAAGAGATTTTGAACATGATTTTGACTGGGAAAACGTTAGGGTACTAGATGAGGCTTCATTTTATACTAAGAGGCTTATCTCTGAAATGCTATTTATAAAAAGACAAAGGAATGGGCTGAATTTACAAACGGACACAGAAAATCTACCAAGTGTCTATCAAGATATTGTCAACACTTTTCCAAAAATATAGTGGTGGGAATAACATTATATAAACACGAAACTCGCACCGTTTTTTGACATTATAGGAACGTCCTCCGCAGTACACGGATTTGAGTCAACTAATTATTATCAACCATCACAGAATATCGTATGAGTGACTTCCCAACATATATTGAATAGTGATAATACAGAGTGTTTTATTTCGTTTTACATGAAAAACTTCAATATTTTCACAGATTTCAACGGTCACTGCTTATTCTTATGCAATATTATCAGGTTAGTGATTTTTTATGTAAAGTTGACTCATGGTGACTGCCAAAATCATTATAAAGACACCCTTCAGAGAAAATCCAAAATAATTAAGTTAATAGCTTAACTATATCTTTATATTTAATTTATTGTTTATATTTCCCGTTCCATAAAAATTCTTATTATTGTATGTAATCATAGCGCTGAAGAAGACTCAAAATTGAGCTCGAAACGTACGCATTTTAAGTAATTAATTCTATTTTTTTATAATATCTCCAATTTTGTAAATTTGCGGGTTGCGATTTTTCAAAAAATTTTTTGTAAGTGATTTATTACTTGAACATGTTACGATATATGTAAGATTAGTGGATAAATAATCCATTATGCTCAAACTTTGTTATTTATTTTATCATAGATTGAGTGTATTTACCTTAGTCAGGACACATTTTTGCTCTCTATCGCCGTTTACATTTTATACTTTAGTTTCTATTTAAGAGAGCACTGAATTTATTTATTTACTTACCTTTATACTTTTATGCACAAATCAAAGAGGTAAATCAATTAGTGTAAAGAAAATACATAGTTGTCTTAAAAAAAACAAATATAATTGCAATTAACGGTTATATAATTTTTCTTTAGGATATTTATGTGTTTTCTATACACTAAATACTAAATCAATCGTCTCATTATTCTGCATAAAAGTATTTAGGTAAGATTATCGAAAACTGAATTACTGTTTACAAGATATTTTGTAAAAATATGATATTTTGTAAAAAATACTTTATTATACACTTATAGTTTGTTTTGAAAAGCTCTTATATATGAAATATTAGGGATATGTAATAAAAAATAAAATGAGTTTTATTTAAGAAAATTAAATCGTTGACTATCATATAACATATCACATACAAACCTACAATCAAACTCGTGCTGCAATTAAATGTGTCTTTTTAAGTCTGATAACTTTTATTCAAAACATTTTTTTCTAAAATGCATTGTTTATGACATATTTGACCGTTTCTGGTTTTTTCTGTATATTATTATATTCTGTATATTATATTATGTATATTTATATCATCAAATTTATATATCACGATTTTTATGGACAATTTATAAATACAATTATTGTAGATATAATTATTTTGGGGACAATTAAATATATATAGTTAAGTATATACTTAGCTATATATAAAAGGTAAAAAATTTGGTATTTATAATTTATTTGTTTAAAATGTATTTGTTATAATGTAAGTGTATTAATAGTTAGTTTACTTTTGTTAGTATCTTACTTACTCATTTCTAATTAATTACATTTTTATATATACAGATATTTTATTTTAATTTTATAGAAAAAAATTCTAAATTAAGAAAAATTCTTTTTCCTATTTTCTTCACTTTTTGAATTATTTATGATATCTAAAAATAATATTCATACTGCACATCTATTATAATATAACAAAAGATACAGCAGGTAAAGATGTAAAAAATTATTATTTTTATTTAAAATTTTTTTATTATTTACTTATTTAAAATATGTTTATTATTTAAAATACTTAAAAGTCTTGATATAAATATTTAATAATGTGTTGAAGATTTTTTTACGTTTAATATATCAAAAATTATATTTTTATAGATATCAAAAGTCATCAAAACAGCGAAAGGTTATAAAATTAATAAATAAATTGAATAAAATTAAAAATTATTTTTTTAACATTTTTTGAAATTAATTTGTATTTATAACAACAATTTTTTACATATGTTTATTTGCAAATTCTTAACAAAGAGATTTTTATTAAATTTTATAACAAGTGAAGAATAGACACAATGCTCGCAAAATCTGACATTAAAATTAAAGAAACTCAATATTAAAACAAATGTTAAGAAACTTTATTTTATAAAAAATGTAATTGTTGAGAGTTTAATAAAAGTTTGCTTATATTATTGCTTTGTTATATATGTATGCATATACATATACATATACGTATTTACAAATTGTTAGTTTTAGCGAAGTACACAAATAAAAAGATACATCAGTATTGCATCAAAATAATTTATTTATTTTTAATGTGTCTTACATATTTTATTATATAAAAGTTATTTATATAATGTTATATAAATTTATATAATTTATATAATTTATATTATATAAATAATTGTATATATTACATATACATATACAGTGCCTACCAAAAGTTCGGGGCCACGTAAATAATTTTTGAATGGTTTGAAATATAGGATTGAAATTTTTAAGGATACAATGGGATCACAAAATCTATTATTTAACTATAAAAACACCCACCTCCACATTCTGGGGGAACGGGGGAAGGAGGAGGCCAAAAAATCTTAAATGGCATATGGGGTCTTAAATGAATGAGAGCTCATTTGAAAGGGCTTTCCGAGACGAAAACAACGCGCAGTCGCCGAGGTCTCTACGATTTATTTTTGACAGGGTTATGATTATTTGAACATTTCTATTGAGATTTTGCGATAGCGAGGGCCCACGACGACAACAGAAAAAAGATAAGGCTTCACGCGGGCACGCGTATACCTCTCTGTGTGTGTGTGTGTGTGTGTGTGTGTGTGTGTGTGTGTGTGTGTGTGTGTGTGTGTGTGTGTGTGTGTGTGTGTGTGTGTGTGTGTGTGTGTGTGTGTGTGTGTGTGTGTGTGTGTGTGTGGGTGTGTGTGTGTGTGTGTGTGTGTGTGTGTGTGTGTGTGTGTGTGTGTGTGTGTGTGTGTGTGTGTGTGTGTGTCCGGCCAACTAAGGCAAGACCAGGATGGGAACATGATGTAGTGAAGGAATAAAAACACTAATTATTTTATCAAATGTTCAAATTGATGTCCTTCAACAACTTGGCAGTGTCCTAAGCGAACGTAAAACGTATCGATAATGTTAGTTAAAATATCGGTTGTGATTGAATTTGAAACGTTCACTATTTTTTCCCGCAGCTCTTCTAAATTTTCGGACCTAGTCTCATAGACCTTTGTTTTCAAATACCCCCAGTAAAAGAAGTCTAATGGGGTCAGATCTGGCGATCTCGGTGGCCATTCTATTTTTCTTTTCTACCAATCCATCGATCAGTAAAAACATCGTTGAGAATATTTCGAGCTTTCAAAGAAAAATGAGCCGGAGCCCCATCCTGCTGAAACCAAACATTGTGGAAAGCTTCTCCAGCAGTATCCTGAATAGCAGGTATCACTTGGTTTCTTAGCAAATTGCAATAATTTTGAGAATTTATGTTTTCTTCAATAAAAAGACGGTCTTATAATACGATTAAGCATTATTCCGGCCCTAACTTCTGAGGATTCTGCGTGTGACAGTCTCTCATTTAATGCGGATTTTCATCTGCCCAATACCTCATATTCCGTCGATTTACAGAACCGTTTAATTCAAATGTTGCTTCGTCAGAAAAACAGATCCAGTTGAAAAACTGACAGTTATCAGCAAGTCATGTCATCATTGTATCGCAAAATTCCACTCTTCTGTCATAATCGTCTTCGGATAGCTCTTGGACTAGATGCATTTTGTAAGAATGATAGTGATGCTTCTTTAAAATTCGATGGACTGATGTTGTGCTAATATAATTTTCTTGAGCTGCTCTCGAGACCGATGTATGGGGATTATCGTGTACAGTTAGCAGAACATCTAAAGCTTTTTTGTCATTACTAGCATTTTTGGATCTTCCAGATCTAGGCGCATCTTTAATTACACCGGTCGTTTGAAAACGACCAACAGTTCTTTCAACAGTTGACTTTGAAATTGGTTCATGGTCAGGATATGTGGCACTGAATAAATGAGCTACTTCTCGATAGTACCTTAATCTGTCGCCTTACCATCTCATAATCAATACAGTGATCCTTTCCGTATCAGTTAAATGCATTTTCAAACAACTTTTAGTACATTTCTATTGTCAGAAAATGCATGTTCTTTCAACAGTTGACTTTGAAATTGGTTCACGGTCAGGATATGTGGCATTGAATACATGAGCTACTTCTCGATAGGACCTTAATCTGTCGCCATACCATCTCATAATCAATACAGTGATCCTTTCCGTATAAGTTAAATGCATTTTCAAACAACTTTTAGTACATTTCTATTGTCAGAGAGCTTAGATTACATATGGATTTATTACAGGGCAGTCCGAGATTTTATGAGGAGAGATTATCTCCGGAAAGAAATTTTGTGAAAAATTTTAAAGAGAAGTTAGAAGAGATTCATTCCGGTGTTAGAGAACGTATGGCTTTGAGATCTTTACAAATGAAGGCTCGGTATGATCGAAAAGTTAGAGGAGTTCTTTTTGAAGAGGGAGAGAGAGTTTGGCTGTTTAATCCTTGCAGAAGTAAAGGAAAGGCTCAAAAATTGCAAAGCAATTGGGAGGGTCCCTATTTAATAGTGAAGAAATTAAACGAAGTAGTTATTGTATTCAAAAGACACCTCGACACAGGAAGAAAATAGTGCATGCAGATCGATTAGTTTCTTTTCTCGAAAGAACCTTAGAGTGAAGTAAATCGGAGCCCGGAATCTAATTTATGGATCGTTTGGTGTATAGTGTGTTAGGTTAGGTTGAATGTATTATATATAATACATTATAATAGGTAGAATGATTGCGTGTAGTATTAAGTAATATTAAGTTACTGCGTAATATCTTTTCTTTTCTTAGAGTCTTTGTCTTGGAAAGAGGATTAAGGAAGGAATTTTTGACTGAAGCGGTTGAGCTGAACAGCGAGCTGAATTTAGGAAAGAAAGGGAAATTGTCATCCTAAGAAGACTGCCTCACCCACGGTTTTTGATCCGTGGTTTTCCTGTGGGTCATAGGGCAAATGTCGAGGCAGGGACTTGGGGAGCCCCTTCTGGGACGTTGGGTCCACGGAGAATAACTCCCTCTTGTTCGAAGATTTCCTCACGGTCGCAGGGAAACCTGGACGTAGGGGAAAGAACTTCGGAAGTCGATTGGGTTCGAACAGCGAATTCCTCGGTAACCTGAGGCAGCAGCCCAGGGTAGGGCAGGATGGCTCGTCGATACTGTGGAGTCGACGTGTGTATGTGCGACGGGATTCAATGTGGCGGATTGTACGGTAACCTGTGGCAGGAGCTCAGGGTAGTACAGGCATATTTGTCGGAGTTCTGAGGTCGACATCGGAGCACTCAGATCAAGAACAGCTTTAGATAGCCCTTTGTTTCTGATTGTCGGGACGACAATTTTGAAGAAGGAGAGCAAATGTTACGTCCCTGGTTCGGCATCCGCTGAATGTCTTCGTTGGAGGATTGTTTATTGACAACCGCTTGGTTTTGTTTCCGGTGATATATTTTGAAAAAAAAAGATTGATTTGGGTTGAGCCGTTGATGTGCGCGGATGTGCCGAATTTTTTGGCTTTGCATGCATACGTTTTTGTATTTAATTTGTGCATTGTATTAGATCGTGGTATTAAAGATTATTTCTTATTTACGCGAGTGAGAGTGAGTGTGTGTAAGAAGTGTCTTCGCGCGACAACGCAAAGATTGAAGAAGGACGTAACAATATATATATATGTTCGCAAACGAACACCAAAAACTTTAATTTATAATCGCCGCGCCGCCGACTTGCCGCGCGCTTCCAGCCGCGCCGGCGAACACGCAAGCTCGGAGGAATCCAAATTCACCAATCGGATTCCTCCAACTCGACTCGAGAATCCGAATCTCTTATCGCAAAACGGTCACACGACGGGATGACAAACAACAACAAAGATCGAGCGAATTTAACAAAAGATGACTTTGAGTAAATTAATAACAAAATTATCACCGAGAAAAGTCGAGAATCTTCTCGAAACTTTATGTCTATAAAATCTCCCTCGCGCGACCGTTTCGGCGCACTCGATCTCGAGCTTCGTTGATGATAGTGTGTTACTCCGCTTCTTAAAAAATATCGTGAAAACTCAGAATAGCGTGCTTTCTTCTGAGATTCGTTGCTCGCGAATCGCGATATAATAGGTAGCCCTTATCAAAGTAAACGCGTTCTCGCTTGAACCCACGTCGAGTTGATGATTCCCGCTAGCGAAAATCGCGAGCCCGATTACGCGTTCCTTACCGCCGCGATTATTCTGTCGGACGTTAGACGGGAGTTCAGACCCGGAAAAAACAACGAACAACGACAGTATTTTTCATTAAGTATTTTTTGAGTTATAAGGCTTCAAAGTTGCAGTATTTTGACATAAAATACAAGATATCTTGTAAAATATTCATTTTTTGATTATCTTACTCTAATACTTTTATGCACAGAATAATGAGACAAATCAATTGGTGTAAAGAAAACACATAATTATGTTAAAGTAAAAATGTGTAACTGTTAGTTGCAAATTCAGATTTTTACTTTAACATAATTATGTGTTTTAATTATGCCAATTGATTCGTCTCGTTATTCTGTGCATAAAAGTATTAGAGTAAGATAATCAAAAAATGAATATTTTATGAGATATCTTGTATTTTATGTCAAAATACTGTAACTTTGAAGCCTTATAACTCAAAAAATACTTAATGAAAAATACTTTGTCATAAGTGTTTTGGAAAGCCCTCGAGATGAGCTACAAGAATATGTAAAAATATATAGGGTGTTCCATTTAAAAAACTTGAATTGACCTTCAAATGACTTTTCAAGGTCAAACTAATGGTACCATCTTATGGCCCTCTTGAAACCATACAACTTTTGTCTGAAACATTTTTCTCTCCCGGGCTTGGTTTTCGAGATATTCGACTGAATGGATTAAATGGTCCAACCTGCACTGAGAAAAAAATTTTGTTGAATAACGCAAAATATGTTTAATCTTACCAAATTATTTAGTCCGATACGTTCAAACAAACATTATTACGATGACACAAAATAATTTGTTACTGTTGTAAACAAAGTATTATTTGAACCAACAAAGTTGAGAGTTTCATAAAAATCTACATAGATATTGTAATGCAATATTTTGTTGGTATACGAATTTATTCATGTTTAATGTGGATAAATTCTTAGTCTTAAATTAATCTTCATTCCAAATAACAAAACCACTTTGTATTGAAATAAACAATTACTATAAAACAACAATATATATAGTTTGATGAATGAAAATTTAGTTCTATTTATTAAAAAAACAATTGAAATTTATATTCACAAAGATAAAAAAAATTAAAATTTTATTTTAGGAACTGAACATATGCAGTCTACATCGAAAGATAAAATAAAAATAACAAAATAAACATTTGATTTAAATGAAAGCTTTGTAAAATGACTTTAATGCATAGTTGGTACATTTATTGATCTAATTTAATAAAAAATTTAAGTGATTGGTACAATGATTGTTTTGTCATTAGACAAAAAAAATTTTAGAATAAAGTCAAGATTTATTTAGTTAATAAAAACAATTTGTTAAAAATATCTTAATTAAGTTGAAGTAACTAAATTTTCATTACAAATAACAAAAAAAATATAACGTCTACCAAAATATAAAATAAAACTAACTAAAAATCCAGTCAGTATAAATAATTATCTTATTAAATAAATTAAATCTATGATCAATATGTCCATTCATTGAAATTAACGGACAAAATTCTGAATTGATTTGAATAAAGTTATTGTTCAATTAGTAAAGATTTAATTTACCAGAATGAAAAATTTGTTAAGAGAACGCAATATTTAGTTTGATTAATACAATTTTTATTTGAAGAACTTCATAATATATTAAGCTGACAAGATAGTTTTGTTCTTTACAACAATTTATTTAGCTGATTTAAATAATGATGTTTTAAAGTTTTTGCACAGTGCCAAGCAACAGGCAATAGGAACAGAGAATAACACAGACAAGAAAGAGAAAGATTTTTTTCTCTCTTTTTTACCTGTGTTATTTCCTGTTCCAATAGGAATAGCCTGCTACCTGGCATTGTGCAAAGATTTTAAAACTTCATTATTTAAATTAGTTAAATAAATTGTTGTAAAGATTAAAACTATCCTATCAGCTTAATACATTACATTCTTCGAATAAAAATTGCCTGGTATTGTACAAGAAGCCTTAAATGTTATTATTTATTAAATTTACCTCTATATTTATATATATTTAGAAGAATTTGCAATTTCGTAAGATTATAGAGTAATTTTATTGCATTAATATTAATTGTGTCGGAGGAATTGAAAAGTTAAATAAAAAAGTGTAAACAATAACGTATATATATATTTTTTTTATTCATTACTTATTATTGTACTTACATAATCTATTATATATTCCTTAATTATATAATATATTATATACTTTTAATTGTATAATATCATTTATTAAACACTTTTGAAGATAAGTTTGAATATAAATGGATACAAATTAAAGTACCTTTTACAAAATAGAATATAATATCGAAACCTAAAATTCGCATGAAATATATAAATTACCATCGCTCATTACATGAACATTTTGCGGAATACAAGAAAATAAATCTTCTAACTTTATAAATCTCCAAACAGCTTTCTTAATTATTTCATATGCACAATAATGTCTATTAAAAGCTTTTGTACAAAATTCTGTACATATAAAGTATATTTGGCGCAGATTATTAATAATTATGTAATTAATTTTGCCAAAGACAATAATATTGTCATCTATATACATAGCTACAACCATATCTTTATAATAAGTAAGTCCATTGACTTTAATTCAAGTGTTGAATATATGTTCGTATTGGATATACCGCAGGAGTGTATTTTTGAAATCAAGATAATCTGGAAGATCAGTTAATTCTTGATGTAGTGTAGATCCTAAACTTAATCGATAAAAAAATCCTTTTTCACTGAGAAATCTATATGACAGAAGTTGATGTTTTAGTGCTAAAGTGTACGGGCAATTTTTGCGGGATTTTATAACCTTTGCATTCTCTTTGAATTGCTTATGCTTTGCTTCAAAACGAAAGCAAGATAAATGTTTAAGTAGTCCTAATCTTTTCAATAATCGCGGGTAATGTACGATAAAATGATGTTTAGGTTTTAATGACACTGCAAAAACTTCCATATATAGAAAATGGTGTTCCGATATTAAAGTTTCAAGGAGTTGAATTGTTGTGGAAGTAAATGATGAACTCATTATAATATTTATAATTTCCCGTAACACAAGAAAAACTTTCCAAACGGTATTATTTATGGGCACCAAATCGCCGATCAAAACACCAAGATGTTTAATTAAAAAAACCATTTCTGACGCTGAAATAATTAAATTTTGTGCATCAAGAACGTTACACGATATTGAAACTAGTTTATTTTTATCAAAGTTTCGACCACAATCAAAATGTTGCAAGCGAGCATTTAAAATTTCAAGGGAAAAGAAATGTTCTTTATTTATCAAAAAATTCAAGATTTTAGCTATTTCGTATCTACATATTCCTTCGAATAATTCATGCATAGGATCAAGACTTGCATTTTCTATAATATGAAATTTCGGAATTTTATTAAAAACGCATTTAGTATTTAGCATTTTTTCACTCCAGTGGAGCAGTTTTCACAATCTTTCTGATAATTTTGTTTGGTCCTTAGCATTTGACTATTTTCTTTTACTTGTTTTCGACTCGCAGTTTTATCCGCTGTACATATTCGACACTCATTTTGTGCATTAAAACTGGTTGTAAAACCACAAATTTCATTCAAACCAAGGTTGTCACCAATGATCGCTAACAGAGCAAAATAAATTGTTCGTTGCTGGCCACTCACATTTATAGTTAATCCATGTTTTCCAAGATCTATTATTTGATCGATAATATTACGAAATGTTCTTAGGTTACCGGCAATCCTATGATCTTTCGTGTAATAGGGTTGAGCAAGAAATATATTTTCCAACATACTACTATATTGATATGGAATACATCCTAATGAAAAATAGACGGCACCAAGTTTTCGTATATTAGCATGCGAACCGAGTGGGTTATTGATCTCAACATCATCAAAATATAATATTAATGGAAATACAGTTTTACAAATTGAAATTCAATGTTCTGCCATAATTCACCCTGAACATTTGAAATTATTAATTCGCTAGATTTGCATTCTTTAATGTGTTCTAAAATTGAAGAAAAAACGTTCGGTAATTCTAGAAATTTTTTTAGGACCGTTTTTATAGATAGACTTGGATTTCTGTGTTTGAAAGAGAGTTTTTGCGTTTTCCTCCGATAAAGTAAGAACTTATCAATGTATGAATTCTGAACGATTGTGGCCTTATCAGGACATTTGCTTTTTCAAAATATTTTAAATTGTAATGATTGGATTTGAAATTATCAAAACCGTATTGCAATATTATTAACATTTTTTTGAGATCTGAAAGAGCCTGTTTGTAATTTGTAGAACTACATTTTTGCTTTAAAATCGGTATGAGAGTCAAATTATACAAATTCTTCAAATTATCAATTAAAGTAGTCACAAACAATCGTGGAAGATTCAATTTTGAGTAAAGTTGTGAAACAAATAATGAGATTTTTTTTTGTACTATATCTTCGAAAGCTTCTATATTAAAAATTGCAGGCTCGTGAAGTGAATATTCCGGTTGTGAGGATTGAATATTCAAAAACACAACTTTAGGACCACTCAAACTTTCTGTAAGGTCAAAAGAATAATTTTCAAGGTTTCTATTCTGATCGATTCGTATTGTATGAAGTGACCCAAAATGTCTTGAAAAATAATGCCTTTTATATGAATAAAAATTGTTAAAAATTCTTGCACATCCTTCATAGCGGCAATAGCAGGCAGACAATATTAAAGACTTATGGCGCAGTTTGACATGTTTACTAAGACAAATTTCAGAATATAATTTTGTTTCGCAAAATGGACACGGAATCATTTTCGGTATTTTCTTTAAACGAAAAGATTATCTTTTGCAACAAAGCAATAAGAAAAAAACTATATATGTATATATAATAAATGTATATATAATAATGTACTATAAAAATAAGAAATTTTTTTACGCAAAAACTACACTATTTTTTCAAAAAATTGAAACAAAAGTACACGCAGTCAAAACTTTTTTTTAAACTTTCAAAAAATTAAAGAAAGCAAGAAGAGAAATAAAACATAAATGAACAAAAGCAACATATAAGTAGTTTAAATTTATAGATAATGTTAACTCTTAAAAATAAATTAATTTAAAATACTTAACCATTATGTTTGGAAAAATAATTTTATGGATTTTTTTAGGCAATCCAATGATTTTTGGATCTTATTATAATATCGTGTTTTATATCTTATAAATGAGGTAGCAATCACAATGTTCAGTCATAAAATTTAAAATAGATATTTAAATAAACATAAAATGTTAATAAACTTTCTTAAAAAAAGAGAGAAATGTAATTAATTTGCTAAAAAAATGTAATAATTCTTTTTTTTAAAAAAGCATTTGACTCTCTTCTCTAATATTTAAATTATCATATAAAGATTTTTAAAATATGCTGTTCAAAAATAAAAAATTAGAATGAAACAATAAAAAACTTGCCTTATTATTTAACTTAAAAATGAGGAAATGTATATCTATGACTGTTTCAATCTTAAAGTGCCATTATGTCACTTATTATTTCTGCTACATTTGGAGTCAGTTTATCCAAATTATTTTTATAACCGTATAAAATTCTTTGGAATAACAACCAAATATGAGCACTTTCAATCGGGTATTCAACGTCAAAGACTTGAAAAATTTTAAAGCATATATCTATAGCTTTTAGAACTGACGATACCTTATATAAAATCTCATCAACTGATATAAAAATATCAGAAACGTCGTTGGATGGGCCGACAGTAATGATGAAAGGCTGTAATGTAATTCCTATATCCGCGGCTGCTTTTCGTCTCTCTTGTTGTATTTTTGTAATATCTGCTATTAACTGCAAAAAATTATGTATATATATATTATTAACTGTAAAGACTAATCTTATACCGAGTAATCTTATACCGAGAAATATTAATAATAATAATTAGTAATGGTAATAATGATAATTAGTAATGGTAATACTTACTATAGTTGACATAATTAAACTATCTTTACATTCAGGTATCGATGGTTTCCACTGACTACTTTTCTGACGGATTCGGTTTGTAGGTGGAAATAGATGTGGCAGAAGTCTTACTTGCTGAACTATCTTTGAATCTGAAATTCCATCAAATGACAAATTACACAAAATGAAATATGATGTACATTTATTTAGAAGCAAATACACCTACCATCAGTCAAGTCATCGCATGCAATCAACTCCACTAAAGCTTGTGCAGTGTCATCGTCTTTTTTTGGTGGGCGAACAGTTAAAATTTTTGCAAAAAAAGTTTGCCAACTTTTTAAAGTTAGCTCTCGCGTTGATAATTGTAAATAAGCGTAATCCTCTTTAATTAACGTATATCCATTTGGATGCTTCAGAATAGGCCAGCTTTCGAAGATTTGACAATTTCAAATTACGGTTTGACTTAATATTCTTTTGCCGATGTTCAGCCGTGCGCTTCCAATTAGACACAACAATTTCCCACGGCATTTGATGACTTTGAAGCCATTCTTTAGCTTCAAGAATAGCTTCTGTAAGATTAATTAATTAATATATATAAACATTCGATTAATTTGATAAATAGATAATTTTAAGTTTATATATATATATGTATATGTATATTTAAAAACATAGCTATAGACTACCTTCATCGGAAGATGAGTCCAATCTTTCAATTCTATGGTCGTCTGCTGGTGGTTTCCATTCATTAATAACTTTTAAAGTACGTGTTTTATTTCGATATTTGTCTACTAATTTCCCACGTGAAATTTCCGATTTTCCAAATCGTGATGATTTTTTTGAAATTGGCGGAATGTAATACGTGTTTGTACTTTCGGTAGGAAATAATTTTACTATTTCTTCTGCTACATATGAAAAATCATCATTTTTTAAACTGAAAACAAAATAAACATAAAAATGAAAATATAAAATATAAACATATATAAACATATATATTAAAAAATATATATATAGATATTAAGGTATATTACATAAATAACAATTTTAACGTATTATAAATAAATGTAAAATGAAATTACTGGATAGTTTCTTTCAATAATTCTGTCAATATAATATCGACAATCATCATTCTAGAGTTTCGTGTTAAAAACTTGGAGGTTTTATAGGATTTTATAATTGCCTTTCCGTGAGCGTTAATATTTAGAATTTCTTTAAGATTCATAGTTCTCGTTCTTAAGGCATAAGTCAGCTTTCCCGAGAAAGCATCCCATCTTTTTAAATTATAAGCATCCTCAGATGAACTTTTTACACTTTTAGTATCTTCGAATGAATTTTGCGACAAAATATTGTCTGACATTTGAGGTATCTCTGCACTCAAGTTTGTAACCTAGTCAGTAAAAAATAGATATTAATGCTTAAGAATGAAAATAATTCCTCAAAAAAATTTAATTGTGGATGCTTATGTATATTAGAATGTATTTAAAAAATTTTTTTTCTCATTCTTATCATGGCTAAATTAATTTTCGACGTCAAAAAATTATTTTCAAATATTTATCCCCCTATTTCTATTAGCACGTTTAAGAGTTCACATTATTTTATTGGTAACATTTATAATTGATAATGTTTTATAAAGAGAGATTAAAAATTTTTGAGGAAATAAAATTCTTAAAAAAATTATCTAAAGTCAAGTTAGTGGAATTTAATTATTACAAAATTATAGGCGTTAAAATTCACTTCTAAAAAAAAAACATTACAAACATGTTTAAATTTAATTGAATTAAATAAGAAACAGGTTCTCCCCCTCCATGTATTTATTGCTTAAGAAATTGATAAAGTTTTTAAAGGATTTTTTCCATGATAAAAGTAAGAAAATTTTTTTTGTCAAAAATGAAAAATATATTTATATGCGTACTAACATGAGGCTCTTCCTTTTTTTTAAATATTGCCGTCCATTTTTTTGAAAATACAATTCTTAATCCAATTTTGGGCATCATCTCTTTAATAAACTCTGAGGTAAGGACGGGGAAATTTTCTTCCGTAATAGCATTCTCTAAAAATTTAAAATTTTTATTAAAATTTATTTTTGTCTCAAAAATGAAGAGAAAATTAATATAATAAACAAAATAAATATTTTGTGGATAAAATCAAATTTTTAGTTGATTACAAAACGTTTTGTTTTAACTAAACTTTTTGATTGTTGACAGACTATTTCAATGTTCAACTAAAAATTTAATATATGTAACTTTATTGCCTCAAAAACGGAAATTAAATAAGTACAAATGAAATAAATATTTAGTTGACAAAATCAAATGTTTAGTTGATTGCAAGATAGTTTCGTTCAAAATAAATTAGCTTTTTAATTGTTGACAAATTTAATGTTCAACTAAAAATTTAATATATGTAACTTTATTGCCTCAAAAACGGAAATTAAATAAGTACAAATGAAATAAATATTTAGTTGACAAAATCAAATGTTTAGTTGATTGCAAGATAGTTTCGTTCAAAATAAATTAGCTTTTTAATTGTTGACAAATTTAATGTTCAACTAAAAATTTAATATATATAACTCTATCGCCTAAAAAATGGAAAGAAAAGAAGTAGAACAAATGAAATAGAAATTTAGTCGATAAAATTAAATGTTTAGTTAATTGCAAGATAGTTTTGTTTAAAATAAATAAACTTCAATTGTCGACACAATATTTTATGGAAAATTTTTGACTTTACCAAATTATATTTAAGAACGCACATAGATAGATAATCATAATATCGAAAGTTTTCATCCATATTTTTCTAGCTAACAAAGTAGTAAACATGGAACCTAATAAGCGACTTTAAATTTTAAGCAGTTATACATCACTTTGTCCGATCAAAGATAAAGATATCAAATATCAAAGAACACGTGTCAAACACCGCACAACAAATACGCATGATACTACAGCAGCACAAAAAATGATGCACGTACAAACTTTTATAAATCTCGTGCTAGTTATTTATTAGTAACTCTAAATATGTTTTAAGCCATAGAAAGAAACTAATCTACAATGCATAAAGAAGTATATAGATGAGATTTATAAACGTTCGTACCGGCATCATTTTTTTGCCACTGTATCACGCGTGATTATTTGCTGCGTATGTGTTTTTTTGGTATATATAATATCTCTATCCTCGATCGACAAAGAAATGATGCAAGAACTATACGTAAATAAAACATGAAAAAACTATTGCATAAATGAAGAAAATAAAAAACTTTACAGTACATACCTTCCAATATTTTTTTAATATTTGCTTCTACGTCAGATTTCAGCCCCCACGACCGAATAATATCTGCCATAACGTTTCTCACTTCACACTTGACGACACAATTTGATATAATATAAACGATCAAACGATGTCTTCTTCTTGTGACGACACGTCTTCTTCTTATACGGCACGTCTTCTTGCAACGCGCACAGTATTGTAGACTCGGATGCCTAACACGAACGATAATACGACAAAAACGACAAAGGCGATCAAACGACAAAAAAGAAAAGACCCGCACTCACTATCCATCGCAACTTATTCGGAAGCGCCAACGTCATGTCCTTACGTGTTCGTGCAAGCTCAGCTAGCGTACTCTAGTGTAGTACTGACACTTGCGCGGTGATCAAAATTCAAAATTCAAAATTGAACAAAATTCAAATTTAAACAACAATTTTATTTAGTTAAAAGAAACATATTAAGCAGTTGACTTTGTATAATAATGATATGATATTTAATCACGCTCTTTAGTTATTTATGAAGAAAAATAATTATTGTTTTTAACAAAATCATGTGTAGATTAACTGAATTTTTATTTAACTTAGAAATTTTACCAAAAAGTTTATTTATTTGATTTTTGATAATGTTTGATTCATCTATCAAATAATTTTTTTAAAGCTTCAAAACTCTTCGTCATTTTGAAAAATTGAAATTGTCGAAATCTGTTAAATATTTTAACAAAAATTTTTTCTATATCTAATTAAATTATTTGGTTGAAAATACATAATATTTATCAGTCCTCACGGTATCATTTAGTCAATTTGATACTTGAAATTAAAATAAATATATTATCTAAGTAACTAAATGGCACGTAAAAACAAATAAATGCTACTAATATTTCGAACAAAATAATTTAGTTGAATTCATTTAGTTCATTCTTCATTAAAAATTGTTGATGGTAATATGATTAAACTATATCTTTTTTAGTGCAATTAAATAATTGTTGAATCAACCATTGAATTAACCAACTATACAAATTTAGTCCGTTCCACTATTTTTTTTTCTCAGTGTGTATATACAGGATGTCCCAGAACAACCTTCTGTCCGTAAAATGACGTATTTCTGACACAATTCTAGGACAATTTTTCCTTTACCAAAATTTGATTTGAAGCGTAGTTTTTGTGTTATAAGCAAAAATAGTTAGCAAATCACGCGTTGAGTATAGAAGGCAGGCAAGAGTGGCGCGACGCACCGCGAGCGCAGGCGCAACTGACCGTCCGAGGTAATTACTGCCGCATGAGTCGCTAACTATTTTATCTTATAACATAAAATTATGCTTTAAGTAAAATTTTGGTAAAGAAGAAAATGTCTTATAATTACATCAGGAATAAGTGTTCCTTAAAATAAAATATCGGACGCTGCGATCAGCTGATTGCTACACGCGATGTGTCTCTCAGCTGAGCCAGAAAATCAATATATCGATCGGTCTAAAGTCGTCGATGACAATGTCGATGACAATCGAAGGAGCGTCGCCGTCGCGGAGACGGTTATTTCTCTCTCTCTTTCTCTCACTCCCTTTCTTTTACGCACACACTCAGATATACATACATCGCGTGTAGCAATCAGCTGATCGCAGCGTCCAACAGCCGGAACAACTTTTGGTCATTAAAGTAACGCCCGCGCTCGCGGTATGCCGCACCGCTCCTGCCTGCCTTCTGTACTCGACGTGTGATTTGCTAACTATTTTTGCTTATAACTAAAAAACTACGCTTCAAATCAAATTTTGGTAAAGGAAAAATTGTCTTAAAATTGTGTCAGGAATACGTCATTTTACGGACGAAAGGTTGTTCTGAGACACCCTGTATATGTATATATATATGTATATATAGGGTGGATCATTTTAATCCATCCAGTCGAATATCTCGAAAACCAAGCCCGGGAGAGAAAAATGTTTCAGACAAAAGTTGTTTGGTTTCGAGGGGGCCATAAGATGATACCATTGGTTTGACCTTGAAGAATTATTTGAAGATCACATGAAGGTCACCTCAATTTTTTTAAATAGCATCCCCTATTTTTTATTACATATTCTTGTAACTGACCTCGAGAGCTGTCCAAAACACTATAATCAAATGTTTCTTTATTGAGTACTTTTCGAGTTATAAGGCAAGACCGGAACATTTCGAGTTATAAGGCAAGACCGGAACATGATCCAGCCACTGAAGGCAAGATCTGAGCATGATGCAGCCAGTAAAGGTAAGATTCGAACATGCTCCATACCCTACACACACACGCGCACGTACACACACTTTACATACACTTGCACACACCCTACACACATATTCCACACACACTCACACATAGGTTATGTGACATAACTTACACGCATGTCTACACACTTTACATGCTCTTACACTACACGAACACTCCACACACATACACATACATTCCGCATTCATTCACACATAACCTATACACACATACACATATACCTCACACACACTTATACATACACATCCCACATTTACACACACACAGATAATCGGCCCATGTAGACGATTGCTACAAATCCTATTCGCAGAAGTACAAACCTGATTGATCCCTTGATTGTTCTTGATGTTCTACTCATCTTAAATAGTCTATTTTTGAAATAATATACTTTCTATTGTTTCCAAAGAAAATATCGACAAGAAAATTTATTTGTCACTATTTAGGAATCAATTGATTACGAAAATCTCTTCCACTGTTGATCGGAGTATCAAACTTTATTACTCACAATCAGAGGCTTACGTCTGCCGACAATACCCATGGCTGATTATCGTCCCTCAGAGATTGTTGGTATTTTCCTTGTTCTCGGAGAATGTCAACTAAATTATCATGAAGCTTTGCGAGTTTACCGGAATCGTTACCCCGAAAGAGAACAACATCTGAATCATACTACAATCCGGGACCTCGAACTAAGAGCTCGCCAAGGCCGTTTAGAACGTCAAAGAGCACATCATGAGTATGATGAAGATGATGTGCGTCTGCACATTATCTTGGCATTCATCTTAATCCTTATACAAGTAGTCGTATTATGGCTAGAGAAATTGGTATCCCAAGAACAACGATCTTAAGAAATTTGAAGAAAATGAAGTACCATCCTTATCATATCACGTTAACACAAGCTCTTACTCAAGCAGATATGCCGTTGATGGCTGTCTGTTCCAGCTGAGACATGCTTACGATCTATAAATAATTGTGTTAAAGGTGTACATGTTGAGGATTTTAATCCTCAAGATCTTAAAGATACATCAGAATTATTTAGATTATTTCAATTCTGAAGACACTCTGTTACATTTTAAAACTGGCACTGAAATTGCAACGTCTTCTTCAATCGAATCGCTTTTTGCTGAATATAAGACACGAGTTTTCAAAGGATGCATACCGATGAGGGTCGATAAATTTGTAGCCAGTCTTCTGGATTATCTCGACGGCAGATTATGTTTGGATAATGCTGCAAATACTTTTTCTGCAGAACAAGAATGCAAAACATCCCCGAAATAATGATCGACACAAATAAATTGTAAATCTGAGGATGATAAATATTCCGACTTTTCCAGTAAGTCGCATTTTAATTCAACATCGATTTCTAACATTAATGATAACACTATTGCAAACAGCGTAAATTCTATTAGAGAGTGGATATAATTTGCCCATGTTCGAAATGGCCACGATTAAATTTGACCACATTCGAAACAGCCACGTTCGAAACGACCATGTTCGGAATGACCACGGAAAATATTGCATGGAGTTCAATTTTCCCACGTCCAAAATGGTCATGTTCGAAATGACCACGTTCGGAATGGCCACGGGAAATATTGAATGAAGTTCGATTCGACTACGTTCGTAATGGCCACGTTCGAAACGGACACGTTCGAAATAATCACGTTTAGAATAACCTAACCACGTTCGAAATGGCCACGTTCGAAATGACCACAAAAAATATTGCACAAAGTTCGATTTGGTCACGTTCGAAATAGCCACGTTCGAAGTGACCACGGTCCTGATTGACTACGTTAATATTAACCACAATAATATTGACCACGGTCCCAATTGACCACGTAAATATTGACCACACATACACACACACGAGGGGAGGTGCAAGGGGGGCCTCCGGCCCTCTCTCTCTCCTACACCCACCCCGCCCACCTCGCTTCGCGTAGAAAGTTGCAACCCATGTGAACTTTGCTTTGTCTTGCAACGTACATTGCACGTACGTCAATATTAACGTGATCAATCGGGACTGTCGCCATTTCGAACGTGGCTATTCCGAACGTGACCATTTCGAACGTGGCCGTTTCAAACGTGGCCATCACGAACGTGATCAAATCAAATTTTATTCAATATTTCCTGTGGCCATTTCGAACATGACCATTTTGGACATGGCCATTCCAAATGTGGCCGTTCCGAACGTGACCGTTTCGAACGTGGCCGTTTCGAACGTGGCCGTTTCGAACGTGGCCAAATCGGACGTGTCCATTTTGAACGTGGGTAAATTGAACTCCGTGCAATATTTTCCGTGGTCATGCCGAATGTGGTCGTTTCGAACGTGATCAAATTTAACCGTGGCCATTTCGGACGCTCCTATTACAGACAGTTTTTACGATATACAAAAGAATCATTCAGAAGCATCGATATGCTCCATTTCTGACGACACTGTAATCCATTAAATTTTTAAGAAAATTGGAGGGGTTTAAAAAACAAAGATAAATTTACCAACATTAAAAAAATCATACTTGAACAAATGTCCCGAGTGGGAAAGTATCGAATCAACAGATTTTTATCCCAATAATGAAAAATGGTAATTTATGCCAGCCAGTTAAATTACAAAGACACTATAATGATACAAAATACATACGCTTTTAACTCTCTTTTACATATAACTGCACACATGATAGGTGTCATACAGAGTACAAACGTATTGTACAAGATATGGATGATTCTTTCATGCAGTTAGCAACAAAAATTGTATTTAAAGGAAAAATAACTAAAAACGAGTACACTGAAAGAGCATCCATCCTCAATAATTTGTTATTATTCCAACAAACAAAGTACACTAGACATTTCCAATCGTTAGACGCTATGTGTAACGCTGCTCACCTAGCCGAATATACTTTCGCCTCGTAACCCAGTCTTTGCAGAAGCAAAAAATGGGAAATTTGTAATTACTCCAATGAGAGAAACTTCGCGACTATAAGTATTAACGTGGATGTCTTATTACATAAAGGGCTTGAAGATATCCAAGATGCCATTGATGACGTAATTATGTCGAAACAAACTTGCATAAAATATAATAATTCATGCTACATTGCAGAAAGATATGGTCCGCAGATTATAATAGATACAAGTATTTTAATAGACAAAAATTATTTAAAAAATATAGAATTAGAACCTAAAAGCTATAGTTTACATAGTATTGCAAAAAACATTATAATACGTGATAACAAATACGCATTGAGAGGAGTCGTCAATTACATAAATCATGCACAACATTACAGTTTTATTATTTACTAATGTCTCGTAGTATGAATATGACAACTTAAAATTAAAGAGAACACAAGTGTCTTCAACGAAATATATGATAGTGCCACACGTGTTAATATATGCACAAATAAAATAAAATACAGCTAATTTTATTTTTTATTTATCTCTTTTATTTTTTAGATATATTTATATATATATATATATATATATATATATATATATATATATATATATATTCATTCATGTAAATTTATGTATATTTTTATTATGTTATATGTTTATAATAAATTATTTTTATGTATCCAAGAGTTGTGCGATTTATCAAGTCCCAGCCATTTCACAAAAACTTCATCGCCTTTTTTGCGTATCACCTTTTCCACGAGATACACGTCGGGATTAGCAACACGTTGTAGTTCGTATTCGTAGAATCCTCCGGCTACTGGATTTCTGCGCGAATCTTCGAGTAGATATGTCGCGGGATTAGTATTTTGTATTTTGACAATTTTAAACACTTCGGCTGACCAATTTGGTGTGTAATCTTTATCAAAAATGGTCTTGAATTTACTCACACGTATTGAATCACCCACTTTGAATCTCGCTGGAGCAGCAATTTTTACATTGTTGTATACTGTATTTAAAAGTCTATCAGCGATTGTTGGAGTGACATCGATAGGTCTCATATTGATAGTGCGATGTTTTCGCGCGTTATATTCTGCAACGAGTTGGGATAAAACGTCGATCCACTTGTAATTACCATTTAGCGTAAACAATTTCCACATATTATTCTTTAAAGTGCGGTTGAATCGTTTCACGATCGAGGCTTTCATGATGGAATACGTTGAATAATGATTAATGTTATGTTTCTTCATGAGTTTTTGCACATTTGCATTATAAAATTCCTTTCCTCTGTCTGTTTGAAAATTTTTCGGACATCTTCCACCATCTCGAATTAGTTTCGCAATCGTTTCAGACATTTTGTTTCCGCTCTTACTTTTGAGCAATATGGCCCACGCATACTTGCTCAACACATCGATAACAGTAAGTATGTAATTGAAACCTTTGTTGACTCGTGCATAAAGACGCATCTCAACCAGGTCTGCCTGCCACAGATCATCGAATCCGCGTACTATGACGCGTCTACGCAGAAAATTTTTTCTCGCCGGAGCGTGCAATTCTTCCACGAGTTTCGCTTTTCAGAGTTGTTTTTCTTTTGTTGTATATTTGATCGTGGCATATTTCATAATAATGTAAAAGTTCATGTATAATTTTTTATGTATCTTTTCCTGAGTCGGATGTAGTTTGCACATGTGTCTGAAGCATTTTCGGCATTTCATGCATCATTATCTGAAGCGTTTGCACGCGCGTTTCGAGCGCAATAATTGTTTCCTCAATTTCTTTCTGTCTATTCCTCAAAATTTCAACACTCATTTCAACGTACCGTTTGTTAGCAGCATCGTTGTCATCTTCCGGTTGCGCTACACATCGTATCTTGCGCAACCTTGCGTCAAAACCGGCGCTAATCAGACACAGAGTGTTATCTCGCACATACGTTCTTAGTAATCCGTTCCATTCATAGTATGCATTATTCGACGTACCGAGCGATACTCCAAATTTATTAATTGACATTTCAATACGAAATGTTTTGACAGAATGACTAGTATCGTCAACATGTTTAATTTATAATAAGACCTGCCTCGCAAAACTCTTGGATAATTGACATAATTTCATTGCCATGAGCATTGTTAGCTGCTCGACGTGAAGCTTCCAGCAGCCGCAAACGATCTACCAATTCGTTGGGATCGTTTCAATGCACGTATTCAATATTATTCTCACTCAGTGTCATAGTGCGTGGTAGGTTTATACCTTTTCCAATTTTTCTCTTGATAGGAAATAATGAAGCGATTATATATTTATATTTGTATCCTTTGTTACCTAATACTGGATTATGCACACTGCTATCACGTCTATGCGCGTTTGTCGCCAGTAATATACTTTTATATTTATGCATATCGTTCTCTGTATATACAGCATCGTCGGGAATTCTCTTGAAAATTAATTCGTAGAGACCCGGCGTCCCCGCATATTTTACTCCATTGATAATTATATTATCATTCTTATCCATTTCGAAATGTTTATCGCCGAGTATCATTCCTTTGTCGGAAAATTTAACACCATATACGTAATCCATCTCGTTATTTACATCTTGACCCAAAATTGCTCCGATATATCTTTGTCCGAGCAAAACAAGATGTTCTCACAACATTCTGACTCTCGGATGTTTGTAATTGACGTTGAACCGACGTCACAACCGTTTCGGGTGTGGTCTCAAAAATTTCTTCGATGGAAGGAGACAAGATTATTTGAGGTTGTTGTACAGCTTTTATCGGAGTCGATTGTCTCATTCGCTTTGATTGATTTGGTGTAGAAGTTATCAATGAATCGTTTGATCGTTTTTGTCCTCCATTTGATTTTTTTTCATAAGTCAGTGTTTGATCGTTTCTGCTTTATGCTCTCTTCTTCTTCTCTGGGTATACCAAACGACTCCACTTTCGATGCATCAGATTCTACATCGATGGTATTCTCAATAATTTGTTTTAGAGGTTCAGTGATCGACTTAAAATGTTTCCAAAGCGACGTCTTCCTCAATTTTACCAGTTTTTAAAGAGTGATATTTTTTGCAAATTGATTCGCTCGTTTTTGCAATCTCTCACAATCTTTTCACGTTCATCATCAGCATCATTGTTGTTTATCATGATGGATATTTTGTAGACGTTGTTAGATTGATGTGTCGACAGCGACTAACCTCTACGGTATTGCAAATTCATTAAATCCTTTTCTATATCGTCCATTGGTCAGCGAGCTGTCTTTATCAATAACTACGAATCCATACTTGTGCTGCCAGCATTTCTGGCATAATGCGTGAAAATCGTCGTATGACATGTCAGTATTTACATGATCGTTGTACACATGTTTCAGGTTTGTACTATTCTGTTGAAATAAAATCAACAGATTCGCATTGTCGCGTATAAGATGCTTGGATATCTTGGCATACGTTTGACAAAGATAGAAACAGTCGACGCTCGAGTGTCGACCCATTGCAAAGTACTCTCTTATCGTATCTTGTTTATCGCACGCCACGTCATCAAAGATAAAAATGGAATTCGGAAGCGCCTCGCTTAGAGCAACGACTTCACTATTATTAGAAAATGTGGAATAACCAATTTCATCTATCGGTGTCAATAAATATTGATTTTTCGGTTGTTGAAGCGATTTTGAATAACAGGTTCTCAAAGCGAACACCGTACGAACTTTCAATTAGACTTATCAATACATTAGTCTTACCACAATTTGAAGGACCGCAAATAATACCTCGTATAGTAATTGGTAACATGTTTCCATGCTTGCGTATTTCTTTTTCAAGCATTAGTCTATTATCAAAGTTTATAACTTTGATTATCGTCGCTTGCCGCACAAACCGCATTTTGAGAATGAGTCATGAGACCTATTTATAGATGTGCATCGAATCGAAATCGCTCAGTATTGAAAATGTTTTTTCATCTGTCGGACGACAGTCATATTTTCGAGCTTACCTCTGAACAGTTGCAATATATACCAAAGATTATTTTATTGAGACAGTTTAGCCGCTACGTGGAACGTCTGTGGGACAAACTTCCCGAACATATAAAGGCTGATTCTGAAGTACAATGATATCGTAGATGTTTGCGACATTATAATTTACCGTGGCAGCAAACACATATCGACGGTCCAGCACCATTTATTAAAGACTGCTACGAATGTCAGCGAGAATTATAAGAGGTAGTGGTCTATTGAATCGTGCGATAAACGCGCTTCCTATCGAATTACATATTCCTGGATATCAGTTTTGCGGACCGGGAAGTCGTTTAAAAGAAAAATTGGCTAGAGGCGATCGAGGTATCAATCCATTGGACGCTGCGTGTCGCGACCACGATATAGCTTACTCGCGAAGCAACGACCTCGGCGAACGACACGTTGCGGATCGTATACTAGCTGTGAAGGCGCGGGAACGTATTACCGCGAGGGATTCGACTCTTGGTGAAAGAGCGGCTGCTACGGCTGTTTGGACGGCCATGAAGGCAAAAACGAAATTTGGTATGGGAATGAAGATGAAAAAATCATTCAAAAAGAAAAAAATGTTGAAAAAACGAATACTTCCAATAGCAAAGCGTGGTGGTATTTTACCGATTTTACCATTGTTGGGAGTAGTCGGTTCTTTGGCTGGTGGAGCAGCGGGAATCGCAAAGGCTGTAAACGATAGCAAGGCCGCGCAACGCCAATTCGAAGAAATGCAACGTCACAATCGTGCTATGGAAGGTCGTGGACTTTATCTCGCTCCGTACAAGCGTGGACGGGGGTTCTCAACGACTGCTAAGAAAAAAAACGTTAAAAAAACGTTAAAAATGCCTGCGGGTGTAACAACTAACGTACAATTGGAACAACTTATAAGACGTATGCGCATTCCTTTCTTTAGAGGTGTTTTCATGCGCAATAATTTACCGATAAGCGGCGTGCGACGAAACGAGAGCTACATTGTCAATTTAGACGACGTTGAGGGTCCTGGTACTCATTGGGTAGCATATGCAAAGAGGGGAGATAATGTTGTGTATTTTGACAGTTTTGGAAATCTTCAACCGCCCGAAGAATTGGTGCAATATTTTGGACAGAATGTAACAAAAATTGAATACAATCATGCGTCTTATCAAAATTATAATCAGAGTATTTGCGGACAATTGTGTCTACAATTTCTTCAAACGATTAAATTTAAAGCCTAACATTCTACTGTCGTGACTCAGTATTCGACATGTCACTGACACTTACGTTGACTGGTAAGAGTAGCATTCTTGCCGTAAGCTACTTTCCAGCCATAGATTTGAACGATGATGATTACGAACTTGGTTTAACGGATTTTGAAACTTATCATACGATACCGAACGTGAATTCCTCGAATAATAAATTTTACTTTGACAACGACGACACGGAAATTACGATTCCCGAAGGATCGTACGAATTGCATGGTATAAATGAATATCTAACGCATGCAATTTTACAATACGATTCCCACAACATTGTTAATAACAATGATGAGAAATATCCAATAGTGATTTGCGCTAATCATAATACGTTGAAAAGTGAAATTAAATGTATATACAGAATAAATTTTAATAAGCCTAACAACATAGGATCGTTGTTGGGATTCTCCAATCGTGTATTGCAGCCGCGGAAGTAGTACGAATCAGATGTGCCGATAAATATTATTAACGTAAAGATTATTCGTATAGAATGCAGTGTGACCGCTGGTGCATATAGCAATAGTAAGCGTGTACACACGATACATGAATTTTCTCCGAGCGTACCACCAGGATATAAGATATCGGAAACGCCCGCGCAAATTATTTATCTACCGATCGTCGTGCGAAACATTACTGATTTAACGATATGTGTTGTGGATCAGGAGGGTCGATTGCTCGATTTTCGAGGAGAGGAAATTACCGTACGATTGCACGTACGACAACGTCAAAAATAGTATGCTCGTGTTGAATGAAACGGAGCACGCGAGAGACAATATTTTTACGAGGGACAATACTTTTGCGAGGAGGCGAGCAGTGTCTGGTGACAATAATCAGATGTCTGGTTACGCTAAAAAGAAGCTCAGCGTTGAATCGTGAATTTTTAAAGTCTTTGGGATTTGTCGTACGAAATAATTGAAAGAATGATTGACATTTTGAACATTGGAAACGAACCGATCTTTGACGACCGTATAGTAAAAATTGAAACTCATACGTACAATCCATACGCAAATACAACACTTGGATATAGCGATGAGATACGGATACCTATACAGCATCAAGATTTGTACACGTTGCCGTGCGAGAGTTTCCTTTACGTCGAAGGAAAATTGACGATAAGGGAAAAAGGATGAACTAATGATATTGGGAAATAATTGTGTTGCATTCATGGTCGATGAACTTCGATATGAACTCAACGGTGTGGAAATTGATCGCAACAGAAACGTTGGAATAATTTGCACGATTAAAAACTACATTTCCCTTACACACAAGACAAGTAAAATCTTGCACAATGCTGCGTGGAATATAGTTGCAAATAATGGTGAAGGTTACATCAATTTTTGCGTGCCGCTCAACCTGTTGCTTGGATTTTGCGAGGCTTATAAGCGCGTTGTGATTAACGCTCGTCATGAATTGATTCTAATACGTTCACGCAACGACAACAATTGTCTATTTGGAGCTCAGGCTGCTGAAGCTGAGATTGAATTACACAAAATACAATGGCGTATGCCTCACGTAATATTGAACGAAATTAGTAAACTGTCCTTGCTACGAGCGTTGGAGAGCGGTAAATACTTGAACATGAGTTTCCGCTTGTGGGAGCTATACGAATTTCCTTTGCTACACAGTACGACCAAGCATTCGTGGACTGTGAAAACTGCCTCTCAGCTGAAGAAACCGCGATACGTAATCTTTGCATTACAGACTGATAGAAAAAATGTCGCGTCGAAAGATATTACCAAATTCGACGACTGCAAATTGACAAACGTTAAACTCTATCTAACTTTGATTTTTATCTGTATGATGATTTAAATTTGGATTTTGATAAAAAGAGATACGTTATCCTATTCGACATGTACGCGAGTTTTCGTAAATCTTATTACGGATGCAATAACGATAATGTATTATTTACCATGGCAAAATTTCTAGAGTGCGGTCCTCTCACGGTCATTGACTGCTCGCGACAAAATGAGTCTGTCAAAAATGCTACCGTGGACGTAAGAATAGAATTTGAATGTAAGCTAGACGTACCCGCAAATATTACCGCATATTGCCTCATCTTATACGATCACATTGTCGAATGTAACCCGTTGACAAATGTTGTCCGCAAAATTACATGAATCAGGAATAATCCCCTCCAATGTTATAACATTATAACATTATAAAATTAGCGATACTCGATGATCGACATTAGTCGTCCGTCGTAGTTCTCGCCAATATCCTTTCATTATGGTTGTGCCAACGTTTATGGATCTGCAAGGATTTATCGTTGGAGGAAAGTTTATTGTGAAAGAAATTGCGATTCTGACAAAGGGTTCTGTATTCTCTCATTATATTTTTACGAGTCTTACACCATTCCGTTTGCTCAAGAGATCTGAGAGATTTCAAGTTGCATGGTTGATTGGAAAACATCACAATCTGCAATGGGAAAATGGAAACATTCCGTACTACAGGGCCAAAAGTTTAATCACCGACGCCGTGACGTTGAAAGATGCATCTTCTCGAGTGTATGTCAAAGGACATGAAAAACGAGAATGGTTGGCAAATTTACTGGAAGACGATGAGAGAATCGATCTTATTATCGAGACATTAGATAACGACTATGATGACGTTCCTGCTTTAGATAAATTAGATGCTACTCTGCGTTGTGATAGACATGTACGAAATTGTGCTTTACAAAATGTATTTAAATTATTCAATTGGTGGTCGAATCATCATCATAAAGGTTCGATCAATCCATATTTATAATAAACTATTGTTACAATACATGTGTATTATTATTATTCTGGTAGCAGGAACGATCTGCGAGTGGAGAGTACTCCGCTTCGGTCGAGCGTTCTCGACGATCGCCACTGCCGCAAGTAAATTCCCCCGTATCCAGATCATCCAGAACACGGGAGACAATCAAGTCTCGGGGTGGAAAGTGAGCCGCCTCCGACGAGGGTTCTCGTTGTCGACCGATCCTTCCCCGCGAGTTCTCCGCGAACCCTTTCCTAACCCGCAGGATGGAGGGATTCTCGACCGAATCGAGACTAGGTAAGGACTTAGGTAAGGATGGTTATCGCTCTCTGTCTAACGACACTCCCTACGAAGACGTCCGAATAAAATATTAATCTCTTCAATTATATGTTACAGATATCTAAGGCTCTGGGTATGTCAAGGCGGACATCGCGGACCTTGCCACAGGTGAGCGGATAAGGAAAAAGAAAAGAGAAAAAAAATAAAAGAAGAAGCTATAAGGAATACAAGAACGCCCTGGAGGAGGCGCGCACCGACGCAGGATAACCGGAACGCCCTGGGAGAGGCGCGCGTCGCCACAGGAAGAAAGAGAGAGCCCGATGTAGGCGTGAAGGAAGGATGACCTCATCAGATAAGTAGCACTAATTAGCCCGATAATTTCAGTATTAAAATTAGAATAGAAAGCTTGTCTCTATATTTACAGGTGTGTGGACACGAGAGATTAATGGCGAGAAGAATTGACACCGAGAAGATGACCGACGCCCGGAATGGATAGGGGCCGCGAACTGACACAGGTATGTATATTTCGAGTAAATTACACGTACACAATATGATTAATGATCACATGAATATATCTTAATAATAACGACAACGTTCTCACTTCACTAAATTATTATGTGTTACAGGAACCACTGGGGAACACACTGCCACGCGGTTGTATACGAAAATGTGGATCTACAATATTATTAGGATTATAACATTAGTTAATAGAACTTTTCTTTGACTATAATTTCACGCGCGGACAGGTTTCGGACGCTTAAACGATATTAGATAGGCGGCATTAATAATAATCTGATTGTCTGGAGAAGAAAAGATATAACGCTTACATTGTTGATAGAGATAAATTTACTGCGAATGAAAATTAAGATAAAATGTCTTTAAAAGTGATAGATAGAATTCGATATGGAAAAAAATGAAAAATATTATTTTCTAAATGATTTTTAAATAATTGCAGCTTTTTGCGAAAAAAATCGACATAACTAATTGCGAAATTATTTGATTGGTCTTTTGCAGCTTCAAATTTAAAATATTTAAATGATTTGTCATGTCAGTTATAAAAGCAAGTTCACAAAGAGGATCTAAATCTTCGGAAAAAATTTAAGTTCATCAAATTTTGCAGGAAATTCTTCTTGTAAGAAAAGGAAGATTTCTTTTCTTATTGCAAAGAATTTTTCTAAACATTTTTCTGCGCTAAGCCACCCAACTTCACAATACAGAGGTATATCTGTATAAGTTGCATTATGCTCTTCGAGAAAGTGTTGAAACTTACGATGAGAAAGAAATTTGTGACCGCCTTTAATTGTATTAACAATTTTTGTTACAATTTTCATTGCGGTACGTAGTTTTACAACTTTCTCACATAATGCTTCTTGGTGAATTATGTAATGAATGACAGGAAAATCAGTCTCAATATTATGGTAAAAAGCCATCGAAAGTATAAATTCTAAACACTTATTGTTTATACGTGTTGGGATACATATATACACACACGGCAGATATGTACAAGCGCGGATACATTCAGCTACCCAACCATAATTGAATTCTGTACATTGATAACGTCTACTGGTTCCACATCCGTATTCCCTTATTCGCTTTGTATATTTCATCCGTATGATACACTGATCTATCCAACAATCTTCTGAATCCACAAATCGAGTAAAACTGCGTTCATTGGAATAAAGTTCATTGTTAGGATACTCGAGAGGTGATTTATAATTATTACAAATTTGACGGAAAATTTTTCTTTGTAAATCGACCGGTCATTCTGTATAATCGCAATCATACACAGTCAACAGCTTCAGCTTGGCGGGTGAAATGTTGCACATCTACATTTTGCATGCCTACTTCTCGATCGTGAATAAATTTTGGTATCGATATTCGTGAAAAAGTCTTCGTTTCACTGTCATCGTCTCGAACAAGAGTGATTACATGTCTCCTTCACATGTTTTTCGAGTTTTCTTATGAAAGGCCCCATTGTAAGTAATATTGTTCTTCTGTCTTTGACAAAAACAGTCATAAGAAATGTCTATAAAAATAATAAGTTCAAATATTTATCACCACACATGCAAAATAATAGTTTATTTTTCAGACACAGATCTTAGTTTGTGCAACAGTCATAGCGAAATTTTCTTTATCAGCTATAACAAGATCGTATTAAGGATGGTTATACACGTTCCTTCATAGATCACCACTAATAGTTTTATTTCATACATTAATCTTTCGTACAAAACGGGCAAAAATTACATGGCATTATTTGATAAGGATTCTATATCCGATTCAGACGAATCGGACGAAATGTTCATCAAGTCATCCATGAGCGCAAAGTTTTCTTTATCAGATATAACAAGAATGTCACAAGGATGATCGTAAGCTCTCGTTTTCTTCACCAGATATGACAAGATTATCACAAGGATGATCGCAAACTCTCCTATGATACACACTCCTCCCAAATATATATTTTAATCTCACATCTCCGTTCTTCTTCTAACTCGAGTATTACGTTTCATCTAAATCAGCATTTTTCAACATCTTTAGCAGAATGAATGTAAATCCAACTATACACAGAATACATTTTATAAAGAATAGGCGAAGAAAGAAATAATAAAAATCAGTAATAAAAAAGACAACTGTCGCTCTACACAGTATTCATACAGATAATTATAATAAAACGATTATTGAATCACGACACAATCAAATAAACATTAAACAGACATTGTATCGAACATTGATCAACATCGATTGAAACATCGATTCAACCATGTTTGAACCACTATCATATATCAAACGAACGTCGATCAACATCAAACAAACCTCGATCAACATTAAAACGAACTATGATCGGTTCGTAATCAGCTGTCATTGATCGACTACTTGTTTAAAGATGTTAAATATTCCACATCTATTGTCTGCTAAAAATGCAAACTAACAGAAAAATGCATCACGTACTGTAATATAATATTCACCACACAGATGTATACAAGGATAAGGTATATAATACTTGCTATAAGGAGAGGATAAAAAAAAGATATACGCATATGTATTTTGACAATAGTTTATTATAAATATGGATTGATCAAACCTTTATAATAATGCTTCGACCACCAATTGAATATTTTGAATACATTTTGTAAAGCGCAATTTTTATATGTTTATTGCACACAATGCATAGTAGATTCGAATTTATTTTCAATCGTCCAATTTAAATAATATTCTATTTAACTTTCCTAAGATTAGTTCCTTAAATTCTAAAATAAATTAATATTATTTAGTTTATAGAATATGAATATAATTCCTGTGTTTTCTATATTATGCAACAAATATATTTTTGCATACTTCTTTATTTATAAAAAATATATAAAAATATTAGTATTTTTTAAACTTACCATAAAAACATAGATTTTCATTTTCTACACGTAAAGCAGAATTTTATTTTTATAAAAGATGTTCTATCTGTAACAATTTTGTTGTTATTATTAATATCTGAAAAGAAACTAAGTATTAGTATTTTTTTTACAAATATCATATAACGTTAATAAATTGTAGCTAATGCTCATCGTTTTTGCTTCTACATTAAACAATATGTTTTCGTCTAATATATTTCTTCCAATATGTTTAGATGTACTCTGTAACTCTTTGTCATACAACACAAAATTTTGTTTCTGTGGAAGAGCTGGCAGAATTTTTTCTTGCGTAACACTATTTTTCTTTAAAGAAATCTACATCTTTTTTCAGAAGAGAAAGATAAATATTTTTTTTGGTTCTTATACGTCTTCTTTTTTTCTCGTTCTTGTAATTCATTTGAAGCGAGACCTGTATCATTATTTGATGTATCTTCTGCCAAAATTAATTTTTGTATACCTTCTTCGTAAGTATCTGAATAATATAAAATAAAAGTGTAAAAGAAGTTATAAAAATTATTAATAATATATGCAATATTACATGTAACTAATAATATATACAAATTTATGTTTTATATTATTCACTTACTCGCAATGCCAAAAATTTTTACTGGTAACTCCTTTCAATCTGACTTTTCTCATAGTATCTCTCTTGCCGTTATAGCTTTATTAATACGAAACTTTGTTTTAAAGTGACAAGGCCAAATACATGTAAACGTATCTGCGTTGTACCATGTAGCAGGTATTAGCTGCAAACTATCATTAAATTCCGCAATGATATATTTTTCGTTATCCATTTCTGTGTTGCGCAAAATGAACGAAGATCATGTAGAAATTATGTATACATATTTTATTATAAAAATATGTATATTATGTTACGCACAAAATTATATTTCATGACATGGTGATTTATATAAATCTTACATATTTCAATTTTGTACCAATAACACAAATTTCTTTATTTTTTGTGTAACATTTATATAATCAGAATATTATTACCATTTCATAACAAGCAGCAATTATTAGAAGAATTTTTACAATTATTAGTAAATTTTCCATTTGATATTCTGAGATACTACGATTCAACATCAACGTTATCAAGTATTGGGCCATTCTTGTGTAAATTTGTACATGAATATATCTTATTATTATTATTATCATGTTCTACAAATAATTAAAATTACAATTTTCAATTTCATTATACCTTTTAATCAACTGTTGCAATGGCTTTTCATTTTTCCGTAACTGTCTTTTTATAAATGTCATAAAATTTTCGAAACTGAACGCACAAAAATTATCGAGTGGACCATACAGTCTTACATCAGAACATATACGTAAAAGATTATGCACATTATGCGATATGTATTTATGTTTATCGTATAATATTTCAATCGACTTAACAAAATAATGAAGCAAAGCTTCAGCAAAATTTTTAATTCTTCTTGACATAAATTTCGACGTGTAAGAATTGTTACAGCTACATGTAATGTGAGAAAATGAGTATATATTTTTTCTTGTAATATATATTTCTTAATACAACAGGACTGATTATAATAGAAAATTTCTAAATTCTGCTGCTTTCCACTGCTTAACGTCTCTTATTGATCTAGGTCTTCTAACAAAATCAACCGGTGTAGTATTTCTAAATAAATCTGTAAATGTGATATTTTATTAATAACTCTTGCGTTTAAACATATAGAAGTTGGACCTTTCGTCCACAGTAGTATCATTTTATCATAACTCCTAAACAGATCAAATGCATATAATCTAACGGAGTGTTAGTTATAGGTAAAAAATTGAGAACATTATGTAGAATAGAAACACTAATTTGAAAATCTTTATAGGCATTAATCGCAAATAACTCATCTGTTCTTAAAGTATTGTTTTCTTTTCATATGGAAAGTGTTACGTACCGCAACTTTCCCACGCAAATATTTCACGAATAGATATCTTGTTAAGAGACAGCAGTTTCTCACGCTAGATGTGCATAAGCCACAGGACACTCTTAATATTTTTTCGCGAGATATCTCTTTCGGTTAAGCGATAAGCGCATCACTTTGAGATGCCACACGACTTTATCTGCATGTGGGGACCTCCGAGAATGAAGGTCCAGCGATATAAAAGTAGTCAGTTCTAAGTCGTCTCTCTCTGAGAAAACACCTTCGACTTGTAGCATTGCGCCAAATAAAGTCTTGTAACTAGATAACTATACCTTTTTATTCATTACACGTTCAGCACGTAACAATTGGTGGCAGCGGTACCCAGTTATCCAGAAGACAAATCGTTACCAACATTTTCACTTCGTTATTTACATAAAGTATGAAGTCGAAATAAAGCACGAAAGAAGAATACGAGCGGAGAAGTCTGAATTCAAGAAAACCTTACAAGCCGTACAGCGCAACATTGAGGTAGAAGACCGAAGACTAACGCTAACTGTTCCTGTTTAACAAGTGCAGCAATAGGTGCAATAATTTCGTAATCTACTCACCAATAAAACCTTGGCAAATAACTGCTTAATATACAAGGTATAAGGTCAGGCAGACGCTGCGGAAATACAATACAACGAGCAAAGAAGAAGACGAAGCATCCCGGAACCTTTCCGAGAGAACGACAACGAAACTCCGTGGATAGCCGACACGTAAAAGGGCTACTTCATCGGACTTCGAGTCAACAGCATCTTGGAGCAGCATCAAACATTCCTCAGTCCCCAGCAATGATTTTATACGCCGTATTACTGTAAGCTAATGAACTACAAGAAATCCTAAAACGCATTATAATACAGATAGTTCCGAAGAAGGTAGTTTAGAAAATAGTAGTTTAAGAAACACAGCAGCTTAGAATTTAAATTTACATTAAGGTAAAATCGATAATCATAAACGATCAAGCGGCAGATTTTACGCAAAATCAAGACGAGACGAGCCACAGTCGTAGATCCTCTGTTTCGTCAAATAATAGTTATTTTTCTGTTCGGAATAATTTAACACTTTTACCAGTTTTTAACGGCAAAAATATCCCAACATATCAATTTATATCCGACTGTAAAGAAATTCTCGAATTAGTCGAACTGGTCGAAAGAACCTTCTTTTTCAGAGCAATCCTTCAAACAAAATTAACAGGCAAAGCCGTACTAGTTAGATCCTTATATACGATAACGAATCTCGACGAATTATGTAGCGCGTTGGAAAAAGAATTCAGCAATAGCAAAACTTTTGATCATTGGGAACTCGAAATAAATAATCTCAGGCAAAATAGAGATGAATCCATTGAAAATTATATTACCAAAGTAAGGAAATTAAATTCTGAAATGATTATTGCAATTTCTAATTATCCTGATCCAGCAGCAAGAACAGGATTAAGAGTTTTTGCTATTAATAAATTAATAGATAACTTTTTCTGCGGATTACACAAACATATCGGACAACATCTCTTAGCACAGAAATTTAATACATTAGAAGAAGCAATAGAAAGTGCAGTTAGATTCATACGAAAATCACAATATCACGCAGAAAGATTTAAAGTTAATAAATCTAATGTTCAAACTATAACTTGTAATTATTGTAAAAAAATTGGGCATTCTAAAAATGAATGCAGGAGAAAAATTTTTCATACACAGAACCAAAACGGAAATTCAAATCCAAATTTTCAATATAATTATAATAGACGTGAATTTAATCCTGTGCAAAATTTCGACAATAATTCTGGAAATAGATTTAATGTACAAACCAATAGACACCAAATAAATAACGAGCAAAATAACGATAATCGGTATAGTTCAGGTAATTCAAATAATTATCGCCATAATATAATAATAGTAATAATCAACCTAACAATAATTTAAACTATCAAGGCCAAGCGACAGGCGTGCAACGCTAGGGTCATTGAGCCGTGCAAATCCGATCCACCTGATCAAAACAGAGCTCGAACATACACAATCCGAACAAATTCCCGAAGCGTCATCTCAATCCCTTTCGGCGAGCTCAGAAATCTAACGGACAAATTCTTATTAGATACGGGTGCTGACATAAACATTATTAAAGCGAATGCCTTGCTCCGAGACACATTAGTATATCAAGATAGAAAAGTCGAAATACAGGGCATAACGAAAGAAAAACAACAAATTCTCGGAACTGTACATCTAAATTCAGAAAACGGCAATCATGAATTTCACGTAGTACCGAGTAAATTTCCATTGACAGAACAAGGAATTATCGGATCAACCTTTTTACGTCTTGAAAATGCAAAAATAGACTTTGAAAAACAAACGGTTACTATACGAAATAATAAAGTATATTTATTAGAATATAGTAATATGTCAACATTATCGACTAGAAGCATATGCCCATGTATAATTAAAGCTAAAAAAAAATAATATTAATGACGGATTAATAAATCGACAAGAAATATCAAACGGCGTATTTCTTATAGATAGCATCGTAAAAGTAATTAACGGTAATATACATACATATGTAATTAACACGACAGAAAAAGAATTGAATATCGAGACACCCATAATTGACGTAGAGCCAGTGTTAATCAACACGAGCCCGAGGGACAGCCCTGCGTGCGTAATTAATTTGGTGATCTCAAATAATCTAACAGATAGATTAATACTATTGAAGGAAAATCTAAAATTAAATCACCTAAATGAAGAACAACTTTCTATATTACCTACGATAGAAAATTATAACGACATATTTCATTTACCGGGAGATAAATTAAAAGGAACAAATCGAATCGCACATTCTATCCCTACTACGGATAACGCTCCTATAGCCGTTAAACAATATAGATACCCACCTATCCACAAGGAAGAGATTAAACAACAAATTAACAAATTACTTGAACAAGATATTATTCAACCGTCTCTTTCATCATTTAATTCACCATTATGGTTGGTACCTAAGAAAGCGGATGCTAATGGTAACAAAATATGGAGATTAGTGATAGATTTTCGTAAATTAAATGATAAAACTATCGGCGATGCTTATTCTTTGCCTAATATAACAGACATTTTAGATCAATTGGGAAAAGATATTTTTCGTGTTTCGATTTAGCGTCGGATTTTCACCAAATTCCGATGAGTCCGCAAGATTCAATAAAAACAGCTTTTAGCACACCTAACGGTCATTTTGAATATAAAAAGATGCCCTTTGGATTAAAGAATGCCCCTGCAACATTCCAACGTTTAATGGATAATGTTTTAGCAGGTTTACAAGGAAATGTTTGTTTTGTTTATTTTGTTGTGCCTCCGTGAGGGGGCACAGAGTTTTTTCAGGATTCGTTCAGGGAAGGCCGGGGATACGGCGGGCAGTGGCCTCTTTTTATTTTAATCTCTCTTCCTTTGCAATATCGTGTATCCTCTTTATTTATATATAATAAATAACATTTTTATTGTCTATAGTGTGATATTTCTCTGGTATGATATTAAGTCACTGCTCCCAGCGAACGTTATGTCACTCGCGTTTATTATCGGTTAAAGTGAGAGAGCGGTATCTCTCGTATGCTCTGTCGCACAGGTAGTCTGATACGCGATGACTTATCTCCGACGCGCGTATATCTCTTAGTTATTCGCGTATGACTCTGTTGAATCTGGTCAACAGCTGCTCGTGACGATTATTACTCGTTAGAATCTCTTTTACGACTGCCCGTCGCTTCATCGCGGCGGGTGCTGTTCTTTTCTCCGAACTGCATGGTTTTTCGGAGAGGGTCCCTTAGCAACATGACCAAATATGGTTATGTTGCTGAATTCGCGTTTTAGTGCAGGCGAGGAAGTTCAAAATCAAATTTCCTCGCTTGTACTTTTTGCAATTCGGCGACATTTTTCCGGTGCGTCTCCGAGAGCGCTTTCCGGTCTCGCGTTCGCGCTCGGTCTCGGGTGCGCGTGGCTCGCTGCGTCAGCGACTCGCGCGATTATCGCTTCGGTCGCGATGCATTCCTGCATCTTTATAATTATATGTATATATATATATATATATATATATATATATATATATATATTCATTAATTAAATATATAGCCTTTTCTGGGGCTATAACAATTTAGACGATATCGTCATTTATGCGAAATCTTTAGAAGAACATAAACACTTAATCAACTTTTTGAACGATTAAGAGAAGCCGGTCTTAGCTTGCAACCAGATAAATGCGAATTTTTCAAAAAGGAATTGATTTATTTAGGCCATATAATTTCAGACAAAGGGGTAAAACCTAATCCAGAAAAGGTGCAAGCAGTAAAACAATATCCCGTTCCAAGAAATCATAAAGAACTTAGACAATTCTCTTATTATCGACGTTTTATCAAAAATTTTAGCTCGCTTACTCATCCATTTACGTCACTTCTTAAGAAAAATATACCATTTAAATGGGAAATGTGATAGCAAATAAATTTTGAAAAAATTAAACAATTATTGTCAAGTGAGCCTATTTTGCAATATCCAGATCTTAATAAAGAATTTATATTAACTACGGATGCTAGTGATGAAGGAATCGGTGCAATTTTATCACAAGGAAAGATAGGAAATGATCTTCCAACCGTCTATGCTTCTAGAACGCTCAATAAAGCAGAACGTAATTACGACACTACGGAAAAAGAACTCTTAGCCATCGTATGGGTAACAAAGCATTTTCGACCATACTTATATGGTAAAAAATTTAAAATAATTACTGACCATATACCATTAGTTTGGCTTTTTTAATGTTAAAGATCCGTCATCTCGTTTAATGCGTTGGCGATTAAAACTGGAAGAATACGATTACGAAGTTCTACATAAAGAAGGGAAACAAAATACTAATGCGGATGCTCTTTCAAAATATACTGTAAATGTGACAAAGCGATAAATATGTGGCAGACCCGATGGAACTCTTCAAGTAAGGGTCGTACCACGTTCGCCTTCTTTAGGGACGTGCGAGATAGGCTAGCTGCGCGTTCGTTAGATATAAATCATTGGAGCACACAGGTCCTCACTGGACACGGGGATTTCAGAGAAAGACTCGCGTCGTTAGGTCTCGTGGAAAGTGACGTGTGCATTTGCGGAGGTGGAATCGATTCAGTCCAGCACTTCTTGCTGGAATGTCCCCTCTTTGACGCGCAGAGAGAGATACTGCGAAGCGTCGTACCGGAAGGTGAATGGCAGTGGCCGGATGTGGCACGCTTCTTCGTGTCAAACCCAGAGGCCCTGTCCGTATTCACCGATTTTTGCCGCGAATCCCTCTGGTTGAAGGGATACGAAACGTAGATGAAATATTAGGTAGGCGCGTGGTTCAACCGAAGAGGTCGGAGCCTTCGGATATGGGGGTGTGACCCCGTAATCTTCTCGGGACAACCACGCTCTCGAGCAGCGTTCGCGTCGCGTTAGATAAAATTAGGTAGGACTCCACTTACCTTATTACGCCCACCTATCCCACCATTCCCTTCGCCCGACAGGGTCAGAAGCGTTCATCCAGGTCGGGATGCAAATGAACAGGCCTCCCCGTGGTCCCCGTGGGCACGACGGATAAGATAGTGGGGTGAAGGAGTCGGATAGTGGCGAATGCCAGCCGGCGGAGTTTATGTCACCCTAAGGAAGGAAGGATGGGCTTATTTGTCGTGGCCAAACTGTCCATCCTGCTCACACGAACCAGCAGGCGCTACTGGATTTTTCCATCGCCCGTCTCGGGGCGGTTCCGATAGACAGTGGATGTAAAAATGTGGCGTATGCCTGAAAGGGCGAGGTAGCACGGGCCTTTCCCACTCGTGGGAACGGCTCACACATTAACTGTAAATGTGACATCCCCCTCGTGGGCACACCTTGTCGTGGTGAGGGGGCCTAGTAACCGAAAGGTGAAGCCAACGTGTCCAAACAGCATTGCCACGAGTCGGTGTCAGCTTGCTGAACGAATGGCTCTTATGTGGCAAGCGCACTGCGTGCGTTGTTCAGACGGTCTACGGCCGTCCCCCGTTTTTTTTTTTTTTTTTTTTTTTTTTTTTTTTTTTTTTCCCTCCCAATTTTTTGCGGGTGCTCCCGCGGGATGAGGGTGCGGAGCGGTGGGTGCTCCTGCCGTGAAGCGTCCCTCAGTGGGGAAAAGTGGGAGCCGGTCGGGACCCTCGCCCGAAGGACTGGATGGGTGACTCAGTCACCCGCCGGGCCAGAGGCGGGGACCACCCTGATCCCAGTGACTCCCACGTGTGAGTGTGTGTGTGTGTGTGTGTGTCTGTGAGCGTGTACTAATTCTCTCTTCATTTTCAGGAATTTTACTTTCAGTACAATCGGGTTTCGGATGTTGCCGTCTGTGGCTTCGTCGGCTAGGGCGGTCGTTAGGTCGTCGTTGTCGTCGCGGTCGCTTTCGTCGAGGTCGGGCCCGTATAACGTCTAAAGACTAAGGTGTTAGGAACCGTGCTTAGGGTCTGCATGATCGCGTAGACGTGAAATGTCGCGGTCGCGAACGGTCCGCTCCGGGATACCTGCCGTCCTTCCGGAGTATTTAGGCTTGGCGGCGTAAAGGTGGCTCTACGTCGCTCGACCACCCCTTCCACCGTACTCGTGGGAACAAATATGGTGTTTGAAAACAGAATCTTTGACGTGGTGAGGAGGAGTGCCCGCCTGGCCGACCGCTTCCGGTCTGGCGCGGCCGCGAGTAGGGAAGCGCGGGGTGTCTCCGTCGTTGAGTCGCGGGTCTGCTCGACCGCGTGCTCGGTGGCGGCCTCCGCCTCCTCGAGAGCGCCTCACCGAGCTGTGCGCGGGCGGGCCCGTGACACAATACGCGATGGCGCACAGCCCCGAGATTGCGGCCTTCCTGCCGCTAGAACCGCGTTCGTGAATCGCGAAGCAACCGGGATTAGATCCGCGTACGTTGTGTTAGAGCGCTGTTCTATTACTACGATCAGGTCGGCGTCGGTCAATTCAGCGCGAGAATCGGAGACCGGCGTAAAACAAATAGCGCGCGAAATAGAAAAGTCCGCGATTAGGCCCGCGATTAGACCCGCGCTTAGATCCGCGAACATTGCGACAACGGTGCGAAAGACGGTTAGATTCGCGGACCCAACCCCACCCCACACAGCGAGTGGCCCGGCGCCACAGGAATTAGGTAGGATAAGCTCTAGCTTAGGTAGTGCGTCCACGGGTGTTAGGATGCTGCAGCTGAACATGCGACGTTCGGCTGTAGTAACGGGTGAGGTACGTCAACTCGTAGTCGAAAAGCGACTTGACGTCTTAGCACTGCAGGAACCACACGTCGGGAAACAAGGTTCGGGTTACAAAGTCGTAGGATTAGGCATAGGGATGAGGGTTGCCGCAGTGCGCTCACAACGTCCGTGGGCAGCAGTGGTAATCTGCAATCCCAATTTAGATACGGTTTTCGTCTCGCAGCTTAGCACTACGCATTGTGTCTGCGTGGAAGTGCGGGCCCCCAGCTTCTCTTTCTACGTTGTCTCGTGCTACTTCCAGTACAGCGACGAGATTGAGAGAAGCACCTCAGCCACCTCGAAACGGTGCTTCGTTCACTGAGGGGGGAGAGACTTATTATAGGTGTAGACGCCAATGCTCGATCGTCACTCTGGGGTCCCCAAGAGACAGACGATAGAGGTGCCAGATTCGAGGACCTCATCAGGGCATTTGGCTTGTCAGTGGTCAACGATGCTGGACAGCCGCCCACCTTTTGGACGACAAGGGGTTCGTCATTCATCGACGTAACTCTGATGTCGCCCTCCATGAACAAGTTCATCTGTGACTGGAAGGTAAGGTGTGACTGGACCACCAGTGACCACAGGGCCGTGGACATAAGATTGAGATTGCCGAAAGAGTCAGGTGCCGATCGGGGCGCTGGGAACACGAGGTTCGACACAAGTCGGGCCAACTGGGAACGGTTCTCTGTCACCCTGACAGATCTTTCAAGATCGCAACTGGAGGCTATCGATCTGTGCTCCACAATAGAAGTAGAGAAAATGGCAGAAACGCTCACAGTGGTGCTCACGGAGACCTGTGTCGCGTCAATGCCTAGGAAGCGCAAATTTAGGAAGTCCAACCCGTGGTGGACTAAAAAATTAACTATAATGAAGAAACAGGTATATAGATTGCGTCGTGCCCTTCAGGGAGGGCGAGAGGACCCTACTTACCTCCGGGTGCTGCTGGAGTATCGTTCTTCACAAAGGCAGTACTGTAGGGGGGTGAGGCGGGCGAAACTCGCAAGCTGGCGGAAGTTCGTCACATCGCACAGCAACCGAGAGCCCTGGGGCTTCGTTTACAAGCAACAGGCGAGCAAACTCCAGGTTGAGGGGGTGCTAAGCACACTCCGGTGTGGCGAATATTCCACAAAGTCACTAGGGGAGACCGCTAGTTACCTCCTGGATGTGCACATCCCAGATGACCGGGAGATAGAAGACACGCTCGAACAGCGTGAAATTAGAAACGAATGCAGGGTCGCTCCCGATACAGCCGACGCCTCTTTCTTCACGGAGGCGGAAATGGCTCGCGCGGTGAAGACTTTTAAAAACAATAAAGCTCCGGGTTTAGATCTAGTCGAGGTCGCCGTACTCAAGGCGGCCTGTAAAATAATCCCCGGTCAGTTAGTTAGGCTTTTCAACGGGTGTCTCCAGTGGGGCGTCTTTCCTTCTGTCTGGAAGGAGGGTTCACTCCGAATCCTGCTGAAAGGCGAAGACAAGGACGAGAGAGACCCGAAATCCTACAGACCCATTTGTCTCCTCTCCGTAGTAGGAAAACTTTTCGAGAAGCTTATAAAAGCTCGTCTGCTAGACACGTCACTGGCACCGGGGAAGGTCTCCGATCGACAATTCGGGTTCATGCCCGGAAGGTCGACGGAGGAGGCTGTCGTGGAGTTGCGACGGATGGTCTCTGCCTCCGAAAGGAGGTACGCCATTGCGCTTCTCTTCGACATTTCCGGGGCTTTTGACAATGTCTGGTGGCCCCTTGTGTTAGATAGCCTTAAGAAACGAGATTGTCCGCGTAATATTTTCGAAGTACTCCGGAGTTACTTCAGCGATCGAAATGTAAAAATCTCTCTTAGCTCCGCGGAGGTGTCCAAGCGGGCCGAGAGGGGGTGCCCTCAGGGTTCCGTTCTGGGCCCGGCCTGCTGGAACCTCATGTTTGATGGCTTATTGAGATTACTGGAAGACGTGATTCCAGAAAGATTCGCCGCGTACGCGGACGACCTCGTGGTCGTCATAAACGGAAACTCGCGAAGAGAACTGGAAACAGAAGGCCAACGTGTAGTCAACATAATAACAGAATGGTGTAGGTCCGCGAAACTTCAGATTTCCGAGCGTAAAACTGAAGCCATCATTCTGAAATCCGACGCGATCGCGAGAAACCCGATAGGTAGACGGGGAGGAGCACGACCGGATAGGAAGCGAAAAACAAGCAAGAAAACCGTTGACTTCGATAACAGACCGCCAATTATTAAAATCGGTGAATCGAAAATAGGATTTAAGCGAACGGTTAGGTATCTTGGCGTCTATTTGGATAGAAATTTAAAGGTCAGATCGCACTGCGAATATTTAAACAGCAAAGTCGGTCCGCTGTTCGAGAAGTTAGGTAGAGTAGCGAGAGCCCATTGGGGCCTGCGTTTTAGGACACTCTCCACAATCTACCGGGGCGTGTTCGCACCGACAGTGGCTTATGCCGCTGCGGGGTAGGCCGACCTGTGTACGGAGAGAGATATTAGAATTCTGAGAGCCTTGCAGCGTCGAGTCCTAATTTCAATGACTGGCGCATACCGCACGGCCTCGTGGGAGTCGCTTTGCGTCGTCGGAGGAGCGACTCCTGTAGACATAGTTCTTCGCGAAGGTGCTGCGCGTTATAACGTTAGATCGGGAAAAGACGCCAAGATCGGTAATATTGAGATCCCCGCCGGAACCGAAAGAAAAACCGCGATCGTAGGAATAAAAAACGAAGCGATAAATATGTGGCAGACCCGATGGAACTCTTCAAGTAAGGGTCGTACCGCGTTCGCCTTCTTTAAGGACGTGCGAGATAGGCTAGCTGCGCGTTCGTTAGATATAAATCATTGGAGCACACAGGTCCTCACTGGACACGGGGATTTCAGAGAAAGACTCGCGTCGTTAGGTCTCGTGGAAAGTGACGTGTGCATTTGCGGAGGTGGAATCGATTCAGTCCAGCACTTCTTGCTGGAATGTCCCCTCTTTGACGCGCAGAGAGAGATACTGCGAAGCGTCGTACCGGAAGGTGAATGGCAGTGGCCGGATGTGGCACGCTTCTTCGTGTCAAACCCAGAGGCCCTTTCCGTATTCACCGATTTTTGCCGCGAATCCCTTTGGCTGAAGGGATACGAAACGTAGATAATATATTAGGTAGGTCCGTTGTTCAACCGAAGAGGTCGGAGCCTTCGGGTATGGGGGTGTGATCCCGTAATCTTCTCGGGACAACCACGCTCTCGAGCAGCGTTCGCGTCGCGTTAGATAAAATTAGGTAGGACTCCACCTACCTTATTACGCCCACCTATCCCACCATTCCCTTCGCCCGACAGGGTCAGAAGCGTTCATCCAGGTCGGGATGCAAATGGACAGGCCTCCCCGTGGTCCCCGTGGGCACGACGGATAAGATAGCGGGGTGAAGGAGTCGGATAGTGGCGAATGCCAGCCGGCGGAGTTTATGTCACCCTAAGGAAGGAAGGATGGGCTTATTTGTCGTGGCCAAACTGTCCATCCTGCACACACGAACCAGCAGGCGCTACTGGATTTTTCCATCGCCCGTCTCGGGGCGGTTCCGATAGACAGTGGATGTAAAAATGTGGCGTATGCCTGAAAGGGCGAGGTAGCACGGGCCTTTCCCACTCGTGGGAACGGCTCACACATTAACTGTAAATGTGACATTTGCGGAGGCGGAATTGATTCAGTCCAGCACTTCTTGCTGGAATGTCCCCTCTTTGACGCGCAGAGAGAGATACTGCGAAGCGTCGTACCGGAAGGTGAATGGCAGTGGCCGGATGTGGCACGCTTCTTCGTGTCAAACCCAGAGGCCCTTTCCGTATTCACCGATTTTTGCCGAGAATCCCTCTGGCTGAAGGGATACGAAACGTAGATTAAATATTAGGTAGGCGCGTTGTTCAACCGAAGAGGTCGGAGCCTTCGGGTATGGGGGTGTGAGCCCGTAATCTTCTCGGGACAACCACGCTCTCGAGCAGCGTTCGCGTCGCGTTAGATAAAATTAGGTAGGACTCCATTTACCTTATTACGCCCACCTATCCCACTATTCCCTTCGCCCGACAGGGTCAGAAGCGTTCATCCAGGTCGGGATGTAAATGGACAGGCCTCCCCGTGGTCCCCGTGGGCACGACGGATAAGATAGCGGGGTGAAGGAGTCGGATAGTGGCGAATGCCAGCCGGCGGAGTTTATATCACCCTAAGGAAGGAAGGATGGGCTTATTCGTCGTGGCCAAACTGTCCATCCTGCACACACGAACCAGCAGGCGCTACTGGATTTTTCCATCGCCCGTCTCGGGGCGGTTCCGATAGACAGTGGATGTAAAAATGTGGCGTATGCCTGAAAGGGCGAGGTAGCACGGGCCTTTCCCACTCGTGGGAACGGCTCACACATTAACTGTAAATGTGACAGTCACACACGAACCAGCAGGCGCTACTGGATTTTTCCATCGCCCGTCTCGGGGCGGTTCCGATAGACAGTGGATGTAAAAATGTGGCGTATGCCTTAAAGGGCGAGGTAGCACGGGCCTTTCCCATTCGTGGGAACGGCATCACACATTAACTGTAAATGTGACAGTATCTTGTTGGTGCATACTTTGGATATCAGAAACTTAATAATGCTAATGTTTTTTTTCTTTTTTTGCACCTTTAAGTTAACGACTTAATTATTAATGGTTATATTTATAACGAAGACATTATTAAAGTCTCATTATTTGCTTTAATAAAGCGATGCACCTGTCAAATCTTTTACATTATCTATAAAAAGTCATACCGGGTTTAACAGTGGTTTAATCAAGGGCAAATATATAAATAATAGACTCTGCTTTCCATGTAAAAAGAAAACAATACTTTAAGAACAGATGAGTTATTTGCGATTAATACCTATAAAGATTTTCAAATTAGTGTTTCTATTCTACATAATGTTCTCAATTTTTTACTTATAACTAACACTCCGTTAGATTATATGCATTTGATCTGTTTAGGAGTTATGATAAAATGATACTACTGTGGACGAAAGGTCCAACTTCTATATGTTTAAATGCAAGAGTTATTAATAAAATATCACATTTACAGATTTTACTTAGAAATACTACACCGGTTGATTTTGTTAGAAGACCTAGATCAATAAGAGACGTTAAGCAGTGGAAAGCAGCAGAATTTAGAAATTTTCTATTATAATCAATCCTGTTGTATTAAGAAATATATTACAAGAAAAAATATATACTCATTTTCTCACATTACATGTAGCTGTAACAATTCTTACACGTCGAAATTTATGTCAAGAAGAATTAAAAATTTTGCTGAAGCTTTGCTTCATTATTTTGTGAGTCGATTGAAATATTATACGATAAACAGTACATATCGCATAATGTGCATAATCTTTTACGTATATGTTCTGATGTAAGACTGTATGGTCCACTCGATAATTTTAGTGCGTTCAATTTCGAAAATTTTATGACATTTATAAAAAGACAGTTACGGAAAAATGAAAAGCCATTGCAACAGTTGATTAAAAGGTATAATGAAATTGAAAATTGTAATTTCTTATTTGTAGAATATAATAATAATAATAATAATAATAAGATATATTCATGTACAAATTTACACAAGAACGGTCCAATACTTGATAACGTTGATGTTGAATTGTAGTATCTCAAAATATTAAATGAAAAATTTACTATTAATTGTAAAAATTTTTCTAATAATTGCTGCTTATTATAAAACGGTAAATATATTCTGATTATAAATGTTACACAAAAAATAAAGAAATTTGTGTTATTGGTACAAAATTGAAATATGTAAAAGATTTATATAAATCACCATGTCATGAAATATAATTTTGTGCGTAACATAATATACATATTTTTATAATAAAATATGTATACATAATTTCTACATGATCTTCGTTTATTTTGCGCAACATAGAAATGGATAACGAAAAATATATCATTGCGGAATTTAATGATGGTCTGCAGCTAATACCTGCTACATGGTACAACAGATACGTTTACATGTATTTGGCCTAGTCACTTTAAAACAAAGCTTCGTATTAATAAAGCTATAACTACAAAAGAAATAATTACAAAAGGTATGTCTTGTAAATAAATGCGAAATCTACGTAAACATGCACAATAACTAAAGTTTCCAACTCAAAACTATCATATTGTTACGTCCCAGCACCAAAAATTTTTTCATTAGCTTTAAGAAAACACCAAACCTATAATCTAAGTCTAAGTAATAAGTTACCGACTACATCTTAGCCGATAAGTTACTCATTATATAAGTTATTTATTATATTTGTTACCGACTCTAGCCGATAGTTCAAAAACGCTAATCGTAAATAGCCGCCTTCCCACCATGAGACTCGCCCGCTATTCCGAACCCTTAGATAACCCTTTCTACGCATCCACCCCACTCTTCAACCTTGACCCGCACAAACTAAAGAACGGAACAGTCTCGAAATTCGACACATTAACTCAAGACTTTGAGCGATGCACTTCTTTCTCTAGAAGTGCTCCTCATTCTTGCGATTCCATTTCCAAATACTATTCCACTCCAACACATTTTTCCATATCCATATTCGTTTCTATTTCAGTACGCGATCCTATTTCACACAGTTCCACCTCAACACTATTCTACCTCACACGAGCGTACTCCATACTATTATTTCATTATACTGCATCTGTACACTCAACACCAACTCTCCGCGCCGATAGCTCTCAGATTTTATTCACGCGTTACCTCTGTAAACCATTCAATGTAAGTGTAGCTAAAAATATACATATATTTATGAAATTTCATTATGTACTAATAACTGAAACGTACCTAAAGCCAGTTCGCATCTACGTTCGGCGTCATATTAAGTGCTACTCCGATTCCCCGATAAAACCTGGTTTCGACCATTAACAAAGACCAACAACACAGCGGTACGGACGATTGCACGCTCATTACTATTCCTATCCTGCTAACATCGTGCTAATATTCTGCACATACAACACTTCTATTCTAAGACCAAAGTTTACACCTACTCCCGATAGCATCGTGCTAAGATTCTGCACATGCCCCCTCCCTATCTCAAAACCAATGGTCGAACCCAATAAGTACGCGAAATTAATTCGATCTTTTTCGTAGATGCCAAAAATAAGAAGAGGCGGACACAAATATCACGCGCGGCGTTTGAAGCGGATAGCGAGTTCCTCGGGACAGAACGCCTCTATTTCGACTCAGAGTACGAGGCGTACTTCAACACCGCCTTTCGAGCGAAGGAGGCCAAACCTCTGAGGAAAGACATCCGCATAAAATCCATAGGATATTTTCGGTGGCCGTGCAAGCTAACACTGTTAGACACGCAGCGACTGTTCCCCCCTCTGCCGCCTCCGAATTACGTGCCGGGAGACCCAAGGAGGACGCGTTATCTCCAGATACGCGACGAGATTTTATACTTGAACTATGTATTCCACCCCCGAGCATTGGGGTTCCGCGGAACAGCCAATAATATTAGATTAATATTACACGGAACGAAACGTAACAATATCCTGTAATAGAACTACGTAAAACACGAAAACTTGGAAACGTGCACATTTTCTCGTGCCGACGAGAGATACCATTTACGACCGACCCTTTTTTTTGCTTTCTGCGTTTCACTTGGGCCAGCTCACTCCTGACCGAACCCTTTCAAAATAGTATTTTTCCTTCGCGTTGCTGAGTTCGTTTTACGATTGACCTTTTTTTTTTGCTGTGTTTTGCGTTGACCAGTCTCGATCTCGACCAGGTCTTCCCGAAAAGAATATTTGGCTTCAAAATAATATTCGTTTCAAATAATATATAACGCGCGCTTGTTCTATCCGACAAATTGTAAACAACCAGCATTTAAACCTGATAAATAAATACGAGAAACCTACTTTTCATTATTTGATTATTCGTAGTCCTAGCTACCCCTTCCCCTGTCCTCGACTGCGACTAACAATAACGTTTTATACGAATAATAATAATAACTAACTATAACCTATTAACAACACATCTACATGTGTTACGGACGACTGCGCCCCGCTCAGGAGGGCCACCCCTCCCCTCCAGCCGTCGAAACGCACCGATTAGAGAACGTTCATTGCACCTCAGGATTTGCTCATAAATCAGAACTTACTCCGTATTGCGCGTCTTGCTTCGTGAATTCAAATAATATCGAGAGGGACTCTTACGCATACTTTAACGTACACCTCGCCATCGACAGCACGCGCTATACTGGTGTATATTGCATGGCCTGTCTCCGTAACCTAGCGGAGTTTTTCCCATTCGACTGCAAACTGTGTGTCAACGCCTACGCCGACTTCCTCAGAGGTTTAGAAATAGAAATATCTCCTACTATTCGTTAGCGGACCCGATTAAAGTATTCGTTAGTGAAACTATTCTTGAGAGATTCACATTGCAAGACTTCTCTTAATCGTTAATCGCCGTTTTCGCCACTGCCGTATCACTACATATACGGCATCTGGTAACACCACCGCCGACAATAAAAAAAAACACAACGCATCGCACCATCACACCTCCTAATACATCGCTTTCAAGAGGTGAAACATTCATCGTTCGGATAGCCTTAGTCGCGGGGAATCCCCAGAAGTTTAGCTTCTGAAATAAGCGACTGATCAGGTGAAAGGTCCGAGCACTCTCTGGAGCCGCGACCCCGCTTGATGTAACAATATCGTGTTTCAGCTTCAGTAGTTCTTCGACTAAAATAAAATACGGGATTCATTTTATTGTCATTCTGCTTTTGCATCAGAATTGCTCCGAACCCATGAATACATCACAGTGTAATTCCGTATTAGCTTTTGGATTATATACAGCTAAAATTGGCGCTTCTACTAATTTATTTTTTAACATTACAAATGCGTTTTGTTCACATTCTTCAATTTTAAACGTAATATTCTTTTTTAGAAGGTGATATAATGGTCGCGCAATAATAAAAAAATCTTTAATTAATCTTCGAAAATATGAAGCTAATCCAACAAAAGAATGGACTTCTTTAATTGTCTTGGGTTCAGGGAAATTCTGTACTGCTATAACACCCCTATCTGTAAGTTGTTTTCCCTCTTTCGATACCTTATAATCTAAATATTTCACCTCCGAGTATAAAAAAGCACACTTCTCCAGTTTCAGTTCGAGTTTATTATTAATTAAAACTGTAAAAACTTTTTTTTAAATCTCAAGATGTAATTCCAATGTCTCAGTCAACTAAAATATCATCTATATAAATTACAACATTGCCATATCTTTTATTAATTATGACATGACTTCATTTACAAACCGTTGAAACAATTGTGGTCCAATCTTAAGGCCGAAAGGCATTCGTAAATACTCGAACTGACTTAATGGAGTTACAAATGATGTATACCTTATCGATTCTGACGCCATTGCAATATGGTAAAAACCGTCTTTAAGGTCCATTGAACTATAAAATCGTTTGCCCCGTAATGCATCCAACTGGTCATCAATCAAGGGTAATGGATAATTGTCGCGTACCAGAATCTTATTTAGCGCGCGATAATTTACGCACATCCTAATATCTCCTGATTTTTTCCGAGTTAACGTAATTGGGGAAGCATACTCTGAAATACTTTTTCTTATTATATTTCTATATAATAAATGCAATAAATCATCTAAAATTTACTGAACTTTTTCTTTTTCTGAAAAACCTAATCTTTGAGTGCCAAATTGCACCGGTTTATCATCTTTCAAAATTAAAGTTGCTTCTATTTTAACATCAGGAATTTCTGGTCTAACAGGTTTTACATAATAGTCGCGAAAGATATTTTCAAATAATTTACGAGTACTTGCCGAAATATCACAACTTACATTGATATTATTGTACTCTGATTCATTCCAAATAAGTAATATTTCGCTTACTGCTTTATCAAAATCTGGATTATTAGTCAAACGATAATTAAAAGATTTTAATGCATTTCTACCTATTAATAATGTAACAGACATCGTGTTATCCGACACTACACCAATAGTTTTATTATATCTATCCATCGTTATATCAGCTTTAATTATTCCTTTTACCTTTAGTTTAGAATTGTTAATACCATGATATCTACTCCATTTCGGTCCTGGAATTTGCAAATTTTTATTATTTATTAAACTTTCCTGAATCAGAGTAATTGGACATCCTGTGTCGATCTGAGCGATACATGAAAATGATATGCCTCCTGTAAATCAGTCACTCTCTGAAATTCATCTCGATGCTCTCCGTGCACATTCACGAAATGAATTCGTCATCCTCGTCGTTCTCTTCGGAATGTTCGTAATTGTCGGATTTGCTTTCCTCTGACACCGATTGTTTATCTTCTTTAATTAGTCCTACTTGTCCGTCGACCTTTCGATTAGTCGAATTAAATTTTTTTTTAACTCGATTCCTTGATTTTCTTATTTCTTGCAGAACAGTCTTTCGCGTAATGGCCTGCCTCCACACTGATAACATTTTATAATGCCTCTAGCATTTAATTTTGGACTGTCTTTTGAGACTGTTTTCGAAGCAGTATTAGACTTGAAGTTCTTAGAATTTTTACGATGAGTTTGAAAGATATCTTTTAAATTAATTCGCTGAAATGCTTTTGAAAGATTGCATCTTCGCTTGATTTTTTAATGTCTTCGATGGTATTCCTTCGATTATATAATCAACTATTTCTTCTTCTGCAATTGGAACTTTATTTCCTTTAATCATTTTATCGTGGCAGTAGTCGCTAAATAATTCATTTTTTTCCCACATTCGATTTTCTTTCTAATCTGTTTAAAAGTTGGTTAAACATCGTGTTTATTTTCTCCAAAAGTCTATCCACCTTCATCGACAAATGTTCAACTAGAGAAAAATACCAATCGGCTGCTTTCCCATGCAATTTCGACCCAACCAATATTTTTGCAGCATTTTCATCAAGCTCATATGTATCTCTCAGTAAATTAATTTGAGCTCTCCAACGTTCAAAATCATCGCCTGAACCATTGTATTCACTGAGAAGATTGCTGACATTCTTGATATTCAATGTAGTTCGGGAAACTGTAGACAAACTATTTCTTGGGCTATTTCTTAGTGACGCTCGTAATAAATCATTTTCCCGACGTAATAGTTCGATCTCTCTTTGCATTATTTCACGTTCTCTTGATAATAATTCAATTTCTCGTTGAAAAAAATTATCACCTTCCGGAATGATCTCTCTTGCTCGTACAGTCTCCTCTTGATCGCCATCCTCAGAGTTATCTTCAAATATTTGCTGTTGAATTACTTCAGTCCCCAATTCAGGCCCCAGAAGGATCTGCCTAATGTATCCTTGCAATCAGTTCAGCCTTACATCTTGACGTAGACAATTGATGTTGTCGTAAAATATCTTTTAATTGTATCACACTAAGCGCATTTGCATCCATTTTGTCACAACTAGTACAATAGATTTTCCTTGTATGCATACAGCAATACTTGTTTCAATAAATTCTTCCTTTTGCACGCACACAGCAATGCTAATATGCACACAGCAGTATTCGTCTCGTACGCACATAGCAGTACTAGATTCTTATATCTCACTTCTGAATTTGTAGCAAATAAACACAACTCAAATTTTATAAAAATCTTTTATATTTTTTAAATTGTATAACGTCCATTTATTATTTTCTTTTTTTTATATCTATGTAATGCCGCCTTATTTTATTTCACACCGCCGTGTTATACCCGCTCAACCAACTTCGCGCGCTACAAGATAGACAGAATTTACTTGATAGGACTGAGATTGTTTACAAAATTGACTGCAATGACTGTGACGCAACGTACATCGGACAAACTAAAAAACATTTAAACACACGGATAAAAGAACACAGAAATAACATAAAAATGCACGCTAGCAATCATTCGGTCATTAGCAAACATAGGACAGATTTCATGCATAATTTTAACTGGTCAACACCGACAATATTGCATTGTGAAAAGCATATTAAAAAAAGAGAAATTGCAGAAATGTTTTTTATTAAGTTTTATGATAACAATTAATTTAAAAAAAAGACATTAAAAATTTAAACCCGATTTATATAATAACATTCTCAGTTATTTTTAAAGAACTTTGATCTCAGGCGCGTTTTGTTTGTCACTGTTTTCGAAGATATGCTTAGTCTACTTTTTGACGTGTACGTGTGACGTTTAACTTACAACGCTTTAATTTTTTAACGTCTTGAAAGATACGTTTCATTTGCGAGCTCTGTTGTTAGAGTAAGATAAATGTTAACAAACATAACTTAATAATTATTAAAGTTATTTAATACTGTATTATGTCAATTCTTATGCAAATTGTTGATTTTTACGTTTTAGACTTGAAAAGAACCTAAACCAAAGATCGAAACGTTGTCATCATAAAAAGCTTGTTCTAACTTTGAATAAATGAATTTAGCTTATTTCTGCCAGTTTGGTCGCTTAAATATCAAACCTTCCGAATCATTTCATCACTGGCAATATTAATTATTACTAAAAAATTATTTTGTATAAATTATTGTCAGGTTAATACAGGAAACTGTGACATTGATAAAGATGAAATATTACTTAAATATACAAACTTTGATGAAACAGATATGTTGGAAATTCAGACAGCTATTGATAACAATGCTTCTTCTGTTAATCTAGAAATAGATAACTATGAATATCGCTCTATGCCAATAACGGAAGAAAATGCATTTACGTATATTTGTGGATACTTATTAAAACGCTGTTTTATAAAGCATACATGTGAAACATGCCAATTACTACTTTTAGAAAAAAAGTAGTAATCTAAATACTTTAAAATTATATAGCTATTTTAGAGTATATGATAAAATAGAAAATACATTTGGCCGTTTGGGACTTCCGCTTCCGGTGCGTTCAATGGTGATACGTGGCGAGTGAGAGATTTCTTCAAGTAAAGTGTACAAAGGTTATAGTAAGAGAGGAGGGCTGAGAGTGTGTGAGGGTGAAAGACGAAGAGTGAGAGTGACGGGTGAATGTGAAGAGAGCAGAGGGAGCGAGATATAGGGAGGAAGAGAGGATCAACAGGCAAGGAAAATAGTGACAATTAGGTATAGAGAATAGAATAGTGAAGAAGGGTAAGTGGGCAAGAGGAAGGAGGCATAGAGAGCTCAGGCATAGAGGAAGGAGTAGACAGAGGGATAAGACGGATAATAAGGGGATAAGGCGTGAACGTAGGGGGCGTTAGGAGAAAATAGAAAGGCGCGAGAAAAAGAAAGCATCAATGGCGGAAGGTATAGGGAGAATCGGGAAGCTTGGAAAGGAGAGAAGAGGGAGCGAGGGGAATATGGAGGATTGGATAAAGAGGAAAAGAGAGGAGTGGGAGAGAAATGAGGAGCAGATATTTGTTAAAAGTAGAAAAACGGCTAGATCTCCGGACAGGAAAGAAGAGAGAGGGTTAGAGGAGATGATGAGGAGGTGAAAGGAAGAAATGGAGGGGATGATGAGAAAGGGAATGAAGGGGTGGAGAAAAGAGTTAAGAGGGATAGAAGAGAGGTGAAAGGAGGAGAAGGAAGAATTAAAAAATTATATTAAGGGGTTAGAGAAGAGGGTAATAGAGTTAGAAAAGGGGAAGAAGGGGACGGGGGGAAGGAAAAAGGGGAAAGAGGGGAGATGGTGAGAAGGGTAAAGGAGATAGAAAGGAAGATGGAGATGAAAGATAAAGAAGAGAGAAGGAAGAATATAATAAGAGGAGCGAAGATTAAGAAAGGGAAAAGAAAGGAGATGGTGGAGGAGATCTTAAGGGACATAAGGGCGGAGGTGAAGGTAAAGGAGGTAAAAAAACTAGGAGGTGACAGGGAAAAGATAGGGAAATGGTGTTAGTGAGGCTGGAAGATGAGGAACAGAGAAGGGAGATATAGAAGAAAAAGAGTGGGCTGAGGGGGAGAAAAGAAAGAATTTTGGAAGACTGGACATGGCAGGAAAGGAGGATGAGATGGAAAATGGAAAAGATTGCAAGAAAGGAGAAGGCAGAAAGAAGGATAAGGATGGGGTACGGGAGGACGATGATAGAGGATAAGTGGTGGAAATGAGATGAGGAAGAGGAAGGGTTGATAGATGAGGAAGGGTAGAGAAGAGGGGAAGAACAAGGGGGAAACTAGGGAGTAGGGTAAGTGAGGAGAGGAACAAGGCTGAAAAGAAAGGAAGAGAGGAAGAGAAAGGGGGAGAAGGGGAAGAGAGAGGATGGAAAGTGGTTTTTTGGAATGTGGCAGGTTTGAAGAAAAAAGATGAAGAATTCTGGAAAGGGTTAAGAGAGTGAAATGTGGTGATGTTATCGGAGACGTGGTTAGATGAGAAGGGTTGGAAGAGAATGAAAAAGAGGTTACCAAATGAGCTAAAATGGGGGGTACAATTGGCAAAGAGGGAGGGAAAGAGAGAGAGGCCTAAAGGAGATATGTTGATGGGTATAAGGAGAGAGTGGATAGAAAAAGGAAGTGAGATAGAAGGGGGAGTGAAAGGTATAATGGTGGGGAGGGTAAAATGGAGGGAAGAAAAATGGAGGGTGATAGGAGTATACGTGAGGGAGAGATTAGGGAGGATGACAAGGGAATTAGAGAGATGGGTAAGAGTGGAGGAAGAGGGAACGAAAACGTTAATAGGGGGGAATTTCAATGCGAGGACGGCGGAGAGGGAGGAAGAGCAGATGAGGAAGAGGAGGAGGAGAAAGGAAGGCGATCAAAAGATAAAAAGAAGAATAGGGAGGGTAGATATCTGAATAGAATTTTTAAAGGAATGAGGGCTGGGAATCCTTAATGGGAGGACTACAGGAGATGAGGAAGGAGAGTTCACGTTCACAGGAGGGAAGAGTGATTGATTATGTAATAGGAGATGGGGAGGTGGAGGAAAAGATAAGGAATGTAAGGGTGGGGGATAAGAGAGATTCAGACCATCACCCGATAGAAGTATGGGATAAGAGGAGAAGGAAGAGGTAGGGAGGAGAGAAAAAGGAGAGAGAGGTTCTGGAGAAGTGTATGGGATGAGGAGGAAAAAAGAAGTTCAGAGAAAAGCTGGGAGAGATAGAACGAAGAAGCAAGAAGAATGAAGGATGGGAAGAAATCGAAAAAAAGATAAAGGAGGCAATAAAGGTGATGAAGGAAAGAAGGGGAAGAAGAGATAGGGGGAAAGAAGGTTGGTGGGATGTGGAGTGTAGAGAGAGGAAGAGAGCAGTAAGGAAAGAGTTAAGGATTTGGCGAAAGGAAGAAGGGGAGGGGGAAAGGTATAAGAGAAAGAAGGGGGAGTATAAGGAGTTGTGTGAAAGGAAAAAGAAAGAAGATAATGAAAAATGGGAGAAAAGGACAAGGGAAATTAAGGAGGGGGAAGTATGGGAATTAGTAAATAAAGAGAGGAAAAGAGGTAGAAAGAGAGTAATTGAAGATATCGAGATGGATGAGTGGAGGGAACACTTTATGAGGTTGCTGGGGGAAGTTGAGGAAAGGGTGGTAAGGGGGTATAGGGAGAGGAGGAGGAAGAGATAGACTTAGAAGAATTTAGAGAAGTGATAGGGAGAATAAAGAATGAGAAAGCAACGGGAATAGATGGGATACCAGGGAAAGTGTGGAAGTACGGAGGAAGGAGGTTAGAGAGGTGGACATAGGAGTTTTGTAATAGGGTATGGGGAGGGGATGGGTAGCCTGAGGGATGGAAGGAGGGGATGATAATACCAATAGTAAAAAAGGGGGAGGGAGTGGGAGACTACAGGGGGGTGACACTGATGCCAACATTATATAATACATCTTGTGTATGCGGCAATACTGGCGGAAAAACTGAGAGAAGAAGTGGAGGGGAAAGGAATTGTACCGCCGAATCAGACGGGATTTAGGAAGGGGATGGGGACGATGGATAAAATATATGTATTGAATTATCTGATAGGGAGGCAATTGGAGGGGAGAAGAGGGATGGTGGCATTATGCATGGACTTGACGGCAGCGTTTGATTCAGTAAATAGAGGGATAGTAATGGAAATGATGAGAGGGCGGGGAGTGAGAGAAGGACTGATAAGGAGGATAGAGGAGACTGGGAGAGACAAAAAGTAGGGTAAGGATAGAGCAGCGAATGGGGGAGAGTTTTTGGACGGGGAGGGGAATGAAGCAAGGATGCCCGCTAAGCCCGATGTTATTCAATATATTGATTGCAGATCGGGAGGAGGAAATGGGAAAAGTAAAGTGGGGAGGGGTTGTGTTAGGGGGAGAGAGAATATACACGCTGGCGTATGCGGATGACTTAGTGCTGGTGACGGAAGATGAGAAAGGAATGAGAAGTATGATGGATAGGCTAGAGGTATATGGATAGAAAGGGGCTAGAAGTGAATATAAGGAAGACGAAGATTATGAGGTTCAGGAGAGAGAGGGGAGGAAGGATATCAAAGAGGAGCTGGAGATGGAAAGGGAAGGAAGTGGAAGAGGTAAAGAAATATAGATATTTAGGATATACGCTACAGAGAAATGGGGGACAGGAGACACAGGTGAGGGAAAGGGTTAGGACGGCAGCTTCAATAATGGGACAGGTATGGGGGATAGGAAAGATAAGATTTGGAAGGGACTGAGGAAGGAGGATATGGCTCTTTGACAGGCTGGTATGGACGGTATTGGGGTATGGGGTAGAGATATGGAGATGGAGAGAGAGGGAGGGGATGGAGAAACTAGAGTAGAGACACTTAAGGTGGGTACTGGGAGTGGATAGCAGGACACCAGGATACATGATAAAGAAAGAACTACAGAGGGAGAAAATAAGAGTGAAAGCGAGAAGAAGAGCATGGGACTACGAGAAAAGGTTAAGGGAAGGAAGGGGGGTTGAGTTAGCAAGGTGTCTAGAAGAGATAAGAGATAGGAGCAAAGTAGGGGAGGTTGGGTCGAAGTGGGAGGAGGAAAGCGAAGGGTTTTTTAAAAATAGAGGGATAAGAATGAAGGAGATGGAGGAAAAGGAAAAGACGGGGGAGGACTGGTATAAGGGAATAGAAGATAGCGACAAAGAGAGGCAGAGGAAAGAAAGAAGGGGAAGGATAGAGGAGGCTAGATTTAATAGATGGTATAAAAAAGTTAAGGGATATCGGAATATTTAAAGAAGGAATGGGGAGAGAACAGATAGGAAAGGGTGGCTAGATTTAGATTGGGGGGAGATGAAGGAGAGTAGGTACTGCGAAGAGCAGGGGAAAAGACAATGTAGACTATGTAGAGGGCAGGAGGAGACGTGGGAGCATATATGGGAGGGTTGTAGGAAGTGAAAGAAAGGAGAAGGGAGCTGGCAGGATAATGTGAGATGGGTTCTGGGAGAGGAGAGGGAGAGAGAGGAATGGATAAGGAAGGTGGAGAGAGAGAGGGATGGGAGGGAGGAAAGTGATAGGAGAGAGAATGAATGAGGGGGAGAGAATGAGAGTGAATGGTAGGATGAAAGGAGAGAATGGAATCGAGGGGAAGGGAAAGAGAAAGGAAAATAAAGTTTTTAAGGCAAGAGGAAGCAGAAGTCCGGCGGAAAGAGGGTGGTGTGTGTGTGTAGGGAGGGTATGCGATTGGGGGGGGGGACATAGAAGGGTCGCCCACGATCGCAAGCACTTCAAAAAACAAGTTAGGTTAAGTTAAGATACGTTTAGCGGTAAGTTAGGTTAAGGAAATTTTGTATCGAGTTGAAAACCCCAAGGGGAATCAATAAATATACCTATCTATCTATTTACATTTGACTGTTTGCTTATTCCAAGTTCTCTATTTCTACAATATATTTAAAAAATACATACAAAATTTTTTGAAAATTTCTTTATTATTAAACAATTTAATATAATGCAAAATTTGACATCTATTCTTTCAAAAATAGAATTTTCTCGTCCATGTAATAATTTTCCGAAAATTTATTTAATTAAACTTTATATTAGAATCCGTATATTTTATAATCGAGATTTCAAAGAACAAAGAAAACATAATAAAAAATAACAATTCTACATAATAAATAAAAGTTTATTAATATTAATCTTCATATTTATTAATATTCATAATATTTATATGATAATAGTTATACATATGTATATATGTATAATATTATGTTTCATAATATACATAGTTTAAAATTTGCGCATAATATAATTGTCTGATAATTTAACAATTAATATTTATGTTATTATCTAATTACATACTTGTAATAAATTTTATAATGTATAATTTTTGAAGAATTATATATATTCTCGTATATTTCATTATATTTTAACCAATATTTAATTTCCTTTTAACAAAAGTTTGTTTAATCATGTTTAAGCGTGTGATATGAACTATATGTATACTTAATTATTGATATGCATGTAAATTGCATAATAAATTAATTACTATAATCTGCACGTTAACTGCATCATGCAACTGTGTATGATAATATATAAGGTATAAGAAATCTAATATATTCTTAATTATTGTTGGTTTTCCATTTATTAATAAAATTATATTTAATTTTTATAGATAACTTCTACTGCCATAAATTATGGCAGAAATACAAAAAATTATAGAGGCTTCCGCTTCCGGTGCGTAAGATAGTGACACGTGGTGAGAGTGAGCTGCCGATTAAGCTGTGTGTGAAGTGTGTTAGAGAGTGAGTTAGTTGAGTGAGTGTGCAAGAGGGTGAGAGGGTTTGAGCAGAAGTGAGGAAAAAATAAGAGGAAAGGCGGATGAAGAGGGCTAGGCAAGAGGAAAGACAAAGATAGAACTCGACGGCGAGGAGCGTATAGTATATAGAGAAGAGACTGAGAAATAGGAACTGGGAGAGATAAATGGCGCGAGAAAATAAAATGGCGAACAGCAAGTTCGGAAAGTTGACGGATGGCAGAGAAAGGAGAGGAAGCTGTGGGAACATAGAGGAGCTTCTAAAAAGAAAGAGAGAGGATCCGAGGGAGGAAGGGGGAGAGGGAATCTTCAGTAAGAGTAGGAAGACGGCAAGATCACCGACGGAGAATAGGGAGGGAGGGTTAGAGAAGATGGGGAGGTGGAGAATAGAAATGGAGGAGATGATGAGGGAGGATCTAAGAGGGATAAAAGAGGAGATCAAGAAGGAGGTCAAAGAGGGGATAAGGGAGCAGAGAAGCTTATTGAGAGAGGAGATAGAGATAATAAGGAGGGAGTTTAGGGAAAGAGAGGAGAGATGGAGAGTGGAGAGGGAGGAAATGAGGGAGTGCATAAAGCGGCTTGAAGAGAAAATTAGGGAACTCGAGAAAAGCAAAGAGGGTAGGGAAAAGTGAAGGGAAGAGAGGAAGAGGGGAAAGAGGAGTGGAGAGAAAGGTGAGAGAGATAGAAAGAAGAATTGAGATGAAGGAGAGGGAGAACAGGAGGAGAAACATCATAATTAGAGGTGTAGAGGTAAAGGAGGAGAGGTGAAGGGAAGCGGTAGAGGAAATTATTAGATCGATAGGAGTGGAAGTGAACGCGAGGGAGGTAAAGAGAATGGCAGGTGAACGAGAGAAAAGGGGAGAGATGATATGAGCAAGATTAGAGAATGAAAAGCAAAGAAGAGAGGTTATGATAAAGAAAAGGAATTTGAGGGTCAGGAGGGAAAGGATCACGGAGGACTGGACACGGGAGGAGAGGAGAATGAAATGGAATTTAGAAGAGATAGCAAGAAGAGAGGACTCTTATGTCTATCTTATACAAGATATACATGGCGGTACTAGAGGATTGAGGGCAGAAGTGGAGGGGAAGGGTCTAATACCACCGAACTAAATGGGCTTCAGAAAGGGGATGGGGACGATGGACAGTGTCTATGTCTTGAATTATTTCATAGGGAGACAGGTGGAAAAGAAAGGGAGGATGGTAGCACTGTTTGTGGATCTGAAGGCGGCTTTTGACTCGGTCAGGGGGGTACTCCTCAAAGCGATGAGAGAGAGGGGGGTGAGGGAAGGCCTGGTCAGGAGGATAGAGGAAGTACTGAGAGAGACGAAGGGGAGAGTAAGGGTAGGGACGGAATTAGGGAAGAGTTTCTAGACAGCAAAGGGAGTGAGGCAGGGATGCCCGCTGAATCCCATCCTTTTTCATATATTGATAGCTGATATAGAGGAGGTGATGGGGAAGGTGAAATGGGGAGGAGTAAGGTTGGGGGAAGGAAAGGTGTACACGCTGGCGTATGCAGATGATATGGTTTTGGTGGCGGAGGAGGAAGGTGGAATGAAAAGCATGATAAGAAGGTTGGAAGAATACATGGATGGAAAGAGGTTGAAGGTCAACGTCTCCAAAACCAAGGTAATGAGGTTCAGAAAAGGAGGGATAGGATGACCAAAATGAGCTAGAGATGGAAAGGGAGGGTTCTAGAAGAGGTAAAGGAATTCAAATATCTGGGATGCATGCTGCAAAGGAATGGTGGGCAGGAGACGCAGGTGAGGGATAAGATTAGGAAGGCTGCGGCGGTAATGGGACAGGTATGGGGGATAGGAAAGAGGAGGTTTGGTGGGGACTGGGGAAGAAGGTTATGGCTGTTTGACAGACTGATGTGGACAGTAATGAAATATGGAGTTGGGGGAAAGGGAGGGAATGGAAAGAACAAAGAAGAGATATTTGAAGTGGCTGCTGGGAGTGGATGGGAGAACACCGGGATATCTAGTGAGAGAGGAGTTACATAGAAAAAAATTAAAGGTGACAGCGGGGAGGGGGGCACGAGGTTTCAAAAAGAGGCTAAGGGAAGGGAAAGGAAGCGAACTAGCGAGAAGGTGTTTGGAAGAGATTATGGTCAAGGGAAAGAGGGCAGGAGAGGGATCAGGATGGGAGAGAGAGAGGAAGGAATTTTTTAGGTGAGAGGGTTGAGGATAGAGGAGATAGAGAGTAAAGAGGAAGAAAAGGAGGATTGGTATGGGGGCAGAGGAGAGGGAAAGAAAATTACAGAGGGGGAAGAGATGGGATAAGATAAAGAACTCGTGTTTTAACAGATGGTACGGGGAGGTGAAAGGGATAGGGATACCGGAATATTTGAAGAAGGGATGGGAGGAAAACAGGTGGAAAAGAATAGCGAGATTTAGGCTGGGGGGAGAGGTAAGGGAAAGTAGATACTGGGAGGAAGAGAAGAAAAGGGTATGCAAGTTGTGTGGAGAGGCAAGGGAGACATGGAAGCATGTGTGGGAGAAATGCCGGACATGGAGGGAGAGAGAGGGAAGCTGGCAGGAAAATGTAAGATGAGTGCTGGCGAAAGAAGGAGAGGGGGAGGAGTGGATGAGGGAGATAGAGATAAAGAGGAAAGGGGGAGAGAGGGAGAGAAGAGAAGGGCATAAGGGAGAAGAAGAAGGAGAAGGGAGAGGTTTTAGGAGAGAGAGTGAAAGAGGTTGTTTTGAGTGAGAGTGTTAGTTCGAATGATGGGGCGAAGGGGGGAGTAGAAATATGAGAGTATGATATGGAAGGCAAAAGGAAGCGGAAGCCCTGGATAGGATGTGTGTGTATGTGTGTGTGTGCAAACCCTCGGGGGGCATGGTGGCAGGAGGAGGGAGGCCACGGTGCGTCCCGGAGGAGAGGTAGAAGCGGTTTTGAGAGTAGTTTTGTAAGATAGTTTTTAAGATAATTTTAAGTTTTAGGTTAAGACTTAGGTTAAGTTTTAGGATATAAGAGTAATGGTCGAAGATGAGATTGTAATTTAGAATTGTAACCCCAAGGGGCCCAATTTAAATAAACATTTATTTATCTATCTATCTACAAAAAATTATATTCAGATATTCACCTTAATATTGTTACGTCACTGCTTAGCGTTCTCGCGCCGCGTTGCACGGCCGCTCGTTATGGCAAAAGAAGATCGTCTTCGGGATATCGGGAGATTCGGTTGTCAAACGGCAGACATTTTGAGAGATCTCTGACAGCTGTCAAGCTGAACGGTCGCATCTTACATCGATATTTGTGATACTGTTATTTGTGTTTCTAGAGTTGGTGTTCACTATTAAAGTTGTTCTTATTAATTAAAAAGTGTATTTTTATTTACGAGTGCGGTCCGCGTGTGTCAGTTACGTCCGCGGGATCGATATACAGGGTGTCCCCGAATTGGCGGATCAACTCTCGTCGGTAGATAGAGCGTGTTAAACCGAAGAAAAAAATCTTATATCATTTTGCTAAATTCGCAATAATTAATAAGATATAAATTAATAAAGATCGGCCAATCCGTGCCAGTATAAGCGTGCGGCACGAAGAAACCTCCCAGTTGTTATTTGATACTAGGCGCGCGGCAAGCCGTAAACGCAGAACGCACTGTACGTGTCTCTTTAAGTACGCCCTTTGTACGTCCTTTGTATGTCCTTTGTAGACCGCTCCGCCTACTGTCTCGCCGCGCGCCTAGTATCAAGTAACAAGTAGGAGGCTTCTTCGTGCCGCGCGCTTATCCTGGCACGTATTGGCCGATCTTTATTAATTTATATCTCATTAATTATTGCGAATTTAGCAAAATGATATAAGATTTTTCTCTTCAGTTTAACACGATCTATCTACCCACGAGAGTTGATCCGCCAATTCGGGAACACCCTGTATATCGATCCCGTGGACGTAACAATGTTTATCAATTTTAACATCTTTCAAAAAGTATAACAGCATCGATATTGATATTACTACTCGAAGTATTTATATTTATACTTATAAATGTATCAATTTATTCATGTATAATTTATCGATTATATATCAATATATTTCTATATTTCTATATGTAAATAAAATGTCTTTTTTACTTTAAATGTGTCCAACTATATATTTTTGCTTTTAATATTTAATTAATATATATAATGTTTATTCTTATAGGATTACATAAAGATGACGGATGGAGAAAATGGGCGAGTTAAGAAATCGGATTATTTTTGAGGTTTTTAGAAGGATAGGGAAAGTGGAAAATAAAAAGTAAGGACAGATGGGAGAGCGGAAGGACAGTGCTGTGAGTGAAAGTGGAATGAAGGAAAAGGTCAAGCAGGGAAAAGAAATATAAGGACGAGAAAATTGGAACGAGAGAATGGAGAAGGATGACGTGGAAGAATTGGGAAGTGAAGGAACGAGAGGAGGGTGGAGCGAGGAGAAAAGGAGTGGATGCGAGAAGACGGAGGAAGTTGGTAGAGGAATATAGGATGAATTTGGTGAGAAGTGAGACAGAAGAAGAGAAAAGAAGGAAAAATGGTGATGAGAATGGAGCCAAGAGGTGAAAAGGGGAAGGAGAAGACGGCAGAGGCAAGTCGGTACGGAAGAGCGGAGCAGAAGGGCGGCATGGCGGAGGGAAAGGGGAGTGGAGTAACGGCAGCGGACGACAGGTGGCGATAAGCGGTGGAAAGAGATGCAAAACCGAGAGATGAATCCGATAGATCGATATCGGAAGAAAGATGGTGGAGATATCGATCATAATAGGGGTGAGAAGAAGGGCTAAAGCATAAACGGTGTCAGGTTGAGAGAGAAAAGAGGAACAGTGAGGTTAGAAGTGCAAGTGTTACGTGAAAGAAGAAGAAAGAGAGAGGAAATGAGGAAAAAGGGACAGGGAGAGATGGAGGAGCTGAGGGGGATAAGGAATGAGATGAGAGAGTTGAAGGAGTGCTTGGGGGAAGTGTTAGTGGTGGTAAGGAAGATTTGCGGAGAGCTAGAGGTGAGGAGAGAAAACAGGGAAGGAAAGGTGGAGTGTGAGAGGAGAGAAAAGGCAAAAAAGGAAGAAAAGGAGAGAAGAGCGGCGGAATGGCAAGGGGAAGAAGAGGGAGGAGAAAGAGAAAAAAAAGGAAGAAAAAGAGAAGAAAGAAAAGTGGGAGAATATCTGGAAGAGGATGGAGGGAAGAGTGGAGAGAGTAAGAAAGGAGAAAGAACGTAAGGAATGGAAAGAAGAGCAAGAGCGAGAAGGGAAAAAGAGGAAAGAAGGAAGAAGAGGAAGAGAAACGTTTTATGGAGAGGAATAGAAGGAGGGGATCAGAAGGAGAGGAGGTTTATTGTGAAAGGGATTGTAGAGAGGGAAGTAGGCAAGAAGTTAAGGATGGAATAGATAGAGGAAAGAAGAAAGGAGGACGGAACGTAGATGATGCTGACAGAAATGGAGAAGAGAAAGGACAGGGATGAGGTGCTAGGGAAGGAGAAATTAGAGGAAACTGGGGTGTGGGAGTAGACGAGGACCTGACGTTGGAGAAGAGGAGGACGAAATGGAGGATCGGGGAGGCAGAAGAGAAAGAGCGAGAGGCAGGAGAGTGATGGCGACATGCAGGGAACTAAGCATGGATAGGAAGAGATGGAGATGGGTAGAAGAAGAGAGGAGATGGGAGACAGAGGAGGAAGAAAAGGAAAAGGAAAGAGGCAAGAGGATAGAAGAAGAGTATGTCTGAGAGAAAGAAAGAAAGGATTGAGGGATAGAGGGAAGGAGAGGCGAGAAATGGATCAGAAAGAGGAGAAGGTGCTATTAGTTTGGAAGGAAGAGAGGAGGGAAAGGAGAGGGATATCATAGTCGAGAAGAAGGAAGAGAGAAGAGGAAGATCGCTGAGAGGAAGAGAGGATGGACACAGAGTCAATTGTTAAGAGACGGAGAGGACAGAGGGAATCCAGAGGAGAGAAGAAAGAGAAGGGAAGTAGGAAGAAAGGGGCGTGAGAAGAGAGAAAGGGCGGAGAGAGCAGGAGTGTGAGAGGAAAGAAGAGAGGAAAAGGGAAGAGAGCTCGGAAGAGAAAGGAGAGGAAGAGACAGGGAGAAAGTAAGGGGGAGGAAAGGAGGAATAGGGTTGAGAGAGAAAGGGTAGGGTGCGAGGGAAGGAGAGGGAAACAGTTTGTAAGGCTGTACAATGGCCAAGTTCGGGGAAGAAAAAGGGAGGGTTAAAGTGGAGGATGAGGAAGGGGTTTGATAGAGATTCAGGGAGAATCTCGGGAGTATAATTATGTAAAGTGTAAATATGAAATGCTGTATGTTTGGATAAGAGAAAGGAGATTGTAAAGGGTATGGTGTTCCTTGAAAACACCCCGGAAACCTGCTGGACCCGGAATAAATGTATCTATCTATCTATTTATTCTTATAATTTTATTTTGTATTAATAATATTAATAAAACAATATCATAATTATATTAATCATATTTGATATTAAATAAAATATAATTAATAAAATAAATGGTAAATCTATTCAAGCATTGTCAAAACATTTGGCACATATATTTGGACAATAATAGTTGTCAAGCAGTTTCTATTATTCAAATTAAAGCGCCCTTACACAATCAACAATATGGCAGATGGTTGTCATAAAGATCAAAGGTATCGACACAGAGTGTACTTACTGTTCTTACTTATACTGTGCCCATAGGCGCTGAGTCTCAATAAATAGAGTGCGGCCGTTCGGCCCCCGAGACCGTTAGTAACGGCGTTCCGTTATATGACAATACGACTTTTTATTTATTGTAGGTATGATAATAATTTATTAGCTATTATTCGTTTAATTCTATGTTTGACCGGGACGGCCAAAAGTTAGGATGTCCGAGCTGTAGGCAATATAAGTATTGTAATGATAATAATAAGCGACGCAGAGACCGTAACGGTCAGATACATGTTTAATTGCGGGGCTGTCTTTCTAAGTTATCGTCTCGAAAGTCGAAGCCAGAATGCGCAGGGTTTACCTTCCACCAACGCGCCGACAAAAATCAAGTGATCCGTGATTTCGTCAAGTAATTGACTCGATTTTCGGAATGGGGAAACTCTTCGGTACCGCTCTGTATAAAAGAGTGTGATACTGACAAGGGAACAGTTGGAAGTGTCCCTCACCAATTTTAATGACCTTCGGATATGTTGTAGAGCATAAAAAATATTAAACTTATATTTTTTTTAGCAGCGTATCTCAACGTTTAGGGGTTGAAACAACCCTTCGAAGAATAACGAATTTCGTTTTTAGCGAATATCTTTGAAAATATAAGATATATGAAAAAATGTTTCATACAAAAGTTTTATGGTATTTTGTACTCTTTACATTAGTGTCATTATATTTTTTTAAAATGTCAAATTTTTTTCAAAATTTACGCATTAACATCTGCGTATGGCTCTCATTGCCAAGTTTATAGTTACGTATTTGTAAATATTTATATATTTCGAATTATTAAATTCACGCTGGCTAAAATCGTCTTTTTCGGTTATCAATCAATAGGTTTATAAACAAATAGACAAGAGAAATATCGATGTGAAACTGAATAGCTCAGCGGTAAGAGCAATCGCCCAGCAAGCGAAAGACTCGGGTTCGATTCCCGATTCAGCGACTTCGCCTTGTATTTTTTTCTCGTCTACATCTCTTTAGGGGAGTTAGAGAATTCTCAAAAATGAGAATCTATTTCTTGGTAAAATACACCAAGTAAATTATGTGCCCTGTGCACGATTCAAATTTCGCGAAAGAATTAATTTCTAAAGAAATTTTACGCATTAACATCCGCGCATGGCTCTCATTGCCAAGTTTATATTTACGTGTTTGTAAATATTGGAGCCTTATATATTTCGAATTATCAAATTTTTTAATAATTTACCACCCCCATCCCTTATTTTGCAAAATTTTAAAAATTTTGTAAGAACAAAAATTAAAGAGTATCAAAAGCCAAAATCCATCCATGTATAATAGTATATGGATTCCATGAATCAATTTTGAGAAAACAAGATAACTTCGTGCTATAGGCGCTGCGCTATAAATTGTTGCGCTCTTTCTTTAGTTGTGGCACATTAAATAACTGTCTCTTGTGCATATATTGGGATTGAAATTGTTACTAACGTAGTTTCATATGAATAAGAATTTTTTATTAGACAGAAGTAAAAGAATACCAACATTTATTGCATGGATAAGAAAAACTGCTAAAAACTTTATCAGTATTCATCAGTAACTGAAAACATATTTTTTAAAGAAATCAATACAGAATTAGTTTATGTATATAAATGTATATGTCTTACATTTATGACATATATTCATTACAAAGATGATGTTCATGGAAAAAAATGTGTTATATAAAGCGATTTTCTACACCAAGAACAAGTTATTATTGCTGTTTTGCCATAAATATCGCATTTTACTTTAGAATTTTTTTTAAAAACAAAATTATACTGGTGTTTCAAATTCTGTCAATCTATTCTGCATGTATCCATTTTGAAACCACGCATATTTAAATAAATTTTGAAACCTAGGCGACGAGATCTGATAGTGCATTAATGATTGTAATTTTAAGATATTATTTCTAGCATGAAGATCCAAAACAAAATCTAACAACGTAACAGTATCAGAAAAGTATTTAATAAAATTATTCCACAACCAAAATCAGTATACGTCTAATGGCTGTATTTTTCCCGTTGTAACGACGGGAATAGTTAGGAAAGCAATATCTGTTGCAGAATCTGGTTTAGTTTCTGAAATTATGTTAGGACAATGTCCACTCCATGAATCTAATAATAGTACTGATTGTGGTCCGACATTCGGAAAAAATACTTCCTTTAACCAAATGTTTACATAATTTGATGTTAATTTGCCTAATATTGAAGTCATAACAAAGATATTAGGCGCCTTAAATAATGTTTCCTGTACTCTTGGACCAAACGTTCCTGTAACTTCTTTTAATACTATAAAGAGAGGTGATAATAATCTGCCATCAGCCGAAATAGTCGGTTGAATTATATGTATAGCTATGCGTGGTTGATGATACAGACTGTACTATATAGATTCTATCTTTTTTATATCTTTTTCGGCTAAAGTACAACCTGAGTGAAATTCTAACTGAAATCTACTTTGATACGAATTATAAATATTTTCCACTCTATATCGATTAATATAATATTTTACATTTGTAATAAATGTATCGCATTTATTTTCCAAGTCTGCTTTTGGTAGCACAGATTTTTTTGTTACGAATTTTGTTATTTCCGAGACACAATATTATGTGCTTTTTTGAATCTTTTTACCCATGTTTCTGAGGCTTTGAATCTTGGCGCATTTTCTTTTACTTGTGCTTGAAAAGCCCATCGAGCGATATCAATATCATGATTGATGATTTTTCTTTCAAGTGCTTCATTAAAATGGTTAATTGTGTATTTAGAAATTTTTTTTAATTTTTCCAACCCACTACCACCTTCAATGATTTTTTCCCATCGTCGTAATTGCCGTATCAATGTAACTTTTTTAAATTTTTGTTTAACTCCTTCAAGCGATCTTGGTCTAGTTTTACCGCTCCTTCAATATTCCACAGCTTGCCTCTTATAGTCATTCAATATTGTTGCTTCAATAAAACTACTGTTACGTCCAGACTCGGGAAGGATGAGTTAGAAAGAAGGGCGTAACAGCCAGCTCTTGAAACCGTACGGATTAGAATGTAGATTTCGAGTCGAACGAATTATCAGGTCCAAAAACAAGTGAACGATAATGAATATCGATATTACTTGTTATTTCGGGATTTCCGCTTCCGGTGCATTGAGTAGTGAGACGTGGAGAGAAAGAGGCTGTGAAAAGTGAGGTGAACAGGTGGATAAAGTGAGAGAGGAGGTCTGAGAGTGTGTGAGGGTGATAGAGGGAGAGCGAAAGTGACGAGCGTGTGTGGAGAGAGTAGAGAGAGGGAGATATAGGGAGGAAGAGAGACAGAGGGAAGGGAAGAGAGGAAGGAGGAGATATAGAGAGAAGGATGAAAGAGATGGAAAGAAAGATGGAGATGGAGGATAGAGAGAAAAGAAGGAGTAATATAATAATAAGAGTAGAAGTAAAAGAAGGAAAAAGAAAAGAGGTGGTAGAGGGGATAATAAGAGATATAGAAGGAGAGGCGAGGGTTAAAGAGGTGCCCCCTCGATGACGCACCACCTTGACGTGGTGGGGGGGCTCACCCGGAGAGTGATCCCGGTGTGGTTGTCGGGTTCTAGGACTCACAACCTCCGCGTGATCCCGAAGGGTGCTAAGAGTGCGTCGAAGACTGATGGATGCCGAAGCATTTTAAGAAGTCCCGCTCGGTTCAGATACCGAACAACGGTACGGAGGGGGTATCATCCCAGCCCCCTCCGGGTCGTCATCATGCCATGGGCTACCTACAGATTTGCCAGCAGGATCCCTAGGGGAAATGGCGTCCGCTGTGATATCACAGATGGACTCCTTCGCTAAGGTCTTGGCCGAAACGGGGAGTTCACCAATGGAGAGGCTTTTCAGTCCTCGGTTGGGAACGCGAGAACCATCGTTGACCGGGCTGGGGAGCGTATGAAGACTGCCGCACAGACAGAGAACGCTGTCTGCAGATGTTGGAGCATCTGCATACTGCGGCGGTCATCCTGGATGGCTACAGTTCATCGCTGGAAGAAATCTTCCAGGCGATGGCTGTGGAAGGAAGGAAGATCGCCGAAAGGTTTAGACCTTTCTCGACGGCGGTCTTTCTTGAGAAAAGTGAGATGGCGGGTGGGAGAACCGCCATCAGGGAGGTGGAGGTCCAGGCCTCACCTCCAATAAGGGAGGTGGCGACTCAGTTGGGGGGGAAGCTCGCGACGCGATGTCGCAGACCTCCTCTGCTGAGTTCGCCAACAACGCCGGAATGGCCGCCCCCGCTTCGAAGGGAGAAATCTTTCTCCCGACGATGGCGGAGGTAGAGATGGTGGAGGCTTTGTCCGACACCACTGAAGTGATGAAGGGTGTGGAGGAGTCTGCCTCCTCCACACAAATGCCCTCACAGAGGGAGGTCCCCTGTGATATAAGGGCGATGCGGCGGGAGGCGTCAGTCCTTCTCCCAACGGATTGGAAAAGGATCGGCGCCTTGATAAGGAAAGAGGTGTAGCTGGCGATAATACCGCCAACTGTGACCACTCCCCTTTCACGTCTGCAAGGGGATGCGGATGGAGGGGAGACGGAAGGGGGCTCCTGGTCGTAAAAAACGGAGGGCCAGTTGGCCCTAAAAGGAGGAAAAAGAAGAGGGGAGGGAATGGTGATAAAACCACCCCTTCCCTTTCTGAGGGTGGAGGGGCGAAGCCTTGCGAGGACAGGACCGTCTTCTCAACTCTCAAGGGTAGGAGCAGGGGTGCCCGGGCCTGGACACGGATGGGTAGCACCTGGATTCCCAGGTGCTACAAATGCCTCGTGTTGGGGCATGTGGGCTCCGGGTGCGCCTCGAATGTGTCCAGGGGACACCTGTGTTACAGGTGTGGATCCCCTGGACACAAAATAGAGGGATGCCGTTTGCATCCCTGCTGTCCCGTCTGTAAGGACGGGGTAGGTGATTGCGGTCACGCCCTGGGAGAGGGAGCTGTGTGCTCCTCTCCCGGCGGGGGCGCGACGGCGGCGATCATCGGGGGCTTGCCCCCAGTACCGACTCTTTTCGGCCCATCGAGACTGAAGAGAGCCAGGAAAGGGGTCGGATGACAGTTCCGGGGGGGGTAAGGGTGAGGGGGATCAGGTTTTGCCTGCCCCTAATATTTCCCTCCCTCCCAAACATCCGACCGGGGCCGTGAATACGGGGGGTTCTTAGCCTCCCTCGCCCAAAAGGGCCGCTAACATCCGCGGCCATAGTGTGAGGGGTGGGAATAACCCGCCCCTCTCCGGGGTCAAGGGAGGAGCAGGTGCGCGAACACCTACTCCCCCATTGCACCTTGACCCCAAGGAAGAGGTGGCGTTGTGTATGGTTCCGCAACGTCGCCAATGGTGGCGCCATTGAGGTTATTCTCAATGGCGCACCATGGGATGGAGTTCCTCCCCGAACATCAGGGGGGAAAATGCGGGGGTGGGTCCTGGTAGAATGCAAAAGGGAACCCAGGGCTCACTCATTTCAATCGCAGCGCAGAGAATCACCGTCTGGTTTTTAGTGGGTATACCCCGTCTATAGGGGGAGTCCCACGTACCCCTGAGGAGTTCCCGCTCCACAGGGGATGCGTAAAGCATTTTCCAGACGTTAAAAAAAAAAGGGTTAAAGAGGTGAAAAGGCTACGGAGAGACAGAGAGAAAGGCAGGGAAATGGTATTAGTAAGGTTGGAGGATGAGGAGCAGAGAAGGAAGATATGGAGGAAGAAGAATGGACTGAGGAGGAGGAAGGAGAGAATATTAGATGATTGGACATGGAAGGAAAGGAGGATGAGGTGGAAACTGGAGGAGATTGCGAGAAAGGAGGAGAATGCGGGGAAGAAGATAAGATGGGGGTAGGGGAGGATAATGATAGAGGACAAGTGGTGGACATGGGAAGAGGAGGAGGGAAGGTTGGTAGATGAAAAGGGGAAGAGTAGAAGAGAGGATAAAGAGAAAATTAGGGTGCAGGGTAGACAAAGAGGGGAACAGGAGGGAGAAGGAAGGGGAAGAGAAGGGAGAATGGGAAGGATGATAAAGAGAGGAGGGGGGATGGAGAGCGGTGTTTTGGAATGTGGCTGGATTGAGAAAGAAAGACGAGGATTTCTGGAGAGGTTTGAGAATATGGGATGTTAGTAGTGTTATCGGAGACATGGGTAGACGAGAAGGGCTGGGAGGGGGTGAAGAGGAAATTATCAAGAGAGTTAAAATGGGAGATACAAGTAGCAAAGAGGGTGGGGAAGACTAAAGGGGGATATGTTGATGGGTATAAATAGAGAGTGGCTAGAGAAAGGAAATAAGATAGAGGAGAGAACGAAGGGTATGATGATGGGCAGGTTGAAATAGGGGGAAGAGAAATGGAGGGTGCTAGGAGTGTACGTGGGGGAGGGCGTGGGGAAGATGACGGGAATTGGAAAAGTGGATAAGAAAGGAAGAGGAGGAAGTGAAAACGCTAATAGGGAGGAGTTTCAATGCGAGAACAGCAGAGGAGGAGGAAGAGTGGACGGGGGAGAGGAAGAGGAGAGGGGAAGGCGATCGAAAGATAAGAAGAGGAATAAGGAATGCAGACAGTTAATAGAATTTCTGGAAGAATGGGGAATGGGAATACTTAACGGGAGGGTAAGAGGGGATGAGAGAGGGGAGTTTACATTTACGGGGGGAAGGGAGATACAGTAATTGATTACGTGATAGGGGACGGGGAGGTGGAGGAAAAAGTTAAGAAATTAAAAGTGGGGGATAAGATAAATTCAGATCATCACCCTTTAGAAATATGGATGAGGAGAATCAAGACAAAAGGAAGGGAAAAAAGAAGGAGGGAGGAGCGGGAAGGGGATATGGGATGAAGATAGAAGGAACAGGTTTAGAAAAGTGTTGGAGAGGTCGGGGGAGTTAGAACAGGGAGGAGAAGGGAGAGGATGGGAGACGAAATGGAAGACAGAATAAAAGAGGCGATAAAAGAAACGGAGGAGAGAAGAGGAAGAAGAGAGAGAAAGCAGGAAGGATAGTGGGATGAGGAATGTAAGGAGAAGAAAAAAGAGGTGAAGAAAAAGTTGAGGGAGTGGCGTAGGGAAGGGGGCGAGAGATACAAGAGTAAGAAGAGGGAGTATAATGAGTTGTGTGAGAGGAAAAAGAAGAGAATGAAACATGGGAGAAGAAGGCAAGGAAGGTTAAGAAAGAAGGCGAGGTGTGGGAGCTAGTGAATATGGAGAGGAAGAGGGAAAAGAGGAGAGTGAATGAGGAGATCGGGATGGAGGAATGGAGAAAGTATTTTATGCGGTTGCAAGGAGGAGTAGAGAGTAGAGTGATCAAAGAGTACAGGGTTAGGAGGGAGGGGGAGTGGGATGAGGAAAAGATTGGGATAGAAGAGATTAGGGGGATAATAGGGAGAATAAAAAATGGAAAAGTGGCAGGGATAGATGGGATACCAGGGGAAGTGTGGAAGTACGGGGGAGGAGAATTAGAGAGATGAGCATGAAGATTCTGTAATAAGGTGTGGGGAGGGGAGGGATGGCCAGAGGAATGGGGAGAGAGGGTGGTGATACCATTATTAAAGAAGGGGGAGGGAGATAGGGTGGGGGACTACAGGGGGTGACGTTGATGCCAACGCTGTATAAAGTCTATGCGACAGTGTTGGCGGAAAGGCTAAGGGAAGAGGTAGAGAAGAAGGAGATAGTGTCTCCAAATCAGACGGGATTTAGGAAGGGGATGGGAACGATGGACAATGCGTATGTGTTGAATTATCTGATAGGAAGGCAACTGGAAGGAAGGAAGGGAAGGATGGTGGCAATATTTGTAGATTTAAAGGCGGCGTTTGATTCAGTGAATAGGGAGGTTTTGTTGGAATCGATGAGAGGACGAGAGGTAAGAGAAAAACTGGTAAGGAGAATAGAGAAGATAATGGGAGAGACAAAGAGCAGAGTGGGACAGGCGATGGGGAAGAGTTTTTGGACTGGGAAGAGAGTAAGACAGGGATGCTCTCTGAGTCCAATGTTGTTTAATATCTTGATTGCGGACTTGGAGGAAGAAATGGGGAAAGTAAAGTGGGGAGGAGTGATGCTAGGGGGAAAGAGGGTGTACACATTAGCATATGCGGACGATTTGGTGTTGATTGCGGAGGAGGAAGAAGGGATGAGAAGTATGATGAACAGGCTGGAAAAAAAAAGGCTGGATAGAAAGGGGCTGGAGGTAAACATAGGGAAGACGAAAGTTATGAGATTTAGGAGAAGAGGGGAAGAAGAATGACAAAGATAAGTTGGAGGTGGAAGGGGAGGAGGTGAAAGAGTACAAGTATTTAGGGTACACGCTACAGAAAAACAGTGGTCAGGAGGCACAGGTGAGAAATAGAATTAGGAGGGCGGCAGTGTTAATGGGACAGGTATGGGGGATAGGAAAGAGGAGGTTCGGAGGGAACTGGGAAAGGAGGATATGGCTTTTCTATAGGTTGATTTGGGCAGTGTTAGGGTACGGGGTGGAGATATGGGGATAGAAAGAGAGGAAGGGGATGGAGAGGATACAAGAGAGATATCTAAGATGGGTTCTTGGAGTAGATATCAGGACGCCGGGATATATGGTGAGCAAAGAATTGCAGAGGGAGAAACTAAGGGTGAGAGCGGAAAGAAGAGCATGGGATTTTGAGAAGAGGTTGAGGGAGGGAAAGGGAGGGGAGCTGGCGAGGAGATGCATGGAGGAGATGAAGGATAGGAGTAAGACAGGGGAAGTGGGCTCAAAGTGGGAAGAGGAAAGAGAGGGTTTTTTTAAGGATAGAGGGATAAGAGTGATGGAGGAGAAGGAGGAGAGGGGGAGGATTGGTATAAAAGAATAGAGGACAGGGATAGAGATGAACAGAGGAAGGAAAGAAGGGGAAAGATGGAGGAGGCAAAATTTAACAGATGGTACAAGGAGGTGAAGGGGGAAGGGATACCGGGGTATCTGAAAAAAGGATGGGAGCAGAGCAGATGGAAAAGGGTGGTGAGGTTTAGATTGGAGAGCAAGATAAAGGAGAGTAAATACTGGGAAGAAGAGGCGAAAAGACGATGCAGAATATGCGGAGGGGAGACGGAGACATGGGAGCATGTGTGGGAGGGATGCAAGGAGTGGAAGGTGGGAGAGGGAAGTTGGCAGGATAATGTGAGATGAGTTTTAGGAGAGGAAGGAGAGGGAGAGGGATGGATGAGGGAAATTGAAAAGGAGAGGAGTATAGGGGGGATGGTGGAATGAAAAAGAATGAAAAAAGAGGAAAGAATGAGAATGAATAGTAGAAGAAGGGAGAGAATGGTTCGAGGGGATGAGAATAGTTAAGAAAGAAAGATGAAAGAAACAAGCAAGAGGAAGGAAGCAGAAGTCCGGTGGGGGGAGATGTGTGTGTGTGTGTGTATAAGGGGAGGTGCGAGCAGGAGGGAGCCAAGAGGGTTGCCCACGGTCGCAGGCCCCCCAGGAGATAGGTTAAGTTAGTGATAAGTTAGGTTAAGCTAGTTTTAAGGTAATTTTGTAAGAGTTGAAAACCCCAAAGGGAATCTCTCTCTCTCAATAAACAAACTTATCTATTTATCTATCTATCTATCTACTTATTATTTTGGACATTCGTCAAAAGGTCTTTTTTTGGTAAAGGAAATTAATCTTTATTATGCGGATAGGATCAAGTGCGATCTTTCAACCGATGCTTTCAACTGATAGAGGGATTAGAAGTCACGGAGAGAATTGAATTTTAATATTACATAAATTTATTCATAGTTTTGAAAGTATATTACATCAAATTATTGCTAAGTTTGGTTATAAATGTGTGTATATAATATGTGTATACATGTGTTTGTAATTGAATTATAATTATTCTCTAATTTGTGTTTGCGTGAGTACGTGTGTGTGTTAATTGCGGGTGTTACATAAGTACGGAGGTCATCACCCAGAATAATGAAAGGGAGAGTGAGAGTCTAAAGTTTTATGTTCTGGGTGGAAAGATTACATATTTTATTTTTGTTGTAATAAGAAAAAAAACTGTGTGCGTGTTTTTCTGATTCTATCTAATTAAGTTCGCCTTACTATTTTGGTGAAGTTTTACGTTCGGTAGTTTCGTGGTGTTCTCTTCGTCTCGGTGTTGTTCTGCAGCTGAGCGTTGAGGGTTGTGCTCGTGGATCATACACTGAATTTGCGGGGAGCGTCTCAATTGACCACGTTGTTATTGACCACAGATACTTTTGACCACGTTGCTTTTGACCACGTTGCATTTGACCACTTTGCTTTTGACCACGTTGCATTTAACCACGTTACGATTGACCACGCGTTGCATTTGACCACGTTGCAATTGACAACGCGTCGCAATTGACCACGTTGCAATTGACCATGTTATTATTGACCACGTTGCATTTGACTACGTAGCTGGTCAATATTTATGTGGTCAATCGCAACGCGTGGTCAATCGCAACATGGTCAATTGCGACGTGTGGTCAATTGCAACGTGGTCAATTGCGACGCGTGATCAATCGCAACGTGGTCAAATGCAACGCGTGGTCAATCATAATGTGGTCAAATGCAACGCGTGGTCAATCGTAACGTGGTCAAATGTAATGTGGTCAAATGACTCCCACTCGAATTTGCGTTAAAAGGAGAGCCCGAACGAAAGTTAAGTTTCCGAGGGAAATTACTGGTACAACACTACTGACTATCGACGCCGAATTTCTGAGATGATTGACTTGAAAAGTTCTAAGTGCTTGAAGAGTGTTAAGAATAATGTTTCTAAGCGTTCTCGAATTTCTTTCTTTTTATATAATTTTCCTGAGGCGTGTTGGGCGGGACCACGTATTGAGATTGGTCCGAAGGTATTTTTTCTCCGCCTTGTTTTGATCGTTGCTGAGCTCGTGAAAATTAGGAAATCTTAGAATTTACTCAGCTGTGTTTATTGTTCGGTTACATAAGAGATTGATAATTTGTCGTTGGTCCCTTCTGTACTCGTTTAGAAATCGTGTCTAAATATTTGAGTTACGGTGTGGCAAGAACGATCTATTTATCGTGCAACTTTTCCTTATTACTAATTGGGCGGTCATCATTTAATCTACGTAGTGACGAACCGTAATGTGTTTCATCATCGATCCCTTCTGTATTTGTTCGAAAATCGTGTAATGTTTAAAGTGTTATTTGACAAGAACGGTCTGTTTGTCGAGTGACTTCTCTTTATCGCTTATCAATTAATTCTTATGAGAGGAAGAAACGTGGAGCCGACAGGACATAACATTACAAATAACTTTTTCTGGGAGATAGATTTTCTCTTCATTTGCCTCTAATAAATCAACTTCTTCCGCTTCTGGAACCTCATATTTATCGTAAAAATCTAATGTTTCTTCCTCTTTTAAATGAAGTTTTTCACCTTTTATTTCTAACAGCATACGTTCAATTTTTTTTTATTTCTCTTTCTTGCAAAGTTATCGGAGTTTGTTGATAATTCAAAGCAGTAAAAGTTCCAAAAAGTAAAAGCATTACGTTGTATGGATTTAACTGCACCATTCTGAAATATTAAAATTAAATATATATCTCAAACTTTCATTATATATAAAAAATAATACATTTCGTAATTAATAAAATTGTCTTTTTATGATAGTTATGTCATGTCTTACTTTCTCTTGTAAAAATATAATAAGGCAAAATAAATTAAGCTATTAAAACATAATAATAATTTTGTATTTTGTGTGTGTTGTGATGATAGAGAAACCACAAAATATTAAAATAGGTATTCTAAAATTTGAAGTAACCAAAAAATAATTTTATAAACAGAAAATAATGGTAAATGTCTAAAATAGCTACTGGAGCAAAAAATCAATTTTTTTCAATACCAATCAACAAAGCTATTATGGAAATGGAATGTAGAAATACTTTTAAGGAGGGGCAAGTCTTAAGAAGTTATTGAATAACAAGTTATAAAAATAGGATATAAGGTAAATATTCACATAAGGTCAACCCTTTCAGAAATTAATGACCTTGACATATATTATCAAGATCACTGTCCTGAGTAACGTTTAAAAGGTTTTAGCCGTCGCTCGTTCTTTGTTAGAAAGTTATAAATAAAAAATGTTTCATTTCAAAATGCCATATTTATTGCTTTATCTTCATATATATCTTCAATATTTTCATAATACACACACACATACACGGAGGGGGAGCAAGGGGGGCCTTTGGCCCCCCTCCCGCACCTACCCCGTCCACCTCGTTTCGCATGTACGTTGCAAGACAAAGCAAAGTTTACATAAGTTTGTAGCTTTTCACGCAAAGCGAGGTGGACGAGGTGGGTGCGGGAGGGGGGCTAAAGGCCCCTTTGCACCCCCCCCCCCCGTGTGCGTGTGCGTGCGTGCATGCGTGCGTGTGTGTGTGTTATGAAAATATTCCCTGGTCCATATTTATATTATTCCATGCAAAATTTTAAACTACGAACGAATAATTATATTCTATTAGTCAAACTTCTTTTGTTAATAAGGAGGAAAATAATAGTGCAGATTCTGCCAATAGAGATATTATATATGTATAGAGCACGGGAGTGCTATGCTAGCTCATGAGTGGATGCGATAGCGAAATAGAAGGAGAACGCTGCATATGGGCCCCTGCTGTCCTTGTCTATCGCGCATGCGCAAGCTGATACAAGTGCCCCTCTCTTTTGCTCACAGAATAACAAGAGTAACATTTTTATAACGCGTATACGCGATAGACAAGGACAGTAGGAGCCCATGTGCAGCGTTCTCTTTCTATTTCGCTATCGCGTTCTCGGCCCCTTCCCGTGCTCTATATCTAATATCTCTATGATTCTGCCTGAAGATTGAACTGGAAAAAAGCGACTTTATAGTTTTGCATATAAATAGTGAATTAGATAATTTACATATAATGTGATATGAAAAGGATTTCAGAGATCTGTATAAGATTGTTGACAATTTAGTTGTTGTTTCACTTTAACATATTTTACAGATATTAATATTTTGTGGTTTATGGCAAAACAAATTGACATACACAATTTGCATTCATACGCAAAAATATAACGTCGCTTTTTTCCAGTTCAATATTTAGATAGTCTGTACTATTATTTTCCTCCTTGAGTTATAAACAAAATTGTTTGTCTGAAATATGTCACTCTCATAAAATGGATGCAGATTGTGTATGTCAATTTGTCTTGCCTGTTAACTACAAAATATTAATATCAGTGAAATATGTTAAAATAAACCAGCAATAAAACTGTCAACAATTTTATACAAGCCTCCGTAATCCTTTTCGTACCATATATGTAAGTTTTCTAATTTACTATTTATATGCAAAAATATAATTCACTAAACATATACACATACAGGATGTCCCCGAATTGCCAGATCAACACTCGTGGGTAGATAGAACGTGTTAAACTGAAAACAAAAGTCTTATATCATTTTGCTAAATTCGCAATAATTAATGAGATATAACTTAATAAAGATCGGTCAATCCGTGCCAGTATAAGCGCGCGGCGCGAAGAAGCCTTCTACTTGTTACTTGATACTAGATGCGCGACGAGATAGTAAGCGGAGCAATCTACAAAGGGCGTACTAAAAGAGACACGTACAGTGCGCGCTGCGTTTATGTCTTGCCGCGCGCCTAGTATCAAGTAACAACTGGGAGGTTTCTTCGCGCGCTTATACTGGCACGGATTGGCCGATCTTTATTAATTTATATCTCATTAATTATTGCGAATTTAGCAAAATAATATAAGACTTTTATTTTCAGTTTAACACGTTCTATCTACTCACGAGAGTTGATCTGGCAATTCGGGGACACCCTGTATATAATTAATTCAATCGTCAGGCAGAGTCTACTCTATTACTTACTTCCTTGATTCATAAAGGAAATTGTTTGTCATGTCATTCTCATAAAATGGATATTGATTGTGTAAGAATATGAATAATGAATTAGAATACATATAACGTGGTGCAAAAAGGATTAGAGGTCTGTATAAGATACAGAGGTCTGTATAAGATTTGTTGATGCTTTATTTTAGTATATTTTAACCTGATATGTTTTGTGATTTACAGAACAAATTGGCATACACAATCTGCATCCATTTTGTGAGTGACATATTTAAGACAAACAATTTCGTTTATGAATCAAGGAGGAAAGTAATAGTCAGACTCTGCTTGAAAGTATCAAAGATTAAACTGATAAAAGCGACGTTATATTTTTGCATACATATATTTGTGTTAGAATTATCTAATGTATAACAATATTTTTTTTCATGTATAAAATTTTTATATCGCATAAAATACCTGATATAATAATAATAAAATTTTTTCAAATATCATATGTTGTTAAAAAATTATTGCGATATTCCGTCATTATCATATTCATAACACTAATGGAACATTTACTAATCCTGTTTGATATCCACGTAATAATAAAAATAATGCCCTTTATATTTAAATATTCTATATAATAATTAGTAATAGATATTCACAATCATATACAATATTAAACTTTAAATTTTATGAAAATAACATAATAAATATATAATTCAAGAGATTCAAGAGATTTTATATCCTGTAATTATTTTACGTCCATAATTTCGTTTCTTTGAAAATTACAAAATTATTATTTATTGAACTATTATATTTTGTTTAACATATATCAACACATGCTTTTTATTGTTCAATGTAGGATATATTTTTTTCTTTCATTTCCATGTCAATAAAATAATAGAAAAACTTGTCAGTTCTATTAATTAATATAAATTTCTTACCTAATTAATATTAATTTCTTGTTTTTTAGTTTGTATCTATTACATCTACATGTATACATATATATACAGGGTGTCCCAAAAATGCCAGTAAATATTTTAATGGCAGGTTCTTTAGAATATTTTAAGACGCAAAGTTTAATACAAAAATGTCGAGGCTACAATAGTTTTCAAACTGAAAGCAATTATATTTCACAAATGATAGGGCTGAGATTTCGCGCTCTCAGGTGCGGCAAAATAACAAGTGATAAAAAGTGCTCCTATAAATAGCGCTCTTTTCACGATATTATAAATATTATGTTATCACTTATTATTTTTCCATACCTGAGATTGCGAAATCTCAGCCCTATCATTCATGAAATATAATTGCTCTTAGTTTGAAAACTATTGTAGCCTCGACATTTTTGTATTAAACTTTTCGTCTTAAAATGTTCTAAAGAACCTGCCATTAAAATATTTACTGGTATTTTCGGGACACTCTGTATATACATATACAGGGTATATGTATATACAGGGTGTCCCATAATTTGAACCATCCGTCAGGTGGGGAGCGTCCCGTTTGACCACGTCACGATTGACCACAGCCACTTATATCGACCAATGCTTAGAGTCATCAGCAACGATTAATCAATCAGAGAGCTTTATTTTAAACTGGCCAATTGACGACGTGGTCATCAGCAACGATTAATCAATCAGAGAGCTTCATTTTAAACTGGCCAATTGACGACGTGGTCAATAGACTCCCCACCCGTCAGGTGTATGAGTATAGAGTAGGTTAAACTGAGTAAAAAAATTATTTACCATTTTGCAATTTTCGCAATAGTTAATGAGATATTAATTATAAGAGATCAGCCAATCGGCGCCCGGCAGGAGCGCGTGGCACGAAGAAGCCTCCCACTGTTACTTGATACTAGGCGCGCCGACGAAGCGGTGGGAGGAACGTTCTACATTGATAACCTGAAGAGTCACACACAGTCACATAGACACATCGTCGGCGCGCCTAGTATCAAGTAACAGTGGAAGGCTTCTTCGAGCCACGCGCTCCTGTCGGGTGCCGATTGGCTGATCTCTTATAATTAATATCTCATTAACTATTGCGAAAATTGGAAAATGGTACATAATTGTTTTACTTATTGTCAGTAAAGTCGTCAACTCCATTAAATTTTTCATTTACAAAGTTTGTACATCTAAAATGTTATAAAACACATTCCTTATATTTTGTTAACGTTGAAACATTTAAAGTATTTGTAAAATTGGAACAAATGTTTCGTTATTACTCTACTTTTTTTAAAGATTTTCAAAATAAATTAATAAATCTTAATTGGACATTGTATCTAAATGCTCAATTTATAAAAGTTATTAATGATAGTTATATTTTAAATTGTCATAATTTATATTCTAAAATTATAAAAAGATTTATAGTTTAGAGATTAAAAATTTATAATAAAAAAAGAATTGTATGCAGAAAGGGATATGATAGTAAATCTATGACAATGCATGCTGTATTTTAGTGATATATTTGATGATATTTTATTTTTGTGATAATATTAATTTTATTATTATTTATTTATTTTTTATTTTTTTTATAATTTTATTTTATTATTTTTTGATAATATATATATTTTTAAATATATATTATAATATTTGTGATAATAGTTTATGTTTTCTCATGAGATACACAAATATTATATATTTTAGGTTTTTATAATGCTTGTGATAACAGTTTGTTTTCTCATGAAAATAAAGCAATTTATTATTTCATGCTTTATATGTTCATTTTTTTATTTTTATTTTATTTTGTTGCAATTAATAAGGATTAAATTTGGTAAATATTGACAATAACGGACCCAGTTTTAATCACCTTGACCTTGATATATGTTGTCAAGATCACCTTCCTGAGTAATCTTCAGAAGATTTTAGCCGTCGCTCGTTTTTTATTAAAAAGTTATTAACAAAAAAGTTTTAAAAATTATACAAATATAAATAATCAGAAAAGCAAACATATATAATGAAATATATTTATTATAGTACATATGTTATTATATAGAAAAATAACTGAGAAATATATCTCGTGATATCTGCGTGTTTATGTTTTCGTATGAATCGTCTCTGTATTTACATTAGCAAGGATACATTGTGTCCGCATACTATATGATCGACAAGTACACTTAACTCACTTTTTTGCTGTGGCCACACACACGCACGCATGCACGCACGGGGGGGGGGTGCAAGGGGGGCCTCCCGTCCTCTCCTTCCCGCATCCACCTCGTCCACCTCGCTTCGCGTAGAAAATTGCAAACCCAAGTGAACTTTGCTTTATCTTGTAACGTACGTGCAACGTACGTGCAATGTATGTTGCAAGACAAAGCAAAGTTCACTTGGGTTTGCAACCTTATACGAGAAGCGTGGTGGATGGGGTGGGTGCGGGAGGGGGAGGGCCGGAGGCCATCCTTGCACCCCTCCGTGTGTGTGTGTGTGTGTGTGTGTGTTATGAAACTAATTATATTTAATTCTTTGTGTTTGTATTAAAGTAAAGAAAATTTTGTATTTATAATAAAAAACTTCTATATAGCAACGATTCACTGCTCCAAATTTATTTTTGTTCATATATGTATCAGTTTTATATCAATATTACTTGTTTATCTCTCTTAATATTCAAAATAGTTGCTATATTTTCTATACTTTTTTTATTAATAACTTTTTAATAAATAACGAGCGACGGCTAAAACCTTCTGCGGATCAGTCAAGAGAGTGTTCTTGACAACATATGTCAAGGTCAAAGTGATCGGGGCTGGGTCCGTTATTGTCAATATTTACCTTCAATTTAATTAAGGATTTTATTTAATTACTAAAAATTAAATATAAACAGTTTTTTATTATATATATTATTTTGATGTTTAACATAAAAAGATTATAAAATTTAGTTCTAAAACATTTATTTTTTATTTATGTTACTGAAATATAATGTTTATGCTAATAGTAAGGTTAATATGATTCAAATATGAGCGGGAATTGCCCAGATATAGAGGACCAATCAAAATTGGATATCATATGCGAGACTCTTATTAGAGGCTCTCTAGGTCGCACCTAAATCGAGGACATGACTACTCTCAGGCTTCTCTCTGCTATTACATTTCTATATAAAAATAACATTTGAGAATGTCAAAAAAACGTTCGAGAATGCGAAGAGGACCTTATAAGCAGTACCTGCGGCACGTTAATATTCCTATTCCATCCAGCACATTTTATTGATAGAAGTGGCAAAAAAAAGAAAATGATCAAAATCAAATAGTAGTTCAAAATGAGTTCATTGACTTATTTGCAAGTTTTATTATATTGATGTAACGTGTAAAATACTCAATGATATTAAATAATATTTAATCATAGAACACCACTTTAAAGTTGTTTGAATTCCGCGCCTCCTCCGGTAAGAGTCAAGCGTGGTAACCATGGTGTTAGCGCTTGTTGAATCGAGGCGCTTTGAGTCGATTTCCTCTTTTTTCAATAAAAGCTCTCTCTCTCTTGCTTCCTCTTTCGCTTGATCCTTTTCTCGGATACGTATATATCTTTTTGACGATATCTCGAAAAGCTGCGCAGCAAATCTCTGGAATCCTATAGAGGATATTCATTCTTGGCTGGAAAGATCTCGATCGCCTAAAGGACGCTTTAGGCGATTTTTACGAAAAGCCCATTTAAAGACTTTCTTTCATTTGGCAAATTCAGGGTTTGTTCGACCGCAGGTTATGTAATAGTCTCTCCCAGGTCAGGCTACGCCTGCTGAATTTTTATCTGACGGACACCCTCTCATACTTTTTTCTTTTATATTTTCTAGACCATACTGATATTTTCAAAGATCATTCGAGATTTCTGTAAGACGTCACTTTGAGATAATATTTGTTCGAGTCTACAGAAAATTCGATGTATCAAGGAGACGTGATATGCGAATAGTTTTATTAAGATAATATTTGTTCGAGTCTACAGAAAATTCGATGTATCGTGGAGACGTGATATGCGAATAGTTTTATTAATATTCTTTTCTTTTCTTATGCTTTCTAAGAGCATTACGATAATAATTTTGTTTTACGTTACTTATTCATTAATTAATTAAGTTAGATTAACATATTTGAATAAATGTAATATCGTTTAAAGTGTATTAATGTTCATTGTTTTAATCACTCTTGATTTTGTATTTGATTATTAAAATATATTCTTTTAACCATTTGTTTATCGTTGATAACTCTACATTATATATTTGGTCCTTCGAGCCGGATATCGGGCGGTAAAAAAACAAAATGAGAGTCAACCACATTGAAAACCGACTCGAGCAACAGCTCACATTGCGAGACTTTATCGTAAACTCAGTGGATAATCTAACGAAAGTCGGATCCTCAACATCAAACATCACGTTTTAACGCGTACATGCTCGATTGTCAGCTCTCAAGGAGAATTGGGAAAAATTCTCCTTAATACATGATGCGATTAATCTCTCAATTACGAAACTCACTTCTAATGACAGTTCAAATAAAAACTCATATTTATTTCTCAGACAATATTTTCTCAGCTACATACGATTCTTACCTCGTGGCAGTCGACAAAATGAATTCCTTGCTCGATCATGACTCTGTAAGTAACAATCACATTCCGTCTACATCTCATACTTCTAGTATCCCTGTATATTTTCATCATGCGCGACTGCCTCGAATCGATATACCAAAGTTTAACGGCACTCCCTCAGATTGGTTATCGTTTAAGGATCTGTTTAGTTCTTTAATTCTCGCTAACCCAACTTTATCAGCCGTAGAAAAACTGCAATATCTTAAAACAAGTCTCATTGGATCCGCTGCCCATCTATTAAAAAATACGACTCTCACTGCGGAGAATTTCCAAAAGGCCTGGGAAGCACTGATTGCCTTTTATGAAAATAAACGACTCCTAGTAAATTCCGCATTACACTCCCTTTTAACATTAAAACGTATGACAAAGGAGTCCGCCAGTGAGATGGAGCAACTCTACACAAACATCATGCAAATCCATTGCACTCTTGAAACACTGAAACGCCCGATACATCACTGGGACGATTTTTTTGTGTTTATTGCGGTACACCGTTTGAATGCGGAATCCGTGAAATCATGATAGCATCACTTAGGCTCGTCAAAAGAGCCCCCCACGTGGACACAATTCAGCGATTTCCTAATTACGAGATTATTATCACTTCAAGCTTTTGAAAAATCTCGAACTGGTAAGTCAAACACAGCATCTGGCCAACAATCATTTAAATCTCACTTTCAGGGAAAATCAAAAGATAAACATTCAAAAAAACCTAGCTTGTGTACGTTGTGCTCCTCCAATCACTACATAGCAAGTTGTCCGCAATACAAAGAAAGGAAATCCTCAAAAATTATAATCTTTGCTTTAACTACCTCGGATCTCATCGAGCATCAGCCTACCGCATTGTTAAGCGATGCCTGAAATGTGGTCAAAACACCATACCACAATCCATCAAAAGGAAGCCGCTAAACCCTCCCTCTGACTCAACCTCGACAACACCCTCGGCATCAGCTAAAAACTCACGTCCTTCAAGTATCATGTCAAACTCAATCAACTAATTCAGGTGTTCTTCTTGCAACCGCTCAGGTTTTGGCAATATCATCGAATGGAGAATTCATCAAGGCTTGTGACCTTATCGACCAAGAGTCAGAAATATCTCTTGTTACGGAACGGCTGGTTCAAATGCTTCATCTCCCAAGAATATCCTCCAATATTCCTCTCACTGGAATTGGCGCACAACGGTCAAACACTACCAAAGGTCTAACTCACTTCACAGTTAAATCAATCTCATAGCAATAATTTCGAAATTAATGTATCAGCATATATCCTTCCGAAGTTGACTTCCTCTCTTCCATCAATTAACTTTAAACAAATACATTGGCCTCACCTCGACGGAATTACTCTTGCGGATTACAATTATAAATCTCCAGGAGCTTTTATTGACATCATTTTAGGATCCAATGTTTTCCATAAAATTATCGATAACGGATTTATCAAAGAAGACGAAAATTCCCCAATAGCACAATTGATTAAGTTTGAATGGATTATTTCTGGACCTGTAGTCAATCATCCTCCGAATGAATTGCACGGATACCACGTCATGATTGACAAAGAACTTCATGACGTTCTTCAACTATTCTGGCGAGTTAATGAAATCCCAATGGCATCCTCATCATCATTATCTAAGGAGGATCAAGAGTGCGAACAATATTTTAAATCCATGCATTCCCGCGATAATCAAGGACGCTACACGGTTCGCTTACCATTAAAAAAATCGATTAATTCTTTAGGAGAGTCTCGCCTAAAGGCAATGCGGATGCTTCATCGATTATCTAATCAATTATCAACCAATCAAGATTATGCTCAAGCTTACTATGAATTTTTACAAACCTACGAAAATTTTGGGCATATGGTGCAAGTTCCTCCTGCTCAACCAAAACCGAAATCGGCTTATTATCTTCCTCCTCGCGGAGTTTTCAGGGAGAATAGTTCAACAACGAAACTTAGAGTCGTATTTAATGGATCAAGCCGAACCAGTAGCGGAATCTCACTGAATGACTTACTTCATACGGGACCTAAACTACAAACGGATGTCTTTGAGGTACTCATCTGGTTCCGTCAATTTCGATATGTCTTCTCATGCGATATAGAGAAGATGTATCGACAGATCAATGTTCACCAAGAAGATTGGAACTATCAGCGTATTCATGGAAGAATCAAAATCACGAAATTTCAACATATCAGTTAACAATCGTAACCTACGGTTTAGTTTGTGCTCTCTATTTAGCCCTACGAACGATTGCTCAATTAGTGGAAGATGAGGGGAGACAGTTTCCTCTCGCAATTTCTCCACTTACTCAAGGGAAGTATGTAGACGATATTTTCGGAGGCGCTGATTCTGTCGAGCAAACTAGAGATATCCTCCAGCAAATCATTTCCTTGTGCATGGCGGGCGGATTTCCGCTTCAAAAATGGACGAATAATGACACAAGAATTCTCAAATCCATTTCGCTCAATCACATGGTAATCCTACATCCATAAAGTTTGAGGAAACAACAACTGTATCCATTTTGGGTCTATGCTGGAAATCTGTCACCGATTCTTTTCAGTTACAACAATTCTATTCAACGATCAGGCACAACAAAACGCATTATACTCTCCACAATTGCTAAAATACTTGATCCGCTCGGTTTTCTCGCTCCGGTTATAATTACAGCAAAGATTTTAATCCAAGAACTCTGGGCAATCAAGCTTGGTTAGGATGATCCGCTGCCTTCGCCAGTTGTAAGAAAATGGACTTGTTTTCAAGAACATATCCATGATATAGCTAAACTTTCTTTTCCCAGATGGATCAAGCTCAAACAACATCAGGATGTCGAAATCCATGGATTTTGTGACGCATCGCAACTAGCCATGTGCGCTGCTGTTTATATTAGAACCAAGCAAGCAGATAATTATCATACTCATTTAGTTTGTGCTAAGACGAAGGTCGCACCACTAAAGAAAATGACCATTCTTCGCTTGGAACTCACGGCAGCTACTCTCTTAACCAGGCTAATCTCCAAAGTTTTGAACATTTTAAACATAAAACGAATTCCTGTTGTAATGTGGACAGACTCCGCGATTGTTCACACTTGGATTAATAGTCATCCTTCAAGATGGAAGGAATTCGTACACAATCGGGTTTGTCATATCCACGAAACACTTCCTCAAGCAATCTGGAGATTTATCCCCAAACACCAAAACCCTGCTGACTGTAGAACTCGAGGATTAACGCCCGCATAACTCATTCAGCAAACCTCATGGTGGATAGGACCTCTCTGGCTTTCTGAAAAATCTACAACTTGGCCGAAAGGACCGACATTGTTGAATCAACGAGAAAACCTTGAAGAAAAACCAATTCAAATACTTGTTACTAATTGTCCAAACACCAATCTCTGGAATATTATTTATATAAATATTCAAGTCTTAACCGATTATTAAGAATAACTGTTCTATGTACACGCGCCTTATCTCGTTTCAAAGGAAATCGAACGAATCTATTAAATCAACCGATCACAACTCAAGAACTGGAAAACGCCAAACTCTACTGGGTAAAAGAAATTCAGCAATGTGCTTTTCAACAGGAAATCAAACTTATCTCTAATCAACAACTGCTTCCTCGATTAAATCAACTTCTACGTCTTACTCCATGGATTGATTCTCAAGGACTTATACGAGTAGGCGGTCGACTTCAGTCAGAACCCTTATCCGCCTTTCAAAATCCGCATTTCAAAACATCCATTAATTTTGCCTCGCAATTCTGCACTAACCTCCTTAATCATTTCAGATGCTCACATTAAAACGCTACATGGAGGAACCCAGTTAACTCTTTCTTTGATTAGAAGCGAGTTCTGGATCATTGGAGGACGAGCACCTGTTCGATCTTTTATTTTAAAATGTATAGTGTGCTCAATATCGCCAAAGACGAGTTCATCAAATAATGAGACAACTACCTGCGGAAAGAGTAACCCCATCTCGTCCTTTCCTTCACTCTGGCATTGATTATGCTGGACCGATCATTTTGAAAAACTGGAAAGGAAAAAATTCAAGAACATACAAAGGTTACATCGCCCTATTTGTGTATTTGTCAACCTTTGCTATTCACGTAGAATTGGTTACTGATTATTCGACTGAAGCATTCATATCAGCCTATAAACGATTTGTGTCAAGGAGAGGTATTTGTGCTACTCTAACTAGTGACTGCGGCATCAACCTCAAGGGAGCTGACAAGGAGCTCCAGTTTGTTTTTTTCAAGTTCAAAGGAACTCGACCGCCTTTTTCATTATTATCAAAGGATGGCACTCTATGGAAGTTTATCCCTCCAGTCACACCCCATTTCGGAGAAAAATGGGAAGCCGGAGTGAAGTCGGTGAAATACCACCTGAGGAGAGTAATAGGAAATCAAATATTAACTTACGAAAAGATGACCACCTTTCTAACGCAGGTTGAAGCCATACTCAATTCTCGACCACTCTGCGCACTCACTGATGATCCTGACGATTTGAACGTTCTCACTCCGGCTCATTTTCTCATTGGTAGCTCTTTGGCGACAGTCCTCAAACCATCACTCGAAAATGTAAAAATTTCACATTTATCTCGATGGCAACTCTCAAGACAAATGTTTGATAGTTTCTGGAAGTTATGGTCTAAAGGATATCTTCAACGGTATCTCTCAATGTACAAATGGAATCAACCATCCCCGTCTTTACAAGAAGACATCCTGGTTTTAGTCATGGATGAGCGATATTCTCCTGTCACGTCCAGTGACGTTCCTTGTCGATCTTTCCTCGGAGAAGACCAACGAAGGGTGCTCTCTATTTTTATGGGCAACCTGCAATGCACCGGCTATACCCAGGGACGCCGAGAGCTAGGATCTTTTATTTCAGTACAGGTAGAAACGGATTGACACAAGGTGAAATGAAGTATTTATTGATTTATTAATATTATATTTTTATTATGAGTAGTACATAAGCCTGTATATTTGTTGAAAAAAAAGAATAAAGATGGTTATAATAATTCTTGTGTGTATATTCCTTGTGAGTGATATTATAGAGTCTGCGTACTTGACAAGACTTCAGAAATAAAGAATAGTTACAAAATAATTAATGAAGAACTTACTTTGTTGGAAAAATGTTGTTAAGTATAATCGTAATTAAGTAAACGGTTGTCTATTAATAAATTATTGAATTCTATTTGAAAATAAGAAAAAAATCGGAATAAAGTTGATGGAACAATTCTGAGTTTGAATAATGACGCGTCGCCTTCAGATTACAAGCTGAATAGCGGCGTGTTGCTTTGCAAAATCTATAAATATCTTAACTTTCTTTGTTACAAGATGATTTAAGGTCAGAGGGATTGGCGATAAATCTTTTATTTATTAATTCTCCGATGGTAGCAGGATTTATTATTAAAGGACGGGGACCTATATCGGTATCGATAGGATGTATGGAATTGTTTTTACAATCTATAATATAAGAAGAAGATTCTTGATTGGAAGAGGAAGGTTCGATAAGAGGAATTTGTTCGGAATCGGTTGTGGAATTAGAAAGACAGTCGTTTATAGCTTTAAGAAGACGAGCTTTCAATCGCCTTAGTATATGTTTCCTACCAGCACGTCGGGTTTTTGGCATACTCAATTTCAGTTTATGTTGCTTCCACGAATCCTTCGCATAAGATTCGTATCGGCAGTCAAGCTGAATTTATTACCGGGGATCGTGTGTCATAAGATCGTGCGGCTTGGAGAGTATCCTTATCCAGCATCTGAACTTATTTGCACAAATCCGGTTTAATATTGCTGTATAAATTTGATTTGATAAACTGAGTATACTGGGTAGATTTTAAGACTTGAATACTCTGTTGCAGTTATTTATTCTATTTCGGTTTAGGTTGCTTTCACTAATCTCTATGTACGAGGTTGGCTTCGGCAATCGTAAATCGACCTATCACCGGGGATTGTGAGTTGTGAGATCGTGCGGCCTGGAGAGTATCCTTATCCAGCATCTGAACTCATCACACAAATCCGGTTTAATATCGATAATTAATAAGACTGAATCTGCCGTGAGATCGTGCGGCCTGGAGAGTATCCTTATCCAGCATCTGAACTCACTGCATAATTCAAGTCGAATGACTTTAATTAATCTTGAAAGAGTTGGATAAACTCGTATAAATATAAATCGAATATTCAATTATTTAACAAATACGTGCTGTAGTAAATTTAAGAAAAAAAAAGAAAAATCACTGTCACTCGGTGTTACAATAAAACTCTGTTTTCCAAATAGGGAAGATGACCCTATGAGGAAAGGCGTAGGCCACTGTTAGTCAGTGAACGGATTCAGAAGCCAGTATCGATGGCACCTGCCACTGTAGGAGCTTACTCTACACGACATCTTTTTATTGTTCAGGTGGAAGCAGGCACGCTGAATCCTGTTATTGTATGTTTGATATAGTCTGGTGGTGAGAATACAATTCACTCGGCACTAACGAGAGGCTGAGGAAGTTCTAGGAACTCCATGACACCATGACAAATATCGCGCAATGAACGTGACGCACAGAGGTGATCTTATGACAGGATATCGTTGGAATAATTTAATAATTCAACAATTGAATTATATCAAACAATAAAATAATTTAAAGTAAACTGTAATGATTTGAAATTAGATTAAATAACGACTGAAAAATAAAAGAGGTAGTATTATGTTATAAGGTAATAGGTAATATAGGATAAGGGTGTGGAATACAAGTATCGATTAAAGATCAGTGAAAGACGAAATATTATCAAGTATGAAATAAGAGATAAAATAATATAAGTGTCGGTATCGAAATAAAATATAAGTATTAATCGTAAAAATGTAACATTGAATCTATAAAATTAAAGTATTATGAAATAATTCTATCTCAGAATTATTCTATCAAAAGAGTCAGTGAAATAATATAAGTATAAGATTCAATGGATTCAGCGGCATAAAATAGTATAAGTATTAACATGTATGAAAATATTCTAAGTACGAAGATCATAAAATATTTCTAAGTGTGAAAATATTCTAAGTTCGAAGAGTGGGAAAATATTTCTAAGTTCGAAGATTGAAAAGTTTATAAGTCTTTATTCAGTATAATCCTTAGTACAATTTTACTTACAAGTATTTAACTGCTGATTAGTAGTTACTGGATGGCTCTTCCTTTCTTGTTGTAGCTCTCTTGAAAATTTCCGACTGAATAGTTCTTCTAGTTGTTGTTCTCTTGAAAATTTCCGACTGAATGGTTTTTGCTTGATGTTACTTGTTCAAAAATTTCCGACTGAATAGTTCTTCTTTTCTTGTTGTTGCTTGCTTGAAAATTTCCGACTGAATAGTTGTTCCTTGTAGTTGTTCTCTTGAAAATTTCCGACTGAATGCTCTGGTCGTCCGCGGACGCGCCTTATATTCAGATTGAATGTGGGCCGCGGGGATCGGGGATCTCGAGCTTGTGGGCTCCCTCAGTATATGCAGAGGTAATTTCCGGTATTGAGCGCGGCGGCTTACAAAGAGATGCCGCCGTTTAAACAATCTTTCAAGATGACGCAGGTGCAAGATGAAATTTGATACTTTCCTTGCACTAAGGCTTATAATATTTAATACATGAATTCTTTTATAACGCTAATTTTCTTTAATTAATTGCAGGGAAACCGTTAATAATTTTATAAACATATATATATATATATATATATATATGTATCGATTCAGGAATTTTTGCTTTACATTTTGATATAAAAATCAAATAATTATTCCAATATTTAATTTTCTTGTAGTATAATGAAGGTTATTCAAAGGTCATTTGTTATAAGCGTATAATATTTTAACATATAAATTTCTTTTATAACTCTAATTTTCTTTTTCTTATATTGAAGTAATTGTTAATTATTTCCTGAACATATATATATGTATGAAATCAGGAATTTTTACTCTACCTTTTGATATAAGAATTGATTAATTATTTTGATATTTTGGATTCCGTGCTATTATAAGAGAAATAATATAAATTCGCATAGCTTATTCACATATTAAAATTTATAAAAAGATCAAAATATGTATATATATATATATATATCCTTTAGTCAAATTGAATATGGTTAATATTCTCATTATTTTTGTAATTAATAAATTATGCTTCTATGTTAATTAATTAATTAACAATCGATCTTTTTATAAGTACAATTTGGTTTTTGTTAATTTTATAATGAATAAAGGTTATTATAAAATAATATTTTCGCTAGAATATAATATTAATAATATTTAAATAATACATTGTTCGATTTTTACATTATTTTATAATGGAGAGTTTTAGTAAAAATTGTAAAGATCTTAATGAACGTAAAATTTTCATATATAAATGCTAATAAATTATTTAATGAAATATTTAATTATTTAATATATATAATTATTTTATATAATAATTATATATTAAGACTCTCGATTATGATATAATGTGTTATAATTTTTATTTAAGCCCTTTTCTGTTTGCAACAATTATTGATGCCAGTGGTTCTCATTCTAAAATTATTTAGTGACTTTGGAATTAAATTTAAATTTATCCATTATTAATTATTTATTAATATGTATTAATATAGTTACGGCTTCTTAATGGTTGCAAAGAGAGTTTGTTACTTAATTATTTATTATAATATCATAGGTGCATTATTGTAATTATGTACTTATCAGTGGTGCTCATTCTTAATATTGGTAAAAATAATATTTAAGAGTAAAATTATTAATTTTTAACTAACAATTAAGGGGTTTTAGTTGTATACTTCCAAATGAATTGAAACTTTGAGGGTATGCGTTTTAGGCAATTTTAAAATTTTTGGCTGCCATTTTTAACTTTTTTGTTTTTGGACTTAGAGGATCGAAAATATGTTGACTGGCCTTAAAGTAACAAAACTAAGATATGTGTAAAGTCTCAACTAATTTGGAGCAACTTTAAAAATCGCCATTTTGGATTTTTTATCTTTAGACTTAGAAATTCGAAACTAGCTAAATCGTGTATAAATCTTTAAGTATAACATTTATGGAAAGTTTCATGAAAATCGGAATTAATTTAAACAAAGTGACGGCCATTTTGTTTTTACTGGGTTAACGAATCAACGTGCAATTACTCCGGTCTTAAAAAGGGGCCTTTGTATATGATGCCGTTCAAATTTCGTTTTATTTCGTGCATTAGTTTAAGAGAAGTTTTTATTTGTTTATAAGAGGTCCACCATTTTGTTTTTACTAGTTGGTCCTAGAGGAACCAGATTAATTTCTTTTTACTCTACTTGAAATAGTGATCACGTTAGCTATGTTTCAGAGTGCTAGGTCGTCTCCTTCATTTGTTATTAAAATTAATTGTTAATAATAATTTCGTAAATTTTTGAATAACTATATTGTTGGAGACATAACGATGTCTAACGAACGATAGTGTAAGTTGAATCGATATTGGCAATTGAAACCATTAGGATAATATTAATAACTTCAAATTCTTGTATATATTTAAATAAATTTTATATATGCATCATTATTACTGTTGACTTTAATAAAGGATGGATCTATCCTGATGCTTCCATTTGGCTTCTTAGGCAAGTTTTAATTAAATTAAAGTTCAAGAATACTTATTTTAATAAGGAAAAGAATTGTTATTATTTCGCATTGCTTTTTTTATCGGATTCTTGTCTCATAAGTTATAGTTTGCAAGTATAGTCCGTTATATGCTATACGGTAATCTACTTCTACTGTTATTTATTATTCTTTAATATTTTATAATATAATTGATAATGTAATATTGAATATTTAAATATAATTAATAAGAGCGTGATTATATATGTAATAAGCAAGTAATAATAATAGAGAGATAATTATTCTTATGCAATTTTGGGCTGTGATTATTATATTATATAAGAAATTAAATTTTTGGATTCGAAAAAATGACGGGACGTCACACCTCCCTCCCTATTTGAGAACGAATTCCGATGTTTTCGTAGGAATTTGTTCTATGCCTTGCAATTGATTCCTTAGATTTATATAAAATTGAGAATCGGAATCAGTTATATTTACGGTTGTCGATGTGTCAGGATCACTGTCTCGGGCAACTGCAGGTAGCTGTCGGGTTACAGGGTCCTCTATTGAATTAGGTGGTGCGGATGGGGGTGTTGGTGTATCGTTGCCGTCTTCATGGTTTCCATATCTGTCGACTGGTCCGCGAGCGAGATGTAGCAGTAGGTGAGTGAGCTCCATAGGGCTCCGATCAGATGTACACTGCATCCATAGACTGTATGAAGAGCGTATCCCGTGGATTGTGATATCGATGATGAATTTTATTAGTCGGATTATCATTAATATTCCAACAATTCCAGCGGTTGCAGAGCCGAAATTTAGGTATCCCTTCCATACGCGGGAGACGGTACCTTCGACTATTTTGTTGAGCGATTCTTCGTCCAGTAAATTATACATGGAGAGAGTGTCAGGATTTACGGAATGTCCGGTTAATCCTCTAGCGACTGCATTCAACAAGGCTGGTTTTTCTGCAGGGAACATGATATGATCCCTTAGTTTTTCTATATCTACTTCGGAATAGATTCCGCTGATAGCCAATGGTCCAGGCGTCAAGTATTCCCATGACAAGGATGCCATTGGTCGTAATTGCGGAGGAGGTAACTGTCGTACCTGAAGTTTCGGAGTGAATTAAACCCATGTGTTTTCAATTCGATAAAGAGTGGGTAGTTCGTAACTACATTCTTTTTCATTACCAATTTTAGTAATGATTCTTGATTTTGGGGTGAGAAAGTATGAACTATTGCGTACTATGACGGATAGTTCTGTGTAACATTCTTCAGTCTTTCTTACTGTAACGTCGACTGGAATACATTTGATTATTTGAACGGCTTCTCCGGTGGTGACAGCCATGTATCTAGGTCCTTTTATGAGTCGATAAGCGAAATTATCGGGTTGAAGAGTAGCGAAAGACAAAGCGTTTGTTATAACTTATCTTTCTAGTTCACATTTTTGCTGCATAACGTTGTAATATAAAGATGTCATCTGGTGTCGTATGTGTTTTTCCACGTATACGAACTTGGAGTTCATATATGTGAAAATATCTAGATTGTTGATTGGGATAGTACTTCGACTAGCGAATGTATCTTCCTTTTTAGTTTCCAGAATGAAGAATTTCGGGTGCTCTGTACGAAGGAGAGTATATCCACATAGTGGTTGTTCCTTGGTTTTTGTAAGAGCTAAAGTAATATCTTCAGTTGTTAAACTGTAGATAACTGCAGACGTTGATTCATTGATATTGGTTATCATTTTGGTTGCTGGACCCTCGTAAAGGACGTCATATTGATTGAAGTCGCAGGATGACGTAGGCATGGGTTTCCAGTACGTGTATCCGTCGTCGGAGTCGAGACAGAAGGTGTCAGCGAGTGTACAGATCGTTCCAGATCTTAGTCGTATTTTTTCCTGAATTTAATTTTACAGGTACATACGAAGACTTGAGAGTAATCTGGGCGACAGCTTGGACTACAACGTCGTCCCAGGTTCCATAAGGATCGGAGTATTGAGTTCCTTTGCAGGCTCCGTCGTTTTGTATTCGGCCGGCCATGGTAAGGCTGCGATACGTAGTCTGGTTGACCTTTAAGCCTGTGAGGAGACTTCCTGCTTCCAGGGTTAGAGTTCCGCCTTGAAACATCCGTAGGCATTGAGTGTATCCTGTTTCGTGCACATAATCTGCTCTTCCATTGTAAACAACAGAGATATGCGAGTGCACTCCACAGTGATAAATTGTTCGTGATATTTCCACTTTACACTGAATAACTTCGGCATAATTATAGTCCGAAAGTTGTAGGAGTTGTATATATGTGTCTATTGTCACGTGCAGTAACCCACTGTTATCATCTACCGAGGTGTCAATAACAGGGTTGCTCTCTATTTAAGTTTTTGGGTAATCTGTCTAAATCGGCTATACCCAGGGCTTCGCCGAGAGCAAGATTAGTGTGATCTAAGAACTAATAAATCAGGGGATTTTTTTACTGATCTGGGATTATCATAATAGAAGCTTGATTTAAAAATTCTTTAATAATGTTATCTAAATTGTAAATAATATTTTCTTTATTTTTTTCTATAAATTGGATTAAGGTCTCCAATATAATTTCAGGGTCAACAAAGGTGTCTTGTTGAATTTCAGTATCAGTTGTTTGAGGTCTCATTTATTCTTAATTTATTTGGAGCTAATTAAAAGAGATAAGGATAAGATTTATATGTCTTTAGCATGTAAGTGTTGGGAATATTATAGATATTTGAATTTTAAAATTTAACGAGTAATGATTTTTTGACACCCGGTATACAAGAGATGTATATAGGGTGACTTTAAAGTAAGATATCGTCTCTATTATTCAGTAGTGAGTATTAGGTATTATCATAACTTGTTAATAAGGAATTTTATAATTCATATAATTAATTTATTTAATTAACTATTATAGGGAATGATTTGGAGAATCGAGATTAGGGATTGATTATCATCGGTTCGAGTCTATTACAATGGAATTGATCCGGTCTTCTTAGGATGGACCAGTAAAATCAAGATGGCTGACGTCTTATAAACAAATGGAAGTATTTCGGAACCTATTAGGGGTAAGTTTACGAAATTTTGCCTATAAGGTCGTCAGGAGATATTGCATAAAATAGACGTTTCAAATTATATTTTTGCAGGCGCAAAACTGTGATCTATTGAATAGTAGAATTCTAAAGTTGTCTCAATTTAGTTGAAATTTTGTATAAATCTTAGTTTAATAGTAGTAAGGGTATTTAAAGGTATTTGGAATCCTTAAGTCAAAAAATCAAAAATCGCGGCTAAAATGTGTAAAATAGGCTAAAAAGCATGTCCTCGAAGTTTCGGGCAATTTAGAAATTTTTGTTAATTTTTTATTTATTTTGCAATAAATTTTATGTTTTTTATTGTTATTATAAAATACTATTTTTAATTGATCATAAGGAAAAAATTTGTTGGAAATTATTAATTTACAAGTAGAATAGAATAAATGAGAAAAATTTCTAATATCGTATTCCCGATAAATCTTAAGTTGTTCAATTATATAAGTAACTTGTTAATTAACTTATGTTGGAAAAATAATATTTATAATTATACAGGAGTTTAATTATAATGACTTGACTAAATTTTATATGGAAAAGATAAATTGTTGTTTGTAAATTTTTATAAATTTAAATCTAAAAGTCGTTTTCAATAAGTTAATATATATGTGTTAATGGGTGTACACAGAATTTTAATATTTATGTTCTAGTTCCTCAGGTCGTAATCAATTGGTGGACCAAATTTGGTCCCTTAATGCAAAATGGTATAAGAGTGGTAACTCTAGGAAGTTATATAGTTTATGGCTTAAGGAGGAACATATGGTCTAAGACGTGTCGAAAGTATTTATTATTTTAACAAAGAAATCGGTGGTTATTTATGGATTTTCGGATAAGGGGGTAAGGTATGTGATTAATAGTTTCGTATGGAATATAAATTTCGTTGTTTAAACAATTATTGTTGCATGTACTAACGAATTATATGAAAATGGGTTAACTATATTAATTGTTATTATTAAGAATTTATTATATTTTTTTTTATAATTGATAAAATTGATATTTTATTTAGTAAGATTTGCAACTAATAAGAAAATGATAATTTTATAAAATTTATGTATGTATGAGCATGTTCGTGATTGAGCCTGGTGGAAAAAGAAAGAATATTACTAGATAGAACATAAATATGAAAGGATAATGGATATTGATGATCAATCTGTTAATTTATTGTTCTGGAGGAAGATAAAATTGACTTAATATGAGTTGTTGATTAAATTGATGTAAATTAATTTATAAGTTTTGGACAAGTTATATCTGTATAGTAACGAATATAAGGGAATCAATTATTTTATTTGTATGAGAGATTTTATGGTTCATGAATACTTTGAATTAATTTCTTATTCTATAATAAAGCAATTATTATTATTAATATTATTATTATTCTTGTGATTAAATATATATCTACTAAATAAAATGTCTTTGCAGATTTGATATTAAGTGGGAAGGTCTCATACAAAATAAATAAATTCACACTGGAATAGAGTTCATTGGAGGATGGCGATATTATTTATTTAAAAATCACCGTCTCCGATGGAAAAGGGAAATGGGTAGTACAAGAAGGATGCTCCTTATTTATTCATATCGTTATTTATTAAGGTAAGTATCATGAATCTTCCTTTTTATTATATTTTATTTGTTTATTTCCTTATTATAATTAGAAAAATCAATAATTAATAATTTAATATTAATTTTATTGATAAGAATAAAATTTATTGTTTCATAAGTACTTATACGTTTGTCTTAAAAATTTGAATAATTTTTTATTTATCTTAAAGGTCTTATATGAAATTATTATTATCGTTAATAAAAAAATTTTATAAAATATATATATATATTTTTTTGTTTTGTGGGTTATATATATATATATGTATGCATATATATATATATACGTATATAGGTATACATATATATATGTGTGTGTATAGTAATGCTTGTCATATTATGCTTCCAAATTATTAGTTCCTCATTAGTTACACTGAGAAAAGAGTCTTCCATGTAGATTTACATTTATTATGAGAAAAAGGGATTGAGGAAGGCCTCAACCCTTTTTTTTTACGTTGGGAAATGCTTTACGCATCCCTCTGGGAGCGGGGACTCCCAGAGGGTATGTGGGACTCACCCGACCAATTAGTTATGGTCGGGCATACCCACTAAAACCCAACGATGGTCCACGCTGCGGTTATGGACGGGCCCCTGGGTCACTTTCGCATTCGACCGGGACCCGTCCCCGCTAGGTCCTCCGTCCTTCGGCCTCGTCAAGGGTTGAAGGAGGGAGGACTCTTCTTCCGCGGCGTCCAATGCCGCACCGATGGCGACGTTGTGGGACCACCACGCAACGTCGCCTCTTCGCTGGGTCGCGGTGCAATGGGATGCAGGTGTCCGCCGCACCTGCACCCCCGCGACCCTGGAGAAGGGACACTTAGGAGGGTTAGAGGACGCGGGCGTTATACGTCCGCATCCTCGCTCCCCCCTCCTTCTCCGAGAGGGAGGGGCATTGGGATCCGCCTTCCTCTTTCTTTCGGCCGCCTCCTTCCGGGACATGACGTCCCCACAGAAGGAGGCGGCCGCCTTCTATTGGTCCTCCCCGACCACCATGGCTTTCACCATGGCGGCCAGGGAGACCTCCTCCCCTATGGCGTCCCGGAGGACACCCCGCCGTTTGCTCCACGCCTGGCATTCAGCCAGGGTGTGCTCAGCGGTGTCCTCCGGGGCGCCACAGTGGTGGCACGTGGCCGACCGCTCTCTGCCTATTCGGTGCAGGTACTCCTCGTAGCAACCGTGCCCCGTGAGCACCTGCACCGTCCTGAAATTTAGGGCGCCGTGTCGTCGGTTCATCCATTCATAGAAGAATGGGCGGATAGCCTCGACGGCGTGTAGCGCTGGCATTGGACAGGTCCTCTTCCCATTCTGAGAGTTTGCGCCGCCGAGCCTGGAGCCTGAGCCTTGCAACTGCCCTTGGTGGCAGGGGTCCTAAATCCGGATCCCCCCGGCGGGCTACGCGTATCCGATACATCTCGGTATACGCGCCCGCCGTGAAGATCTAGGACATGACCCCGGCCACCAGGCACGCCGCCTCAAAGGCGACGGTCCGATACCCCCGTATGACGCGGATGGCCAGCCTCCTCTGCATACTCCGTAGAGCATGCAGATTCTTACTGCTGGCCATTACCACATTGTGCCATACGGGGACTCCGTACATTACTACGGACTAGACCGCCGTCATATACAGGCGGCGAGCCCCATCACCCGGCCCCCCGAGATTGGGCATGAGTCTGCTTAACTCAGCAGACACCGCTCGCACTCGGGGAGCCAGTTTCTCAAAGTGAAGCCCGAAGCTCCACCGACTGTCGAGGATGAGGCCCAGGTAATTCAATTGGGTCCCAACCTCGACCACGACACCCTCGATCTCAATTTTGGATTTGTCCCGAGGCGGCCCCTTTTTGCCGACAGGGGCGAATCACATCACCTCTGTTTTTGGTAGAGCCACCCCGAGACCCATCCTTCTAATACGGCCGACCACGTACCTCGCTCCCACTCCAGCGAGGCGGATGGCACTGCCCCAGGACAGGACCAGTGTGTCATCAGCGTAACACACAAGCTCCTGCCTCGGGAGGAGGGCCCCTCGCAGGACCCAATCGTATCCTAGGTTCCACAGGAGTGGTCCTAAGACCGACCCTTGTGGAACCCCACGGTGGACCTCCCTCTTATGTGTTTTACGGTACCGTCCCGGGTACATTATATTTCTGTCCCGGAAATAGTCCCATATTATTTCTTGGATGTACGTGGAAAACCCTATGATAGTTTAGGGCCCCGCGCACACTCTTCCAGGGGAGAGTGTTAAATGCGTTGGCGATGTCCAGGGACACCGCCACCGCCACTCCTCCCCTGGCCACTGCCCGTTCCGTGAGAGCCTTTACCCGCATTATCGCGTCAATCGTTGAAAGGCCCTCACGGAACCCAAACTGGCGTTCTGCCAGGTTGGGACCATTCCGGGACAAACTCCTCCTTAGGCGGGCAGCTACTCTTTCAAAGAGCTTGCTCGCCTCATTGAGGAGGCATATGGGACGGTACGCAGAGGGAGAGCCCACCGGCTTTCCTGCTTTCGGGAGCAGCACCATTCGCGCGCACTTCCACACACTAGGGAACTTGCCTGCTTCAAGCACTCGTTGAAGAGGCTCGACACTAGCTCTAAAGTGACCTCGGCAGTCAAGGCCAGCACTCTTGCGGGGATTCCATCCGGTCCCGGGGCAGTCTTTTTGCCCCGGATTTTCTTAATCTCCCGCATGAGCTCGTCCTCTTTTACCCGCAGGTCTTCTGTCCAGGGGACGCGGCCGATCCTCGAATATCTAAAGACATCGTCTATCTGGCCCGCGCCCCCCGGGAAGAAAGTGGATACCATCCCCTCCAGGACCCGCGGGTCCATCCCCTCAGTGATCGGTGGGCCGCCCGCACTGAGTTTTTTCCTCACAATTTTGTACGGGCGCCCCCACGGATCACCGTCAACTGTTTGGACGAGCTCATTCCATGCGCTAGCCTTGGCCGTTCTGATGGCCCGCTGTAGGGATTTTTTAGCATCATGATATGCTTCCCGCAGCGGTGCCGCCGTTAGGGCCCCGTCCCGTCGTCTCATTTGACGCGTGTACCGGCGGCGTTCCCTGTTGCACGCCGAGCGAAGCTCAGCGAGCTCAGGCGTCCACCAGTACACGCATCTCTTCGGGGGGAGCGACCCTCCTCCGAGGCATGGACGCATCACACATTTCCGTGAGCATCCCCCGGAGTCGGGCCGCACCTTCATCCACATCCTCGACGGGACGGGTCATCTCTTCCGTCGCCGACTTGGTGACTGCGGCAGCCATCAGGAGGTCCGTGTCGAGCCTCTTCACACACCATCCTCTTGGTGGGGGTGTACCCCTCCGTTCGGTGGGCCTCTCCGGCATGGCGCCCATGGACGGGTCGGAGACGCTGAACCTTATGTATCTATGGTTAGACATTGTCTCCGCCTAGTACATGACGCGCCACCCATGCGCGCGACACGGGGCATCCAAGCGTTACATCAATGATGGATCCCCCGTTGCCGCGAACGCATGTGAGGACCCGACCCTGGTTCAGTATCACCAGGTCGAGCTCCTCGGCCCACTCCTCTAGGATCGTGCCTCTTGCATCTGTCACCGAGGAACCCCAAGCCCACGATTTGGCGTTGGGATCTCCGGCGACCAAAACCGGAACCGGCATTGCCTAATGACGTGTCCCACCCCGTTCAGCACTCTTTCCAAGTCGGCACGATCCCTTTTTTTTTTTCGTCTGGAAATGCGTTACGCATCCCCCGAGGGGCGGGAACTCCCCGGGGGTATGTGGGACTCCCCCTATTTAACGGGGTATACCCACTAAAACCAGACGGTGGTCCTCTCGGCGGTTGGCGGGTGGACCCTGGGGTCGCGTTAGGAGTGCGAGAAGTCTCAATTAACTCCTCGCAGTCCATCAATATCGTGTCCTGCGAGTCAGATTTCGCTTCTTCGCGAAGATTTCTCTCGCAGGACACGTACACCTCCCCACTTTCAAGAGCAGCCTGGAGGCCCACCTTCTTGCTATCGGGAGTGACTTGAAGGGCCTTGCCCTTACGCTTCGGGAGGACCTGGATCCCCTGATTCATCCTCTCCGAAGCATTCTCCTCTCGGTGACCCTCCAGGATCAGCCCAACACTGTCGAGGTGTTCTATGATCAAGTCATACACGTCGGACATAATGTCCGCGGCATTCTCCGACCACACCTCAGCAGTGTTGTACTCCTCCGATAGTCTGATCCTCTTCAGCTTCCTAAACAGCTCTAGACAAGCGGAGCGGATCATCTCAACCCTGGCGATAGCCATTGCTCCCGAGGGCCTCGCCAGTAAGCTCTCGGGTAGCCCTTCGTATGATGACGACGAAGGGGGGTCAGGGACAATAACCCCCCTCCGCCGGTCCACCGTATCCGATCCGGTGGTGGTGTTTCCGTTCAGTCGGTTCATCCCATGTTTGTTTTGGCACACTCTTGGCACCCTTCAGGATCTTCCGAGGGTTGTGGGTCCTAAGACCCGACAACCACACCGGGATCACCATCCGGGTGAGCCCCCCACTACGTCAAGGTGGTGTGCCATCGGGGGGGAAGTCGGCACGATCTCTGCTTGGGCAGGCCTCAACCCTTTTTAACCCTGTCCAACCTTTTATATATAATGTGTGCATTCCCCTTGAGGTATGCTTTACTAAATAATTTTTCTTTTTTTTCTAATTTTTTTTCATTATGATAATTAAGAAAATGCAAAATTTATAATTGATAAAGCGATTTTTAGTATGATTTGGTATTGACATACTAATATAATGGTTTTAAAAGTATTATTGTTACGTTCGCATAATTTGTTTATTAGATTTTAGCGATTCTGATTTTATAGTAACATATATTCCTATATATTTTAATAGAGAAAATTTCAATTCTTATTTAGAGAGTTAAATGGTAAAGTAGTCTAATGGTTGCAATTATATGATTTCCTTTATTGATAATGGTCAGTATTATTTTGCTAACACTATGTAAGCAAGCAATATCCAATTTAATAGCTATATGATATTTTGCTCGATTAAATATTTTATTGCGCGAATTTGAGAGATATACGTATATCTCATACCTTGTGTTCATATTTCTAGCGGTACGTTTATATTTTGAAAATTTTTATTTGAAATTTTTTGGCGGGACGTCACATCCCCCCCTTATTTAAGAACGAATTCCCGATGTTATCGGAGGGATTTGTTCAATATCGTTCAATCGCTCTCGAAGGTCAGTGTAAACAATGGGAATAGGGGTGGTTGTATTTACCGCTGTTGCATTAACGATAGTTGACTCGATTTTGGATGCTGTCGGTGTTACTGGTGAGGGACTCATTGGCTCCAGGGGAGATTGATCTTCTTCTGGCTCTATTCTTCGTTGATTCACGGATCCTCGTGCTAAGTGAAGTAGGAGATGTGTGAGAGAACTCCATACGGCGCTAGCAGGTGCAGACTGCATCCGTACACGGTGTGAAGGGCGTATCCATGGATTGCTGTGTCAATAGTCAATTTAATGAGTCGTATAATTAGGAATACTCCTAGAATTCCGGCCGTTGCTGATCCGAAGGTTACAAATCTACCCCAAATTCTTGAGACGATATTCGAAGCTATTTTCTGGAGTGATTCCTCGTCTAGCAGACTGTATATAGAGACTTCTCCGGGTATGACAGCTTGTCCTGTCATCCCACGGGCTATGAAATTTAGAAGTGCTGGTTTCTCTGCAGGAAACATAATATGATCTCGTAACTTTTCTATATCCTTTTCAGTATATATTCCACTAATGGCTAATGGACCTGGGGTGAGGTATTTCCAACTCAAAGAAATCATCGGATGTAATCGTTGTGGAGGTAATTGTATGACTTGTGGATCAGGGGTGAGCTGGATCCATGTATCATCTCTGCGGTAGAGTATTGGTAGTTCAAAGCTACATTTCTTCTGAGTCCCGAATTTGGTGAGTATCCTTGATTTTGGCGTTAGAAATAGTGAAGCGTTCCTTACTGTTTCAGGGAGCTCGGCATAACATTCTTTTGTTCTCCGAATTATGGCGTCAACGGGAATACATTTTATTACATGAATTGCCTCTCCTGCAGTGACAGCCATGTATCCTGGTCCTTTCATTAATCGATAGGCGAATTCGTCAGGCTGTAAGGTGACAAATGATAAGGTGTTAGTTATTACATCTTTTTCCAGCTCGCATTTCTGTTGAATGACATTGTGGTAAAGAGATGTCATTTGATATCGTATGTGTTTTTCTACATATACAAACTTCGAGTTCATATATGCAAAAATATCAAGATTATCAATTGGGATTGTTCCTCTTTCGGCGAAGACGTCTCCCTTTTTAGTTTCCAGTATAAAGAGTTTGGGATGCTCTGTACGAAGAAGCGTGTATCCGCACAGTGGCTGTTCCCGTGTTCTTGTCAGAGTGAAGGTTATGTCTTGTGTTGTCAGGCTGTATACAATAGGTGATTTTCCTTCACTGGTATCGTCCGTAGTTTTGATAGCAGGTCCTTCATATAGAACGTCGTATTGATGAAAATTACATGAAGAGGTAGGCATCGGTTCCCAATAGGTATATCCATCCTCTGAATCGATGCAAAATCCTTCACTGAGCGTACAAATTGTTCCTGATTTTAGCATTATTTTTCCAGTATTTAGTTTCACGGGGACATAGGTTGATTTTAATATTCTGGCGACAGCTTGCACGACAACGTCGTCCCATGTTCCATAATGGTCGGAATACTGCGTGCTTTTGCATTTTCCATCGTTGCCTACGCTTCCAGCCATGGTGATGCTGTAGGAGGCGATTTGGTTGACTCGGATGCCGTCGATTAAAACTCTTGCTCCTAGCGAAAGAGTACCATCACGAAACATTCGTTTGCACTGTGAGTGTCCGGTTTCATGTATATAGTCAGCACGTCCGTTATGCACGATGGAAACATGTGAGTGCATGCCACAGTAATATATAGTTCTTGAAATTTCAACCTTACATTGTATTATATATGCATGATTATAGTCAGATAATTGAAGCAGTTGGATATAAGTATCCGTAGAGTTTGATGTTTTATGCGGAAGATTGCATTCTCCCACATCCAACAACGAAACCGATATGATATTTAAATGTCGCCCTCCGCAATCAAAACCAAGAAGGGCGAGGGAGGTTTGCGCAGTGAATAATAATACTAAATGATACATCATTTCTGTAAGTAAGCAGATACAATTTATTATTTATACATGTATATTTGTATGAATATAATATATATATATATATATATTTACTTTATTTCATGGTATTTCCATCTCATTTGTTGGTTCATACATTAATAGTATCTTTACTTCCGTATTGTCGCAATCATACAACTCTTCTACATTATTTGGGTCTAATTCTCTTCCTCTGAGTACGCAACATATCGCTAAATAATGCATGAAGAAAGTAGAACATTCTTTTACGGAAGTATAAGTAATTATATCATTTCCGCAAATATAACAATTTTCTTCTTGAAAAATACCACTATACATGCCATGGAATTGTATAAGTCCGTACGCTTGAAAATTTTGTTGAATTAATCTGAAGCAAGTGACGCAATATCGATTATATTCCAGGACAATGCGTCAGAATATAAGGCGGCTTATATCTATAAGGTTTAGGTCTACACATTTTATGAATTACTATTGCTACGTAGAAATATATATATATATATTTATTTTATATGTATTCAAAAGTTATTACTATTATTATTATTATAGACCAGGCCAGGCTCAGGTCGCCAATGTCTCCAAGGAATGGATTCTCCTACTGAAAAGATGATACTTGTATATATATATATATATTTCTTAATCTGAGCACTTATACATAACTCTATTGTCTATTGTTTTATATCTATTCTTATATATATATTTGTATTATACATTATATATTATTATTTTTTTTTTATTTTCGTATTTTATGTGTTATTTGTTATATTTTCTCTTTTTTTTATATTAGTATTACTACCTTGTGATTATATCTAACCTAATATTTTTATATGCCCATGTGTATATGTGTTTAGCTTTTAGTCGTCGATGACTGCTAATATTATAGGGTCCTCATAATCGCGGATTGTACGGTGTAGTTGCTCTATTTCAGTAGTGAATTCAAAATACCGATTGATATAGGGATTGCAATGAGCTATAGGTTGGATAGTTCCCATGTGATTTTCGCATGCATAACATTTATTTCTGTAGAATTTTGTGCCATCTACGCTTGATGTCTCTTAGTTTCCTGGTAATATGACTTTACTGATTCAGGAATTAGTTTATTATAACATGTGACGCATAAAGTGACATGTGCATCATATATTTTTTGATAGGAGCGAGTTTTGAAACAATGTACGGTATATAATTTTTGAAGAGCTTCTACGGAAGGGTGTGAGGAAGATAATGGTGAGGGACCTGGCTGATTGTGCGTTGAATGATGCACCTTGTTGCCTGAATTTAATTAGTAGTATCTAGCTCCGTTTACATGTAATATGAGCGGATTAGGAAGAGTATTTATTTGTCTTTCATCGCAATACAATATGAATTCTAAGAACCTCAATAAACATTGGTCGCATTAATTTACGGGTTTGACTATGGTGATATCTGTATTACACCGCGCGCAGATTATTACACGGAAGTGTTCGCCGGAGATCAAGTGGTGTGACACTATCCACTCATATTGATCTCGATATCGTGGTTGGTAAATGTGATAACACTGAGTACAGTAAGCAAATCCTGACGCGATGTCTATACCCAAAAGATTTATAGCACCGCGAGGTTGAAAGTATTTGACATGGATCGAAGCTAGGTTGTATTGCTGTGTTGAATTGTAGCCCAGTAGTATGGTTTCTTAAGCTCATTCTATAAAGAGAAAAAGAATAGTGTGTCACGTGCTGTGACCCGCTGTTATCGTCTACCTAGGTGTCAATAACAGGGTTGCTCTCTATTTAGTTTTTTGGGTAATCTGTCTAAATCGGCTATACCCAGGGCTCCGCCGAGAGCAGGATCAATATGTACTAGGAACTAACAAATCGGGGGATTTTTTTACTGATCTGGAATGATGATAATAGAGACTTGATTTAAAAACTCTTTTATGATATTATCTAAATTGTAAATAATGTTTTCTTTATTTTCTTCTATAAATTGGATTAAAGTTTCTAATATGACTTCAGAGTCAACAAAGGGATTTTGTTGAATTTTAGAATCAGTTGTCTGAGGCCTCATTTATTTTATTTTATTTGATAAGAAAAAAATTAAGAAAGTTGGAAATAAAGCGATTAAATTTATGACATATGTATTTGAAAATGATTAAGAATGTTAAGCAAACGCGTTGAATCCCGCTATTGTATATTTGATATAGTCTGGTGGTCAGAATGCAATTCACTCGGGACTAACGAGAGGCTGAGGAAGTTCTAGGAACTCCATGACACCATGACAATTATCGCGTATGCAATGAACGTGACGCACAATGACACTTGAGTCAATTAAAGATGAAAGAAAAAAAAAATAAAATTCTAAAATTATATCTGCAATAGTTTTGAATTTATTCAATTTTAAGTTGGAGCAATAATTATGATTAGAAAATTTCAATTTTGAAATTATAAATAGATTGTGATTAATTTGACAAATTTTCAATTATATTAGAATTGAGGTAAGGATTATAGTGGTTCGTGATAGTAATTATGAGGGATTACGTACTTACTGTTGTTGTATAGTAGAATTCACCGTCGGAGCAATTCCAAATATATACTGATTTTGAAAGTTTTAATCTACGACTTGTATAATGTAAGAGCAAATTTCTCATTAATTAATGACTGCTTTAATATGAAGAACAAAGTTAAATTGTGAAATTTAAATGATTTGGATTTATATTGAATGTAGATATCTCTTTCCTTAAGAGAAAGTCAACTGTTGTAATATTTTATTTTTCATAAATATCGTTGATGCATCTATTCATGTAATAAGAAAAGATTATTAAAATTGTTATTGCTCTTAAGTAGATATATATATATGTTAATAAGAGTATGGTTCTTTGCAGGTTCAGCACTGTGTGGTGAGGTGTCATATAAAGAAATGTACACTGGAATATGGTGGAGGCCAGCGATATAATTTACTGTTTCAAAATCACTGTCTCCGATGGAAAATAGGAAGAAGAGATTAAGCAAGGGATGCTCCGTTATTTTTATTATTAAATTAAGTATAGCGAGTAGTTAATTCTCTTACATTGATAGATCGATTATTTAATTTCATTCTAAATTTGCAAATTTCTTGATATAGTATTTTAACTTTATAATTCTTGAGAGTAATATCAGAATGTGAGTCAATTTGTAATTTTATAAGTGTCAATCGCCTGAACTGTGAGTTATTCAAAAGAGTGAGATATATATATATATATATATATATATCTCACTCTTTTGAATAACTCACAGTTCAGGCGATTGACACTTATAAAATTACAAATTGACTCACATTCTGATATTACTCTATATATATATATATATATATATCTTGTATGTATGTCTAGTTAACTGTATAAAATTTTTATTTCGGAGCTTGAAGGTGGAACAGTTTATTGCATTAGTCGTAAAAGCATATGTCTAGATTGTAATTATAATTGTTTTGCAAAATCAAAGTTGTTAGAGTAATATGATGTCATATAAATGTTAAGCACGATGTGTTATAAATAGTGGTTCAATTCGGAATTCTTTTCTTTTTTATTATATTTTGTTGGAATATGAGTACGTTTTTCTTTTTTATTAAAATAGTAATATTCTTCTTGATTGATCATATGTGCGTGTGTGTGTATGTATTTAAAATAGTGACTTACCTCTATTAATGTCACTAGTTTTGCTGATTTTCCTGGACCTTTTCCTCGTACTCTGGACTCGTGGATCTCCCTCAGGGATGTCAGTGGTAGACGTTGAGGCAGGATGCAGCTTGATTTCAACCAAAGGTCCAGGCCAGCCAATAAATTCGAAGGTTCTTCGCAAAATGGGAACTTCGACTGAGTCGGATGCAGGAAGCTGATCGAAAAGTTCTACGACAATTCTTTGATTGTCCGGTACGTTAATTTGTCTTTTTTTTCTACTTGGCTGAGACCGTTATCACTGTTCGAAATTTGTCTCTGTCGGCGTAAAGCGGCACGTAGTTGTCTATGTCGTTTACCGGCGCGACGAGAACCAGGCATTTACTATAAATTATAATCAAAATTTTATTTTAATTTGAAAAGTTATTCATTTCAGTTTGACAATCTGGATCAAGCGACATTCAAGCAGCTCATCGACTAAGTCTCAGCTCTGCTCGAACTAACACGAGGGGCACGTCACTCTGCTCTATCCCAGGCACGGGTCTCGCTAACGCTCAAAATCCAGACGTACGTTAAATATTTTATCGACATTAAATTAATTATAGTAAATACTGGTTGGGGGTGAAGGAACACTATATTAAAATAATGAACTTGTGAATATTCTGAAATAAGCGACTATGTATTTTAAAAGCTTGAAGATTTTGCAGAGATTGCAAGTAATGATTACAAATGTTGGTCACAATTCGAATGTAAAAAGTACAACCGCACTATACCAGAAATTAGAAATTAATTAACAATAAAGTAGTAATTCTAAATTATAATGTAGAGTGAGTCGAAGCTCTAAATTATAATATAAGACGAGTCGCGAAGACGAGAAAGTAAAGTATTATTAAAGATCTACCTTGACGACACAAAGTAGCTGACGAAAATTAAGTTAAAATTGATTTTAGGACGCAGTGAATGTATAAAGACAGAGACGACTTTTCACGACTTCGGACTAACGTTTCGGAGAGATGTTGAAGTGACTTATTAAGATGACGAGTTGTTAGCGATTGTACGGTTATGATGGTATTTTTCGACTGGTCACTTCGGATGTTATAATGCGACTTATTATGATGATAATTGAAAAACGACTTATTAGGTTGATGATTTTTTAGCGACTTATTAGGTTGATGATTTTTTAGCGATTGGTCATTCCGGATGTTATAATGCGACTGAACTGTTTAACTGATGGTGAGCGACTGGCTCTGTCCGCAAACTCGACTGACGTTCTGCGGTCCGTCCCCATTTTCGGGTCACCTTCCTCTAGGCGTCCGGTGGATCCAAGACTTCCCGGGTTGGCTACTCGTCCGGTGGAGATGGATTCTTGATCTTGGTGAGGAAACTCTCCGCCTTCGAAGACGTCAGAAGCGGCGAGCTCTTCTTAATCTTAAGTTGATATTCAGCGGTGAATATCAAAAAGCACGTTGTTATAATATTTAGTTTCGTCGAGTCGCTGCGTCGAGAGATAGGAATAATATTCGGTTTCACTGGTCTCTGCGTTGACATAATATTTAGTCTCGCTGAGTCTCTGCATCAATAGATAAGAATAATATTCGGTTTCATCGGGTCTCTGCGTCAAGAGATAAGAATAATATTCGATTTCACTGAGTCTTTCTCGCCGTCGTCTATTGCGTCATCATGCGAATGAAAGGCTCTTTGTATTATAAAATAATTTCGCACTCTTATATTATAATTCCTTTTACAGCAAGAGAGACTTATTAATTTAACTATAGCAAGAGTTAATATTTATTCTCAAAGTTATTATGTCTCATCATTAATTTTTCTTTTCACTTATTAATTTATGCTTTTATATTTGAATTTCCTTTAATTTTCTCTCTTGTTGTATCACATATTTCATATTGACATATCTGCTTTTATTATAGTACCTATATGGAAGGTTTAATTAATGCAATTTAATACTGTTATTTTTAATTTATAATTCCTTTCTATCGTGATTCCTTATGGTTTTACTTTAGCATAGGAGACTAGCACTCCTTTACATATATATGTATATATATATATATATATATATATATATATATAAACATATATATATATATATATATATATAGTAATACTTGTCATACGTTATTTTTTAGAATATTACTTTTTCATCAATTACATTAAGAGAAAGTCTTCCAAGTAGATTTACATGTTGATATATAAAATCAGCTTATTAATATTATTAAATATATTAACTTATATGGATTTGCATATATATATATATATATCTCTGAATGCTAGTGTGCGTATATCTTTTGAAATGTACTTTACTGAATAATATTTCTTTTTTTTTCTTATTATTTTCCTTTTCATTATAGTTATGAAAATGTAAGATTTATAAAGCGATTGTTAATTTTGCTATATTAATTTGCAAGTATTTCTGTTACGATCGCGTAATTTATTTATTGAATTTCAACGATTCTGATATTACAGTAGTATTTTATTTCCATATATTTTAGTAGAGAGAATTTTAACTTTTATTTGGAAAATTAATATATAGTAGTCTAATGATTACAGTTTTTTTTTATTTCTTTACTGATAAGGATCAGTATTATTTTGTTAATACTTCTATGTAAGCAGTGTCCAATTTAATAGCTATATAATACTATGCTCGATTAAATATTGTATTAAGTTCAATTTGAGATATATATGTATATCTCATACCTTGTGTTCATATTTCTAGCGGTACGTTTATATTTTGAAAAATTCAATTTGAAATTTTTGACGGGACGTCACAAAGTTATTGTTGGGCAATATTTCAAGTACTTCAAAGGGTCCAATATATTGATCAGAGAATTTTCCTTTAGTTGGTTCTTTCAATAAGAATACGTAATCTCCCTATTTAAATTCTTGTACGTGAATATGTTTATCGTAGTAGTGCTTGCTTCTGTTTTTGGATTGAATTAAATTTTGCCGCGCTTCTTCTTGCGTGTCGCGCAATCGATTAAATAAATCTGTTAAACATTCGGTATATGTAGGGTTTATATTTTCTTCCACTATAGTGTTAGATGAAGGTAATCGTGCTATTCTTCCAAAAATTAATTTAAAAGGGGAGAATTTAGTGCTTTCATGTATGTTCGTATTGTATGAAAACATTGCTAGGGTAAGATGATCATCCCAATTTGAGTCATAGTTAATTTGTGTTTTCAGATATTCTGTTAGGACGTGATGAGACCTTTCTATTGATCCGTTAGATTGAGGATGATACGCGGTAGTATGATATTGTTTGATTCTAAACTTTTTTGCTAAGTTTCTCATTAAGACCGTTAAGAAATTAGATCCTTGATCGGTTAAAATGGCTTGTGGGGCACCGTAAACACATATGAAATTCTTAGTAAAGGCGTCGGCGATTATTAATGATGTGGCTTCTTTTAATGGTACCGCGACTGAATATTTTGTTAGTAAATCTTGCATAGTGAGAATGTAAACGTTTCCGTTATCGGATATGGGTAATGGACCTACAATGTCCATTGATACTTTGTCGAAAGCCGATCCGGGAGTGTCGGTGATTATCATAGGCTGTTTAGTTTTTACTCTAGTTAATTTTTTTAATTGACGGGTTCGACAATTCCGGATAAAAATTTGAATATCCTTTTTCATTGTATTCCAGTAATAGAAGGTTCGTAATCGATTGTAAGTCTTAGTTATTCCTTTATGTCCACCTATTGCTGAATCGTGGTATTCGCGGATAAGAGCTGATCTGTTTTCTATATTTGGTGTTTGAATAAGTTCTTTGTATATAGTTACGCGAATATTAATGTCATTTACATGTTTAATTAATTGTTTTTCTACATAAGCCCAAGGGATATTATCAAAAAAGTTAGTATTCTTAATTGAGATAGATTCTAATTGTAATTCATTTAAAACGTCTGTTAATGATTTAATACAATTTTTAATCTTGTCTGGCTCTATTAACGTGCGATGATTGAGTTTTAGTGGATATTAAGGTCTTAAGGTCTTAGAGCGTAATGTATTTATTTTCTTAGCTCTTTCATAGGTTATATCTTTGTATGTAGGTAGGAGATTAGCTTCTTATAACTCTTTTACACCGTTATCAAGGGGTTTACCGTTCAGAGTTATAAAAATTACGTAATTATCATTATGTTTTAACAATTTGTCGCGGCTTATTAAAACTTTAGCTTTAGAGTCAGTGGATACTTCTACGTATGGCAAAATATCAGTTGGCATTAACTCTGTGTCGCTTTCATCGCTGCTTGTTTCTAAATCTTCATTACTAATAACGCTCTCATTATTATTGTAATCTTCAATAATCATTGAGTCAGAAATTGGTTTATTTATAGGCATATTGGGATGCGTTATTACAGGTGGGAGAGTATGAGGAATAACTTCCACGGAGGTTTGGCCAGGTGGTTGTGGCATTGAAAATAGAGATTCGTCAGAGTCAGAGTCAGGATCAGGTGGAAGAGAGGGGCTTTTTCTTCTCAAAGGGCAGGACTTTGTCACGTCCAGCGTCTCCGCTTGACACTAGTCGCCGTCCGTTGACGCCATAGGCCACCTGTTAAGTAGACATAGTAAGCGTTAAGCGCCTATAAAAATTTTTTCCTTTTCTTCTTATATATATTGTTACGTCAAACGGGGTCGCGGCTCCTAAGAGTGGTCGGACCTTTCGCCTGACCGGTCGCGTATTTCAGAAGCTAAGCTTCTGGGGATTCCTCGCGACTAGGCTTATCCGGACGATGGATGTTTTTCCTTACCAAATGGTCGGAGGTGGTAGAGCGTAAAGCTCGCAAAAAAACCACCAAAGAAGGTGACAATCGGGCTCCGGCAACCACGAATGTTAAGGCGAAGGCAAAGGAGCCAGGCAATAAACCACAGGGCCCTCAACCTAAGCCTGCGACGTCCAATCCTCCCTCCCAACCAAAAAAGAGGGGAGGGAAAAATGGACGTAGGAGAGTTCCCCGTACAACTGCGATGGTGCTTACATGCCCATCCGGCCAATACAAGGAGAATCTGAGACTGGCGATGGACAGTATAGACCTCGCCAGTCTCGAAATTAATGGCCTGAAGGCCAGAAAGGCAGTTACCGGTGTCCAACTATTTGAGGTTGGGGGTCCGGACAACAAAAAGAAGGCGGATGCGTTGGCGAGCCGAATGCGAGAGGTCCTCGCGGATAAAGAGGGGGTGATAAGAGGGGGAACCCCTCGAGCAGAGGGTACCAAGGAAAGGCTCTAAAAAAAAGCCCGAGGATACCCCCTGCCGAAAGATGATGGGGAGGGTACGCAGATAGAGGCAGAGCCGGAGGAGCTTGATCACCCAAAATAAATGGCGGTCAGGTTCCTCCAAGCTAACCTAAACCACGCCAGTCAGGCACAGAATCTCTTTTATCAGAGCCTGGCTGAGCGTGGCATCGGGCTGGCCATTGTTGCTGAGCCCTATAAGATCCCAGCAAAGCTTACGTGGCTGGGGAATGCAAGAGGCACGGCGGCAATCAAGGTCGGTGCTGCAACAAATAACACCCCCCCTCTCAAATGTATTGGAAAGGGGAACGGATATGTTGCAGCAAAGTGGGGGTCCACAACAATAGTTAGTTGCTATGTCCCCCCTAGTTGAAGTCCTGCCCAGTTTGACTCACTCCTTGAACAAGTGGGGGATGTTGTCAGAAACATACTCCCTGCCGATCCACTCATAATAGCTGGAGACTTTAACGTCAAGTCTCCGGCACTGGGTGAGTCGAGGCAGGACACCAGGGGAACTACCCTGGTGAGGTGGGTGAATTCGGTCGGCCTTCACGTTATTAACGAAGGCCGAGTGAGCACATGTGTCCGGCCCCAAGAGGAGTCGATCGTGGATATAACGATCGGCTCCAAGGGGGCCAAGAGGATGGTGCGGGGATGGCGCGTGGTGGGTGACTCGAGAGGGGAAACCTTTTCGGACCACCAATACATTGAATTTGTCCTGGACGCCGTGCATTACTGGGTACATCACCCACCTCGAGGTGGGGACACAGGTAGGTGGACCCTCACAAAGCTGGACCCCAAGAAACTAGAAGAGGCCTTAATGACCATTTTGTGGGGTATCCCGGAGGGAGAGGAAAGGCGGGACATTAACCTGGATGTGGAATGGTTGCGGGGCGTTATGCGCGAAGTCTGCGACGCAGCCATGCCACGCGCCAGGGTCCTCCGCCCACGTCACGCCGTCTATTGGTGAACGGAGGAAATAGCGCAATTAAGGCGCTCCTCTGTCCAGGCGCGACGCACCCTCTTTCGTATTCCCAGAAGAAGAAACCCGGAGATCCGAGAGGAGGCCTTGGCTGCCTATAGGGCCGCAAGATGCGCCCTTAGCGCCACTATCAGGAAGTCCAGGGCCAGTTGTTGGGATGAGCTACTGTCATCCCTCAACACGGACCCATGGGGGCGTCCATACAGAATAGTTCTGAATAAGTATAGGAACTGGACACTCCCCCCGTCACGGAATCCCTGGATACTCCCGTCCTCAGGAATGTTGTGGACACCCTCTTCCCGCTAGTGGTTTAGGAGTCCACACTCAACTGGGGTCCCGGCCTGGGGGGACCTTATGAACTAGAGGAGGACGAGGAGATATCCAGCAACGAACTTCAGCGCGCCGTCAAAAGAATAAGATCAAGAAAAGCTCCTGGCCCTGACGGCGTGCTTGGAAAGATATGGGTCTGGGCACTGGACTTTCTGGGAGAACGTCTGAGGTACATATTTAATAAATGCCTCAGACATGGCGCTTTCCCCCAGCAATGGAAGCAGGCTAAATTGGTCCTGCTCCCCAAGGAAGGCAAGGAAGAAGGAACCCCGTCGGCATATAGACCAATATGCCTGCTGGACGAGGTCAGCAAGATCTTTGAGAGGATCATTGCAAACCGACTTGTTCGACATATATCCCGAGAGGGTGGTCTCCACGAGGAGCAATATGGCTTCCGCGCGGGACGTTCGACTGTGGATGCGATTAGTCGTGTTACGTCCCTCACGGAGGAAGCCGTGGAAGGGGGCGGGGTGGCACTTGCGGTATTACTAGATATCGCAAACGCCTTCAACACCCTGCCCTGGGATAGAGTAATGGATGCCTTGTTGCGATACAGGGTTCCTCCCTACCTTGTGGAGATCATCAGACAATATTTCCGGGATAGGAGCCTGGAGTTCGTCACACAAGACGGACTCCAATGCCGACGGGAAATTCGATGCGGGGTTCCGCAGGGGTCAGTCTTAGGACCCCTACTGTGGAATCTCACATACAACCGAGTCCTTTGCCTTCCTCTCCCTCGTGGCTACCACGCCATCTGCTATGCAGACGACACATTAGTGCTGGCCGCGGGGAGCAGCTGGGGGATACAGCAGCCAAGGCCGAAACAGCGGTGGCAGCCGTGGTACAAAGCATCACTGGTATGGGTCTTGGAGTGGCGGCTCAAAAAACCGAGGCTCTTTACTTTCACAGTAAATCCTCTGGGAAACCGCCAAGGACTCATATCCGGGTGGGAGGTACTTCTATCTCGGTGGGGAACCGGCTTAAATATCTCGGTCTCCTACTGGACGGCGAGTGGAAGTTTGGACACCACTTCAATGTCCTTGCCCTAAGGTGAAGCGCTTCTCCACGGCGTTGGGTAGGCTCCTGCCAAACCTTGGGGGACCGGATGGTCGAGTCCGCCGTATATACATGGGCACCGTAAATGCAGTAGCCCTGTATGAATGCCCAATATGGGCGACGGATCTCGCGGCCATGCGTTATGCAAAGGACAAGTTCCGACGCATACAGCGCAGCATGGCCGTGAGGGTGATAAGGGCCTACCGCACGGTGTCCCATACGGCGGCCACGGTCCTGGCGGGTTCGCCCCCCTTGGAGTTCCTGGCCGCAATGTACGCGGAGCGGTATAATTGGGAAAGGGGGCTCAGGAGGGGTCATAGCCCTCTACCAGCCAGGGTCAAGAAGACCATCCAGATCCACGCCCAGCGGTCTATGGTGGAGAGATGGAGTGCCCACTTATCTGACCCGAAGACTGCGGGTTAAAGAACCCGCGTTGAGGCCGTCCGGCCCTGTCTACAAGAATGGTTAGACAGGGCCCGAGGTGAGGTATCCTTTAGGATGACACAGGTGCTCACCGGGCATGGGTGCTTTGGTGAGTACCTGTGTCGAATCGGCAAGGAAGGTACCACGGCCTGCCACCATTGTGAGGAGGTAAGAGACACGGCGCGGCACACGCTGGAGAAGTGTCCGGCGTGGGACACGCTGCGCCGTGATCTCTGTTCAGTGGTTGGCAACGACCTCTTGTTGCCAACCATGGTTACGAAGATGTTGGGTGATGAGAGATCCTGGAAGGCGATCGTCTTCTTCTGCGAACAAGTTATGACGCAGAAGGAGGCGGCCGAGCGCATACGCCGACAAGAAGAGGCGGCGGCAGAAGCGGCGATTGCGGCCGCTGCAGCGGCTGTTGTAGATGACAGCAGCGAGGAGGAACAGGAGAAGGAGAGTGACTCCGATGGGAGCTTGGGTCCCTCCTTGCATCGGCTACCCCCACTGACAATGAAGCTAAGGCCTTGACAAGCAATTGAGGGGGGACAATCCAGTCGCCCTCTCCTCAAAGGAGAAGATGACATTAGAGGGGGGCATGGTTGGGGATTGGATGTCTCCACCAAGTGCTCCCCTCCCCCTTATTAGCCCCCCTAGTAACAAACAGGATGGCGAGGAGGTAATAAGATCCCCCCTCATGGTCGCTAAACGCAAATGAGAAAATTAAAAAAGAGAGGGGCCAATAGGCCCCTCTATAAAAACCACACCTCAACGAAAGGTGGCTGGAATGATGTTCCCCCAACCAGAGACGGACGTCTGCTTTAGAGACGGTTGCGTCTCTCCCTCGGGACCTGGGTAGTGCAGGCGGGGGCCTGCATTGCCCTGTGTCGGGTCCCAGAGGAAGGTGGACGGGCGGCGTGGCCCCACTCGTTCACAAAAATAGAAGAAATCAGGTAGGACATCAACAGTCCTATCTGGGAAGGAGACTCAGCGAAAGTCAAATGTCGCCGAGTCTTAAGCGCGGAGGGGACCCACAGTCAGGGATACCGAAGTAATGTAACTGCGAGTCCCGGGTCCCTGCCTGCCCCTCCATCGCGCGGAAGGCCACCGCAGGAGTTTTAGTTGGTAGTCCGGTGGTCCAATATGATCAGGACCACCGGGAGTCCAACATAACCACCATCCCTCTCCCGAGGGTGGTGGTATGCATCAAGCATTTCTCCTGCGTCAAAAAAAAAAAGGTACACCCCATCACCACGGTGGTCCCCCACTGGACGGCCACCAAATCGTCTTCTTTCTCTAAAAATGGAGGCCAGAGCGGAATTCGCCGCCCTCGGTCTCCATGTTATGGACACGGAGCCCCGATCGTCCCGCACCCAAATCGGCCACCCCCAGGCCATAACCCTCTGCTGCGAGGCTGTGGACAAAAACGTCCTGCGCCTTGCGGCAGTGGTTCAGTTTGGCCTGAAGGATTTTAGCCTTCATTTTGGTTATTAAAGGCGATCAGGTCCTTCAAGGAATCTTCTGTCCCCACCTGGAGATTCCCCCAACCCTCCCCATCTAGGGGATGATCGGTAAGTAGACAATAGGTGGGGGAGGGTGAGGGCGACGTGGTTGCCGCTTCTGTCACAGATTCCAGGGTTGGAAGGTGAAGGGGGACAGAGGGGAGAAGAAGTGTTTTTCCTCTTCCTCCCTCCTCCCGTGGGCCCTCTACTACCTTAACCTTCACAGGTGGGGATTGGGCCTCTTAAGCGTTTCCCTGTGTCAAGGATACGGGGTCCTCCCTCGCATACCTTTTTCTTTTTTCCTTCCCAGTTCTGGCATCGACGTCCGTAACTTCCTCTCTATACTTGGGTAGCACAGCTACCTCAGGGGTTGCGGGGTGAGGAGGGGCGGACGCCGAGCCAAACGGAATATTCTCTTTCTTTTTGGGGGAGAGGGGGACGGCAGGGGGTTTGGTCCTCACGGCCCCTCCCCCTTCCTTTGCCGGTTTTTTCGGCTAAGGTTTTGTTACGGGGCAGACTTGCCGTCCAATCAAATGGTTGGACGGCCGCCCGCGCCCTGCACAAGTCGAACAGCTCGGGGTCTTGGCCGGGCAGTCCTTGGGTGTGTGAAGTTAGCATCTCAAATGTTAGAATCTCAAAAATAAACTTTATATTTACTTGCATCCAGCATAGTTCTACAGTTCCTGATAAGTTTTAACAAAAGTTCCGTCCAATTAATTATTAAAATCGAATTTTTAAAAATGAGATGCTAACTTCTGACAACACTTTACAGCATCTCACCATATTTCGAATACCTGATTACGGGGAAGTAAGAATAAAAAGAGTTCTATCGCCTAAACACGTCCTGTCAATAGTTCTGACGATTAAACAATTATTTTACCCAAAAAATTCATATTTTCGAACATAAATGTGAGATGCCGGTCGATTTTCGACAGTTCTGTTTATTTTAAGACAGTTCTAGTATAGTTTTGGTCATGTACATTAATTTCATAAAGAGTTCTCATGTTAAAAACAATTAAAAATATTTTTAAACAATTATTTTGCCCTAAAATCGCGTATTTTTTAATATAAAGCTGAGATGCTGGTCGATTTTCGACAGTTCTGTTTATTTTAAAACAGTCTAGTATAGTTCTGGTCATGTACATTAATTTCATAAAGAGTTCTGATGATAAAAATAATTAAACAAATTTTTAAACAATTGTTTTGCCCTAAAATCGGGTATTTTCTTATAAAGCTGAGATGCTGGTCATTTCTTGACACATATGTATATATATATATAATTACATTTATAATTAATTAAATATTATATACTTCCATTATTAAAAAAATGTGTTAATAAAATAATCTTTTATATAATTCACTAATAATACCATTACTGTTGCTATTAAGTAGTATAGTAATAATTAAGTCAATAATTATTTTTTATTTTTATATTATATATATGTATATATACATACATACATATATTATACATACAAGGTTTCCCGAAATGACTGGTAAATATTTTAATGGCAGGTTCTTAAAACATTTTATATATATATATAATATATATACAATATATATATAATTATATAGATTTATATATACTGTTACGTCCGTGTCAGCTATAAGGAAATCGATATATCGATCGGTCAAAAGTTTGAAAGAAAAACGAGCGTCGCAAGAAGACGAGTCTGCTTTCGGACGTAACACTATATATATATGTTACGTCCTGTCGGCTCCACATTTTTCCTCCCACGAAATGAACAATAATCGTCCGATCGGTCACAAAAAACGGGTCGCGCAATAGAAAAGAACCGTTATTATCAAATAATGTTTAGACCTACTAAAAACGATATCTAAACAAATACCGGAAGGGATCAATAACGAAATCCTCTAAACAACGAAACAGGCAAACACAGCTGCATAATCTTAAGAAAGAAACAAATAATGCCGCTACGCACTGTCGGCTCCACGTTTTTCCTCCCACGAAAATGAAGCAATAATCGCCCGACTAATCATAAAAAGGATCGCGCGACGAAAAATATTTTAAAATATTGAAAACGATGTCAAAAGAAACGACCGGAAAGGGTCGATAGTGAGATCCTCTAAATGAATAAATCGACAAACACAGCTGCATAATCTTAAGAAAGAAACAAATAACGCCGCTACGCACTGTCGGCTCCACGTCTTTACCTCCTATAAAGATAAAGCAATAATTGCCCGACCAGTCATAAAAGGGCTGCGGAACGAAAAAAATGTTTTAAACATTGAAATCGATGTTCAAAGAAATGACCGAAAAGGATCGATAGCGAGATCCCCTAAATAAATAAATGGATAAAAACAGCTGCATAATCCCAGGAGATAACCAAATGAAGAATCTCCAAATTTCCTAAGAGGCCGTACAGAGCCCACCAATCAGCAACAATCAAAAATAAGGAGGAGAAGGATCTCACCGAACGACAGCTTTTTACACGTCAAGATCTCAAAAATACTTCCGCCCAAATTGTTAACACGCCCTCAAGATTTAATATAAAAAGGGAAGACTCGCGCTTTACGAAGACCAAAAAATTTAAAATCAGTCGACAGTACAGCATCAGATTCATTCGGCACAGATTTTTCGGTCGTTCGCTGATTCAAGCAATTCGTTTTACACTGCGGGAGTCCCGATTACATCTTAAAATCTATTAGAGTCAGTGCTCAACAAAGACCACCCGCCAAGTAAGACCACAACTGGAGCCACAACTACACCAGCAGCTAAAAAAAACGCAACAAATCTGCCTAAATAGTAAGTTTAATTTCCTTCTCTTTTGTTTTGTTTTTTTTTTCTCATCGTCTCCTTTCTCCTTTATTCAACCCTGTTCTTTTACTAAGTATGCCTAAAATCGCACCGACTCGCCGATTCTCGCGAGCCAACCGAGACCATAGATCGGACGACACGACCGTGTGCGAAATCGCGCCGTAACACATATTACATTTTCGTAAATCTTTATTATTATTTTTTTTCCTCTTATTATAAACCATTGTAACAAATACCAACCAGAATAAAATCTTTAGAACCGCACTCTTTCCTCCTCTTTTCTGGTTGATGACCTCCGTACTTATGTAACACCCGCGATCCACACACACACACACACACACGCACACACTCATACAAATAATTTTAAAGCCGATATTAATAAGATCATATGTAAAATGGTAAGAATTAATTGAATAAATATTAATCTAAAAATTAAAATGATCGGTAAACTTATTTAACTCTCTCACTCCCTCCACGCGAAAGATCATATAAGGTCCCGTCCCGCGTAAAAGAGATTCGATTCTCTTACGAAAAAGGGACCACCGAGAGAGCGTTCGCATAACAGAGTAATAACGACACCCGTCGTTTACCTGTTTGCTAACCTGCAGCTCGCTCGACCGAGTCACTCGTCGATAAGACTTTTGACATCGGAACAGTTCTTGTTACGCCCTTTCTCTGACTCATCCTCTCTACGGGCCTGGACGTAACATATATATATATATATTTTTTATTTTATATTTTATATATAATTATACATAAAAATATATATATGTATTTATAAAAATAAATAAAAAAAAAGAAAATAAATAGAGTTTTTAAATTACTTTAAATTAATATTTAATATTAATATATGTATAATTTAATCATTAATATTTAAAAAAATTTTATGAAGATATCTAAATTTTTGTAATATTACGCAGCATAACGTTATCTTCCGTAAATTAGTTACATTTTTATATAAGTATTGTAAATTTACAGTTAAATGCTCGTTGGTTCATTTGTGACAAACCATGAATTCGATCAGATATTGATATTGTGTTATAAACCCGGTAAAAAATTTTTATATATAATCAGACAAAAATAGTCGTATCTAATTATACAAATTTATACGAAAATATACGAAATTTGTCCATTTTATATATAATTATTAATAATTATACATAAAATGTTGCAGGCATTGTGTATAAGTATGTATAAGCTTACATATACATAATTCTAATTGTAGCTATCAATCCATTTATATACAAATATACGTAACGTTTTATACGGTGTCATCTATAATAAGGACTCCTCCGGAAGGGAGGACGCTCTTCAGGCGGGCGCGCTAAGGCCCTCGCGTAGTGTCTTCGTTACTCCTCAACCCCCGCCCAGCCACGCTCCGGTTTAAGGGCTTTCGCCCCCGGCGTACTATGTGGCGCTCACCATCATTTCCGCCGCATCCGACCGTCGCGTCTGTAGCAGGGACCGATTTGTACGCGTCCAACACCCAGGTATGCATGCCGGTGCTATGCATCCTGCCCGAGCCGGGGTCCAAGAGGAAATCCGGCTAAAGATGCGCTCTTAGCTCCCTCCACTCCGGTTTCCCGGGGCTTCAGGACAGAGCCTCCCCACCACGTCAAGGTGGCGCATTATTGAGGAGGAACCTAACCTAACCTTTTTTTTTTTTTTTTTACGTGAGGAAAATGCATTACGCATCCCCCCGGAATGTGGATATCCGGGGGGTATGTGGGACTCTCCCTATTTAAGGGCATACCCAATAAAAACCTTACGAGTGGCATTTTCGGCGATTGTAGGGGAGACTCCTGGAACTAGCGATGCAATACTTCAGGAGCCTCCCCTTGCCGCACTCCTTAGTTGGAGTTCTTCCTGGGAGGGAGGGGAGAAAAAAATATATCTTATACTCCCCTCCTCTCCGAATCAAACTTTTACTCAGCGACGGGAAGGCCACTACCTCCTCCCGTCGTGTCTTCTCTTCCCCCTGATGGGGGGGGGAAAGAGTCGAGACTTTAGAGATCTCGACCCTCATTTCATCTGGGAAGGGGGGGTTCAAAAGGGAGGGCAAAAAGAAGGATAATTAAGGGAGGGAAGGGCGAGCATAACCAGTCTGCTCCCTCCCCCCACTTACTGTCATCTCGGCGGCGCTCCCATGGGTGTCGATGGGTGCGCCGTCGCCGGTGGCGACGATGACGGCGGCAGGTGCGGCGAGAGTCGAACTAGCCGGACCGTCTCCGGACGTAAGAGGGGCCCAGGTGGTGGGGGAGGTTGGGGTCTCCTGCCAGGAGCCCTTCCCCTCGCCCGTCCCGGTCTACGCTCCCTCTCGGCGCTTTCTTTCTGGGCCATGACCGCCTCGCAAAAGGCGGCCACGGCTCTCCAGTTGTCCTCGCTGCCGAGCATCTTGACGACGACGCTCGGCAGCGCCAAGTCGTCCCCGATAGTCCAGGTTAGGACGTCGCGCTCGTCCCTCCAGGCTGGGCATGCTTGGAGGGTGTGTTGCACGGTGTCCTTCTCGTGGCCGCAATGGTGGCAGGCCTCGCTTGCCTCCAGTCCGATGTGGTGCAGGTACTCTCCGAAACACCCATGTCCGGAGAGCACCTGTGTCATCCTAAACGTACTGTTGTCCCACGCTCTGTCCAGCCACTCCTCCAGACAGGGCAGGACGGCCGATATAGTCCTCTCCCCGGATGTTGGGGGGCGCTCGTGCAGCGACGCGATCCATCGCTGCTCGAGGGACTTTTTCTCCTGGAGCTTCCAAGTGCCCAGTATCCTGGCCGGGATCTTGGCGACTCCTCCCCTGCGTGCCGCGGATTTCCGGTCATACAAACGTCTGTATGAATCCGCGACCATATGCAGGGGGGGGAGTCCGGCCAGGATGGTGGCCGCCGCGTGCGACACCGTCCTATAGGCTCGGACGAGACGAATGGCCAACCTGCGTTGGACGCGACGCATCGCGTCTTGTATGCGTCTAGTGGCCATCGCCTCGCCCGCCCACACCGGTGCTGCATACATCAGTATGCTAAGGACGATGTGCGCGTAGACGCGGCGCACCCGACCGTCCGGCCCTCCAAGATTCGGCAGCAAGCGTCTAATCGCTGCCGCCGCCTTCTCCGCTCTCGGGACCAGGCGGTCAAAGTGACCCGCAAAGTTCCATCGGCCGTCGATGTGGAGCCCCAGGTATTTAATTTGGGACCCCACTGGGACAACAGTACCGTCCACATTTAGTCGGGAGGCTCCCCAGCGGCCCGGCGGTCGTAGAAGTAGACCGCCTCGGTCTTGCTGGGGGCCACCCTCAGGCCAATCCGGCTTATGGCCCTCACTAGGCCTGCCATCCCTTCGTTAGCCCTGTTTAGGGCTTTCCCCCAGTTGTCCCCCTCGGCTACCAGCAGGGTATCGTCGGCATACCCGATGACCCGGCAGTCGAGGGGGAGGGCGGTATGGAGGACCCCGTCGTACCCGAGGTTCCACAGCAGCGGGCCCAACACCGAGCCCTGTGGGACCCCGCAGTACGCACGACGGGTGTGACCCCGGCCTTCTTGGTCCCTGTATTCGAGCCTACGGTGACCGAAGTAGGCTCGAATTTCCTTCACGAGGTAGTCGGGGACGCGGTGAGTGTTGAGCGCGTCCCCGATTGCCTTCCACGGGAGGGTGTTAAAAACGTTGGACACGTCCAAAGCGACGGCCAACGCCACCCTCCCGCGTTCCACAGCTGACTCCGTGAGGGCCCTGACGCGCAGTACGGCGTCCACCGTGGACCTGCTCTCACGGAAGCCGTATTATTCCTCGTGAAGGGAAGGGACCTCATCGCGCGCCAGATGCTGGACGAGTCGGCGAACGAGAATCCTTTCGTATATTTTACCGACCTCGTCCAGCAGGCAAATCGGCCGGTACGATGACGGGTCACTTTCCTTCTTACCGCCCTTGTGGAGAAGAACCAACTTGGCTCTTCCCCACATTGGGGGGAATTTCTCTTCCGCGAGGCATCTATTAAAGATGCCTCTTAGCCACCCGGATAGGTTTGGCTCCTCCAGGACGAGCTTCCAAACGCGCCCTGGGATGCCGTCCGGGCCAGGGGCCTTGTTGTTCTTGACCCCCCGGACGGCATCCCTCAACTCCTCCTCGGTGATTTCGAGATCCCTGGACCAGGCCTCGGCAGCGCCGGTGTTCGCGCTGCCCCAATTGAGACCTCGGGGATCGGGTTTCGGCGGGAACAAGGTCCCGACAATTCGGTCCAGGGATCCCGAAGGGAGGGTTTCCGTCACGGGGGGCGCCCAGTGACGTAGTTTATCTGTCACTTACTTGTACGAGCGCCCCCACGGGTCGGCGTCTAGGGACGCGATCAGTTCGTCCCAAGATCTCGCCCTGGAGGAGCAGATGGCGACACTCAGCGCCACTCGAGCGGACCGGTAGTCGCCGAGTGCCTCGGCTTTCCAGGCCTCGTCACCACGGCGCTGGGCGCGTTTAAGGGCCCTTCTGGCTGCGACTGAGGAGCGTCGAAGAGACGCGATCTCCTCCGTCCACCAGTACGCAGCCCGGCGCGAGTGGGGCCTGCTCTTGGGCATGGAGAAGTCGCACGCCTGTGTGATCGAGTCTACCAGGCGCGCGACATCCTCCACCAGGCTCCCCACTCCCTCCTCTGGCGGATGGTGTTGCCAGAGGATGGCCTGGACGGCCGCCATTAACCTATCCGGGTCTAACTTTTTTAGATTCCATCGCGGCGGTGGCGCACCACCGGTCGGGCTCCCGGGCTGGAGGGTGGTACAACCGAACTCGATGTATCGGTGGTCCGATAGAGTCTCTTGGTCGACCACCCCCCACGACCAATTTAGGCGTGCCGCGGAGGGAGTTATCATAGTGAGATCAACTATGGACGCCCCCCGCAGCAGCCGGTCGCACGTAGGCTCGTTGCCGGTGTTTAGCAGGCATAGCCCGAAAGCCCCCATCCAATCCAGTAGGACCTCTCCCTTGGGGGTGGTGAGCCGGTCTCCCCAGGCTTGCGCTCTGGCGTTGAAGTCACCGGCCACCACCACCTCCTGGGGGAGTATGCTGCGTATGCAGTGCTCTAACTCCCCCAGATACAGCTCAAATTGGGAGAGGCCCCAACTAGGCGGTGCGTAACACGCCACTACCGCAATGGATCCCCATTTTACAGCCACATACCCCCTTCCTGCCTTGAGTAAGGAACAGGGCGGGTTGTGGTTGTCCGATCCGCGTATGACCGCGACCGTACCAGAGCCGTCCACCCTCCAATTAGGGTGTTTTGATGAGGGTCGGTACGGCTCCGACACGATCGCCATTCCTATACCACGCTCGGCGATAGTCTGCAGGAGTAAGTCCTGCGCCCGCCGAGCGTGGTTAATGTTTGCCTGTATAAATTTACAGGCCCTCATTGATGTCGGTAGGATGGGCCCCCGTCGTTTTAGTCTCCCCTCCACAGGGCCGTGGAAGGGGGCTCCATCCGTGTCCGATGTCATATTACCCACTGGCTCAATTGCGCCCGGAGTAAGGGTGTCTCCTTTTACGTTACCACGCTTAGGGTCTAAGCGTGGCTTTTTTCGGGGCTTGGGGGAGTCGGAGCGAAGCTCTTTGCCCCCCGCGCCCTCTTCGTTTTCTTCCCTGACCGAGTTCGCGCTCCGCTTGCGACACTCCGATGTGTACATCGGCGCGGGCACAGACTCGGCTGGGACCGTTTGTTTCGCTTGTGGGACTTCTCCCACAACGACCTCCATCAGGGACGGAATTGAGTTCCCATTGTCGATTCCCCCCTTTACCTCTCTCACCGAAAGGGTGGGTTTTTTGGAGGGAGGAATCTGTTTGACCTTCTTCCTGTTGGGTTTTTTCGGAGGGTGGCAATTCATGCCCCCCATCCTGTGCCCCGCGGGTGCCCCAAAGTCAGCACAGAGTGCGCAGTGCACTCTTTGTTCTGTGCAGGAGTTGGCCTTGTGGCCCTCTTTGCCGCAGCGGAAGCACATGTTGGCGCAGGATCGGTCGCTGCCGCATTGCTGCTGCACATGCCCCTCCTCCATGCACTTAAAGCATCGGAGGGGGAGCCGCGGCAACAGCTCGATGGGTAATTTGTACCACGATATCAGTACCTTACCCATCTGTGCCAATTTGTTTGCCGCGTCTATCGGACACTGCACCAACACAGTATTGAGGCCGGTGCGGGGGGCCTTAACAAACGCTCCCACCCTGACATCTGAGAACCCGCATTTACCCTCCCCGGAGATTGCGGCAACAATCTCCGCCCGGGTAAGGGAGTCCTCCAGCCCCCGAATGCGGAGGTCGGCCATTTTCTGGAAGCACGTGACTCGCATCCCTTCGTTGTCCCCAGTCACCTCTCTCACACGTTCGGCGAGTTGTCCCGCCTTGCGTGTCTTGTCCTCACCGGAAATCTCAAGGATTAAGGCTCCGGTGAGGCCTTTCCTTATCTTGAGGCTTTCTTCCTTGATTCCCAGTTGGTCAAGTTTAACCTCCTTTCTGATGGCGGCCATGTTCTCGCCATATTTCCCTTCTGGGCAAGTTATCATGACCGCCGAGGTTTTGGGAACCTTCCTTTTACCGGGTTTCTCTCCCCCCTTTACCTGCCCCCGCCTCTGCTTACCCTGTTCACTGGGCGGTGACCGGGCCACAGCAACGGGTACGGTTTTGGAGGGGAGGGGTGTCTGTCTTACCTTTCTCTTTCCTTTACGTCCGACCACCACGCTCCACGGAGTTTCGGTGGTCGGAGAGGGGCCATATGTCCCGGGGTCTGTCGACTTCTTGTCGAAGGGCCCCGGGCCTAATGGTCCTCCGTCAGAGGGTGGAGCCTTAGAGGGTTCCGCATCTTGGCGAGATTTCCTTCCAGGTTTCTTAGCGGCTGCGGGTGTCGGCAGAGGAGGAAGGGGAGAGATCTTGGTGTTACGAACCTGGCTTTCTCCCTTCTTTCTTTTCTTGGACGCTTTTTCCTTCTCTTGACTGCTTTTGGCTGAAACAGTATCCTGCTTCTTGGGCTGAGTTAGCGAGGGGATCTCAGCCTCGGCCTTCTTCCCCATTGGCGGCTGGGTGTGTGCGTTCAGGGAAGCAGATTGGACCGCCTCCCCCTGCCCGTTCGTTGCTTCGAAGAATCGCAGCATTCTTTCCCTCAAGTCAACACCGATTTGTAGGTGTTGATTGAGGGCTTCGTAAAGTATTGCAAACTCGCCCTGGACTGGAGGGCGAGTGATTGGAGGAAGGGGTCGAAAGAATCCACTCAAAAGGGGCCCCTGTGCCTCCGTTACGCTCGCGGCCTGCGGTTCTACCTCCATGCAGGGGTCACCAGCCAGGCCCGGGGACACGCATGCCGGAGATAGTCCGCCCCTTCTCAAGGCGGTCTTTTTTGGGGAGACATTTTGGGGCGTCCTCAGCTTGAGAGAATGCCACTCCCCGCTGTCGGAATATGAATCCCGGTCAGATTCAATGCGGTTCCGTCTTTTCCGTTTCCTGCCCCCCTTCTCCTTTTCACTTTTTGTGATGCTTCCCTCTTCGATCAGGCGAGTACTGAACTGGTTCGTCAGCACTTTTACCTGATCGGCGAGTTCCGCCATCTGCTTTTTGAGCTCGCTCGTCTCCTTTTCTTTCTCGGCTTTGAGGAGCTCCAATTGGTGCCGAAGTTCCTCCGCTTCAGCGTTGCTCGGAGAGGACTGTGTAGTCCTATCATGAAGGACTGCTGTGGCAGCCATGATGGACGCCACTGCCTTCTTCATCTCCCCTTCTAGTGGGCCCTTTATGTTCCTGGAGACCTGCAGACTCTTAAAAATGGTCACGCAGTTGGCTATCGTGTCGGACACCACAGCCGGTGTCGGAGAGTGGCGGAACATCTCCCTCGCCACCCTCTGGTTGTCCTGGCATCTCTCCCAGGCCTGTCCATCGGGCATTGAAGCACTTAGGGCCCAATCTGTGTCCCCTCTCTCTCTGGCCTCTTCCCTCGCTCTGGCCTTTGCCCCCCTTTTTTCTTTGGTCCCTTCACCCGTGGTGATGGGCCTTCCTCTGCCTCTCTTGACGGAGCTGATGTCGGACTGCTCGTCCTCCGAGCCAGCATAGTACGAACCAGCGTGTGATCCTGCTTCGTACTCGTCAGGATCACCCGCCACGCTACTGGCGCGTGATCCCGCTGGGAACGCCGAGTCCTCATCACTAGGAGCGGGAGTTATACCTGTAGCGGTATACTTGCTTCTTTTCCCGCTCACTCGGCAGCTATGGCATACATGCCTTGCGCTATGAGGGCACTTGCTCGTCTTTTTGGCCATTGGAAATTGGAGGTATCTCCTTTCTAACGCCTCCCTCGCTGCCTTACCATCCTGAATAGCCGTGATGGTAGGCTTGCCGCCAGATGTCGATGGTCCTGGGTACGAAGGCATATCTTTCTTCTCAGAGCCCTCGGGTACTTCGGGGATTTTAAAGGTCTCCTCAGTCGCTCCGTCCGCAGACAATTCTGCGGTGGGTTCCGCCTTGGTCTTTTTATTGGATTTGATTTTTTGAGAATTTATTGTTTCGAATAATCCCGCTCCCCGCTGCGGCTCCGTCACCCAGGGTGTACCCTCACCTGCCGCAGAGTGTCCCGAAACATGACCGGCAACACTCCACGACAGGGCCCCAAGTTCCCCCGGGGGGGTGACATACGACACGGGCCGGGGGATATACATCCCCGGCACTGGTCCCCGGTCCCTTACTCACCCATGGAGGTTTTGACGCCTCCATGGGCTTTCGGGGGTTCCCGGCCTCCGACCTCCGGGATACCGCAGCGGGTGGTGCCACCCGGGGGGCCTCATGAACGGTTGGGACTGGGTCGCCGCTCCCCGGCCCAGTCTTACCCGCCATGGCGACCAGCTTGCACGCGCCCTTGACGGAAGTTACCTCCCGCCAAAAGGGCCCCGACGATACACCGCTTCGGAAGGGAAACGGTCGCGATGCACCATCGGGCTCCATCTCGCCGTCGAACGCTGCCTCGGAATACGTCCGAGCGGGTCCGACGGCCGGGCCAACCCGGCGCCGTCGGGCTATGCCCGTGCGGCTCGCGCCGGCCCTCCTCCGCCTCCCCGACCCCGACCTCGGAAAACGTCCGAGCGGCTCGGAAGAGGCCCGGCCCGATGGGTCCGGGAGTTCCGGAGATCCATCGGCCCGTCCGCTCCTCTCGCGGCGCGCACTCAGGGGCAGAACCCACTGAGCCGCCTGCACGCGAGATGGAGCCCCACGACTGTGGGACGCCGGCCCATGCCAGCACCCACATCTCCCCGAGGGACGCCGCGCGGCGGGAACACCCACACGCGCGGAAACCCTCATGTGCCAGGAGCACCCAGCGGTGTGTCACGGGCGGGGAGCAGTCCTCCCCCAACGGTGCCGTACCACCGGGCGATTGCATTTAGGGCCGCCTACCCCTACCAGCGATTGGGTCCACGCTTTAGACCACCCCCAAGGGGGTGGGCGCAGTCCTTAAGGGAGTCGCTGGGCTCCCCTTGTACCCTTACTAAGGGTACGGTGCGCTCTTAGTTCCCCTTCCACCCTGGAGGTTCACCCAACTTGGCCGGAGCCGTGTGGGTGTTCCATGGGGTTTCAGGGTTAAGCCTCCTCACCACGACAAGGTGGCGCACGACGAGGAGGGTGGAGGACCTAACCTAACCTAGGTTAGGTTAGGTTAGGTTAGGTTAGGTTAGGTTAACCTTTTTTTTTTTTTTTTTTTTTTCGAGGGGGAAATGCCTTTACGTATCCCCGGCCTGGTATTGGTTGGCCGGGGTATGTGGGACTTGCCGGCGCTAATAGAGTGCGCCGGAATACCCACTAAAACCCTTTCGGGTATCCTTCCCAGACGGTTTATGCATGGAGGAGGGCCTCGCCAACGGCACTATTCCTTCCCCTGCCCGTCTCACAAACACACACTTGAACCTAGGTCCAGCGGGCACCCTTTAAAGGAGTGTCCCTTCCCTAATACGACCCCGGGATACCAGCCGGGGTCTTCTTTTTTTCAGATTGCAGTTGACGGAGGTGGAATATCCGTTTCTTACCCCAACCTCCGTCTCTGCGTCTCTCCCACACAAGAGACGCCTAGGGGGAAAGATGATCGTGTCGCCCCTTTTATCGTCATCTTCGTCCTACTTTGATACCCACCCTACTGCCTGCCTCAACCCGTAGGTCTGTCTGCCCTTACTAGTGGTTGACTTCCAAGGGTGGGGCTCTGGTGTTGGAGGTTCTCGCCCGAATTTCCAGAAGATGGAGGAGGAGTCTCACATTCCCTTTCCCGGCGTTTCTCTCGTCTTTTTTGCTCTCTTTCTCACTCCGCCTCCTCCTTTGTCCTGAGGACTACTCCACAGAAGGAGGCCACCGCCTTCCATTTATCCTCCCCCCTTCCATAGTCTTTACTATGGCTAGATCCTCTTTCACGGCCAAGGACAATTCCGCCCGGCTTTTTACCCACGCAGGACATACCTCCAGGGTGTGCTGCGCCGAGTCCAGGGGGTCGGTGCAGTGGTGACACTTGCCCGTAAGTTCCTTCCCAATACGGCCCAGATATTCACCGAAACAGCCGTGCCCCGTAAACACCTGGGTCATACGGAAGGTCATTCCTCCCTTTCTCTTTTCTATCTAGGCCTCTAAGTGAGGCCCTATGGCCTCAACCACTCTACGCCCCGCAGCTCTGCCAGACGGAGAGAGCAACTGCTGCTTCCACCGTTCCAGCATTTTCTTATGGTGTTGCCGCCCCACCGCACTCCTCGCCCGGCAGACGATGTTCCGCCCCGCCTCCCGGAGCCCTCGCATGCGTCGGTACACATCGGTGTACATTCTCGCGAGAAGCTCCACGGGAGGAATCCCCGCCAAAGAAGTCGCCGCTTCAAACGACACTGTACGGTAGGCACGTACCACCCGTAATGCCATTTTCCTTTGGACCCCGTGTAAAATGCCCAGAGTCCTTTGGTTGTCGCTGATATCCTCGGCCCATACGGGTGCCCCGTACAGCATCATAGCGTGGACCATCCATTCATACAGCCTCCTGACTCGACCGTCAGGAGGCTGTATGAACCTCCCAGGTTCGGAAGTAGACGGCCCAGCGCGGCAGCTGCTTTCTCCAGACGGGGGGCTAACTGGGCGAAGTGCGCGGCGAAGCGCCACCCACTGTCCAGGAGTAGCCCCAGATATTTGAGGGTATTTCCCACCTTTACCTCCACCCCCTCCACCATAACCCGAAGGCTCGGCGGCACACCTCTGGCACCTGGCCGGAACATGATTGCCTCAGTCTTCTGGGGCGCCACCATCAGGCCCAACTCCCTGATAGCCCGCGTAATACACGCCGTCGCTACCGTGGCTAGGGCCGAGGCCTCCCTTCCGTTTTCTCCCTCGGCTAACACGATCGTATCGTCCGCGTAGCAGACGACCGTGCAGCCGGGGGGGATGGCCGTCCTTATTACCCCGTCGAAGGCCAGGTTCCACAGGAGTGGTCCGATGACCGACCCCTGCGGAACCCCACACCCCACTCGTCTCGTAACCTCTACCGCATCCCTGTTGGTGTAATGCAGGGAGCGGTCGCTGAGGTACGATTGGATGATTCGGCGGAGGTATCCCGGCACGCCGAAGCAGGCCATGGCTCTTTGGATACACCTCCAGGGCAGGGTGTTAAAGGCGTTCGAGATGTCAAGAGACACGCCGATTGCCACCCTGCCCTCCCGCACCGCGGCCTCCGCAAAGGCGCGCACCCTCAGTACTGCGTCCACGGTTGATCTTCCACCGCGGAAGCCGTACTGCCGGTCATCCAAGTTCGGCCCTATGCTTTCAAAGTGCTTGACGAAACGATTGGCGACTATCCTTTCCAGGATTTTGCCAGCCTCGTCGAGCAGACATATGGGCCTGAACGACGAGGAGGTCTCCGTGTCTTTGCCTTCCTTGTGCAAGAGGACCAGATTGGCCCTTTTCCACCTCTCAGGGAAGATTCCCAGTCTGAGGCACTCCGAATACAGGTGCGAGAGATGCCCACCTATCACCTCAAAGGCTCCACTCCACGTTTTCCTAGGGAGGCCATCGTGTCCGGGGGCCTTGGTGCCGCGGAGTCTTCTCCTGCACCTCTTCATTTAGTCTCCCGAGACCTTCAGCTCCTCCAACCATTCGGGTCCTTCCCCCGTAAGGATGGGGGAGAGGGTATCCTCCTTCTTGCACGGGGGAAAGAGCCCTCCGACCACCCGGTCCAGGGCTTCCGGGTCTCCGTAGCCGGTGGCCCTCTATTGCGGAGCTTCCCGAGAACCATCTGGTAAGGTCGTGCCCAAGGGTTCTCTTCTAACTGCACTAGGAGCTCGTCCTGGCTTTCGCCTTTTTGATCTCTAGGCGTAGGGCGTCCCAGGCCACTCTGTACGCCTGGTAGAGGCCTATCACTACCTCTACCGGCCTATCCCTCTTCTTGGCCCGGGCGTATATCCTCCTTTGGTGGACCGAGGATTGTCGCAATTCCGCGATCTCCCCGTTCCACCAGTACGCCGCTCTACAGCCTTGTCGACCAGCCTTGATCCGGGGCATTGACGCATCACATGCTTCAGACATGACGCCCCGGATCCACTCAACCTCCTGGTCGATGTCTTTACTGGCCTCTTTCGGTTTTCCTTTCCCCAACCATGTGGCTGAGAAAATCGAGGCCATAAAGGCGTCCTCGTTCATTTTCTTTGTGCTCCAGCGCCTAGGAGAGGTCACGTCTCTCTCAGCTGTCGACGCTGGAGCACCTGCTCAGGTGTGACCACGAGGCCGTAGACTATGTACCTATGGTCCGACAATGTCTCGACCTCAGTGGCCACTCTCCACCCTAGCACCTTGTTGAGGGTCGCTGGGGATGCCCAGGTAAGGTCCACCACCGACTCCCCCCTTTCCCGTATGCAGGTGCTTATTCCTCTCTCATTGAGCAGCCTTAAATCCAGTGTCACGGCCTACTCCTCGACCGCGACACCTCGGCGGTCCGTTCTCGGGGAACCCCACGACATCGATTTTGCGTTAAAGTCCCCCGAGACTACCACCCGTCCCACTCCACTCCCGCTGATGATAGCGGAAAGAGAGTCCAACCTCTCGGCAAATCCTGAGAGGTCCAGGCTAGGCGGCAGGTAGACCCCGACGACCAAAACGGGTCCCCACCTGACCGCCACCCACCCTTTGCTCTTGCCCACCAGTGTGGCGGGAAGTGAGGCCGGAGCATCCGCCCTCCATGTAATTGCTACGGAGCCCAAATCGTTCCCCACCCACGAAGGGTGCTCGGGGATCTGGTACGGCTCCGCAGCAATGCCCAAACCACAACTACGCTCTGCCAGAGTGTGCACAAACAAATCTTGCGCCTGACGGGCGTGGTTGAGATTTGCCTGCAGGACCTAAGCCGCCATTTATTTATTATTTAAATTTTGACTCGGGCCTGCCTCCGATTCCTTTAAAGAAGAGGGGCTTTCGGGGCCCCTTTCTCATTTTGTACCCTCTTTTTCAGGGGGGTACTCTAAGGGAAAGAGAATTTTATCCTCATCCTCCCCTTTGTTTCTTTTCTTCGCCTCGGTCTCACCCACCATCCCAGCTACCGCTGTTCCGGCGGTTACCGGCGGTACCCCCTCCAGGGTATTCTCCCCTTCTTTGATGTCGGGGACACACCTCGTTTCCTCATTCCCCTCCATTTCCTCCCCCCCTCCTTTAGCTGCTTATTGGGGGGTGAGGAGCAAGAATTGTTAAGGTCTTTGGCCTTTTTCTCCAATTCTCCCTCTTTTTTCCTCTTCGGTTGCGACCTAGGGGTTGACGCGCCGTGAGGCGTGGGAGTTCCCACATCCATTGCCCTCTTTGACGCGTCCGGTCTTTCTCCCTTTATAGAGGAGGGTTTTCCGCCAGGGCTCTCCCCTGCGGGCCTGCGTGTTTCCCCACTAGGGGCCCCGGCAGTTCGCCCAGACATGCGGCCTCCCTGCGCTATGGGGCAGGCCGCATTCCCTGCCCTATGTCTTGCCGGCTTCCCCCTATCCGCGCATATGGGACATCTGGGCGCCGCCCTACAGTCCGCTCGGTGTCCCTCCTCCCCGCACTGGAAGCAACCGAATCTCCGTTCCACGGCTGCCGTGCATCTAGACTGTACGTGTTCCCTACCCAGGCATTTAAAGCACTGGAGGGGCCTCTCCTCCAGCAATTCAACCCTGGTGTGGGCCCATCTAACCCTGATTCTGCCAGCTTTCGCCACCAAATTGGCGGCAGCTGCAGGGCATTTGGCCCACGCCAACCCCATCTCGTTGGGGGCTCTTCGAATCGCCCCCACCTTGATGTCCCCGTGAGCACATCCACCGACTTCTGCGATTGCGTCCCTTACCTCCGAAGTCTGGACTACGTCGTCCAGGTCTCGGAACAAGAGCTCCGCAGTCTTGGTAGGGAGAATGGAATGGAATGGAATGGAATGGAATGGAATGGAATGGAATGGAATGGAATGGAATGGAATGGAATGGAATGGAATGGAATGGAATGGAATGGAATGGAATGGAATGGAATGGAATCAAAAAAAAAAAAAAAAAAAAAAAAAAAAAAAAAAACTCACATCTACTGGTTCGGTTCATATACTCACTTCGCTGTACTGCCCATCCGGGCATGTCAGGACAACCGCCGCAGTGCGGGGGACCCTTATCGGCCTGGAGGCACCAGCTCTCTTTTTCCCCCCATCATGGAGTTCAGGTGGCAGTGGTCTCTTCTTCTCCCCCTTCTCCTTTCCCTTCACCTTGCCTGTCGGAGGTGCCAGGAATGCGGTCTCCTTCCTGATCCTCAGTTTCCCTTTCCTTCCCAGTGCCGCCGCATATGTGAGCCGCTCCTTGTCGGCTGCCCGCGACGGCCCTGGGACGGGTCCTCCCCCGCCTTTAAGCATGGCGGCTTTAGTTCCCGCTCCTCTTTCCTTTTGTCCTCTGGAGGAGCCATGATCCTCTCTCACATAGGTCGATCCCGAGGCGAGGTTTTCGGCATACCTGACCTCTATCAGGTCTCCCTCTCCGAGATACTTCCGCCCTTTGATGATCTTAAGGGCCTTGGACACGACCTCCCCCACATTCCAGCCCACCTCGGGGTTGGCCTTAATTCTTATCTCCCTCTCCTCCATGAGCGAGAGGGAGATTGGCGGTTTTTTACTTTGGGGTTGCGGTACCTCCAGTTTCCTCGCCGCACCCTTTTTTTTCTCCTCCTTTCTTTTGTCCAGTCTTACCTCCTCTTTTATATTTGAGACCTTCCCCTCTTTGATGATCCCGCGGGGGATGTGTTTGTCCCCATGGATTTGGGAGCCACCGAGTCAGTTTCTGGGGCCTTTTCTCCAGGAGCGGTTCGGTTTCCATCTCCTCGCAGGAGCCTTCTTCCGCATAATTAATTACCCCCATACCCTCTTTGCTCCTTGTACGAGGGGCAGGGGTAGGGGTATTTGAAGCCATCTCCAGGGGAGGTTCTTTCCTCCTGATGGGTGTCCCTTCCTCCACTCTTTTTCTTAGGAGTACATTCTCCTCTTTAAGCGCGGTCTCTCTCCGCGTTAACTCCTCTATTTGGCGCTGAAGAGAACCGCTCGCTCCTTTCAATTCTTCGACGTCCCTTCTCAGTTTGGTATTTTCCTTAATGAGGGCCCCAAACTGAGCCTTGGTCTCTTCCAATTGCCTCCTTACTTTATCGGAGGACATGCTTCCCCTACTGGCTAGGGTAACCGCCCCCGCAGAGGTCACCAGCACGGCTTCCTTAAGAAGCCTGACGAGGTCTCCTTTGAGATTCTTGGAGACCTTCGTCACCTTCTCCACCGCCTGTGTTGCGGTGAGAATCTCTGCGCAGACATCAGCTGCCGGAGAGTTTTTTAATTCCTCCTCAATTTTCTTTTGAGATTTTAGCTTTTTCCAGGCTTTATTCTTTTCCCCTGGCAGAGCAGACCTGTCCCCTGACCACAGGGACACTAGCGGCTGCCCCGACCGAGGCTATCCTTTCTCTTCCCGCGAGACTCGCAGTGCCTCCCGTTACGCCCACCTCCTTATTTATATTTATTTTTGTTAATTCCATTTTTTGATAATTCCCGCTCCCCGCTACGGCTCCGTCACCCAGGGTATACCCTCACCTGTCGCGAAGTGTCCCAAAACGTGACCGGCAACACTCCATGACAGGGCCCCAAGTTCCCCCGGGGGGGTGACATACGACACGGGCCGGGGGATATACAGGGCCCCAAGTTCCCCCGGTACTGGTCCCCAGCCCCTTACTCACCCATGGAGGTTTTGACGCCTCCATGGGCTTTCGGGGGTTCCCGGCCTCCGACCTCCGGGATACCGCAGCGGGTGGTGCCACCCGGGGGGCCCCATGGACGGTTGGGACTGGGTCGCCGCTTCCCGGCCCAGTCTTACCCGCCATGGCGGCCAGCTTGCACGCGCCTTTGACGGAAGTTACCTCCCGTCAAAGGGCCCCGACGGTGCATCGCTTCGGAAGGGAAATATCCCCCGGCCCGTGTCGTATGTCACCCCCTTAGGGGGAACTTGGGGCTCTGTCGTGGAGTGTTGCCGGTCATGTTTCGGGACACTCTGCGGCAGATGAGAGTACACCCTGGGTGACGGAGCCGCAGCGGGGAGCGGGATTATTCAAAATAATGAATTCTCTAAAAACAAAAACAAATAAGAAGACCAAGGCGGAACCTACCGCAGAATTGTCTGCGGACGGAGCGACTGGGGAGACCTTTAAGGTCCCCGAAATACCCGAGGGCCCTGCGGGGAAGGATATGCCTTCGTACCCAGGGCCATCGACATCTGGCGGCAAACCCACCATCACGGCCATTCAGGATGGTACGGCAGCGAGAGAGGCGTTGGAAAAGAGATACCTCCAATTTCCAATGGCCAGAAAGACAAGCAAATGCCCTCACGACGCGACGCATATATGTCATAGCTGCCGTGTGAGCAGGAAAAGGAGCAAGTATACCGCTACAGGTATAACTCCCGCTCCTAGTGACGAGGACTTGGAGTTCCCAACGGGATCACGCGCCAGTAGCGTGGCGGGTGATCCTGACGAATACGAAGCAGGATCACACGCTGGTTCGTATTATGCTGGCTTGGAGGACGAGCAGTCGGACCTCACCCCCGCCAAAAGAGGCAGAGGAAGGCCCATCACCACAGGTGAAGGGACAAGGGAAAAAAGAGAGGCAAGGGCCAGAGCGAGGGAAGAGGCCAGAGAGAGAAAGGACACGGATTGGGCCCTGGGTGCCTCAATGCCCGATGGACAGGCCTCGGAGAAATGCCGGGACAACCAGAGGGTAGCGAGGGAGATGTTCCGCCACTCTCCGACACCGGCTGTGGTGTCGGATACCATAGCAAACTGCGTGACCATTTTCAAGAGTCTGCAGGTCTCAAAGAACATTAAGGGCCAACTAGAAGGGGAGATGAAGAAGGCTGTGGCGTCCATCATGGCTGCCACAGCAGTCCTTCATGATAGGACTACACAGTCCTCTCCGAGCAACGCTGAAGCGGAGGAACTTCGGCACCAATTGGAGCTCCTCAAAGCCGAGAGAGAAAAGGAGACGAGCGAGCTCAAAAAGCAGATGGCGGAACTCGCCGATCAGGTAAAAGTGCTGACGAACCAGCTCAGTACTCGCCTGATCGAAGAGGGAAGCATCACAAAAAGTGAAAAGGAGAAGGGGGGCAGGAACCTGAGAGGACGGAACCGCATTGAATCTGACCGGGATTCAGATTCCGACAGCGGGGAGTGGCATTCTTTCAGGCTGAGGACGCCCCAAAATGTCTCCCCTAAGAAGACCGCCTTGAGGAGGGGCGGACTATCTCCGGCATGCGTGTCCCCGGGCCTGGCTGGTGACCCCTGCATGGAGGTAGAACCGCAGGCCGCGAGCGTAACGGAGGCACAGGGGCCCTTTTTAAGTGGATCCCTTCGATCCCTTCTTCCAATCACTTGCCCACCAGTCCAAATGAGTTCGCAATCCTGTATGAAGCTCTCAACCAACACCTACAAATCGGTGTTGACTTGAGGGAGAGGATGCTGCGATTCTTCGAAGCAACGAACGGACAGGGGGAGGCGGTCCAATCTGCTCCCTTGAACGCACACACCCAGTCGCCAATGGGGAAGAAGGCCGAGGCTGAGATCCCCTCACCAACTCAGCCCAAGACACAGGATATTGTTCCCAAAAACAGCCAAAGGAACAAGGTGGCTAAGAAGGGAAAGAAGAAGGGAGAAAGCCAGGTTCGTGCGAACACCAAGATCTCTCCCCTTCCTCCTCTGCCGACATTCGCATTGGATGAGAATACCTAGAAGGAAATCTCGCCAGGATGCGGAACCCTCTGGGGCTCCACCCTCTGACGGAGGACCATTAGGCCCGGGGCCCTTCGACAAGAAGTCGACAGACCCCGGGACATATGGCCCCTCTCCGACCACCGAAACTCCGTGGAGCGTGGTGGTCGGACGTAAAGGAAAGAGAAAGGTAAGACAGACACCCCTCCCCTCCAAAACGGTACCCGTTGCTGTGGCCCGATCACCGTTCAGTGAACGGGGTAAGCAGAAGCGGGGGCAGGTAGCGGGGGGAGAGAAACCCGGTAGAAGGAAGGTTTCCAAAACCTCGGCGGTCATGATAACCTGCCCAGAAGGGAAATATGGCGAGAACATGGCCGCCATCAGAAAAGAGGTTAAACTAGACCAACTGGGAATCGAGGAAGGAAGCCCCAAGATAAGAAAAGGTCTTACCGAAGCCTTAATCCTGGAAATTTCTGGCGAGGACAAGGCACGCAAGGCGGGGCAACTCGCCGAGCGTGTAAGAGAGGTGACCGGGGACAACGAAGGAGTGCGAGTCACGTGCCCCCAGAAAATGGCCGACCTCCGCATTCGGGGGCTGGAGGATTCCATTACCCGGGCGGAGATTGTTGCCGCAATCTCCGGGGAGGGCAAATGCGGGTTCTCGGACGTCAAGGTGGGAGCGTTCGTGAAGGCCCCCCACACCGGCCTTAACACGGTGTTGGTGCAGTGCCCGATAGACGCGGCCAACAAACTGGCACAGATGGGAAAGGTACCAATATCGTGGTACAAATCACCCATCAAGCTGTTGCCGCGGCTCCCCCTCCGATGCTTTAAGTGCATGGAGGAGGGGCATGTGCAGCAGCAATGCGGCAACGACCGATCCTGCGCCAACCTGTGCTTCCGATGCGGCAAAGAGGGCCATAAGGCCAACTTTTGCACAGAACAAAGAGTGCACTGCGCACTCTGTGCTGACTTCGGGGCACCCGCGGGGCACAGGATGGGGGGCATGAATTGTCACCCCCCGAAAAAATTCAACAGGAAGAAGGCCAAATCGATTCCTCCCTCCAAAAAACCCACCCCGTCGGTAGGAGGGGAGAAGGGGGGAATCGAAAACAAGAGCCCAATTCCGTCCCTGATGGAGGTCGTTGTAGGAGAAATCCCACAAGCGAACCAAACGGCTTCAGCCGAGTCTGCGCCCGCGCCGATGGACACATCGGAGTGTCGCAAGCGGCGCGCGGACTTGATCAGAGAAGGAAACGAGGAGGGTGCGGGGAGCAAAGAGCTCTGCTCCGACTCCCCCAAGCCCCAAAGGAAGCCACGCTTAGACCCTAAGCGTGGTAACGTGAAAGGAGACACCCTTACCCCGGGCGAAATTGAGCCCGTGGGTAATGCGCCATCGAACGCGGATGGAGTCCCCCTTCCACGGCCACGTGGTGCGGGGTCTGAGTCGACGGAGGCCCTCTCTACCGACATCAATGAGGGCATGTAAATTCATACAGGCAAACATTAACCACGCTCGGCGGGCGCAGGACTTACTCCTGCAGACTATCGCCGAGCGTGGTATAGGACTGGCGATCGTGTCGGAGCCGTACCGACCCCCATCAAACCATCCTAATTGGAGGGTGGACGGCTCTGACACGGTCGCGGTCATACGCGGCACGGACAATTACAACCCCCCCTGTTCCTTACTCAAGTCAGGAAGGGGGTACGTGGCGGTGAAATGGGGTTCCATCGCGGTGGTGGCGTGTTACGCACCGCCTAGTTGGGGCCTCTCCCAATTTGAACTGTATCTGGGGGAGCTGGAGCACTGCATACGCAGCATGCTCCCCCAGGAGGTGGTGGTGGCCGGTGACTTCAACGCCAGAGCGCAAGCGTGGGGAGACCGGCTCACCACTCCCAAGGGAGAGGTCCTACTGGATTGGATGGGGGCTTTCGGGCTATGCCTGCTAAACACCGGCAACGAGCCTACGTGCGACCGGCTGCTGCGGGGGGCGTCCATAGTGGATCTCACTATGATAACCACCTCCGCGGCACGCCTAAACTGGTCGTGGGGGGTGGTCGACCAAAAGACTCTATCGGACCACCGATATATCGAGTTCGGTTGTACCACCCTCCAGCCCGGGAGCCCGACCGGCGGTGCGCCACCGCCGCGATGGAATCTGAGAAAGTTAGACCCGGATAGGTTAATGGCGGCCGTCCAGGCTATCCTTTGGCAACACCATCCGCCAGAGGAGGGAGTGGGGAACTTAGTGGAGGATGTCGCGCGCCTGGTAGACTCGATCACACAGGCGTGCGACTTCTCCATGCTCAAAAGCAGGCCCCACTCGCGCCGGGCTGCGTATTGGTGGACGGAGGAGATCGCGTCTCTTCGCAGCTTCTCCGTCGCAGCCAGGAGACTCCTCAAACGCGCCCAGCGCCGTGGCGACGAGGCCTGGAAAGCCGAGGCACTCAGCGACTACCGGTCCGCTCGAGTGGCTCTGAGTGTCGCCATTCGCTCCTCCAGGGTGAAATCGTGGGACGAATTGATCGCGTTTCTGGACGCCGACCGGTGGGGGCGCCCATACAAGATAGTGACGAACAAACTTCGTCATTGGGCGCCCCCCGTGACGGAAACCCTCCCCTCGGGATCCCTGGACCAAATAGTCGGGACTTTGTTCCCGACTAAACCCGACCCTCGAGGTCTCGACTGGCGCAGCGCGAACACCGGCGCTGCCGAGGCCTGGTCCAGGGATCTCGAAATCACCGAGGAGGAGATGAGGGATGCCGTCCGAAAGGTCAAGAACAACAAGGCCCCTGGCCCGGACGGCATCCCAGGGCGTGTTTGGAAGCTCGCCCTGGAGGAGGCAAACCTATCCGGGTGGATTAGAGGCATCTTCAATAGATGCCTCGCGGAGGAGAAATTCCCCCCAATGTGGGAAAGAGCCAAGTTGGTTCTTCTCCACAAGGGCGGTAAGAAGGAGGGTGACCCGTCAACGTACCGGCCGATTTGCCTGCTGGACGAGGTCGGCAAAATATACGAGAGGATTCTCGTTCGCCGACTCGTCCAGCATCTGGCGCGCGATGAGGTCCCTTCCCTTCACGAGGAACAATACGGCTTCCGTGAGGGCAGGTCCACGGTGGACGCCGTACTGCGCGTCAGGGACCTCACGGAGTCAGCTGTGGAACGCGGGAGGCGTTGGCCGTCGCTTTGGACGTGTCCAACGCCTTTAACCCTCCCGTGGAAGGCAATTGGGGACGCTCTCATCACCCACCGCGTCCCCGAATATTTCGTGAGGGGTATTCGGGCTTAATTCGGTCACCGTAGGCTCGAATACAAGGACCAAGACGGCCAGGGTCACACCCGTCGCGTGTACTGCGGAGTTCCACAGGGCTCGGTGCTGGGCCCGCTGTTGTGGAACCTCGGGTACGACGGGGTCCTCCATACCGCCCTCCCCCTCGACTGTCGGGTATGCCGACGATACCCTGCTGGTAGCCGAGGGGGACAACTGGGGGGAAGCCCTAAACAGGGCCAACGAAGGGGTGGCAGGCCTCGTGAGGGCCATAAGCCGGACTGGCCTGAGGGTGGCCCCCAGCAAGACCGAGGCGGTCTACTTCTACGACCGCCGGGCCGCTGGGGAGCCTTCCCCCACCTCCCGACTAGATGTGGACGGCACTGTTGTCCTCGTGGGGTTCCAGATTATATACCTGAGGCTCCACATCGACGGCCGATGGAGCTTCGCGGGTCACTTTGACCGCCTGGTCCCGAGAGCGGAGAAGGCGGCGGCAGCGATTAGCCGCTTGCTGCCAAATCTCGGAGGGCCGGACGGTCGGGTGCGCCGCGTCTACGCGCACACCGTCCTTAGCATAATAATGTATGCAGCACCGGTGTGGGCGGGCGAGGCGATGGCCACCAGACGCATACAGGACGCGATGCGTTGCGTGCAGCGTAGATTGGCCATTCGTCTCGTCCGAGGCTACAGGACGGTGTCGCACGCGGCGGCCACCATCCTGGCCAGACTCCCCTCCCTGCATATGATCGCGGATTTATACAGACGTTTGTATAACCGGAAATCCGCGGCACGCAGGGGAAGAGTCGCCAAGATCCCGGCCAGGATACTGGGCACTTGGAAGCTCTAGGAAAAAAAGTCCCTCGAGCAGCAATGGATCGCGTCGCTGCACGAGCGCCCCCCAACATCCGGGGAGAGGACTATATCGGCCGTCCTGCCCTGTCTGGAGGAGAGGCTGGACAGGGCGTGAGGCAACAGTACGTTTAGGATGACACAGGTGCTCTCCGGACATGGGTGTTTCAGAGAGTACCTGCAACGCATCGGACGGGAGGCAAGCGAGGCCTGCCACCATTGCGGCCATGAGAAGGACACCGCGCAACACACCCTTCAGGCATGCCCAGCCTGGAGGGACAAGCGCGATGTCCTAACCCGGACTATCGGGGACAACTTGGCGCTGCCGAGCGTCGTCGTCAAAATGTTCGGAAGCGAGGACAACTGGAAAGCCGTGGCCGCCTTTTGCGAGGCGGTCATGGCCCAAAAAGATAGCGCCGAGAGGGAGCGTAGACCGGGACGGGCGAGGGGAAAAGCTCCTGGCAGGAGACCCCAACTTCCCTTACCACCCGGGCCCCTCTTGCGTCCGGTGACGGTCCGGCTGGTGCGACTTATGCCGCACCCGCCGCCGTCATCGTCGCCACCGGCGACGGCGCACCCATCGACACCCATGGGAGCGCCGCCAAGATGACAGTAAGTGGGGGGAGGGAGCAGACTGGTTCTGCTCGACCTTCCCCCCTTTACTTTTCCCTCTTTTTTGCCCTCCCTATTTAACCTTCCCCCAGATGAGAGGAGGGTCGAGATTCTAAATCTTGACTCTCCCCCACCACTCCCCATCGGGAGGAAGAGAAGACACGACGGGAAGAAGTAGTGGCCCTCCCGCCGCAGAGTAAAAGTTCGATTTGGAGAGGAGGGGAGTATAAGATATGTTCCTTTCTCCCCTCCCTCCCAGGAAGAACTCCAGTTAAGGAGTGTGGCGAGGGAAAGCTCCTGAAGTATTGCATCGCTAGTTCAAGGATTGTTTCCACGTGAAACCAACTGCTAAGGTTCTGCTCGCACCCACATTGTAAGGTGAAGAACTACCTTATATCTAGAGGCAGAGTGCCATCGCATGCTGATAGACACCCTGCACCGGGCGCCTCCGTGTTTTGTACAGGGGATAGGCGCACCCCTGTTCGAGCCGTGTGTAGCATCGGGACGGTAATGTCCTTCAACCCACATCGGGCTTCCTAAACCGTGTCCCCGCCTCCGCGTTTTTATACGAGGGGGAAGGCGGACCCTTGTGCGTACCGTGTATAGCATCGGGACTGCGGTCCTTCAACCTACATCGGGCGTCCTGTTAACCGATCCGTCTTTCGAGATTCCTATACAGAGGAAAGAGGACCCCTGTTGCGGTGTTTGGTGACTTTGGGACTCGAATCCAGCCGAAAATTCCTCCATCACCCACCATCAAAACCCGAATCAGGGGTGAGCGGCCCCCTGATGCCTCGCCCTGCTGTCAAGCCAACAGGTCGGGTCCAACCCGAACCCTGCATCGTAGGGTGGCGACTACCCTACAACGACCAAAGCGATGCCGGCCAAACCCGCAGTCCCCGAGGAGCCGGCGGATCCCCCGACACCGAGATGGCCCGGAAGCGCGACCGTCCCGGGAGGCTCGTCGGCACCCGTAGGTCCGCCTCCCCCCAAGAAGCCGCGCCCCGACCGCTCGCTTCCCGTCTTGTTGGGATTTGCGACGCGTAAGCCTCACTTCAGGATCGGCACCCGGGGAGCCCGATCAGCATCGGTTGCCTCTCCATCCGATCGGCTCTTTTGAAAAGGACTCCTCCGGAAGAGAGGACGCTCTTCAGGCGGGCGCGCTAAGGTCCTCGCGTAGTGCCTTCGTTACTCCTCAACCCGCCCAGCCACTCTCCGGTTTAAGGGCTTTCGCCTTCGGCGTACTATGTGGCGTTCACCATCATTTCCGCCGCGACCGTCGCGTCTGTAGCAGGGACCGATTTGTAAACGTCCAACACCCAGGTATGCATGCCGGTGCTATGCATTCTGCCCGAGCCGAAGTCCAAGAGGAAATCTGGCTAAAGATGCGCTCTTAGCTATCCCTCCACTCCGGTTTTTCGGGGCTTCAGGACAAAGCCTCCCCACCACGTCAAGGTGGCGCATCATCGGGGAAGATCAGGGAGGAAACTTTTTTTTTTTTTTTTTTTACGTGAGGAAAATGCATTACGTATCCCCCCCGAATGTGGGTATCCGGGGGGTATGTGGGACTCTCCCTATTTAAGGGCATACCCACTAAAAACCTCACGAGTGGCTTCTTTGGCGATTATAGGGGAGACTCCTGGAACTAGCGATGCAATACTTCAGGAGCCTCCCCTCGCCGCACTCCTTAATTGGAGTTCTTTCTGGGAGGGAGGGGAGAAAAGAATATATCTTATACTCCCCTCCTCTCCAAATCAAACTTTGACGCTGCGACGGGAGGGCCACTACCTCCTCCCGTCGTGTCTTCTCATCCCCCCGATGGTGGGGGGAAGGAGTCGAGACTTTGGGGATCTCGACCCTCATTTCATCTGGGGGTTAAAAAGGAGAGCAAAAAAGGGAGAGGTAAAGGGGGGAAGGGCGAGCAGAACCAGTCTGCTCCCTCCCCCCACTGACTGTCATCTCGGCGGCGCTCCCGTAAGTGTCGGTGGGTGCGCCGTTGCCAATGGCGACGATGACGGCGGCGGGTGCGGCGGAAGTCGCACCAGCCGGACCGTCACCGGACGCAAGAAGGGCCCAGGTGGTGGGGGAGGTTGGGGTCTCCTGCCAGGAGCCCTTCCCCTCGCCCGTCCCGGTCAACGCTCCCTTTCGGCGCTTTCCTTCTGGGCCATGACCGCCTCGCAAAAGGCGGCCACGGCTCTCCAGTTGTCCTCGCTGCCGAGCATCTTGACGACGACACTCGGCAGCGCCAAGTCGCCCCCGATAGTCCGGGTTAGAACGTCGCGCTCGTCCCTCCAGGCTGGGCATGCTTGGAGGGTGTGTTGCGCGGTGTCCCTCTCGTGACCGCAGTGGTGGCAGGTCTCGCTTGCCTCCCGTCCGATGCGGTGCAGGTACTTTCCGAAACACCCATGTCCGGAGAGCACCTGCGTCATTCTGAATGTACTGTTGCCCCACGCCCTGTCCAGCCACTCCTCCAGACAGGGCAGGACGGCCGATACAGTCCTCTCCCCGGATGTTGGGGGGCGCTCGTGCAGCGACGCGATCCATCGCTGCTCGAGGGACTTTTTCTCCTGGAGCTTCCAAGTGCATAGTATCCTGGCCGAAATCTTGGCGACTCCTCCCCTGCGTGCCGCGGATTTCCGGTCATACAAACGTCTGTATGAATTTGCGACCATATGCAGAGGGGGGAGTCCGGCCAGGATGGTGGCCGCCGCGTGCGACACCGTCCTGTAGCCTCGGACGAGACGAATGGCCAATCTACGCTGGACGCGACGCATCGCGTCCTGTATGCGTCTGATGGCCATCGCCTCGCCCGCCCACACCGGTGCTGCATACATTAGTATGCTAAGGACGGTGTGCGCGTAGACGCGGCGCACCCGACCGTCCGGCCCTCCGAGATTCGGCAGCAAGCGGCTAATCGCTGCCGCCGCCTTCTGTGCTCTCGGGACCAGGCGGTCAAAGTGACCCGCGAAGCTCCATCGGCCGTCGATGTGGAGCCCCAGGTATTTGATCTGGGACCCCACTGGGACAACAGTACTGTCAACATCTAGTCGGGAGGTGGGGGGAGGCTCCCCAGCGGCCCGGCGGTCGTAGAAGTAGACCGCCTTGGTCTTGCTGGGGGCCACCCTCAGGCCAGTCCGGCTTATGGCCCTCACGAGGCCTGCCACCTCTTCGTTGGCCCTGTTTAGGGCTTCCCCCCAATTGTCTCTCTCGGCTACCAGCAGGGTATCGTCGGCATATCTGATGACCCGGCAGTCGAGGGGGAGGGCGGTATGGAGGACCCCGTCGTACCCGAGGTTCCACAGCAGCGGGCCCAACACCGAGCCCTGTGGGACCCCGCAGTACACGCGACGGGTGTGACCCTGGCCCTCTTGGTCCCTGTATTCGAGCCTACGGTGACCGAAGTAGGCTCGAATTTCCTTCACGAGGTAGTTGGGGACGCGGTGGGTGTTAAGCGCGTCCCCGATTGCCTTCCACGGGAGGGTGTTGAAGGCGTTGGACACGTCCAAAGCGACGGCCAACGCCACCCTCCCGCGTTCCACAGCTGACTCCGTGAGGGCCCTGACGCGCAGTACGGCGTCCACCGTGGACCTGCCCTCACGGAAGCCGTATTGTTCCTCGTGAAGGGAAGGGAGAAAATCGCGCGCCAGATGCTGGACGAGTCGGCGAACGAGAATCCTCTCGTATATTTTGCCGACCTCGTCCAGCAGGCAAATTGGCCGGTACGATGACGGGTCACCCTCCTTCTTACCGCCCTTGTGGAGAAGAACCAACTTGGCTCTTCCCCACATTGGGGGGAATTCCTCCTCCACGAGGCATCTATTAAAGATGCCTCGTAGCCACCCGGATAGGTTTGGCTCCTCCAAGGCGAGCTTCCAGACGCGCCCTGGGATGCCGTTTGGGTTAACGGCCTTGTTGTTCTTGACTCCCCGGACGGCATTCCTCAACTCCTCCTCGGTGATTTCGAGATCCCTGGACCAGGCCTCGGCAGCGCCGGTGTTCGCGCTGCCCCAATCGAGACCTCGAGGATTGGGTTTAGTCGGGAACAGAGTCCCGACTATTTGGTCCAGGGATCCCGAGGGGAGGGTTTCCGTCACGGGGGGCGCCCAGTGACGTAGTTTGTTCGTCACTATCTTGTATGGGCGCCCCCACGAATCGGCGTCAAGAAACGCGATGAGCTCGTCCCACGATCTCGCCCTGGAGGAGCGAATGCGACACTCAGCGCCACTCGAACGGACCGGTAGTCGCTGAGTGCCTCGGCTTTCCAGGCCTCGTCGCCACGGCGCTGGGCGCGTTTGAGGAGTCTCCGCGACGGAGGAGCGGCGAAGAGACGCGATTTTCTCCGTCCACCAGTACGCAGCCCGGCGCGAGTGGGGCCTGCTTTTGGGCATGGAGAAGTCGCACGCCTGTGTGATCGAGTCTACCAGGCGCGCGACATCCTCCACCAGGCTCCCCACTTCCTCCTCTGGCGGATGGTGTTGCCAAAGGGTGGCCTGGACGGCCGCCGTCAACCTATCCGGGTCTAACTTTTTTAGGTTCCATCGCGGCGGTGGCGCACCGCCGGTCGGGCTCCCGGGCTGGAGGGTGGTGTAACCGAACTCTATATATCGGTGGTCCGATAGAGTCTCTTGGTCGACCACCCCCCATGACCAATTTAGGCGTGCCGCGGAGGGGGTTATCATAGTGAGATCCACTATAGACGCCCCCCGCAGTAGCCGGTCGCACGTGGGCTCGTTGCCGGTGTTTAGTAGGCATAGCCCGAGAGCCCCTATCCAGTCCAGTAGGACCTCTCCCTTGGGGGTGGTAAGCCGGTCTCCCCAGGCTTGCGCTCTGGCGTTAAAGTCACCGGCCACCACCATCTCCTGGGGGAGTATGCTGCGTATGCAGTGCTCCAACTCCCCCAGATACAGCTCAAATTGGGAGAGGCCCCAACTAGGCGGTGCGTAACACGCCACCACCGCGATGGATCCTTATTTCACCGCCACATACCCCCTTCCTGACTTGAGTAAGGAACAGGGGGGTTGTGGCTGTTTGATCCTCGTATGATTGCGACCGTGCCAGAGCCGTCCACCCTCCAATTAGGATGGTTTGATGGGGGTCGGTACGGCTCCGACACGATCGCCAGTCCTATACCACGCTCGGCGATAGTCTGCAGGAGTAAGTCCTGCGCCCGCTGAGCGTGGTTAATGTTTGCCTGTATGAATTTACAGGCCCTCATTGATGTCGGTAGAGAGGGCCTCCGTCGACTCAGACCCCGCACCACGTGGCCGTGGAAGGGGGGCTCCATCCGCGTTCGATGGCGCATTACCCACGGGCTCAATTTCGCCCGGGGTAAGGGTGTCTCCTTTCACGTTACCACGCTTAGGGTCTAAGCGTGGCTTCCTTTGGGGCTTGGGGGAGTCGGAGCAGAGCTCTTTGCTCCCCGCACCCTCCTCGTTTCCTTCCCTGACCGAGTCCGCGCGCCGCTTGCGACACTCCGATGTGTCCATCGGCGCGGGCGCAGACTCGGCTGAAGCCGTTTGGTTCGCTTGTGGGATTTCTCCTACAACGACCTCCATCAGGGACGGAATTGGGCTCTTGTTTTCGATTCCCCCCTTCTCCCCTCCTACCGACGGGGTGGGTTTTTTGGAGGGAGGAATCGATTTGGCCTTCTTCCTGTTGAGTTTTTTCGGGGGGTGACAATTCATGCCCCCCATCCTGTGCCCCGCGGGTGCCCCGAAGTCAGCACAGAGTGCGCAGTGCACTTTCTGCTCGGAGCAGGAATTGGCCTTGTGGCCCTCCTTGCCGCAGCGGAAACACATGTTGGCACAGGATCGGTCGCTGCCGCACTGTTGCTGCACATGCCCCTCCTCCATGCACTTAAAGCATCGAAGGGGGAGCCGCGGCAACAGCTCGATGGGTAATTTGTACCACGATATCGGTACCTTTCCCATCTGTGTCAATTTGTTGGCCGCGTCTATTGGACATTGCACCAACACCGTATTGAGGCCGGTGCGGGGGGCCTTCACGAACGCTCCCATCTTGACGTCCGAGAACCCGCACTTACCCTCCCCGGAGATTGCGGCAACAATCTCCGCCCGGGTAATGGAGTCTTCCAGCCCCCGAATGCGGAGGTCGGCCATTTTTTGGGGGCACGTGACTCGCACCCCTTCGTTGTCCCCAGTCACCTCTCTAACACGTTCGGCGAGTTGTCCCGCCTTGCGTGCCTTGTCCTCACCGGAAATCTCAAGGATTAAGGCACCGGTGAGACCTTTCCTTATTTTGAGGCTTCCTTCCTTGATTCCCAGTTGGTCAAGTTTTACCTCCTTTCTGATGGCGGCTATGTTTTCGCCATATTTCTTTTCTGGGCAAGTTATCATGACCGCCGAGGTTTTGGGAACTTTTCTTTTATCGGCTTTCTCTCCCCCCGTTACCTGCCCACGCTTCTGCTTACCCTGTTCACTGGGCGGTGACTGGCCGCAGCAACGAGTACAGTTCTGGAGGGGAGGGGAGTCTGTCCTACTTTCTTCTTTCCCTTACGTCCGACCACCACGCTCCACGGAGTTTCCGTGGTCGGAGAGGGGTCATATGTCCCGAGGTCTGTCGACTTCTTGTCGAAGGGCCCCGGGCCTAATGGTCCTCCGCCAGAGGGTGGAGCCCCAGAGGGTTCCGCATCCTGGCGAGATTTCTTTCCAGGTATTCTCTCATCGGCAGCGGGTACCGGCAGGGAAGGGGGAGGAGAGATCTTGGTGTGAGCACAAACCTGGCTTTCTCCCTTCTTCTTTCCCTTCTTGGCCGTTTTTTCCTTTTGGCTGCTTTTAGGAACCATTCCCTGCGTCTTGGGCTGAGTTGGCGAGGGGATCTCAGCCTCGGCCTCCTTCCCCATTGGCGGCTGAGTATGTGCGTTCAGGGGAGCAGATTGGACCGCCTCCCCCTGTCCGTTCGTTGCTTCGAAGAATCGCAGCATCCTTTTTCTCAAGTCAACGCCTATTTGTAGGTGCTGATTGAGGGCTTCGTACAGGATTGCAAAGTCGCCCTGGACTGTTGGGCGAGTTACCGGTGGGAGTGGTCGAGGGGATCCACTCAAGAGGGGCCCCTGTTCCTCCGTTACGCTCGCGGCCTGCGGTTCTACCTCCATGCAGGGGTCACCAGCCAGGCCCGGGGACACGCATGCCGGAGATAGTCCGCCCCTCCTCAAGGCGGTCTTCTTTGGGGAGACATTTTGGGGCGTCCTCAGCCTGAGAGAATGCCACTCCCCGCTGTCGGAATCTGAATCCCGGTCAGATTCAATGCGGTTCCGTCCTCTCAGGTTCCTGCCCCTTTTCACTTTTTGTGATGCTTCCCTCTTCGATCAGGCGAGTACTGAGCTGGTTCGTCAGCACTTTTACCTGATCGGCGAGTTCCGCCACCTGTTTTTTGAGCTCGCTCGTCTCCTTTTCTTTCTCGGCTTTGAGGAGCTCCAATTGGTGCCAAAGTTCCTCCGCTTCAGCGTTGCTCGGCGAGGACGATACAGTTCTGTCGTGAAGGACTGCTGTGGCAGCCATGATGGACGCCACAGCCTTCTTCATCTCCCCTTCCAGTGGGCCCTTGATGTTCTTGGAGACCTGCAGACTCTTGAAAATGGTCACGCAGTTTGCTATGGTATCCGACACCACAGCCGGTGTCGGAGAGTGGAGGAACATCTCCCTCGCCACCCTCTGGTTGTCTCGGCATCTCTCCCAGGCCTGTCCATCGGGCATTGAGGCACCCAGGGCCCAATCCGTATCCACTCTCTCTCTGGCTTCTTTCCTCGCTCTGGCCCTTGCCTCTTTTTTCTCCCTTGTCCCTTCACCCGTGATGATGGGCCTTTCTCTGCCTCTCTTGACGGAGCTGACGTCCGACTGCTCGTCCTCCGAGCCAGCATAGTACGACCCAGCGTGCGATGCTGCTTCGTACTCGTCAGGATCACCCGCCACGCTACTGGCGCGTGATCCCGCTGGGAACGCCAAGTCCTCGTCACTAGGAGCAGGAGTTATACCTGTATCGGTATGTTTCCTCCTTTTCCCGCTCGCTCGGCAGCTGTGGCATATATGCCTCGCGTTGTGAAGGCATTTGCTCGTTTTTTTGGCCATTGGAAATTGGAGGTATTTCCTTTCCAACGCCTCCCTCGCTGCCGTACCATCCTGAATGGCCGTGATGGTAGGTTTGCCACCGGATGTCGATGGCCCTGGGTACGAAGGCATAACCTTCCTCTCTGAGCCCACGGGTATTTCGGGGAATACCCGCCAATAGATAAAAAAATAATTATTAATAAAATAGAATAATTTAAATAATAAAAATTAGTAGCAAACGGATATAATAATCATATAGATAATATAGTTACAAATCTCATTAAAGGAGTCAAATAAAATAATCGATAATTAGATTTATAAACATAAAATAATTCTTTATTTAATAATTTAATAGCATCGCTGAAAGGTTGCAAAATACCAACTAACCCGACCTTATTAGGACCTTTACGTATTTGTACATATCCTAAAAATTTCCGCTCTAATAAAGTTAAAAAAGCAATCCCTAACAATAAAATTAATAATAAAATTAATAAATTTAAAACTAAATAATAATAAATATTTTTAATTATTACTTATATAAATTATTTTTATATATTTATAAATTCTAAATTTATTACACTATTCTGCCAAAGTAATCTACAATTTTTATAAAATTAATATTATTCTTTAATTTAAAAAAAATTTCAAATAAAAAGTCCTTTCGTACAAATTTATTTACACTTTAATTATAGATAAAATCCGATCTGGCTTACGCCGATCTAAACTCAAATCATGTAAAATTTTAATAGTCGAACAGACTAAATAATTAAATTTTTCCATCTAATTTTTATTTTAATTCAACATCGAGGTCGCAATCATTTTTTATAATATGATCTTAAAAAAAATATTACGCTGTTATCCCTAAGGTAATTAATTTTTCAATAATTTTTTTTAAAACTTATTCATATTTTCATAAATATATGATTATCTATTAAATAAAATTAAAAAAGTTTATAAAATTTTTTAATCCTCCCAACTAAATATAATTTTATACTAAATTTAAAAACTAATGTATTTTAATAAAAATTATATTAAATTCTATAGGGTCTTATCGTCCCATAATATTATTTGAACATTTTTATTCAAAATTTAAATTTTTATTATTTAATTTAAAAAGCTTAAATCTCATCCATTCCTTCATTCCAGCCTCCAATTAAAAGACAAATGATTATGCTACGTTAGCACAGTCAAATTACTGCGGCTATTTAATACACATCATTGAGCAGAACAAATCTTTAATTATTTTCTAAAAACCATGTTTTTATTAAACAGGTGGACTTAATTTTATTTAAATATATTAAATAAATTTATTTTGCCTAATTCTTTAATTAAATATAAATTATTAATTATTATCAAATTTTTAAAAATAAATTTTATAAATAATACTAATTTTATCATTATTAATTTTTAATTTAAATTAATAAAAATATTTTTTTAATTAAATTTATTTTAATTTTAAAATTATAATTAAACTATGCTAAAATAAATAAATTATTAAATTTTTTTAAAAAATTTTAAATTTTAAAACCATTTTTATAAAATTTTTATAAATAATATTAATAAATTTTTTAAATTTTAAAATTAATTTATAGATTATCCCACAAATTTTTAATATAAATCAATATATTTATTGTAAATAAAAATTATTTTAAACTTTAATAAAAATTTACATATTTAAATTTATATCTAAATTAAATTTATATAAAAAAAAATTAAATATCAAAAAAATTGATTAAAATATCTTCTCTAAATTAATATTAAAAATAATTTTTTCATATTAAATTTTATTTATTTATTTAACTCTTTTTCTTTCGAGAAATTTATTTATCAATAATTTTTTTTAATAAACCCTGATACAAAAAGTACATTCAACTAAAATTACTTTAAAAAATTTTTTTATTTTCATTTACATTACATTATCATTAAAATTAAAATAATTATTTTAAAATTTTTTACTAAAACTTTTTTTTTTTTTTTAATATAATTTTATTTAATAATTTATAATATTTTTTCTTATATTTATTTATTATTAATAATTTATTTATTAATTATAATAAAATTTTAATAATTTTTAATTAATCTTTTCAATGTAAATGAAAAATTTTTATTTAAACTAAAATTTCTTTTTATTCTAAATACATTTTCCAATATATTTACTTTGTTACGACTTTTTCCATAAATTTTTATTAATGAAAATGACGGGCAATTTGTACATATTTTAATTAAAATTCAATTTAAATATTTTTTTAACTTTACAATTAAATTCAATATTTATAAAACTTTAAAAATTTATTTCAATTAATTAAATTAAATGTAACTTATTTAAATCTTAACTATTCTACATTTTGATTTGAATTATAATTATAATTAATTTTTAAATTATTAATCTTTTAATATAATTTTTCAACAACAATATATAAAAATTAAATTAAGTAATTCTATTCGTGGATTATCAAATTAATCAACAAGTTCCTCTAAATCATAAAATACCGCCAAATTTTTTATTTTTAATGATTAACATTTAATATTTAATTATATTTTATTTTCATTTAAATAATAGGGTATCTAATCCTAATTTATTATATAAATTTTTTTAATTTTATTATTAATTTAAATAAAATTATTTAACTTTTAATATCTATTCATATTTCACCATAAAAAAATTAATTAGTTAAATATATTTATTTATTTATATATTTTATATTTATATATAATTATTTAAATTTATTTTTATTTAAAGTATAAACCGCAATTGCTGGCACTTTATTTATTAATAATAAATTATAATTTTCTATTATAAATTTTTATTTAATTAATTATTATAAATACTAATTTATATATTATTAAATTATTTAAATTTTATATAATTTTTTAAAATTTTATTTATACTTTAAATTATAAAATAAATTTAAAAAAAAAATTAATTTTTAATTATATTTATTAATTATTAAAAACAAATTATAAAATTAATTTAAATTTAAATTTAATATGAATATAAAATTTAATTTATAATATATATAAAAAAAAAATTAAATAATATTCCCCCCTTTTTTATATTATTATCATTATTATTAATTATTAATAATTATTTAAATATATTAAAATATTTTATTAATAAATAATTTTTTTTTTCTATATTTTAGGTTTTTAATATTTTAAATTAAAATAATGATTAATAAGTTTTAATTAATTAATATTAAATAATTAATGTTAATTAAATATTTTAAATATATATAATTAATTATATATTTATAAAAATAATTAAAATATTTTATTAACATTAAATAATAATTATTAAATAATATTAATGTATATATAAATAAAAACTTAAATTTTTAATTTTTTTTACTTTCTATAAAATACTCTCCTTAAATTTATATAAATAAGATTTTTAATTATTATTAATTATTTTATTTATAGATAAGTTTTTTAATTTTAATTTTAATAATATATTTTTTTTTATAAATACATATAATTAAAATAGTCAATTATTAAATTTAAATAAAATTACTCTCTCTCTCTGAATTTTATTTTAACTAATTATTCTTTTTTAATTCTATAATACCTAATTATTTTAAAAAAATCAATTTTTATAATAATTTTATTTATAATATTTTATTATTTAATTTATTAATTAATCTTTATAACTACTTTAATTTTAATAAATTCTTTTATTATTTTTACTAATACAAATTTAATTTAAATTATTTATTTAAATTTACTTATAACCTTTTTTTAAATTAAATTTACTTATCATATTTAATTTTAACTAATGATTAATAGTCAATTTTCAAAAATATTATACTAATTTATATTTATTTAATTAAAGTAAGAAAGCTAATTCTCTAAGCTTTTAGGTTCATACCCTAAATATAGAAATTTTATCTTTCTTTTATTTAATTAATTATTTTTGCTATTTAAATTTTATTAATAACTAAAAATTTATTTAATGATATGCCTGATAAAAGGATTATTTTGATAGAATAAATCATACATAATTTATATATGTTTTCATTTAAATTAATTTTTTTTATATTTAATAGATTTAAACTATCTCAAAAAATTTCAAAAATTTTTATGCTTCATAATACATTAAAATATAATATTAATATTCAATATTTATTCAAAGTTTAATACAACTAAAAAATTAATTTTATTTATATGCATCATAATTTATTCATAAAATTTTTTTTATTGTCTTATTTAATTTATTTTTCTTTTATTTCTTTATTTTTATACGATTTATTAATAATTTGATTTATTATGGAAATTAATAATTTTTTATTCATTTGTTTTTTATCAATTAAATTAAAAAATAAAAAAATTATTTTTTTATATTATCTCATTCAAGCTTTAGCTTCCTTAATAATAATGTTAACTTTAATTATTAATAATTTTATATATATACAAATAAATTTTATTATAATCAATTTTTTTAGCTATATTATAATTAAATTAGGGATCCCCCCATTTCATTCATGAATCCCTTCTGTTGCTATTTTTTTAGATTGATATTCATTATTTATTTTTTTAACAATTCAAAAAATTATTCCTTTATACATAATTTCACTTATTAACTCTCCAATTTTTTTACTATATTTTATAATTTTAACATCTGCATTTATCTCCGCCTTTAAAATAATTAATTCAATAAATTTTAAAATTTTATTAAGATTTTCTTCAATTAACTAAATGTTTTCTTCGATTAACCGGATAAATATTAATTTTAATTTATTTTAAAACCCTAATCTGATTTTCATATTTAATATTCTATACACTTATCCCATTAATTATTATTATAATTTTTATATATTTTAAAATTTCATTTAGATTTTCTTTAAGTAATAACTTTCCTTCAATTAATTTTAATTTAATTTGTTTGTTATTAATTTTTAATTTTGCCAGAATTCCCCCACTAACGTTTTTTATTTTTAAATGAACTATAGTCTATATTTTTTTATTAAATTCAAATTTTTACTTTATTTTTATTTTAATGATTTTAAATTCTTTCATTTTAATTTATGTTTATATTAATTTAATAAATCTAATAATATATTTTTATTCAATTAAAATTAAGCTTTTTAATAAACCAATATACATATATAAATTTTCTTACTCATATAGATTATTTATTTTTTTCATGATTTTAAGCTTAATCTTTTCATTAATTATAATTTCAATTTAGTTTGTATACAATTTTTTAAAATTAGATATATAATTTTCACCCCACTTAATCAATAAATTTTAAATATTAAGATTTTAAGTTAAATTTATAAACTTTAAACCTTCAAAGTTTACACAATAAAATTTTTAAAAATTTTTAAATTTTAAAAATTCTAATATTTTAATTTTTTATTAAAAATTTCTTTAAATTTGCAATTTAATATTCTTATTAGTTAAACTATAAAATATATAAAAAATTTTTATTTTTATAACACATTTAATGTAATATCAGAAAATTAAAATTTTCTTAAATAAATTTACAATTTATTACTTAAATCAGACATGATATCTATTATTATCTCACTTAAACTTAGTAAATAATTTTATTATCAATAAAAATATACTATGAATAAGTGACTTTATTCAACTAATCACAAAGATATTGGCATTCTATATTTTTTATTTGCAATTTGGGCTGGGATAATCGGATCTTCTATAAGAATAATTATTCGTTTAAAATTAGGATCATCTAATGCACTAATTAATAATGATCAAATTTATAATTCAATAGTTACTAGACACGCATTTATTATAATTTTCTTTATAGTTATGCCATTTATAATTGGGGGATTTGGAAATTTTCTTGTCCCTCTAATACTTGGTTCACCTGATATAGCCTACCCTCGAATAAATAATATAAGTTTTTGACTTCTACCCCCCTCACTCTCTCTACTTTTATTAAGTAATTTTATTAATGATGGAACTGGGACTGGATGAACAATTTATCCCCCTTTAGCCTCTAATACATTTCACAATGGTCCTTCAGTAGATTTAACAATTTTTTCTCTTCATATTGCCGGAATATCTTCTATTCTAGGGGCTATTAATTTTATTTCTACAATCTTAAATATACATCATAAAAATCTCGCAATTGATAAAATACCCCTTCTAGTTTGATCAATTCTCATTACAGCAATTCTCTTACTTTTATCCCTCCCAATTTTAGCCGGAGCAATCACAATACTTTTAACAGACCGAAATTTAAATACTTCATTTTTTGATCCGTCAGGAGGGGGTGATCCTATTCTTTATCAACATTTATTTTGATTCTTTGGTCACCCCGAAGTTTATATTCTTATTCTCCCAGGATTTGGGCTAATTTCCCATATTATCATAAATGAGAGAGGAAAAAAAGAAACCTTTGGTGCCTTAGGAATAATCTATGCTCTTATAGCAATTGGATTTTTAGGCTTTATTGTTTGGGCTCATCATATATTTACTATTGGGCTAGATGTTGATACCCGAGCCTATTTCACTTCAGCAACAATAATTATTGCAATTCCAACAGGAATTAAAATCTTCAGTTGAATTACAACACTTCATGGTACAAAAATTAATTATAATTCCTCTCTTTGATGGGCTATAGGATTTATTTTTTTATTCACAATGGGGGGATTAACTGGAATTATACTATCCAATTCCTCAATTGATATTATTCTTCATGATACATATTATGTTGTTGCCTACTTTCATTATGTTCTTTCTATAGGAGCTGTATTTGCCATTATTGCAAGATTTATTCATTGATTCCCTCTTATTACAGGATATTCTTTAAATAATTACTTTTTAAATATTCAATTTATCTCAATATTTGTTGGTGTAAATTTAACATTCTTCCCACAACATTTTTTAGGGCTGAGAGGCATACCTCGACGATACTCAGATTATCCAGACACCTACCTCTCATGAAATATTATTTCTTCAATTGGTTCATTAATTTCTATCATCAGATTAATTTTTTTAATATATTTAATTTGAGAATCCCTATCATCTAAACGTCTTGTCTTAAATATATTCTATCTTAATCCTTCATTAGAATGACTAAGAAAATTACCACCTGTTAATCACAGATATAATGAAATTCCTTCAATTTAATTAAAAATTATCAACTTTAAAAAATTTTAATATGGCAGATTAGTGCAATAGATTTAAACTCTATATATAAAGATAAATTCTTTTATTAAAAATAAATACTTGAATAATTTCCCTTCAAAATTCTAATTCACCTACATATGATATAATAATTTTTTTTCATGATTTTACTATAATAATTTTAATTTTCATTACTTTATTAATTCTTTTTATTATAATTTCAATAATTAATAATAAATTTACTGACCGATTTATACTTCAAGGCCACACTATTGAATTAATTTGAACTATTTTTCCAATATTTATTTTAATTTTTATTGCCATCCCATCAATTAAAATTTTATATTTAACTGATGAGATATTTAATAATAAAATTACCCTGAAATCTATGGGACATCAATGATATTGAAGGTATGAACTTTCAGATTTTTTAAATATTGAATTTGATTCATTTATAATTCCTACTAATGAATTAAACCCCAATGAATTTCGTCTATTAGACGTAAATAATCGTTGTATTCTTCCATATAATTATCCCATTCGTGTTTTAACTACATCTATAGATGTAATTCACGCTTGAACAGTCCCATCTTTAGGAATTAAAATAGATTCTACACCCGGACGACTAAATCAATCAATGTTAATTATAAACCGACCAGGTCTTTTTTTTGGCCAATGTTCTGAAATTTGTGGTATAAATCATAGATTTATACTCATTGTTATTGAATCAACAAACTTTCCTAACTTCAAAGACTGACTTCTTACCTTTTAACTAATTTTTTTTATTTTAATTGAATAATTAATAAATATAAAATATAATTTTTACATTCATTAAATGACTGAAAGTAAGTTTTGACTTTTTAAGTCAAATTATAATAGATCTAACACCCTATTTTTAATGTAAAGAATTAGTTTAATATTAAAAAACATTAAATTGTCAATTTAAAAATATTTTCACCCCCACAAAAATATTCTTTTATACCACACATAATACCGATAATATGAGCAATAATGTTAATTTTATCTATATTTTCACTTTTTATGATTTTAAGCATTATTTATTTTTATCCTATCAACTTAAAAATTAATTATTATAATAATATAATTTTAACAAATCCTAAAAAATGAATTTGAAAATGATAATAAATTTATTTTCTATTTTTGACCCCTCAACTAGAATTAATTTTTCTCTAAATTGATTAAGAACTTTAATTATTTTTCTTATTTTTTCATATCAATATTGACTTATCCCCTCTCGTTTACATATATTTTTTAATTTTTTATTAAATTTTCTAATAAAAGAATTTAAAATTTTAATTAATTATTCCTATTCTAATTTAATTATTTTTATTAGTTTATTTTTATTTATTATTGTAAATAATTTCATAGGCTTATTCCCCTATATCTTTACATCTTCTAGTCACTTAAGTTTTTGTCTTTCTTTATCTTTATCCCTGTGAATTTCTATAATGTTATTTAGAATTTTAAATTACACTAATGATTTCTTTTCTCATCTTACCCCTCAAGGAACTCCCTTCATTCTAATACCATTTATAGTCATTATTGAATCAATCAGTCTGATTATCCGGCCTCTCACGTTGGCAATTCGTCTGACAGCAAATATAATTGCAGGACATTTACTTTTATCATTATTAGGATCTTTCTGTGCAAATTATTAATAATTTCTTAATTTTTTTAATTATAATCTCCTCTCAACTTTTATTATTTATTCTTGAATTATCTGTATCAATTATTCAGGCCTATGTGTTTTCCATTCTTTCTACATTATATAGAAGAGAAATTTAATTAATTTTTACTATTTCAAATAAATAAATAATAAATAATTATAATCAAATTTTATAGTATTATCATTATGACAAAATTACATCAAAATCATTCATTTCATTTAGTATCAATTAGACCTTGGCCTATTATTATTTCTTTCAGATTATTTAATAACTTAATTTCAATAATTATATGATTTCATAAATTAAATTATCTAATTATAATTTCTATTCCTTGCACATTATTATGCATATATCAATGATGACGAGATGTAACACGAGAATCAACATTTCAAGGATCTCATACAATTAATGTATATATTGGCCTTCGCTTAGGGATAATTTTATTTATTATTTCAGAAATTTTCTTTTTTATTTCCTTTTTCTGAGCTTATTTTCATTCTGCTTTAGCCCCTTCCATAGAAATTGGTCAATTATGACCCCCCTTAGGCATTAAACCATTCAATCCATTTGATATCCCTCTAATAAATACTATTATTCTTTTATCCTCTGGGATAACAGTAACTTGAACGCATCATTCTATCTTAAATAAAAACTTTAATGAAAGATATCAAAGCCTCTTATTAACAATTATACTTGGGATTTATTTTACCTCCCTTCAAATAATTGAATATTTCGAGTCACCTTTTTCAATTGCTGACTCTATTTATGGGTCAACCTTTTTTCTAGCTACAGGCTTTCACGGAATTCATGTAATTATTGGGACGCTATTTCTTTCAATTTGTTTGCTTCGCATAAATTTTCTTCATTTCAGAAAATCTCACCATTTTGGTTTTGAGGCAGCAGCCTGATACTGACATTTTGTAGATGTTGTTTGATTATTTTTATATATTTCTATTTATTGATGAAGATACTAAAATATTACTTAATTTAAATTAATTTATTATTTTATAAATTTATATAGTATATTCATATTACATTTAATTTCCAATTAAAAAAATTAAAAAAATTTTAATATAAATAATTTTAACTTTTATTTATATAATTACATTTTTTATTATTCTATCAACTCTAATTTTATTAATTAATTTACTTATCTCATCTAAATCATTAGCAAATCGAGAAAAAATCTCACCATTTGAATGTGGATTTGATCCTCTATCTAATTCTCGTCTCCCATTTAGAATTCAATTTTTTTTAATTAGTTTAATCTTTTTAATTTTTGACATTGAAATTACTCTCTTAATCCCATTAATTTACATATATTTTATAAATAAAATTATTATTTTTTCCTCATTATTGTTCATTTTCATTCTAATTTCTGGCCTAATCATTGAATATTTAGAAAAATCAATTGACTGAAAAACTAATTAAAATTTATAATTTTTTTACATTTATAAATTTATTTTTTATTCTTGATAAATTTTATTCAGGATTTTAGTTAAACATAAATAACATTTAAATTGCAATTAAAAATTAAATATCTTAATATTTAAATCTTAATTTTCTTTTAAAGTAAATATTTACATTTAATTTCGACCTAAAAATTTGATTAATTTCAATTAATCTAAAAGAACCACATCGAATAAAATTTATTTTTTGAAATAATAATATTTTTGAGCTTCTAACTCAACATTCAATGAAAGATTTCATTTTATTTCATAAATTTAATAAATATCTAATTAAAAATTATTAACTAAAACCAAAAAAGAGGTAAATTATTGTTAATAATTATATTGAATCTATAAAAAAATTCTAGTTAATTTTTCTTTTTTATTCATTTATATAGTTTAATTAATAAAAACCTTATATTTTCATTATAAAAATAATAAATTTTTCTTTATTTATAAATAAATTATTTAAAAATAAAATCTTATTATCTTAATATCTTCAATATTATGCTTTACGAAATTTAAGCTATTTAAATATAAATTACTTTAAAAATTAATTAACTAATAAAAAAAATAATTAATAAAATTAATACTGAAATAAAAATAAATATATAAATTTTAAATAATTTTATCTTAATTACTAATCTATTTATTATCCTATAAATAATTTTCTTTCCCATAAATTCAATCCATATCTTATCTATCCTATAGGTGTTTAATCTACAAATTATAATAGGACTATAAATTCATATATATATATAATTTATAAATCATATAGATCTAAAAAAATAACTAAATATTAATATATTAATTAAATTTTTTATAGACATAATCAACCTTAATAATACTCCCACAAATAATAATAACATTGTAGTTATTTTTACATTTACATTCATATATAAAAAGTAATTATCAAAAAAAAATATTCACATTAATATAGATCCTCTAATTAACCTTAAGATTAATAAAACAAACATCGATAAATTCATTAATTTATCTTCTTTATAATAATAAAATCTTGAATTTTTAAATGAGCCAAAATAAATATAATAAATCAATCGTAAAGAATATGACACAGTAAGAGAAATTGATAAAGTAATTATTATTAATAAAAAAATATTAATATTATTTAAATAGATAATTTCTATAATTAAATCTTTAGAATAAAATCCGGCTAAAAAAGGAATTCCTATTAATGCTAATCTAGAAATATAAAATCTTATTATAGTAAATGGAATAAACTCATTTAAATTACCACATAATCGAATATCCTGATTATTATTCATTAAATGAATTATAACTCCTGCACACATAAATAATAATGACTTAAAAATTGCATGAGTCAATAGATGAAAAAAGGCTAAAAAATTAAATCTTAAACTTAAAATTATTATCATTAACCCTAATTGACTTAAAGTAGATAAAGCAATAATTTTTTTTAAATCATTTTCAAAATTTGCCATCAACCCAGCTATAAATATAGTAAAAATTGAAATATATAATATAATTTTCTCAATGCCCCTATTCATTAAATATTTATTAAAACGAATTATTAGATAAACCCCTGCAGTAACCAAAGTTGATGAATGAACCAAGGCTGATACTGGGGTCGGGGCGGCCATAGCTATTGGTAATGAAACAGAAAAAGGAATCTGAGCACTTTTTGTAGCTGCTGCTAAAACAATTATTCTTAAAATTAACTTATAATTTTCCATAAAACTTAAATTCCAACTTCAAAATGTAAATATTAATCCAATTCTTATTAATAACCCAATATCTCCCACTCGATTGCATAAGACTGTCACTATCCCAGAATTATATGATAAATAATTCTGATAATAAATCACTAAACAATAAGAAGTTAATTCTAACCCATCTCACCCAAATAAAATTCTAATTAAATTAGGGCTAATAATCATTAAAATTATTGATAAAACAAATATAATTACTAACTTAATAAACCGATCAATAAATATGTCATCGCCTATATAAATTATTCTATGTAATATAATTATTGAAGAAATTAATATAACTACCCCAATGAACAATGAGACTCAATCAAATAAAATATAAAATTCTACATTAATTGAATTAAAATTAAAAAATAATCATTCCATTATATATCTTAAATTTATTAAATTTAAATATAATCTTATAAAAAAAAATAACATAAAAATAATTATTATAAAAAATGAATAAATTTATAATAATCTAAGATAAATTTTTTTTATATCACTAATTTCACAAATTAATATTTTATTTTAAACTACTTAAATAATGACATTATAATAAAATAAATAAATAATAAACATTACTTATTTATTAATAATTAATATTATCTATATTGACTAATATAACAAAACTAAATTCTATTTAAAAAAATTAATGTATTAAACTTAAATTTAAAATTATTAAAATTAAAGGAATTAAATGAATCAAAATAATCATATAATCTTTTATATAAATAAATTGTTGAAAATTTTTCTTCAAAATAATTAAATCCATGCTGAATATATGAATATAAATATAATGAATAAGCACTCCTAAAAAAACAAATCATTATTATATAAATAATAACAGATATCTCTCATCTAATTAAAACTCTAATTATAAAAATCTCTCTAAAAAAATTTAAAGAAAAAGGAAAAGAAAAGTTAGCAGCACATAATAAAAATCATCAAATTCTTAAAGACGGAAAAATATTTAATATTCCTTTATTAAAAAAAATCAACCGACTCCCTGATCGCTCATAATATAAATTCACTATAAAAAATAAACCTGATGAACATAGGCCATGAGAAATTATTAAAATATAAGCACTAATAAATCCTAATTTTATTATTGTTAATATTGAACATATTATTACATTTATATGTACAACAGAAGAATAAACCACCAAACTTTTTATATCAATTTCAACTAAACATAAAATACCAATAAACAACCTTCCTACAATCCCAACTCTAAAAATTACATACCTATACTTATTCCTTTGAAAAATAAATATTATAATAAAACGTAATAAACCATACCCCCCTAATTTCAATAAAACAGCAGCTAAAATTATTGACCCATAAACAGGCGCTTCAACATGGGCCTTAGGCAACCAAACATGAAAAATAAAAATTGGTAGCTTAATAAAAAATGCTATAAAATAAACTAAATAATCTCAAAATCCTATATTAATTATTATATTTTTTATCAATAAATTAAAATCAAATGTTATATTATGCTTATAAATTTCAAATAAATAAATTAATAAAGGCAAAGAAATAAATATTGTATATATTAATAAATAATAAGATGCAGAGGTTCGTTCAAAATTTAACCCTCAATAAATAATGACAATAAACATAGGAATTAATCTTAACTCACAAACATTAAATAAAATAATATTAAATTTATAGAAGAAAAATAAATAATTAAAATTAATAATATAATTTCAAATATTAACAATTTTTTCTCATAATTTATTTTAATTAGCCTACCACTCCTCTCCTCCAACTGAATAACTATTTTTATTAAAGCTAAAATTCAAAATCTTAAAGCTAATAAAAAAAATGAATAAAAATCAAACCCTATAAATATTCTCACCCTAATTCAAATATCATCTTTAAATATAAATTTAAATAAAAATAAAAATCTAAAAATAAAACATGAATTATAAAAAAATATAATTTTTTTATTTTTTATTAATAAAATTATAAATATAAAAAAAAATAAAAATTTTATCATATTAATTCAAAAAAAATAAATAATAGAATAATTTAATTATACTATAGTTTATACTAAAACATTAATTTTGTAAATTAAAAATATTTATTATAATAAATTTGTGTAAAATTATAAAATATTTTAATATAAAATATTAAATAAATTTTTAATTTTTTAATTAAAACTTATTAATATTAAATAAATAATATAATTCATTCCCATGAAAACGAACAATAATTACCAATAATGTTAATCCCAAAACTCCTTCACACACACTAAAAACTAAATAATAAATTATAAAAATCTCCAAATTAAATATCCTAAAAATCATAAATATAATTATTGATAAAATTAATACTATTAATTCAATTATTATTAAAATAATTAATATAAATTTATATATAAAAATTAATAATAATAAAATAATTATATATATATATGTATAAATTAATAAATCAATATAAATAATTATATAATTATTTTATTATATAATTCAAAAAATAAATCTATTTATGCCATTAATCTCCAAAATTAATATTCTTTTTCTAAACTATTTTTTGAAATTAATTAAATTTTCATTGATTTTTACCAATATATTCAATTTAATTAAACTTTAATTTTTTCAACTCCTCTTATATATGAATAAAGAATTACTTACTTTTACTATTTTAATTTTTTTAATATTTTTTATTATTTTATTTTTACTAGCTACTAATAACAGCTCTATCCACCCTATCTGAATAATTATCTCTATTTTAATTTTTAGAATATTTATTTGCATAAATCTTTCAGTCTGACAATCTAATTATATTTATTCTATTATATTATTCTTAATTATAATTAGAGGCTTATTAATTATTTTTCTTTATTTTGCAAGATTAATCTCAAATGATCAAAATAAACTTAATAATTACAACCCCTATTTACTTATATTATTCATTTTAAATTGATTATTATTAATTAGATATATATATTTCAATTTACCTTGACCTAACTTATTAAAAAATAAATTTAATTATAGTGATTCAATAATAATCTTAAAATTTAATGAAATAAATTATCAAAATATTATTAACCTTTATGAATACCCATATAATAATATAACTATTAGCTCAATATTTTATCTACTAATTTCATTATTTACTATTATCAAAGTTTGTTCTATTAAATTATTCACTATACGTAAAATCAATTAAAAATTTATTTATGAATAAAAACTTAATAATATTTATTAATAACTCTTTACTTAAACTCCCTACACCAATTAATATTTCTTACTGATGAAATTTTGGATCATTATTAGGAATATTCTTATTTATCCAAATTTTAAGGGGCTTTTTTTTATCCATACATTATTGTTCTAATATAAATTATGCTTTTAACAGAATTATTCACATTATTCAAAATGTAAAATTAGGATGATTATTGCATAATATTCACATAAATGGAGCTTCAATATTTTTTATCTGTATATATATTCATATTAGACGAGGATTATACTATAATTCTTACAAACTTTTTAATACCTGAATAATTGGAGTAAGAATCTTCTTAATATCCACAGCAACAGCTTTTTTAGGATACGTTTTGCCATGAGGCCAAATATCATTCTGAGGAGCAACAGTTATTACTAATTTAATTTCCACAATCCCCTACATAGGAAATATAATCGTCCAATGAATTTGAGGGGGATTCTCTATTAATAACGCAACTTTAAATCGATTTTACTCTCTTCATTTTATTATACCCTTCCTCTCTCTAATTATATTAATAATTATTTTACATTTATTTTTCTTACATAATACAGGATCTTCTAATCCTTTAGAAACTAATAGAAATCTCTATAAAATTCCATTTCATATTTACTTCACGATAAAAGATAATATTACTTTTATAATTTTCATCATAATTTTTTGAATTATTAATCTAGAATATCCATATATATTTAGGGATCCTGATAACTTTCTTCTCGCAAATCCTATAATTACACCTATTCATATTCAACCTGAATGATACTTTCTCTTTGCTTATGCTATTCTTCGATCAATCCCTAATAAACTAGGGGGGGTTATTGCCCTATTAACATCAATTTTAATCTTATACACCCTTCCTCTTTTAACCCCTAAATTCAATTCATTAATAATTTATCCTATTAACCAGCTATTATATTGAATTTTTTTAAACACATTTATTCTCCTTACTTGGGCAGGAGCCCAAGTAATTGAATATCCATTTATTAGAATTAGTCAAATTTTATCAGTTATTTATTTTCTTTATTTTATTCTTATATCTATCATAATAAAAATCTGAGATATTATTTTATTAAATTAAAAATTTATTTTTATTATTTATATTTAACTATTAACCAATAAAAAAATTATAAATTCATAAGTTAATGATCTTGATTAATAAGTTTATGTTTTGAAAACATAATAAAGAAATTCAAAATTTTCTATTAACTTCCAAATTACTTATTTTTAATCTCACACACACCACACAACTTAAGCCCACTTTATCTCTATTCTATAATAAAACAATAACTATTATGAATTTTATTCTTAAAATTAAAACTAAATATATTAAAATAATAGGCAAAATAATTTTTCAACATAAATATATTAATTCATCATACCGCATTCGAGGTAATAATCCTCGCATAAAAATAATCAAAGATCTTATTAAATTAATTATAACAAATATTAACATAGAATATAAAAGTAAATTAGTAAATAAAATAATTCTAATAAATCTAAAAAAAATAATCATACCATATTCAGATAAAAAAATTAATGTAAATCCCCCCCTAAAATATTCAATATTAAACCCCGAAACTAACTCTGATTCGCCCTCAATAAAATCTATAGGGCTACGATTTAACTCAGCCAAAATTCTAATAAAATATAACAAAAATAAAGGATATAAACTAACTAAATACCAAATATAAATTTGATATTTATAAAAATCCAAAAAAGAGTATCTTTCTCTTATAATTATTAAAATTAAAATAATTAAAATAAACCTTACTTCATAAGATAATATTTGAGCAACAGATCGCATAGACCCTATTATTGAATAAATTGAATTTGCTGACCATCCTATAAAAATAATGAAATACCCGCCAATAGATATAAAAATAATTATTAATAAAATAGAATAATTTAAATAATAAAAATTAGTAGCAAACGGATATAATAATCATATAGATAATATAGTTACAAATCTCATTAAAGGAGTCAAATAAAATAATCGATAATTAGATTTATAAACATAAAATAATTCTTTATTTAATAATTTAATAGCATCGCTGAAAGGTTGCAAAATACCAACTAACCCGACCTTATTAGGACCTTTACGTATTTGTACATATCCTAAAAATTTCCGCTCTAATAAAGTTAAAAAAGCAATCCCTAACAATAAAATTAATAATAAAATTAATAAATTTAATAAATTTAAAACTAAATAATAATAAATATTTTTAATTATTACTTATATAAATTATTTTTATATATTTATAAATTCTAAATTTATTACACTATTCTGCCAAAGTAATCTACAATTTTTATAAAATTAATATTATTCTTTAATTTAAAAAAAATTTCAAATAAAAAGTCCTTTCGTACAAATTTATTTACACTTTAATTATAGATAAAATCCGATCTGGCTTACGCCGATCTAAACTCAAATTATGTAAAATTTTAATAGTCGAACAGACTAAATAATTAAATTTTTCCATCTAATTTTTATTTTAATTCAACATCGAGGTCGCAATCATTTTTTATAATATGATCTTAAAAAAAATATTACGCTGTTATCCCTAAGGTAATTAATTTTTCAATAATTTTTTTTAAAACTTATTCATATTTTCATAAATATATGATTATCTATTAAATAAAATTAAAAAAGTTTATAAAATTTTTTAATCCTCCCAACTAAATATAATTTTATACTAAATTTAAAAACTAATGTATTTTAATAAAAATTATATTAAATTCTATAGGGTCTTATCGTCCCATAATATTATTTGAACATTTTTATTCAAAATTTAAATTTTTATTATTTAATTTAAAAAGCTTAAATCTCATCCATTCCTTCATTCCAGCCTCCAATTAAAAGACAAATGATTATGCTACGTTAGCACAGTCAAATTACTGCGGCTATTTAATACACATCATTGAGCAGAACAAATCTTTAATTATTTTCTAAAAACCATGTTTTTATTAAACAGGCGTCAGTCATGATGCCCCGGAGTCGTTCCATCTCCAACTGGAGGTCCGACCCCTCGGCCGGTCTCTCGAGCTAAGTAGCCGAGAGAAATATGGCCATCAGGAGGTCCTCGTCCACAAGATTGTGGACGGACCACAGCGGAGAGAGTATCCATGCCGCCTGGCGGTGGCGAGTGAATACCTGTGGAGGGACTACCCCCGAGCGGAACTCTACGTGTCTGTCATCGGACAACGATTCCCGCTCGAGGATGACCCTCTATTTGCTTGCATTTCGCAGGGCGGAGGGAATGGCCTACGTTAGGTTGTGACCAAACCGTTCAAATTTATTGGTCCCCTATAGGGCCTATTAAGACGCTCTACCCGAGCACACCCCGAAGACCTACACTACACCTCTCTCATCTGAATTGCAGGCCACGGTCGTCATCCACTTTAACCGCCAAGTGGAAAGGTAAGTATTTTCCGGGTCAATACTCGACCCGAGCTTCTTCGAATGAACTGATTCTGACCGGATTTTTCCGAAATATCCAGGTTTTCTGCAGCTCCACAGCTTCACGATTCTCCAGCTTCAGCCTTCGCGTCTACGGCACCGCTATTCGATCCACGGTCCGCTCAATGTCGGATCAAGAAAGGCAATTGACGAAGTAAGTATTCAACAAGGTAAGTATTGAATTGAATTTAAATATTTTACTTCTTCTTCTTTTCCTTTCTTTATCGTGCAACAATTCTACAAAAAGTCTTTCCGTGTTACGCGTATTTCAATTTACAAAATTAACCGCTTTGTACGGAGACAGGATCGGGTTACAATTTACGAACCGACCAGCTTCTATTAAGAACGACTGATTCTAACGACCGACTGACCTCGAGGCCAGTCCGCTCTCGCCTTTTATAGGAGTGATTTCCCCTTTTTCGACTTCCGCGTGCGCGCCATCTAATGTTTTTGCGTAGGTCGACTTTAGCCAGGTCGAGTTTGACCAATTTAAGTCTGCTCAGGTTGATCAAAGTAGCGCTGGTCCTCGCTTGTCCAAACGTCCAACGATTGCATGCCGACTCCAGGCACCTTGTGAAAACCAGAAAACAGCACCGCTCGCGCACAATACCCCGACGTCCACCCGGATCATTTGCACCATCAGCGCGATGCCAAACGTTGTTCTGCTGCCACTGCTTTATCCAATCGCAGCCGTACCGCATATTCTATGTTAACCCGATCAAACTTACAAATCCCATTGCTTAGTTTATCGTCTCGTTAACACATGGATATATGTACCATCCTCATTTAATTTAATATTAAGAATAAACACAAAAAAAAGAACCGGTACTGATAACTAAAATAACCCTTTTGATAATGTTTTAACGCACCTACAATTTACTTAATTAATAAACTCAAAATAGTGTCTTGTCAAAATCAGATATAAATGTATGAGTAACCAAACGCAACTTATTTTAGTAACGCAAAACAGAATTCAGCATAAGGCCATGTCCAGAGTACAAAAGAAAATAACTTTAACATATATGCGTCTTAGTTTCTAAACGCATCGCAGATAACAAAACTTGATACCAGATCGGGTCGAAATCCAACAGCAGCACAACAATAGTAAACAAAAACTAAAAATCGAACTCGGTCTTTCACACTTACAATTTTAGTTAAATAGTTAAGTCGGCTTAATGCCCTGTTATAACCACGTATAACAACGTTAATCATCAAACGCAAATTGTCTTTATTAAAAAAATAAAAAACAAAGTTTGGCATAGGGCCATGTCAAAAAAGAACAAAATATAGATATCATCGATGCCTTCATAAACCAGAAAATAAAATTTATTTGAACAAAATCAAATCGCACGTCGCCAACCAGCACTCGCCTCTTACTCCGTGGTTCGCGCGCCCACTACTCCACTCGTTGCAATACCAACTTGCGGTCGTCGGTCCAGGTCGACGTCCCCCGCTAGCTCTCGGTCAGGGTCGGCCAGGTCCACTATGGATTCTCCGCCCCGCGGAAAAAGGTGCTCACGCCACCGGTATTTAGCAACCGGAGGTCGTTGCTAAATACCGGTTTGCTGCCGCCCACTCTTCTACCAAACGCCCGCAGAGATTTGTGCTGGCGGACCCCCATGCTGAAGACCATGCGTTGAAGTTCCCAGCGTGAGGGTCGGCCAGGAGCGGCTGTACCGGACCAACCAGTCCGTTAATGTGTCCAGCCACTCCCTGAATTCCCCCAGAGGGAGAGGCAAGTACACCCCCATCCCCTCCCTTGACCGCCACCTTGTCGTGGTGGGAGGGCTCACCCGAAGACATTTTGGGTGCCCAGAGCGGTCAGTACGAAGTCCTCGGACTTTGTACAATTGCTCCCCAAGTTCTGGGAAGTGCTCCCCAGTCTCGGGGGGGCTCCTCCTGGGGTGGAAGAGTTCTTTGCATCCTGGGGGGACGGGGCCCACTTCCCCGCAGGGGCAACCCTCTTCGGAGGGGACCCGTATGTGGTAAGGGACGGCAACCCGAAATTTAAACGCCCGGTGGCACGGCACCGTTAGGGAAAGACATTGCACGGGGCTGCTGCTCCAGTCTTTCCCGCCGAGCATGGGGTTCAGCCCTTTTCAGAGCTCCCTTTTCGGGGCCACGGGGGGGATGTGGGTGCCGTTCCTCTTTGTGCCTGGGGCCGGGACGGCAGCGCGGGATCTTCTGCGTCGTTCGCGGTCTGGCATGGGGGAAGACAGCGTCCCACAGTAGGGTGAGAGACCCTTTGTTTCTGTGCAAACGGCGGAAGGACGTGGCCCTCTCTGTACGCGCACAGAGGCGGGGTGACTGTTGCCGGGCCACTCAGACGTATTCTGAGCTCAGGCCGGTAACAGTGCCTCAGGGTGCTAGTGGAGAGCCTTGGCTCTCTCGTCTCAGCGTCCCTGAGGAGGGCCGCCTCCCGGGCCACTCGAACGTATTCTGAGCTCGGGCCGGGGAGCGGCGGGTGGGCCGTGTGCGCGCCGAGGGCTTACTCCGGAGGTGCAGCATCGGCCTGCCGCCGGGGCCGCTCGGACATATTCCGAGGCAGGGCCCGGCGGCGCGATGGGTGCCACCGGCGGTGCATCGCGACCGTTCCCCTTTCCGAAGCGGTGCACCGCCGGTGCCCTCCTCGAGGATTGTCGAGGAGAGGGTGTTAACACGGTATGCTGGTCGCCACGGCGGGTAAGGCGGGGTAGGGGAGCAGCTGCTCCGTCCCAACCGTCCGTGGGGCCCTCCGGGTGGCGCCGCCCCTTGCAGTGTCCGTGAGGTCAGACACAGAACCCCTGAAAGCCCATGAGGACGTCAAAACCCCATGGGTCAGTAAGGGGCTGAGATCCAGTGCCGGTGCTGTCTTTGGCCGCCGGCCCGTGGTGTATCTCGACCCCCCGGGGAAACTTGGGGCCCCTCGTCGGGAGCGTTACGAGTCATGTTTCGGGGCGCTTTCGACGGCGGTGAAGATATACCCTGGTCGAGGGAGCTGCAAGGGGAAAGTGGGATTATTTTCAAATGGACCCATCAATAAATAATATTATAAATAAAAAAAATAATAACAACGAGGAGGGAAAAAACGCTGGGGAAAGAATCTGGTCGCGGTCCACCTGTCCGTTGCGTTCGGGCGATATATCCGAAGATTCCTCTTCGGTTAGGATGACGCTTAGGCCAACGCGTCCACGTCAGGTTCCCTACAGGAGCAGTGCGAGGTTAGCCTCTGCAACAAACAGAGAACACGTGGTTAGGATGGAGAAGTTGCGCATCACTAGGATTGAAGATGTTAACTTCCAACTCCCCCTCACCCGTCGGAAGGAAACCGAAGGGACGATGGAGAACCCACTTCCAAGCACGAGTGGGATGAGGCATGACCCCCCTCCATCCCCGTTGATGAGTGCGAAGGACAACGAGGTCAGGCCAGCTGCGGAAGATTTTTCTGCACGTGTGCTGGGATACAACCATTCCTGGCTCAAGAAGGAGAGGACTTCCGCTCATGATGAGAATATGGAGGCAGACTCCATAGATGGCGAGGAGATCCGCGATAAGATCGCACAGGAGAATGACAATATTTCTGTCACCAGTTCGGTGGCAGAAAATATAGTCGAGGAGCAAAAGGAGAAACGGGGCAAAGGCCATCAACCGGTCATCGGCAAACATGTCGGAAGGCGCCAAAAAAAGAAGGAAGCTCAAAGACGCAGAAAAGAAGAGAAGAGAGATAGAAGGGCGGCAGAGTCGCTGCTTCCGGATCCTTCTAAATCAGCGAGGTGGAAACGTCTCCTCAACGATGAAAAGGAGATGGAAGAGTTGCTCTTGCTGGAATCCACCGAGGTAATTGCGGCGCAACTCATGGAGCATTCCACCATCCTATATAAGGTGGCGGACTGCTCCAACGGAATGAAAGGGTCTCTGGTCAGGAAGGTCAAAGACACTGTAGTCCTGCTGAGAGCAGCTACAACAGTTATGGCCAGACAAATCAGGGAGGGAGAGAACCCTGAGCTTAAAGAATTCCGTAAGGAACTGACAAAGCTCCGGGAGGAAAATGCGGAGTTGAAAAGGGAGGTGCGAACTAGAAAGCTCCTCTTCCTCCCCTTGTATTTTTACCCGCCCCATACTCTTCCTCATCTAGGGACATTACCCAAGAACACAAGAAGGAAGAGGCTGGTGGTGAGGTCGGATGAGGAGGATTATCGGAATCCCACCTCTCCTTGTTTAGCGGGAGGGACTGCCCCCTCTCCCCTTCCTATACAGGGGGAAAAGGATATAAGGGAGGATATGAAGATGGACACAGCAGTCCCCCCGGCAAGGACAGGTCCCGTAAGACAGGCGGGATCGACGATCAAAGGGGTACCGCGGCCATCGAAGGCCTTCCCTCCGAATCTGCCCGAGGAGCTGAGGGCAAAATATAATGAGCTGATGGACCAAAAGGATGCAGTTCTAGCACTCCTGGATCCCATCGCGAAGCAGATGGAGACGCTAAGGCTCTCTGGAGCGGTGGTTGCTCCAAAAAAGCTTGTTCCGGCTCCGCTTCCTGTCCCGTTTACCGCTGGAGAGGAGGCTAAGGCCTCTAATCCCCGGGGAAGACAAGAGCAGAATCACGTGGGACCCGCTCCCACGGCCCCTGACGCAAAAACGGAGGGACCGCGAGAGGGTGGAAAGAGGAGGAGGAAAGGGGAAAAGGCCCGCGGAGGGCAAGATCCACTGAAAGCGGGACCCCAGCCGCCTCCCAAAAAAAAAGGAAAAGCTGCCTTCTCCAAACCCAAAAGGGGCCGACAAGGCCCTGTCGAAGGGCAGACACAAGCCCTCAAGGGTAAGGCGAAACCCACCGAAAAGACAACACTTTCGCCTCCCCCGCTCACAGGGAAAAAGGAGACATGGTCGGAGGTGGTAGAGCGTAAAGCTCGCAAAAAAACCACCAAAAAAGGTGACAATCGGGCTCCGGCAACCACGAATGTTAAGGCGAAGGCAAAGGAGCCAGGCAATAAACCACAGGGCCCTCAACCTAAGCCTGCGACGTCCAATCCTCCCTCCCAACCAAAAAAGAGGGGAGGGAAAAATGGACGTAGGAGAGTCCCCCGTACAACTGCGATGGTGCTTACATGCCCATCCGGCCAATACAAGGAGAATCTGAGACTGGCGATGGACAGTATAGATCTCGCCAGTCTCGAAATTAATGGCCTGAAGGCCAGAAAGGCAGTTACCGGTGTCCAACTATTTGAGGTTGGGGGTCCGGACAACAAAAAAAAGGCGGATGCGTTGGCGAGCCGAATGCGAGAGGTCCTCGCGGATAAAGAGGGGGTGATAAGAGGGGGAACCCCTCGAGCAGAGGGTACCAAGGAAAGGCTCTAAAAAAAAGCCCGAGGATACCCCTCTGCCGAAAGATGATGGGGAGGGTACGCAGATAGAGGCAAAGCCGGAGGAGCTTGATCACCCAAAATAAATGGCGGTCAGGTTCCTCCAAGCTAACCTAAACCACGCCAGTCAGGCACAGAATCTCTTTTATCAGAGCCTGGCTGAGCGTGGCATCGGGCTGGCCATTTGTTGCTGAGCCCTATAAGATCTCAGCAAAGCTTACGTGGCTGGGGAATGCAAGAAGCACGGCGGCAATCGAGGTCGGTGCTGCAACAAATAACACCCCCCCTCTCAAATGTATTGGAAAGGGGAACGGATATGTTGCAGCAAAGTGGGGGTCCACAACAATAATTAGTTGCTATGTCCCCCCTAGTTGAAGTCCTGCCCAGTTTGACTCACTTCTTGAACAGGTGGGGGATGTTGTCAGAAACATACTCCCTGCCGATCCACTCATAATAGCTGGAGACTTTAACGTCAAGTCTCCGGCACTGGGTGAGTCGAGGCAGGACACCAGGGGAACTACCCTGGTGAGGTGGGTGAATTCGCTCGGCCTTCACGTTATTAACGAAGGCCGAGTGAGCACATGTGTCCGGCCCCAAGAGGAGTCGATCGTGGATATAACGATCGGCTCCAAGGGGGCCAAGAGGATGGTGCGAGGATGGCGCGTGGTGGGTGACTCGAGAAGGGAAACCTTTTCGGACCACCAATACATTGAATTTGTCCTGGACGCCGTGCATTACTGGGTACATCACCCACCTCGAGGCGGGGACACAGGTAGGTGGACCCTCACAAAGCTGGACCCCAAGAAACTAGAAGAGGCCTTAATGACCATTTTGTGGGGTATCCCGGAGGGAGAGGAAAGGCGGGACATTAACCTGGATGTGGAATGGTTGCAGGGCGTTATGCGCGAAGTCTGCGACGCAGCCATGCCACGCGCCAGGGTCCTCCGCCCACGTCACGCCGTCTATTGGTGGACGGAGGAAATAGCGCAATTAAGGCGCTCCTCTGTCCAGGCGCGACGCACCCTCTTTCGTATTCCCAGAAGAAGAAACCCGGAGATCCGAGAGGAGGCCTTGGCTGCCTATAGGGCCGCAAGATGCGCCCTTAGCGCCACTATCAGGAAGTCCAGGGCCAGTTGTTGGGATGAGCTACTGTCATCTCTCAACACGGACCCATGGGGGCGTCCATACAGAATAGTTCTGAATAAGTATAGGAACTGGACACGCCCCCCGTCACGGAATCCCTGGATACTCCCGTCCTCAGGAATGTTGTGGACACCCTCTTCCCGCTAGTGGTTTAGGAGTCCACACTCAACTGGAGTCCCGGCCTGGGGGGACCTTATGAACTAGAGGAGGACGAGGAGATATCCAGCAACGAACTTCAGCGCGCCGTCAAAAGAATAGGATCAAGAAAAGCTCCTGGCCCTGACGGCGTGCTTGGAAAGATATGGGTCTGGGCACTGGACTTTCTGGGAGAACGTCTGAGGTACATATTTAATAAATGCCTCAGACATGGCGCTTTCCCCCAGCAATGGAAGCAGGCTAAATTGGTCCTGCTCCCCAAGGAAGGCAAGGAAGAAGGAACCCCGTCGGCATATAGACCAATATGCCTGCTGGACGAGGTCAGCAAGATCTTTGAGAGGATCATTGCAAAACGACTTGTTCGACATATATCCCGAGAGGGTGGTCTCCACGAGGAGCAATATGGCTTCCGCGAGGGACGTTCGACTGTGGATGCGATTAGTCGTGTTACGTCCCTCACGGAGGAAGCCGTGGAAGGGGGCGGGGTGGCACTTGCGGTATTACTAGATATCGCAAACGCCTTCAACACCCTGCCCTGGGATAGAGTAATGGATGCCTTGTTGCAATACAGGGTTCCTCCCTACCTTGTGGAGATCATCAGACAATATTTCCGGGATAGGAGCCTGGAGTTCGTCACACAAGACGGACTCCAATGCCGACGGGAAATTCGATGCGGGGTTCCGCAGGGGTCAGTCTTAGGACCCCTACTGTGGAATCTCACATACAACCGAGTCCTTTGCCTTCCTCTCCCTCGTGGCTGCCACGCCATCTGCTATGCAGACGACACATTAGTGGTGGCCGCGGGGAGCAGCTGGGGGATACAGCAGCCAAGGCCGAGACAGCGGTGGCAGTTGTGGTACAAAGCATCACTGGTATGGGTCTTAGAGTGGCGGCTCAAAAAACCGAGGCTCTTTACTTTCACAGTAAATCCTCTGGGAAACCGCCAAGGACTCATATCCGGGTGGGAGATACTTCTATCTCGGTGGGGAACCGGCTTAAATATCTCGGTCTCCTACTGGATGGCAAGTGGAAGTTTGGACACCACTTCAATGTCCTTGCCCCAAGGTGAAGCGCTTCTCCACGGCGTTGGGTAGGCTCCTGCCAAATCTTGGGGGACCGGATGGTTGAGTCCGCCGTATATACATGGGCACCGTAAATGCGGTGGCCCTGTATGAATACCCAATATGGGCGACGGATCTCGTGGCCATGCGTTATGCAAAGGACAAGTTCCGACGCATACAGCGCAGCATGGCCGTGAGGGTGATAAGGGCCTACCGCACGGTGTCCCATGCGGCGGCCACGGTCCTGGCGGGTTCGCCCCCCTTGGAGTTCCTGACCGCAATGTACGCGGAGCGGTATAATTGGGAAAGGGGGCTCAGGAGGGGTCATGGCCCTCTACCAGCCAGGGTCAAGAAGACCATCCGGATCCACGCCCAGCGGTCTATGGTGGAGAGATGGAGTGCCCACCTATCTGACCCGAAGACTGCGGGTTAAAGAACCCGCGTTGAGGCCGTCCGGCCCTGTCTACAAGAATGGTTAGACAGGGCCCGAGGTGAGGTATCCTTTAGGATGACACAGGTGCTCACCGGGCATGGGTGCTTTGGTGAGTACCTGTACCGAATCGGCAAGGAAGGTACCACGGCCTGCCACCATTGTAAGGAGGTGAGAGACACGGCGCGGCACACGCTGGAGAAGTGTCCGGCGTGGGACACGCTGCGCCGTGATCTCTGTTCAGTGATTGGCAACGACCTCTCGTTGCCAACCATGGTTACGAAGATGTTGGGTGATGAGAGATCCTGGAAGGCGATTGCCTTCTTCTGCGAACAAGTTATGACGCAGAAGGAGGCGGCCGAGCGCATACGCCGACAAGAAGAGGCGGCGGCAGAAGCGGCGATTGCGGCCGCTGCAGCGGCTGTTGTAGATGACAGCAGCGAGGAGGAACAGGAGAAGGAGAGTGACTCCGATGGGAGCTTGGGTCCCTCCTTGCATCGGCTACCCCCACTGACAATGAAGCTAAGGCCTTGACGAACAATTGAGGGGGGACAATCCAGTCGCCTTCTCCTCAAAGGAGAAGATGACATTAGAGGGGGGCATGGTTGGGGATTGGATGTCTCCACCAAGTGCTCCCCTCCCCCTTATTAGCCCCCCTAGTAACAAACAGGATGGCGAGGAGGTAATAAGATCCCTCCTCATGGTCGCTAAACGCGAATGAGAGAATTAAAAAAGAGAGGGGCCAATAGGCCCCTCTATAAAAACCACACCTCAACGAAAGGTGGCTGGAATGATGTTCCCCCAACCAGAGACGAACGTCTGCTTTAGAGACGGTTGCGTCTCTCCCTCGGGACCTGGGTAGTGCAGGCGGGGGCCTGCATTGCCCTGTGTCGGGTCCCAGAGGAAGGTGAACGGGCGGCGTGGCCCCACTCGTTCACAAAAATAGAAGAAATCAGGTAGGACATCAACAGTCCTATCTGGGAAGGAGACTCAGCGAAAGTCAAATGTCGCCGAGTCTTAAGCGCGGAGGGGACCCACAGTCAGGGATACCGAAGTAATGTAACTGCGAGTCCCGGGTCCCTGCCTGCTCCTCCATCGCGCGGAAGGCCACCGCAGGAGTTTTAGTTGGTAGTCCGGTGGTCCAATATGATCAGGACCACCGGGAGTCCAACATAACCACCATCCCTCTCCCGAGGGTGGTGGTATGCATCAAGAATTTCTCCTGCGTCAAAAAAAAAAAGGTACACCCCATCACCACGGTGGTCCCCCATTGGACGGCCACCAAATCGTCTTCTTTCTCTAACATGGAGGCCAGAGCGGAATTCGCCGCCCTCGGTCTCCATGTTATGGACACGGAGCCCCGATCGTCCCGCACCCAAATCGGCCACCCCCAGGCCATAACCCTCTGCTGCGAGGCTGTGGACAAAAACGTCCTGCGCCTTGCGGCAGTGGTTCAGTTTGGCCTGAAAGATTTTAGCCTTCATTTTGGTTATTAAAGGCGATCAGGTCCTTCAAGAAATCTTCTGTCCCCACCTGGAGATTCCCCCAACCCTTCCCATCTAGGGGATGATCGGTAAGTAGACAATAGGTGGGGGAGGGTGAGGGCGACGTGGTTGCCGCTTCTGTTACAGATTCCAGGGTTGGAAGGTGGAGGGGGACAGAGGGGAGAAGAAGTGTTTTTCCTCTTCCTCCCTCCTCCCGTGGGCCCTGTACTACCTTAACCTTCACAGGTGGGGATTGGGCCTCTTAAGCGTTTCCCTGTGTCAAGGATACGGGGTCCTCCCTCGCATACCTTTTTTTTTTTTCCTTCCCAGTTCTGGCATCGACGTCCGTAACTTCCTCTCTATACTTGGGTAGCACAGCTACCTCAGGGGTTGCGGGGTGAGGATGGGCGGACGCCGATCCAAACGGGATATTCTCTTTCTTTTTGGGGGAGAGGGGGACGGCAGGGGGTTTGGTCCTCACGGCCCCTCCCCCTTCCTTTGCCGGTTTTTTCGGCTAAGGTTTTGTTACGGGGCAGACTTGCCGTCCAATCAAATGGTTGGACGGCCGCCCGCGCCCTGCACAAGTCGAACAGCTCGGGGTCTTGGCCGGGAAGTCCTTGGGTGTGTGAAGTTAGCATCTCAAATGTTAGAATCTCAAAAATAAACTTTATATTTACTTGCATCCAGCATAGTTCTACAGTTCCTGATAAATTTTAACAAAAGTTCCGTCCAATTAATTATTAAAATCGAATTTTTAAAAATGAGATGCTAACTTCCGACAACACTTTACAGCATCTCACCATATTTCGAATACCTGATTACGGGGAAGTAAGAATAAAAAGAGTTCTATCGCCTAAACACGTCCTGTCAATAGTTCTGACGATTAAACAATTATTTTACCCAAAAAATTCATATTTTCGAACATAAATGTGAGATGCCGGTCGATTTTCGACAGTTCTGTTTATTTTAAGACAGTTCTAGTATAGTTTTAGTCATGTACATTAATTTCATAAAGAGTTCTCATGTTAAAAACAATTAAAAATATTTTTAAACAATTATTTTTCCAAAAATCGCGTATTTTTTAATATAAAGCTGAGATGCTGGTCGATTTTCGACAGTTCTGTTTATTTTAAAACAGTCTAGTATAGTTCTGGTCATGTACATTAATTTCATAAAGAGTTCTGATGATAAAAATAATTAAACAAATTTTTAAACAATTGTTTTGCCCTAAAATCGGGTATTTTCTTATAAAGCTGAGATGCTGGTCATTTCTTGACACATATGTATATATATATATATATATATAATTACATTTATAATTAATTAAATATTATATACTACCATTATTAAAAAAATGTGTTAATAAAATAATCTTTTATATAATTCACTAATAATACCATTACTGTTGCTATTAAGTAGTATAGTAATAATTAAGTCAATAATTATTTTTTATTTTTATATTATATATATGTATATATACATACATACATACATATATTATACATACAAGGTTTCCCGAAATGACTGGTAAATATTTTAATGGCAGGTTCTTAAAACATTTTATATATATATATATATATATAATATATATACAATATATATATAATTATATAAAATTATATATACTGTTACGTCCGTGTCAGCTATATAAGAAAATTGATATATCGATCGGTCAAAAGTTTGAAAGAAAAACGAGCGTCGCAAGAAGACGAGTCTGCTTTCGGACGTAACATATATATATATATATATATATGTGTTACGTCCTGTCGGCTCCACATTTTTCCTCCCACGAAATGAACAATAATCGTCCGATCGGTCACAAAAAATGGATCGCGCAATAGAAAAGAACCGTTATTATCAAATAATGTTTAGACCTACTAAAAACGATATCTAAACAAATACCGGAAGGGATCAATAACGAAATCCTCTAAACAACGAAACAGGCAAACACAGCTGCATAATCTTAAGAAAGAAACAAATAATGCCGCTACGCACTGTCGGCTCCACGTTTTTTCTCCCACGAAAATGAAGCAATAATCGCCCGACTAATCATAAAAAGGATCGCGCGACGAAAAATATTTTAAAATATTGAAAACGATGTTAAAAGAAACGACCGGAAAGGGTCGATAGTGAGATCCTCTAAATGAATAAATCGACAAACACAGCTGCATAATCTTAAGAAAGAAACAAATAACGCCGCTACGCACTGTCGGCTCCACGTCTTTACCTCCTATAAAGATAAAGCAATAATTGCCCGACCAGTCATAAGAGGGCCGCGGAACGAAAAAAATGTTTTAAACATTGAAATCGATGTTCAAAGAAATGACCGAAAAGGATCGATAGAGAGATCCCCTAAATAAATAAATGGAAAGAAACAGCTGGATAATCCCAGGAGATAACCAAATGAAGAATCTTCAAATTTCCTAAGAGGCCGTACAGAGCCCACCAATCAGCAACAATCAAAAATAAGGAGGAGAAGGATCTCACCGAACGATAGCTTTTTACACGTCAAAATCTCAAAAATACTCCCGCCCAAATTGTTAACACGCCCTCAAGATTTAATATAAAAAGGGAAGACTCGCGCATTACGAAGACCAAAAAATTTAAAATCAGTCGACAGTACAGCATCAGATTCATTCGGCACAGATTTTTCGGTCGTTCGCTGATTCAAGCAATTCGTTTTACACTGCGGGAGTCCCGATTACATCTTAAAATCTATTAGAGTCAGTGCTCAACAAAGACCACCCGCCAAGTAAGACCACAACTGGAGCCACAACTACACCAGCAGCTAAAAAAAACGCAACAAATCTGCCTAAATAGTAAGTTTAATTTCCTTCTCTTTTGTTTTGTTTTTTTTTCTCATCGTCTCTTTTCTCCTTTATTCAACCCTGTTCTTTTACTAAGTATGCCTAAAATCGCACCGACCCGCCGATTCTCGCGAGCCAACCGAGACCATAGATCGGACACGACCGTGTGCGAAATCGCGCCGTAACACATATTACATTTTCGTAAATCTTTATTATTATTTTTTTTCCTCTTATTATAAACCATTGTAACAAATATCAACCAGAATAAAATCTTTAGAATCGCACTCTTTCCTCCTCTTTTCTGGTTGATGACCTCCGTACTTATGTAACACCCGCGATCCACACACACACACACACACACGCACACACTCATACAAATAATTTTAAAGCCGATATTAATAAGATCATATGTAAAATGGTAAGAATTAATTGAATAAATATTAATCTAAAAATTAAAATGATCGGTAAACTTATTTAACTCTCTCACTCCCTCCACGCAAAAGATCATATAAGGTCCCGTCCCGCGTAAAAGAGATTCAATTCTCTTACGAAAAAGGGACCACCGAGAGAGCGTTCGCATAACAGAGTAATAACGACACCCGTCGTTTACTTGTTTGCTAACCTGCAGCTCGCTCGACCGAGTCACTCGTCGATAAGACTTTTGACATCGGAACAGTTCTTGTTACGCCCTTTCTCTGACTCATCCTCTCTACGGGCCTGGACGTAACATATATATATTTATATTTTATATATAATTATACATAAAAATATATATATGTATTTATGAAAATAAATAAAAAAAAAAGAAAATAAATAGAGTTTTTAATTTACTTTAAATTAATATTTAATATTAATATATGTATAATTTAATCATTAATATTTAAAAAAATTTTATGAAGATATCTAAATTTTTGTAATATTACGCAGCATAACGTTATCTTCCGTAAATTAGTTACATTTTTATATAAGTATTGTAAATTTACAGTTAAATGCTCGTTAGTTCATTTGTGATAAACCATGAATTCGATCAGATATTGATATTGTGTTATAAACCCGGTAAAAAATTTTTATATATAATCAGACAAAAATAGTCGTATCTAATTATACAAATTTATACGAAAATATACGAAATTTGTCCATTTTATATATAATTATTAATAATTATACATAAAATGTTGCAGGCATTGTGTATAAGTATGTATAAGCTTACATATACATAATTCTAATTGTAGCTATCAATCCATTTATATATAAATATACGTAACGTTTTATACGGTGTCATCTATAATAAGGACTCCTCCGGAAGGGAGGACGCTCTTCAGGCGGGCGCGCTAAGGCCCTCGCGTAGTGTCTTCGTTACTCCTCAACCCCCGCCCAGCCACGCTCCGGCTTAAGGGCTTTCGCCCCCGGCGTACTATGTGGCGCTCACCATCATTTCCGCCGCGACCGTCGCGTCTGTAGCAGGAACCGATTCGTACGCGTCCGACACCCAGGTATGCATGCCGGTGCTATGCATCCTGCCCGAGCCGGGGTCCAAGAGGAAATCCGGCTAAAGATGCGCTCTTAACTATCCCTCCACTCCGGTTTCCCGGGGCTTCGGGACAGAGCCTCCCCACCACGTCAAGGTGGCGCATCATCGGGGAGGAATCTAACCTTTTTTTTTTTTTTTTGTTACGAGGGGGAAATGCCTTTACGCATCCCCGGCCTGGTATTGGTTGGCCGGGGTATGTGGGACTCGCCGGCGCTATAGAGGAAGCCCACTAAAACCCCCCCGGGTATCCTTCCCAGACGGTTTATGCAGAAAGGAGGGCCTCGTCATCGGCACTATCCCTCCTCCTGCCCGTCTCGTACACACACACGCTTGGACCTGGGTCCAACGAGCACTCGCAGGAGCGTCCCTTCCCTATTACGACCCCGGGATACCAGCCGGGGTCTTCTCCTTCCCAGATTGCAGTAGACGGAGGTGGAATGTCCGTTTCCTACCCACCTCCGGCTCTGCGTCTCTCCCACACCAGAGACGTAATGGGGCGGGGGATAATCGTGTCCCCCCCTTCATCGTCATCTTCGTCCTACTTCCTTGTCCACCCCACTGCCTGCCCCGGCCCCCTGGTCCGACCGCCCACTTACTAGTGGTGGTTGGCTTTCAAGGGTGGGGGTCTGATGTTGGGGGTTCTCGCCCAAATTCCCGGGAGAGGGAGGAGGGGTCTCACCTTCCCTCCCCCCGCGTCTCTCTCGTCCTTCTCTCTCTCTTTCTCGCTCCGCCTCCTCTTTTGTGCTGATGACTACTCCACAGAAGGAAGCCACCGCTTTCCATTTGTCCTCCCCTTCTGCCATAGCCTTCACTATGGCTACGAGGGAGAGATCCTCTCCCACGGCCGTGGACAATTCCGCCCGGCTTTCCACCCACGCAGGGCACATCTCCAGGGTGTGCTGCGCCGAGTCCAGGGGATCGGTGCAGTGGTGGCACTTGCCCGTAGTCTCCTTCCCAATACGGTCCAGATATTCGCCGAAGCAGCCGTGCCCCGTAAACATTTGGGTCATACGGAAGGTCATTCCCCCCTTCCTTTTTTCCACCCAGGCCTCTAAGTGAGGCCCTATGGCCTCAGCCACCCTACGCCCCGCAGCTCTGCCAGACGGAGAGAGCAGCTGCTGCTTCCACCGTTCCAGCATCTTCCTATGGTTAGGTGCTGCCGCCTCACCGCAATCCTCGCCCGGGGGACGATGTTCCGCCCCGCCTCCCGGAGCCCTCGCATGCGTCGGTACACATCGGTGTACATTTTCGCGAGGAGCTCCACGGGAGGAATCCCCGCCAAAGCAGTCGCCGCTTCGAACGACACTGTACGGTAGGCACGTACCACCCGTAATGCCATTTTCCTTTGGACCCCGTGCAAAATGCCCAAGGTCCTCCGGTTGCCGCTGATATCTTTGGCCCATACGGGTGCCCCGTACAGCATCATGGCGTGAACCGTCCATCCATACAGCCGCCTGACTCGACCGTCAGGGCCTCCCAGGTTCGGGAGTAGACGGCCCAGCGCGGCAGCTGCTTTCTCCAGGCGGGGAACTAACTGGGCAAAGTGCGCGGCGAAGCGCCACCCACCGTCCAGCAGTAACCCCAGATATTTAGAGGTATTTTCCACCTTCGTCTCCACCCCCTCTACCATGACCCAAAGGCTCGGCGGCACACCTCTAGCACCTGGCCGGAAAATGATAGCCTCCGTCTTCTGGGGCGCCACCCTCAGGCCCAACTCCCTGATAGCCCGCGTAATACACGCCGTCGCTACCGTGGCCAGGGCCGAGGCTTCCCTTCCGTTTTCCCCCTCGGCTAACACGATCGTATCGTCCGCGTAGCAGACGACCGTGCAGCCGGGGCGGATGGCCGTTCTTACCACCCCGTCGAAGGCCAGGTTCCACAGGAGTGGCCCGAGGACCGACCCCTGTGGGACTCCACATCCCACTCGTCTCGTAACCTCTACCGCGTCCCTGTTGGTGTAATGCAGGGAGCGGTCGCTGAGGTACGATTGGATGATCCGGCGGAGGTATCCCGGCACGCCGAAGCGGGCCATGGCTCTTTGGATACATCTCCAGGGCAGGGTGTTAAAGGCGTTCGAGATGTCAAGAGACACGCCGATCGCCACCCTGCCCTCCCGCACCGCGGCCTCCGCAAAGGCGCGCACCCTCAGTACTGCGTCCACGGTTGATCTTCCACCGCGGAAGCCGTACTGCCGGTCATCCAAGTTCGGCCCGATGCTTTCCAGGTGCTCGACGAGGCGATTGGCGACTATCCTCTCCAGGATTTTGCCAGCCTCGTCGAGCAAACATATGGGCCTGAATGACAAGGGGGTCTCCATATCCTTGCCTTTCTTGTGCAAGAGGACCAAATTGGCCCTCTTCCACCTCTCGGGGAAGACTCCCAGTCTGAGGCACTTCGTGTATAGGTGTGCAAGATGCCCACCCATCACCTCAAAAGCTCCAGCCCATGCCTTCCTAGGGAGTCCATCAGGTCCGGGGGCCTTGGTGCCGCGGAGTCTCCGCCTGCACCTCTCCATTTCTTCCCCCGAGACCGCCAGCTCCTCTGACCATTCGGGTCCTCCCCCCGCAAAAATGGGGGAGGGGGTATCCTCCTCCTCAGACTGGGGAAAGAGCCCTCCGACCACCCGGTCCAGGGCTTCCGGGGAAAGGGTCTCCGTAGCCGGTGGCCCTCTATTGCGAAGCTTCCCGAGCACCATTTGGTATGGCCGTCCCCAAGGGTTCTCTTCCAAGTGCGAGAGGAGCTCGTCCCACGCCCTAGCTTTCGCTTTTTTTATTTCCAGGCGTAGGGCGTCCCTGGCCACTCTGTACGCCTGGTAGAGGCCTCTAACATCCTCTACCGGCCTATCCTTCTTCTTGGCCCGGGCGTATTTCCTCCTTTGATGGACCGATGACCGCCGCAATTCCGCGATCTCCCCGGTTTACCAGTACGCCGCTCTACGGCCTTGCGGACCAGCCTTGATCCGGGGCATTGACGCGTCACATGCATCAGACATGGCGCCCCGGATCCACTCGACTTCCTGCTCTATGTCCCTATCGGCCTCTCCCGATTCTCCTCTCCCCAGCCACGTGGCCGAAAGGATCGAGGCCATAAAGGCGTCCTCGTTCATTTTCTTTGTGCTCCAGCGCCTAGGAGAGGTCGTCTCTCTCAGCCGTCGACGCTGGAGCACCTGCTCGGGTGTGACCACGAGGCCGTAGACTATGTACCTATGATCTGACAAGGTCTCGACCTCCGTGGCCACCTTCCACCCTAGCACCTTGTTGAGGGTCGCTGGGGAGGCCCAGATAAGGTCCACCACCGACTCTCCCCTTTCCCGTACGCAGGTGCTTATCCCTCCCTCGTTCAGCAGCCTTAAATCCAGTGTCGCGGCCCACTCTTCGACCGCGACACCTCGGCGGTCCGTCCTCGGGGAACCCCACGTCATCGATTTTGCGTTAAAGTCCCCAGAGACTACCACCCGCCCCACTCCAATCCCGCTGATGATAGCGGAAAGGGAGTCCAACCTCTCAGCAAATCCTGAGAGGTCCAGACTAGGCGGCAGGTAGACCCCGATGACCAAAACGGGTCCCCACCTGACCGCCACCCACCCTTTGCCCTTGCCCACCAATGTGGCGGAAAGTGAGGCCGGAGCATCCGCCCTCCATGTAAGGGCTACGGAGCCCAACTCGTCCCCCACCCACGAAGGGTGCTCGGGGATCCGGTACGGCTCCGCAGCAATGCCCAAACCACAACCACGCTCCGCCAGAGTGTGCACAAACAAGTCTTGCGCCTGACGGGCGTGGTTGAGATTTGCCTGCAGGACCCGAGCCACCATTTATTTATTATTTAAATTTTGATTCGGGCCTGCCTCCGATCCCTTTAAAGAAGAGGGGCTTTCGGGACCCCTTTCCCATCCTGTACCCTCTCCTTCAGGGGGGTAATCTGGGGTGAGGAGATTTGTATCCTCGTCCTCCTCTGTGTTTCCCTTCTTCACCTCGGTCTCGCCCACCATCCCAGCTGTCGCTGTTCCGGCGGGTACTCCTTCCAGAGTATTCTCCCCTTCTATGATGGTGGGGACATCCTCCGTTTTCTCATTTCTCTCCATTTTTTCTCTCCCCTCCTTCAGCTGCTTGTTGGGGGGTGAGGAGCAGGAATTGTTGAGGTCTTTAGCTTTTTTCTCCACTTCCCCCTCTCTCTTTTTCTTCGGTTGCGACCTAGGTGTTGACGCGCCGCGGGGTGTGGGAGTTCCCCCATCCACTGCCCTCTTCGCCGCGTCGGGTCCTTTTTCCTTTGTAGAGGATCCTTTTCCCCCTATAGAGGAGGGTTTCCGGCCAGTGCTCTCCCCTACAGGCCTGCGTGTTTCCCCACTAAAGGCCCCGGTAGTTCGCCCAGTTATTCGACCACCCTGCGCAATAGGGCAAGCCGCACTCCCCGCCCTATGTTTTGCCGGCTTCCCTTTATCCGCGCATATGGGACATCTGGGCGCCGCTCTACAGTCCGCCGCTCGGTGTCCCTCCTCCCCGCACTGGAAGCAATCGAATCTTCGTTCCACGGTTGCCGTGCATTTCGACTGTACGTGTCCCCTACCCAGGCATTTAAAGCACTGGAGGGGCCTCTCCTCCAGCAATTCAACCCTGGCGTGGGCCCACCCAACCCTTATTCTGCCGGCTTTCGCCACCAGATTGGCGGCAGCTGCAGGGCATTTGGCCCACGCCGAGCCCATCCCGTTGGGGGCTCTTCGTATCGTCCCCACTTTGATGTCCCCGTGGGCACATCCACCGACTTCCGCGATTGCGTCCCTTACCTCCGAGGCCTGGACTGCATCGTCCAGGTCCCGAAACAGAAGCTCCGCAGTCTTGGTAGGGAGGGATACCCTAACTCCCTCCGCCCCCTTCAACGTCTTCCTAAGTTTGGAGGCAAAAGCCATAGCCTTTTGGCTGGCTCCCTCACCTCCCACTTCATATATAATCGCCCCTGTCAGGGCCCTCCTGTTCCTGAGCTCCGTGATGTTGAGCTCAGTCAGGTCGATCTGTCCTTTCGCACGGCAGACCATTTCGCTGTATTGCCCCTCCGGGCATGTAATAAGGACAACCGCCACGGTGCGGGGTCCCTTATCGGCCTGGAGGCACCAGCTCTCTTCTTCTTCTGAACCCCATCAGGGGGTCCAGGTGGTGGTGGTCTCTTTTCCTTTCCCTTTACCTTGGTTGTCGGGGGATGCGGTCTCCTTCCCGCTCCTTAGCTTCCCTTTCTTTTCCAGTGCCGCCGCATATGTGAACCGCTCCTTGTCGGCTGCCCGCGACGGTCCTGGGACTGGTCCTCCTCCGCCTTTAATTATGGCGGCTTTAGTTCCCGCTCCTCTTTCTTTTTGCCCTCTGAAAGGGCCCTGATCTTCTCCCACAAAGGTCGATCCCAAGGCGAGGTTTTCGGCGTACCTAACCTCTACCATCAGGTCTCCCTCCTTGAGATACTTCCGCCCTTTGATAACCTTTAAGGGCCTCGGACACGACCTCCTCCACATTCCATCCCACCTCGGGGTTGGCCCTAATTCTTATCTCCTTCTCCTCCATGAGCGAGAGGGAGATTGGCGGTTTTTTACCTCGGGGTTGCGGTACCTCCAATTTCCTCGCCGCCCCCTTTTTCCTGTTCTTCCTTTGGTTTTTCCCTTCCCTTATGTCAGGTCCCACCTCCCCTTTTGTATTTGGGAACTTTCCTCCTTTGTATGATCCCGCGGGGGATGTGTTTGTCCCCATGGATTTGGGAGCCACCGAATCGGTTTCTGGGGCCCCTTTCTCCAGGAGCGGTTCGGTCTCCATCTCTTCGCTGGAGCCTTCTTCCGCGTAATTAACTACTCCCATACCCTCTCTGCTTCTCGTACGAGGGGCAGGGGTAGGGGTACCTGGAGCCACCTCCAGGGGAGGTTCTTTCCTCCTGATGGGCGTACCTTCTTCTACTCTTTTCCTTAGGAGTGCATTCTCCTCTTTAAGCGCGGTTTCTCTCCGCGTCAGCTCCTCCATCTGGCGCTGAAGGGAACCGCTCGTTTCCTTCAGTTCTTCGACGTCCCTTCTCAGCTTTGTGTTTTCCTCAATGAGGGCCCCAAACTAAGCCTTGGTCTCCTCCAATTGCCTCCTTACTTCGTCAGAGGACATGCTTCCCCTACTGGCTAGGGTAACTGCCCCGGCAGAAGTCACTAGCACGGCTTCCTTAAGAAGCCTGACGAAATCTTCTTTGAGGTTTTTGGAGACCTTCGCTACCTTCTCCACAGCCTGTGTTGCAGTGAGTATTTCTGCGCAGACATCAGCTGCCGGAGAATTTTTAAGTTCCTCCTCGATCTCCTTTTGAGATTTCAGTTTTCCCCAGGTTTTGTTTCTTTTCCCTGGCAGAGCAGACCTGTCATAGACCCATTGGAATAGAGCCAGTTTTTCCTGAGCTTGTTTGATCCGGTCCATAGTCTTCTTGACCTCGTACTCGCCCGTAGTTATCGGGCGACCTTGTTTCCTCTTTTCAAAGAGGAAGGACCCGGTATTACTCTGTGAGTTCGTTGAGCCGGCCGATCCCGAACCGTCAACGTCGGAATCATCCTCCACCTCGATAACCTCACTAGTTCCTTCTTACTTGCTCTCCTTTTTGAGCGGTCTCGCCCTCATCTTTTTCAAGACTGGGTCTAAGTTCGCTTTTTCCAAATCAGTCAGCGACCTAGTTTCCCTGACCACAGGGACACCAACGGCCGCCCCGACCGAGGCTCTCCTTCCTCTTCCTCCCGTGAGACTCGTAGTGTCTCTCGTTACGCCCATCTCCGTATTTGTTTTTATTGGCGCCAATTCTTGTTAGTTCCCGCTCCCCGCTGCGGCTCCGTCACCCAGGGTATACTTTCACCTGCCGCAGAGTGTCCCGAAACGTGACCGGCAACACTCCACGACAGGGCCTCAAGTTCCCCCGGGGGGGTGACATACGACACGGGCCGGGGGATATACATCCCCGGCACTGGTCCCTGGCCCCTTACTCACCCATGGAGGTTTTGACGCCTCCATGGGCTTTCGGGGGTTCCCGGCCTTCGACCTCCGGGATACCGCAGCGGGTGGTGCCACCCGGGGGGCCCCATGGACGGTTGGGACTGAGTCGCCGCTCCCCGGCCCAGTCTTACCCGCCATGGCGATCAGCTTGCACGCGCCCTTGACGAAAGTTACCTCCCATCAGAGGGCCCCGACGGTGCACCGCTTCGGAAGGGAAACGGTCGCGATGCACCGTCGGGCTCCGTCCCGCCGTCGAACCCTGCCTCGGAATACGTCCGAGCGGCTCCGACGGCTGGGCCGACCCGGCGCCGTTGGGCTATGCCCGTGCGGTCCGCGCCGGCCCTCCTCCGCCTCCCCGACCCCGTCCTCGGAAAACGTCCGAGCGGCTCGGAAGAGGCCCGGCCCGATGGGTCCGGGAGTTCCGGAGATCCATTGGCCCGTCCGCTCCCCTCGCGGCGCGCACTCAGGGGCAGAACCCACTGAGCCGCCTGCACGCGAGATGGAGCCTCATGACTGTGGGACGCCAGCCCATGCCAGCACCCACATCCTCCCAAGGGACGCCGCACGGCGGGAACACCCACACGCGCGGAAACCCTCATGTGCCAGGAGCACTCAGCGGTACCCAGCATGTGGATATCCGGGGGGTATGTGGGACTCTCCCTATTTAAGGGCATACCCACTAAAAACCTCACGAGTGGCATCTTCGGCGATTGTAGGGGAGACTCCTGGAACTAGCGATGCAATACTTCAGGAGCCTCTCCTCGCCACACTCCTTAACTGGAGTTCTTCCTGGGAGGGAGGAAAGAAAGGAACATATCCTATACTCCCCTCCTCTCCAAATCGAACTTTTACTCTGCGGCGGGAGGGCCACTACCTCCTCCCGTCGTGTCTACTCTTCCTCCTGATGAGGGGTGGAGGGGGAGAATCGAGATTTAGAATTTCGACCCTCCTCTCATCTGGAAGGGGTTAAATAGGGAGGGCAAAAAAGAGGGGGAAGTAAGGGCGGGAAGGTCGAGCAGAACCAGTGCTGCTCCCTCCTTCCACTTACTGACATCTTGGCGGCGCTCCCATGGGTGTCGATGGGTGCGCCGTCGCTGGTGGCGACGATGACGGCAACGGGTGCAGCGGAAGTCGGACCGTCACCGTACGCAAGAGGGGCCCGGGTGGTGGGGGAGGTTGGGGTCTCTTGCCAGGAGCCCTTCCCCTCGCCCGTCCCGGTTTACGTTCCCTCTCGGCGCTTTCTTTTTGGGCCATGACCGCCTCGCAAAAGGCGGCCACGGCTCTCCAGTTGTCCTCGCTGCCGAGCATCTTGACGACGACGCTTGGCAGCGCCAAGTCGTCCCCGATAGTCCGGGTTAGGACATCGCGCTCGTCCCTCCAAGCTGGGCATGTTTAAAGGGTGTGTTGCGCGGTGTCCTTCTCGTGACCGCAGTGGTGGCAGGCCTCGCTTGCCTCCCGTCCGATGCGGTACAGGTACTCTCCGAAACACCCATGTCCGAAGAGCACCTGTGTCATCCTAAACGTACTGTTGCCCCACGCCCTGTCCAGCCACTCTTTCAGACAGGGCAGGACGGCCGATATAGTCCTCTCCTCAAATGTTGAGGGGCGCTCGTGCAGCAACGCGATCCATCGCTGCTCGAGGGACTTTTTCTCCTGGAGCTTCCAAGTGCCCAGTATCCTGGCCGGGATCTTGGCGACTCCTTCCATGCGTGCCGCGGATTTCCGGTCATACAGACGTCTGTGTGAATCCGCGACCATATGCAGGGGGGGAAGTCCGGCCAGGATGGTGGCCGCCGCGTGCGACACCGTCCTGTAGCCTCGGACGAGACGAATGGCCAATCTACGCTGGACGCGACGCATCGCGTCCTGTATGCGTCTGGTGGCCATCGCCTCGCCCACACCGGTGCTGCATACATTAGTATGCTAAGGACGGTGTGCGCGTAGACGCGGCGCACCCGACCGTCCGGCCCTCCGAGATTCGGCAGCAAGCGGCTAATCGCTGCCGCCGCCTTCTGTGCTCTCGGGACCAGGCGGTCAAAGTGACCCGCGAAGCTCCATCGGCCGTCGATGTGGAGCCCCAGGTATTTGATCTGGGACCCCACTGGGACAACAGTACTGTCAACATCTAGTCGGGAGGTGGGGGGAGGCTCCCCAGCGGCCCGGCGGTCGTAGAAGTAGACCGCCTTGGTCTTGCTGGGGGCCACCCTCAGGCCAGTCCGGCTTATGGCCCTCACGAGGCCTGCCACCTCTTCGTTGGCCCTGTTTAGGGCTTCCCCCCAATTGTCTCCCTCGGCTACCAGCAGGGTATCGTCGGCATATCTGATGACCCGGCAGTCGAGGGGGAGGGCGGTATGGAGGACCCCGTCGTACCCGAGGTTCCACAGCAGCGGGCCCAACACCGAGCCCTGTGGGACCCCGCAGTACACGCGACGGGTGTGACCCTGGCCCTCTTGGTCCCTGTATTCGAGCCTACGGTGACCGAAGTAGGCTCGAATTTCCTTCACGAGGTAGTTGGGGACGCGGTGGGTGTTAAGCGCGTCCCCGATTGCCTTCCACGGGAGGGTGTTGAAGGCGTTGGACACGTCCAAAGCGACGGCCAACGCCACCCTCCCGCGTTCCACAGCTGACTCCGTGAGGGCCCTGACGCGCAGTACGGCGTCCACCGTGGACCTGCCCTCACGGAAGCCGTATTGTTCCTCGTGAAGGGAAGGGAGAAAATCGCGCGCCAGATGCTGGACGAGTCGGCGAACGAGAATCCTCTCGTATATTTTGCCGACCTCGTCCAGCAGGCAAATTGGCCGGTACGATGACGGGTCACCCTCCTTCTTACCGCCCTTGTGGAGAAGAACCAACTTGGCTCTTCCCCACATTGGGGGGAATTCCTCCTCCACGAGGCATCTATTAAAGATGCCTCGTAGCCACCCGGATAGGTTTGGCTCCTCCAAGGCGAGCTTCCAGACGCGCCCTGGGATGCCGTTTGGGTTAACGGCCTTGTTGTTCTTGACTCCCCGGACGGCATTCCTCAACTCCTCCTCGGTGATTTCGAGATCCCTGGACCAGGCCTCGGCAGCGCCGGTGTTCGCGCTGCCCCAATCGAGACCTCAAGGATTGGGTTTAGTCGGGAACAGAGTCCCGACTATTTGGTCCAGGGATCCCGAGGGGAGGGTTTCCGTCACGGGGGGCGCCCAGTGACGTAGTTTGTTCGTCACTATCTTGTATGGGCGCCCCCACGGGTCGGCGTCAAGAAACGCGATGAGCTCGTCCCACGATCTCGCCCTGGAGGAGCGAATGCGACACTCAGCGCCACTCGAGCGGACCGGTAGTCGCTGAGTGCCTCGGCTTTCCAGGCCTCGTCGCCACGGCGCTGGGCGCGTTTGAGGAGTCTCCGCGACGGAGGAGCGGCGAAGAGACGCGATTTTCTCCGTCCACCAGTACGCAGCCCGGCGCGAGTGGGGCCTGCTTTTGGGCATGGAGAAGTCGCACGCCTGTGTGATCGAGTCTACCAGGCGCGCGACATCCTCCACCAGGCTCCCCACTTCCTCCTCTGGCGGATGGTGTTGCCAAAGGGTGGCCTGGACGGCCGCCGTCAACCTATCCGGGTCTAACTTTTTTAGGTTCCATCGCGGCGGTGGCGCACCGCCGGTCGGGCTCCCGGGCTGGAGGGTGGTGTAACCGAACTCTATATATCGGTGGTCCGATAGAGTCTCTTGGTCGACCACCCCCCATGACCAATTTAGGCGTGCCGCGGAGGGGGTTATCATAGTGAGATCCACTATAGACGCCCCCCGCAGTAGCCGGTCGCACGTGGGCTCGTTGCCGGTGTTTAGTAGGCATAGCCCGAGAGCCCCTATCCAGTCCAGTAGGACCTCTCCCTTGGGGGTGGTAAGCCGGTCTCCCCAGGCTTGCGCTCTGGCGTTAAAGTCACCGGCCACCACCATCTCCTGGGGGAGTATGCTGCGTATGCAGTGCTCCAACTCCCCCAGATACAGCTCAAATTGGGAGAGGCCCCAACTAGGCGGTGCGTAACACGCCACCACCGCGATGGATCCTTATTTCACCGCCACATACCCCCTTCCTGACTTGAGTAAGGAACAGGGGGGTTGTGGCTGTTTGATCCTCGTATGATTGCGACCGTGCCAGAGCCGTCCACCCTCCAATTAGGATGGTTTGATGGGGGTCGGTACGGCTCCGACACGATCGCCAGTCCTATACCACGCTCGGCGATAGTCTGCAGGAGTAAGTCCTGCGCCCGCTGAGCGTGGTTAATGTTTGCCTGTATGAATTTACAGGCCCTCATTGATGTCGGTAGAGAGGGCCTCCGTCGACTCAGACCCCGCACCACGTGGCCGTGGAAGGGGGGCTCCATCCGCGTTCGATGGCGCATTACCCACGGGCTCAATTTCGCCCGGGGTAAGGGTGTCTCCTTTCACGTTACCACGCTTAGGGTCTAAGCGTGGCTTCCTTTGGGGCTTGGGGGAGTCGGAGCAGAGCTCTTTGCTCCCCGCACCCTCCTCGTTTCCTTCCCTGACCGAGTCCGCGCGCCGCTTGCGACACTCCGATGTGTCCATCGACGCGGGCGCAGACTCGGCTGAAGCCGTTTGGTTCGCTTGTGGGATTTCTCCTACAACGACCTCCATCAGGGACGGAATTGGGCTCTTGTTTTCGATTCCCCCCTTCTCCCCTCCTACCGACGGGGTGGGTTTTTTGGAGGGAGGAATCGATTTGGCCTTCTTCCTGTTGAGTTTTTTCGGGGGGTGACAATTCATGCCCCCCATCCTGTGCCCCGCGGGTGCCCCGAAGTCAGCACAGAGTGCGCAGTGCACTTTCTGCTCGGAGCAGGAATTGGCCTTGTGGCCCTCCTTGCCGCAGCGGAAACACATGTTGGCACAGGATCGGTCGCTGCCGCACTGTTGCTGCACATGCCCCTCCTCCATGCACTTAAAGCATCGAAGGGGGAGCCGCGGCAACAGCTCGATGGGTAATTTGTACCACGATATCGGTACCTTTCCCATCTGTGTCAATTTGTTGGCCGCGTCTATTGGACATTGCACCAACACCGTATTGAGGCCGGTGCGGGGGGCCTTCACGAACGCTCCCATCTTGACGTCCGAGAACCCGCACTTACCCTCCCCGGAGATTGCGGCAACAATCTCCGCCCGGGTAATGGAGTCTTCCAGCCCCCGAATGCGGAGGTCGGCCATTTTTTGGGGGCACGTGACTCGCACCCCTTCGTTGTCCCCAGTCACCTCTCTAACACGTTCGGCGAGTTGTCCCGCCTTGCGTGCCTTGTCCTCACCGGAAATCTCAAGGATTAAGGCACCGGTGAGACCTTTCCTTATTTTGAGGCTTCCTTCCTTGATTCCCAGTTGGTCAAGTTTTACCTCCTTTCTGATGGCGGCTATGTTTTCGCCATATTTCTTTTCTGGGCAAGTTATCATGACCGCCGAGGTTTTGGGAACTTTTCTTTTATCGGGTTTCTCTCCCCCCGTTACCTGCCCACGCTTCTGCTTACCCTGTTCACTGGGCGGTGACTGGCCGCAGCAACGGGTACAGTTCTGGAGGGGAGGGGAGTCTGTCCTACTTTCTTCTTTCCCTTACGTCCGACCACCACGCTCCACGGAGTTTCCGTGGTCGGAGAGGGGTCATATGTCCCGAGGTCTGTCGACTTCTTGTCGAAGGGCCCCGGGCCTAATGGTCCTCCGCCAGAGGGTGGAGCCCCAGAGGGTTCCGCATCCTGGCGAGATTTCTTTCCAAGTATTCTCTCATCGGCAGCGGGTACCGGCAGGGAAGGGGGAGGAGAGATCTTGGTGTGAGCACAAACCTGGCTTTCTCCCTTCTTCTTTCCCTTCTTGGCCGTTTTTTCCTTTTGGCTGCTTTTAGGAACCATTCCCTGCGTCTTGGGCTGAGTTGGCGAGGGGATCTCAGCCTCGGCCTCCTTCCCCATTGGCGGCTGAGTATGTGCGTTCAGGGGAGCAGATTGGACCGCCTCCCCCTGTCCGTTCGTTGCTTCGAAGAATCGCAGCATCCTTTCCCTCAAGTCAACGCCTATTTGTAGGTGCTGATTGAGGGCTTCGTACAGGATTGCAAAGTCGCCCTGGACTGTTGGGCGAGTTACCGGTGGGAGTGGTCGAGGGGATCCACTCAAGAGGGGCCCCTGTTCCTCCGTTACGCTCGCGGCCTGCGGTTCTACCTCCATGCAGGGGTCACCAGCCAGGCCCGGGGACACGCATGCCGGAGATAGTCCGCCCCTCCTCAAGGCGGTCTTCTTTGGGGAGACATTTTGGGGCGTCCTCAGCCTGAGAGAATGCCACTCCCCGCTGTCGGAATCAGAATCCCGGTCAGATTCAATGCGGTTCCGTCCTCTCAGGTTCCTGCCCCTTTTCTCCTTTTCACTTTTTGTGATGCTTCCCTCTTCGATCAGGCGAGTACTGAGCTGGTTCGTCAGCACTTTTACCTGATCGGCGAGTTCCGCCACCTGTTTTTTGAGCTCGCTCGTCTCCTTTTCTTTCTCGGCTTTGAGGAGCTCCAATTGGTGCCAAAGTTCCTCCGCTTCAGCGTTGCTCGGCGAGGACGATACAGTTCTGTCGTGAAGGACTGCTGTGGCAGCCATGATGGACGCCACAGCCTTCTTCATCTCCCCTTCCAGTGGGCCCTTGATGTTCTTGGAGACCTGCAGACTCTTGAAAATGGTCACGCAGTTTGCTATGGTATCCGACACCACAGCCGGTGTCGGAGAGTGGAGGAACATCTCCCTCGCCATCCTCTGGTTGTCTCGGCATCCCTCCCAGGCCTGTCCATCGGGCATTGAGGCACCCAGGGCCCAATCCGTGTCCACTCTCTCTCTGGCCTCTTCCCTCGCTCTGGCCCTTGCCTCCCTTTTCTCCAGTGTCCCTTCACCCGTGGTGATGGGCCTTCCTCTGCCTCTCTTGACGAAGCTGACGTCCGACTGCTCGTCCTCCGAGCCAGCATAGTACGACCCAGCGTGCGATGCTGCTTCGTACTCGTCAGGATCACCCGCCACGCTACTGGCGCGTGATCCCGCTGGGAACGCCAAGTCCTCGTCACTAGGAGCAGGAGTTATACCTGTATCGGTATGTTTCCTCCTTTTCCCGCTCGCTCGGCAGCTGTGGCATATATGCCTCGCGTTGTGAGGGCATTTGCTCGTTTTTTTGGCCATTGGAAATTGGAGGTATCTCCTTTCCAACGCCTCCCTCGCTGCCGTACCATCCTGAATGGCCGTGATGGTAGGTTTGCCACCGAATGTCGATGGCCCTGGGTACGAAGGCATAACCTTCCCCTCTGAGCCCTCGGGTATTTCGGGGAATACCCGCCAATAGATATAAAAATAATTATTAATAAAATAGAATAATTTAAATAATAAAAATTAGTAGCAAACGGATATAATAATCATATAGATAATATAGTTACAAATCTCATTAAAGGAGTCAAATAAAATAATCGATAATTAGATTTATAAACATAAAATAATTCTTTATTTAATAATTTAATAGCATCGCTGAAAGGTTGCAAAATACCAACTAACCCGACCTTATTAGGACCTTTACGTATTTGTACATATCCTAAAAATTTCCGCTCTAATAAAGTTAAAAAAGCAATCCCTAACAATAAAATTAATAATAAAATTAATAAATTTAATAAATTTAAAACTAAATAATAATAAATATTTTTAATTATTACTTATATAAATTATTTTTATATATTTATAAATTCTAAATTTATTACACTATTCTGCCAAAGTAATCTACAATTTTTATAAAATTAATATTATTCTTTAATTTAAAAAAAATTTCAAATAAAAAGTCCTTTCGTACAAATTTATTTACACTTTATTATAGATAAAATCCGATCTGGCTTACGCCGATCTAAACTCAAATCATGTAAAATTTTAATAGTCGAACAGACTAAATAATTAAACTTTTCCATCTAATTTTTATTTTAATTCAACATCGAGGTCGCAATCATTTTTTATAATATGATCTTAAAAAAAATATTACGCTGTTATCCCTAAGGTAATTAATTTTTCAATAATTTTTTTTAAAACTTATTCATATTTTCATAAATATATGATTATCTATTAAATAAAATTAAAAAAGTTTATAAAATTTTTTAATCCTCCCAACTAAATATAATTTTATACTAAATTTAAAAACTAATGTATTTTAATAAAAATTATATTAAATTCTATAGGGTCTTATCGTCCCATAATATTATTTGAACATTTTTATTCAAAATTTAAATTTTTATTATTTAATTTAAAAAGCTTAAATCTCATCCATTCCTTCATTCCAGCCTCCAATTAAAAGACAAATGATTATGCTACGTTAGCACAGTCAAATTACTGCGGCTATTTAATACACATCATTGAGCAGAACAAATCTTTAATTATTTTCTAAAAACCATGTTTTTATTAAACAGGTGGACTTAATTTTATTTAAATATATTAAATAAATTTATTTTGCCTAATTCTTTAATTAAATATAAATTATTAATTATTATCAAATTTTTAAAAATAAATTTTATAAATAATTTTATCATTATTAATTTTTAATTTAAATTAATAAAAATATTTTTTTAATTTATTAAATTTATTTTAATTTTAAAATTATAATTAAACTATGCTAAAATAAATAAATTATTAAATTTTTTCAAAAAATTTTAAATTTTAAAACCATTTTTATAAAATTTTTATAAATAATATTAATAAATTTTTAAAATTTTAAAATTAATTTATAGATTATCCCATAAATTTTTAATATAAATTAATATATTTATTGTAAATAAAAATTATTTTAAACTTTAATAAAAATTTACATATTTAAATTTATATCTAAATTAAATTTATATAAAAAAAAATTAAATATCAAAAAAATTGATTAAAATATCTTCTCTAAATAAATATTAAAAATAATTTTTTTATATTAAATTTTATTTATTTATTTAACTCTTTTTCTTTCGAGAAATTTATTTATCAATAATTTTTTTTAATAAACCCTGATACAAAAGGTACATTCAACTAAAATTACTCTAAAAAAATTTTTTTATTTTCATTTACATTACATTATCATTAAAATTAAAATAATTATTTTAAAATTTTTTACTAAAACTTTTTTTTTTTAATATAATTTTATTTAATAATTTATAATATTTTTTCTTATATTTATTTATTATTAATAATTTATTTATTAATTATAATAAAATTTTAATAATTTTTAATTAATCTTTTCAATGTAAATGAAAAATTTTTATTTAAACTAAAATTTTTTTTTATTCTAAATACATTTTCCAATATATTTACTTTGTTACGACTTTTTCCATAAATTTTTATTAATGAAAATGACGGGCAATTTGTACATATTTTAATTAAAATTCAATTTATATATTTTTTTAACTTTACAATTAAATTCAATATTTATAAAACTTTAAAAATTTATTTCAATTAATTAAATTAAATGTAACTCATTTAAATCTTAACTATTCTACATTTTGATTTGAATTATAATTATAATTAAATTTTTAAATTATTAATCTTTTAATATAATTTTTCAACAACAATATATAAAAATTAAATTAAGTAATTCTATTCGTGGATTATCAAATTAATCAACAAGTTCCTCTAAATTATAAAATACCGCCAAATTTTTTATTTTTAATGATTAACATTTAATATTTAATTATATTTTATTTTCATTTAAATAATAGGGTATCTAATACTAATTTATTATATAAATTTTTCTAATTTTATTATTAATTTAAATAAAATTATTTAACTTTTAATATCTATTCATATTTCACCATAAAAAAATTAATTAGTTAAATATATTTATTTATTTATATATTTTATATTTATATATAATTATTTAAATTTATTTTTATTTAAAGTATAAACCGCAATTGCTGGCACTTTATTTATTAATAATAAATTATAATTTTCTATTATAAATTTTTATTTAATTAATTATTATAAATACTAATTTATATATTATTAAATTATTTAAATTTTATATAATTTTTTAAAATTTTATTTATACTTTAAATTATAAAATAAATTTAAAAAAAAAATTAATTTTGTAATTATATTTATTAATTATTAAAAACAAATTATAAAAATAATTTAAATTTAAATTTAATATGAATATAAAATTTAATTTATAATATACATAAAAAAAAAATTAAATAATATTCCCCCCTCCCTTTTTTATATTATTATCATTATTATTAATTATTAATAATTATTTAAATATATTAAAATATTTTATTAATAAATAATTTTTTTTTTCTATATTTTAGGTTTTTAATATTTTAAATTAAAAATAACGATTAATAAGTTTTAATTAATTAATATTAAATAATTAATGTTAATTAAATATTTTAAATATATATAATTAATTATATATTTATAAAAATAATTAAAATATTTTATTAACATTAAATAATAATTATTAAATAATATTAATGTATATATAAATAAAAACTTAAATTTTTAATTTTTTTTACTTTCTATAAAATACTCTCCTTAAATTTATATAAATAAGATTTTTAATTATTATTAATTATTTTATTTATAGATAAGTTTTTTAATTTTAATTTTAATAATATATTTTTTTTTTACAAATACATATAATTAAAATAGTCAATTATTAAATTTAAATAAAATTACTCTCTCGCTCTGAATTTTATTTTAACTAATTATACTTTTTTAATTCTATAATAACTAATTATTTTTAAAAAATCAATTTTTATAATAATTTTATTTATAATATTTTATTATTTAATTTATTAATTAATCTTTATAACTACTTTAATTTTAATAAATTCTTTTATTATTTTTACTAATATAAATTTAATTTAAATTATTTATTTAAATTTACTTATAACCTTTTTTTAAATTAAATTTACTTATCATATTTAATTTTAACTAATGATTAATAGTCAATTTTCAAAAATATTATACTAATTTATATTTATTTAATTAAAGTAAGTAAGCTAATTCTCTAAGCTTTTAGGTTCATACCCTAAATATAGAAATTTTATCTTTCTCTTATTTAATTAATTATTTTTGCTATTTAAATTTTATTAATAACTAAAAATTTATTTAATGATATGCCTGATAAAAGGATTATTTTGATAGAATAAATCATACATAATTTATATATGTTTTCATTTAAATTAATTTTTTTATATTTAATAGATTTAAACTATCTCAAAAAATTTCAAAAATTTTTATGCTTTATAATACATTAAAATATAATATTAATATTCAATATTTATTCAAAGTTTAATACAACTAAAAAATTAATTTTATTTATATGCATCATAATTTATTCATAAAATTTTTTTTAATGTCTTATTTAATTTATTTTTCTTTTATTTCTTTATTTTTATACGATTTATTAATAATTTGTATTATTATGGAAATTAATAATTTTTATTCATTTGTTTTTTATCAATTAAATTAAAAAATAAAAAAATTATTTTTTTATATTATCTCATTCAAGCTTTAGCTTCCTTAATAATAATGTTAACTTTAATTATTAATAATTTTATATATATACAAATAAATTTTATTATAATCAATTTTTTTATCTCTATTATAATTAAATTAGGGATCCCCCCATTTCATTCATGAATCCCTTCTGTAGCTATTTTTTTAGATTGATATTCATTATTTATTTTTTTAACAATTCAAAAAATTATTCCTTTATACATAATTTCACTTATTAACCCTCCAATTTTTTTACTATATTTTATAATTTTAACATCTGCATTTATCTCCGCCTTTAAAATAATTAATTCAATAAATTTTAAAATTTTATTAAGATTTTCTTCAATTAACCAAATGTTTTCTTCGATTAACCGGATAAATATTAATTTTAATTTATTTTAAAACCCTAATCTGATTTTCATATTTAATATTCTATACACTTATCCCATTAATTATTATTATAATTTTTATATATTTTAAAATTTCATTTAGATTTTCTTTAAGTAATAACTTTCCTTCAATTAATTTTAATTTAATTTGTTTGTTATTATTTTTAATTTAAATTAATAAAAATATTTTTTTAATTTATTAAATTTATTTTAATTTTAAAATTATAATTAAACTATGCTAAAATAAATAAATTATTAAATTTTTTCAAAAAATTTTAAATTTTAAAACCATTTTTATAAAATTTTTATAAATAATATTAATAAATTTTTTAAATTTTAAAATTAATTTATAGATTATCCCATAAATTTTTAATATAAATCAATATATTTATTGTAAATAAAAATTATTTTAAACTTTAATAAAAATTTACATATTTAAATTTATATCTAAATTAAATTTATATAAAAAAAAAATTAGATATCAAAAAAATTGATTAAAGTATCTTCTCTAAATAAATATTAAAAATAATTTTTTTATATTAAATTTTATTTATTTATTTAACTCTTTTTCTTTCGAGAAATTTATTTATCAATAATTTTTTTTAATAAACCCTGATACAAAAGGTACATTTAACTAAAATTACTTTTAAAAATTTTTTTATTTTCATTTACATTACATTATCATTAAAATTAAAATAATTATTTTAAAATTTTTTACTAAAACTTTTTTTTTTTTTAATATAATTTTATTTAATAATTTATAATATTTTTTCTTATATTTATTTATTATTAATAATTTATTTATTAATTATAATAAAATTTTAATAATTTTTAATTAATCTTTTCAATGTAAATGAAAAATTTTTATTTAAACTAAAATTTTTTTTTATTCTAAATACATTTTCCAATATATTTACTTTGTTACGACTTTTTCCATAAATTTTTATTAATGAAAATGACGGGCAATTTGTACATATTTTAATTAAAATTCAATTTAAATATTTTTTTAACTTTACAATTAAATTCAATATTTATAAAACTTTAAAAATTTATTTCAATTAATTAAATTAAATGTAACTCATTTAAATCTTAACTATTCTACATTTTGATTTGAATTATAATTATAATTAAATTTTTAAATTATTAATCTTTTAATATAATTTTTCAACAACAATATATAAAAATTAAATTAAGTAATTCTATTCGTGGATTATCAAATTAATCAACAAGTTCCTCTAAATCATAAAATACCGCCAAATTTTTTATTTTTAATGATTAACATTTAATATTTAATTATATTTTATTTTCATTTAAATAATAGGGTATCTAATCCTAATTTATTATATAAATTTTTTTAATTTTATTATTAATTTAAATAAAATTATTTAACTTTTAATATCTATTCATATTTCACCATAAAAATATAAATTAGTTAAATATATTTATTTATTTATACATTTTATATTTATATATAATTATTTAAATTTATTTTTATTTAAAGTATAAACCGCAATTGCTGGCACTTTATTTATTAATAATAAATTATAATTTTCTATTATAAATTTTTATTTAATTAATTATTATAAATACTAATTTATATATTATTAAATTATTTAAATTTTATATAATTTTTTAAAATTTTATTTATACTTTAAATTATAAAATAAATTTAAAAAAAAATTAATTTTGTAATTATATTTATTAATTATTAAAAACAAATTATAAAAATAATTTAAATTTAAATTTAATATGAATATAAAATTTAATTTATAATATACATAAAAAAAAAATTAAATAATATTCCCCCCTCCCTTTTTTATATTATTATCATTATTATTAATTATTAATAATTATTTAAATATATTAAAATATTTTATTAATAAATAATTTTTTTTTTCTATATTTTAGGTTTTTAATATTTTAAATTAAAAATAACGATTAATAAGTTTTAATTAATTAATATTAAATAATTAATGTTAATTAAATATTTTAAATATATATAATTAATTATATATTTATAAAAATAATTAAAATATTTTATTAACATTAAATAATAATTATTAAATAATATTAATGTATATATAAATAAAAACTTAAATTTTTAATTTTTTTTACTTTCTATAAAATACTCTCCTTAAATTTATATAAATAAGATTTTTAATTATTATTAATTATTTTATTTATAGATAAGTTTTTTAATTTTAATTTTAATAATATATTTTTTTTTTACAAATACATATAATTAAAATAGTCAATTATTAAATTTAAATAAAATTACTCTCTCCCTCTGAATTTTAATTTAACTAATTATACTTTTTTAATTCTATAATAACTAATTATTTTTAAAAAATCAATTTTTATAATAATTTTATTTATAATATTTTATTATTTAATTTATTAATTAATCTTTATAACTACTTTAATTTTAATAAATTCTTTTATTATTTTTACTAATACAAATTTAATTTAAATTATTTATTTAAATTTACTTATAACCTTTTTTTAAATTAAATTTACTTATTATATTTAATTTTAACTAATGATTAATAGTCAATTTTCAAAAATATTATACTAATTTATATTTATTTAATTAAAGTAAGTAAGCTAATTCTCTAAGCTTTTAGGTTCATACCCTAAATATAGAAATTTTATCTTTCTCTTATTTAATTAATTATTTTTGCTATTTAAATTTTATTAATAACTAAAAATTTATTTAATGATATGCCTGATAAAAGGATTATTTTGATAGAATAAATCATACATAATTTATATATGTTTTCATTTAAATTAATTTTTTTATATTTAATAGATTTAAACTATCTCAAAAAATTTCAAAAATTTTTATGCTTTATAATACATTAAAATATAATATTAATATTCAATATTTATTCAAAGTTTAATACAACTAAAAAATTAATTTTATTTATATGCATCATAATTTATTCATAAAATTTTTTTTAATGTCTTATTTAATTTATTTTTCTTTTATTTCTTTATTTTTATACGATTTATTAATAATTTGTATTATTATGGAAATTAATAATTTTTATTCATTTGTTTTTTATCAATTAAATTAAAAAATAAAAAAATTATTTTTTTATATTATCTCATTCAAGCTTTAGCTTCCTTAATAATAATGTTAACTTTAATTATTAATAATTTTATATATATACAAATAAATTTTATTATAATCAATTTTTTTATCTCTATTATAATTAAATTAGGGATCCCCCCATTTCATTCATGAATCCCTTCTGTAGCTATTTTTTTAGATTGATATTCATTATTTATTTTTTTAACAATTCAAAAAATTATTCCTTTATACATAATTTCACTTATTAACCCTCCAATTTTTTTACTATATTTTATAATTTTAACATCTGCATTTATCTCCGCCTTTAAAATAATTAATTCAATAAATTTTAAAATTTTATTAAGATTTTCTTCAATTAACCAAATGTTTTCTTCGATTAACCGGATAAATATTAATTTTAATTTATTTTAAAACCCTAATCTGATTTTCATATTTAATATTCTATACACTTATCCCATTAATTATTATTATAATTTTTATATATTTTAAAATTTCATTTAGATTTTCTTTAAGTAATAACTTTCCTTCAATTAATTTTAATTTAATTTGTTTGTTATTAATTTTTAATTTAGCCAGTATTCCCCCACTAACGTTTTTTATTTTTAAATGAACTATAATCTATATTTTTTTATTAAGTTCAAATTTTTATTTTATTTTTATTTTAATGATTTTAAATTCTTTCATTTTAATTTATGTTTATATTAATTTAATAAATCTAATAATATATTTTTATTTAATTATAATTAAGCTTTTTAATAAACCAATATACATATATAAATTTTTTCACTCATATAGATTATTTATTTTTTTCATGATTTTAAGCTTAATCTTTTCATTAATTATAATTTCAATTTAGTTTGTATACAATTTTTTAAAATTAGATATATAATTTTCACCCCACTTAATCAATAAATTTTAAATATTAAGATTTTAAGTTAAATTTATAAACTTTAAATTTTCAAAGTTTACACAATAAAATTTTTAAAAATTTTTAAATCTTAAAAATTTTAATATTTTAATTTTTTATTAAAAATTTCTTTAAATTTGCAATTTAATATTTTTATTAGTTAAACTATAAAATATATAAAAAAATTTATATTTTTATAACACATTTAATGTAATATCAGAAAATTAAAATTTTCTTAAATAAATTTACAATTTATTACTTAAATCAGACATGATATCTATTATTATCTCACTTAAACTTAGTAAATAATTTTATTATCAATAAAAATATACTATGAATAAGTGACTTTATTCAACTAATCACAAAGATATTGGCATTCTATATTTTTTATTTGCAATTTGGGCTGGGATAATCGAATCTTCTATAAGAATAATTATTCGTTTAAAATTAGGATCATCTAATGCACTAATTAATAATGATCAAATTTATAATTCAATAGTTACTAGACACGCATTTATTATAATTTTCTTTATAGTTATGCCATTTATAATTGGGGGATTTGGAAATTTTCTTTTCCCTCTAATACTTGGTTCACCTGATATAGCCTACCCTCGAATAAATAATAAGTTTTTGACTTCTACCCCCTCACTCTCTCTACTTTTATTAAGTAATTTTATTAATGATGGAACTGGATGAACAATTTATCCCCCTTTAGCCTCTAATACATTTCACAATGGTCCTTCAGTAGATTTAACAATTTTTTCTCTTCATATTGCCGGAATATCTTCTATTCTAGGGGCTATTAATTTTATTTCTACAATCTTAAATATACATCATAAAAATCTCGCAATTGATAAAATACCCCTTCTAGTTTGATCAATTCTCATTACAGCAATTCTCTTACTTTTATCCCTCCCAATTTTAGCCGGAGCAATCACAATACTTTTAACAGACCGAAATTTAAATACTTCATTTTTTGATCCGTCAGGAGGGGGTGATCCTATTCTTTATCAACATTTATTTTGATTCTTTGGTCACCCCGAAGTTTATATTCTTATTCTCCCAGGATTTGGGCTAATTTCCCATATTATCATAAATGAGAGAGGAAAAAAAGAAACCTTTGGTGCCTTAGGAATAATCTATGCTCTTATAGCAATTGGATTTTTAGGCTTTATTGTTTGGGCTCATCATATATTTACTATTGGGCTAGATGTTGATACCCGAGCCTATGTTTCAAACAGAGCCTATGTCCGGAGAGAACCTGTGTCATCCTGAATGTACTGTTGCCCCACGCCTTGTCCAGCCACTCTGCCAGACAGGGCAGGACGGCCGATATCGTCCTCTCCCCGGATGTTGGGGGGCGCTCGTGCAGCGACGCGATCCATCGCTGCTCGAGAGACTTTTTCTCCTGGAGCTTCCAGGTGCCCAGTATCCTGGCCGGGATTTTGGTAACTCCTCCCCTGCGTGCCGCGGATTTCCAGTCATACAGACGTCTGTATGAATCGGCGACCATATGCAAAGGGGGTAGTCCGGCCAGGATGGTGGCCGCCGCGTCCTATAGCATCGGACGAGACGAATGGCCAACCTGCGCTGGACGCGACGCATCGCGTCCTGTATGCGTCTAGTGGCCATCGCCTCGCCCGCCCACACCGGTGCTGCATACATTAGTATGCTAAGGACGGTGTGCGCGTAGACGCGGCGCACTCGACCGTCCGGCCCTCCAAAATTCAGCAGCAAGCGGCTAATCGCTGCCGCCGCCTTCTCCGCTCTCGGGACCAGGCGGTCAAAGTGACCCGCAAAGCTTCATCGGCCGTCGATGTGGAGCCCCAGGTATTTAATCTGGGACCCCACTGGGACAACAGTACCGTCCACATCTAGTCGGGAGATGAGGGGAGGCTCTCCAGCGGCCCAGCGGTCGTAGAAGTACCGCCTTGGTCTTGCTGGGGGCCACCCTCAGGCCAATCCGGCTTATGGCCCTCACGAGGCCTGCCACCCCTTTGTTAGCCCTGTTTAGGGCTTCCCCCCAGTTGTCCCCCTCGGCTACCAGCAGGGTATCGTCGGCATACCCGATGACCCGGCAGTCGAGAGGGAGGGCGGTATGGAGGACCCCATCGTACCTGAGGTTCCACAACAGTGGGCCCAACACCGAGCCCTGTGGAACCCCGCAGTACACGCGACGGGTGTGACCCCGGCCGTCTTGGTCCCTGTATTCGAGCCTACGGTGACCGAAGTAGGCTCGAATACCTCTCACGAGGTATTCGGGGACGCGGTGGGTGTTAAGTGCGTCCCCGATTGCCTTCCACGGGAGGGTGTTAAAAACGTTGGACACGTCCAAAGCGACAGCCAACGCCACCCTCCCGCGTTTCCACAGCTGAGGGTCCTGACGCGCAGTACGGCGTCCACCGTGGACCTGCCCTCACGGAAGCCATATTGTTCCTCGTGAAGGGAAGACCTCATCGCGCGCCAGATGCTGGATGAGTCGGCGAACGAGAATTCTCTCGTATATTTTACCGACCTCGTCCAGGCAAATTGGCCGGTACAATGACGGGTCACCCTCCTTCTTACCGCCCTTGTGGAGAAGAACCAACTTGGCTCTTCCCCACATTGGGGGGAATTCCTCCTCCGCGAGGCATGTATTAAAAATACCTCGTAGCCACCCGGATAGGTTTGGCTCCTCCAGGACGAGCTTCCAAACGCGCCCTGGAATGCCGTCCGGGCCAGAGGTCTTGTTGTTCTTAACCCCTCGGACGGCATCCTTCAACTCCTCCTCGGTGATTTCGAGATCCCTGGACCAGGCCTCGGCAGCGCCAGTGTTCGCGCTGCCCCAGTCGAGACCTCGAGGATCGGGGTTAGTCGGGAACAGGGTCCCGACTATTTGGCCCAGGGATCCCGAGGGGAGGGTTACCGTCACGGGGGGCGCCCAGTGACGTAGTTATTCGTCACTATCTTGTATGGGCGCCCCCACGGGTCGGCGTCAAGGGACGCGATCAGCTCGTCCCATGATCTCGCCCTGGAAAAGCGAATGGCGACACTCAGCGCCACTCAAGCGGACCGATAGTCGCTGAGTGCCTCGACTTTCCAGGCCTCGTCACCACGGCGCTAGGCGCGTTTGCGGAGTCTCCTGGCCGCGACGGAGGAGGATCTCCTCCGTCCACCAGTACGCAGCCCGGCGCGAGTGGGGCCTGCTCTTGGGCATGGAGAAGTCGCACGCCTGGGTGATCGAGTCTACCAGGCGCGCGACATCCTCCACCAGGCTCCCCACTCCCTCCTCTGGCGGATGGTGTTGCCAAAGAATGGCCTGGACGTCCGCCGTCAACTTATCCGGGTCTAACTTTTTTAGATTCCATCGCGGCGATGGCGCACCGCCGGTCGGGCTCCCGAGCTGGAGGGTGGTACAACCAAACTCGATATATCGGTGGTCCGACAGAGTCTCTTGGTCGACCACCCCTTATGACCAATTTAGGCGTGCCGCGGAGGGGGTTATCATAGTGAGATCCACTATGGACGCCCCCCGCAGCAGCCGGTCGCACGTAGGCTCATTGCCGGTGTTTAGTAGGCATAGCCCGAAAGCCCCCATCCAGTCCAATAGGACCTCTCCCTTGGGGGTGGTGAGCCGATCTCCCCAGGCTTGCGCTCTGACGTTAAAGTCACCGGCCACCACCACCTCCTGGGGGAGAATGCTGCGTATACAGTGCTCCAACTCCCCCAGATACAGTTCAAATTGAGAAAGGCCCCAACTAAGCGGTGCGTAACACGCCACCACCGCGATGAAACCCCATTTCACCGCCACATACCCCCTTCCTGACTTAAGTAAGGAACAGGGGGGGTTGTGGTTGTCCGACCCGCGTATGACCGCGACCGTGCCAGAGCCGTCCACCCTCCAATTAGGGTGTTTTGATGGAGGTCAGTACGGCTCCGACACGATCGCCAGTCCTATACCACGCTCGGCAATAGTCTGCAGAAGTAAATCCTGCGCCCGCCGAGCATGGTTAATATTTGCTTGCAGGAATTTACAAGCCCTCATTCGTATTATGCTGGCTCCGAGGACGAGCAGTCGGACGTCAGCTCCGTCAAGAGAGGCAGAGGAAGGCCCATCACCACGGGTGAAGGGACAAGGGAGAAAAGGGAGGCAAGGGCCAGAGCGAGGGAAGAGGCCAGAGAGAGAGGGGACACGGATTGGGCTCTAGGTGCCTCAATGCCCGAAGGACAGGCCTGGGAGAGATGCCGGAACAACCAGAGGGTAGCGAGAGAGATGGTCCGCCACTCTCCGACACCGGCTGTGGTGTCCGACACGATAGCCAACTGCGTGACCATTTTTAAGAGCTTGCAGGTCTCCAAGAACATCAAAGGTCCGCTAGAAGAAGAAATAAAGAAGGCTGTGGCGTCCATCATGGCTGCCACAGCAGTCCTTCACGACAGGACTGCATCGTCCTCACCGAGCAACGCTGAAGCGGAGGAACTTCGGCACCAATTGGAGCTCCTCAAAGCCGAAAAGAAAAAGGAGACGAGCGAGCTCAAAAAGCAGATGGCGGAACTCGCCGATCAGATAAAAGTGCTCACGAACCAGCTCAGTACTCGCCTGACCAACGAGGGAAGTGCCACAAAGAGTGAGAAGAAGGGGTGCAGGAACACAAGAGGACGGAATCGCATAGAATCTGACCAAGGGTCAGATTCCGACAGCGAAGAGTGGCAGTTTGTTAGGCTGAAAACACCCCAAAAAGTCTCCCCAAGGAAGACCGCCTCGGGAAGGGGCAGACTATCTCCAGCATGCGTGTCCTCAAGCCTAATTGGGGACCCATGCATGGAGGTAGAACCGCAGGCCGCGAGCGTGACGGAGGCACAGGGACCCCTTTTGAGTGGATCCCCTCGACCCCTTCCTCCAATCACTCGCCTTCCAGTCCAGGGCGAATTCGCAATCCTGTACGAAGCCCTCAATCAACACCTACAAATCGGTGTTGACTTGAGGGAAAGGATGCTGCGATTCTTTGAAACAACGAACGGGCAGGGGGGGCGGTCCAAGCTGCTCCCCTGAACGCACACACCCAGCCGCCAATGGGGAAAAAGGCCGAGGCTGAGATCCCCTCGCTAACTCAGCCCAAGACGCAGGATACTGTTCCCAAAAACAGCCAGAGGAACAAAACGGCTAAGAAGGGAAAGAAGAAGAGAGCCAGGTTCGTGCTAACACCAAGATCTCTCCCCCCTTTCCTGCCGACACCCGCAGCCGATGAGAGAATACCTGGAAAGAAATCTCGCCAGGATGCGGAATTCTTTGGGGCTCCACCCTCTGACGGAGGACCATTAGGCCCGGGGCCCTTCGACAAGAAGTCGACAGACCCCGGGACATATGGCCCCTCTCCGACCTTCGAAACTCCGTGGAGCGTGGTGGTCGGACGTAAGGGAAAGAGAAAAGTAGGACAGACTCCCCTCCCTTCCAAAACTGTACCCGTTGTTGCGGCCCGGTCACTGACCAGTGAACAGGGTAAGCGAAAGCGGGGGCAGGTAGCGGGGGGGGGGAGAAACCTGGTAAAAGGAAGGTTCCCAAAACCTCGGCGGTCATGATAACCTGCCCAGAAGGAAAATATGGCGAGAACATGGCCGCCATCAGGAAGAAGGTTAAACTTGACCAATTGGGAATCAAGGAAGGAAGCCTCAAGATAAGGAAAGGTCTCACCGGAGCCTTAATCCTAGAGATTTCCGGCGAGGACAAGGCACGCAAGGCGGGGCAACTCGCCGAACGTGTAAGAGAGGTGACCGGGGACAACAAAGGGGTGCGAATCACGTGCCTCCAGAAAATGGCCGACCTCCGCATTCGGGGGCTGGAGGACTCCATTACCCGGGCGAAGATTGTTGCCGCAATCTCCGGGGAGGGTAAATGCGGGTTCTCGGACGTCAAAGTGGGAGCGTTCGTGAAGGCCCCCCGCACCGGCCTCAATACGGTGTTGGTGCAGTGTCCGATAGACGCGGCCAACAAACTGGTACAGATGGGAAAGGTACCGATATCGTGGTACAAGTTGCTTATCGAGCTGTTGCCGCGGCTCCCCTTCCGATGCTTTAAGTGCATGTGCAGCAGCAATGCGGCAACGACCGATCTTGTGCCAACCTGTGCTTCCGCTGCGGCAAAGAGGGCCACAAGGCCAACTCCTGCTCCGAGCCGAAAGTGCACTGCGCACTATGTGCTGATCTTGGGGCACCCGCGGGGCACAGGATGGGGGGCATGAATTGCCACTCCCCGAAAAAACTCAACAAGAAGAAAGGCCAAATCGATTCTTCCCTCCAAAAAACCCACCCCGTCGGCGGGAGAGGTGAAGAGGGGAATCGATAAGGAGAATTCAAGCCCGTCCCTGATGGAGGTCGTTGTGGGAGAAATCCCACAAGCGAATCAAACGGTCCCAGCCGAGTCTGCGCCCGCGCCGATGGACACATCGGAGTGTCGCAAGCGGCGCGCGGACTCGGTCAGAGAAGGAAACGAGGAGGGTGCGGGGGGCAAAGAGCTTTTCTCCGACTCCCCCAAGCCCCAAAGGAAGCCTCGCTTAGGTAAAACTAAGCGAGGCAACGAGAAAGAAGACACCCTTACCCCGGGCGCAACTGAGCCCGTGGGTAATGTGGCACCGGACACAGATGGAGCCCCCCTTCCACGGCCCTGTGGAGGGGGGACTGAAACGACGGTGGCCAACTTTACCGACGTGAATGAGGGCTTGTAAATTTCTGCAAGCAAATATCAACCACGCTCGGCGGGCGCAGGATTTACTCCTGCAGACTATCGCCGAGCGTGGTATAGGACTGGCGATCGTGTCGGAGCCGTACCGTCCCCCGTTAAAACACCCTAACTGGAGGGTGGACGGCTCTGGCACGGTAGCGGTGGTACGCGGTACGGACAACCACAACCTCCCTGCTCCTTACTCAAGTCAGGAAGGGGGTATGTGGCGGTGAAATGGGGTTCCATTGCGGTGGTGGCATGTTACGCACCGCCTAGTTGGGGCCTCTCCCAATTTGAACGGTATCTGGGGGAGTTGGAGCACTGCATACGCAGCATTCTCCCCCAGGAGGTGGTGGTGGCCAGTGACTTCAACGCCAGAGCGCAAGCCTGGGGAGACCGGCTCACCACCCCTGTTACGTCCCACCGCTGTCACCAGTTGTTACGTCCTCTGCGTTCGCGAGCGAGGTGCGGTTGCGGTGGTTGGTGTACGCGGATCGCGGTGGCCGAGCGGTAAACCTGTCACGATCAGCGTAGCGGTGCACCGGAAATTAGAGGTCGGGACGTAATGGATAATAGGGAGGATGTGAAGTGAGTAGACAATGAGTACAGATTGTTTACGTATACTAATTTTTATGTATTTATCATTATTTTATACTAAACATATATATACAGTTATATTATATTTTCAAGACGATTAGACAACTAAATTACGGACGGGTATTGGGAGGCGAATTGATAAGTGCTTCAGCGGCCGGCAGGATGCATACTCGCCCGAAGAAAGCCTGGGAGGAAATGATCCTCGGTTGCGTAATCCCGAAGTCTATCAACTGCGGGGCACGGGTCACGGACGGTATTCGATAGGCGGTAAGGGCCTATGTGAGGAAGCGACGACCCCGCTACTGGATGCCGGTGGAGTGACAGCGTCGTGTAACGGGTCAGGGGTTGACGACTCCGATGTATGGTTTCCCGGTGGAGGGTAAGTGAAGTACCCGACGGATGCTGGGCTCTGACTATCTGGTAGAGACGCAGCTGTTCGGACCGTCAGATAGGAGCCGCCTTGGTATAGTGACCGGATGAGGCGCTTCAATTGATGAGCACGCCCTGCTCGACGTGACCGACCCATGACGCAGCTAAGAAGGTAAGCGAAATCATAATCAACGCCATAGTTGAATACGCGGAGGGGAATAGACTGGGGTTAGCAATAGTAACGCGAGTGATGAAAAGGGAAAAAGAAAAAAACATACGCGTTAAAGTAAATTGGTAAACGAGTTGACTTGACCTTATCTGACGAGTTGCGGGGACAGGGTGAGCCTTAATGAGTTTACTTTAATATTTATTTTATATTTCAGACCAAGAAGAGCGATCGGAGGAATTGTGAGAGACGCCCTGAGAGAGGCGCGGTTCGTGGACTGACAGGAGGCAGATCGCCCTGAGCGAGGCGCGCTGCACGCTAGGAGGCGGAATGCCCTGAAAGAGGCGCTCCTCGGAGGTGAGAGTCGTTCGCCCTGAGAGAGGCGTGCGACCTAGATAGGGGTAGTCCGGCTCTGAAGGAGGCGCACTACGAAGGATGAAGGCAGAGCCGCCCTGAAAGAGGCGCACTGCTAGAAGGGACGTAGAATCCCCCTGAAAGAGGCGCGCTACGTAGGAAGGATGTAGGTCGCCCTGGAGGAGGCGCCCTACGGTGTAGGTAAGGATGGTTATCGCTCTCTGTCTAATGACACTCCCTATGAAGACGTCTGAATAAAATATTAATCTCTTCGATTATAAGTTACAGATATCTGAGGCTCTGGGTATGTCAAGGCGGACGTCGCGGACCTTGCCACTGGTGAGCGGATAAGGAAAAAGAAAAGAAAAAAAAAATAAAGGAAGAAGCTATAAGGAATACAAGAACGCCCTGGAGGAGGCGCGCGTCGCCGCAGGATGAAAGAGAGAGCCCGACGTAGGCTCGAAGGAAGGATGACCTCGTCAGATAAGTAGCACTAATTTGCCCGATAATTTCAATATTAAAATTAGAATAGAAAGCTTGTCTTTATATTTACAGGTATAGACGCGAGAGGTTAACGGCGAGAAGAATTGACACCGAAAAGATGACCGACGCCCGGAATGGACAGGGGCCGCGAACTGACACAAGTATGTATATTTCGAGTAATTACACGTAGACAATATGATTAATGATTACACGAATATATCTTAATAATTACGACTACGTACTCACTTCACTAAATTGTTATGTGTTACAGGAACCACTGGGGAACACACTGTCACGCGGGTGTACACGAGAATGTGGATCTACAATATTAGTATTACAACATTAGTTAATAGAACTTTCCTTTGACTATGATTTCACGCGCAGACTGGTTTCGGACGCGTAAACGATATTATAGATAGGCGGCATTAATAATTGCCTGGAGAGGAAAAGATAATACGCTTATATTGTTGATAGAAGTAATTCACTGCGAATGAAAATTAAGATAAAATGTTTTTAAAAGTGATAGATAGAATTCGATATGTATTGTGAGCGCCGTGGAAATCGAAAAAGAGAAAGGAAGTATAATAGTGACAGTGGATACAATTAATCAAGAATAAATTTATACGACAGTAAACGTAAGAAACTGAAGGCTAATTAATAGTATTCGCGATATGCTAGTCTCGAAGTCTCTTTGAGTTAATGATTTTGTGTGAATAATACCGAGTAATGAACTAGAAAACACTGATTCGAAGATATAATATTAATTACACTGTGCGAAAATTTGCGAGAGCGTATGTATGATCGAATGTTATAAGGATAACCGATTATTAAATCGTATGAATGACTGTCTGTACGTACAATGAATTTACTGGGTACTGTATGAATCGAGTATTGACTGCTGATCGAATAGTGATTATGCGAAAACTGAATGGTCGGAACGAACCGTACAACAGATTTTACTGTCGGGGCGAAAGCCGAATACTCAATATGATCTGAACTGTCTGGGCAAGAACTGAATACTCTAATGATCTGAACTGTCTGGGCGAGAACTGAATACTCTGTATCTTGAGCACACGGTGCTCCCGTTTATATACCCGTGGTCGCTGAGGGCTCCCACCTTCTGAATTGTAGCGCGCGCAACGTGGTCCGATCCTGGTCATGCTTGTTTGTCACGGGTATCACGCGCCGGGCAATAGTAAGCGGTCACGGTGTTTGTCCGAAATTTTCACGTGATCCGGCGGTTCCTGAATGTTCTAGAAGCTTCGGGACTAGCATTATAATATAATATCTATATTGTTATTTCTAGATATATCGCAATTATTACTAGCGTTACGATAACTTATCTGATTAATTACTTATCGTCGCATTGTATTATACCGTTGTACTTAGATAATTGTAGAGATATGAGAGCATTTTGCTAATTAACTTATTAATTAACAATTATCTATGATGTCGCATAAGGTTATTCGTGGATTACAAGGTCTAAATTAGTCTACAGACGTTAAACTCGCTATTATATAACTATATGTATGTATATTATTATAACTAGTAGTAAAAGTTTATATATATATATATATATATATATATAAGTAATAATGGTATAAATGCACATGTAATATGCCGTGTTATATTTACAATGAATGGATGAGAAGTGTGTAAGTGTGTATAAATGCATAAATTTAAAACAAGTTTATATTGTGAGAGGTTGAGTGTGTAATTTAAATGATACGCATGGAATATGTATGAATTAGCTATAAGATCCGAAACTATTGCGTTACCATGTATATGATACATTGATTATGTGTATGTTAATATATGAATATGCCTGTAATAAGTTTATAATAGGTTTATTGAGAGTGCTTCGTTTGTGCGTACTAATGTGTCACTATGTATATAAATTATTTATAGAGTGTGTGTATTTGCGTGTTACTGGGTGGATAATATGTCTATAATAGTCAGATACTGATTAAACATTGTGTAGATGATAAGTTTATAACGCGCGTACTTTTGTATCACCGGGTATATTAGGTGACTATTGTTATATAATTTTATGGTGTGTTTGTTAAGGAGCGTGTATCTATGTAATTATTTCTGGGTGTTCATTATGCGTTTATACTTGGTTTATGTAGTGTATGATGTGTGTATTATCGTACCACCGTATATATAGGTATGGTCATTTTGTTTATTATGCATATGTATATTGTAATTATCATTCGTCCTCAATAAAATGATAAAGAAGTTTTTGAGAATATTATCACGTTCAAGTTATTTCAGACACCTTGTATAAGTAAGAGTTAATTAAGTAATTGTATATATTTGAGTGTGACTATTTAACTTTAGTTATCTTCCAGAGCTTTTATTCGTTTTAAACTCTTTATGGGATATTTATATTGTTTTCACTATAATATGTATATATATATATTTATCATGAGTAGTTCATTTTAATTATTATTGGTTTTAATTGATCACTTAAATATTGTCTGAGCCTCGAGGAGTTCTTGTCAGGTCATTATAATTTGCCTTTAAAACATCTGTGGATTATGATTTCTGCAGCGAGTCGCATATATATATATATATATATATATATATATATATATATATATATATATGTATATGTGCATGCACCAAGTTATCTCCATGGTTGATATATGAAATAATTATAAATGATAGCTGACCGGATTTTTATTGGCAAACCAAATTGGATTCATGGTAAGGAATTATTATGCAGATGATGGGTTTGATCGAATCTTTTATTATTGTTAAAATTTGAATTTACTGAAATCACTGCGCTGCGGTGGAATATGAGTAAAATTGACAAGTTATTATATTTGGGTGACAGAATCATTAGACATGTACGTTATTGTGGTATTAATTCGGCTTTGGGATATAAAACTGCATTTAATAATGAAGGCATAATTATATATTGGAGGTGCAGATTAAAATAAATGACTTATTAAAGTTGAAAATATGAGGTGTTCCTGAAGTAAAATGGGTCTATAACAATGTGCGCTTAACTTTTTATGGCGGGGCTGTAGCTCTATAAGTTGCTACCTTTTTTGGTTCCTTATGAGTCAAGGCGCCAGGAAATAATTAATTAAGGTCACTGAGCGGGTTTTTTATGTGATGTTTAAACCGTTAAAAATTGGGTGCTTTTTGATGTTGCGACAACTTTTGATATATTGAGAAAAGTGATTTAGACTGTGCATAGGAAGTTGCAATTGCACATACGAGTTACTTGGCTTGCTCAGTTTTAATAATTAATGAAAGTTCATATACAGGGTGTCCCGAAAGTACCGATCGGAGTTTATTATATGAAGCTTATGGAATTTAACCAAATGAATCGGTCGGTTGTTAAACACTATTTTATACTAATGTTTGGATAATGTGACAATGTTAGTTTATATACCGGGTGTCAATTTATTAAGGTGAACATGTATCGGGAGTTGTATTTCCGCTTATTCGCAGTTATGATCTCTTTCCTTGCGTGATTTTAGCTTGTTATATAGATTTACTTTATATTTTTGTTATACCGGGTGGTGGTTAATTCTCGATGCGTGTGTCTATGGTGATGTGTACGTGTATGTTTGTGTTTAGTAAGAGTGATGACGACGAGGTGGAGTGAACATTGGTTTATATTATCGCTATTACTTAATTTACGTTATTCTATTGACGCGTACTTAATATTATGTTTCCTTTTTATTTTTCAGGTACTGCAACTAGAGTGACAAAACTAAATGGGTAATTATAATAAAATTAAGATGTTTGGCCGACTTGGTGGGTCGTTTCTCTTCCCTTTTTCAGGTGCTGAGGAGGCGGACCAGAAGGTGATATACCGGGTGGCCGGAAAATAGGTAAGAATTTTCATTGGACAACTAATTAATTATTTTCCTTCGTTTTTAGGTAGGTGATAGGGGAGAACCAGTAATGGGGATAAAACAAGAAAAGAGAAGAAAAAGAAAAAGAAAAAAAAAAGGATGTTCTAGCCGGAAACATAATAAAAGTTATTTATCGGCTTAATCTATTTTTGATAATAACTATATATATATATATATATATATATATATAAAATAAAAGAATTTTATAGGTGCTTAACGCTTACTATGTCTACTTAACAGGTGACGTATGGAGTCAACGGACGGCGACTGGTGTCAAGCGGAGGCGCTGGACGTGACACACCCAAGGGAGAGATCCTACTGGATTGGATGGGGGCTCTCGGGCTATGCCTACTAAACACCGGCAACGAGCCTACGTGCGACCGGCTGCTGCAAGGGGCGTCCATAGTGGATCTTACTATGATAACCCCCTCCGCGGCACGCATAAATTGGTCGACCAAGAGACTCTATCGGACCACCGATATATCGAGTTCGGTTGCACCACCCTCCAGCCCGGGAGCCCGACCGGCGGTGCGCCACCGCCGCGATGGAATCTGAAAAAGTTAGACCCGGATAGGTTGACGGCGGCCGTCCAGGCCATCCTTTGGCAACACCATCCGTCAGAGAAGGCAGTGGGGAGCCTGGTGGAAAATGTCGCGCGCCTGGTAGACTCAATCACACAGGCGTGCGACTTCTCCATGCCTAAGAGCAGGCCCCACTCGCGCCGGGCTGCGTACTGGTGGACGGAGGAAATCGCGTCTCTTCGCCGCTCCTCCGTCGCGGCCAGGAGACTCCTCAAACGCGCCCAGCGCCGTGGCGACGAGGCCTGGAAAGCCGAGGCACTCAGCGATTACCGGTCCGCTCGAGTGGCGCTGAGTGTCGCCATTCGCTCCTCCAGGGCGAGATCGTGGGACATATTGATCGCGTCCCTGGACGCCGACCCGTGGGGGCGCCCGTATAAGATAGTGACGAATAAACTTCGTCATTGGGCGCCCCTCGGGATCCCTGGACCGAATAGTCGGGACTTTGTTTTCGCCGAAAACCGATCCTCGAGGTCTCAACTGAGGCAGCGCGAACACCGGCGCTGCCGAGGCCTGGTCCAGGGATCTCGAAATCACCGAGGAGGAGTTGAGGGATGCCGTCCGGGGGGTCAAGAACAACAAGGCCCCTGGCCCGGACGGCATCCCAGGGCGCGTTTGGAAGCTCGTCCTGGAGGAGCCAAACCTATCCGGGTGGCTTAGAGGCATCTTTAATAGATGCCTCGCGGAGAAGGAATTCCCCCCAATGTGGGGAAGAGCCAAGTTGGTTCTTCTCTACAAGGGCGGTAAGAAGGAGGGTGACCCGTCATCGTACCGGCCGATTTGCCTGCTGGACGAGGTCGGTAAAATATACGAGAGGATTCTCGTTCGCCGACTCGTCCAGCATCTGGCGCGCGATGAGGTCCCTTCCCTTCACGAGGAACAATACGGCTTCCGTGAGGGCAGGTCCACGGTGGACGCCGTACTGCGCGTCAGGGCCCTCACGGAGTCAGCTGTGGAACGCGGGAGGGTGACGTTGGCCGTCGCTTTGGACGTGTCCAACGTCTTTAACACCCTCCCGTGGAAGGCAATCGGGGACGCGCTCAACACCCACCGCGTCCCCGACTACCTCGTGAAGGGAATTCGAGCCTACTTCGGTCACCGTAGGCTCGAATACAGAAACCAAGAAGGCCGGGGTCACACCCGTCGTGTGTACTGCGGGGTCCCACAGGGCTCCGTGTTGGGCCCGTTGTTGTGGAACCTCGGGTACGACGGGGTCCTCCATACCGCCCTCCCCCTCAACTGCCGGGTCATCGGGTATGCCGACGATACCCTGCTGGTAGCCGAGGGGGACAACTGGGGGGAAGCCCTAAAAAGGGCTAACGAAGGGGTGGCAGGCCTTGTGAGGGCCATTAGCCGGACTGGCCTGAGGGTGGCCCCCAGCAAGACCGAGGCGGTTTATTTCTACGACCGCCGGGCCGCTGGGGAGCATCCCCCCACCTCCCGATTAAATATGGACGGTACTGTTGTTTCAGTGGGGTCCCAGATTAAATACCTGGGGCTCCACATCGACGGCCGATGGAGCTTCGCGGGTCACTTTGACCGCCTGGTCCCAAGAGCGGAGAAGGCGGTGGCAGCGATTAGCCGCTTGCTGCCGAATCTTGGTGGGCCGGACGGTCGGGTGCGCCGCGTCTACGCGCACACCGTCCTTAGCATACTAATGTATGCAGCACCGGTGTGGGCGGGCGAGGCGATGGCCACCAGACGCATACAGGACGCGATGCGCAGGTTGGCCATTCGTCTCGTTCGAGGCTACAGGACGGTGTCGCACGCGGCGGCCACCATCCTGGCCGGACTCCCCCCTGCATATGGTCGCGGATTCATACAGACGTCTGTATGACCGGAAATCCGCGGCACGCAGGGGAGGAGTCGCCAAGATCCAGGCCAGGATACTGGGCACGTGGAAGCTCCAGGAGAAAAGTCCCTCGAGCAGCGATGGATTGCGTCGCTGCACGAGCGCCCCCCAACATCCGGGGAGAGGACTATATCGGCCGTCCTGCCCTGTCTGGAGGAGTGGCTGGACAAAGCGTGGGGCAACAGTACGTTTAGGATGACACAGGTGCTCTCCGGACATGGGTGTTTCGGAGAGTACCTGTACCGCATCGGACGGGAGGCAAGCGAGGCCTGCCACCACTGCGGTCACGAGAAGGACACCGCGCAACACACCCTTCAGGCATGCCCAGCCTGGAGAGACAAGCGTGATGTTCTAACCCGGACTATCGGGGACGACTTGGCGCTGCCGAGCGTCGTCGTCAAGATGCTCGGCAGCGAGGACAACTGGAGAGCCGTGGCCGCCTTTTGCGAGGCGGTCATGGCCCAGAAAGTAAGCGCCGAGAGGGAGCGTAGACCGGGACGGGCGAGGGGAAGGGCTCCTGGCAGGAGACCCCAACCTCCCCCATCACCCGGGCCTCTCTTGCGTCCGGTGACGGTCCGGCTGGTGCGACTTCCGCCGCACCCGCCGCCGTCATCGTCACCACCGGCGACGGCGCACCCATCGACACCCATGGGAGCGCCGCCAAGATGACAGTAAGTGGGGGGAGGGAGCAGATTGGTTCTGCTCGACCTTCCCCCCTTACTTCCCCCTCTTTTTTGCCATCCCTATTTAACCCCCTCCCCAGATGAGAGGAGGGTCGAGATTCTAAATCTCGACTCTCCCCCTCCACCCCCCATCGGAAGGAAGAGAAGACATGACGGGAGGAGGTAGTGGCCCTCCCGCCGCAGAGTAAAAGTTCGATTTGGAGAGAAGGGGAGTATAGGATATGTTCCTTTCTTCCCTCCTTCCCAGGAAGAACTCCAGTTAAAGAGTGTGGCGAGGAGAGGCTCCTGAAGTATTGCATCGCTAGTTCCAGGAGTCTCCCCTACAATCGTCGAAGATGCCACTCGTGAGGTTTTTAGTGGGTATGCCCTTAAATAGGGAGAGTCCCACATACCCCCCGGATATCCACATTCCGGGGGGATGCGTAATGCATTTTCCTCACGTAAAAAAAAAAAAAAAAAACAAAGGTTCCTCCTCGTCGTGCGCCACCTTGGCGTGGTGAGGAGGTTTAACCCTGAAACTCCATGGAACACCCACACGGCTCCGGCCAAGTTGGGTGAATCTTCGGGGTGGAAGGGGAACTAAGAGCGCACCGTACTCTTAGTAAGGGTACAAGGGGAGCCCAGCGACGCCCTTAGGGACTGCGCCTACCCCTTTGAGGGTGGTCTAAAGCGCGGACCCAATCGCTGGTAGGGGTAGGCGGCCCTGAGTGCAATCGCCCGGTGGTACGGCACCGTTGGGGGAGGACTGCTCCCCGCCCGTGACACACCGCTGGGTGCTCCTGGCACATGAGGGTTTCCGCGCGTGTGGGTGTTCCCGCCGTGCGGCGTCCCTCGGGGGGATGTGGGTGCTGGCATGGGCTGGCGTCCCACAGTCGTGGGGCTCCATCTCGCGTGCAGACGGCTCAGTGGGTTCTGCCCCTGAGTGCGCGCCGCGAGGGGAGCGGACGGGCCGATGGATCTCCGGAACTCCCGGGCCCATCGGCCTCTTCCGAGCCGCTCGGACGTTTTCCGAGGACGGGGTCGGGGAGGCGGAGGAAGGCCGGCGCGGGCCGCACGGGCATAGCCCAACGGCGCCGGGTCGGCCCGGCCGTCGGAACCGTTCGGACGTATTCCGAGGCAGGGTTCGACGGCGGGACGGAGCCCGACGGTGCATCTCGACCGTTTCCCTTCCGAAGCGGTGCACCGTCGGGGCTTTCTGACGGGAGATAACTTCCGTCAAGGGCGCGTGCAAGCTGGTCGCCATGGCGGGTAAGACTGGGCCGGGGAGCGGCGATCCAGTCCCAACCGTCCATGGGGCCTCCCGGGTGGCACCACTCGCTGCGGTATCCCGGAGGTCGGAGACCGGGAACCCCCGAAAGCCCATGGAGGCGTCAAAACCTCCATGGGTGAGTAAGGGGTCGAGGACCAGTGCCGGGGATGTATATCCCCCGGCTCGTGTCGTATGTCACCCCCCCCCCGGGGAAACTTGGGGCCCTGTCGTGGAGTGTTGCCGGTCACGTTTCGGGACACTCTGCGGCAGGTGAGGGTATACCCTGGGTGACGGAGCCGCAGCGGGGAGCGGGAACTAACAAGAAATGGAGCCAATAAAAACAAACACGGAGGTGGGCGTAACGAGAGACACTACAAGTCTCACGGGAGAAAGAGGAAGGAGAGCCTCGGTCAGGGAAACTAGGTCGCTGACTGATTTGGAAAAAGCGAACTTAGACCCGGTCTTGAAAAAGATGAGGGCGAGACCGCTCAAAAAGGAGAGCAAGAAAAAAGGAACTGATGAGGTTATCGAGGTGGAGGATGATTCCGACGTTGACGGTTCGGGATCGGCCGGCTCGACGAACTCACAGAGTGATACCGGGTCCTTCCTCTTTGAAAAGAGGAAACAAGGTCGCCCGATAACTACGGGCGAGTACGAGGTCAAGAAGACTATGGACCGGATCAAACAAGCTCAGGAGGAACTGGCTCTATTCCAATGGGTCTATGACAGGTCTGCTCTGCCAGGGGAAAGAAACAAAACCTGGGGAAAACTGAAATCTCAAAAGGAGATCGAGGAGGAACTTAAAAATTCTCCCGCAGCTGATGTCTGCGCAGAGATACTCACTGCAACACAGGCTGTGGAGAAGGTAGTAAAGGTCTCCAAAAACCTCAAAGGAGACTTTGTCAGGCTTCTTAAGGAAGCCGTGCTAGTGACCTCTGCCGGGGCAGTTACCCTAGCCAGTAAGGGAAGCATGTCCTCTGACGAAGTAAGGAGGCAATTGGAGGAGACCAAGGCTCAGTTTGGGGCCCTCATTGAGGAAAACACAAAGCTGAGACGGGACGTCGAAAAACTGAAGGGAACGAGCGGTTCTCTTCAGCGCCAGATGGAGGAGCTGACGCGGAGAGAGACCGCGCTTAAAGAGGAGAATGCACTCCTAAGGAAAAGAGTAGAAGAAGGTACGCCCATCAGGAGGAAAGAACCTCCCCTGGAGGTGGCTTCAGGTACCCCTACCCCTACCCCTCGTACGAGGAGCAGAGAGGGTACGAGGGTAGTTAATTACGCGGAAGAAGGCTCCAGCGAAGAGATGGAGACCGAACCGCTCCTGGAGAAAGGAACCCCAGAAATCGATTCGGTGGTTCCCAAACTCATGGGATCAAACACATCTTCCGCGGGATCATACAAAGGGGGGAAGTTTCCAAATATAAAAGGAGAGGTGTGACCTGACAAAAGGGAAGGGAAAAAACCAAAGAAAGAACAGGAAAAAGGGGGCGGCGAGGAAATTGGAGGTACCGCAACCCCAAGGTAAAAAACCGCCAATTTCCCTCTCGCTCATGGAGGAGGGGGAGATAAGAATTAGGGCCAACCCCGAGGTGGGATGGAATGTGGAAAAGGTCGTGTCCGAGGCCCTTAAGTTATCAAAGGGCGGAAGTATCTCAAGGAGGGAGACCCGATGGTAGAGGTTAGGTACGCTGAACACCTCGCCTCGGGATCGACCTTTGTGGGAAAAGATCAGGGCCCTTTCAGAGGACAAAAAGAAAGAGGAGCGGGAACTAAAGCCGCCATAATTAAAGGCGGAGAAGGACCAGTCCCAGGACCGTCGCGGGCAGCCGACAAGGAGCGGCTCACCTATGCGGCGGCACTGGAAAAGAAAGGGAAGCTGAGGAGCGGAAAGGAGACCGCATCCCCGGCACCCTCGACAACCAAGATGAAGAGAAAGGAGAAGGGGGAGAAGAAGAGACCACCACCACCTGGACCCCCTGATGGGGGTAAGAAGAGAGCTGGTGCCCCCAGGCCAATAAGGGTCCCCCGCACCGCGACGGTTGTCCTTACATGCCCGGAGGGGCAATACAGCGAAATGGTCCGCCGTGCGAGGGGACAGATCGACCTGACTGAGCTCAACATCACGGAGCTCAGGAACAGGAGGGCCCTGACAGGGGCGATTATATATGAAGTGGGAGGTGAGGGAGCCAGCCAAAAGGCTATGGCTTTTGCCTCCAAACTTAGGAAGGCGTTGAAGGGGGCGGAGGAAGTTAGGGTATCCCTCCCTACCAAGACTGCGGAGCTCCTGTTTCGGGACCTGGACGATGCAGTCCAGGCCTCGGAGGTAAGGGACGCAATCGCGGAAGTCGGTGGATGTGCCCACGGGAACATCAAAGTGGGGACGATACGAAGAGCCCCCAACGGGATGGGCTCGGCGTGGGCCAAATGCCCTGCAGCTGCCGCCAATCTGGTGGCGAAAGCTGGCAGAATAAGGGTTGGGTGGGCCCACGCCAGGGTTGAATTGCTGGAGGAGAGGCCCCTCCAGTGCTTTAAATGCCTGGGTATGGGACACGTAAAGTCGAAATGCACGGCAACCGTGGAACGAAGATTCGGTTGCTTCCAGTGCGGGGAGGAGGGACACCGAGCGGCGGACTGTAGGGCGGCGCCCAGATGTCCCATATGCGCGGATAAAGGAAAGCCGGCAAAACATAGGGCGGGGAGTGCGGCTTGCCCCATTGCGCAGGGTGGTCGAATGACTGTGCGAACTACCGGGGCCCTTAGTGGGGAAACACGCAGGCCTGTAGAGGAGAGCACTGGCCGGAAACCCTCCTCTATAGGGGGAAAAGGATCCTCTACAGGGAAAAAGGACCCGACGCGGCGAAGAGGGCAGTGGATGGGGGAACTCCCACACCCCGCGGCGCGTCACACCTAGGTCGCAACCGAAGAGAAAGAGAGATGGGGAAGTGGAGAAAAAAGCTAAAGACCTCAACAATTCCTGCTCCTCACCCCCCCAACAAGCAGCTGAAGGAGGGGAGAGAGGAAATGGAGGGAAATGAGGAAACGGAGGATGTCCCCACCATCATAGAAGGGGAGAATACTCTGGAAGGAGTACCCGCCGGAACAGCGACAGCTGGTATGGTGGGCGAGACCGAGGTGAAGAAGGGAAACACAGTGGAGGACGAGGATACAAATCTCCTCACCCCAGATTACCCCCCTGAAGGAGAGGACAGGATGAGAAAGGGGTCCTGAAAGCCCCTCTTCTTTAAAGGGATCGGAGGCAGGCCCGAGTCAAAATTTAAATAATAAATAAATGGCGGCTCGGGTCCTGCAGGCAAATCTCAACCACGCCCGTCAGGCGCAAGACTTGTTTGTGCACACTCTGGCGGAGCGTGGTTGCGGTTTGGGCATTGCTGCGGAGCCGTACCGGATCCCCGAGCACCCTTCGTGGGTGGGGGACGAGTTGGGCTCCGTAGCGATTACATGGAGGGCGGATGCTCCGGCCTCACTTCCCGCCACACTGGTGGGCAAGGGCAAAGGGTGGGTGGCGATCAGGTGGGGACCCGTTTTGGTCATCGGGGTCTACCTGCCGCCTAGTCTGGACCTCTCAGGATTTGCTGAGAGGTTGGACTCCCTTTTCGCTATCATCAGCGGGATTGGAGTGGGGCGGGTGGTAGTCTCGGGGGACTTTAACGCAAAATCGATGACGTGGGGTTCCCCGAGGACGGACCGCCGAGGTGTCGCGGTCGAGGAGTGGGCCGCGACACTGGATTTAAGGCTGATGAACGAGGGAGGGATAAGCACCTGCGTACGGGAAAGGGGAGAGTCGGTGGTGGACCTTACCTGGGCCTCCCCAGCGACCCTCAACAAGGTGCTAGGGTGGAGGGTGGCCACGAAGGTCGAGACCTTGTCAGATCATAGGTACATAGTCTACGGCCTCGTGGTCACACCCGAGCAGGTGCTCCAGCGTCGACGGCTGAGAGAGACGACCTCTCCTAGGCGCTGGAGCAAAAAGAAAATGAACGAAGACGTCTTTATGGCCTCGATCCTTTCGGCCACGTGGCTGGGGAGAGGAGAATCGGGAGAGGCCGACAGGGACATAGAGCAGGAAGTCGAGTGGATCCGGGGCGCCATGTCTGATGCATGTGACGCGTCAATGCCCCGGATCAAGGCTGGTCCGCAAGGCCGTAGAGCGGCGTACTGGTGGACCGGGGAGATCGCGGAATTGCGGCGGTCATCGGTCCATCAAAGGAGGAAATACGCCCGGGCCAAGAAGAAGGATAGGCCGGTAGAGGAAGTTAGAGGCCTCTACCAGGCGTACAGAGTGGCCAGGGACGCCCTACGCCTGGAAATAAAAAAAGCGAAAGCTAGGGCGTGGGACGAGCTTCTCTCGCACTTGGAAGAGAACCCTTGGGGACGGCCATACCAAATGGTGCTCGGGAAGCTTCGCAATAGAGGGCCACCGGCTACGGAGACCCTTTCCCCGGAAGCCCTGGACCGGGTGGTCGGAGGGCTCTTTCCCCAGTCTGAGGAGGAGGATACCCCCTCCCCCATCTTTGCGGGGAGAGGACCCGAATGGTCAGAGGAGCTGGCGGTCTCGGGGGAAGAAATGGAGAGGTGCAGGCGGAGACTCCGCGGCACCAAGGCCCCCGGACCCGATGAACTCCCTAGGAAGACGTGGGCTGGAGCCTTTGAGGTGATGGGTGGGCATCTTGCACATTTATACACGAAGTGCCTCAGACTGGGAGTCTTCCCCGAGAGGTGGAAGAGGGCCAATTTGGTCCTCTTGCACAAGGAAGGCAAGGATATGGAGACCCCTTCGTCGTTCAGGCCCATATGTTTGCTCGACGAGGCTGGCAAAATTCTGGAGAGAATAGTCGCCAATCGCCTCGTCGAGCACCTGGAAAGCATCGGGCCGAACTTGGATGACCGGCAGTACGGCTTCCGCGGTGGAAGATCAACCGTGGACGCAGTACTGAGGATACGCGCCTTTGCGGAGGCCGCGGTGCGGGAGGGCAGAGTGGCGATCAGCGTGTCTCTTGACATCTCGAACGCTTTTAACACCCTGCCCTGGAGATGTATCCAAAGAGCCATGTCCCGCTTCGGCGTGCCGGGATACCTCCGCCGGATCATCCAATCGTACCTCAGCGACCGCTCCCTGCATTACACCAACAGGGACGCGGTAGAAGTTACGAGACAAGTGGGATGTGGAGTCCCACAGAGGTCGGTCCTCGGGCCACTCCTGTGGAACCTGGCCTTCGACGGGGTGGTAAGGACGGCCATCCCCCCCGGTTGCACGGTCGTCTGCTACGCGGACGAAACGATCGTGTTAGCCGAGGGGGAAAACGGATATCGGCCGTCCTGCCCTGTCTGGAGGAGTGACTGGACAGGGCGTGGGGCAACAGTACGTTTAGGATGACACAGTTGCTCTCCGGACATGGGTGTTTCAGAGAGTACCTGTACCGCATCGGACGGGAGGCAAGCGAGGCCTGCCACCACTGCGGTCACGAGAAGGACACCGCGCAACACACCCTTCAGGCGTGCCCAGCCTGGAGGGACGAGTGCGATGTCCTAACCCGGACTATCGGGGACGACTTGGCGCTGCCGAGCGTCGTCGTCAAGATGCTCGGCAGCGAGGACAACTGGAGAGGCGTGGCCGCCTTTTGCGAGGCGGTCATGGCCCAGAAAGAAAGCGCCGAGAGGGAGCGTAGACCGGGACGGGTGAAGAGAAGGGCTCCTGACAGGAGACCCCAACCTCTCCCACCACCCGGGCCCCTCTTGCGTCCGGTGACGGTCCGGCTGGTGCGACTTCCGCCGCACCCGCCGCCGTCATCGTCGCCACCGGCGACGGCGCACCCATCGACACCCATGGGAGCGCCGCCAAGATGACAGTAAGTGGGGAGAGGGAGCAGACTGGTTCTGCTCGACCTTCCCCCCCTTACTTTTCCCTCTTTTTTGCCCTCTCTATTTAACCCTCCCCCAGATAAGAGGAGGGTCGAGATTCTAAATCTTGACTCTCCCCCACCACCCCCCATCGGGAGGAAGAAAAGACACGACGGGAAGAGGTAGTGGCCCTCCCGCCGCAGAGTAAAAGTTCGATTTGGAGAGGAGGGGAGTATAGGATATGTTCCTTTCTCCCCTCCCTCCCAGGAAGAACTCCTGTTAAGGAGTGTGGCGAGGGGAAGCTCCTGAAGTATTACATCGCTAATTCAAGGATTGTTTCCACGTGAAACAAACTGCTAAGGTTCTGCCCGCACCCACATTGTAAGGTGAAGAACTACCTTATATCTAGAGGCAGAGTGCCATCGCATGCTGATAGACACCCTGCACCGGGCGCCTCCGTGTTTTGTACAGGGGGTAGGCGCACCCCTGTTCGAGCCGTGTGTAGCATCGGGACGGTAATGTCCTTCAACCCACATCGGGCTTCCTAAACCGTGTCCTCGCCTCCGCGTTTTTATACGAGGGGGAAGGCGGACCCTTGTGCGTACCGTGTATAGCATCGGGACTGCGGTCCTTCAACTTACATCGGGCGTCCTGTTAACCGATCCGTCTTTCGAGATTCCTATACAGAGGAAAGAGGACCCCTGTTGCGGTGTTTGGTGACTTTGGGACTCGAATCCAGCCGAAAATTCCTCCAACACCCACCATCAAAACCCGAATCAGGGGTGAGCGGCCCCCTGATGCCTCGCCCTGCTGTCAAGCCAACAGGTCGGGTCCAACCCGAACCCTGCAACGTAGGGTTGCGACTACCCTACAACGACCAAAGCGATTCCGGCCAAACCCGCAATCCCCGAGGAGCAGGCGGATCCCCCGACACCGAGATGGCCCGGAAGCGCGACCGTCCCGGGAGGCTCGTCGGCACCCGTAGGTCCGCCTCCCCCCAAGAAGCCGCGCCCCGACCGCTCGCTTCCCGTCTTGTTGGGATTTGCGACGCGTAAGCCTCACTTCAGGATCGGCACCCGGGGAGCCCGATCAGCATCGGTTGCCTCTCCATCCGATCGGCTCTTCTGAAGAGGACTCCTCCGGAAGGGAGGACGCTCTTCAGGCGGGCGCGCTAAGGTCCTCGCGTAGTGCCTTCGTTACTCCTCAACCCCCGCCCCGCCACGCTCCGGCTTAAGGGCTTTCGCCCCCGGCGTACTATGTGGCGTTCACCATCATTTCCGCCGCGACCGTCGCGTCTGTAGCAGGGACCGATTTGTAAACGTCCAACACCCAGGTATGCATGCCGGTGCTATGCATCCTGCCCGAGCCGAAGTCCAAGAGGAAATCCGGCTAAAGATGCGCTCTTAGCTATCCCTCCACTCCGGTTTCCCGGGGCTTCAGGACAAAGCCTCCCCACCATGTCACAGTGGCGCATCATCGGGGAAGATCGGGGAGGAACCTTTTTTTTTTTTTTTTTTTTTTTACGTGAGGAAAATGCATTACGCATCCCCCCCGAATGTGGGTATCCGGGGGGTATGTGGGACTCTCCCTATTTAAGGGCATACCCACTAAAAACCTCACGAGTGGCTTCTTTGGCGATTATAGGGGAGACTCCTGGAACTAGCGATGCAATACTTCAGGAGCCTCCCCTCGCCGCACTCCTTAATTGGAGTTCTTCCTGGGAGGGAGGGGAGAAAAGAATATATCTTATACTCCCCTCCTCTCCAAATCAAACTTTGACGCTGCGACGGAAGGGCCACTATCTCCTCCCGTCGTGTCTTCTCATCCCCCCGATGGTGGGGAGAAGGAGTCGAGACTTTGGGGATCTCGACCCTCATTTCATCTGGGAGTTAAAAGGGAGGGCAAAAAAAGGGGGAGGTAAAAAGGGGAAGGGCGAGCAGAACCAGTCTGCTCCCTCCCCCCACTCACTGTCATCTCGGCGGCGCTCCCGTAAGTGTCGGTGGGTGCGCCGTCGCCAATGGCGACGATGACGGCGGCGGGTGCGGCGGAAGTCGCACCAGCCGGACCGTCACCGGACGCAAGAGGGGCCCAGGTGGTGGGGGAGGTTGGGGTCTCCTGCCAGGAGCCCTTCCCCTCGCCCGTCCTGGTCTACCCTCCCTTTCGGCGCTTTCCTTCTGAGCCATGACCGCCTCGCAAAAGGCGGCCACGGCTCTCCAGTTGTCTTCGCTGCCGAGCATCTTGACAACGACGCTCGGCAGTGCCAAGTCGTCCCCGATAGTCCGGGTTAGAACGTCGCGCTCGTCCCTCCAGGCTGGGCATGCTTGGAGGGTGTGTTGCGCGGTGTCCTTCTCGTGGCCGCAATGGTGGCAGGCCTCGCTTGCCTCCCGTCCGATGCGGTACAGGTACTCTCCGAAACACCCATGTGCGGAGAGCACCTGTGTCATCCTAAAGGTGCTGTTGCCCCACGCCCTGTCCAGCCATTCCGCCAGACAGGGCAGGACGGCCGACATAGTTTTCTCTCCGGATGTTGGGGGACGCTCGTGCAGCGACGCGATCCATCGCTGCTCGAGGGACTTTTTCTCCTGGAGCTTCCAGGTGCCCAGTATCCTGGCCGGGATCTTGGCTACTCCTCCCCTGCGTGCCGCGGATTTCCGGTCATACAAACGTCTGTATGAATCCGCGACCATATGCAGGGGAGGTAGTCCGGCCAGGATGGTGGCCGCCGCGTGCGACACCGTCCTATAGCCTCGGACGAGACGAATGGCCAACCTGCGCTGGACGCGACGCATCGTGTCCTGTATGCGTCTGGTGGCCATCGCCTCGCCCGCCCACACCGGTGCTGCATACATTAGTATGCTAAAGACGGTGTGCGCGTAGACGCGGCGCACCCGACCGTCCGGCCCACCAAGATTCGGCAGCAAACGGCTAATCGCTGCCGCCGTCTTCTCCGCTCTTGGGACCAGGCGGTCAAAGTGACCCGCGAAGCTCCATCGGCCGTCGATGTGGAGCCCCAGGTATTTAATCTGGGACCCCACTGGGACAACAGTACCGTCCACATCTAGTTGGGAGGTGGGGGGATGCTCCCCAGCGGCCCGGCGGTTGTAGAAGTAGACCGCCTCGGTTTTGCTGGAAGCCACCCTCAGGCCAGTCCGGCTTATGGCCCTCACGAGGCCTGCCACCCCTTCGTTAGCCCTGTTTAGGGCTTTCCCCCAGTTGTCCTCCTCGGCTACCAGCAGGGTATCGTCGGCATACCCGATGACCCGGCAGTCGAGGGGGAGGGCGGTATGGAGGACCCCGAGGTATTTGAGGTTCCACAGCAGCGGGCCCAACACCGAGCCCTGTGGGACCTCGCAGTACACGCGACGGGTGTGACCCTGGCTTTCTTGGTCTTTGTATTCGAGCCTACGGTGACCGAAGTAGGCTCGAATTCCTTTCACGAGGTAGTCGGGGACGCGGTGGGTGTTAAGCGCGTCCCCGATTGTCTTCCACGGGAGGGTGTTGAAGGCGTTGGACACGTCCAAAGCGACGGCCAACGCCACCCTCCCGCGTTCCACCGCTGACTCCGTGAGGGCCCTGACGCGCAGTACGGCGTCCACCGTGGACCTGCCCTCACGGAAGCCGTATTGTTCCTCGTGAAGGGAAGGGACCTCATCGCGCGCCAGATGCTGGACGAGTCGGCGAACGAGAATCCTCTCGTATATTTTGCCGACCTCGTCCAGCAGGCAAATCGGCCGGTACGATGACGGGTCACCCTCCTTCTTACCGCCCTTGTGGAGAAGAAGCAGCTTGGCCCTTCCCCACGTTAAGGGGAATTCCTCCTCCGCGAGGCATCTATTAAAGATGCCTCGCAGCCACCCGGATAGGTTTGGCTCCTCCAGGACGAGCTTTTAAACGCGCTCTGGGATGCCGTCCGGGCCAGGGGCCTTGTTGTTCTTGACCCCCCGGACGGCATCCCTCAACTCCTCCTCGGTGATTTCGACATCCCTGGACCAGGCCTCGGCAACGCCGGTGTTTGCGCTGCCCCAATCGAGACCTCGAGGATCGGGTTTGGTCGGGAACAGAGTCTTGACTATTCGGTCCAGGGATCCCGAGGGGAGGGTTTCCGTCACGGGGGGCGCCCAGTTTATTCGTCACTATTTTGTATGGGCGCCCCCACGGGTCGGCGTCAAGGGACGCGATCAGTTCGTCCCACGATCTCGTCCTGGAGGAGCGAATGGCGACACTCAGCGCCACTCGAGCGGACCGGTAGTTGCTGAGTGCCTCGGCTTTCCAGGCCTCGTCACCACGGCGCTGGGCTCGTTTGAGGAGTCTCCTGGCCGCGACGGAGGAGCGGCGAAGAGACGCGATCTCCTCCGTCCACCAGTACGCAGCCGGGCGCGAATGGGGCCTGCTCTTGGGCATGGAGAAATCGCACGCCTGGGTGATCGAGTCTACCAGGCGCGCGACATCCTCCACCAGGCTCCCCACTCCCTCCTCTGACGGATGGTATTGCCAGAGGATGGCCTGGACGGCCGCCGTCAACCTATCCGGGTCTAATTTTTTCAGGTTCCATCGCGGCGGTGGCGCACCGCCGGTCGGGCTCCCGGGCTGGACGATGGTGCAACCAAACTCTATATATCGGTGGTCCGATAGAGTCTCTTGGTCGATCACCCCCCATGACCAATTTAGGCGTGCCGCGGAGGGGGTTATCTTAGTGAGATCCACTATGGACGCCCCCCGCAGCAGCCGGTCGCATGTGGGCTCGTTGCCGGTGTTTAGTAGGCATAGCCCGAGAGCCCCCATCCAGTCCAGTAGGACCTCTCCCTTGGGGGTGGTGAGCCGGTCTCCCCAGGCTTGCGCTCTGGCGTTAAAGTCACCGGCCACCACCACCTCCTGGGGGAGTATGCTGCGTATGCAGTGCTCCAACTCCCCCAGATACAGCTCAAATTGGGAAAGGCCCCAACTAGGCGGTGCGTAACACGCCACCACCGCGATGGATCCCCATTTCACCGCCACTACCCCCTTCCTGACTTGAGTAAGGAACAGGGGGGGTTGTGGCTGTTCGATCCTCGTATGATTGGGACCGTGCCAGAGCCGTCCACCCTCCAATTAGGATGGTTTGATGGGGGTCGGTACGGCTCCGACACGATCGCCAGTCCTATACCACGCTCGGCGATAGTCTGCAGGAGTAAGTCCTGCGCCCGCCGAGCGTGGTTAATGTTTGCCTGTATGAATTTACAGGCCCTCATTGATGTCGGTAGAGAGGGCCTCCGTCGATTCAGACCCCGCACCACGTGGCCGTGGAAGGGGGGCTCCATCCGCGTTCGATGGCGCATTACCCACGGGCTCAATTTCGCCCGGGGTAAGGGTGTCTCCTTGCACGTTACCACGCTTAGGGTCTAAGCGTGGCTTCCTTTGGGGCTTGGGGGAGTCGGAGCAGAGCTCTTTACCCCCCGCACCCTCCTCGTTTCTTTCTTTGACCGAGTCCGCGCGCCGCTTGCGACACTCCGATGTGTCCATCGGCGCGGGCGCAGACTCGTCTGAAGCCGTTTGGTTCGCTTGTGAAATTTCTCCCACAACGACCTCCATCAGGGACGGAATTGGGCTCTTGTTTTCGATTCCCCCTTTCTCCCCTCCTACCGACGGGGTGGGTTTTTTGGAGGGAGGAATCGATTTGGCCTTCTTCCTGTTGAGTTTTTTCGGGGGGCAACAATTCATGCCCCCCATCCTGTGTCCCGCGGGTGCCCCGAAGTCAGCACAGAGTGCGCAGTGCACTTTCTGCTCGGAGCAGGAATTGGCCTTGTGGCCCTCCTTGCCGCAGCGGAAACACATGTTGGCACAGGATTGGTCGCTGCCGCACTGTTGCTGCACATGCCCCTCCTCCATGCACTTAAAGCATCGAAGGGGGAGCCGCGGCAACAGCTTGATGGGTAATTTGTACCACGATATCGGTACCTTTCCCATCTGTGTCAATTTGTTGGCCGCGTCTATTGGACACTGCACCAACACCGTATTGAGGCCGGTGCGGGGGGCCTTCACGAACGCTCCCACTTTGACGTCCGAGAACCCGCACTTACCCTCTCCGGAGATTGCGGCAACAATCTCCGCCCGGGTAATGGAGTCTTCCAGCCCCCAAATGCGGAGGTCGGCCATTTTTTGGGGGCACGTGACTCGCACCCCTTCGTTGTCCCCAGTCACCTCTCTAACACGTTCGGCGAGTTGTCTCGCCTTGCGTGCCTTGTCCTCACCTGAAATCTCAAGGATTAAGGCACCGGTGAGACCTTTCCTTATCTTGAGGCTTCCTTCCTTGATTCCCAGTTGGTCAAGTTTTACCTCCTTTTTGATGGCGGCCATGTTCTCGCCATATTTTCCTTCTGGGCAATTTATCATGACCGCCGAGGTTTTGGGAACTTTTCTTTTACCGGGTTTCTCTCCCCCCGTTACCTGCCCCCGCTTCTGCTTACCCTGTTCACTGGGCGGTGACTGGGCCGCAGCAACGGGTACAGTTCTGGAGGGGAGGGGAGTCTGTCCTACTTTCTTCTTTCCCTTACGTCCGACCACCACGCTCCACGGAGTTTCCGTGGTCGGAGAGGGGTCATATGTCCCGAGGTCTGTCGACTTCTTGTCGAAGGGCCCCGGGCCTAATGGTCCTCCGCCAAAGGGTGGAGCCCCAGAGGGTTCCGCATCCTGGCGAGATTTCTTTCCAGGTATTCTCTCATCGGCAGCGGGTACCGGCAGGGAAGGGGGGGAGAGATCTTGGTGTGAGCACAAACCTGGCTTTCTCCTTTTTTCTTTCCCTTCTTGGCCGCTTTTTCCTTTTGGCTGCTTTTAGGAACCATTCCCTGCGTCTTGGGCTGAGTTGGCGAGGGGATCTCAGCCTCGGCCTCCTTCCCCATTGGCGGCTAAGTATGTGCGTTCAGGGGAGCAGATTGGACCGCCTCCCCCTGTCCGTTCGTTGCTTCAAAGAATCGCAGCATCCTCTCCCTCAAGTCAACGCCTATTTGTAGGTGTTGATTGAGGGCTTCGTACAGGATTGCAAAGTCGCCCTGGACTGTAGGGCGAGTTACCGGTGGGAGGGGTCAAGGAGATCCACTCAAGAGAGGCCCCTGTGCCTCCGTTACGCTCGCGGCCTGCGGTTCTACCTTCATGCAGGGGTCACCAGCCAGGCCCGGGGACACGCATGCCGGAGATAGTCCGCCCCTCCTCAAGGCGGTCTTCTTTGGGGAGACATTTTGTGTTGTCCTCAGCCTGAGAGAATGCCACTCCCCGCTGTCGGAATCTGAATCCCGGTCAGATTCAATGCGGTTCCGTCCTCTCAGGTTCCTGCCCCTTTTCTCCTTTTCACTTTTTGTGATGCTTCCCTCTTCGATCAGGCGAGTACTGAGCTGGTTCGTCAGCACTTTTACCTGATCGGCGAGTTCCGCCATCTGTTTTTTGAGCTCGCTCGTCTCCTTTTCTTTCTCGGCTTTGAGGAGCTCCAATTGGTGCCAAAGTTCCTCCGCTTCAGCGTTGCTCGGCGAGGACGATACAGTTCTGTCGTGAAGGACTGCTGTGGCAGCCATGATGGACGCCACAGCCTTCTTCATCTCCCCTTCCAGTGGGCCCTTGATGTTCTTGGAGACCTGCAGACTCTTGAAAATGGTCACGCAGTTTGCTATGGTATCCGACACCACAGCCGGTGTCGGAGAGTGGAGGAACATCTCCCTCGCCACCCTCTGGTTGTCTCGGCATCTCTCCCAGGCCTGTCCATCGGGCATTGAGGCACCCAGGGCCCAATCCGTGTCCACTCTCTCTCTGGCCTCTTCCCTCGCTCTGGCCCTTGCCTCCCTTTTCTCCCTTGTCCCTTCACCTGTGGTGATGGGCCTTCCTCTGCCTCTCTTGACGGAGCTGACGTCCGACTGCTCGTCCTCCGAGCCAGCATAGTACGACCCAGCGTGCGATGCTGCTTCGTACTCGTCAGGATCACCCGCCACGCTACTGGCGCGTGATCCCGCTGGGAACGCCAAGTCCTCGTCACTAGGAGCAGGAGTTATACCTGTATCGGTATGTTTCCTCCTTTTCCCGCTCGCTCGGCAGCTGTGGCATATATGCCTCGCGTTGTGAGGGCATTTGCTCGTTTTTTTGGCCATTGGAAATTGGAGGTATCTCCTTTCCAACGCCTCCCTCGCTGCCGTACCATCCTGAATGGCCGTAATGGTAGGTTTGCCACCGAATGTCGATGGCCCTGGGTACGAAGGCATAACCTTCCCCTCTGAGCCCTCGGGTATTTCGGGGAATACCCGCCAATAGATATAAAAATAATTATTAATAAAATAGAAAAATTTAAATAATAAAAATTAGTAGCAAACGGATATAATAATCATATAGATAATATAGTTACAAATTTCATTAAAGGAGTCAAATAAAATAATCGATAATTAGATTTATAAACATAAAATAATTCTTTATTTAATAATTTAATAGCATCGCTGAAAGGTTGCAAAATACCAACTAACCCGACCTTATTAGGACCTTTACGTATTTGTACATGTATATCCTAAAAATTTCCGCTCTAATAAAGTTAAAAAAGCAATCCCTAACAATAAAATTAATAATAAAATTAATAAATTTAATAAATTTAAAACTAAATAATAATAAATATTTTTAATTATTACTTATATAAATTATTTTTATATATTTATAAATTCTAAATTTATTACACTATTCTGCCAAAGTAATCTACAATTTTTATAAAATTAATATTATTCTTTAATTTAAAAAAAATTTCAAATAAAAAGTCCTTTCGTACAAATTTATTTACACTTTAATTATAGATAAAATCCGATCTGGCTTACGTCGATCTAAACTCAAATCATGTAAAATTTTAATAGTCGAACAGACTAAATAATTAAATTTTTCCATCTAATTTTTATTTTAATTCAACATCGAGGTCTCAATCATTTTTTATAATATGATCTTAAAAAAAATATTACGCTGTTATCCCTAAGGTAATTAATTTTTCAATAATTTCTTTTAAAACTTATTCATATTTTCATAAATATATGATTATCTATTAAATAAAATTAAAAAAGTTTATAAAATTTTTTAATCCTCCCAACTAAATATAATTTTATACTAAATTTAAAAACTAATGTATTTTAATAAAAATTATATTAAATTCTATAGGGTCTTATCGTCCCATAATATTATTTGAACATTTTTATTCAAAATTTAAATTTTTATTATTTAATTTAAAAAGCTTAAATCTTATCCATTCCTTCATTCCAGCCTCCAATTAAAAGACAAATGATTATGCTACGTTAGCACAGTCAAATTACTGCGGCTATTTAATACACATCATTGAGCAGAACAAACCTTTAATTATTTTCTAAAAACCATGTTTTTATTAAACAGGTGGACTTAATTTTATTTAAATATATTAAATAAATTTATTTTGCCTAATTCTTTAATTAAATATAAATTATTAATTATTATCAAATTTTTAAAAATAAATTTTATAAATAATACTAATTTTATCATTATTAATTTTTAATTTAAATTAATAAAAATATTTTTTTAATTTATTAAATTTATTTTAATTTTAAAATTATAATTAAACTATGCTGAAATAAATAAATTATTAAATTTTTTCAAAAAATTTTAAATTTTAAAACCATTTTTATAAAATTTTTATAAATAATATTAATAAATTTTTTAAATTTTAAAATTAATTTATAGATTATCCCATAAATTTTTAATATAAATCAATATATTTATTGTAAATAAAAATTATTTTAAACTTTAATAAAAATTTACATATTTAAATTTATATCTAAATTAAATTTATATAAAAAAAAAAATTAGATATCAAAAAAATTGATTAAAGTATCTTCTCTAAATAAATATTAAAAATAATTTTTTTATATTAAATTTTATTTATTTATTTAACTCTTTTTTTTCGAGAAATTTATTTATCAATAATTTTTTTTAATAAACCCTGATACAAAAGGTACATTTAACTAAAATTACTTTTAAAAATTTTTTTATTTTTCATTTACATTACATTATCATTAAAATTAAAATAATTATTTTAAAATTTTTTACTAAAACTTTTTTTTTTTTTAATATAATTTTATTTAATAATTTATAATATTTTTTCTTATATTTATTTATTATTAATAATTTATTTATTAATTATAATAAAATTTTAATAATTTTTAATTAATCTTTTCAATGTAAATGAAAAATTTTTATTTAAACTAAAATTTTTTTTTATTCTAAATACATTTTCCAATATATTTACTTTGTTACGACTTTTTCCATAAATTTTTATTAATGAAAATGACGGGCAATTTGTACATATTTTAATTAAAATTCAATTTAAATATTTTTTTAACTTTACAATTAAATTCAATATTTATAAAACTTTAAAAATTTATTTCAATTAATTAAATTAAATGTAACTCATTTAAATCTTAACTATTCTACATTTTGATTTGAATTATAATTATAATTAAATTTTTAAATTATTAATCTTTTAATATAATTTTTCAGCAACAATATATAAAAATTAAATTAAGTAATTCTATTCGTGGATTATCAAATTAATCAACAAGTTCCTCTAAATCATAAAATACCGCCAAATTTTTTATTTTTAATGATTAACATTTAATATTTAATTATATTTTATTTTCATTTAAATAATAGGGTATCTAATCCTAATTTATTATATAAATTTTTTTAATTTTATTATTAATTTAAATAAAATTATTTAACTTTTAATATCTATTCATATTTCACCATAAAAAAATAAATTAGTTAAATATATTTATTTATTTATATATTTTATATTTATATATAATTATTTAAATTTATTTTTATTTAAAGTATAAACCGCAATTGCTGGCACTTTATTTATTAATAATAAATTATAATTTTCTATTATAAATTTTCATTTAATTAATTATTATAAATACTAATTTATATATTATTAAATTATTTAAATTTTATATAATTTTTTAAAATTTTATTTATACTTTAAATTATAAAATAAATTTAAAAAAAAAAATTAATTTTTAATTATATTTATTAATTATTAAAAACAAATTATAAAAATAATTTAAATTTAAATTTAATATGAATATAAAATTTAATTTATAATATACATAAAAAAAAAATTAAATAATATTCCCCCCCCTTTTTTATATTATTATCATTATTATTAATTATTAATAATTATTTAAATATATTAAAATATTTTATTAATAAATAATTTTTTTTTTCTATATTTTAGGTTTTTAATATTTTAAATTAAAAATAATGATTAATAAGTTTTAATTAATTAATATTAAATAATTAATGTTAATTAAATATTTTAAATATATATAATTAATTATATATTTATAAAAATAATTAAAATATTTTATTAACATTAAATAATAATTATTAAATAATATTAATGTATATATAAATAAAAACTTAAATTTTTAATTTTTTTTACTTTCTATAAAATACTCTCCTTAAATTTATATAAATAAGATTTTTAATTATTATTAATTATTTTATTTATAGATAAGTTTTTTAATTTTAATTTTAATAATATATTTTTTTTTGTAAATACATATAATTAAAATAGTCAATTATTAAATTTAAATAAAATTACTCTCTCCCTCTGAATTTTATTTTAACTAATTATACTTTTTTAATTCTATAATAACTAATTATTTTTAAAAAATCAATTTTTATAATAATTTTATTTATAATATTTTATTATTTAATTTATTAATTAATCTTTATAACTACTTTAATTTTAATAAATTCTTTTATTATTTTTACTAATACAAATTTAATTTAAATTATTTATTTAAATTTACTTATAACCTTTTTTTAAATTAAATTTACTTATCATATTTAATTTTAACTAATGATTAATAGTCAATTTTCAAAAATATTATACTAATTTATATTTATTTAATTAAAGTAAGTAAGCTAATTCTCTAAGCTTTTAGGTTCATACCCTAAATATAGAAATTTTATCTTTCTCTTATTTAATTAATTATTTTTGCTATTTAAATTTTATTAATAACTAAAAATTTATTTAATGATATGCCTGATAAAAGGATTATTTTGATAGAATAAATCATACATAATTTATATATGTTTTCATTTAAATTAATTTTTTTATATTTAATAGATTTAAACTATCTCAAAAAATTTCAAAAATTTTTATGCTTCATAATACATTAAAATATAATATTAATATTCAATATTTATTCAAAGTTTAATACAACTAAAAAATTAATTTTATTTATATGCATCATAATTTATTCATAAAATTTTTTTTAATGTCTTATTTAATTTATTTTTCTTTTATTTCTTTATTTTTATACGATTTATTAATAATTTGATTTATTATGGAAATTAATAATTTTTTATTCATTTGTTTTTTATCAATTAAATTAAAAAATAAAAAAATTATTTTTTTATATTATCTCATTCAAGCTTTAGCTTCCTTAATAATAATGTTAACTTTAATTATTAATAATTTTATATATATACAAATAAATTTTATTATAATCAATTTTTTTATCTCTATTATAATTAAATTAGGGATCCCCCCATTTCATTCATGAATCCCTTCTGTAGCTATTTTTTTAGATTGATATTCATTATTTATTTTTTTAACAATTCAAAAAATTATTCCTTTATACATAATTTCACTTATTAACCCTCCAATTTTTTTACTATATTTTATAATTTTAACATCTGCATTTATCTCCGCCTTTAAAATAATTAATTCAATAAATTTTAAAATTTTATTAAGATTTTCTTCAATTAACCAAATGTTTTCTTCAATTAACCGGATGAATATTAATTTTAATTTATTTTAAAACCCTAATCTGATTTTCATATTTAATATTCTATACACTTATCCTATTAATTATTATTATAATTTTTATATATTTTAAAATTTCATTTAGATTTTCTTTAAGTAATAACTTTCCTTCAATTAATTTTAATTTAATTTGTTTGTTATTAATTTTTAATTTAGCCAGAATTCCTCCACTAACGTTTTTTATTTTTAAATGAACTATAATCTATATTTTTTTATTAAATTCAAATTTTTACTTTATTTTTATTTTAATGATTTTAAATTCTTTCATTTTAAATTATGTTTTTTATTAATTTAATAAATCTAATAATATATTTTTATTCAATTAAAATTAAGCTTTTTAATAAACCAATATACATATATAAATTTTCCCACTCATATAGATTATTTATTTTTTTCATGATTTTAAGCTTAATCTTTTCATTAATTATAATTTCAATTTAGTTTGTATACAATTTTTTAAAATTAGATATATAATTTTCACCCCACTTAATCAATAAATTTTAAATATTAAGATTTTAAGTTAAATTTTTAAACTTTAAATTTTCAAAGTTTACACAATAAAATTTTTAAAAATTTTTAAATCTTAAAAATTCTAATATTTTAATTTTTTATTAAAAATTTTTTTAAATTTGCAATTTAATATTTTTATTAGTTAAACTATAAAATATATAAAAAATTTTTATTTTTATAACACATTTAATGTAATATCAGAAAATTAAAATTTTCTTAAATAAATTTACAATTTATTACTTAAATCAGACATGATATCTATTATTATCTCACTTAAACTTAGTAAATAATTTTATTATCAATAAAAATATACTATGAATAAGTGACTTTATTCAACTAATCACAAAGATATTGGCATTCTATATTTTTTATTTGCAATTTGGGCTGGGATAATCGGATCTTCTATAAGAATAATTATTCGTTTAAAATTAGGATCATCTAATGCACTAATTAATAATGATCAAATTTATAATTCAATAGTTACTAGACACGCATTTATTATAATTTTCTTTATAGTTATGCCATTTATAATTGGGGGATTTGGAAATTTTCTTGTCCCTCTAATACTTGGTTCACCTGATATAGCCTACCCTCGAATAAATAATATAAGTTTTTGATTTCTACCCCCCTCACTCTCTCTACTTTTATTAAGTAATTTTATTAATGATGGAACTGGGACTGGATGAACAATTTATCCCCCTTTAGCCTCTAATACATTTCACAATGGTCCTTCAGTAGATTTAACAATTATTTCTCTTCATATTGCCGGAATATCTTCTATTCTAGGGGCTATTAATTTTATTTCTACAATCTTAAATATACATCATAAAAATCTCGCAATTGATAAAATACCCCTTCTAGTTTGATCAATTCTCATTACAGCAATTCTCTTACTTTTATCCCTCCCAATTTTAGCCGGAGCAATCACAATACTTTTAACAGACCGAAATTTAAATACTTCATTTTTTGATCCGTCAGGAGGGGGTGATCCTATTCTTTATCAACATTTATTTTGATTCTTTGGTCACCCCGAAGTTTATATTCTTATTCTCCCAGGATTTGGGCTAATTTCCCATATTATCATAAATGAGAGAGGAAAAAAAGAAACCTTTGGTGCCTTAGGAATAATCTATGCTCTTATAGCAATTGGATTTTTAGGCTTTATTGTTTGGGCTCATCATATATCTATTGAGCTAGATGTTGATACCCGAGCCTATTTCACTTCAGCAACAATAATTATTGCAATTCCAACAGGAATTAAAATCTTCAGTTGAATTACAACACTTCATGGTACAAAAATTAATTATAATTCCTCTCTTTGATGGGCTATAGGATTAATTTTTTTATTCACAATGGGGGGATTAACTGGAATTATACTATCCAATTCCTCAATTGATATTATTCTTCATGATACATATTATGTTGTTGCCTACTTTCATTATGTTCTTTCTATAGGAGCTGTATTTGCCATTATTGTAAGATTTATTCATTGATTCCCTCTTATTACAGGATATTCTTTAAATAATTACTTTTTAAATATTCAATTTATCTCAATATTTGTTGGTGTAAATTTAACATTCTTCCCACAACATTTTTTAGGGGTGAGAGGCATACCTCGACGATACTCAGATTATCCAGACACCTACCTCTCATGAAATATTATTTCTTCAATTGGTTCATTAATTTCTATCATCAGATTAATTTTTTTAATATATTTAATTTGAGAATCCCTATCATCTAAACGTCTTGTCTTAAATATATTCTATCTTAATCCTTCATTAGAATGACTAAGAAAATTACCACCTGTTAATCACAGATATAATGAAATTCCTTCAATTTAATTAAAAATTATCAACTTTAAAAAATTTTAATATGGCAGATTAGTGGCAATAGATTTAAACTCTATATATAAAGATAAATTCTTTTATTAAAAATAATTACTTGAATAATTTTCCTTCAAAATTCTAATTCACCTACATATGATATAATAATTTTTTTTCATGATTTTACTATAATAATTTTAATTTTCATTACTTTATTAATTCTTTTTATTATAATTTCAATAATTAATAATAAATTTACTGACCGATTTATACTTCAAGGCCACACTATTGAATTAATTTGAACTATTTTTCCAATATTTATTTTAATTTTTATTGCCATCCCATCAATTAAAATTTTATATTTAACTGATGAGATATTTAATAATAAAATTACCCTGAAATCTATGGGACATCAATGATATTGAAGGTATGAACTTTCAGATTTTTTAAATATTGAATTTGATTCATTTATAATTCCTACTAATGAATTAAACCCCAATGAATTTCGTCTATTAGACGTAGATAATCGTTGTATTCTTCCATATAATTATCCCATTCGTGTTTTAACTACATCTATAGATGTAATTCACGCTTGAACAGTCCCATCTTTAGGAATTAAAATAGATTCTACACCCGGACGACTAAATCAATCAATGTTAATTATAAACCGACCAGGTCTTTTTTTTGGCCAATGTTCTGAAATTTGTGCTATAAATCATAGATTTATACTCATTGTTATTGAATCAACAAACTTTCCTAACTTCAAAGACTGACTTCTTACCTTTTAACTAATTTTTTTTATTTTAATTGAATAATTAATAAATATAAAATATAATTTTTACATTCATTAAATGACTGAAAGTAAGTTTTGACTTTTTAAGTCAAATTATAATAGATCTAACACCCTATTTTTAATGTAAAGAATTAGTTTAATATTAAAAAACATTAAATTGTCAATTTAAAAATATTTTCACCCCCACAAAAATATTCTTTTATACCACACATAATACCGATAATATGAGCAATAATGTTAATTTTAACTATATTTTCACTTTTTATGATTTTAAGCATTATTTATTTTTATCCTATCAACTTAAAAATTAATTATTATAATAATATAATTTTAACAAATCCTAAAAAATGAATTTGAAAATGATAATAAATTTATTTTCTATTTTTGACCCCTCAACTAGAATTAATTTTTCTCTAAATTGATTAAGAACTTTAATTATTTTTCTTATTTTTTCATATCAATATTGACTTATCCCCTCTCGTTTACATATATTTTTTAATTTTTTATTAAATTTTCTAATAAAAGAATTTAAAATTTTAATTAATTATTCCTATTCTAATTTAATTATTTTTATTAGTTTATTTTTATTTATTATTGTAAATAATTTCATAGGCTTATTCCCCTATATCTTTACATCTTCTAGTCACTTAAGTTTTTGTCTTTCTTTATCTTTATCCCTGTGAATTTCTATAATGTTATTTAGAATTTTAAATTACACTAATGATTTCTTTTCTCATCTTACCCCTCAAGGAACTCCCTTCATTCTAATACCATTTATAGTCATTATTGAATCAATCAGTCTGATTATCCGGCCTCTCACGTTGGCAATTCGTCTGACAGCAAATATAATTGCAGGACATTTACTTTTATTATTATTAGGATCTTTCTGGGCAAATTATTAATAATTTCTTAATTTTTTTAATTATAATCTCCTCTCAACTTTTATTATTTATTCTTGAATTATTTGTATCAATTATTCAGGCCTATGTGTTTTCCATTCTTTCTACATTATTTAGAAGAGAAATTTAATTAATTTTTACTATTTCAAATAAATAAATAATAAATAATTATAATCAAATTTTATAGTATTATCATTATGACAAAATTACATCAAAATCATTCATTTCATTTAGTATCAATTAGACCTTGGCCTATTATTATTTCTTTCAGATTATTTAATAACTTAATTTCAATAATTATATGATTTCATAAATTAAATTATCTAATTATAATTTCTATTCCTTGCACATTATTATGCATATATCAATGATGACGAGATGTAACACGAGAATCAACATTTCAAGGATCTCATACAATTAATGTATATATTGGCCTTCGCTTAGGGATAATTTTATTTATTATTTCAGAAATTTTCTTTTTTATTTCCTTTTTCTGAGCTTATTTTCATTCTGCTTTAGCCCCTTCCATAGAAATTGGTCAATTATGACCCCCCTTAGGCATTAAACCATTCAATCCATTTGATATCCCTCTAATAAATACTATTATTCTTTTATCCTCTGGGATAACAGTAACTTGAACGCATCATTCTATCTTAAATAAAAACTTTAATGAAAGATATCAAAGCCTTTTATTAACAATTATACTTGGGATTTATTTTACCTCCCTTCAAATAATTGAATATTTCGAGTCACCTTTTTCAATTGCTGACTCTATTTATGGGTCAACCTTTTTTCTAGCTACAGGCTTTCACGGAATTCATGTAATTATTGGGACGCTATTTCTTTCAATTTGTTTGCTTCGCATAAATTTTCTTCATTTCAGAAAATCTCACCATTTTGGTTTTGAGGCAGCAGCCTGATACTGACATTTTGTAGATGTTGTTTGATTATTTTTATATATTTCTATTTATTGATGAAGATACTAAAATATTACTTAATTTAAATTAATTTATTATTTTATAAATTTATATAGTATATTCATATTACATTTAATTTCCAATTAAAAAAATTAATAAAATTTTAATATAAATAATTTTAACTTTTATTTATATAATTACATTTTTTATTATTCTATCAACTCTAATTTTATTAATTAATTTACTTATCTCATCTAAATCATTAGCAAATCGAGAAAAAATCTCACCATTTGAATGTGGATTTGATCCTCTATCTAATTCTCGTCACCCATTTAGAATTCAATTTTTTTTAATTAGTTTAATCTTTTTAATTTTTGACATTGAAATTACTCTCTTAATCCCATTAATTTACATATATTTTATAAATAAAATTATTATTTTTTCCTCATTATTGTTCATTTTCATTCTAATTTCTGGCCTAATCATTGAATATTTAGAAAAATCAATTGACTGAAAAACTAATTAAAATTTATAATTTTTTTACATTCATAAATTTATTTTTTATTCTTGATAAATTTTATTCAGGATTTTAGTTAAACATAAATAACATTTAAATTGCAATTAAAAATTAAATATCTTAATATTTAAATCTTAATTTTCTTTTAAAGTAAATATTTACATTTAATTTCGACCTAAAAATTTGATTAATTTCAATTAATCTAAAAGAATCACATCGAATAAAATTTATTTTTTGAAATAATAATATTTTTGAGCTTCTAACTCAACATTCAATGAAAGGTTTCATTTTATTTCATAAATTTAATAAATATCTAATTAAAAATTATTAACTAAAACCAAAAAAGAGGTAAATTATTGTTAATAATTATATTGAATCTATAAAAAAATTCTAGTTAATTTTTCTTTTTTATTCATTTATATAGTTTAATTAATAAAAACCTTATATTTTCATTATAAAAATAATAAATTTTTCTTTATTTATAAATAAATTATTTAAAAATAAAATCTTATTATCTTAATATCTTCAATATTATGCTTTACGAAATTTAAGCTATTTAAATATAAATTACTTTAAAAATTAATTAACTAATAAAAAAAATAATTAATAAAATTAATACTGAAATAAAAATAAATATATAAATTTTAAATAATTTTATCTTAATTACTAATCTATTTATTATCCTATAAATAATTTTCTTTCCCATAAATTCAATCCATATCTTATCTATCCTATAGGTGTTTAATCTACAAATTATAATAAGACTATAAATTCATATATATATATATATATATAATTTATAAATCATATAGATCTAAAAAAATAACTAAATATTAATATATTAATTAAATTTTTTATAGACATAATCAACCTTAATAATACTCCCACAAATAATAATAACATTGTAGTTATTTTTACATTTACATTCATATATAAAAAGTAATTATCAAAAAAAAATATTCACATTAATATAGATCCTCTAATTAACCTTAAGATTAATAAAATAAACATCGATAAATTCATTAATTTATCTTCTTTATAATAATAAAATCTTGAATTTTTAAATGAGCCAAAATAAATATAATAAATCAATCGTAAAGAATATGACACAGTAAGAGAAATTGATAAAGTAATTATTATTAATAAAAAAATATTAATATTATTTAAATAGATAATTTCTATAATTAAATCTTTAGAATAAAATCCGGCTAAAAAAGGAATTCCTATTAATGCTAATCTAGAAATATAAAATCTTATTATAGTAAATGGAGTAAACTCATTTAAATTACCACATAATCGAATATCCTGATTATTATTCATTAAATGAATTATAACTCCTGCACACATAAATAATAATGACTTAAAAATTGCATGAGTCAATAGATGAAAAAAGGCTAAAAAATTAAATCTTAAACTTAAAATTATTATCATTAACCCTAATTGACTTAAAGTAGATAAAGCAATAATTTTTTTTAAATCATTTTCAAAATTTGCCATCAACCCAGCTATAAATATAGTAAAAATTGAAATATATAATAAAATTTTCTCAATGCCCCTATTCATTAAATATTTATTAAAACGAATTATTAGATAAACCCCTGCAGTAACCAAAGTTGATGAATGAACCAAGGCTGATACTGGGGTCGGGGCGGCCATAGCTATTGGTAATGAAACAGAAAAAGGAATCTGAGCACTTTTTGTAGCTGCTGCTAAAACAATTATTCTTAAAATTAACTTATAATTTTCCATAAAACTTAAATTCCAACTTCAAAATGTAAATATTAATCCAATTCTTATTAATAACCCAATATCTCCCACTCGATTGCATAAGACTGTCACTATCCCAGAATTATATGATAAATAATTCTGATAATAAATCACTAAACAATAAGAAGTTAATTCTAACCCATCTCACCCAAATAAAATTCTAATTAAATTAGGGCTAATAATCATTAAAATTATTGATAAAACAAATATAATTACTAACTTAATAAACCGATCAATAAATATGTCATCGCCTATATAAATTATTCTATGTAATATAATTATTGAAGAAATTAATATAACTACCCCAATGAACAATGAGACTCAATCAAATAAAATATAAAATTCTACATTAATTGAATTAAAATTAAAAAATAATCATTCCATTATATATCTTAAATTTATTAAATTTAAATATAATCTTATAAAAAAAAATAACATAAAAATAATTATTATAAAAAATGAATAAATTTATAATAATCTAAGATAAATTTTTTTTATATCACTAATTTCACAAATTAATATTTTATTTTAAACTACTTAAATAATGACATTATAATAAAATAAATAAATAATAAACATTACTTATTTATTAATAATTAATATTATCTATATTGACTAATATAACAAAACTAAATTCTATTTAAAAAAATTAATGTAAAAAACTTAAATTTAAAATTATTAAAATTAAAGGAATTAAATGAATCAAAATAATCATATAATCTTTTATATAAATAAATTGTTGAAAATTTTTCTTCAAAATAATTAAATCCATGCTGAATATATGAATATAAATATAATGAATAAGCACTCCTAAAAAAACAAATTATTATTATATAAATAATAACAGATATCTCTCATCTAATTAAAACTCTAATTATAAAAATCTCTCTAAAAAAATTTAAAGAAAAAGGAAAAGAAAAGTTAGCAGCACATAATAAAAATCATCAAATTCTTAAAGACGGAAAAATATTTAATATTCCTTTATTAAAAAAAATTAACCGACTCCCTGATCGCTCATAATATAAATTCACTATAAAAAATAAACCTGATGAACATAGGCCATGAGAAATTATTAAAATATAAGCACTAATAAATCCTAATTTTATTATTGTTAATATTGAACATATTATTACATTTATATGTACAACAGAAGAATAAGCCACCAAACTTTTTATATCAATTTCAACTAAACATAAAATACCAATAAACAACCTTCCTACAATCCCAACTCTAAAAATTACATACCTATACTTATTCCTTTGAAAAATAAATATTATAATAAAACGTAATAAACCATACCCCCCTAATTTCAATAAAACAGCAGCTAAAATTATTGACCCATAAACAGGCGCTTCAACATGGGCCTTAGGCAACCAAACATGAAAAATAAAAATTGGTAGCTTAATAAAAAATGCTATAAAATAAACTAAATAATCTCAAAATCCTATATTAATTATTATATTTTTTATCAATAAATTAAAATCAAATGTTATATTATGCTTATAAATTTCATATAAATAAATTAATAAAGGCAAAGAAATAAATATTGTATATATTAATAAATAATAAGATGCAGAGGTTCGTTCAAAATTTAACCCTCAATAAATAATGACAATAAACATAGGAATTAATCTTAACTCACAAACATTAAATAAAATAATATTAAATTTATAGAAGAAAAATAAATAATTAAAATTAATAATATAATTTCAAATATTAACAATTATTTTTCATAATTTATTTTAATTAGCCTACCACTCCTCTCCTCCAACTGAATAACTATTTTTATTAAAGCTAAAATTCAAAATCTTAAAGCTAATAAAAAAAATGAATAAAAATCAAACCCTATAAATATTCTCACCCTAATTCAAATATCATCTTTAAATATAAATTTAAATAAAAATGAAAATCTAAAAATAAAACATGAATTATAAAAAAATATAATTTTTTTATTTTTTATTAATAAAATTATAAATATAAAAAAAAATAAAAATTTTATCATATTAATTCAAAAAAAATAAATAATAGAATAATTTAATTATACTATAGTTTATACTAAAACATTAATTTTGTAAATTAAAAATATTTATTATAATAAATTTGTGTAAAATTATAAAATATTTTAATATAAAATATTAAATAAATTTTTAATTTTTTAATTAAAACTTATTAATATTAAATAAATAATATAATTCATTCCCATGAAAACGAACAATAATTACCAATAATGTTAATCCCAAAACTCCTTCACACACACTAAAAACTAAATAATAAATTATAAAAATCTCCAAATTAAATATCCTAAAAATCATAAATATAATTATTGATAAAATTAATACTATTAATTCAATTATTATTAAAATAATTAATATAAATTTATATATAAAAATTAATAATAATAAAATAATTATATATATATATATGTATAAATTAATAAATCAATATAAATAATTATATAATTATTTTATTATATAATTCAAAAAATAAATCTATTTATGCCATTAATCTCCAAAATTAATATTCTTTTTCTAAACTATTTTTTGAAAATAATTAAATTTTCATTGATTTTTACCAATATATTCAATTTAATTAAACTTTAATTTTTTCAACCCCTCTTATATATGAATAAAGAATTACTTACTTTTACTATTTTAATTTTTTTAATATTTTTTATTATTTTATTTTTACTAGCTACTAATAACAGCTCTATCCACCCTATCTGAATAATTATCTCTATTTTAATTTTTAGAATATTTATTTGCATAAATCTTTCAGTCTGACAATCTAATTATATTTATTCTATTATATTATTCTTAATTATAATTAGAGGCTTATTAATTATTTTTCTTTATTTTGCAAGATTAATCTCAAATGATCAAAATAAACTTAATAATTACAACCCCTATTTACTTATATTATTCATTTTAAATTGATTATTATTAATTAGATATATATATATTTCAATTTACCTTGACCTAACTTATTAAAAAATAAATTTAATTATAGTGATTCAATAATAATCTTAAAATTTAATGAAATAAATTATCAAAATATTATTAACCTTTATGAATACCCATATAATAATATAACTATTAGCTCAATATTTTATCTACTAATTTCATTATTTACTATTATCAAAGTTTGTTCTATTAAATTATTCACTATACGTAAAATCAATTAAAAATTTATTTATGAATAAAAACTTAATAATATTTATTAATAACTCTTTACTTAAACTCCCTACACCAATTAATATTTCTTACTGATGAAATTTTGGATCATTATTAGGAATATTCTTATTTATCCAAATTTTAAGGGGCTTTTTTTTATCCATACATTATTGTTCTAATATAAATTATGCTTTTAACAGAATTATTCACATTATTCAAAATGTAAAATTAGGATGATTATTGCATAATATTCACATAAATGGAGCTTCAATATTTTTTATCTGTATATATATTCATATTAGACGAGGATTATACTATAATTCTTACAAACTTTTTAATACCTGAATAATTGGAGTAAGAATCTTCTTAATATCCATAGCAACAGCTTTTTTAGGATACGTTTTGCCATGAGGCCAAATATCATTCTGAGGAGCAACAGTTATTACTAATTTAATTTCCACAATCCCCTACATAGGAAATATAATCGTCCAATGAATTTGAGGGGGATTCTCTATTAATAACGCAACTTTAAATCGATTTTACTCTCTTCATTTTATTATACCCTTCCTCTCTCTAATTATATTAATAATTATTTTACATTTATTTTTCTTACATAATACAGGATCTTCTAATCCTTTAGAAACTAATAGAAATCTCTATAAAATTCCATTTCATATTTACTTCACGATAAAAGATAATATTACTTTTATAATTTTCATCATAATTTTTTGAATTATTAATCTAGAATATCCATATATATTTAGGGATCCTGATAACTTTCTTCTCGCAAATCCTATAATTACACCTATTCATATTCAACCTGAATGATACTTTCTCTTTGCTTATGCTATTCTTCGATCAATCCCTAATAAACTAGGGGGGGTTATTGCCCTATTAATATCAATTTTAATCTTATACACCCTTCCTCTTTTAACCCCTAAATTCAATTCATTAATAATTTATCCTATTAACCAGCTATTATATTGAATTTTTTTAAACACATTTATTCTCCTTACTTGGGCAGGAGCCCAAGTAATTGAATATCCATTTATTAGAATTAGTCAAATTTTATCAGTTATTTATTTTCTTTATTTTATTCTTATATCTATCATAATAAAAATCTGAGATATTATTTTATTAAATTAAAAATTTATTTTTATTATTTATATTTAACTATTAACCAATAAAAAAATTATAAATTCATAAGTTAATGATCTTGATTAATAAGTTTATGTTTTGAAAACATAATAAAGAAATTCAAAATTTTCTATTAACTTCCAAATTACTTATTTTTAATCTCACACACACCACACAACTTAAGCCCACTTTATCTCTATTCTATAATAAAACAATAACTATTATGAATTTTATTCTTAAAATTAAAACTAAATATATTAAAATAATAGGCAAAATAATTTTTCAACATAAATATATTAATTCATCATACCGCATTCGAGGTAATAATCCTCGCATAAAAATAATCAAAGATCTTATTAAATTAATTATAACAAATATTAACATAGAATATAAAAGTAAATTAGTAAATAAAATAATTCTAATAAATCTAAAAAAAATAATCATACCATATTCAGATAAAAAAATTAATGTAAATCCCCCCCTAAAATATTCAATATTAAACCCCGAAACTAACTCTGATTCGCCCTCAATAAAATCTATAGGGCTACGATTTAACTCAGCCAAAATTCTAATAAAATATAACAAAAATAAAGGATATAAACTAACTAAATACCAAATATAAATTTGATATTTATAAAAATTCAAAAAAGAGTATCTTTCTCTTATAATTATTAAAATTAAAATAATTAAAATAAACCTTACTTCATAAGATAATATTTGAGCAACAGATCGCATAGACCCTATTATTGAATAAATTGAATTTGCTGACCATCCTATAAAAATAATGAAATACCCGCCAATAGATATAAAAATAATTATTAATAAAATAGAAAAATTTAAATAATAAAAATTAGTAGCAAACGGATATAATAATCATATAGATAATATAGTTACAAATCTCATTAAAGGAGTCAAATAAAATAATCGATAATTAGATTTATAAACATAAAATAATTCTTTATTTAATAATTTAATAGCATCGCTGAAAGGTTGCAAAATACCAACTAACCCGACCTTATTAGGACCTTTACGTATTTGTACATGTATATCCTAAAAATTTCCGCTCTAATAAAGTTAAAAAAGCAATCCCTAACAATAAAATTAATAATAAAATTAATAAATTTAATAAATTTAAAACTAAATAATAATAAATATTTTTAATTATTACTTATATAAATTATTTTTATATATTTATAAATTCTAAATTTATTACACTATTCTGCCAAAGTAATCTACAATTTTTATAAAATTAATATTATTCTTTAATTTAAAAAAAATTTCAAATAAAAAGTCCTTTCGTACAAATTTATTTACACTTTAATTATAGATAAAATCCGATCTGGCTTACGCCGATCTAAACTCAAATCATGTAAAATTTTAATAGTCGAACAGACTAAATAATTAAATTTTTCCATCTAATTTTTATTTTAATTCAACATCGAGGTCGCAATCATTTTTTATAATATGATCTTAAAAAAAATATTACGCTGTTATCCCTAAGGTAATTAATTTTTCAATAATTTTTTTTAAAACTTATTCATATTTTCATAAATATATGATTATCTATTAAATAAAATTAAAAAAGTTTATAAAATTTTTTAATCCTCCCAACTAAATATAATTTTATACTAAATTTAAAAACTAATGTATTTTAATAAAAATTATATTAAATTCTATAGGGTCTTATCGTCCCATAATATTATTTGAACATTTTTATTCAAAATTTAAATTTTTATTATTTAATTTAAAAAGCTTAAATCTCATCCATTCCTTCATTCCAGCCTCCAATTAAAAGACAAATGATTATGCTACGTTAGCACAGTCAAATTACTGCGGCTATTTAATACACATCATTGAGCAGAACAAATCTTTAATTATTTTCTAAAAACCATGTTTTTATTAAACAGGTGGACTTAATTTTATTTAAATATATTAAATAAATTTATTTTGCCTAATTCTTTAATTAAATATAAATTATTAATTATTATCAAATTTTTAAAAATAAATTTTATAAATAATACTAATTTTATCATTATTAATTTTTAATTTAAATTAATAAAAATATTTTTTTAATTTATTAAATTTATTTTAATTTTAAAATTATAATTAAACTATGCTAAAATAAATAAATTATTAAATTTTTTCAAAAAATTTTAAATTTTAAAACCATTTTTATAAAATTTTTATAAATAATATTAATAAATTTTTTAAATTTTAAAATTAATTTATAGATTATCCCATAAATTTTTAATATAAATCAATATATTTATTGTAAATAAAAATTATTTTAAACTTTAATAAAAATTTACATATTTAAATTTATATCTAAATTAAATTTATATAAAAAAAAATTAAATTTAAAAAAAATTGATTAAAATATCTTCTCTAAATAAATATTAAAAATAATTTTTTTATATTAAATTTTATTTATTTATTTAACTCTTTTTCTTTCGAGAAATTTATTTATCAATAATTTTTTTTAATAAACCCTGATACAAAAGGTACATTCAACTAAAATTACTCTAAAAAAATTTTTTTATTTTCATTTACATTACATTATCATTAAAATTAAAATAATTATTTTAAAATTTTTTACTAAAACTTTTTTTTTTTAATATAATTTTATTTAATAATTTATAATATTTTTTCTTATATTTATTTATTATTAATAATTTATTTATTAATTATAATAAAATTTTAAAAATTTTTAATTAATCTTTTCAATGTAAATGAAAAATTTTTATTTAAACTAAAATTTTTTTTTATTCTAAATACATTTTCCAATATATTTACTTTGTTACGACTTTTTCCATAAATTTTTATTAATGAAAATGACGGGCAATTTGTACATATTTTATTTAAAATTCAATTTAAATATTTTTTTAACTTTACAATTAAATTCAATATTTATAAAACTTTAAAAATTTATTTCAATTAATTAAATTAAATGTAACTCATTTAAATCTTAACTATTCTACATTTTGATTTGAATTATAATTATAATTAATTTTTAAATTATTAATCTTTTAATATAATTTTTCAACAACAATATATAAAAATTAAATTAAGTAATTCTATTCGTGGATTATCAAATTAATCAACAAGTTCCTCTAAATCATAAAATACCGCCAAATTTTTTATTTTTAATGATTAACATTTAATATTTAATTATATTTTATTTTCATTTAAATAATAGGGTATCTAATCCTAATTTATTATATAAATTTTTTTAATTTTATTATTAATTTAAATAAAATTATTTAACTTTTAATATCTATTCATATTTCACCATAAAAAAATAAATTAGTTAAATATATTTATTTATTTATATATTTTATATTTATATATAATTATTTAAATTTATTTTTATTTAAAGTATAAACCGCAATTGCTGGCACTTTATTTATTAATAATAAATTATAATTTTCTATTATAAATTTTCATTTAATTAATTATTATAAATACTAATTTATATATTATTAAATTATTTAAATTTTATATAATTTTTTAAAATTTTATTTATACTTTAAATTATAAAATAAATTTAAAAAAAAAAATTAATTTTTAATTATATTTATTAATTATTAAAAACAAATTATAAAAATAATTTAAATTTAAATTTAATATGAATATAAAATTTAATTTATAATATACATAAAAAAAAAATTAAATAATATTCCCCCCTTTTTTATATTATTATCATTATTATTAATTATTAATAATTATTTAAATATATTAAAATATTTTATTAATAAATAATTTTTTTTCTATATTTTAGGTTTTTAATATTTTAAATTAAAAATAATGATTAATAAGTTTTAATTAATTAATAATAAATAATTAATGTTAATTAAATATTTTAAATATATATAATTAATTATATATTTATAAAAATAATTAAAATATTTTATTAACATTAAATAATACATATTAAATAATATTAATGTATATATAAATAAAAACTTAAATTTTTAATTTTTTTTACTTTCTATAAAATACTCTCCTTAAATTTATATAAATAAGATTTTTAATTATTATTAATTATTTTATTTATAGATAAGTTTTTTAATTTTAATTTTAATAATATATTTTTTTTTTATAAATACATATAATTAAAATAGTCAATTATTAAATTTAAATAAAATTACTCTCTCCCTCTGAATTTTATTTTAACTAATTATACTTTTTTAATTCTATAATAACTAATTATTTTTAAAAAATCAATTTTTATAATAATTTTATTTATAATATTTTATTATTTAATTTATTAATTAATCTTTATAACTACTTTAATTTTAATAAATTCTTTTATTATTTTTACTAATACAAATTTAATTTAAATTATTTATTTAAATTTACTTATAACCTTTTTTTAAATTAAATTTACTTATCATATTTAATTTTAACTAATGATTAATAGTCAATTTTCAAAAATATTATACTAATTTATATTTATTTAATTAAAGTAAGTAAGCTAATTCTCTAAGCTTTTAGGTTCATACCCTAAATATAGAAATTTTATCTTTCTCTTATTTAATTAATTATTTTTGCTATTTAAATTTTATTAATAACTAAAAATTTATTTAATGATATGCCTGATAAAAGGATTATTTTGATAGAATAAATCATACATAATTTATATATGTTTTCATTTAAATTAATTTTTTTATATTTAATAGATTTAAACTATCTCAAAAAATTTCAAAAATTTTTATGCTTTATAATACATTAAAATATAATATTAATATTCAATATTTATTCAAAGTTTAATACAACTAAAAAATTAATTTTATTTATATGCATCATAATTTATTCATAAAATTTTTTTTAATGTCTTATTTAATTTATTTTTCTTTTATTTCTTTATTTTTATACGATTTATTAATAATTTGTATTATTATGGAAATTAATAATTTTTTATTCATTTGTTTTTTATCAATTAAATTAAAAAATAAAAAAATTATTTTTTTATATTATCTCATTCAAGCTTTAGCTTCCTTAATAATAATGTTAACTTTAATTATTAATAATTTTATATATATACAAATAAATTTTATTATAATCAATTTTTTTATCTCTATTATAATTAAATTAGGGATCCCCCCATTTCATTCATGAATCCCTTCTGTAGCTATTTTTTTAGATTGATATTCATTATTTATTTTTTTAACAATTCAAAAAATTATTCCTTTATACATAATTTCACTTATTAACCCTCCAATTTTTTTACTATATTTTATAATTTTAACATCTGCATTTATCTCCGCCTTTAAAATAATTAATTCAATAAATTTTAAAATTTTATTAAGATTTTCTTCAATTAACCAAATGTTTTCTTCGATTAACCGGATAAATATTAATTTTAATTTATTTTAAAACCCTAATCTGATTTTCATATTTAATATTCTATACACTTATCCCATTAATTATTATTATAATTTTTATATATTTTAAAATTTCATTTAGATTTTCTTTAAGTAATAACTTTCCTTCAATTAATTTTAATTTAATTTGTTTGTTATTAATTTTTAATTTAGCCAGAATTCCCCCACTAACGTTTTTTATTTTTAAATGAACTATAATCTATATTTTTTTATTAAATTCAAATTTTTACTTTATTTTTATTTTAATGATTTTAAATTCTTTCATTTTAATTTATGTTTATATTAATTTAATAAATCTAATAATATATTTTTATTTATACCGCATTCGAGGTAATAATCCTCGCATAAAAATAATCAAAGATCTTATTAAATTAATTATAACAAATATTAACATAGAATATAAAAGTAAATTAGTAAATAAAATAATTCTAATAAATCTAAAAAAAATAATCATACCATATTCAGATAAAAAAATTAATGTAAATCCCCCCCTAAAATATTCAATATTAAACCCCGAAACTAACTCTGATTCGCCCTCAATAAAATCTATAGGGCTACGATTTAACTCAGCCAAAATTCTAATAAAATATAACAAAAATAAAGGATATAAACTAACTAAATACCAAATATAAATTTGATATTTATAAAAATCCAAAAAAGAGTATCTTTCTCTTATAATTATTAAAATTAAAATAATTAAAATAAACCTTACTTTATAAGATAATATTTGAGCAACAGATCGCATAGACCCTATTATTGAATAAATTGAATTTGCTGACCATCCTATAAAAATAATGAAATACCCGCCAATAGATATAAAAATAATTATTAATAAAATAGAAAAATTTAAATAATAAAAATTAGTAGCAAACGGATATAATAATCATATAGATAATATAGTTACAAATCTCATTAAAGGAGTCAAATAAAATAATCGATAATTAGATTTATAAACATAAAATAATTCTTTATTTAATAATTTAATAGCATCGCTGAAAGGTTGCAAAATACCAACTAACCCGACCTTATTAGGACCTTTACGTATTTGTACATATCCTAAAAATTTCCGCTCTAATAAAGTTAAAAAAGCAATCCCTAACAATAAAATTAATAATAAAATTAATAAATTTAATAAATTTAAAACTAAATAATAATAAATATTTTTAATTATTACTTATATAAATTATTTTTATATATTTATAAATTCTAAATTTATTACACTATTCTGCCAAAGTAATCTACAATTTTTATAAAATTAATATTATTCTTTAATTTAAAAAAAATTTCAAATAAAAAGTCCTTTCGTACAAATTTATTTACACTTTAATTATAGATAAAATCCGATCTGGCTTACGCCGATCTAAACTTAAATCATGTAAAATTTTAATAGTCGAACAGACTAAATAATTAAATTTTTCCATCTAATTTTTATTTTAATTCAACATCGAGGTCGCAATCATTTTTTATAATATGATCTTAAAAAAAATATTACGCTGTTATCCCTAAGGTAATTAATTTTTCAATAATTTTTTTTAAAACTTATTCATATTTTCATAAATATATGATTATCTATTAAATAAAATTAAAAAAGTTTATAAAATTTTTTAATCCTCCCAACTAAATATAATTTTATACTAAATTTAAAAACTAATGTATTTTAATAAAAATTATATTAAATTCTATAGGGTCTTATCGTCCCATAATATTATTTGAACATTTTTATTCAAAATTTAAATTTTTATTATTTAATTTAAAAAGCTTAAATCTCATCCATTCCTTCATTCCAGCCTCCAATTAAAAGACAAATGATTATGCTACGTTAGCACAGTCAAATTACTGCGGCTATTTAATACACATCATTAAGCAGAACAAATCTTTAATTATTTTCTAAAAACCATGTTTTTATTAAACAGGCGTCAGTCATGATGCCCCGGAGTCGTTCCATCTCCAACTGGAGGTCCGACCCCTCGGCCGGTCTCTCGAGCTAAGTAGCCGAGAGAAATATGGCCATCAGGAGGTCCTCGTCCACAAGATTGTGGACGGACCACAGCGGAGAGAGTATCCATGCCGCCTGGCGGTGGCGAGTGAACACCTGTGGAGGGACTACCCCCGAGCGGAACTCTACGTGTCTGTCATCGGACAACGATTCCCGCTCGAGGATGACCCTCTATTTGCTTGCATTTCGCAGGGCGGAGGGAATGGCCTACGTTAGGTTGTGACCAAACCGTTCAAATTTATTGGTCCCCTATAGGGCCTATTAAGACGCTCTACCCGAGCACACCCCGAAGACCTACACTACACCTCTCTCATCTGAATTGCAGGCCACGGTCGTCATCCACTTTAACCGCCAAGTGGAAAGGTAAGTATTTTCCGGGTCAATACTCGACCCGAGCTTCTTCGAATGAACTGATTCTGACCGGATTTTTCCGAAATATCCAGGTTTTCTGCAGCTCCACAGCTTCACGATCCTCTAGCTTCAGCCTTCGCGTCTACGGCACCGCTATTCGATCCACGGTCCGCTCAATGTCGGATCAAGAAAGGCAATTGACGAAGTAAGTATTCAACAAGGTAAGTATTGAATTGAATTTAAATATTTTACTTCTTCTTCTTTTCCTTTCTTTATCGTGCAACAATTCTACAAAAAGTCTTTCCGTGTTACGCGTATTTCAATTTACAAAATTAACCGCTTTGTACGGAGACAGGATCGGGTTACAATTTACGAACCGACCAGCTTCTATTAAGAACGACTGATTCTAACGACCGACTGACCTCGAGGTCAGTCCGCTCTCGCCTTTTATAGGAGTGATTTCCCCTTTTTCGACTTCCGCGTGCGCGCCATCTAATGTTTTTGCGTAGGTCGACTTTAGCCAGGTCGAGTTTGACCAATTTAAGTCTGCTCAGGTTGATCAAAGTAGCGCTGGTCCTCGCTTGTCCAAACGTCCAACGATCGCATGCCGACTCCAGGCACCTTGTGCCAGAAAACAGCACCGCTCGCGCACAATACCCCGACGTCCACCCGGATCATTCGCACCATCAGCGCGATGCCAAACGTTGTTCTGCTGCCACTGCTTTATCCAATCGCAGCCGTACCGCATATTCTATGTTAACCCGATCAAACTTACAAATCCCATTGCTTGGTTTATCGTCTCGTTAACACATGGATATATGTACCATCCTCATTTAATTTAATATTAAGAATAAACACAAAAAAAAGAACCGGTACTGATAACTAAAATAACCCTTTTGATAATGTTTTAACGCACCTACAATTTACTTAATTAATAAACTCAAAATAGTGTCTTGTCAAAATCAGATATAAATGTATGAGTAACCAAACGCAACTTATTTTAGTAACGCAAAACAGAATTCAGCATAAGGCCATGTCCAGAGTACAAAAGAAAATAACTTTAACATATATGCGTCTTAGTTTCTAAACGCATCGCAGATAACAAAACTTGATACCAGATCGGGTCGAAATCCAACAACAGCACAACAATAGTAAACAAAAACTAAAAATCGAACTCGGTCTTTCACACTTACAATTTTAGTTAAATAGTTAAGTCGGCTTAATGCCCTGTTATAACCACGTATAACAACGTTAATCATCAAACGCAAATTGTCTTTATTAAAAAAATAAAAAACAAAGTTTGGCATAGGGCCATGTCAAAAAAGAACAAAATATAGATATCATCGATGCCTTCATAAACCAGAAAATAAAATTTATTTGAACAAAATCAAATCGCACGTCGCCAACCAGCACTCGCCTCTCACTCCGTGGTTCGCGCGCCCACTACTCCACTCGTTGCAATACCAACTTGCGGTCGTCGGTCCAGGTCGACGTCCCCCGCTAGCTCTCGGTCAGGGTCAGCCAGGTCCACTATGGATTCTCCGCCCCGCGGAAAAAGGTGCTCATGCCACCGGTATTTAGCAACCGGAGGTCGTTGCTAAATACCGGTTTGCTGCCGCCCACTCTTCTACCAAATGCCCGCAGAGATTTGTGCTGGCGGACCCCCATGCTAAAGACCATGCGTTGAAGTTCCTAGCGTGAGGGTCGGCCAGGAGCGGCTGTACCGGACCAACCAGTCCGTTAATGTGTCCAGCCGCTCCCTGAATTCCCCCAGAGGGAGAGGCAAGTACACCCCCATCCCCTCCCTTGACCGCCACCTTGTCGTGGTGGGAGGGCTCACCCGAAGACATTTTGGGTGCCCAGAGCGGTCAGTACGAAGTCCTCGGACTTTGTACAATTGCTCCCCAAGTTCTGGGAAGTGCTCCCCAGTCTCGGGGGGGCTCCTCCTGGGGTGGAAGAGTTCTTTGCATCCTGGGGGGACGGGGCCCACTTCCCCGCAGGGGCAACCCTCTTCCGAGGGGACCCGTATGTGGTAAGGGACGGCAACCCGAAATTTAAACGCCCGGTGGCACGGCACCGTTAGGGAAAGACATTGCACGGGGCTGCTGCTCCAGTCTTTCCCGCCGAGCATGGGGTTCAGCCCTTTTCAGAGCTCCCTTTTCGGGGCCACGGGGGGGATGTGGGTGCCGTTCCTTTTTGTGCCTGGGGCCGGGACGGCAGCGCGGGATCTTCTGCGTCGTTCGCGGTCTGGCATGGGGGAAGACAGCGTCCCACAGTAGGGTGAGAGACCCTTTGTTTCTGTGCAAACGGCGGAAGGACGTGGCCCTCTCTGTACGCGCACAGAGGCGGGGTGACTGTTGCCGGGCCACTCAGACGTATTCTGAGCTCAGGCCGGTAACAGTGCCTCAGGGTGCTAGTGGAGAGCCTTGGCTCTCTCGTCTCAGCGTCCCTGAGGAGGGCCGCCTCCCGGGCCACTCGAACGTATTCTGAGCTCGGGCCGGGGAGCGGCGGGTGGGCCGTGTGCGCGCCGAGGGCTTACTCCGGAGGTGCAGCATCGGCCTGCCGCCGGGGCCGCTCGGACATATTCCGAGGCAGGGCCCGGCGGCGCGATGGGTGCCACCGGCGGTGCATCGCGACCGTTCCCCTTTCCGAAGCGGTGCACCGCCGGTGCCCTCCTCGAGGATTGTCGAGGAGAGGGTGTTAACACGGTATGCTGGTCGCCACGGCGGGTAAGGCGGGGTAGGGGAGCAGCTGCTCCGTCCCAACCGTCCGTGGGGCCCTCCGGGTGGCGCCGCCCCTTGCAGTGTCCGAGGTCAGACACAGAACCCCTGAAAGCCCATGAGGACGTCAAAACCCCATGGGTCAGTAAGGGGCTGAGATCCAGTGCCGGTGCTGTCTTTGGCCGCCGGCCCGTGGTGTATCTCGACCCCCCGGGGAAACTTGGGGCCCCTCGTCGGGAGCGTTACGAGTCATGTTTCGGGGCGCTTTCGACGGCGGTGAAGATATACCCTGGTCGAGGGAGCTGCAAGGGGAAAGTGGGATTATTTTCAAATGGACCCATCAATAAATAATATTATAAATAAAAAAAATAATAACAACGAGGAGGGAAAAAACGCTGGGGAAAGAATCTGGTCGCGGTCCACCTGTCCGTTGCGTTCGGGCGATATATCCGAAGATTCCTCTTCGGTTAGGATGACGCTTAGGCGTCCACGTCAGGTTCCCTACAGGAGCAGTGCGAGGTTAGCCTCTGCAACAAACAGAGAACACGTAGTTAGGATGGAGAAGTTGCGCATCACTAGGATTGAAGATGTTAACTTCCAACTCCCCCTCACCCGTCGGAAGGAAACCGAAGGGACGATGGAGAACCCACTTCCAAGCACGAGTGGGATGAGGCATGACCCCCCTCCATCCCCGTTGATGAGTGCGAAGGACAACGAGGTCAGGCCAGCTGCGGAAGATTTTTCTGCACGTGTGTTGGGATACAACCATTCCTGGCTCAAGAAGGAGAGGACTTCCGCTCATGATGAGAATATGGAGGCAGACTCCATAGATGGCGAGGAGATCCGCGATAAGATCGCAGAGGAGAATGACAATATTTCTGTCACCAGTTCGGTGGCAGAAAATATAGTCAAGGAGCAAAAGGAGAAACGGGGCAAAGGCCATCAACCGGTCATCGGCAAACATGTCGGAAGGCGCCAAAAAAAGAAGGAAGCTCAAAGACGCAGAAAAGAAGAGAAGAGAGATAGAAGGGCGGCAGAGTCGCTGCTTCCGGATCCTTCTAAATCAGCGAGGTGGAACGTCTCCTCAACGATGAAAAGGAGATGGAAGAGTTGCTCTTGCTGGAATCCACCGAGGTAATTGCGGCGCAACTCATGGAGCATTCCACCATCCTATATAAGGTGGCGGACTGCTCCAACGGAATGAAAGGGTCTCTGGTCAGGAAGGTCAAAGACACTGTAGTCCTGCTGAGAGCAGCTACAACAGTTATGGCCAGACAAATCAGGGAGGGAGAGAACCCTGAGCTTAAAGAATTCCGTAAGGAACTGACAAAGCTCCGGGAGGAAAATGCGGAGTTGAAAAGGGAGGTGCGAACTAGAAAGCTCCTCTTCCTCCCCTTGTATTTTTACCCGCCCCATACTCTTCCTCATCTAGGGACATTACCCAAGAACACAAGAAGGAAGAGGCTGGTGGTGAGGTCGGATGAGGAGGATTATCGGAATCCCACCTCTCCTTGTTTAGCGGGAGGGACTGCCCCCTCTCCCCTTCCTATACAGGGGGAAAAGGATATAAGGGAGGATATGAAGATGGACACAGCAGTCCCCCCGGCAAGGACAGGTCCCGTAAGACAGGCGGGATCGACGATCAAAGGGGTACCGCGGCCATCGAAGGCCTTCCCTCCGAATCTGCCCGAGGAGCTGAGGGCAAAATATAATGAGCTGATGGACCAAAAGGATGCAGTTCTAGCACTCCTGGATCCCATCGCGAAGCAGATGGAGACGCTAAGGCTCTCTGGAGCGGTGGTTGCTCCAAAAAAGCTTGTTCCGGCTCTGCATCCTGTCCCGTCTACCGCTGGAGAGGAGGCTAAGGCCTCTAATCCCCGGGGAAGACAAGAGCAGAATCACGTGGGACCCGCTCCCACGGCCCCTGACGCAAAAACGGAGGGACCGCGAGAGGGTGGAAAGAGGAGGAGGAAAGGGGAAAAGGCCCGCGGAGGGCAAGATCCACTGAAAGCGGGACCCCAGCCGCCTCCCAAAAAAAAAGGAAAAGCTGCCTTCTCCAAACCCAAAAGGGGCCGACAAGGCCCTGTCGAAGGGCAGACACAAGCCCTCAAGGGTAAGGCGAAACCCACCGAAAAGACAACACTTTCGCCTCCCCCGCTCACAGGGAAAAAAAAGACATGGTCGGAGGTGGTAGAGCGTAAAGCTCGCAAAAAAACCACCAAAAAAGGTGACAATCGGGCTCCGGCAACCACGAATGTTAAGGCGAAGGCAAAGGAGCCAGGCAATAAACCACAGGGCCCTCAACCTAAGCCTGCGATGTCCAATCCTCCCTCCCAACCAAAAAAGAGGGGAGGGAAAAATGGACGTAGGAGAGTCCCCCGTACAACTGCGATGGTGCTTACATGCCCATCCGGCCAATACAAGGAGAATCTGAGACTGGCGATGGACAGTATAGATCTCGCCAGTCTCGAAATTAATGGCCTGAAGGCCAGAAAGGCAGTTACCGGTGTCCAACTATTTGAGGTTGGGGGTCCGGACAACAAAAAAAAGGCGGATGCGTTGGCGAGCCGAATGCGAGAGGTCCTCGCGGATAAAGAGGGGGTGATAAGAGGGGGAACCCCTCGAGCAGAGGGTACCAAGGAAAGGCTCTAAAAAAAAGCCCGAGGATACCCCTCTGCCGAAAGATGATGGGGAGGGTACGCAGATAGAGGCAAAGCCGGAGGAGCTTGATCACCCAAAATAAATGGCGGTCAGGTTCCTCCAAGCTAACCTAAACCACGCCAGTCAGGCACAGAATTTCTTTTATCAGAGCCTGGCTGAGCGTGGCATCGGGCTGGCCATTGTTGCTGAGCCCTATAAGATCTCAGCAAAGCTTACGTGGCTGGGGAATGCAAGAAGCACGGCGGCAATCGAGGTCGGTGCTGCAACAAATAACACCCCCCCTCTCAAATGTATTGGAAAGGGGAACGGATATGTTGCAGCAAAGTGGGGGTCCACAACAATAATTAGTTGCTATGTCCCCCCTAGTTGAAGTCCTGCCCAGTTTGACTCACTCCTTGAACAGGTGGGGGATGTTGTCAGAAACATACTCCCTGCCGATCCACTCATAATAGCTGGAGACTTTAACGTCAAGTCTCCGGCACTGGGTGAGTCGAGGCAGGACACCAGGGGAACTACCCTGGTGAGGTGGGTGAATTCGCTCGGCCTTCACGTTATTAACGAAGGCCGAGTGAGCACATGTGTCCGGCCCCAAGAGGAGTCGATCGTGGATATAACGATCGGCTCCAAGGGGGCCAAGAGGTGCGAGGATGGCGCGTGGTGGGTGACTCGAGAGGGGAAACCTTTTCGGACCACCAATACATTGAATTTGTCCTGGACGCCGTGCATTACTGGGTACATCACCCACCTCGAGGCGGGGACACAGGTAGGTGGACCCTCACAAAGCTGGACCCCAAGAAACTAGAAGAGGCCTTAATGACCATTTTGTGGGGTATCCCGGAGGGAGAGGAAAGGCGGGACATTAACCTGGATGTGGAATGGTTGCGGGGCGTTATGCGCGAAGTCTGCGACGCAGCCATGCCACGCGCCAGGGTCCTCCGCCCACGTCACGCCGTCTATTGGTGGACGGAGGAAATAGCGCAATTAAGGCGCTCCTCTGTCCAGGCGCGACGCACCCTCTTTCGTATTCCCAGAAGAAGAAACCCGGAGATCCGAGAGGAGGCCTTGGCTGCCTATAGGGCCGCAAGATGCGCCCTTAGCGCCACTATCAGGAAGTCCAGGGCCAGTTGTTGGGATGAGCTACTGTCATCCCTCAACACGGACCCATGGGAGCGTCCATACAGAATAGTTCTGAATAAGTATAGGAACTGGACACGCCCCCCGTCACGGAATCCCTGGATACTCCCGTCCTCAGGAATGTTGTGGACACCCTCTTCCCGCTAGTGGTTTAGGAGTCCACACTCAACTGGGGTCCCGGCCTGGGGGGACCTTATGAACTAGAGGAGGACGAGGAGATATCCAGCAACGAACTTCAGCGCGCCGTCAAAAGAATAGGATCAAGAAAAGCTCCTGGCCCTGACGGCGTGCTTGGAAAGATATGGGTCTGGGCACTGGACTTTCTGGGAGAACGTCTGAGGTACATATTTAATAAATGCCTCAGACATGGCGCTTTCCCCCAGCAATGGAAGCAGGCTAAATTGGTCCTGCTCCCCAAGGAAGGCAAGGAAGAAGGAACCCCGTCGGCATATAGACCAATATGCCTGCTGGACGAGGTCAGCAAGATCTTTGAGAGGATCATTGCAAAACGACTTGTTCGACATATATCCCGAGAGGGTGGTCTCCACGAGGAGCAATATGGCTTCCGCGAGGGACGTTCGACTGTGGATGCGATTAGTCGTGTTACGTCCCTCACGGAGGAAGCCGTGGAAGGGGGCGGGGTGGCACTTGCGGTATTACTAGATATCGCAAACGCCTTCAACACCCTGCCCTGGGATAGAGTAATGGATGCCTTGTTGCAATACAGGGTCCCTCCCTACCTTGTGGAGATCATCAATAGACAATATTTCCGGGATAGGAGCCTGGAGTTCGTCACACAAGACGGACTCCAATGCCGACGGGAAATTCGATGCGGGGTTCCGCAGGGGTCAGTCTTAGGACCCCTACTGTGGAATCTCACATACAACCGAGTCCTTTGCCTTCCTCTCCCTCGTGGCTGCCACGCCATCTGCTATGCAGACGACACATTAGTGGTGGCCGCGGGGAGCAGCTGGGGGATACAGCAGCCAAGGCCGAGACAGCGGTGGCAGTTGTGGTACAAAGCATCACTGGTATGGGTCTTAGAGTGGCGGCTCAAAAAACCGAGGCTCTTTACTTTCACAGTAAATCCTCTGGGAAACCGCCAAGGACTCATATCCGGGTGGGAGATACTTCTATCTCGGTGGGGAACCGGCTTAAATATCTCGGTCTCCTACTGGACGGCGAGTGGAAGTTTGGACACCACTTCAATGTCCTTGCCCCAAGGTGAAGCGCTTCTCCACGGCGTTGGGTAGGCTCCTGCCAAACCTTGGGGGACCGGATGGTTGAGTCCGCCGTATATACATGGGCACCGTAAATGCGGTGGCCCTGTATGAATGCCCAATATGGGCGACGGATCTCGTGGCCATGCGTTATGCAAAGGACAAGTTCCGACGCATACAGCGCAGCATGGCCGTGAGGGTGATAAGGGCCTACCGCACGGTGTCCCATGCGGCGGCCACGGTCCTGGCGGGTTCGCCCCCCTTGGAGTTCCTGACCGCAATGTACGCGGAGCGGTATAATTGGGAAAGGGGGCTCAGGAGGGGTCATGGCCCTCTACCAGCCAGGGTCAAGAAGACCATCCGGATCCACGCCCAGCGGTCTATGGTGGAGAGATGGAGTGCCCACCTATCTGACCCGAAGACTGCGGGTTAAAGAACCCGCGTTGAGGCCGTCCGGCCCTGTCTACAAGAATGGTTAGACAGGGCCCGAGGTGAGGTATCCTTTAGGATGACACAGGTGCTCACCGGGCATGGGTGCTTTGGTGAGTACCTGTATCGAATCGGCAAGGAAGGTACCACGGCCTGCCACCATTGTAAGGAGGTGAGAGACACGGCGCGGCACACGCTGGAGAAGTGTCCGGCGTGGGACACGCTGCGCCGTGATCTCTGTTCAGTGATTGGCAACGACCTCTCGTTGCCAACCATGGTTACAAAGATGTTGGGTGATGAGAGATCCTGGAAGGCGATTGCCTTCTTCTGCGAACAAGTTATGACGCAGAAGGAGGCGGCCGAGCGCATACGCCGACAAGAAGAGGCGGCGGCAGAAGCGGCGATTGCGGCCGCTGCAGCGGCTGTTGTAGATGACAGCAGCGAGGAGGAACAGGAGAAGGAGAGTGACTCCGATGGGAGCTTGGGTCCCTCCTTGCATCGGCTACCCCCACTGACAATGAAGCTAAGGCCTTGACGAGCAATTGAGGGGGGACAATCCAGTCGCCCTCTCCTCAAAGGAGAAGATGACATTAGAGGGGGGCATGGTTGGGGATTGGATGTCTCCACCAAGTGCTCCCCTCCCCCTTATTAGCCCCCCTAGTAACAAACAGGATGGCGAGGAGGTAATAAGATCCCTCCTCATGGTCGCTAAACGCGAATGAGAGAATTAAAAAAGAGAGGGGCCAATAGGCCCCTCTATAAAAACCACACCTCAACGAAAGGTGGCTGGAATGATGTTCCCCCAACCAGAGACGAACGTCTGCTTTAGAGACGGTTGCGTCTCTCCCTCGGGACCTGGGTAGTGCAGGCGGGGGCCTGCATTGCCCTGTGTCGGGTCCCAGAGGAAGGTGAACGGGCGGCGTGGCCCCACTCGTTCACAAAAATAGAAGAAATCAGGTAGGACATCAACAGTCCTATCTGGGAAGGAGACTCAGCGAAAGTCAAATGTCGCCGAGTCTTAAGCGCGAAGGGGACCCACAGTCAGGGATACCGAAGTAATGTAACTGCGAGTCCCGGGTCCCTGCCTGCCCCTCCATCGCGCGGAAGGCCACCGCAGGAGTTTTAGTTGGTAGTCCGGTGGTCCAATATGATCAGGACCACCGGGAGTCCAACATAACCACCATCCCTCTCCCGAGGGTGGTGGTATGCATCAAGCATTTCTCCTGCGTCAAAAAAAAAACGTACACCCCATCACCACGGTGGTCCCCCACTGGACGGCCACCAAATCGTCTTCTTTCTCTAACATGGAGGCCAGAGCGGAATTCGCCGTCCTCGGTCTCCATGTTATGGACACGGAGCCCCGATCGTCCCGCACCCAAATCGGCCACCCCCAGGCCATAACCCTCTGCTGCGAGGCTGTGGACAAAAACGTCCTGCGCCTTGCGGCAGTGGTTCAGTTTGGCCTGAAAGATTTTAGCCTTCATTTTGGTTATTAAAGGCGATCAGGTCCTTCAAGGAATCTTCTGTCCCCACCTGGAGATTCCCCCAACCCTCCCCATCTAGGGGATAATCGGTAAGTAGACAATAGGTGGGGGAGGGTGAGGGCGACGTGGTTGCCGCTTCTGTTACAGATTCCAGGGTTGGAAGGTGGAGGGGGACAGAGGGGAGAAGAAGTGTTTTTCCTTTTCCTCCTTCCTCCCGTGGGCCCTCTACTACCTTAACCTTCACAGGTGGGGATTGGGCCTCTTAAGCGTTTCCCTGTGTCAAGGATACGGGGTCCTCCCTCGCATACCTTTTTCTTTTTTCCTTCCCAGTTCTGGCATCGACGTCCGTAACTTCCTCTCTATACTTGGGTAGCACAGCTACCTCAGGGGTTGCGGGGTAAGGATGGGCGGACGCCGATCCAAACGGGATATTCTCTTTCTTTTTGGGGGAGAGGGGGACGGCAGGGGGTTTGGTCCTCACGGCCCCTCCCCCTTCCTTTGCCGGTTTTTTCGGCTAAGGTTTTGTTACGGGGCAGACTTGCCGTCCAATCAAATGGTTGGACGGCCGCCCGCGCCCTGCACAAGTCAAACAGCTCGGGGTCTTGGCCGGACAGTCCTTGGGTGTGTGAAGTTAGCATCTCAAATGTTAGAATCTCAAAAATAAACTTTATATTTACTTGCATCCAGCATAGTTCTACAGTTCCTGATAAGTTTTAACAAAAGTTCCGTCCAATTAATTATTAAAATCGAATTTTTAAAAATGAGATGCTAACTTCCGACAACACTTTACAGCATCTCACCATATTTCGAATACCTGATTACGGGGAAGTAAGAATAAAAAGAGTTCTATCGCCTAAACACGTCCTGTCAATAGTTCTGACGATTAAACAATTATTTTACCCAAAAAATTCATATTTTCGAACATAAATGTGAGATGCCGGTCGATTTTCGACAGTTCTGTTTATTTTAAGACAGTTCTAGTATAGTTTTGGTCATGTACATTAATTTCATAAAGAGTTCTCATGTTAAAAACAATTAAAAATATTTTTAAACAATTATTTTTCCAAAAATCGCGTATTTTTTAATATAAAGCTGAGATGCTGGTCGATTTTCGACAGTTCTGTTTATTTTAAAACAGTCTAGTATAGTTCTGGTCATGTACATTAATTTCATAAAGAGTTCTGATGATAAAAATAATTAAACAAATTTTTAAACAATTGTTTTGCCCTAAAATCGGGTATTTTCTTATAAAGCTGAGATGCTGGTCATTTCTTGACACATATGTATATATATATATATATAATTACATTTATAATTAATTAAATATTATATACTTCCATTATTAAAAAAATGTGTTAATAAAATAATCTTTTATATAATTCACTAATAATACCATTACTGTTGCTATTAAGTAGTATAGTAATAATTAAGTCAATAATTATTTTTTATTTTTATATTATATATGTGTATATATACATACATACATACATATATTATACATACAAGGTTTCCCGAAATGACTGGTAAATATTTTAATGGCAGGTTCTTAAAACATTTTATATATATATATATATATATATAATATATATACAATATATATATAATTATATAAAATTATATATACTGTTACGTCCGTGTCAGCTATATAAGAAAATTGATATATCGATCGGTCAAAAGTTTGAAAGAAAAAGGAGCGTCGCAAGAAGACGAGTCTGCTTTCGGACGTAACATATATATATATATATATATATATATATATGTGTTACGTCCTGTCGGCTCCACATTTTTCCTCCCACGAAATGAACAATAATCGTCCGATCGGTCACAAAAAACGGATCGCGCAATAGAAAAGAACCGTTATTATCAAATAACGTTTAGACCTACTAAAAACGATATCTAAACAAATACCGGAAGGGATCAATAACGAAATCCTCTAAACAACGAAACAGGCAAACACAGCTGCATAATCTTAAGAAAGAAACAAATAATGCCGCTACGCACTGTCGGCTCCACGTTTTTCCTCCCACGAAAATGAAGCAATAATCGCCCGACTAATCATAAAAAGGATCGCGCGACGAAAAATATTTTAAAATATTGAAAACGATGTTAAAAGAAACGACCGGAAAGGGTCGATAGTGAGATCCTCTAAATGAATAAATCGACAAACACAGCTGCATAATCTTAAGAAAGAAACAAATAACGCCGCTACGCACTGTCGGCTCCACGTCTTTACCTCCTATAAAGATAAAGCAATAATTGCCCGACCAGTCATAAGAGGGCCGCGGAACGAAAAAAATGTTTTAAACATTGAAATCGATGTTCAAAGAAATGACCGAAAAGGATCGATAGAGAGATCCCCTAAATAAATAAATGGAAAGAAACAGCTGGATAATCCCAGGAGATAACCAAATGAAGAATCTTCAAATTTCCTAAGAGGCCGTACAGAGCCCACCAATCAGCAACAATCAAAAATAAGGAGGAGAAGAATCTCACCGAACGATAGCTTTTTACACGTCAAAATCTCAAAAATACTCCCGCCCAAATTGTTAACACGCCCTCAAGATTTAATATAAAAAGGGGAGACTTGCGCATTACGAAGACCAAAAAATTTAAAATCAGTCGACAGTACAGCATCAGATTCATTCGGCACAGATTTTTCGGTCGTTCGCTGATTCAAGCAATTCGTTTTACACTGCGGGAGTCCCGATTACATCTTAAAATCTATTAGAGTCAGTGCTTAACAAAGACCACCCGCCAAGTAAGACCACAACTGGAGCCACAACTACACCAGCAGCTAAAAAAAACGCAACAAATCTGCCTAAATAGTAAGTTTAATTTCCTTCTCTTTTGTTTTGTTTTTTTTTTCTCATCGTCTCTTTTCTCCTTTATTCAACCCTGTTCTTTTACTAAGTATGCCTAAAATCGCACCGACCCGCCGATTCTCGCGAGCCAACCGAGACCATAGATCGGACGACACGACCGTGTGCGAAATCGCGCCGTAACACATATTACATTTTCGTAAATCTTTATTATTATTTTTTTTCCTCTTATTATAAACCATTGTAACAAATATCAACCAGAATAAAATCTTTAGAATCGCACTCTTTCCTCCTCTTTTCTGGTTGATGACCTCCGTACTTATGTAACACCCGCGATCCACACACACACACACACACACACGCACACACTCATACAAATAATTTTAAAGCCGATATTAATAAGATCATATGTAAAATGGTAAGAATTAATTGAATAAATATTAATCTAAAAATTAAAATGATCGGTAAACTTATTTAACTCTCTCACTCCCTCCACGCAAAAGATCATATAAGGTCCCGTCCCGCGTAAAAGAGATTCAATTCTCTTACGAAAAAGGGACCACCGAGAGAACGTTCGCATAACAGAGTAATAACGACACCCGTCGTTTACTTGTTTGCTAACCTGCAGCTCGCTCGACCGAGTCACTCGTCGATAAGACTTTTGACATCGGAACAGTTCTTGTTACGCCCTTTCTCTGACTCATCCTCTCTACGGGCCTGGACGTAACATATATATATTTATATTTTATATATAATTATACATAAAAATATATATATGTATTTATGAAAATAAATAAAAAAAAAAGAAAATAAATAGAGTTTTTAATTTACTTTAAATTAATATTTAATATTAATATATGTATAATTTAATCATTAATATTTAAAAAAATTTTATGAAGATATCTAAATTTTTGTAATATTACGCAGCATAACGTTATCTTCCGTAAATTAGTTACATTTTTATATAAGTATTGTAAATTTACAGTTAAATGCTCGTTAGTTCATTTGTGACAAACCATGAATTCGATCAGATATTGATATTGTGTTATAAACCCGGTAAAAAATTTTTATATATAATCAGACAAAAATAGTCGTATCTAATTATACAAATTTATACGAAAATATACGAAATTTGTCCATTTTATATATAATTATTAATAATTATACATAAAATGTTGCAGGCATTGTGTATAAGTATGTATAAGCTTACATATACATAATTCTAATTGTAGCTATCAATCCATTTATATATAAATATACGTAACGTTTTATACGGTGTCATCTATAATAAGGACTCCTCCGGAAGGGAGGACGCTCTTCAGGCGGGCGCGCTAAGGCCCTCGCGTAGTGTCTTCGTTACTCCTCAACCCCCGCCCAGCCACGCTCCGGCTTAAGGGCTTTCGCCCCCGGCGTACTATGTGGCGCTCACCATCATTTCCGCCGCGACCGTCGCGTCTGTAGCAGGAACCGATTCGTACGCGTCCGACACCCAGGTATGCATGCCGGTGCTATGCATCCTGCCCGAGCCGGGGTCCAAGAGGAAATCCGGCTAAAGATGCGCTCTTAACTATCCCTCCACTCCGGTTTCCCGGGGCTTCGGGACAGAGCCTCCCCACCACGTCAAGGTGGCGCATCATCGGGGAGGAATCTAACCTTTTTTTTTTTTTTTTTTTTTTTTTTTTTTTTTTTTTTTTTGTTACGAGGGGGAAATGCCTTTACGCATCCCCGGCCTGGTATTGGTTGGCCGGGGTATGTGGGACTCGCCGGCGCTATAGAGGAAGCACCGGAATGCCCACTAAAACCCCCCCGGGTATCCTTCCCAGACGGTTTATGCAGAAAGGAGGGCCTCGCCATCGGCACTATCCCTCCTCCTGCCCGTCTCGTACACACACACGCTTGGACCTGGGTCCAACGAGCACTCGCAGGAGCGTCCCTTCCCTATTACGACCCCGGGATACCAGCCGGGGTCTTCTCCTTCCCAGATTGCAGTAGACGGAGGTGGAATGTCCGTTTCCTACCCACCTCCGGCTCTGCGTCTCTCCCACACCAGAGACGTAATGGGGGGGGGGATAATCGTGTCTCCCCCTTCATCGTCATCTTCGTCCTACTTCCTTGTCCACCCCACTGCCTGCCCCGGCCCCCTGGTCCGACCGCCCACTTACTAGTGGTGGTTGGCTTTCAAGGGTGGGGGTCTGATGTTGGGGGTTCTCGCCCAAATTCCCGGGAGAGGGAGGAGGGGTCTCACCTTCTCTCCCCCCGCGTCTCTCTCGTCCTTCTCTCTCTCTTTCTCGCTCCGCCTCCTCTTTTGTGCTGATGACTACTCCACAGAAGGAGGCCACCGCTTTCCATTTGTCCTCCCCTTCTGCCATAGCCTTCACTATGCCTCTCCCACGGCCGTGGACAATTCCGCCCGGCTTTCCACCCACACAGGGCACATCTCCAGGGTGTGCTGCGCCGAGTCCAGGGGATCAGTGCAGTGGTGGCACTTGCCCGTAGTCTCCTTCCCAATACGGTCCAGATATTCGCCGAAGCAGCCGTGCCCCGTAAACATTTGGGTCATACGGAAGGTCATTCCCCCCTTCCTTTTTTCCACCCAGGCCTCTAAGTGAGGCCCTATGGCCTCAGCCACCCTACGCCCCGCAGCTCTGCCAGACGGAGAGAGCAGCTGCTGCTTCCACCGTTCCAGCATCTTCCTATGGTGCTGCCGCCTCACCGCAATCCTCGCCCGGGGGACGATGTTCCGCCCCGCCTCCCGGAGCCCTCGCATGCGTCGGTACACATCGGTGTACATTTTCGCGAGGAGCTCCACGGGAGGAATCCCCGCCAAAGCAGTCGCCGCTTCGAACGACACTGTACGGTAGGCACGTACCACCCGTAATGCCATTTTCCTTTGGACCCCGTGCAAAATGCCCAAGGTCCTCCGGTTGCCGCTGATATCTTTGGCCCATACGGGTGCCCCGTACAGCATCATGGCGTGAACCGTCCATCCATACAGCCGCCTGACTCGACCGTCAGGGCCTCCCAGGTTCGGGAGTAGACGGCCCAGCGCGGCAGCTGCTTTCTCCAGGCGGGGAACTAACTGGGCAAAGTGCGCGGCGAAGCGCCACCCACCGTCCAGCAGTAACCCCAGATATTTAGAGGTATTTTCCACCTTCGTCTCCACCCCCTCTACCATGACCCAAAGGCTCGGCGGCACACCTCTAGCACCTGGCCGGAAAATGATTGCCTCCGTCTTCTGGGGCGCCACCCTCAGGCCCAACTCCCTGATAGCCCGCGTAATACACGCCGTCGCTACCGTGGCCAGGGCCGAGGCTTCCCTTCCGTTTTCCCCCTCGGCTAACACGATCGTATCGTCCGCGTAGCAGACGACCGTGCAGCCGGGGCGGATGGCCGTTCTTACCACCCCGTCGAAGGCCAGGTTCCACAGGAGTGGCCCGAGGACCGACCCCTGTGGGACTCCACATCCCACTCGTCTCGTAACCTCTACCGCGTCCCTGTTGGTGTAATGCAGGGAGCGGTCGCTGAGGTACGATTGGATGATCCGGCGGAGGTATCCCGGCACGCCGAAGCGGGCCATGGCTCTTTGGATACATCTCCAGGGCAGGGTGTTAAAGGCGTTCGAGATGTCAAGAGACACGCCGATCGCCACCCTGCCCTCCCGCACCGCGGCCTCCGCAAAGGCGCGCACCCTCAGTACTGCGTCCACGGTTGATCTTCCACCGCGGAAGCCGTACTGCCGGTCATCCAAGTTCGGCCCGATGCTTTCCAGGTGCTCGACGAGGCGATTGGCGACTATCCTCTCCAGGATTTTGCCAGCCTCGTCGAGCAAACATATGGGCCTGAATGACAAGGGGGTCTCCATATCCTTGCCTTTCTTGTGCAAGAGGACCAAATTGGCCCTCTTCCACCTCTCGGGGAAGACTCCCAGTCTGAGGCACTTCGTGTATAGGTGTGCAAGATGCCCACCCATCACCTCAAAGGCTCCAGCCCATGCCTTCCTAGGGAGTCCATCGGGTCCGGGGGCCTTGGTGCCGCGGAGTCTCCGCCTGCAACTCTCCATTTCTTCCCCCGAGACCGCCAGTCCTCTGACCATTCGGGTCCTCCCCTCGCAAAGATGGGGAAGGGGGTATCCTCCTCCTCAGACTGAGGAAAGAGCCCTCCGACCACCCGGTCCAGGGCTTCCGGGGAAAGGGTCTCCGTAGCCGGTGGCCCTCTATTGCGAAGCTTCCCGAGCACCATTTGGTATGGCCGTCCCCAAGGGTTCTCTTCCAAGTGCGAGAGGAGCTCGTCCCACGCCCTAGCTTTCGCTTTTTTTATTTCCAGGCGTAGGGCGTCCCTGGCCACTCTGTACGCCTGGTAGAGGCCTCTAACTTCCTCTACCGGCCTATCCTTCTTCTTGGCCCGGGCGTATTTCCTCCTTTGATGGACCGATGACCGCCGCAATTCCGCGATCTCCCCGGTCCACCAGTACGCCGCTCTACGGCCTTGCGGACCAGCCTTGATCCGGGGCATTGACGCGTCACATGCATCAGACATGGCGCCCCGGATCCACTCGACTTCCTACTCTATGTCCCTATCGGCCTCTCCCGATTCTCCTCTCTCCAGCCACGTGGCCGAAAGGATCGAGGCCATAAAGGCGTTCTCGTTCATTTTCTTTGTGCTCCAGCGCCTAGGAGAGGTCGTCTCTCTCAGCCGTCGACGCTGGAGCACCTGCTCGGGTGTGACCACGAGGCCGTAGACTATGTACCTATGATCTGACAAGGTCTCGACCTCCGTGGCCACCTTCCACCCTAGCACCTTGTTGAGGGTCGCTGGGGAGGCCCAGATAAGGTCCACCACCGACTCTCCCCTTTCCCGTACGCAGGTGCTTATCCCTCCCTCGTTCAGCAGCCTTAAATCCAGTGTCGCGGCCCACTCTTCGACCGCGACACCTCAGCGGTCCGTCCTCGGGGAACCCCACGTCATCGATTTTGCGTTAAAGTCCCCAGAGACTACCACCCGCCCCACTCCAATCCCGCTGATGATAGCGGAAAGGGAGTCCAACCTCTCAGCAAATCCTGAGAGGTCCAGACTAGGCGGCAGGTAGACCCCGATGACCAAAACGGGTCCCCACCTGACCGCCACCCACCCTTTGCCCTTGCCCACCAATGTGGCGGAAAGTGAGGCGCGAGCATCCGCCCTCCATGTAAGGGCTACGGAGCCCAACTCGTCCCCCACCCACGAAGGGTGCTCGGGGATCTGGTACGGCTCCGCAGCAATGCCCAAACCACAACCACGCTCCGCCAGAGTGTGCACAAACAAGTCTTGCGCCTGACGGGCGTGGTTGAGATTTGCCTGCAGGACCCGAGCCACCATTTATTTATTATTTAAATTTTGATTCGGGCCTGCCTCCGATCCCTTTAAAGAAGAGGGGCTTTCGGGACCCCTTTCCCATCCTGTACCCTCTCCTTCAGGGGGGTAATCTGGGGTGAGGAGATTTGTATCCTCGTCCTCCTCTGTGTTTCCCTTCTTCACCTCGGTCTCGCCCACCATCCCAGCTGTCGCTGTTCCGGCGGGTACTCCTTCCAGAGTATTCTCCCCTTCTATGATGGTGGGGACATCCTCCGTTTCCTCATTTCTCTCCATTTTTTCTCTCCCCTCCTTCAGCTGCTTGTTGGGGGGTGAGGAGCAGGAATTGTTGAGGTCTTTAGCTTTTTTCTCCACTTCCCCCTCTCTCTTTTTCTTCGGTTGCGACCTAGGTGTTGACGCGCCGCGGGGTGTGGGAGTTCCCCCATCCATTGCCCTCTTCGCCGCGTCGGGTCCTTTTTCCTTTGTAGAGGATCCTTTTCCCCCTATAGAGGAGGGTTTCCGGCCAGTGCTCTCCCCTACAGGCCTGCGTGTTTCCCCACTAAAGGCCCCGGTAGTTCGCCCAGTCATTCGACCACCCTGCGCAATGGGGCAAGCCGCACTCCCCGCCCTATGTTTTGCCGGCTTCCCTTTATCCGCGCATATGGGACATCTGGGCGCCGCTCTACAGTCCGCCGCTCGGTGTCCCTCCTCCCCGCACTGGAAGCAATCGAATCTTCGTTCCACGGTTGCCGTGCATTTCGACTGTACGTGTCCCCTACCCAGGCATTTAAAGCACTGGAGGGGCCTCTCCTCCAGCAATTCAACCCTGGCGTGGGCCCACCCAACCCTTATTCTGCCGGCTTTCGCCACCAGATTGGCGGCAGCTGCAGGGCATTTGGCCCACGCCGAGCCCATCCCGTTGGGGGCTCTTCGTATCGTCCCCACTTTGATGTCCCCGTGGGCACATCCACCGACTTCCGCGATTGCGTCCCTTACCTCCGAGGCCTGGACTGCATCGTCCAGGTCCCGAAACAGAAGCTCCGCAGTCTTGGTAGGGAGGGATACCCTAACTCCCTCCGCCCCCTTCAACGTCTTCCTAAGTTTGGAGGCAAAAGCCATAGCCTTTTGGCTGGCTCCCTCACCTCCCACTTCATATATAATCGCCCCTGTCAGGGCCCTCCTGTTCCTGAGCTCCGTGATGTTGAGCTCAGTCAGGTCGATCTGTCCTTTCGCACGGCGGACCATTTCGCTGTATTGCCCCTCCGGGCATGTAAGGACAACCGCCGCGGTGCGGGGGACCCTTATCGGCCTGGAGGCACCAGCTCTCTTCTTCTTCTGAACCCCATCAGGGGGTCCAGGTGGTGGTGGTCTCTTCTCCTTTCCCTTTACCTTGGTTGTCGGGGGTGCTGGTGATGCGGTCTCCTTCCCGCTCCTTAGCTTCCCTTTCTTTTCCAGTGCCGCCGCATATGTGAGCCGCTCCTTGTCGGCTGCCCGCGACGGTCCTGGGACTGGTCCTCCTCCGCCTTTAATTATGGCGGCTTTAGTTCCCGCTCCTCTTTCTTTTTGCCCTCTGAAAGGGCCCTGATCTTCTCCCACAAAGGTCGATCCCAAGGCGAGGTTTTCGGCGTACCTAACCTCTACCATCAGGTCTCCCTCCTTGAGATACTTCCGCCCTTTGATAACTTTAAGGGCCTCGGACACGACCTCCTCCACATTCCATCCCACCTCGGGGTTGGCCCTAATTCTTATCTCCTTCTCCTCCATGAGCGAGAGGGAGATTGGCGGTTTTTTACCTCGGGGTTGCGGTACCTCCAATTTCCTCGCCGCCCCCTTTTTCCTGTTCTTCCTTTGGTTTTTCCCTTCCCTTATGTCAGGTCCCACCTCCCCTTTTGTATTTGGGAACTTTCCTCCTTTGTATGATCCCGCGGGGGATGTGTTTGTCCCCATGGATTTGGGAGCCACCGAATCGGTTTCTGGGGCCCCTTTCTCCAGGAGCGGTTCGGTCTCCATCTCTTCGCTGGAGCCTTCTTCCGCGTAATTAACTACTCCCATACCCTCTCTGCTTCTCGTACGAGGGGCAGGGGTAGGGGTACCTGGAGCCACCTCCAGGGGAGGTTCTTTCCTCCTGATGGGCGTACCTTCTTCTACTCTTTTCCTTAGGAGTGCATTCTCCTCTTTAAGCGCGGTTTCTCTCCGCGTCAGCTCCTCCATCTGGCGCTGAAGGGAACCGCTCGTTCCCTTCAGTTCTTCGACGTCCCTTCTCAGCTTTGTGTTTTCCTCAATGAGGGCCTCAAACTAAGCCTTGGTCTCCTCCAATTGCCTCCTTACTTCGTCAGAGGACATGCTTCCCCTACTGGCTAGGGTAACTGCCCCGGCAGAAGTCACTAGCACGGCTTCCTTAAGAAGCCTGACGAAATCTCCTTTGAGGTTTTTGGAGACCTTCGCTACCTTCTCCACAGCCTGTGTTGCAGTGAGTATTTCTGCGCAGACATCAGCTGCCGGAGAATTTTTAAGTTCCTCCTCGATCTCCTTTTGAGATTTCAGTTTTCCCCAGGTTTTGTTTCTTTTCCCTGGCAGAGCAGACCTGTCATAGACCCATTGGAATAGAGCCAGTTTTTCCTGAGCTTGTTTGATCCGGTCCATAGTCTTCTTGACCTCGTACTCGCCCGTAGTTATCGGGCGACCTTGTTTCCTCTTTTTAAAGAGGAAGGACCCGGTATCACTCTGTGAGTTTGTTGAGCCGGCCGATCCCGAACCGTCAATGTCGGAATCATCCTCCACCTCGATAACCTCACCAGTTCCTTCTTACTTGCTCTCCTTTTTGAGCGGTCTCGCCCTCATCTTTTTCAAGACTGGGTCTAAGTTCGCTTTTTCCAAATCAGTCAGCGATCTAGTTTCCCTGACCACAGGGACACCAACGGCCGCCCCGACCGAGGCTCTCCTTCCTCTTCCTCCCGTGAGACTCGTAGTGTCTCTCGTTACGCCCACCTCCGTATTTGTTTTTATTGGCGCCATTTCTTGTTAGTTCCCGCTCCCCGCTGCGGCTCCGTCACCCAGGGTATACTTTCACCTGCCGCAGAGTATCCCGAAACGTGACCGGCAACACTCCACGACAGGGCCTCAAGTTCCCCCGGGGGGGTGACATACGACACGGGCCGGGGGATATACATCCCCGGCACTGGTCCCTGGCCCCTTACTCACCCATGGAGGTTTTGACGCCTCCATGGGCTTTCGGGGGTTCCCGGCCTCCGACCTCCGGGATACCGCAGCGGGTGGTGCCACCCGGGGGGCCCCATGGACGGTTGGGACTGGGTCGCCGCTCCCCGGCTCAGTCTTACCCGCCATGGCGATCAGCTTGCACGCGCCCTTGACGAAAGTTACCTCCCATCAGAGGGCCCCGACGGTGCACCGCTTCGGAAGGGAAACGGTCGCGATGCACCGTCGGGCTCCGTCCCGCCGTCGAACCCTGCCTCGGAATACGTCCGAGCGGCTCCGACGGCTGGGCCGACCCGGCGCCGTTGGGCTATGCCCGTGCGGTCCGCGCCGGCCCTCCTCCGCCTCCCCGACCCCGTCCTCGGAAAACGTCCGAGCGGCTCGGAAGAGGCCCGGCCCGATGGGTCCGGGAGTTCCGGAGATCCATTGGCCCGTCCGCTCCCCTCGCGGCGCGCACTCAGGGGCAGAACCCACTGAGCCGCCTGCACGCGAGATGGAGCCTCATGACTGTGGGACGCCAGCCCATGCCCACATCCCCCCAAGGGACGCCGCACGGCGGGAACACCCACACGCGCGGAAACCCTCATGTGCCAGGAGCACCCAGCGGTACCCAGCATGTGGATATCCGGGGGGTATGTGAGACTCTCCCTATTTAAGGGCATACCCACTAAAAACCTCACGAGTGGCATCTTCGGCGATTGTAGGGGAGACTCCTGGAACTAGCGATGCAATACTTCAGGAGCCTCTCCTCGCCACACTCCTTAACTGGAGTTCTTCCTGGGAGGGAGGGAAGAAAGGAACATATCCTATACTCCCCTCCTCTCCAAATCGAACTTTTACTCTGCGGCGGGAGGGCCACTACCTCCTCCCGTCGTGTCTACTCTTCCTCCTGATGGGGGGTGGAGGGGGAGAATCGAGATTTAGAATTTCGACCCTCCTCTCATCTGGAAGGGGTTAAATAGGGAGGGCAAAAAAGAGGGGGAAGTAAGGGCGGGAAGGTCGAGCAGAACCAGTCTGCTCCCTCCTTCCACTTACTGACATCTTGGCGGCGCTCCCATGGGTGTCGATGGGTGCGCCGTCGCTGGTGGCGACGATGACGGCAGCGGGTGCAGCGGAAGTCGCACCAGCCGGACCGTCACCGTACGCAAGAGGGGCCCGGGTGGTGGGGGAGGTTGGGGTCTCTTGCCAGGAGCCCTTCCCCTCGCCGTCCCGGTCTACGTTCCCTCTCGGCGCTTTCTTTTTGGGCCATGACCGCCTCGCAAAAGGCGGCCACGGCTCTCCAGTTGTCCTCGCTGCCGAGCATCTTGACGACGACGCTTGGCAGCGCCAAGTCGTCCCCGATAGTCCGGGTTAGGACATCGCGCTCGTCCCTCCAAGCTGGGCATGTTTAAAGGGTGTGTTGCGCGGTGTCCTTCTCGTGACCGCAGTGGTGGCAGGCCTCGCTTGCCTCCCGTCCGATGCGGTACAGGTACTCTCCGAAACACCCATGTCCGAAGAGCACCTGTGTCATCCTAAACGTACTGTTGCCCCACGCCCTGTCCAGCCACTCTTTCAGACAGGGCAGGACGGCCGATATAGTCCTCTCCTCAAATGTTGAGGGGCGCTCGTGCAGCAACGCGATCCATCGCTGCTCGAGGGACTTTTTCTTCTGGAGCTTCCAAGTGCCCAGTATCCTGGCCGGGATCTTGGCGACTCCTTCCATGCGTGCCGCGGATTTCCGGTCATACAGACGTCTGTGTGAATCCGCGACCATATGCAGGGGGGGAAGTCCGGCCAGGATGGTGGCCGCCGCGTGCGACACCGTCCTGTAGCCTCGGACGAGACGAATGGCCAATCTACGCTGGACGCGACGCATCGCGTCCTGTATGCGTCTGGTGGCCATCGCCTCGCCCACACCGGTGCTGCATACATTAGTATGCTAAGGACGGTGTGCGCGTAGACGCGGCGCACCCGACCGTCCGGCCCTCCGAGATTCGGCAGCAAGCGGCTAATCGCTGCCGCCGCCTTCTGTGCTCTCGGGACCAGACGGTCAAAGTGACCCGCGAAGCTCCATCGGCCGTCGATGTGGAGCCCCAGGTATTTGATCTGGGACCCCACTGGGACAACAGTACTGTCAACATCTAGTCGGGAGGTGGGGGGAGGCTCCCCAGCGGCCCGGCGGTCGTAGAAGTAGACCGCCTCGGTCTTGCTGGGGGCCACCCTCAGGCCAGTCCGGCTTATGGCCCTCACGAGGCCTGCCACCTCTTCGTTGGCCCTGTTTAGGGCTTCCCCCCAATTGTCTCCCTCGGCTACCAGCAGGGTATCGTCGGCATATCTGATGACCCGGCAGTCGAGGGGGAGGGCGGTATGGAGGACCCCGTCGTACCCGAGGTTCCACAGCAGCGGGCCCAACACCGAGCCCTGTGGGACCCCGCAGTACACGCGACGGGTGTGACCCTGGCCCTCTTGGTCCCTGTATTCGAGCCTACGGTGACCGAAGTAGGCTCGAATTCCCTTCACGAGGTAGTTGGGGACGCGGTGGGTGTTAAGCGCGTCCCCGATTGCCTTCCACGGGAGGGTGTTGAAGGCGTTGGACACGTCCAAAGCGACGGCCAACGCCACCCTCCCGCGTTCCACAGCTGACTCCGTGAGGGCCCTGACGCGCAGTACGGCGTCCACCGTGGACCTGCCCTCACGGAAGCCGTATTGTTCCTCGTGAAGGGAAGGGACCTCATCGCGCGCCAGATGCTGGACGAGTCGGCGAACGAGAATCCTCTCGTATATTTTGCCGACCTCGTCCAGCAGGCAAATTGGCCGGTACGATGACGGGTCACCCTCCTTCTTACCGCCCTTGTGGAGAAGAACCAACTTGGCTCTTCCCCACATTGGGGGGAATTCCTCCTCCACGAGGCATCTATTAAAGATGCCTCGTAGCCACCCGGATAGGTTTGGCTCCTCCAAGGCGAGCTTCCAGACGCGCCCTGGGATGCCGTTTGGGTTAACGGCCTTGTTGTTCTTGACTCCCCGGACGGCATTCCTCAACTCCTCCTCGGTGATTTCGAGATCCCTGGACCAGGCCTCGGCAGCGCCGGTGTTCGCGCTGCCCCAATCGAGACCTCGAGGATTGGGTTTAGTCGGGAACAGAGTCCCGACTATTTGGTCCAGGGATCCCGAGGGGAGGGTTTCCGTCACGGGAGGCGCCCAGTGACGTAGTTTGTTCGTCACTATCTTGTATGGGCGCCCCCACGAGTCGGCGTCAAGAAACGCGATGAGCTCGTCCCACGATCTCGCCCTGGAGGAGCGAATGCGACACTCAGCGCCACTCGAGCGGACCGGTAGTCGCTGAGTGCCTCGGCTTTCCAGGCCTCGTCGCCACGGCGCTGGGCGCGTTTGAGGAGTCTCCGCGACGGAGGAGCGGCGAAGAGACGCGATTTTCTCCGTCCACCAGTACGCAGCCCGGCGCGAGTGGGGCCTGCTTTTGGGCATGGAGAAGTCGCACGCCTGTGTGATCGAGTCTACCAGGCGCGCGACATCCTCCACCAGGCTCCCCACTTCCTCCTCTGGCGGATGGTGTTGCCAAAGGGTGGCCTGGACGGCCGCCGTCAACCTATCCGGGTCTAACTTTTTTAAGTTCCATCGCGGCGGTGGCGCACCGCCGGTCGGGCTCCCGGGCTGGAGGGTGGTGCAACCGAACTCTATATATCGGTGGTCCGATAGAGTCTCTTGGTCGACCACCCCCCATGACCAATTTAGGCGTGCCGCGGAGGGGGTTATCATAGTGAGATCCACTATAGACGCCCCCTGCAGTAGCCGGTCGCACGTGGGCTCGTTGCCGGTGTTTAGTAGGCATAGCCCGAGAGCCCCTATCCAGTCCAGTAGGACCTCTCCCTTGGGGATGGTAAGCCGGTCTCCCCAGGCTTGCGCTCTGGCGTTAAAGTCACCGGCCACCACCACCTCCTGGGGGAGTATGCTGCGTATGCAGTGCTCCAACTCCCCCAGATACAGCTCAAATTGGGAGAGGCCCCAACTAGGCGGTGCGTAACACGCCACCACCGCGATGGATCCTTATTTCACCGCCACATACCCCCTTCCTGACTTGAGTAAGGAACAGGGAGGTTGTGGCTGTTTGATCCTCGTATGATTGCGACCGTGCCAGAGCCGTCCACCCTCCAATTAGGATGGTATGATGGGGGTCGGTACGGCTCCGACACGATCGCCAGTCCTATACCACGCTCGGCGATAGTCTGCAGGAGTAAGTCCTGCGCCCGCTGAGCGTGGTTAATGTTTGCCTGTATGAATTTACAGGCCCTCATTGATGTCGGTAGAGAGGGCCTCCGTCGACTCAGACCCCGCACCACGTGGCCGTGGAAGGGGGGCTCCATCCGCGTTCGATGGCGCATTACCTACGGGCTCAATTTCGCCCGGGGTAAGGGTGTCTCCTTTCACGTTACCACGCTTAGGGTCTAAGCGTGGCTTCCTTTGGGGCTTGGGGGAGTCGGAGCAGAGCTCTTTGCTCCCCGCACCCTCCTCGTTTCCTTCCCTGACCGAGTCCGCGCGCCGCTTGCGACACTCCGATGTGTCCATCGGCGCGGGCGCAGACTCGGCTGAAGCCGTTTGGTTCGCTTGTGGGATTTCTCCTACAACGACCTCCATCAGGGACGGAATTGGGCTCTTGTTTTCGATTCCCCCCTTCTCCCCTCCTACCGACGGGGTGGGTTTTTTGGAGGGAGGAATCGATTTGGCCTTCTTCCTGTTGAGTTTTTTCGGGGGGTGACAATTCATGCCCCCCATCCTGTGCCCCGCGGGTGCCCCGAAGTCAGCACAGAGTGCGCAGTGCACTTTCTGCTCGGAGCAGGAATTGGCCTTGTGGCCCTCCTTGTTCGGCGAGTTGTCCCGCCTTGCGTGCCTTGTCCTCACCGGAAATCTCAAGGATTAAGGCACCGGTGAGACCTTTCCTTATTTTGAGGCTTCCTTCCTTGATTCCCAGTTGGTCAAGTTTTACCTCCTTTCTGATGGCGGCTATGTTTTCGCCATATTTCTTTTCTGGGCAAGTTATCATGACCGCCGAGGTTTTGGGAACTTTTCTTTTATCGGGTTTCTCTCCCCCCGTTACCTGCCCACGCTTCTGCTTACCCTGTTCACTGGGCGGTGACTGGCCGCAGCAACGGGTACAGTTCTGGAGGGGAGGGGAGTCTGTCCTACTTTCTTCTTTCCCTTACGTCCGACCACCACGCTCCACGGAGTTTCCGTGGTCGGAGAGGGGTCATATGTCCCGAGGTCTGTCGACTTCTTGTCGAAGGGCCCCGGGCCTAATGGTCCTCCGCCAGAGGGTGGAGCCTCAGAGGGTTCCGCATCCTGGCGAGATTTCTTTCCAGGTATTCTCTCATCGGCAGCGGGTACCGGCAGGGAAGGGGGGGGAGAGATCTTGGTGTGAGCACAAACCTGGCTTTCTCCCTTCTTCTTTCCCTTCTTGGCCGCTTTTTCCTTTTGGCTGCTTTTAGGAACCATTCCCTGCGTCTTGGGCTGAGTTGGCGAGGGGATCTCAGCCTCGGCCTCCTTCCCCATTGGCGGCTGAGTATGTGCGTTCAGGAGAGCAGATTGGACCGCCTCCCCTTGTCCGTTCGTTGCTTCGAAGAATCGCAGCATCCTTTCCCTCAAGTCAACGCCTATTTGTAGGTGCTGATTGAGGGCTTCGTACAGGATTGCAAAGTCGCCCTGGACTGTTGGGCGAGTTACCGGTGGGAGTGGTCGAGGGGATCCACTCAAGAGGGGCCCCTGTTCCTCCATTACGCTCGCGGCCTGCGGTTCTACCTCCATGCAGGGGTCACCAGCCAGGCCCGGGGACACGCATGCCGGAGATAGTCCGCCCCTCCTCAAGGCGGTCTTCTTTGGGGAGACATTTTGGGGCGTCCTCAGCCTGAGAGAATGCCACTCCCCGCTGTCGGAATCTGAATCCCGGTCAGATTCAATGCGGTTCCGTCCTCTCAGGTTCCTGCCCCTTTTCTCCTTTTCACTTTTTGTGATGCTTCCCTCTTCGATCAGGCGAGTACTGAGCTGGTTCGTCAGCACTTTTACCTGATCGGCGAGTTCCGCCACCTGTTTTTTGAGCTCGCTCGTCTCCTTTTCTTTCTCGGCTTTGAGGAGCTCCAATTGGTGCCAAAGTTCCTCCGCTTCAGCGTTGCTCGGCGAGGACGATACAGTTCTGTCGTGAAGGACTGCTGTGGCAGCCATGATGGACGCCACAGCCTTCTTCATCTCCCCTTCCAGTGGGCCCTTGATGTTCTTGGAGACCTGCAGACTCTTGAAAATGGTCACGCAGTTTGCTATGGTATCCGACACCACAGCCGGTGTCGGAGAGTGGAGGAACATCTCCCTCGCCACCCTCTGGTTGTCTCGGCATCTCTCCCAGGCCTGTCCATCGGGCATTGAGGCACCCAGGGCCCAATCCGTGTCCACTCTCTCTCTGGCCTCTTCCCTCGCTCTGGCCCTTGCCTCCCTTTTCTCCCTTGTCCCTTCACCCGTGGTGATGGGCCTTCCTCTGCCTCTCTTGACGGAGCTGACGTCCGACTGCTCGTCCTCCGAGCCAGCATAGTACGACCCAGCGTGCGATGCTGCTTCGTACTCGTCAGGATCACCCGCCACGCTACTGGCGCGTGATCCCGCTGGGAACGCCAAGTCCTCGTCACTAGGAGCAGGAGTTATACCTGTATCGGTATGTTTCCTCCTTTTCCCGCTCGCTCGGCAGCTGTGGCATATATGCCTCGCGTTGTGAGGGCATTTGCTCGTTTTTTTGGCCATTGGAAATTGGAGGTATCTCCTTTCCAACGCCTCCCTCGCTGCCGTACCATCCTGAATGGCCGTGATGGTAGGTTTGCCACCGAATGTCGATGGCCCTGGGTACGAAGGCATAACCTTCCCCTCTGAGCTCTCGGGTATTTCGGGGAATACCCGCCAATAGATATAAAAATAATTATTAATAAAATAGAATAATTTAAATAATAAAAATTAGTAGCAAACGGATATAATAATCATATAGATAATATAGTTACAAATCTCATTAAAGGAGTCAAATAAAATAATCGATAATTAGATTTATAAACATAAAATAATTCTTTATTTAATAATTTAATAGCATCGCTGAAAGGTTGCAAAATACCAACTAACCCGACCTTATTAGGACCTTTACGTATTTGTACATATCCTAAAAATTTCCGCTCTAATAAAGTTAAAAAAGCAATCCCTAACAATAAAATTAATAATAAAATTAATAAATTTAATAAATTTAAAACTAAATAATAATAAATATTTTTAATTATTACTTATATAAATTATTTTTATATATTTATAAATTCTAAATTTATTACACTATTCTGCCAAAGTAATCTACAATTTTTATAAAATTAATATTATTCTTTAATTTAAAAAAAATTTCAAATAAAAAGTCCTTTCGTACAAATTTATTTACACTTTAATTATAGATAAAATCCGATCTGGCTTACGCCGATCTAAACTCAAATCATGTAAAATTTTAATAGTCGAACAGACTAAATAATTAAATTTTTCCATCTAATTTTTATTTTAATTCAACATCGAGGTCTCAATCATTTTTTATAATATGATCTTAAAAAAAATATTACGCTGTTATCCCTAAGGTAATTAATTTTTCAATAATTTCTTTTAAAACTTATTCATATTTTCATAAATATATGATTATCTATTAAATAAAATTAAAAAAGTTTATAAAATTTTTTAATCCTCCCAACTAAATATAATTTTATACTAAATTTAAAAACTAATGTATTTTAATAAAAATTATATTAAATTCTATAGGGTCTTATCGTCCCATAATATTATTTGAACATTTTTATTCAAAATTTAAATTTTTATTATTTAATTTAAAAAGCTTAAATCTTATCCATTTTTTCATTCCAGCCTCCAATTAAAAGACAAATGATTATGCTACGTTAGCACAGTCAAATTACTGCGGCTATTTAATACACATCATTGAGCAGAACAAACCTTTAATTATTTTCTAAAAACCATGTTTTTATTAAACAGGTGGACTTAATTTTATTTAAATATATTAAATAAATTTATTTTGCCTAATTCTTTAATTAAATATAAATTATTAATTATTATCAAATTTTTAAAAATAAATTTTATAAATAATA